>NC_132937.1:98458906-99782031 GCF_034638445.1 Ciconia boyciana | reverse complement strand
TTAGTTACAACTTCTTGCTAGAGTGACTTACGCCCAATGAGTCAGAGAAAGAACACACCTAAACCAAATTTTAGAGAACTATAGCAGACACAGTCAGCATTTCCCCTTAGCATTGATTTGATCTTGTCCAATCCCTCAGTTGCTTACAAGTCTGGCTCAGATTTGATGAATCACTCTAGCAAAAACACAGATGCCATTGGGGTGGTCGCTAGAGGTTTGTCTAACTTAGGAATTACAAATACATTTTAAAAACCACACAAAAACCAAAAAGCAAGCAAATAAACAAACAAAAACAGAAAACATCCTCTGTGTACCAGACTTCAGCTTCCATTCTCACACTTTGAACAAATTTTTCATTTCCCCATAGCTGTGAGCCCACAGTTCTTTCCTTCAAATCCCACTTACAAGAAATTAAGTTTTAGCAGCCTTTTACCACTAAGCCTCTCACTCAGACTTTGGACTTAATACCAAGATTTTAATATACTAATTCAATTATGTAGTGTTATGGGTAATATTCTTAACTTAGATCTAGTGGAAAAAAAATTAAAACCATCTTTCTCATCTGCCTTCCTTCCATCAAGACTGCAAAGTTTTTTATGCTTCTTACTTAATTTATCATCACTTTTGCGCATTCCATAACTAGTAAAGTCATACTTCTACATCTTAAAATCTTGTTCCAGCTGCAGAAGAAATTTCAGTGCAGCTTCAAAATACACTTAAGAATGAGGTGGCACTATAGCTAACATAGTAAAACTAGTTTAACATATCCACAGTCTATGTGTGCAAATAATAGGAAATTATGAGAGTATTAATAAATGGCAAGCAGAATATTACAACAAATTTTAGGAGAGACTGACCAAAAGTTATTTTAAAAAATTTTTAAAAATGCGATTAAAATGGTGTCATCCTAACAAGCCTAAATTTAAATTTATGAACACCTGGAATTCTTGCATTAGTACCTTGGCTTTATGTTTTGCTCAGTGCTTAGGACAACAGCTTTATCATTTAACGTAACATTTACTGTAGCACACTAAATAATAATTTTCTGGGGAGTGTTTCCAAGAGCAACCTTGAATCCTCTAAAATTAAGCTTTGCCAGAAGCTTTCCCAGCTTGGAGCTCACTGTTCAAATGTCTACTTCTACACTGTTTTAGCTCACACTGCTCAGGATGTATTTGCCCAGCTGAGGTTCAGAAGATAAACAATATTTCTTTCCTTCCTCAGAACAAATTGAATTATCTGTGCCTTGAAGAAAGCACTTTTTAATAAACATATATCTTCCTGAGCTCCTCTCCCACTTATTCAACATATGCCATCACTGTTCTGAGATAAATCTAAATCAACAGAAGATGCAAAATAGTGCAAAAACAGTGGAAACAGTTTCATACTCTGCCTGCCTTCCATTAACCTACTCTCTAGTTTTTATCTTTTAAATTATTAAGTCCGTAGATACTGAGATCTGTCCTGCAAGTTAGTGGCAGGATGAGTAGAAAACACTGGTCAGAGCTTCCAAAAAGTTTGAAAAGATAAACATGTAGAAAAGCATGAAGGCATATGGGAATGTGTTTCTTATACTGCAACAATATTACTTAAAACCACCCATATGACCCTTCAGTAATGTGCAGAATTGAGAAAGGCAGCTGAAATGGATGAAGGGGAAAATGATAACTCACAGACCATAACCCTATACCTATTGTGTAATCTGATAAAACACAAGTACCTTTGTATATTAATCAGCCTGGTTGTTTTCCACAACAGTTCCCCTCAGATAGTTAAGAAGTAATTAGCATAAACCATTATTTGAGAGGAAATAGCAAAACAATATTTATCTTCAGAAGTATTATAAATAATTAAGACTTTATTCTTATGTTTTCTAAAATAAAATAAAACCAGAGTTTTGTACTTTTACTATTCAAAATAAACCTTAAAAGGCTAATTGGGTTGTAGCTGCATATTTTTAGACCAGCAGCCAAATATCTGGAGGGGGCGGTGCATGGAGGGGGTTATGTATTCTTATTTGTGGACTTACATAAGGAGTTTTGATGGTTGGTTTTACCAGCCCCTGAGCTCAATTTCAGCATGGTATTTCAAAACTCTCAAGGCTTACTTTTCCCAATTAAGGATTATGGAAACAGGCCTGGTGACCCTAGAGGGAATTATGCTTGTCGAACATTAAGCAAACATGGGTATCTCCAGACTCACAAAGCTCTGATAAAACTATGTGTATATAATTAGATCAATCAACAGGAAACATTATGTGATGTATGTCAGAGGTAGTTTCATAACAGTGTAGAGAAAACATCAGCTACTCACTAACGCTTCAATCGACTTGGCTACCACTAATACTAAAAAAAACGTTTCTTTGCAGGGCAAAATACAATCCATGTCACAATAATGTATTTTCACATAGCTTTCTGCCACATAATCTTCATGAACATTCTCATCTGCAAACCAAATATCCTCAGCATGCCACCAGTCAATTAGGTGTGTATTTATCCTTAAGTTTTTAATTTATGTCACTTGGGATACAAGTCAATTTTCCTAATTAGAATATATCCATCAAGCTTAGAAAGTAGGCTTGGGCAAATTTATATTGGATCAGTTTAGAAAAAGATAAATTTGCATAAAGTGCATTGTACGCTAATACAATATTTAGGTTGGCTGTTCAAGGGTCAGAATTCAAAGTTTTCCACAGTGGCATGTCCCTCAGACATACAAATTAGAAACAGACCCTGAGCATGAGCTTGGGCCTCATTACTGATGGTGTTTCATTGCAGCAAAGTATTAATTTCATGAAGCAAAATTTTTAAGATTATTAAGAGCATGGACACGCTCACGGTGAAGCAGATGTTTGAACTAACTGCTGAGATTTGCTCCATTGACAGACACAGGCATTTTAATTTGTGCATATAGAAACAAAAGTATGTTGTAAACTTTAGTTCTTAAGAAAATATTGAGAGTACTACTGCAGTAATGAAGGATAACGGGGCATTCGTATCAGTATTTCATGTTCAATCTGTATCAGTGGATAGACTATAAGGCACCTCAGGAGGCTATTTACAGAGTCTAAGTTAGGCTGATATTTTGAAAAACACCTTAAGGGACACTCTCTCCATTAACACTAGCATTTTAGGAGATCAGTGAGCTAATTTAGCTAACTAAACTAGGTGCTAAAGTTAAATATGAATAACCCCCCAGAACATATACAATATTATCTGAATAAACAACCTCTTACATTCTATTAGAGTCAAAGCTACACTGCCAGAAAGTGAATTGTCAAAAAAATCCAACTCAGCTTCTGAAATCCAGTGAACATGCACCGCACCCGGGTGGACTGCATACTTCAGGTGAAGGGAAAGGAATCCTCCTCCATGAACGTGCCGTAGGGATGTCTTCCATTTAGAGGGGTTATTTTGCCAAGGTGCAGGTGAGAAGGTGTAATGCTAAATCTCCTTCCCCCTCCCCTCCTTCCTGTGCCAAAAAAGAGCCCAAACTCACCATGATATAGATTCTTGCAGAAACTCTGACTATGCTGTTTCCTGGATGAATCTTCTAAACGGACCAAATCAGAAACCTTGCCATTTATATCTTATGAGGAGTCATCCCCTAACTGGGACTGTTCTTCTCCTTGTTTTGATTCGAATAATTTTTTGCTCCTGGTTTCAAGTTTTAGGTATTTGTATGCATCTTATGACCCAAATGATCCCAGTTCGAGTCTGGGTTGCAGAACCCTGCAGCTAACATAAGTGCACCTTCCTGCCCCACTCCTGCCTGCTGAACTGCACCATCAAATATTTTCAGAAACATCTTCCCCTATGGAAGGTATGCCTCTTGGAGTACTTCTTTTTTTTCTTTGATGTGTTGTTTTTCAAATGTGAGTCCATAAAATGTTTTTAAACTCTGAGCCTGCTGACACAACTGTAGGCCTGTTGTTATAGACAAAGAAGAAAGCTCACTGTTAGATTGGAAAAATAATGTGTGCCTACCTGTAAAGATAAAACCACAGGCTGAGGAAACAGCAGCTGAACCAGAGTAATGAAGACAGACATAATTTTCAGAAAAAAATGAAGTTATTTTTTAACTGCTGGGATGCAGGCAGAGTAGAAGTAATAGAGTCATTGTCATCAGAAGTGAACTCCTCAAAATAAAAACCCGTCACTGTCGAAAGTACTGTTATGATGCTTATCTAGAGATGGCTTACTACAGTAGAAATGCTTGACTATAAGGCTCAGAAGCTTTAAATAACACACGTTTAAAATCAGTGTTGACATTTGCAATAGAATCACAAATAATCATCTGAAAATGACAAAAGTCCTCATAGTCACTTTGTATGACTTAATCTTACTTTTATTGGGATGACGTAAAGATACAGTCAAACTAGGATAAACAATAACTTTAAAACTACAGGATAGTTAGAGACCTCTCTGGATGAGGAGATTTGTAGAAGAACAATTGCAGTTCTCTGTCATGGATGGAGCAAGAGTGCATTTCACTCATAAGAGAGAAACAAAAATATGCTTTATTGATATGAATAGGGAGTTAGCAAAGTTCAGTGTGACAGTGGTTTAACAAGATTTGATGGCAAGGCACACTTGATTATTTACTGCATAGAGGACAGGGTCAGACAAAACTGTCAGGGAGATGCTCCCGTGGAGTCATGAGGTTCGGAAGGATCCCCTTGCTTTCTAAACTCCTTCTCAGAGAAGAGTCTAGGTGCAGCTAGATCCAGTCCTAGTCCCAGACTTGGTCAACGGTTTATATCTAAAGGATTATATATGCGCAATCAATCCTTTATATCACTTAGCTAAGATTTCAAAGTTTAGCATGTTATTAGTCACTTACCGAGGATCTGTTGCAGCAAGGAATCTCTCAACCTCAAGGAGTAACCTTGAGAGGCGTCCCTGCTCAAGGGGAGGTCCTGGCGTGCAGCCCGCTGCCATGCAGGAGAGCCCCAAGGGCTCTTGGGCTGCTCACTATTTATGGGGGTGAGATGATGATTGACTCATAGTCATATGTGCGTAACGACCACAGATTTTATTTTCTTCAATGTGGTTAGGTGCATGCATTGCACAACAGCCCTTGGCTATTGTGTTGTGATCTGTCTCCCAAATCCACTTTGAGTGGATGCAGCCGTCATGACCAGATGCATCCATTACGACCGCCACTGGTGGTTATCACCTGAGCAGGGTTACAGGAGATAAAGGTCGGGGGTGGGAGAAGCACACCGTCACATTCTCATAAGAAGTGAGTCCTTGAATTTGTTTAGAGACATGTGTGAAAGCAAATTCATCACATTCACTTCCACTGGGCACATATAGCTGTGATTTCTCCATAGGAATCTAATTTTCCTCCTTTTTTTTATATGTGTGTATATATATATATATATATATATATATATATATATATATATTTGCCATTAGAAAGGCTTTATCTCCCCACAGTATTTGAGATTATCAGCTCTTAGAATACAAAGTAAAGTTGTGGTTTTGATACTTGTTATTAGAAGGTGCTTTCTGGTGGTTATCACTACTGGTTTGGAAGTGGTTTTTAAAAAAGTTAAGAGGAACAAGCAACCCCTGAGGAGATACTCGTATTCTGAAAAAGTTAACAGTGTTTGAACTTCAGAACTCCATCTCATTCCTATAATTTACAGTGTTGTTTACTGAAAAACTTTGTATTACACTCTTCCTCTATCGTTGCAAAACTGAATTAATAATTGGGTCATCAGAGAGTGGGAGCATTCCTATGTTAATTATATCTTATTGACTAATTTGACTGGAGGCATTTTAATATTGTTTCAGTTATGCCAGAAATATTTTAAATAGAAGACTCTCTCTATTTGTCTTGCAAGGGCATAAAGCTTCACCTGACTGTGCTGGTTATTAGCTGACACTTACCTGAAAGGCTCAACCATATCTTTTGGCTTCTACCACAACCAGTTCTCAAACAGAGATGATTACTGCCTCGGCATTTCTTAAAGCTTTAACTGTGAAAGAACTGCCGTCATTGTTTTCTCTAATTTTCCCCAGATCCACACACATTCCTACTGCATTCCTCTGCTGACCTTGTCCCTCCCAGCTCTGACCAGTAAAACCAACACATGCAGAGCACTCTAAGAGGAAAGGAAAAAAAAGAAAACACCAAATACCAGTAGCTAAATTTGAAACCACTGGTCATGAAAATAATTTTCTGCTGAAGGCAGTGATTCCAGGATTATTATCACAGTGATGTCAGCCCCTGCTGTGGGATTGGCGAATGCAAATCTAGCACAGACAGTGTGATGTCTGTTACAGTGCGATCCTAATGAGAGATAAATCTCCTAGTCTGGAAACAGCAGGACATAGCCTTAACAATATAGCAATAGGGATGGATATTCTACATTTAATACTTTGAAGAAATTTAATTTAAATGCTTGATTAGGGCATAAAACAGGGTCTGTAGAGATGTGGGTCCAACCCTACTCAAACATCTCTATATGAACAAAACCGATGAGCCAGATTAGCACTCAGTTATATTTTAGAAACTGGAATTTACTATTATGACACTGAAAATCTCCTAATTCATATCATGTTTATGGAAACTTTAGTTTAGGCCCATAAGGGGCCTAAAGCTTTTCTTAGTCTAATCCCTAGGCTGCCAAAAAAGTCCTTAATGTTTCCTTTTTCTAGTCAACTTGCAGAGAAGATTTCATGTGCATCACAGCACAAGAGGAGAAGCATGCACACCCCTCCAAAAATGGTATACGACTGGTGGAAGTGTCACTCTCCGGAAAGGTAAGAAGCAGAAAACAGATTTAAACCATCATTTATGACTGTCTTTTATTAAAGATTTTTGCTCAGTCCTGAAAACAAAATCTGTAGGCATCTATTTTCAAGGAAGGATTTCAGGCTGTTGATCCTAAGCTGATAGGGATGTCGAGAAAGACAACTGGATTTGAAGTATATCCCAGTGTTCAGTATTTCCTATTAAATAGCTAAAGTCTGCCATTTGCCAAGGCCCACGTTGGTAAGGAACTTCATTCTGGCCTCACATTTAACTTTCTCCCCAGAAACCTTGGAGGGTTGGGGGTGGTGGAGGAAATCTATATTTTCAGGACAAGCTTTCTAAATAAGCTGTGCAGGTTGCATCCACACAGGTTATTGCTATCATTTATTTATGCACTCTTGTAGTTATAAGGCCTACCTTTATGTGCATAAAGGGAAAACGAGATCAGGTTGTGCACAAGCAGGAAGTTAAGCATGTAGATTCACACATTTTGTTCTTCTTTCAAGCATAATGCTTTGAGGATAAACACCACCATTCCCAGCATGTTCAAGATCAGGGTCTGAATGTTAATCTGCAAACTGACTCCCAAGCTCTTCTTTTTGCATCGAGGTATCAACAGCCAGCTAGCCAGCAGGTTTTTGGTTCGGTATCAGCCAAGAGGCATAAGCTCAGCTTGCACTAACCCTTGAGGTCATCAGAACTGAAAAATCCTCAGGTACTGCACACCCATACAAGACTCCCTGTCCCATGGGAAACGCAGAAAAACCACAGTAAATTAAGTTGTCTAAGGCCAGATATAACAATCAGCTGGCAGTTACTTCGCCTATTCTCTGTTGCCAGGTGTGCACCACCATTAAGCTCATTTCCTGACCATTTTTCCCATTTGGGAATGCAAAAGCTATCTTTCCAAAATATTATCAACATCTAATCAATCCTGTTAATTCTGTCAAATTTGTAGGTAGTTTATAAAGAGTTAACCAAACCAATTGGAGACTAGTTAAGATCTTCATCATTAACTACTGTGTGTGATCAGAATAATGAGATTAACAGGAAATTCAAGCTCAGATTTAAACGTCAAACCAATGAGTATGAGGATCTCCGTGCTGGAGATGAGAAAACTAGCAAACTTTGTTTGACCCTTCAGTAATGCAACACAAATCTATGCAAATACAAATGACATTGTGATAAACGGTACATTGGGCTGCTGTGTTTTGTGCCTAAAACCTTTAGTACAGTGTGCTTAAGTAAGTTGCTGGTTTATTTTGCAAATGGCAAGAGGAATTTTCAGGGTCTCAAGAGCTAATCAGCAACTGCCACTAGGAAAACATTGTTTATGAGCAAGTCATGCATGCAAATCAGCTGAAAAATTGCATCAGTCTGGCAACCAAAAATTTTGCAGCAATGTAATAGGAAAAATATATGATAAATTTCAAAACATGTTATAGATTACAAGAATGTGAATGATCATTCAGTGACTTCTGAAAATTATCGTGGACACTAAATGCAGCATACCTTACTATCTAGCCATTCTTGAGACAAAACTCTGTGACCACCTCTCTAATACAAGAAAAATTAACAAAGCCATTACTGAAATTAGTCTTTTGATAGTAATGTGACCAAGGAATAGACCGCTGCAAGCAAAAAAGAACAATTTCATTAGACTCTAGGGATTCTACATGTTAACATCTTCAGTCAGTCAAAACACTGAATACCACTGCTGTGAACATTTTAAACACCTTTTTCGTCACTGTAAGACACTGTGATTTCGCTGGCAACAACTTCCAAGTTACTAGGAGAGGAAACTGGGACTGCAATATAATGCCTGGAAAAACAGCCTCGGCTGATTATGTGGTGTTACACTGATCATAGGTTAGAGCCTGCTCTGGAAAACATCGTGTGAAACAGTTTGTATTTCCCCTTAAATCCTCCATGAACTATAAAAATGTGATGCAGTGTTAAGTGCCCCCTTGACCTGTGTCAGCCACATCTTGAGCACTTACATCCAGCATCAAGTGTGTTGTCAAATCATACCCTCTGAAACAACTGCTCCACTTCACTGAAACGTTTCAGAGCAGCAGCGACTGATCCAAAGAAAGTGCAAGGTATGACACACTATAACACATTGTTTGGCACCAACATGGCATTATATTGGATACACTGATTGAACTGGAAGAGTTGTCACTCAAGCTGCAAAACAGTCTGTAATGTTAACTAATGCAAGGTGAGTGGATGTAAGTGCTGTGTTAGGAGGGAGGTAGAAGCCTCTCCTGCTGTGAAGTAACGTACCCCGTGTTTTTCCTTTCACTTCAAACCCTGGCCATTCCCACTATTTCCTGCATGCATAGGGCACTAATTTTCTAAAAGATGAAAATACTATAAATTTACAGGACACAGACAGTATTGATCAGAAAAGTATAGAAACCTAGGAGAGGTAATGGCATGAACAATGTTGCACATTGAAGGTAAATAATGGTAATCTTTGAGAACCAGCACTATTTTATGGTAAACGTTTAACTGATTTTTAACTTTCCCACTGAAAGCATAATAGCAACATTCCCCTCCTAGCCTACACTATTGGCTCAGGAAATCCTTAAAGCCTGTAGGAGTCCAGGTGTATTCCTATGACTAAGCAATGTTGCTTTTTCAAACACTATGAAATATGAACATTTTTTATAAGACTATGCAGATGTATTTCTTTTTAAATATATTATGGCAAGCAGTGCAGCATCTGGAATGCATAATTCTCAGTACATGCAGCTTATCTTCATTCACAGTGTCTCAAGCACCAGTTAGCCAAGGACTCAGTGAACTGAAACAACCAGGTTGAGGTAAGTCTGTTCTTAAATAAGACTTTGAATTCTGGAGTTATTCTGGTAATTCGTGAGGTGGCAGGCTTCCCTTTGCATTGCTGCAAGAACAGATGCTTTGCCATCATGCTTAATAGCCTACCAAAATGCTGTATTTGATATAAGATGTAAGGTTGACATATTGGGTTCTTTAGCATTGACCCTAGTGCTTAGGTAAATTTCCAAATCAGATTATGACTGGGTTTACCTCTTCCTCCTGAAATTTACATGACACTTTCTCTTTATGTCCTCCAAAGCATTTTTTTTTTAATAATAAAAATCCCTGTGCTTCAGACTATATAAAGTCTCAGTCACTTTATCCTTGCACTTGAAGCAAAAAGGGAAAGCCCAAAGACAGACCTTTATCTAAAGACCAGATAGACCTTGAGGAACAAGAGGATTTTTGAGCAATTTCATGAACGTTTCCTCTTGAAATCTCTCTTTCTGTGTCCATTACTAACTAACATAGTACTCTGCTGGTGAGAGAAGATTCCTAAACAGATGTTACTTTCTGAGCACTTTTTCTACTTTCTTCACATCTTTGTATATCTGCAGAGCAACATAAGCAGCTTTTTAAAATAAAAAAGCTAAATTTAACATTTTCTTCACACGGGCAACACTGCCACATTGGAGTGTTAACTGCTCCTAAATGCTTCTGTAGCACATTTTCTGCCAGACTCCTGTATGAGGTAGTGTGGTATGCAGCAATTGAACATCAAATATGTTAGATTTATCAGCTGCCTTAGATAACCATGAACAAGTCATGATCATAACCCATCTACATAACAGGGTGAAAAATAGCACCCCTTGTTTTCCCTACTGATCGTTCATAAAAGCCAGTATCACTAAGCATTCCATAAAACTAATTTTGAAGGTTAAAAAAATTCCTTGTTTTAAAGAGTCTCATAGTGGAAGCAGAGAACACTAACTCGGTAGGAAACCTTGTATTTTCTCAAAAACAGAAGTTTATGAGAACAAAAATAAGTCATTGCATAGTACACATGAAGTCAGTCACACTCATCACAGAAAGAAATGTAAAGCTTGTTTCTTTATTTTGAAAGTAGAAAAGATCCTGTGCCTCCCAGAAAGTGGCAGTGTGGTTGGAGCATTCTGGAAAGAGTTGGGAGTAACAATTTTTTCCCACTCCTCTGCTGCAAAGGAAAGTGTTCCAGATAAGGCATTTGCGATCTTATCTGAGATCAAAACCATTTCACTCTTTTATTAAGAAAAAAGCCAGCTGATATGTCCATGCAGTCAAGAGTTCCTTAATCAAGAACAGTAAATGTACTAATATCAGTAAATGACCTGACTGTATTTCAAATGTCTAGCAGTTAGAGGGCTTAAATATGCCAATATATAGATTTTAAAAAGTCCTTTAAGTGTTGAACTAATTTTCTTATTCTGCAATGACCTTAGTTAGTTTATTACATAATTATTGGATTATGGTCATGGATATTGACTTTGCAAATGGAATTTTGATTGTATTAGACACTGTATTGCCTGCTTAAAGTAAGAACCAGGATATAATGACCAATATTAGAAACATTACAAAGAAAACTTTTGACTGAATTCTTCTGTAGATTCTAAACCATTAATTGCAGCTGAATTTTTACAGTTGCAAGATTCAAGCACTGCACGTATATATGGAAGACGGTACTACATACCTACAGCAATGAATTACAATTTTTATACATTAAGAGGAAAATATGGAAATAAATTAATTCTATTCCAATGCTTACAGTTTCTTTAAAACAAATCTCGTGCTCCTAAAAGTGAGCAAACAAGTAACTAGAAAATTTCCAGGGTTAACTTATGTCCTGGTTTCAGATGAGATAGAGTTAATTTTCTTTATAGTGGCTGGTATGGGGCTATGTTTTGGATTTGTGCTGAAAACAGTGTTGATAATACAGAGATGTTTTAGTTGTTGCTGCATCAGTCAAGGACTTTTCAGCTCCCCATGCTCTGCCAGGTGCAGAAGAAGCTGGGAGGGGGCACAGCCAGGACAGTTGATCCAAACTGCCCAAAGGGCTATTCCATACCACAAGACGTCATGCTCAGTGTATAAAGCTGAAGAAAGTGTATAAAGTGTAAGAAGAAGGAAGGGGGGGACATTTGGAGTGATGGCGTTTGTCTTCCCAAGTAGCCACTACGCGTGCTGGAGCCCTGCTTTCCTGGAGATGGCTGAGCACCTGCCTGCCCATGGGAAGCAGTGAATGAATTCCTTGCTTTGCTTTGCTTGCGTGCGCGGCTTTTGCTTTCCCTATTAAACTGTCTTTATCTCAACCCACGAGTTTTCTTACTTTTGCTCTTCTGATTCTCTCCCCCATCCCACCGGGGGGGAGTGAGCGAGCGGCTGCGTGGTGCTTAGTTGCCGGCTGGGGCTAAACCACGACAACTTACTTTATAGTTGCCATGAATACTGTTATAGTTTTTATATTTTACAAAAAAGTTTTGGCCACACAATTTTGATTTTATGCTGCAGCAAAAAGCAAAACCAAAGTAAAATAGGTCAACTGATGATACAACTGTTCAACGTACCTGAAAGGAATTAAGAAATTGTATTAACACAGCTTCATAAGGATTCCTTTTTATCTTAATTGATAAAGGAAACTAAATTTTGATAGCTCAGGTGACTAGTAAGAATACATAGAATAACATTATCTTTTTAAAATAAATAATATTACCTTCTTTAAATAAATAACCTTACCAGTGTTGATTGCTAAATTGCACTTTGTAACCAGCATAGTACAGTATTAATGAACTGCAGCTAACAACCAGAGTTAAGATGTCAACTGCAATAGAAAAGACTGAAAGCTTTATCTCCTTCATCTTGCAGATTTGCTCACCAGCTATGAAAAATTTAGACTGGAATCTTTTTGAATTCTTTCAAATGCTTCTTGACACCAAATAGTCAAGAGCAACGAGTGAAGGAACATATTTATATTTTTTTGGTTGAACAATGCATTTCAGATGCAGTTCTTGCAAGTTTGAACTGCCTCTTTGCCACAAACAAGCTGATTTACTCTACATGAACCAAAAAATCCTCAGGAAAGGTAGAAATGAGAAAGCCAATTAAATCTACAGGCTATTCTTCAGACCTGAGGGTTAATTCTCAAGTGCAAGTCATGACTTGAATCCCTGCTATCTGTGAATTATCCACTCCCTGTACGATCCTAAATAGCAGATACTAGTATGAAACTAAATAGTCAGCTGAAGTGCCCTTCAGGTAACAGCTTCACAAGACAGCTAAGAGAAAGCTGGCAGTAGGGTTTTCAGTATATTACCTTTAAATTTCAATTTTCTTTTTAATTTGGTACAACTCTAACCTGCAAATTCTCTCTCCAAGATTATGAGAGGGAACCAACTGATAGACAACATGTTTACAAAGGGTTCGTTTTATTACTGATAGAGTGATCTCTCAAGGAGAAACTGGTTCCACTTACAAAATTAAAAATAATTTAGAAAAATAGACATTTATCTGCCTTTAAGACATTGGTTTATTTAGATAAATAGAAATTGTCCTTTTTGTCCAATGGAAGGTACAAAATACTGAAAATAGTTGACACTTTCTTAATAGGTGGCAATAATTCTGGAAAACTTAGCATTGTCATAGAATCATAGAATCATTATCAGGCCATTAATAAAAAACAAGCATGTTTTGACCCTAATCAGTTACTGAACACATTTTGCAAGAGTGACAGAAGGATTTTTAAGTATCTACAGAGTTTTAACTAATGAAGTTCTGGTTTCCTATGGCGATAGGCTTCTTTCACCGTATTACCCTTTACCATTCATCCATCCTGTAGGGCATCCTTTCCAAACCAGTTTGGAGTTAAGCATGTACTGGCTGGCTAGTTGGCTGATGCTAAGCCAAGCGTCTAACAGCAGAGCTTTGCCTGTCTGTCACTCACTGTGAAAGACTTGAAACTAGACTCCAAGTAGCTTTGGTCAAACAATGCACAGTTCACTGGTTTATTTCCACAGTTCTTCAAAAATAATTATACCCATCAAAATGCCATAGAGGTTCTATATGCTTTTTCTTTGCAGGTTATAGAAAAGTTATTGGACATCTTGGAATTCACTGCCATAAAACATAAGATGCATCTTTCTTCCCTAATTACTGCGTATGTGATGTGACTCACAAGCAATACACAACTGTGCATAACCTTCAGCATTCACAGTGGCTCAGTGGATACTGCTGCATCATATTCTTTGGTTTTGATTCTTGTAATCACCATTTAATCCCTTAATTTAGCTAAGTGTTTTTATTATAAATGTCTCTGGCAACTCTTGTAAGGAAAGAGGTTTCCTGAAAGACCAAGTGAAGGGAACTGAGTAGATACTAAAAAGAGAACATGACACATAGGTTATCATTGCCAGGACCATGGGCTGGGGGCAGGTCCTGAAAACTGAATTTAAAACTTCTTATACCCAGATAAGTTTCCAGATCACAAGTAACCTATCATTTTCAGTTTGTTATTGCATATAACCAACTAATTTGCTTACACGATGTTAGTAGACAACAGTTAAGGAAAGAAGTAGGGAATATTTTTTTTAACAGAACTACATTTGCCAAAATTCAAACCCTTTTTATATTGACATTGTGGATTATGAATGAAAATAGATATTGAATCTTCACAATCAATTAATGCCTAGGAAGTGTTTAACAAGAAGAAGATATTAAGAAAATTTAATTAGATAATGGTTGTCTAACTTATTGTGACATTCATTTATAATGTGATGAAAATATTCTTACAACCATCCATATTGTCTAGTATCTTAGATGCTGTGCCACTGCATTTGCATTCCTGTAACAAAAGACTTCATTTTCTTGAAACATGTTATGGCCTGGCCTCATTAATTCAGAAAAAAGAAAATACAATTAAAGAAATCTTCAGGGGTTCTAAAGTCATCTGAATTTTGTGCTAGTTAATGACATGCGGTATTATTAGCTTAACTTAATCCCGTTACTTTACTGTGTTATATATAAACTATTCACATTTTAATCCAAGTGTTTTACTGTAATTTCACAGTGAGAAATTCAGATGCGGAGTCAGAAGGACATTCTTGTTTTGATGGTTACATCATCAAAAAATTAACAGCACCTTCTGGTCGAATCAGTGTAGTCACGAAGATTAACTTCAAAACAAAAATTCAAAAATTTTCTCTAAATATCCATCATATCTTCTCTTTTATGAGATGAAGTCAGTAGACAAAACAACAACCTTTCTCCCTAGCCAAGGAAGACAGAAGAAGCAGAGCAGTAACTTATGTCATAGATAATTAATTGCTACATAAAGCCAATATATATGTATTATAGTTGTGAATCCACTTCACTCTTCTTGCTTAAATCCTTCCTTAAAATTTTCATATGCAGTAATATCTAAAAAGAAGTTCCTGTTAACAGGTTACTAGTGTCCTGAGACCATTTCCTTTCACATCTAATATGCTTGGCAGTTTCTATCATTCCTTTCATTAGTGAGTTTGCAAGGTTGTAGAGATTGTCCTTTTATTTGCTGGTAGACATTGTGCAAAAGAAATGAAGTTCATGACTGGCTCTTGAAACAATACAATTTTATAAATAAGTATCAACTTTGATCTTCATACTAATGAAATGAAAATGTTATCATTGTTAGTGATTTATAACCAGTATAGTTACGACTTTTAGCAACCATCCAAAAATACTAAATGTATTATTGCTGTCTGAATGTAGTTGCTTGAGATCAAACTAATGCATTTTAATGTCTTACTACTTGTCACCAAATTGGTGTGGCACATTCTTAATGACTTCTCTATCAGATTTGATTGTGCACAAAAGCCTGGCCAGCAGTTAAGGCACCTAGTTTTAAATAATTATAAAGAATCACAATATTTGGTTTAATACGTTAGAGAATATTCACTTTTCACATTGAAAATTACAAGTTATTGATGAGGCAAAATAACCAGATGCAATGTTTGGCTAATGGAATATAATAAAACATCCTTTTAATATGCATTGTTGCGTATTTTCTAGAAGATTATAAACAACAATGGTGTAATTTGATATTAATATGTATGAATTGTTAAAAAAACTGCATTGTCATATTAATGATTTGAGGAGTTGTTTGTTGAGCCTGATCAATGTATTGATTTAAACATGTAGGAATGTTCCTGTTACTTAGGCAGCTTCCTTTTGTTATATCAAGAATAGTAATTTTAATGGAGAAAAGCACAATAGAAGATGATTGATTGTCTGCTTTTGTCATGGAGATGAATTATTGCAGAACACGAACATAAAAAAATGAAAGCATTGTTCTATAAACTGTCCCTTGATTCTTTGCTCATTTTGGTGCATTGTTTGCAGACTGTGGCATAGGCTAACACAAAATAGTAGAGTAAATAAGGCATTTTGCTGAAGTAAAATTACTTTCTTCACCAATAAAGCCAGGCTTTCAAAAAATCAGAGTACTGGCCTGCATGCTACATATAAAATGTGCGATTTAATCTATGCCAAAAGCGGAGTAACGCAAAGTTCGCATAGCTATTATCATTATATTAAATTAGTAATGAGAGAACATAATGAAAGATGAAAAACTTTATTTAAGCCATAATGGAAAAGCTGCTCACAAGCAACACAAATTAAAAAGTAATACATTTAATTTTAGACAGCTGGTAGAAATAATTATATTTTTACTTAATTGCCAGTAATTTGTGAATGAAGCCAATTTTTTCTGTGTGTGTTTTTTTTTTTTTTACTCAAGACGAATCAAACTGTGGTCTTGGAACTGTCATACAAGTGATATAAATGAAAAAAATAAGGAAAAGTTACCATTGTGTGGTCTAACTTACAAACACTGAATGGCACAAGTATGCGTGAGCAATCCCTGTCCAGTGGATTCAAATAATGGTCTATAACAAGACACAACTAAGTGCAGAAGTTTTTTAAATACTTGAATTTCTAATAAAACAATACAATTTTAAAATAAATTCTCAGAATTAGTCTTATTTTGAATGCATTCTGGGTTCAAATGGAGACTCCTCTTCAATGGCCCCTGTAGGACACCACTGGATTTAATTTAATTATTAAGTTGTTTTACTGAGGTTGATTTAGGAACAATACTACAGAGGCTGTGAAAAAAAGAAAATCAGATAAATCTAGTGTCTGCTTTTTTATATCTTTCTCTGATTCACTGCTACTGTATTCGCTGGGAGACAGAAAGCTTCATTCTAGATACAGCTATCACCTGGTGTTTGCTAAATTGCTGTGAAATTCTTGCAACAGCTGTTTATTCCTGGGGAAACATTCACTTCATATTGCTGCAATAAACTGATCATTGCCAATTAAATGCCCATTAATTGTGTAAGCAAGGATTACTGCCAGATGTTTACATTAGAAAGAAAAATATCCTTTGCTATTTATTTTCCACTTATAACCATCCCCTTTCATGTAGATAATTATATGAAAGTGTTTTATTTTTTAAATATTCCACAAATTTGGGTTTGAGAATTAATAAAATACATAGTCTCCTTGGAATTTGTTTAGAAAGATACTAATATATATTCTTAGCACACGTAATTAAAACTGAATGGTTTATTTAAAACTGAAAAGTGTATACTATACACAGTTTTCTATTAAATTTGTTTCTAATAGTTATTGATAGATTTAACTTTTCCAAAACAATTAGTTTACCTCTACTGGAAAATAGCTTTTTCAAGAAATGGCAAAAAATATCTCCCCACCATCCCCTGCCAACATGTAAACTCTGTACAATCTCAGAGATTATGAAGGAAATCTTTGATGAAAATCTCTATCAGGAATGGCTTGTAAGGGTTTCCCTGATCATTTGAACTATGAAAGGAGTTTTAACGAAGATATGCCAATAGGCTGCAGGACCATCTTCCTACGATGAAAGCTCGGAAAAGCAAGGATGCAATTCCAAGTACATGATTTTGATAACCAGTGTTCACAAATCATAGAATCACTGAATCCTAGAAGGGTTTGGGTTGGAAGGGACCTTTAAAGATCATCTAGTTCAACCGCCCTGCCATGGGCAGGAACATCTTCCAATAGTTCACATTGCTCAAAGCCGTGTCCAACCTGTTCCTGAACACTTCGAATGATGGACCATCCACAACTTCTCTGGGCAACCTGTTCCAGTGTCTTACCACTCTCATCATAAAAGATTTCTTTCTTATATTCAACCTAAATGTACCCTCTTTCAGTTTAAAACTGTTACCCCTTGTCATGTCACTACAGGCCCTGGTAAAAAGTCTCTCTGCATCTTTCTTATAAGAATTTAAGTATTGAAAGGCCTCAAGAAGGTCTCTCCACAGCCTTCTCTTCTCCAGGTTGAACAACCCCAACTCTCTCAGCCTGTCCTCACAGCAGAGGTGCTCCAGCCTTCTGATGATTCTCATGGCCCTCCTCTCGGCCCGTTCCAACAGGTCCATGTCCTTCCTGTGCTGAGGACCCCAGATCTGGTGTGACCCCCCAGCACTGCAGGTGGGGGTCTCACCAGAGCGGAGCAGAGGGGTAGAAAGCCCTCCCTCGACCTGCTGGCCACGCTGCTTTGGATGCAGCCCAGGACACGGTTGGCTTTCTGGGCTGCGAGCGCACATTGCTGGCTCATGTCCAGCTTTTCATCCACCAGGATCCCCAAGTCCTTCTCGGCAGGGCTGCTCTCCATCCCTTCATCCCCCAGCCTGTATTGATACTGGGGGTTGCCCCAACCCAGGTGCAGGACCTTGCACTTGGCCTTGTTGAACTTCACGAGGTTCACATGGGCCCACTTCTCCAGCTTGTCCAGGTCCCTCTGGATGACATCCCTTCCCTCAAGTGTATCAACTGCATCACTCAGCTTGGTGCCATCTGCAAATATTTACGTAGGACAAATTACTACCTGCACTCTTAGTCATACACATACCAGAGTAACCGTAAAAAATGCATTGAACAAATGCACTTTCTAGCACTTAGTCATCATATTGTGAATTAAATTTTTGTATTCCCATCAACAAGGCCAATGAACAAAAATTCAAAACTAGTAAATAAAATAGCCAAGTTATTGACCTAGTTAAAACATCCCCCAAAATTTATAGCCATTTACCACTATCAGAATTAGACTAAAGTAGTTAGGCTTACTAAAATGTACATAACAGCGTCCAGATATAGAGGTAGTCTACCAAATCAAATAATTTGGCTCAAAATGAAATTTCACAAAAATACTGAGCACAAAGAGGATCCACCACTTCTGACTGATTGTTAAGTTCCTCTGACCAACTATTGAGTGCATCCTTTCATAATATGCACAGTCTTAGGCCCAGATTTGAAATAGCATATAGCCTAAAATTACATGCGCAGTTTTTATAACAACGAGCTGAATAAGACAGTAAAGAGCAGTATTTTCATTAAGGTATTTCTGAAAGGTACTGTGAGAACTGGGAAAGCCTTTAGGATTCCACAGGTGAGGTGAATTTATCCCATATCCTCAGGCAAAAAAAACCATCCTGTCTTCACCAACTAAAACATGACGTAACTGTGATGCTGTCGATTAAGGTCAAAACACAGTGATTCAAAAACATACTGACAGGTCTCACCGTTATTGTAAACAGAAAATGAGATTATTTTCTGCTGAAATACTCCTGGAATCAGTTCTTACCCCAACCTTATTTAAATAATATTAATTGGATGATACTGTATGACTCTCAATTTGAAAAGTACAGGGAGTGTACATGAATATATGTATTTACAGAAAAGCATATCAGCCAGAATTACAAGATAGGAAATGTTTGGGTAGAAAAGCATTCTCAGTGAGTGGATCTTTTTTTTTTTTTTTTTGATCCTGAAAAGGAGTAATTCTGAAAAAGTGTTAGAGTTACCAGTATCTTTGTCAGCTGAATAAGATCTCCCAGTGTGATGCCATCAGTGTTTATACTATTGATAAAAAGTGCAACATGAGGTAAGAAGAAAGATTGCATTAGTTTTGAATATGGTGCTATTATGGGTTGATCATTTCCTGCACTCACAATTCAAAAGAGATGTGGAAGACCTTGGGTCCTGTTGGGAGAAGAACCACGGGGGAGAATAAGGGCTTGAAAAATGTGCTTGATAAAATAGGATGCTCAAAAATGGTTTTGGTCACTAGTTACAGGTAATGCCAACAAGATTCGGTCAAAATATTTTCGATTTCCTTTTATGAAAAACTGATCATCTATCACGTAAGAAATTTCCTCCTGAATTATTTGGTATTCCAAATTTCTTACCTGACTTCCACTCTTAAATAAATATATTGTTAACAACCTGCTTCAGAAGGAAAATGAACCCTGAAATCTGAAATTTTCTTCATAAAGCAGAATTATTATTTTTTTCTAGCTTTAAATTAGAGTGACCTGATCACATTCAGTAAGCAGACTCATGGTCAAACTGACATTTCCTAATCAAGGGTTATTTAAGTTAATCATAAAGTTTTAAAGTGGCTCAATGGACAGATTTCAACGCTATATTAACTCAGGCCAAAAATAGAGTGCAAACTTTCTACAGAGATGAACTGACCAACCGGAACAATTTAACTAAGTTTTTTTGTAGATTTTTTTATTGTTTAAAATTTAAAAGCAATATATTGTAATTTAATTTTTTGCTTCCTTCCTCACCCCAGTTTTTTTTTGGAGCAGGAATTAATTCAGGAAGTTTATATGGATTGTGTTACATAGAAGCTTAGAATAAATTATCACAATTATCACTTTTGGGACCTTTTTCCTAACAGGACATGACTTTTTTCCTGATGCAGGGTTATTTTTCCCTACTGGCTAATAAATAAGATGGCAATATAAAGGATATAAACAAAGAAATGCAGTATAAACCTGTAAGAAAGACAAAGCATCCGCAGTCCCTCTTGTCAAGCCAGCCAGAGACAGGCACAGGAATCAATCTGCTGATACCCTTATTGCCCAGGCCAAAGCAAGGGCTAGCAACAAAATTGGTTTACATTTACTGTGAAATAACTTGAACAGAAATAAACAATGTCTACCATGCAAATGCAAACTAACAAAAACATTCATGCTGTCTTGGAGTTTCGGGTTTTTTCAATGCACCTGTATAGTAATCTATGCCTAGATCAACTCCAAAGTACTTCTGCCAAATAGCCTAACAGGTGTGAAAGCACATAAGAGCAGAGAGGGTCATGGGACATGTGTGAGTGTGGTGTGAGTGTGTGTGTGTGTGTGTGTGTATATACACAAACATATACCCACCTATACTTCCTGTTTACATACACGTGCTAAATGAGTGCTCAAGATAGTAAAGGCAGACAAAACCTGACTAGATGGAATATTGTTTCTTTCAGCATATTGAACCACACACCCCCTTTGGAAGGTGATCACAGGACACACTCTGAGCTGTGGAAGAGATAAAGCAGCAGCATCTGGCTCCTTAAATATCTCCACAGGCACTCGTAATGGCATCTTTGAAGTCGTGTGTGCATCTGTCACATGTTTAGTCTGCTTATTGACTGCCCCAGCTGAGCACCATTTTGATTCTTTCAGACGTTGAATAATCTGAGAATAAATCTCAGGAAAATCCCTCATAATATCATACACATGCTCTTCCAAAATTAATAAGGGGACAGGACCTCTGATTTCAGGACTTAATTCCCACATCTGATTTTTTTTTTAACTGATGTTAATTCTTTCATTTAACAACTGCTTCAACGTGATCATGCTCTGTACAGTTTTTTCTGGTTTCCATGTAATATTGATCAAGAAATAAAAATAACTGTCAATCCCTTATCTCAACTGCAAAAGTCATGGGAGTTATTCTTTCCACTGATGTAAATCATAAGATCCAATGTTGTGGGTATTCTAATGGATAAACTGTTACAGAACGAGATTTTTTCTTTTATGTTTTCTCTTGCTTTTTTGTTATTCAAAATCTCTTCTGAAAACTAATGCTGATTTAAAAAAAATAGATATAAAATACAGAATAGAGCACAGTGATAATACGTTGATATAGAAGATGAGCATTTTAGGCTATCTGATTTCACAGTTACAATCTTAAATATCCCACAATACATTTTCATCTCATATATTCTTCCCTTTAGGTCTGTGACAAATTAGCTAGTGCAAGGATGGTGAAGTTGGAGTTCCACTTCCCATCTACATGAGTCTGAATATTCAGGGCTTAGAATTAGCCCATGACTTAGTTAAGTTATCGACGAATTTGGTCAGTATTTCCAAAGCAGTAGGATGCAGCAGGAGGTGCTTTGTAATAGCAGAATTTCAGAGTCCGGGCAACTGGCATTGAAAAATCTTAGATAGAAGATTAAGCCAATTTTAAGTGGAAAATCAAAGAAAAAAAATGGTTGTCCCTTAATAATACTAAAGCTCCCTTCAACCAAAATACCATTTGAGTAGAAAATGCTTTCTACAGAAATAATCTCAAAAAAACAGGGGGGGGGAACAGTAGAGGGAAAGAGGAAGATCTGTTGAGAGAAATAAAGATGCCATTGGAAAACAAAAATATTTTCTGTGCTAAGTTAGCAGGAGTTAATGAACTAGAGAGAGGAAAATAAAGTAGCCACATGTTCTCATGCTATAACCAGGCCTAGCACCCTGTATTTAAGGAAAAAAGACTTCTCCAGAGCTTCCTAAAAATAATCTAATTTGTAAGAATGAAGGAGCAATCTGCTAAACAGGTGGTTTAACCCCACCCCTACCCAGATATGTAGGCGTTTTTATACTTTTTAGGAAATCTGTCTTCTCAGAACTATGGATTGGAAATAAAAAGTAATTATCCTACTATTAAATACTCACCTCTTTTTAGTTTATAGTCACAATTTTTTTTATTTTTTTAATTTTTACACTAAAAAGCCAACTATGTATCTGTAAAATATACCGAAGTTTCAAAATACACAAAATGCAACCAAAATAATTCACAATAATTTTCATCTCGCTTTCCCAAGTGGAAAAGCGAGATGAAAAATCTGTCTTCCTTACAAGAAGCGGTATCATGTCCTTTCTAATTCAATCCTTCTTAGCAATGGTTAACTATTTACTGACTTACGTATTTATTTAAGAGGACTAAAACTCTCTTCATCCTATGAAGAAACAATAAAACTTCAGTGTTAAGTGTAACTCCTGCCATCACCTAAGGCCCCCACTTGTACTAGTCAGAAATAGCCAGAAGTCAAGAAACTTGGCCATGGTGTGTGAACACAACACAAAATAAAGATTTTGGGCAAGCTTCCTCAGGGACTGGAAACAGAACAGAAACTCAGGTAAAGCTCTTTGCCTGAGCTAATATACTGCAGTTCTTGGAAGAGCAAGACAGTCTTAATTGAATGCAACAAAACCAAGACCGTATTGATTTCAGGAGTCTAAGAATAGGTCTACCTTACACTGTGCAGAGGGTACCATAACTGTCATGCTGGCTTGTAGGTTACATATCAATTGCAGCTTTTCTTTTGGTAACACTTTAGCCTTCCGGGGCATACTTACCCTGCCCTATTACACATGAAACACTTTATGTATTTGCCTGTTTAAAGCAAATCTAAAGGTGTTTCCAAACACATTAAAGTCTATGAAAGGTTATCCATGGTAAAGACACTGAGGAAAGACTTACCACCCTTTGACAGCAGTAGAGATTGCCTTATCCTAAATGTAATTGAACTGCAAATATTCAGGATATGAAAAAATTCTTAACATAAAGGAATTCCCCTCTTTCCTCCCACCATCTCAACCTTACTGATGGCTCTGCAGGTACATCTACATTCATATTTATCCCCCACCTCCACCATGAAACTATGGACAGAAGGTCACACCTTAGGATAACTCAGGCTGTAAGGAACCTCAGGGGATCTCAAGTCCAACTTCTTGCTCAAAGCAGGACCACCTATGAGATGAGAACAGGTCATTCAGAGTTTTATCCAGTCAGGACCTGAAAACCTCCAAGGGTGGAGACCGCAAGGCGTCTCTGGACAATCAGACAAAATGCCTGACTTGCCTCACAGTGAAATTGTCTCTTGTCCTCCTGCCATGCACCACTGTGCGGAGCCTCACTCATTATCTTTTTATAACTTTCTTGTAGTTATGGAAAGGCTGCAGTTAGGTGTCCCCAAAGCCATCTTTTCTCCAGGCTGAACAAACTCCATTCCCTCAGCCTCTCCTTCTACAGCAAGAGCTCCAGCCCCTGACCATCCTGGTAGCTCTCTGATCAATATCTTGCTCATATGGCAGGCCCTAAGCTGGTCACAGTATCTAGACATGGTCTAACAAGTGCAGAGTGAAGGGAGATAATCCCTGCTCTTGACTGACTGGTTGTGCTTCCCTTTGCCATAGCCCAAGGTGCCGTTAGCTTCCTCTGCGGTCAGGGCACACTGCTGGATGTCTAACAAGACATCAGCTCAGTGTCTAACAAGATCCTCAGAACCCTTCCACTAGAGCTGCTCCCCAGATAATCAGCCTCCAGCCTGTAAAATTACAGGCACGAGTAATGCAGCTTATATTGACAAACTACATTATATACATATAAAATATGGTATTAAATAGTATAAAATAGTCTTAATCAGTTTTGGACAGAAGGTGAAGGCTATTCACATCAGCCTCCGGAGTCTTCCTTCACTTGTAGAAAGAGGGAAACTTTCTCATCAGTATTACAGGATGAAAGACAGTTACTCTTTTTACTTACTTTGATCCCTTATCTTTGTGTTTGAGCGATTGTGCTGGTTTTGGCTGGAAGAGAGTTAATTTTCTCCACAGTAGCTAGTATGGGGCTATGTTTTGGATTTGTGCTGGAAACAGTGTTGATCACCCAGGGATGTTTTAATTATTGCTGAGCAGTGTTGACACACAGTCAAGGCCTTTTCTGCTCCTCACCCCACCCCACCAGTGAGGGGGCTGGGGGGCACAAGAAGTTGGGAGGGGACACAGGTGGGAGAGCTGACCCCAATGACCAAAGGGCTATTCCATACCATATGGCGTCATGCTCAGCATATAGAGCTGTGGGAAGAAGAAGGAAGGGGGGGACATTTGGAGTGATGGCGTTTGTCTTCCCAAGTCACCGTTAGGCGTGCTGGAGCCCTGCTTTCCTGGAGGTGGCTGAACACCTGCCTGCCCATGGGAAGGAGTGAAGGAATTCCTTGTTTTGCTTTGTTTGTGCGCGGCTTTTGCTTTCCCTATTAAACTGTCTTTATCTCAGCCCACGAGTTTTCTCACTTTTACCCTTCCGATTCTCTCCCCCATCCCACTGGGGGGAGTGAGTGAGTGGCTGGGGGGGCTGAGCTGCTGGCTGGGGTTAAACCACAACAGATATACATTTTCAGAAAAACAGAAACCTTAATTCTTGTAGGGTCATTTCAAAGTTTGCTCCTTTTAGAAGAGCAAGAAAAAGCATACACACTGTCAGAAACAGGACAGAGAAGATCTACATGGTCCCATCATCTCAAAGGCTCCATTTATTACAGATCTCTGCTGTTTTAGCATGAAAAATATTTCTGAATTTCTGAACATCTAAGGCTCTCTTTTGACCAAGTCAACTCTTTCAAAGCAAAAACATCCAACTGATCTCCCTATCACACCAATGAGCAATCCCAGAATAACCAAGCTTTGTATGATCTTCTGCCATATACTTTGAAACACTAGCAAAGTGCCAAATTATTTAAGGTCTCTGTTTCCATACAGGCTAATAAGAATTCTTGTGCTTTGATGAATTTACTGTTTATCCTTCACATATAATAACAAAGAAAATTTAAAACATATATGACACATTTACTTCCAGCTTTAATTAAAAACAAAGTAACAATACAAGTGCTCTGACACTGCTTTTCTTTTTAACCTTATTGGTTTGAAAATCGTTTAACAGTTGTGTTTAATCACCATTAACATCCCACCTTGAACACGCTGCATCTGGTACTGCACTGAAAAGCAAAGCCTCGTATAGACAGATGTACTCTATGATGCTACTTTGTATGTCAATAAAACTGACAGAACAAAGGAAAACGGAGAACGTGTAATCCATTTGTCTTACAGGACCTCTACAGAGAAGACACAGCACCTGTTATTGAATCTTATTCAAATAACAAGGAAGCATTTAATAACTAGTGTCATGCTCAGCACAAAAGATAAATGTAGACTACATCTATCATGGGCAGCAAACTCCAGTGCAAATACTCTTGATGAGCACACAGCTGACCTGGTACATCCAGGAGTTACAGCACAGCCTTATACAGAGATAATCGCTCCAGTCAGCGAGTGGCATAGCTGCATGACCACAGCCTGTGCCCGAGGTGAGGAATGCTCTCGAGAGATCACAGCTTCCCATGCTAAGCTCATTGCATCATGTGTCATTGCTCTTGAAGATATTGCACATTTGTGAATAAAGACACTTGGTCCTAAATGAAACCTATTGTTAACATGCATTAATACTTCAGACATAATATTTCCTTTGCCCAACTCTTCCTCTTTTCCTTTTTCTTGTCTGTTCAGATTAAAAGCTCGTTGTATCTAGCCGGAGAGGGTATTTATACCTTATGGTAATGATGGGCATAATTGTAATACCTTTAGTAAAAGTAAGTCATTCAGCTACTGAAGCAACATTTCCTAGCAGACATTCTGCATTATTTGTGTGTCAAAAGACGTCATTTTTCTCTATTGAAAGTTTATCAGCTTTGTACACGGGAAGGATAGCACACTGCTAACCAGAAATAAATGCATATGCCCTCACTTTTCTAGTGAGAAGCTAAGAAGCGTTTTCAGGGCAAGTTCATCCATGTTACATGTGTGCCTCAGCTTGATTCAGAAACAGAAGTCTCCTACGAAGGAGCACTATGGAAGAGGAGGGGGGACTCAGCTTGTTCCTCAAATACTTCTCAGAATTTTTTAAGGAAAAAAAATTGTTCACAGAGAAGTTCCAAGACATTTTTCTGCCCCGGAAGTTCTATGGAAACCCTTTCATGTATACACCTTACAAAGCAAGCAGCACACACACTAGGTATGGAAAGGTCTTTTGCACTCTGTGCAGTTATCTGCTTTAAAACTTTGAAAGGGGAATTTACCCGTTGATTAAGGCACTACAAAGTCACAAAATGGATGATAGCAGAAGGGACCTCAGGAAATCATCCGGTCCAACCACTGTGCTCAAAGCTGAGTCACCTAAAGCAGGTTGTGCAGGACTGTGTCCATTCAGGTTTTTAATATCTCCGGGGATGGTGACTCCTAAATCTTTCTGGGCAAGCTGTCCAAGCTTTTGACCCCTTTCACAGTGTTCTTGAGTGTATTCTTATGTTTAAATGGAGTTTCTTGTATTTCAGTGTGTGACCAGTCAAGAGTCAGAGGTTCAATTTCCAAGTGTGCCAGACTCTTCTCTGTAAATCACATTCTGAGACAGACTCCTTGTGAAACAGGAATAATAGTATCTACTCTCTCAGACTTGTGTCATAGGATACATCTATTAAAGATTTTCAAGCACTCCAGGTGCTCTGGAAACATGGTTTAAATGAAGAGTTTTAATGAGACAAAAAAGAAAGGTATGACACCCTTTGTTTCCAGGAAACGGGATTTCAAAGATGGTCAGAACACAGGTTCATAACACTTTTATCAAAACAAAACTTGCTCTCCAGGATATTTAACTTGCTCATTCAGAGTACTGATGCAAATAACATTGTCAGAAAGGGAAAAAAATACTGGGCAGGTTATTCGCTGTTTCATTCACTAGAAAAAATGCTTAAAAAGGTAAAGATTTTTCAAGTTATGTAAATGGTGGAAATAACATATAATTTTACTATGATATCTAATATCTTATTATTAATGTCTAAATTCTATTTCTAAAATTCATATTCTGAGAATTTACATTTTTTATAATCATATGCGCAAGGCAATATGGCCATATATGTAATTTGTGTACATATACATTGGAGATGCGTTAACTCTCTTAACAGGAAAAGATAACCTACTCTCCTCCGTCCCCCCCACCTCCTCTGATGACCATTCTGTCCTGACTTTGAAATATCTTTGTAACGGCATTGAGGCTATGCTGAAAGTCACTACGTTTAATGATCCAAGAACAGCTAAGGCTGGTGATTCCCACTCCCTAGCCATTCCCTGGCCTGTGGCCTGAGTCAGGATGGCATTAACTCCCTATAAAAGCATGCAAACCAAGAGATACAATCCTGACAAACTCTTCATTCCTTCCTTTAATTGTATACCTTCAGCAAAATAAAAGCATTGGTTGTTGGGGTTGCTTTTTCCTGTTTTGGCCAGCTCAGGTCAAAGTGTCCCGAGATCCATCTAATGTGACACATCAAGGTAGAACAGTCAAGACAAATCAACGAACTCCATACAGAGGAAAAATATGGTCAGTGCTACACTCCCACTGATTTAAATTTCCAATTTAAATGAAAAACAGTTGGGTCAGTTAGGATGACATGGGGACACAAGTCTAGAACAAAGTTGAAAGTTATGCTTCTGGATCATTATTAAGTCTTTTGTTTTGGCTTTCCAGTAATTTCAACTTGTCAGTCACACATACTTGCAGAGGAACCAGCTTTTGCTTGTGGGAACAGAAGAAACTAACTCATTGAAGGATACAGGCAACACTAAAAAGATGATTTGTATGTGAAAGATAGCATGATACAAACTACAGATTACTACAATCATATGAAATTTTCTATTTTGGGCTGAGGATTTTCATGCACAAAATAAGATTTTAATTAAATGTCAGTGCTTCATCCAAAGTAGATTTATATACCTCAAGTGACGAAGCTTCTGTGAATAGATTCAAGGTGAAATGATGCCAGTTTTATTGATGAAATGGTGAAATTTTGCTATCAGACAGATGGAAAAGCAGCTTCTCACAGAAAAAGCTAAAAGTATGAGGTGAAACCACAAAATGATTAGATATTTTTGCAAACGGTAAAAATGTGATTGTTCTTGCTTGTTCAGCTTTGGTTTCACAAGCAAAAAAGTTCACACGTCTGCTGACACAGTTATACCATTTCTGGGAATTGTGTCAGTATCTGTATTTCCAGAATAGCCACCATATTGTTTTCATCATAAACCATAAGCCTGAGTCTGTTGTCTTTTCCTCAAGTGGGGATGTTTTATTCTGAGCACTCCCATCAAAATCAATAGCCAAGTAAAGTATTTCTCAAAGCGGAAGAAAAAAATTACAGGATTTGACATTTGCCAGATGTTATCATTGCACGTAAGAAGCTAGACGGACAGACAATAATTTCTAAAGTTATGGAGGCACCTTAGAGGTTTTTTTTGTAATCTTATTAAAAATCAAATTCACAACATCAATAGATCCTTCCTGTGCTATGTAATTACATTACAGACATTTAATTGAAACTAAATAGAAATGAAACTTTGCCTAGCATAGACATGTTCTGATGGTAGAAACTCAGCAGGAGGGTGCTAGCTTATTAAAGATGTTCTTCATCTGTGTAGCACTTCAGGAAAGAAATGTTTTCTTTTGAAGTACTCTTTGTCATTTGAAAACATTCTAGCAACAAAACTAAGATTTTTCAGTTAAATAAAGAAGTTGCATTTTACAAATATGACCCATTGAATTAAAAAGGTGAAATTGAACGGTTATCATTGAAGGGTGTCAGGTGAAAAAACCCACGTACAGGCACACGATTTAGTTGTTAGCTAGTGAAGCAACTGATTTTACTCACATGAATATGAAAGATACTGACTGCAAAATTCAGCTCCTCACTTTAGTGGATAATTTGATATGTTGCTTGGGGGAAGCAATTTTTAAAATTCTTAACTGTCTTGAAAATCCCGCTGCACACTCCCTTTCCTGAGGGGATTGTAAGTGGTTCCTGGGAGCAGGACTATGTAGGGCTGTGTTTTGCACAAAGAAGATTTTCCAGTAACAAATGTACAGTAACAACTTCTGGTGAGCAATATGAAATTACTCTGAGAGTTTTTGAAAACATGACTACCCCAGCAAAACCCTGTTGTGCCTGGTAGTCCCAGTTAGAAGGGATTCTGTTTTTATTCTGTTCTTACTCCTTTGATTGTCTGTATATCAACAAAAGAGCTTGAGTTAAGGAATTACCTCATGTTATTTCCATATGCTGTGCAAACATTTACCAGGAGACATTGCTAGCCAAAAAAGGAACCTTAAAACTGTCAATCAGTTGGTATTAATTTAAAATGCTTTTTCTCGGGGAAACTCCAGTCATGCTCTCATACATTACATGGAACTGCAGAAAGACGGACTTAGGCTCTCCTGAGCAATGCCAGGAAGGGGTTAAATACAGGGCTAAATTTCAGAGCAAAGTATCACGAAGTTGCTGATGTAGGAACTCTCTCCTGAGGAGGCAACATATAGACTGCACCATTTACTTGCCAATTAATCCAAGGAGATACATTGACATTAGTTCCAGAAGGAGATGCTTGCCTGCCCACTTGCCTAGAGGTAAAAGCTAGGTTCGCAGCTACCAAACAGCAGGACAGAGGAAATAAATGGGGGAAGAAATTAGGAAAATAATTTAAGGATTTTTTCCCATCATTGTTTTCTTCAAAAAGAGACCTAAATGTCAAGCAGCTATCCTGTCTGATACAATGCAAACAAGCTTCATTTATCACAAAAATGCCTACAAAGTTTTAGCTTCTCTTACAGTAAGAGGGACTAAGCCAACGCCTAAAAACATAGCTTTGTCCTAACAAAGGAATGGTGTGTCACTGCATGCATCTTGCAGAGAAGAAAAATAAAAATAAATTTCCTGCATGCAAGATAAATGTTGACACATATGAACCTATATTTACGCTCACTTGCTTGCCTAAACCTCATAAGAAACCCTTTAATGAGGTAAAATGAATTATATAGCCTGTGCATTACTCAAAGCAGCCCACATTCTTGTATCCTACCAGAAATGGTTCCAAGCTTTTGAGACAGGTAAGAATCGGATACCTGAGGTGCACGTGGCCAACCCGCAACAGCAGTGGTAGGTTTTACTACTCACTGTTGTTCCTCTGCATGGCTCGGTGTAAAAGGAGTTCATTAGGAGATGCTGAGAAGAAGCCACAGCCAACAGACCTTTCCAATGTCTAAGGGACCAACACAGAACATAACAGCCTCAGTGCAAGCATGCCTCTTGACTTAAAAAAGGACACTTTGCCTTTCTTTCTATTTCTGTTATATGGACATTTTTATTTTTGGTAGCTCTATAATTTGTAGAAAGGGCCACAATTACTTTCAATTATGCCATAAGCTTCCTTAAAGTTTTTGAAACCTTCCAGGGTCTGAGCTCCTTTACTTTTATTCAGACAAAATTTCTGTTCCAAGCTAATGGAAAGTTTTCCTGAATGAGGAGAATAGGATTGGCAGAACAAACTATAGCTGAGCTACTTGTTCTTTGTGAAATACACTGTTGACACAATAAAATTCTTTTACTTTTTATATCTAGCAGCAAAGCTTTGTTATTCAGTTATTGAGTTATTTTTCTCCTCTAATGACCATGTTGCATTAGCATTTTTGTTTATTATTTTGTGTATTGTCATTATATACAGGGTACCCAGCTAAATGAAGAATAATACACATTGCCATTTTCAAAGCCCGGTAGAGTAATTGAAACTTTTTATTGAACCAATGGTTACCACACACAGTCATTAAAATGATTCAATTTCTCCTGGCCTCCCAAAGCTGCAACACTTCTAGAAGCCAAGTCATTTTTGTGATTTCTATAAACAACGGAGAGCAATTGCTCCAAGGCAGGAATGGGTGCCTCCTACCTCTGCGGATGGTCCCAGGGTCCCATTCATGCTAGCATGAACTACCGGTGAAAGAAACTGAATTTCTCTATTTTACAACAGCTGCCAGAGCTGCCAGGGGAGCAAGGGCAAGTCCTGGAAACCTGGAGAACTGAAGAACAGGCTGAAAGCATGAAAAACACCATGAGACCAGGGAAAACCTTTTAAGGCAAAGGATGTTAACTTGATCATGTTACCCCCAAAAAGCATGATACTTCAGCTTAAGAAAACATAAAACCTCACTGAAGTCTACCCTAAAAAGGCTTCAAATAAGGCAATGTGCTGTAGAACTATGCCAGGTCTTGTTAGTCTATGTGCAAGGTCAATGATACCACACACAAGTGTTTTGAAAGTGAAAAAAAAACTGTTTTGTATCTGGAGAATCACAGTCATCTTTTGAAATTGTGTCGTCTGTTGCAGAGTTTATATCTCTACTGTACATCACAGGGAAAAAGTGAACATTCAGCAGTTTTTATATTTTTCCTTTCTTTACATATTTTATGTATATGAAGAGTTATTGCAAAGAAAAACATCTTTGCTTTTATTGCTATTGCTGCACGCCATTCATTAGCAAACAAGTTTCACTACACAACTGTATATTTCTATTTTAGATGCATTACAGCATCCTGCCTTCCAAATTACACAATAACCATGCTAAACAGCTTAGCTTTAGTTTTTTAAGAATAGGATAATTTGTAAATGTGACAAACAGTAATCATCTTACTTTTAAGATGAGTCAAACAGACATTCTCCTTCAGCTGAACTTTTTGATGACAACCTTTGAAATTGACAGATTAAAAGTGATTCGTAGCTGTCAGAACTGTATAGCTTGCTGAACAAAATATGCATAAAAACTTTACAGATGACTGTCTGTGGGCTTACATGGCAGGTTATCTTCCTATACCCACTGCCAGTTAAATTAATAGTGTCATAATCTATCTTCTCTGTCAGGTGTAAATGACTTTAGCACATCAATAACTAGTTTACAATGATGTCCCTCCAATATTTAAGAGTGTATATTGATTTCACAGTTTGCACAGAATAGCACATATACAATCCCCGTATTTTGTTGTAGGATGGAATTTCAAATAAACAAAACATTTACAGTCTTAGGAAAAAGTAATAAAAATGGAAGGTCTTGGCAGCTATCAAGGTATCCAATAACAAATTCTTTTAAGACTGCAACTTTTACCAATAATGATCCTATGTTGGTTTTCAGCTGTGTGAAGTCATGGTACAACTGACAATCTTTATAGCAGTATCAGTTTATTATTTCACAACTTAAAATGTCTGTATACAATGGCAGTCAATGAAAAGGAAACGATGCCCAAGAATAAAAAGAAATAGATTCCACAAAATTTAGATTATGACTATAATAATTCAGAATGAAGTTTATTTGCCATTATTTTAAATATATATATGTATTTATATTTCTGTATTTTATGTATGTGTGTATGCATATATATGTGTTTATGTTGGAGCACAGGAGGAAATAAATGCAATAGTGGATTGAGCTGTCAAAGTGCCTCACAAACACTTCTGTCCACACCTTTACTTTGTTGCTAAATGAGCGTGGGTTATCCAAATTAAATTCAAATTCAGGAGCCACCCTGAAAGGCATATAAAATGCATCTAGTTCTAACTGCTTGAACGTTCCTTCAAAACATATTGAGCACTCATTTAATTTCCAGTAAGACAGAATAACTAAACTATCAGCAAAGCCCTAGCACAAAATAAATTTAGAAAAGTGATTTTCCCTCTCATTTTATGAGTTCATTTGAGACACAAATTTAATATGAATGTCACCATAAAACAAGCTAACTCAAGAAAACGACCGCCTCAGGAATCCCAGCATTCTTGCTGTACCTTAACGAGCTAACAAAAGCTTGTGATTAGAAACTAGAATCGCATTGCATCCCACACTGAATTTTCATGCACTTCAAGACCAGTTTGTATGTTTGTAGTGGCTTAGTGAAACCATGTTTCCCTAATCCACCCCCTTATTAGTCTGGCTCAGATCTCTGTCATGAGAAGCCATGAATTACTGCGGGAAGAGTTTTAATACTCTCACAAGATTGATCATTTTACCTGGAGGGGAAAAAAAGCTTGCACATGTACACACACACATACAGACACACACAGTGCTTAGTCTACCAACCAACTAAAATTTCTGTGAACATAGTCTGGACTACTAAAGTTATATTAAAATACATATCTAAAAGAAAAGTCTTGCTTATTTTCACCAGTGGTAGTGCAAAGTGTTTGAGAAGTTCCTGTAACAGCTATTCTCGATTTCTTAAAAGACCTTTCAACCAATCGTTTGAACAATTAAGACCTTTTCAGTTAAAAGTTTGTGTCTTCAAGGAAAATACTTTGGCCAATCCTGTTGTTATAAAAAAATCTGCCTGTGCATATGTATGTTTGTCAAAATTTTCTATAACCTTCATGATGCAACTTCTAGGAAAAAGCAGAAAAGACATCCAGCTCAAAAAAACCCCCATGAAGTTTGTTAATGGGTTCATATTAAACTATGAAAATTAAGGTTCACATTTCTTGCATGACTTGGGTTGGGTTTCATGAGTCTTGAAGTGAAATACAGGCCTGGGACAGCACCTCCTTGGACATGCCACTAGACCACATAAAATTTGAAAAATGTGCCCGTCCTCAAGGTAACAGAGTACGTGCATATGCTGGAGATGCACCATGTTATCCATTTCTGTTCCAAAATAAAAATCTGACCTACACCTCTTTCTATCTGGTAAAGGGAAGGTACCACAAAGAGTTCACTGAGTTCCCACTGATGCACCACAGAAACTCAATACTTTGTTCTCAATGTGCCTTGGACTGCAGGAGGAAGGCTAACAGCACTGAAGACAAAAAAGTACTGTTTTATGTTTTGGTATCACAACAGCCTGCCAGTTTCCATCCTGGTTTCTTCAATTAGGTATGATTGCATGGGATATAGAATTCATCCATTTCTCTGCATGCCTGTAAGATGCACACATGGGGCTAAGACTGATTTTATAATCGATCTGTCATTTGTGATATACGACTAATTTACATCACCCAAGATCATTAGTGAAATGAAGCTATAGTTTCTTTTTGGATGTTGAATATACATACTGCTGCAGAAAGAAAGGGTCAACACACCTTCTAGCTTGAACAGGCGACTAAGCAGAAGTGGTAAGCAGGAACCATCTTTGAAAGCAACACATCTGACAACCTATTCAGTGTATAGTTAGTGGTCCTGTACTCAAAAAGTTCTACTAAACACTTTCATAAGCTGAAGCCCACAAAGATGACTATATAGCTCATATCATTGTTTCAGTATCCATTTTACCCTAAGGTGTACACTATTCTTCTAATGCGTGTTATTTTTGGAAAACAGAGAAAAGGAGTAAGGGATGTCATCATTGCTTATGATGTTCGGCAATTTGCAGATCTTGATTGGTAAAGATTTCAGTATATGACATGTGCTGGCCTGTTCATTTGTACGTATGAAATGAAGGTATGAATTAGGCAGTAAATCTGATACACACTGGTGTGAAGTAAATGGGTGAAACAACAAAGGTTAATGCAACAAAGTAGAAACAGGGGAATGCCACTATGAACTCAGGATTTCAGTATCATTACAAATGACAACAGAAGAGAGACGGTCACCACTTATGAAAAAGAAGATTCAGCTCCATCTTACAAAATACCAAACAGAAAGCTGAGAAATCCTCACTAAGCTCTGCAAAGTGTTACCTTCCTGCTTCGGGAGTCACACTGGCTTGATAAGGTGGCCAGTTAGAAAAGTCCTGGGTACAGTTAGGAGTTATTTTTACTGAAAATATTTTTTCCCCTTTATTTTCTCTGTTCAGTCAATGTACGTAACTCCAAATATTGACTACACCATGTTGATCTTTCAGGTCTTCTCACTGCTGCTTGAAAATGTGACTTGAAGCCATCCCAGTTTCATGTTCAGATATGAAGCTCACAGGAATATGCACATTTTTTCTTAAAGATTTTAAATGTGGTCTATTTTTAAGGCTATTTAATGCCTATATATATGAACATTGCTTTAAAATCATCATTAAAAAATTCCACATGAGGGTCAGTTAATCAGACATCCAGTAGTTTGCATGATAAAATACAAGCCAATCATCTCAAATAATTTAACACTGCCCTCTAGAGGTGATATTTCTTTCACTAACATCTGTTCAGGAAAATTAAACCTTGTTAAAGAGGTTGTTAAAATTACTCATTTAAATTTAACTTATTAAAATTAAACCTTGCCCAAGTTAGATATACATTCAGACATAAGTTTTAAGTTAAAAAACCCCAAACAAACACCAACTAGATTTTGAAACCTAAAATGGGACTTAGAAAAATATTGCATGTTACCTCTGTAGAAAATTCTTCTTGATCAATAAACAATCTAAAAAATAACACTTGAATAAATAAATTTTATTACTACAGCTGTATTTGGAGAACAGTTTGTAAAACTGTATTTCCCCTTTGAACATAGAAGCCCTGAAGATTTAGCTACCCCAGCAAAGGGGAAAAAAGAGATCCTGTACCATAGTGACCTGATGTTATAACAAAAGAGGGTGGAGGTGGGAGGTGAGACAGGAGGAGATCAAATTATGTGACAGTTTCCTCAGGAATATTGAATGTTTCTTTTTGAAGCTTAAAAATAAGGTCTTTGCTTTGTCTTGAAAATGTAGTTTAATTTCTGTTCTTTTTTTTGTGAAGGACAAAGGAACTATTATTCAGAAATAAAATGCAATGCCTTTTTCTACATGAGGAGAAGAAACCAAAAAATGTTTGTATTGATAATGTTGGTTGTTATCGATATAAAGTCATAAATTACTAAGGTATTGTATACAGCTATTTAAAGAAGAGAAACTGCTAGCTGAAATAAATTGCTGCATAATTATGTGAAAAATAAAGTACTTCCACTCATTTCTCCATCTTGCTGTTTGTACTCTATGCTTCTTTTCCACAACAGAGAACCTAAATTTTTATTTTGTCAGCAAGCATTTTCTGTAGACTGAAAATTAATTGCAGAGGCAGTTATTTGAAAGCAAATTTTATCAAAGATAAACATTTTTGCATTATTCTACATATGCTACCAGTTCCCCTCATCTGAAAGTCTGAAAATGGTCTGTGCACACATACTCTTCTAGCATTAAAATAAACTATGGAGGAATGGATAAAAAGTATACATTTGGGAAAAAAAAAATTGGATTGTTAAACTATGATCATATCAACTTGCCCACATTAAAATGTGCCCACTTTTAAGTTCCACTGACTCTACTCCATGATCACCTTGCTCTAGATACTGATCCAAACTGCTAGATTTAGTCTAGTTTCTTTGGGGGAAAAGTACCCCACATGGGCAGAGTCAGTCTGTGCCAAAAGCAAAGTCTATCTAAAACTCTTTCCAGCACAACTAGTGACTTCTGAAATGACAACATCCGGTAAGTTTTACTGGAAAATTTACCAAACCATTTATCCAAATCAAAGACACATTTTATTTTCAAGGAGACCTGCTACATTTCTTCTTCAGCTTCCTGCTCCTCACAGGGACGAATTTCCATCTTTCTCAGTGGTGGAATCACCTCATGAAGAAATTTCTTTCCTCCTGTCCCTCTACCACTCTTTTTACTTCTGAGACATGGGATCTCACCTTCTAGCATGAGAACATTTTGAATGGGTTCTATTTTTCACCTAATAATGCTACATTTTCTTCTTTCCCATACCTCAGTTGCAGCTCAGCTTGTACACTACAGCTTGTAATGACAAAGGAGCTAAGCACAAGTTAAGCTGACAAAAGCTGTGAGACCTTAGATTCATTTCACACAGCTCTAGTTAAATGTATGAGGTTACCGGGCTGTTAAAAGTAAAACTTGTGTATTAGAACCTGTTGCTTTTGTCATCCGCGCCAGAGCAGGAGATGCTGGTGCATGACAAAAGGCTTGTACTCTCTCAGGCTCTCTCATAACCCATCCCAGCCCAGACATTAGACTGGGAAATATTTTCCGCTAAAGTTTCAAATGAAAAAAACCATAGTGTAGCATCATGAGAGAAGAGTTTGGCTCTGTAGAACTGTAATACCTTCTAATGCAAGAGGGAAAACCATAAGGAATTAGCTTTGCACCTTAAGCCACATCAGCCAGTACAGCTTTACTAAGGCACCAAAGTGCTCTATAGCAGATATAGATTCAAGACAACTGTCAATTTTTCTTTCAGATATCAGAACCGGACATTGCTCTGGCCTTGTGATAGTCAAATCAGCTGCACAAAAGGGGGAAAAAGGTAGCGTGAAAGATACTTAAAAGTTAAGTGAAAAGTTGAGTAGATAAACTGTGTTTGTAAGCATGTCATATAACTGGCCAGCTTCTGATATTTTTTTTTTTACCTAAATTGATCAATCAATCACACCTGCTTCAAGTACTCAAATTCATTGACTGGTTCTTATTACTAAATAAATTGACAAGGATCTTCAGTGTGTCTAATTTAACATAAAGCCTGCTACTCAAGGATAGAAATATAGATGTTTTCTATTACTCCCACTATTTTTAAGGGTACTTGAGGGTGTACCATTTTAAGGGTACACATGGTCATTTACGATTGGCAACATCAGTATAAGTGAGACATACGGGAAAAGATTTTCCAGTTCTATATAATACTTCAGAATTTGCTTTCACACACCAAAGCGTATCTTTATTTTCAGAAGAAAACATGATTGTTGGCTGAACATAACATTCCACTTGGGAAATTTCTTCAAGTGGAATATTTTAATCATCTTAAAATATGGGGAAATAACAAGACTGAGAAAGAATTACACATGGCAGTCACAAAACAAAAAGTGTGATGGACATACTCTGATAGACACTTTACAAAGGCCCTTTATTTTTATTTTTAATTGAAATTATTTGAACTTGAATATATTAATGGATAGGTTTAGGTACACTGGGATTAACTTTATTGGCAACTAAATGCTTCATTAATTGATAAACAAAAATCCGTATGTCCTTCTTTCTCAGTCCATTGGAACCTCACTACGACATGAAAATAAACAAACAAACAAACAAGAAAACAAGCCTTGCAGTGAAAATGGTGTTTGCTTCAATACACAGCCATACCAGGACTCCAGTATCAGAATAAGCTTGATCAATTAGATAATCGATTTCCCAGCTTCTGATAAACACATGGTGCCATTCCTGATAGGTTTTCAAATAAGCAGAAACAACAAAAAGCGTCTTATGGGTCTACAGTAAGGTGAACTTGAATTTGCCTATCATCAAGTGAAAAACACTGGACTCGGCCATTCAAGCATGACATTAAAAAACTGACTTTTCCTTAATACTGATGTAGAATTTGTCAAACAAGATTGATCATCAGGTGTTTAATGTACCCATCTGTTTTGGAGTTTGGCTCTAAATGTTTCATTTCCTACCAAGGACAATAGAAAAAAGGAGCCAGGTACTGCAATGAAAGGACTAGATATCGGTTTGGTTTTACTCTTTTCTCCCCATAACCTGGACAGTCTTTGTCAACTCTCAGGGGACAAGATGTCTCTCAAGGTTGTGTTTCTGACTGAGAAACCTTTAAACCAAGCAAAAAATAACAAACAAAAGGTGCAACTAAGTATATTGCTAATGGTACATTGTGGAGACTTAACAATTCTCCGTCTGCTAAATAGGTCCAGGCTGACCAGGATTTCAGCATCATAAAAACCCACTTGCAAGGGTAGGACCTTAAATGTCAAAACTTTTTCTAAGGGTCTTATGAATATATATGAATGTATCTGACTCAAAATATGTCATTTATTTAAAAAAAAATCTGAACTCCAAATGGGAAAAAAACCAGCTGAACCACACATTAAAAAGAAAATGTATTGTCTGTATGAACTGCAATAAAAGAAAGATTTTTTTACTTGCATCACCATCAGAAGTTGGAATTAAATAAATCTTCAAATTATTGCTGTACATACCAGCTGTTATTATGCACCTTTTCTCCTTATTGCTTAGGCCAGGACCAGAAGCAACAATCCTAAAATAAGAAGATAAATTATTTTCAACCTGGATGAAAAAAACATGAAGCTCCTGAAATCTGTCAAGGAAAGATCCATTCTCATAAAAATTCTAGCTCAGTTTTTCTACCAGGAGATCTGACTATAAGTCATCATTCCCCACGTTTATTTTATTTGAGTTTGAATGAAGAGATCAATTAGAACTTTTTCTTTTCTCATTTCTGTTCAATATGAATAGCAATGTTAGTGCAATCCTGTTTGTATAACAAGATAAAGACTCAGTAATTAAAATAAATGAAAAAAAAACCAAAACCAGCACAAATAGCCTGTGAAAGAGAGTCAGTGCAGGAATAAACACAAAAGGATATATTGAATTGACCTATTGCATTTACAGGTCAAGTTTTCAGAACTAGCCTCCAAAACTGCATGTATTTGTTGTTTATGCACATAATCAGGTGCTTGTGCATTCAGATCAGGCTGTCAGATGCAGGCAGCTTGCAGCTGGACAAAAAGTTCACAGTATGCTCTGGTTTAGGGATCAATTTGAAAATATAGACCAGAATAACTGTGGGATGGGTGGGGGGGAGGGAAACAGTGGAGTGTGGCTGTTTATTCACATGACCTCACTGTTAGTAAATATTTCTTAAATTGGATCAATTTAGACTCATAGCTTCATTAAAAGCAGTGGCAATTACCATCTCTCCAGAGAAGTAACAGAAGTAAAAAAGACTGAGAAACTGGCCTATTGCCAACGTTGGCAGAAGCAGCATGAACGTACCTGAATGCTTCAGAAATTCTGTCCCCTGCTTTATCAACGCTTCTCCATCCTATGCAGGGTGGACTGAGCACGGCTCCAGGTCCTACTGCTTTCTAACTTCAAGAGTTATAGCAACCTGAAGGTACAGCTGTGCCAGGACACTTCCATGCTTTTCCTAGAACAGCATAAGGTCGGGGACTTTGCTTGATATTTCAGCATGCTCAGCCTTCCCTTAGTCCAAGGAAAGCCAGGCTTGCTTGTGGGCATCTGGGGACCTGCCCATCGCTCTGCATCAACTACTGGAGTTCAGCGAGCACAGAGACGTGTTGCAAACATCTAGAAATACACAAGTGCATTTAAAGCAAATTGGAAAAGCAGACAGTGTATCAGCTTGATGCTGAATTTTCATGAAATTGAGAAAGATACCACTGCTGGAGAAAGAAAAATGCTTCTCTCCTAAGGAGCCAAGCCTAAATCTGTCACTTTCTTGATGAGGGATGCTTGATCTGTTCTCCTTTTTTTGTCTTGGAGTCATGATGTGTTTTGTTCTCTTCACCCACCCCCTAAGCCACTTCTGTACTTAGTGTTCCCTTTCTGTTGATGTCCTAATAAACAGATACTTTGGAGCAAAACATATCCAAAGCTTTTGCAGAAAACACTTCTAATCTTGAGAGAGTAATACAAAAACTAACACATCCAGAACACATACTCTAGCCCCTCAAAAAACACTATGTTTTCAGTAGGCCTGTTCGGGCCTATGGTCAATCCTATTTAAAACATAAGGAAGGGAAATTGTTAGTACCAGGTGCTAAGCATGAATAGCACTTCTCCCAGCAGGTGTCAACAGCTTCGTACAGTATGACTTGTCCTTGCGGATCTAGGGAATGGGATCCCAGTAAAAATCAACATGAGTGTCATCTTTGCCACTGTAAGCTTTCCCTAATAGATCAATATAGCGATTTTTCTTCCCTTCAGTGTCTACCTGTCACTGCTCTTCAATCTCTCTTTCAAATGAAAAGTAGAACTGTCTATTAAGGTTTCCTTTTAAGAAGCTAAATCCCTTGTTATTTTCAAGCCATTATGACTGCAAAGTACTGTTGAAAACTCACGCTAACGATACACTTGTAGGTGGACAGCTGACGTAAGTAAGTAGAAGTACCAACAAGTTGGATGTTTCTCGTCCTCTCTTTAAAGAAGGGGTCATTTTAAACACCTGCCCTTCCTGGCCACCATCTCATGTATTTTCTGCACAGGCCTCAAAACACGTTGCGTTATTATAAATTACTGCAGTGAGAGATGTTGGCAACATTTTTGGGATCTTCATCTGTAAATGCTCAGCAAGAAGTCTGGAGGGCACAATGGAAGCAGCTATTGCTGCCTGACACATGAGAGGAATGAAAGGAAGAGGTGGTGAGGAGAGGCAGCACAGAGTCAAAATATCTTATTTTCTTTCAGACAAGTATCTTAGTTTTATTTATCATCAGCTGTATCTAAAAATTCATGTTGCGAATTGAGGATCTAGAGAAGGGATTTATATTAACGAATGCTTCATTTATTCCTCAACCAAGCTTTCTTCTTCTAACTACTATGAAAGACTAGCAAAACCAATTCTCTAGACAGAATTTGCAATAAAATAGCTGGGGAATGTTTTCTCAACTTAAATTAGTGACGGCAGTCTCAGAGAAATATAGGTAATGAAAACATTTCATGAGTGTGCATGTGACAAAAAAAGCATGTGCTCCAAGCCAAACTTACTTTTCATTGCTCTTTTGTCACATCAGATGTTTTCATACAAAAACATAGACTGTCCATGTATTCACCACATCTGGTGTCCCAGTTTGGGTTTTTACTGAAAACATACAAGAATGTGACAAACTTTGATTGATTAGCTAAAGTGAGTGACAGCTTCCTTCTAAGTGCCTAGACCTGATAGCATGCACCAGCGCAGAGGAAACTGAAACGTAGGTGTCAGCCGGGTGCAGCAGTGGCTCACGCTAATTTTCATCAGGAGATCCAACCTTCACATCCTGTTCACATAGACACTTAGAGCTGAGCTCTGGGTTATTCCAGAAAATTGTCAGAGCCTGACTTTTATTAAAGCTCAGTTTGGCTGACAAAATGCTGACACTTTCAGAGAAAACGCCTCTAATGTTATACAGTGTGAAAATGTTAACCACTAGGCAATGAGTAATCTTTAAAAAATATATACTGTTTGGAAACTAATGTAATCTTCATAATACCAGTAAAAAATAGCATGTTAAATATGTAGAGAGAAAAACACATTGAGTAAGATCTTTGGTGCAAGGTCCCGAGACATACCCCCTCTTTGTGCAGAGATTATCCAGTTTAACAAAGCAGACCTGGAATAGCTGGGCACAATAGCAACATCTGAGATATATATATAATTTATACAGAAAAACATGAAGTATTTTTATAGGTCTGTCCATTCTAAAATAGGCCTGGTTTTATGGAAAAGTTATGTACGTTTTTCTAAGCAAAAAACAAGGCCAATTTCTTCTCATATTTTCTTAAGTGTTGCTAGAAGATATTGGCAGCAAGTTCTCTCTTTCTGGCAGAACTGAGGGTGAAGAATGAAGGTTCACTCCTCGAGAGTGTGAAAGAGATGTTCATATTTTCTGTTAAAAATGAGACCCTTAAAATGAAATTAGAGATGGGCAGAAAAGGTTTTGAAAGATTTTCCTCTTATAAAAAAAATATTCCTAGTTTGCAGTGAGTTGAAAGAGCCAGAGAACCAGTGTGTCCAAAATATCCAGCAGCCTGTTGGGTACTGTCTTCCCAGAAAAAAATTCACATCATGCACCTGCCCTGCCCAGTTTGGGAGGAACTTCAATAATTTTCAGATATAAGTACTGGACTATTCCCTGCACTCATTCGTTTGGCATGCATCTGCATGCAGAATGTGAGAAAAATCTCTCTGAAAGTCCAGAAAATTAAATGCAGTCAGGTACTATTATTTTTTTGAAGATCCATGTGTTCTAATGAAAAATTACTTCTGCTTAAGTTCTGGAGTCTGGGCTGTCTGGACCAGCTTTCTCTTATGACTGTTCTCATCCCCTTCCAATACCCAGTTGTCCACTCTTGAGCATTGCAACTTGACCACCTATACTCTTAAATGGTCAGAACTGCTTTGGCCCCTGCCAGCTACAGCTCCCGCAGATGATGCCAATGCAGAGGACCAAAACAGACTGTGCATGAGGCCATGCAGTTTGAGTAGTTTCCCAGCAGAGTTGTTGGCTACTCTCTGGCCTCTCTTCCAGGAGATTTAATTTACTGGGATAGATTTAGCCATAAGGACTGGATTCATTCCTGTCTCAAAACATAACACAATCATAATAAAGGAAATTAGGAGATTGATTCCTAATTGATTAAATTAATTTACTTGCCACAGGCCTAACACTGATAAATTAAAGCAGCTTAGTTTACCAAAGTTGGGCTTAATATCTATAAAACCATAGATTCGTAGATAATTACTATCACTTTCCACTGATACTCCATACTTGGAAGGGCAAGAAAGAGAGGGACACAACAGATATTTCTTCACTAAGCATACTCTCAGGTCTCTAGGTGCAGTTCATCTGTGAAGTTAAACATCACTCAACGGGCATCATGCAGATGCTTCACAAGGCTGGGTCAAAAATAGACATCACGGGACAAATTCAAAACATTTCATAGTCCTTACATTAGTACTATTCAGACTGTGAACACTTCTCATTTTCACAACTTTTTCTTTTTTTAAAGCAGGAGAAACATGCCCAAATCTAAGCTAAATACTTTAAAATTCACTGAGTGTTTGAAATCCAGACATACATTCCTTTCCACACTTTACAGATGTTCCCTCTCTATGTTACAGTCATGCAACAGGCCTGGCTGTTGGATGCTTTAGGTGCTCGCATTCACATTTTGCACTTGAGCCCAAATTTCAGTCTTCTGTGCATATACTTTGCTGCCTCTCGAATTTTCCTGCAAACGACATATCCCAAGCAGCTGGCTATGTAATTGCATAAACCAAGCATACACCAAATCATCAGCTGGAAACAACCAGATCTCCTTCTGTTCCTCCTTTGCACGAGTTGGTCACAGGCTGACTAAGGCACCAATGTAATGCAACCATGAAAAAAGCCAAACATAATCCTAAAATGCATTCCTGTTAGACCCTAGGGAATGTTAATATCACTCTCCAAATACTGGTGGCTTTCATATGGAGTATTGTATGCAATTCTGGTCATGCATTTCAAGAGAGATTAATCCAAAGTGGAACATATGCAGAGAACAACTATTAGTACGATCAGAAAAAGAGAGTACCTATTTTACAAGAGGCTGCAATTATGTGGTTTTTTAAGCTTAATTAAAAACAAACAAAAACTGTTGAGTGAGGGGACAGAGTGGGAAAAGGTTTCTACATGTATCAGAAGAGAAGAGTAGAGGGAGAGAAAACATAAGGAAAAATTATTTATCCTGCGCAAGGATACAGGAAGAAAAACAAATGGGATTAATTGGCCATAAATAAATTCAGGCTGAAAGCAAGCTTCCCAGCCACCACAGCAGCATGTTTAGGAACAACGTTCGGATTATAACAGCAAGAATACAAACCTTCAAATAAACTTGATGAAAAAGCTATTTCAAAGACCCGGCTTCATCAGCCAGTTTGTAAGTACATTTAGCCAGTCATTTAAGTACATTGATGAAGGACATGAGCAAACCTGAAGATACACAGAAAGGTCCCTTCTTATTCATATGTTTATCACTTGGACCCCATGCTTAAAGTTATTATTTTAACAGCCAGGATCATTAGCTGTCAGGTCCCAAATATGAATCAAAAGTGTCCTATCAGATTTTGCATGTTGTGTACAAATAAGAAAGATGACCCTAGATGAATGTGATGTGAGTGCAGGTGAATAAAAATGTTATTTTTAGACTGTGAATATATGTACAGCAGCAAAAGAAGACAACCCCAACTCTAGTACTGATCTACGGAAGGAAAACCCCCCCAAAAATATCTTTTTGTTTGTTTGTTTGTTTTCAGTGAGCAGTTCAAGTTCAAGAGAAAAAGCAATCATAGGACTTTAGCTGGTAAACCAAGCTACCTCTCAAATTGCTCTGCCATCAGTTCTTACGCAGTTAACATCAGTTAAGCAACCAGGAAAAGGAAGGCTGAGGACATAGGGAGACAGAACACATATATAAATTCTTGCAGTAAGATTGGCTTGTTTTTTCCTTGCAAACTGGTGTTTTGTTTTGTTTTTTTCCAAGTCTTCAGCTAACAGAAAAATTGTAAAGATATTACTTTGTGATCATCTCTGAAAGTGTGGAGTAATTCGAAATTCATTTTGACAATTTGTTAGCTGTTGTAGTTCAGATATAATGAAGACATAAGATCTCACACACTATCTTGCACACTATGCATGCAGAATTATGCAAATTAAAGACATATCAGTCTAAGTAAAAATTTAACCATTAAAGATTTTTTCCCCATGTGCCTTTTAATAGCTTTTTTCTAGTGTATGTTTTCTTAGTCCTGTTATTTATCTACCTCTAAAGATTTGATGTCTTGGATAGTTATAATATTCTGATTTTGTTCTTTTAGCATCTCTTTTGGGAACTTTTTACTGTTAAGTTCAAAAACTCATACCAAAAACCCACTAAATCCTTACCTATTGAGGTTTTTCCCGTTTGAATGCAAAGCCAATACTGATGTGATAGTTCAACAGTAGGATACCCTGCACAAAGTCTTTGCTGTGAATATCACACCCACCAATGTCAATAGGGGTTATACGTTCATAAATCAAAGCCTGTTTAAGGCCTTCACTTGGACACAGTCCCTTTAAATTGATTGCACTTAACAAGTTGTTTAGGTTACCAGTGTCATTATCAGTGAGCTTACAGGTTAAATGTCTCATTCTTCAAATCACTCTAAGAAAACGTATAGAAATATGAGGACTTTTGTTTTTTTTGAAGCAGAAAGGTTATTTCAGTAGAGCAACAACTACAGACAGGAGAAAATGCTGACAAATTTTCCATTTTGAAACAAAGCATATTCTGTCCCCTCAATACCAAATGCAAAACAAGTTTCTGCACGCATCTTGAATATACAATTCCCATCCATAGCAGCTCTGCTGCTTAAGATCCTGGAAAAAATGCTGTTACCTACAGTTTTACGGGGGGACCTTACGTGTCCTGTCAGTATGCAGGACATCTGATCCCATCACTTAAGCTTTAGTCCAGACAAACAAGGATAAATGCCTTCCAACCTTCCTCAACTGATTGCATTAAATACAGGCTGAGTTCAGAAAAATAATTAAAAAAGTGTAAAGCACAGCTGATTGTATAAAGATTTCATTGTTTCCTTATTTCATAACAGAAGCTGCCCTGGTGCGTGGACTTGCTCATGTCAAGTGTAGAGCATCCATCTGTTGTGATTTGTGCTGCATGCACAAGCAAGTCTTTACACACTTTTTGGATAGCTGCACATTTAAGAAAACGTCCCTAAGTTTGGCACAATGGGCGGGGGGGGGGGAAGAAACAAAACAAGCCAATAAGCAGACACCCATCAGTGGAATGAGACAACAGTAGAAAACTAGGTGAAATCTACAACTGTGAAGACCAAATAGCCCTCTCCACAAATGAAGAATGTTCAGGCGAATAGCAGGATTTTTTTTTTTTAACAGGAAAGCCTAACACCACAATGCTAAATTCCTGTAGCACAGGAATTATCTTTGAAGGTGTTTGCTCAGACATCTGACATGGGACAGCTGTTGAGCATGACACCTGCCGCAGCAAATACACACAACTTCCCAGGGCTTTCTGCTTCTCTGTGTGTGAATGATCCCCGTTACCCCACAGCCACCTCACATGCCACCCAGAATTTACCGTTCTGTGACAGTATCCTAGATATGACTTGCAACATGCTCTCAGAAGACGTTTACAGAAATCCTTATGCAGAAAAAGTCATGGGTGACAAAACTAGGCAGGTTTAGGTTTGGTTTTCTTGGGGTTGGGCTGGGATGGAATTTCTTCTTAGATAGCAAAGCTTGAACGTACATCCCAAAGACAAAAGACTGTAAATTCATTCCCATCTTCTCTTTTAGTGTCCATCACTAATGCTTTCCATCTTTGTAACCCCTTTCTACCTTGTTGCTTTCCTTTTCTTGCTCCAGTCCCTCTCCTCGGTTTGCTCCTTATGTGATCTCCCTGAACCTTCTGCAGGACAGCTTTCACCACACTTCCCTGCTAAATCCTTTTGCCAGGGCTGCAGGTTTTTTTTATAGCAGCTGTTGCTAAAATATCTTGTTGGGTTACAGCTGGCAGACGTAATGGGGGCCCCTCTTAAACCCTCTTATGTCCACTGGCGTGCAGGGTACCCACACAAGAACACAAAACCCATCTCAAAAGTGGTGTCAATGGTAGGAAATCAGGGATTTAATCCCCAAAAGGTGCTTCAATATGTGTGTAAGTGTAAGCACAAACAGCCTCCCTGGTTTATCTTAAAGTATTTTTTTAAATGTAGAGTATTAGAGATTGAGTCTGAGATTTGATGAAGTTGTGATCTAACAGCAGATAAACTCACAGTTATTGGGGAAGGAGCTCATAAGGCAGGGAGCACCCTCCCTTATGCACTCTACAAAGCAGGTGCAGACCAGACCTTTCTAGAGAGGGTCCACCATAACATTGAACGGCCACTTACATTCCCATCTGTGCTCAAAATCATGGGAATTTCTAACACTTTGTTCAATGAGAGCACAGAAGAACTTCTTCCTTGAGGCCACACTACACTGCTGTTAAAAACTACCCTGATTTTCCCCAAGTTGCATAGTGTCAGGGTCCTGCATTTCTGCCCAAGAGGTCCTGTGCAGGAGTACCAGAGAGCATGGGTACCAGGCTGTGCACACCTGATGTCCACGGCACTGGGGCTGTGACCCCATGAACCTCTTGTTGGCTCTCTGGTTCCAGCCAGGCGCAGCCAGTTGGCAGCCAAAGAGGAACCAAGACCCTCGGCCATACCCTGGTACTCTATTCACCACCAAAAATGCTTGTTTTGTTGAATTAAAAGCAGCTAAGGAATGCTACACTTAAAATTCATTACCCATATCTAAGTCACCTGCCACTGAATCAAGACAGCTTTGTAAATTTTTGGAAATTAGAGGTGATGTCTTTTGAGGGCAGTTTTCTAGAAATGTAAATGCATTGTAATAAAGCTGTGTGTTATTTATAGAAATTATTTCCTTTGGTTTGCAAACTACACACTTGTGCCTGCATCTGCCCTTTTTCACTTTCTGAAGAGCTAGAATACAACTCTGAATGCCAGAGCACACACTCTCCTTTGGAGAATGGCTTACCAGCAATTAAACACTCTTTTATAACCACTGTGTAAGAAGCTACTTAACCTATGATTTATATTGGGGCAGTAAAGACAAGAAATGGAATAAGGTGGTATCCAAGTGAAGATACAGGAGGAAAATACAGGTGGTGGCAGAGCAGGGCAGCACAAACCAGATCTCCATTTAGAAAATGTCATTAGGCAATTATATTCAGAAGTACGGAATAATGCAAAATGTTTAGGATACCGTGTATAATACAATGAGTGTCCAGTTCTTATGGAGGTTGGCCAGTTTTCCCATGACTAACTGAAAGGAAAGTAAAAAGGAGAAAATCCTAAAGGCTTTCCTCAGAAATTGAGTCAGAGTCTTTCACTGATTTTCCATAGTTCATGGCTCAGTCATTCCAAAAAAGAAAAAAAAAAAAAAAGCTGCATCATGCAATTTCAAGCACCTGGCTGATTTGAATGAATCCAGCTAAGAAAATCAAAACATGTACTGCGAAAAGTAGTGATGACATTTTTGCTGACATCCTGATCTCTCTCTCTAAGCATTTATACCTTGATCATTACTGATAGCCTGGATGATTTTCTGTGCTAACTTCAACATTTTCACACAAATGGCAAATTTAAATAGACAATGCATTTTCACTGGAGCTATACAACCACAAAAAGCAAATTGTGAGAGTTTCCAATTTTACTGGAAATAGGCTGCCTTCTGGGAACAAGATACAGTCAAAGAATAAGACTTGCTTTTTTGCGAGATACAGAATGACCGAAGGCAGTGGATAGTTTAATGTAACAGATATTGTACAGCTCTGCTTGTTTTCACGTTTAGACAGTACTGTGGCAGAGTTTTTACAAATAGTTGGTACACTATTGATACTTTAACCATTATAATATACATGTTATATAAATTAAAATTATACATACATTATGGCATAAAGGATGCTAAGAAAGTACACAGTTTTAAAATTCCAAGTGTGAAATAAGTTGTATGCTCTTCTATCTTAGTACATAAGAAATAGGCATTACATGCTTATGGAACAACTTCATCATCAGTTAAATAAACCTTTCCCTAACTTTACTGTTAAAATTTCTAAGGACCTATGGATATATGTATGGTGCTGTTTTAAAAATTTTTATGCAACAGTGTATTTAGAAATGAACTGCTTTTTAACAAATTAGTGTTAGTGAACCTGTCAAAACAGTTAGTTCTTTTATGGTTATTTGTATTTAATTTTCTACCTGTTACAATAAAAAGATTTAAATGATATGGCAAATAGCTAGTGATTTCTCTACAGGGTTTATCACACTGCTTTGTTAGCATAGCATACAGTTTATCAAGCAGCTGAGGTTATTCTCCATTCTTTCAATAAAAAAAAAAAAGTAACCTAAATAACTTCCCTTCCAAATTCCTGGCTGCCCCAAATGCTAAAAGCCGATGATGTGTAGGAATAAAAAAAAAAAGAAAAAATCCCTCGTAACTCCTTGCCTGATAAATGATAGGGAAAGTTTGACAGATCAGAACGATACGAAGCAGCCTAAAACATTTGGCACAATGTGTGTCTGGCATACAGAGACTGCCTGTCAAATGCCTATGACTCCATACAGCAGCTAGGGACCCTATGGAGCAGCAGATGGACCATTAAGGTAGTATTAATGTAGATGCCATCAGTTTTCAGTTCTGACTGGGACATACTCTTTAGAACTATGAGCAGCTGCTGCCATTTATTGTGACAGCTTCCTGCTAACTTTTGCCAACTGGCACAATCTGACTCTTTGTACCTGAGCTATTAAATGTGTGACTTCCACCGTTTTATTCCTCCAGAGAACTCTTTTAATAATCCTCTGAAGAAGGAATGAGGCATTTATCACCAAAGTGAATACACATACCATACAGTTCTATTGTCCTTCCACACTGCTGTAGATTTTACATTAGGAGTAAACATAAGCGAGCTTCCCACGCCTTACCTAGTCCCCAAAATAGGCAAAACTGGTGAGTTCTTAAACTGTATTTAAATGTACTGCATTCCAACTACTGTTTTAGAGCGCTGACTTACCTCGGATTCTTTGCTCTTTAATGAGCAGTTTGGGGGGGGGGGGGGGGGGAGCCATATTTCATTAATACACAAAAAAGAAAGCATTTTCTTTTTAACTACGATTCTTTGCATCAATGAGCATAGGTCAATATTACACTTATAAAGGGATTTTTGAACACCTGCTGGTCTACTTAATATCTAAACATTCCTTTTGTGCAAGCAAAGCTGTCCATTCTCGTAACGTCTTTACTGCATAGCAGGAACAATGCATTATAAATGATAAGTGATCACGTATTTGTTATCACCTGCACTATAATTTTAGCAAAATATGCAACAATACTACTGGCAGAAAAAAATCCCACCCTGTTGTACATGTCTTTGATCCAGCTAGACTTCTAGGGATACATTACATCATTTGATTGTGCCAAACAAGAAAGCTAACAGTACAGCACAGCATAAGGTTTGACATACAATAAGAACTGCAGCTAGTCATTATAAAAAATGGCTGGCAGACATTCATTATGCTGAGCTAACATCTTTTCTGCTTCAAATCTTCCTGCAATCTGACTAATAATGTATGCCTGGACTTCTATTACAGATCTCCATTGCTTGATGCTACACTACCCATGTACACACGTATAATCTCCCTAAAAAAATCTAAATGAGCCAAAAAAAACTTTTGAAAATAGGCTGTGCCGATATGCGCAATGAGAAGCATGCACACTATTGAAGGTACAGAGGATCAAAGTGTTGAGCCTGCACATAATGGGAAAATTATAAATTAAACATCACTAACCATTAATGGAAATCATTTACCTTTTGTATGAGCAGAAAACATTTGAGATAATATTAGTAGTTCTAGCAGAAACTTCCAGACAAAATAAATCCTGCATATTGGAATGATTAACTTTTATGTAAGCATGCAGTATGCACCACACATTTCTAGTTTTTCTATATTAGATTTCTTTTCACTATATTTTATTATACCATTACATACCCTTTAAGTGAAGGTTACCTAAAATTGTCAGCCTTTTGATCTGTGTCAGAGTTTAAGCAATTGTCCAGAGTATGGAGAATAATACCTATCCTAGGAAGTCAGGAGTATTTAGAGTAATGCATGTAGAATAATACCTATCCCAGGAAATCAGGGGGAATTAAGAAAATCTCAGTATTTAGTAGGATTACGCACTTACACCCCGATTTTAACAAATTATTCAACAGTAAATAGCAGCATATACTTAAATCTCAGAAGATATAATGGCCCTAAGAATGATGAACTAGAAAAGCATCTTAGTTCAAGGAAGACCTTTATCATATATTCATCTTCAAAAGCCTGCTCAAGTCCCACTGACATGACTGTGCTTATAAAAAAAAAAAAAAGAAAAAAAGAAAACAAGTAAAGCATATGCTTAAATGTTCTGGATGAAAGCCGGGGGTGGGAGGTGGTGGGGAGGGAAAGAGAAGTGGAGGCAAAACAGAGAGGGAGGTAAAAGAGTATGGGAACTTACATGCACTGAGTACACAGACATCATAAATACTTATTTTACCCAGTTAAGAACAAGCTAAATGAAATGGTACATAACATTCTACTTAAGTTTAGTAAATGTCCATTCAATCTTCAGGAATTTAATGTAGCAGATAACTCACACGTATAGCAAACTGCCCATGCAGTATCAGAGTAATATCTCCTGACTTTACTAACTGTACTTACAACAGTCCTTCATAGGCAATATTATTCATAATCCACTTATTCTCACATGTGCCAAGGAAAAATCCGTTTTTTTTTCCTTCTGTAGCATGTACAAATAAATAATATATATATTCATATAAACTAATCCGTAAACAGAGGATGTTGCTCAAGACCCTAGACTGGAGAACTATCCCTTTGAGACTATGAACATATCTATGTGGAGGTAGAGGAAGACTCACTCAGTTAATGCGGCTTCCAAAGCCATTACTGGCATTGGGAAGTTGCACATATGAAAGCAATTCTTCTGGCAATATTGTAACATAAACTACATAGAATCGTAGAATCAGTTAGGTTGGAAAAGACCTTTAAGACCATTGAGTCCTGAGCTGATCCTTTTTGAATTCTTTGTATGTACCCTTCAGGGCAAAATAATGTGGCACTAATTGTTTATAAACCTTCTACAGCTTATATAGATATTACTTTTCTACTAGATTACTGCAGTTTTTATATACTATACTGTACTCTACTATAAACTAGGCACAAGGGTAAATGTGACACCATGTAAGAACTCAATTCAGGTTTTGAACCCAAGTATTAAATCACTTCCAGGTTATAAAATTGGCTCAAATTACAGAACACTTTGCTGTCCATAGAAGTATATACAGTCTGATTTCAGACCTAAGAATTAAGGAACTGCCTAGTAGAATTCTATATTTTCAGAATTTCTAGACAACGTTTCTTCCACAGAGATAAAAGATGAAAGTGTTTGAGTCAAGTTGTGACTTCACCTGTTTCTTCCTGAGCAGTCACACCAAATGAATGCTGCAATAATTACATAGGTTTTAATATGAAGAATAAGATTTTTAGTCTATGACTTTAGACAACAGCTTACCACATGGTTCATAAACCGGAGGCGAGAGAGAAGTGGAGGAATTACTGTTAACTTAGGAAATAGTAGTTCTCAAAACTTTAGCTGATTTTAGATTGATCTAAAAAAAAATAGCTGAAAACAAGATGTTCCACCCAAAATCCAAACTTGGCCTTAAATTTTTGATATATTAAAACACTTAATGCTTGTTTCCCTAGTGATCATTTGCATAATTATTCCATGGAACTTGCTGCTATAAAAGACAATGTATACCAGCAGAACCTTTGGAAACATTTTGAAAGAAAGGGGATATGTATATATATCTCAAAGCATTTTCCTCTTTTTACCGCCTTTCCTTATTATTTTTGGTTTTTACCAGTCTGAATACAAATGTTGTATTTGAGTGCTTTTAAACAGAGATAAGGTTACTTATCTCGTAGTCTTTAAAATACGCTGAGATTATAGTCTCAATTTACTTCCCAAAGGAAGAAGTTCACAGTGTAAAATTACCATCACAAGTGGCCTGAATTGACGCCCGTATCAGCAATTCCCAGCACAGAAGGCAAGCACTGAACTGTCAGTGGGACAAAACGACCTTCTGGCCTTTCTAGCTCAAAGGGTGAAACATATTGGCAAAGCAGCATGAGAAAACTCTGCATTTGTTAAGGACCTAAAAATGGGTCAGGCTGAAGAGGTCCATCCAGACCAGCACCCAGCCGCTCACAGCGGCCAAAAGCAGGTGCCTGAGAAAAGAGGGAAAGCACACAATATTTCCTTCTGCAAACTCTTGTGGCAGTTTCAGCATAGAGAATATCTGAGACTGAGTTGTCATTGTGCTTAACAACCCTCAATGAAAATTTCTTTCATGAATTTGTGTAATTGCTTTTTAACAAATTTTCATTTCCACATCACGCTTTGGAAAAAAAAAAAGTCTCACTATATGCTGTACTGAAAATATATTCCATCCTTGGTTTTGTTTTTTTTAAGTGTTAGCTGCTAATTTCATTCACGTAATCCTAGCTTGTATATTTCTGCAAAATATGATCGATAACTTCCTATTTACCATGACATTCATGGTTCTGTCATTCCGTGACCATCTTTTTTTCACTTTAAACTTGTTTGCAGTGGGTGCCCATTCTCTGTACTGTCCATCCTTGGTTGATTTATAAATTCTAAGCCTACCAATAGGGAACTGATCTGGATGAAAATGAACCCAGAAAATGAGTGATTAAAAATAAATGGAAAATTATTAATTTGCAGATGCGTGGTCCCTGGTCCAGCTGACCAGACAACCAGATAAAGGTCAGCACCAACACAAATGCAGCAAAAGGACCTCATGGTTAGGTGGGAAAGGGGCAGGACACGCTCTAAACAACGGCCCATGGGTATAACAAGTCGTGTTGATAGGCACATAGTAAAGCACAGCTGTTGCATACTGCCAGCGTGCTACAAGATTTTCTTAGAGTCTATTTCTCCTTGACTTGGAGCCTTGTTGGTTGGAGGAGCAAGGCATGGCTTCAGCTCTCAGCCAGGCAAAGCACTTCTCTTTCCAACAGAGGATGAAGGTCTCCACCAGCACACAGGATCCACTTGCACTGCCACACATAAATGATTAGAATATGAACTTCCTAATGCAAGCAACAAGCAATGCACTTCGCTCTCGTTCCACCCTCTAGAAACAAAAGAATGTCGTGTTTTTTATTTCCACCATCCCCAACCCCCAGAGTTCAAAGACTTACAGGTGCTTTAAAAAAAAAACCCTGCTTTTCATCAATGTGCATATTTTACCAGTTTCAAAAGCATATTAATATCCTTTGTGACTTCAGTTAAAGTAAACAGAAATAATTGGAAAGGTGACAGATAAATTATTAGAAGACAGTATTTAGGATTTGCAATACAAACTAAGCACAAAAGAAGGTAGAAATTCTTCACAGATAAATAATTTAAAAGAAAGTAACACTTTTACCTCAGCAGGGATGGTTTATTTAGGATAAGATTTTATATATATATATTTTAAGAACACTGTGTCTTCATTTTGTCCTAAGGCACACGTACAACTATTTATTATGGTCTAAATTTTAATGGAAAAAATTACAGAGTTTAATATGTGAAACATTGAAATAGCTGGCTCTAACCATTATTAATGCAATGTTTTTCTGTAGACCTACATTATACCAGGCTGTTACTTATCTCTGTATTAATCACTGTACATTAGATCAGATAAATGCAATTACTCTAAGGTAACTGTTTCAAACAATACCCAAATAAGTACTACAGAATTAATTAAAATCTTTAGAGTCTTTTGTTCACTTAAAGTATATTTTTCTCCTTTGAAATCCTTTACCACTTCCAAAGGCAAAGGATTCTCCTCCCTTTGTTGAGGACCAAACCACCTTTATAATTCTTTTCTTCTACAATTAAGTGGATGCAACTAAAGGAAATCTATGGAAAGAGGTAGCAAACACATGCAATAAGGCTTTAATAAATAGTAACAATTAAGACTTGAGTGTACTAGTACCTATATATGAAAATGTATTCCACTGGAAAACGTTTGATTAAGGCAATTTACAAAAATAAGCTTCCTGGTTATTTTGTTACCTGAAGTTATGTCCCTTCCCTCAAGCAGGTGCTATATTTTGCAAAGGACATATCTCTTGACATATATGATAATGACAGATGGCACAGAAACACCTGGAACAAATAAATAAAATGCATTCCTCTGTTCGAGGTAAAGCATCCTATCTCATAATATGAAAGCCTGCGACACGAATTTGGACACCCTAATGTCACATATTACATATATTACCTCTGTGCTGGCTCTGCTCATCAATTGTGTTTGTTGTCAGAGGCTGTGCTCCAAAAACAAAGACAGTGGGAACGTGCAGAACTGTGCAACCCCTTGGTGGAGGAACAGGCACGTCACATACCTGCAGCTTCAGCTGTGGAAAGCCACCAAGCTGTGCCATGTCACCGCTACCTTCTGCAACACCTCAGTTCAAAGAAAGGTGTGTGACATGCCTGCCTCTCACTTCAAAGACACGTATGCCGCGTGGCAAAAACTGCTGCAAGCCCCTTCTCATGTTTTGGATCAGCATTTTATATTTGGGTTTTTTATTCCTTCTCCCACATGGTGCTAATAAATGGAGGAAAATCGTTTCCATTTTACACACCCTGAAAGCATCAGATTTCAAAAGATAGTGTCAGACCTGTCACCTTACATGTATATGCGTTTTTGACTATTCACACTGAGCCTGGCTTTTGCATTTCATAGCGCTGAGCTGGCACTTTTGAGAACACGCTTTCTTTAAGTAGTATCGAACATATGTATGCAGGTTTGTGCATCATGGGCTGATACACAGATTTTTATTTTGTGGAAATATATTGTAGGCCTCATCCAAAACCTGCAAGGCAATGGAGCAAGCCTCCTACCAGTAAAATTAGTGACTCTGCACTAAAGGCAATAAAGCAAAACTGATTTACATGTATCTCATATGTTCCTTTGCATAATGCATTTACTGCAAACCTCTAATCAATCTGCGTTTACAGGATGGTCTGGACTTTCATGTCTAAAGTGCCTTATTTCCAAAAGAAAAACGTCCTCATGGATATTTTTGCATCTGAGATGAAAATATAAGATCTCAATTTGGACAATATTTTCATAATGGAAGATACTCAAGCACCTTAAGTTAATGTTTTAGGAAACAGCTTAAGTGCTACTTGTCTGAGATACACACAAATGAACTAGAAAATGGGACTGTAAAGGACACTGTATACATTTGTAAATGTTAATATTTCTTCTTATTATCGCTTTTATCAGTCAAACTTCTGAACCATTGAATAATGTCTAAGAACATCTTAGCCTACCATCAACACTGGAATTCTCTTTGAATCTGAGAAATTATATATTTCCCAACAGCATGATCTTTTCAGACACTTTCTACCCACTGCATAAAGAAAGACAGTCACACAGCCCTTCAAATGCTGGCTCTGACAACTTTCCTGGGCAATGTGTAGCTTGTGGAATGGCTTTCGCAGGGAGAACTTCCTGGGAAACAAAGCTTTCCAGGTTTCAAAAATATATTCCCTTGAAAAAGAGGGGCAGGCTTGTGCAGAGAAACTAGATGATGCAAGTGGTGACACAAACAGGTTGCTGTGGGGTAACTTCAGGCTGGAGTTATACCAAGATAACTGCCTGTATGCAAGATTTTTACCCCATCATAAATACCATTTCTTTTACCATGTACGTTTATGAGCAGACATTGTGGTTCAGCTGGTGCACTACAGTACTAAACTGTTCCTTATTCTTACACACTTGTTCATATTCTTATAGTACCTTAATAAGACATCTTCTGAAATCAACATCATTTGGTCTTTTTCCTGTATAACTTTTTAAAAATTTCACAATTTTAATAGAATTTCTAAAAATTTCTAACAATGTTTTATTTCAAAAGATTGTTTTCCGCAGTGCCTTTTTCCTATGCCATGTTAATTGGGCAGTACTTGCAACGTGACTTACGTTATACGTGAGTCCTCATCTAAGGGTGAAAGAATCAAGCAGCTCCACTTTTACGTGGTATTAGTACCATTCTCTTACCCAGGTGAAAACTCTGTCACGGGTGAACAGATCTAGTCAATACTCCGACAGGGGTTGTACTACTTTGTCCATTCACCATGAACTAGATTCTTGATTTTTATGCAGAGGTTTCCAATCAACCAGAAACCCAGAACACTTCAAATTGATAAGTGATATAATTTCTGTCTGTGTGTGCCATTACATACCTTTCTTCTACAACAGAGAACTGTAAATACAAATATCCATATTTATTTTCCATATTTATTTTTAATAGAGAAAACAGAAACAAAGCTTAGACCTCCTGGGAGCTGCAGCTACCTAGATCTTTTGAGGATTTGTTTTATTTTGCATGGGCCAAATCCAACATTCACAGATGTCAATAAGCAGACTCTCATGAACTCAACAGGATTCATTATACTGTTGGTATTTATGGAAATCAGTTTGTACAAGCTGGCAAATTTCAATGGCTTTAGGCTAGTTATTTTTACATATACAGCTTTAAGAACATCAGTTAGCTGAACAACTGCATTCGTATTGCTCCAGACCTCTGATTAAGTCATATTCCTTCTACTATTGTTAATTCAGCAATAGCTTTCGCAAGATTTCTACAATACCTGAAAATTCTGTTGTTGCCTTTGCAATAGTTTGTCCATTTCTCTCTGCCTAACAGCACCCTTTCTTGAAAGGACTTGTTTCTCTGCTGTTTTCAATTAAAACTGAGCTGAGCTCTCTTGCAATAGAAGATGCAGCCCTGTATCTAACATATTGTTTGGCTCTCAAAAAATAGAAAGAATTCTTAATCCTAAATTTGTAGTTCTAGTGTTACACAACAAAAATATTCTCTCAGCAATAGTATTACATCAAGTTTATTAATGTTATTATAAGAGTTAGAACAACTCTTTTTTTCAAAATGTACACACTTGAGCCATACTAATTCTAAAACAGTTTAAACCTAAGAAGACCAAAAGTTGGTCAACTTCCCTTTTTCACTAACAAATATAACATATGGGTCAAAACCATTGGTAAACTGGATTGAAGAGTTGTCACCATATACTTTATAGGATATATTGATGTAGAAATTACTTACACAAACACAGTAACATAAAGGCAAGTGAGCAAGCCAGAAACTCTCCAGAGAGCAAGAAAGCACAAAGTTAGGGAAATATGAGCATAGAGAATCCAAACATAATCTCATCCTTCCATTATTCATAGAAAGACTAAAATGTAGGCATGGAATCAGACATAACTTATTTATATAAAATTTATCCCAGAGAGCTTGTTAGCTGCAATCAACTTATCATTCCTGTGAGGCAGAAATCTGACCAGCGTTCTCCAGGAAGAAGCAAAATGTTGAGGAAGCTCCCTGTAACCTCACATATTTTCTCCCAGGGTCTTCTGTGGCACAAACAAGAAACAGCAACAAGAAAAAGGCTGATCTTCCCGTATCTCAAACTAGCAGTGGTGACTATCTGAATTTTAGGTACCTCTTAGCTTTCCATAAAAAAGGCTGAAAATCTCAAACTCCGTATCTGCCAAATATTTAGAAACAAATTTAGTATACTTTATTTTTAAAAAAAGCTACACGGAATAATTGTAGACTTACTAAGCCAAGGTATTTTTGACATGACAAGGATGCATTAATAAGCTTACACAATTAAACACGACCATTTCAAGTGACAGCTTTTGCTTGTGTAAATGCCTTTTCTTCATAACCACAAAATATATGTGAAGAGATCGTCAAAGATGACCTTTATCTTCCTCAATGCACTACAACCGATTTCCTATCAACAGGCTATTTTTTCAGGATTTCTGCAGCACCAAGTGCTTAAGGTCAGAATCTCAAACTCCTTAATTTAATGAAAGGATGATCTTCATTAAAAACTTTGCAGTTTTAGAAAGCCTACTTTCTCCAAAAGCAATACACTCATATCTAGCCTCTTAATTATATTCTGTAAGTCAATATAGGCAGCCATGCGAAATCTTAAATGTATTAAAATTTTTCTCCATTTTCCTTGTATATTCCAGAAAGCTGTTACGTTCATTCTTTGTCCCCCAAGCACTGAGGAAGCTGGATGATGTTATTGTCAGGGCACTCTTAATCACCTCTGAAGGGTCAAGATGATTGGGGAAGGTTTCTTCCTTCCTAAGAAAGGAAGTAAAAGTTAACCCTGTCTTCAAACAGGGTAAGAAAGAGGATCAAGGGAACTAAAAGCTGGTCAGCCTCATCTTGATTCCTGGGCAGGTGAGGTACCAAACCCTCTTGTAGGTAATTTCCAAACACATTAAGGATGTGAAGGTGATTTGGAGTAGTTGACACAGATTTATAAAGGGTAAATCATGTTTGACTTACCTTTACAAGGTAGACCTCTACAAGGAAATGACTAGCTTGGTGGATGCATGAAGAGTAGAGGATGTTGCCTGTCTTGATTTTAGCAAGGCTCTCAACTTGTCTCTTATAGCATTTTCATAGACAAACTGATGAATTAAGTACAGACTAGCATACATGGACTGCGAGGTGGACTTGATGGTTGATGGGACAAGACGGTTGAATTGATGAGCTTAAAGTGTTGTTACCAGCAGCACAAAGTACAGTTTGTGAATTTTAACAAAGGAAAATGTAAAGTCCTGCATATGGGGAGGAATAGCACGAGGCAATGGTACAGGCTGAGTTCTGACCAGCTGGAAAGCAGCTTGGCAGAGAAGCCCTTACAGCAAAGGCCAACAGCCTCCTGTGCTGTGTTAGGCAGAGTTACCAACAGGTTGAGGGAGGTGATCCTTCCCCTCTGCTCAGCACTGGTAAGACACATCTGGAGTGTTCTGTCCAGTTCTGGGCTTTCCAGTACAAGAAAGACATGGACATACTGGAGAAAAATTCAGAAAAGGGCCACAAAGTTGATTAAGGCATTGATTAAGGTGCTGATTAAGGCATCTTTCATACCAGGAGAGACTGAAAGACCTGGAACTGTTCAGCCTAGGGAAAAGAAGGCTCAGGGGGATCTTACTGGTGTTCACAAATACCTGGTGGAGTATAGAAGAGAGAGCCAGAGTCTCCTCAGTGATGCCCAGTGACAGGACAAGAGGCAACAGGTGTAAGCTGAAACACCATAAATTCCATCTGAACATAAGAAAAATCTTTTTTCTACTGTCAGGGTGGTCAAACATTGGGCCAAGTTGCCCAGATCAGCTGTGGAATCTCCACAGCCGATTTGATTACCTTGGAGGTAATCAAAACCTGACTGGACATGGTCATGGACAACCTACTGTGACTACTTTGAGCAGGAGGGTTGGACACCAGGGTCTCCAGGGGTCTCTGCCAGTCTCATCCATTCTGTGATTCATATCTGATAGGTACCAGATACTTTTGCTAAATTAGTAGCTGTGTGAGAATAATCAAGAAATAAGATGAAGGTATGTATCCAAGCAAAACATTACAGAATAAAAATCATATATCAGTCAATGAGCTTTTTGAGCATATCCTACAAAAGCATCAAAACTTAAAAAATGTCAAGTTTAAGTGGTGGGAAAATGTTGCCTTTTGCACTTAAAGTCTGACATGAAATACAAAATATGTTGTTACCTGTCCAACTTATGTACGCAGGTGGATTAGGCTTTTTTGTACAAGATCTATTATTTTTTACCAGTTTTTTTTTTTAAAGTAACTACCATCTCATAGGAATCTATGATTGGAGCTTGTGTTTTATACCAACAGAAATAAGCAGCCACTGCAATCTGATAAGATCTGGCCCTTCAGAAGAGCATGGATAGCCTTGGCTTTTGTTCCTACTTGGTTTGGGTTCTGTTTTTTGAGACACGTTACCCACTGGGAATCCTTTCGTTCTCCACAACTGACAGGTATTCATAAATTCAGAATTTAATAGAAAACAACAACAGGGACAAAGGGAGAACATACAAGTGACATTACATTCATGGACTCAGCAACATATTTGTAAATTTTATTATCAACAGGACAGAAAACATCAGTTCAACAGTGGAGAGCATTTTTCTTTGCGTGGAGCCTACGCATTTTGCCTTCATAAGCTGCTATACAGAATATAACAGAAATTATTAGGCACTGAAGTTAATTAGTCTAAGTTTTTCTTCCAAGCCTAGTTTTACTAAAACAGCTGAAACATTTAAATCCACCAAAAGAAATGGGCAATGTCTTTTCATACTGTATTTCCCACAATGCTTAGTTTCCCACTGCAAATCATTAAACAGCCAACAGATGCATTTTGTTTTCTGCTTGCACATGTGCGAGCAATTCTTCTTGAAGGACAAAAGTAACATTAGTTTGTGCTCCTGTTATAGTTCATCATAATGTCATCACTGGAACTCCTGCCTCAAACTAAATGTTGATTTTTAAAATTAATTTATTTATTTTTTTATTCTTCATTTCTTCTGAGCATCTTTAACTACTCTTGCCAGAGCCATGTTAAGTGGCATTCATCAAAAGATTTTTGGGAAGGTGGTTTAAAGTTCACAGTGTGAACAAGACAGTGACAGATTGTTCATAGAAAGTAACAACATAAGCCCTACAGACAATAAGGTGAAGACCTTATGATTATTATCTTCCAGGAAACCACACAAGCCAGTCTTTGCTCTGGATCTGAGGCAAACAGCAAGAAAGTTTTCTTTTCCCCTCCTCCCTCTCTTTTGTTTCAGCTGTGAAACGCAAAGCAAATATACTTCAGTGTCATGATTTTTTGTTGGCACCTTTCCATAGCCAATTCCATTCATGCAGAAAAGGGATGAAATTCCATCATTCGAGCATGACATCTCAAAATTCAAACTTAATGAGAGCTTTGGCAGCTTCTGTCGAAGGCAGACAGTGATTAACAAAACACTTCAGAGTACAAGGCACAGCAGTGCTCAAAGAAAACAGTGATGATCTCCACTTAATTGTAGAAAAGCCCAAAGCATCTGCCAGCAGAGGAGAGCTCGAGCCATAAGGAGCTATTGCTCAGATAGGCTGTCATCTCCAGAGATCAACAACCATATGCTCAGCTCAAGCGCAAACTCCAAAGAAGTTAATTTTCTGACAAAATACAGGGATAAATATGACATTCAAACAAGTGTGCTCACTCATCCTGAACACACGTTCATCTGCACGTATCAGATTTATGCATCGTTTAAACAGAAGCAAATATAATTTGTTTGGAACACAAACATTACTGTATGAGCACAGGTATAATTAATCTTTGTCCGCTCCACGGGTTCTTGTGTTCCACTGGTTAATGCTTACAGTAAACTTTTGATGAATGAATACGCTCACCTGTTGCACACTGTCTCACTACGTAAAATATCCACCGTCGTCTTTTCTGCTACCTAGGATGGGCACAGTTATCGCCTCTTCAGCTGCAGCAGTAGATTTTTATCCCAGTTTTATGTCAGTGTAAGGTTCATTTCTAAATGCCAAGGACAAGGACTTTGAAAAAATTCAAACTACAAGCAAGCTTATTTTAAGAAAATTATCACCTAAGTGTGCAGAGCTAGGAAAAGCTTAATTAGTCTACAAATATATTAACTCTTTTGTACTTATTTAGTGCCTCATAGCCAACGAATGGAAATACATTATTAAAATGTATATGCCTGGCAGCAAGAAATTAACAGAAGGGAAAAGGTCAATCTAAAAGGGGAATGTACTAGAAAAACACATGTTGTTGAATATAAAGTTAAATGTACTTTCAGTTTGTCAAGAAACTTTTTCATCCCTTTTTTTTTTTTAACAATTACCTCAAATGCCCTTCTCCTATATCAAGCATAGAATATTTTGACTTTGAAAATAATTTACCAAAACACCTAGGAAGCGTTCTATATACTGACTGAGATAGGATCTCCAGATAGTTCTAGTCATGACCAACTCTCTTTAATGTGAGCATGTCACATGCATCACATCTGCATGGGTCCAAATTATCCTGATTCTGTCCTGTGCTTATCCAAAAACTGCATTCAAACTCCCAGCTCTCAGTCTCCGTGCCTGGCTTTGGGACATGCTTTAGACTTTCTGAAGCAACAACACTCATTGTAAGGAGGAGTTTGAGGAAAAGGGAGATCAGCCAGTCATTTGATACACTATTTTCACAAGTTTCATCACTCAGTTTAAGTACATTTCTAATAAAGATGTGCGGAAAGTATGAGATAGTAACTCAGTAAGTGACTGAATTCAGCCTCATTGCCAAACACATTTGTTTCCTTAATTGTGAGACAGCCTGAAGAAACCAGGATATTGTGGATATCTAGAAGTATTAAAGAAAATAAGGCCTGTCCCTGGCAGCATAGCTACATGAAGCTTCATTGAAAGATTTGTTTCAGATGTAGAATAGCAGTGCTGTAAATAGCAACAATGCAAAAGAAAATTATAATCAACATGTGTCCTTAAATGAGTGGAAGTAGAAAAATTGGCTGCAATCGTCAACTTTCTCATTTCAGCTTCTTTTTTTGTTTGTTTTTTTCTTTTTTGGTATTGATTCTTAAGCATACTTCTTGGTAAGCTGCTAAAATACATCAGTATCATAAAGCATATGGAAATATCTGAAGGTAGAAAAGGATCCCTCATGCTGCAGCAGGATGAGTTGGAGCAGAGATTTACACGCCACAAATGAAGAGTGGCACATGAACTCCATACACTGCTTAGCAGCACAGAAAATATGGACAGTCCGAGAAAGTCCCGATAGGCCAGTCGTGGACAGGTTTAACAACGGGCTTTTGTAACCCATGATTCAAGCACACCCTTCATCCCTTTTCTTTCAGCAGCAACTGCAAAGCCTTCGAGCTTCCTCAGGAATTCCCTGGGAGGTGCTACTTTCCACTGATAGGAAAATAAAATTATGTCTCCGTTATGTAGAAAACTGTGGGCTGTATCTTTTATTTTGACTGGAAATAGCATGTAGTGTGAGCTTTGTTACACCTTCAGCTGCAACACACCTGGGGCTGAATAGCATCAATATTTCCCTCATTTTTGGGGCAGTGGAGTAACACCAGCAGAGGAAGCAGTACTTAGCAGAGTCACTACATATAAACAGCTCAGCTGTGAGCCTAACAAAGGGCTCTGTTGTGCTATCTCACAGCACAGCCAATAACGTACAAAATGAAAAAACCTCTGCCAAGTGCACGGAAAATGCAGTCGATGTCGTGCCATGGCTCTCACTAGACTGTTTGTTATGGGCAGAGCAGCTTACGAGAAGCAGAGCCAAAAAAAATCAGCCACACCCCTGAGCACAATAGCAAACAAACTCTTTTCAATAAAATTTCTTTGGGAAAAAAAAGAAAAAGAAGCAATTTTTAGAATGCAGATATTGCTGGTTTTTAGAATGTAGATATTGCTGCATTGCCATCCCCTAGAGATTCCTCCAGTAGATTCTGGGATAAGAGAAATTTAATTTATCTACTTTTAAAATTATAGTATACCGTAGTTTTATAAACAAAATAATCTCTAAAATGTGTTACATTCTATTCCAAACAAGATAAGTTTTTAAATTATAGAATAGCTAGTAGAGTATCAAAAAACTGGTACTGAACAATAAGAATTGATATGACTTGCAAAATAAAAGGAGAAACAGTTACATAGGGCCCAATTTAACAAGCAACTTAAACATACACTTTATTTTTAGTGTGTAGATATTCTAATTAAAGCGAATAGGATTTAACACATGCTTAAAATGAAATATATGCAAATTTTTTCCTGAATCAGAACCTTCTTTCAGATTCTGTCACTCATATCTCCAGCAAAGTTAACAAAATAAGCAATTAGCACCTCACACTGCAAATAGTTCTCGTCTTTCAACTTGCGCAAGGTGTCAGAGTCTGGCCCCTTAGGTATCAAATATAAAGAGCACATATGTGCATGCAATACCAACAAAACAGCAGCATATAAGTATTAAAAGAAATTGTACAAGTCACTTCAAGTCTGCGTATGCAGTTACCTAGTCTATCTTTGTAAACAATTCATGAGAAGTCAAGCACCATGCACGTTGCAGATAATAGGATTGCAATAGGATTTGGCTGCACATCTGGACCTGTTTTATTTTGGAGTACGAGAATGCTCCTCGTCTTTTTCTAGCAGCTCCATACACCATTTGGAAGAGATACATATGCTTATGAGGCATTTGTTCGTTGGGCATTCCCTAAGTTCCACCTATAGAGTCTTTTTTAGCATATAATCTTTGAAAGCTTCTAAAGTCAAAGAGAATTGCTACTACAAGGTAGCAATGTAGGTAAATAGAAATTGCACATGAATAATTTGTGTTACTCCCATCTTGCTTCCTGATTTGAATAGTTCAGAAAAAGAAGTCGTTTGCTTGTTTTATCTCTATATAACAGATTTTGCTTATTTATTCACCCAAAAATGTTGCTGAACCTAAGCAGATTCTACCAATTTGTACCATTTTAAGCATTTTATTGCTTGTAGGAAATGTATTCTTAAATGACATATGCAGTGAATTAAAAACTTGCTTACTTTACAAAAAAGCATAATCCACTAAATACCACTATAACATCAGTACAGATCTAAGGTACATTTCCTACCGGACATCAGAAAACGTGTCATAAATGTTGTAAGGTAGCGTCCTCTTTATTGATAATGATGATCTTTTTTGTACGTCTCAGTTGATTAAAGAATGTTCCTTAATCACTTCATTTCACACAGCAAAGCACCTTTGTTCAACAGAACAAAGTGTCCTATAATGAAAGACTAAATCAATACACAAAAAGCAAGAGAGATTTCTGTGAGAGCTTATGAATATCAGAGTTAATGTTGCAGTAATGTTTTTTTGCAATACTGAATGCATTTTCACACATTTTTCTGAAGCGCTAGAGTGAGATACATGATGGAACAACAAGCATTAAGAAGTCCTTTCATGGAAACCACCATTGCTGTGCCTGCTTTGTTGGGTATGTTAACAGAACCCTTGTATTTTCTGCTGAATTTTATGCAAAGACATCAGGTAGTACCTTCCCTTTGAATTTTTTAGGCCTCATTCTTGAACTTAAAGCACAAACCAAGGATACATAGTAATTTCTCTTTGATTGAAATGGAACTACAATTGTCCTTGCTATTGGCAGTAACATTAGAGATAGCTAGGTATTGACAGTGCCCAAAAATCTATGCAGCTGTTGAAACAAGCATGTTGGATTCTTCATTAAATTGCATCAGTAAGAGTTTACAGTACTACCACAGTCCCTGACTATATGACTGCAAAAACAAGTGTTGGTTTTCTGTAGTGCTGGAGAAACATATGCTGTCAGACCTGCCTGACCACCAGAAAACAAGCAGGCGTGTGGAGGAAGGGACAGGACACTGCTGCCCAAATGATTCCAAGGAATTATAAGGTTTCCACAGAAAGCAATCGTATTCAGAGAGTTTGGGGTTTTTTTATACACAATGAATAGCAGGTTTGACTGTCTTACTAAAGCCACAGACCTATCATCAGCTTCGCCATAGTAGCAGGTGACTCACCCTAAGCAGACAATCAGGTACAAAGGAAAAGGCAAAACCAATCTGAACAGGAGAACAACCATACCACCTATGGGAAGCTGTTGTATTGGTATGCAGAGTAACATGGAATAAACGTGCGCGGGGGAGCTGGCGTATGATGGACTGGAGAGGAGATAAGGAAAGAAAGAGAAAAAAAAGGCAAAATATGCCTAAAAAGGATTTGCTATAGCTATCACACATCTGTTTTGAGCAAACACAACTCCCATTGAAGCACTGTGTTTAGTTTAAACAGTGCTGTAAGAAAACATAACCTGCTTTGAGTTACCAATTACAGTACTTTACCACAGAAATTGTCCTTGACACTTATGGGCAGGAACGACAGCGTTATTCAGCTATCTGTAATAGGTTTTTTGCTTGAAAATATTTAGAACATAAGTAAAAATACATACAAGGCTTGTTGTTTTGTTTTTTTCTAGAAAAGAGCTTAATTAAGACAGTCAAATCCAAACAGTGGCTTAAAGGAACATCCATGTATCTCTCCAGACCATAATTGTTTCTCTCCATTAAACTGAACCCTCTGCCATTGCCACCTTCAGGTTTGAGACACTGAGAAATTTTAAAGCTGTGCTTCTCAAGTCAAGTTCTTTGCAGGAAAGCAGGAAAATGCCATTAACCTTTGAAACTTCTTAGCAGCTTAGACATAGGACTTTCTTAACAACTAGTACCACAAAAATAGTCACCACACGGTGAGCCACTTTGTAAGAGCATCCATTTAGGAGCATGACTTTGTTACGTAAAAAAGTTTCCAGTGTGGGCAAACAGCTACTTCAGCGAACATCGAACCCACTTGCACATGACCACAACTTGGGGGTCTGTCTAGGATGCCAGTGAAACCGTGCAAAGATGTTGTAAACCAGCTACTAGCGTGACTGGGGGTTTAACACTACACTGCAACCTGAAAATGGCTGTATGGGCAAAACTGAATGGGTGTTAAAGCAATGCCATGCAGGTAGGAATGAAATAGCAAGTTAAAAGTAATTCCAAGGATCACGTACAAGGAGTTGACCCTCCCAAAGTAGAGAGGGGTGGAAACGTTGAGCAATGCAGGTACACCCCAACCAGGAGTAGAGTCCTGGCATGGAGGATCTTGAAATCTTGTAGATATTCCACTACATATCTACATATCTATATCTCAGCACTGGAAACAACTCCTCCTCATAAAGTATAGGAAGACTGCTCTGCCCTACATCAGCCCTATCTGTTTCTTAATGATCAGAGTACCTGGTGCACTGTAACCAAACGCTTGTGTAAAGGCACGTTCTCTCCCATCCTCCTCTCAGAAGACTCCCTGACTTGCCAGCTATAGGGCATACAGAAAGGCTCTGCAAACAGGAATCCTTTCTTTCCAAACTGTTCTGTTTTATGCTGTGACTCAAATTCCCTCCCGCAGGAGTATCTTGGAGCTAGTGGATAAAAATGAAGAAGGTGAGCTTACCTTCTTTGCCACATTTGTATAATGACTCACCTAGAAGGCATATTCTTTGGAGGCCTCTCAAATGAATACCCTGAAAATGATGTAGTTAAAGAAGTTCTTCCCTATAAGTGTAAGAAAGGAGCTTAGTGCCTGTCTAGTCCTGTATATGGGTGCACAAGAGTCTCTGCTTAGGCCCCCTGGGAATTTACTGGGACAAAACTCCATTCCTTTCATGGTAAGGTGGTTGTCAAGGAAAAGTAAAGACAATGTAAGTTAGGGACAAAAGTTTCTAAAGCCACATTTAGAGCCTAGTTCACTAGTTGTCCTTTCCTGTGGATTAAGCCCATCATTTTCTAAAGGATGCCAAAAGAAATTTAAAATGGAAGTGACAAATTTCAGTCAAAGCATAAAAGGAAACTAATTACTAATTCATAAATAATATCAAACGGACAATTGGAAAAGTTTCCACGTAAATGTAATTCAAATGATTTTTCATATGCCCTAAAACAGTCTTTAAAAAACAAATGATCTTACTATTTCAGCTAGTTGATGGAAAAGTATCATGCCAGTCAACAGTACTTGGTGTAGAAATGTGTTATATTTATAATATGGTAGCGTATGTGTGTCTTAATTTAAAGATACTGCTAAAAAAACCCAAAACAACAGAACTCCTCAAAATAAAAACAAAGAAAGCAAAAAAACCCATTTAGTATTTCTCACTAAGTGGCCTTCAATGTAATACAAGAATACAGAAAAACTAGTTTTCTAGTTGTGTGTAAAATAGTAAGAGATGTCAACAATGTGCTGGTACAGCAAATTAATCACTTTTTCAAATTATATGTTGAATACTAAAAAAAATAAATTTCCAATTTTTTATCTATCTTTGGAGATATTTTCAAGGATATGATCCTATCAGTAACTTCATATGACAGCTGTAAAAAATCAGGACCAGGAGATATGAGGTAAGCCCAACCGTGCAGCTGGACAGGAAAATATTTAAGATTTTAAAAATTCATAATCTGAATTACAAAAAAAAGAAAAACATTAGTTCTGCCAAATATGAATACTGCTATTGATAATTTTGAATAATTTGGATTGCTATTCATCATTTTTACTTGAGTCTTGAACATTTATACTGTAATCAGCACAAATTTTAAGAGCTTATTTGAACAAGGAAATAATTTGAAAAAATATTTCTTTGTTTTGGAACTATCAAAATATTAATTTTCATCAATGGTGAATATTTACAAATAAAGAAAATTTCAGAAATTAGTGCTTGAATTACAGTGAAGGAGCCTGGAAAACAACAAGCATCTACCAATTCTAACAAGCATCAAGACTGTGAAGACTAATTTTCAAAAACCTTGAACACAAATTTTGAACAAAAGCAAATATCATTTGCAAATGCACATCTTTGAAAATGAAATTCTGCTGAACCAGCAGCTATTTTATAAAAATTGAGGTTTCAATTTTTTGACATGTTTTTCAACATGTTTCAATTTCCCACAGTGAATAGCAGTAATTTTCCCACTTCATCCCCAATGCTTAGTATTAAGTATTGTTTATAAAATTCTTTGCAATTTCTGTATTAATACATCTGCATTAATACAAAGTAACTAATAAACTAACCCTCAGGCAAGAGCAACTAAAGATTAGAAAGATGTTTTCCTTCTTTATTTCCTTCCTTGCTTCCTTTCTGTCTCTCTCCTTGCTTCTCTTCTCTCCTCTTTCTCTCTCTCTATGTGTGTGCATGTGCACATGCCTGTGTGTATAGCAACACTTTCTTAATTCTTACTTGATCTCTAGGGAAATTATCATAAAATAAGATTTGAAAAATTCAGATAGACTGGTCAGACAGGCTTGAATATTTTTACCATACAACACTACACCTTTAGAAAATAAAATGCATGCTCTTATTTCATCAGTCAAGTCCTCATTCTTACGGAGGACAGTTGTCAAAAGATTTTGAAAAAAGAGGAAGAGTGGCATGAATGAAAAGTGTAGATATGCTTCATAAAAAGAAGGATCATTTGGGGAACATAGTTAAAACATTTGCAAAATTCTAGCACTAGTATCTGTAAGGAAGACAGAAGACTTGCAGAAGATCAACCAATCAAATTTTAATTTTATATTTTCATACCTTGATTTTAGACACAACGCTATGACCAGTTTTGCAAAATGGAAAATATGTTGCAACAAACATTAGTTATTTGAGACAAAGGTTTGAAACATGTTGTCACTTTTGCTTTTTGGAGTAATAGTTTTAGACCTCTTCTGGAAACAAAAACTTTTATATACACAACGGGACAAATTAAGGTCCTTCCAGACAGGCCAAGTACACACCCTGTTAAGTGGACAATTTACACAATAGCTGAGGTGCTGACGAGAAACCTCTGTGCAAGGCAAAAAATAATAAATGCGGTGCAGCATTACAGCATGGTTCACTGTTGTGTTAGTAGGCTCACACCATGACTCAAAAAGAGACTACACATTTACATGGGTAACAAGCCTATCCAGAGACACCATGGCTAGTGCTAACCAGAATTTTAAAGGGTTATTAAAACCACACTTCTGAATATGAACTATTCTAACTATTATAAATTATTGTCTAATGGGTTAAAATTTTCCTCGTATCTTTGTAATTTGGGATTCCTGGTTATATATCTAGATATAAATTACTGGAATAAAGTAACCCCAAATTTCATTAAGAATGGCTAACACTTTTTTTTCGCAGCTACATCACAAACTTGGAGCAGGTAGACCACAGTTCGACATCCACCAAACATATCCTTACCAACAACCTTAAACACACCCGAACGATGAAGAGGAAGGGGAGGAAAGGACCTGTATTTCGACGCAGAGGATTTCTCCTAAACAAATATGAGATGTAATTACTTTTCAGTCCTTCTCTTCTACCACCTACTTCATGGTGTGTCATGGATATAGAGCTCTGTAACACCTTGACACTCCAGTTTCTCTGACAGTCCCATGCCAATTTGGTACAACCTTATAAAAAGCCTTATATAAAGCATGACCACATAACTTCCTCTGGTTAACAGCCCTCAAGCACTTCCTATGTCACAGATGTTTCATCTACATGAAATACTCTGGTTGCATTGACTCTAATAGTATATTAATAATGAAATATTTAAATTAATATTTCTATTGTAATAAAGCAGAATTTCTACAGCTACCAGACAGACATAAAATTTACAGATACAGTTTCTACTGTATATTTTTTTTCCTTTGTTTAAGAGGCAGAAGTAATTTATCTGTTTCTAAATACTCCAGCAACCACTTACAAAAAAGACAAATATTTTCATCTTGTGTTTGTGATAATGTCAGAGAAGCTTCAATCACAGTCATTAGAAAACATCATCTAAAGCTCCTAATCGGACCTAATATTTAAAAAAAATCCAAAAAACTAAAAGGGCATTATTTGCTCAAAAATATCTGGTTTTCCAACTATCTTAACTTCAACTACATGTAAAATATGTGGACTAAGCTATAAAAGCTATACATTCACATAGACCATTAGCTGTTGTGAGAGACTATTCTTCTTGCATAGCAGCCACATAATACAAATTACTGGATTTCTATTTCACAGCTATATGATCACTCGCCTTACCCTAAAAATCCTCATCTCGACACCTGATCAGCCATCAGAGCAAATTTCATCACTGATAAGACTTAATTTTCAAGAAGGGATAATATACTTATCCAAAATACTATCAAATAAAAATAACCAGTTGCTGAGATTGAAAGCAAATCCCTGTGACAAAGCTGTAGTACTTCAGTCCATGCTAAAAAATGGCTTGGTGGAGCTGAAAAGATTTGGTACTCAGACTGATTCGGTTCTCACCTTTCCTTTAGACATTCCCTGTTTCATAGGTTGGAGGATTTGTAATAATCTTTGCATTTTTATCTGTCAGGGATTCTCAAAAAAGACCTGTATCTTGTCTATTTATCTTGTTACAAAATAAAAAATAAAAGCACTAGTATTTTGGACAAACTTTGGATAAACACAACAGAGCACAAGACAGTGCCTTTTCTGTTGAACAAATAAAATGAATCCTTTCAGCAATTTTTCTACTTTTATTTTTTTTTTCTTGTTGGAAACCTCTGATGTGTGAAAAGTTACCCTAAGGTATAAGAGGCAAGGATCCAAAGGCTCTTCAGGTCAGTACAGCACTTTATCACAAGAAAATATCATTACTGACATTTTAAAAAGATCAGGTATAATAGTCTGACAATAGTAAGTACATACTACCTTTATATCAGCTTCCGTTCAAATACTACCTCCTTTAACCGAGTATAAAATGTATTTCTTACACAGAACATCTCGATTCATGTGTACCACACCAATATAGAATTTCACGACCTCCCGTGTTCTGTCTGTAGGACTCTGTTCCTATGCATTTACCATATGCTCCTTTTGACAAGATCAGGACTGCTATACGTAAGCTCCTTGTCCTCTTTGCTATCATGAATGATGAAAAGAGAGACAGAGGAGAAAAAAAATATTCAAGGACCTGTTTCTTAATTCTGTTGCATGTTGCTGTACCACTCTTATTGCACCAGCAGGAAGAGGGGAGAAGGGGCTAAAAGTGTTAGTCTACCATTGAAATAAAAGAAGGTTTACCACAAAAGGTATGATTCTGTAATTGCTTCAAGCATACAATTCTGACAGAAATAAAAAAAAAAAATAAAAAACCCTCAAAACCAAAAACCACAAGGAAATGCCACGCTAAAAGCACCTGAGGGATTGCACATGAATATTCTTATTTCTTAAACATTATCTACAGGCCCTCAAAACAGCTGGTTTGTTCTTCTCCACAGATGTTGTCATTAAAGACAGGGTTTCCCCAATTACAAGAACGTTCCAGTGTCAAAGAGAGGGCAGCTGCAGAAACCTGGCCAACACCTGCAGTGAAAGGTGCGGGCTAGATTCCTTTTGGCTATTCAAATAGATGAACTGGACACTAGTTTGCCTGAAGACCTACGGACGCATGGGAGATTCACCACCTTTACAACCTGAGCTCAGCAGAGCCTTTTGGATACATCTTGGGAGATCCCACTTTGGAAATTTCCCCTTAATTGACAAATAGGATAGGATTTAACATTAGCATTGCTTCTTAATATCATCAAACTAACACTAAAGTAGGATTTCTGAACAACTTAATTAGTATTCAGCATATTTTCAGAACTCACTTTAAATATTTCTTTCCTTCAAGCACATGGTTAAGCACTTTAATATGATTCAGTGTAATATGACTAACAGAATTCATTAACATAGTATTTAATTATTTGACTGTGAAATCTTAGTTTCCCCATCTAATTGTAAACACCCAAAATACAGATTGCATTGACTGCCTGCCACCCTTCTCATAGGAGAGGCTGGAAAATGATAGACAGGCAACAAAAGGAGAGACGTTTTCTTTTCCAAAGAAGAAAGTTGCAGGAAGAGTTCATGGAGGGCTTGCACAGCTTGGCCAGCTTCAGCAGAGTGGCCAAGCAGAAAGACTGGCAGGAGACAGGACTGATTTGCATCTCCCTTGCACCGTACTGTAAGATGTGAAAAATCAGAGATATAGGGCAGTGGTGCAAGGCTAATGTTAATATCATCATTTACCAATTACACAGGGAGCGTAAAAGATGATGACTTGAAGCGCTACACAGAAGAAAGTGATGTAGCAGCTGTAAGGGACTGACAGCTAATCCAGGTCATATAGCCAAACTGAGCTGCCACCTTGCCTACCTGTATCGTCTACTACACTGGTCCTTATAAACATCGTTTAGTTCATGGGATCGGCACCCTGAAGCTAGAGACTGATTTTTTTTCTCGAGTGGTGTACTTCATCATTATAGACCTGGGATTTCTTGTGGCTCTGTTTTCCTTTTAACCGTTTACTCCTGTTCCAACACCATCAACAGTGGTTGTTTTTGACAGTCTTAGCAAGCCTGCTGCAGCTAGTCACACTCACGGTGAATAGCTTTGCATGAGTAGGATGGATTTGCATATGCTAATGTGACATCTGGCCATTGTGCAATTTCTTATTTCTGTAACCCTTGAGTAGAAGATCTTCCTGGAAGATAAGTTAGCAATAATCACCATTCAAGCTTTCAACTCAAAGTCTTTTTTACTATAGGTGTCAATCTTAATCAAAAGATCTATTACACGTAAGTCTGAAGGCAGACCAAAGAAAGCTACTTAAAATACCAGTAGGATGTTCCATGTTCATTCAGAAACAGCTGATTTGCTTTTATATAGTCAGAACTTTGAAATGAAGAATCAGAATTTAACCAAACTTGGATATTGCAAGTTTTATCTTTCCCAAGGTGAGAGTTAATTCAGACATAGACCAATATATAACACAATTATCCAACCACAAAATCTGCACTGTGGTTAGCAGTGGTATTATAAAGACAAATGTAATTTATATGACAGCTTAACAAAGGTCAAAATGTAACCAACAGGGAAATAAAATATGACTTTTTAGCTAGAATCAATACTGATCGTGTATTTTACAAATATCTTCTTTTGCCAACTACGTTTAGGCCTTTTGATCCTAATTTCAGTAGGAATTTTAGACTTGGGCAAAAGAAAGAATGCTTTAAGTAAAGGAACATCATTAGCTCAAACCTTTGAAGTTCAGAAAGTATAATCTCAAGGGCAATTAAGCACTGAACAGATCTTCCTTTTCCAAGTAGATTATTTCAGTTTGATTCCAGAAATTTCCAGGAGAGACGTAAGATTATTTTAAAGGATACTGTCTGATCATATTTGGCCCCAAAATATTATTTTAATAAGAAAGAACTTTAAAAATCCTAAAATCACGAACACATTCATGATGCATTTTCATTAACAGAGCGATTATTCTCTGAACAAATAAGTGTTCTCCTGTATTGCTTGTATTCCAAAACAGATGTACCAACACTGGTAACTATTATAATTGTAAGTAGGGAAAAAGAAGAACTGTTGTTAAAATAAATCTCATTTTTTTGTTGTCTTCTGGGAGAGAAAGCCACTTAACAATAAGTTTTGGTGAGATTCAGATCATCTATATGGAAAGTCCCAATTTACCAGGAGTTAGGAACATAATTCTCAATTTGAGCTGCAATCTCTCAAATGAAAACCAGACCAGGAGTTGTCTGCAAATGATTTGTATTTCCATTCTGGACCTAAAAAACCTCACACTACCTGTGCTTAAGATCCCACATGTAGACAGAAGCAACCTGATTGGAGATGCAGGCACCTAAGCCTGTAAGCAACAACAGGAGTTAGCCTTTCCAACAGTAAGCATCTGATGCTTGTTGACATCCAGCTCTAGGTGTGGAACTGATAATGGGTGTAGGAGAGGTGCTGCACTTCTAGACAGGATTTACCAGCAGTTTCCAGCACGCAGAGCATTGAACCTAGACATAAGGACACCTCCTCAGAAGCAGGAGATCTACATCCTACAGTGTTTGTAGTGTAATGTGCCTTGAAATCACATCCTGCTTCATGAAGCAGTACTAGCAATCTTAGTTTGAGGTATTCTGAGTAAAATCTTTGTAGGTACTACCTACTGAATCTGTGCTATTGTGCATGCGGAGTAGCAGTCATGAGTACAAAGAACAACCCATAAATCTAGCGCAGCAATTAAGGCATCCGGCTGGGTAAGGCAGACTTTGTGTACTTGACCTCATGCTTTGGTGTGTCTTATGTATTTGAAATCAGACAATTACTGTTTTATAGACCATAGAATCATAGAACAGCCCGGGTTGGATGGGACCTCAAAAGATCATCTGGTCCAACCTTTCATGGGAAAGGGAGCCTAGATGAGATTATCCAGCACCCTGTCCAATTGCATCCTGGAACCTCCAGTGATGGGCACCTTACCATGTCCCTGGAGAGGCTGTGCCAGTGAATGATTGTTTTCACTGTAAACACATTTCTTTCCTATATCGAGATGAAAACCCCAGTGCAACTTGTACCCATGGCCCCTTTTCTTCTCCATGCACCTCCTTGTGAAGAGAGAGTCTCCGACCTCTTTGTAACCACCCTTTAACTACTGGAATTCTGTGTCTTCTCTTCTCGAGGGTGAAAAGACCTAATTCCTAGAGCAGGATGATCATGTCTCTATCTCTGTTAGCAATGCCCCGTGGATGCAGCCCAGGATCTGATCAGCCTTCATTGCTGCAGCAGTGCACTGCTGACTCATGTTCACTTGCCCACCAGGACCCCCACGTCTCTCTCAGCAAGGCTGCTCCCAGCCACACAGATCCTAGCCTGTACTGAGCTCCTTGGTTATGTTGTTCCAGGTGCAGGAATACAAATAATTTTAAAAGAAATAATTGAAGAGGCCATTTTTATATAGGGATTAAAAAAAATAAATTATTGTGATTCCCACCAAAGACGTTTTCGTTATTAATGACAAGAAGATTGAAATAACTTTTAAACTTAGAAAGTCAAACAAATGTGTTTGTTTAAAACATGGGTTGCACTTGTAAGAACAAAATGTCTTTTTCTTAAAAAATTTTTTTGTCAAAATACTGAATGAACAATTTCAAGAATTTTAAAAGGCAACATAATTTTTGGATTAGCCAGTTTGGACACACATGTTCCTACAACCTTTGATTTTTATTCCAACTCAAGGAATCAACATGGGAAACAGTGGAGGGGGAGCACCAGCGAAGAGGGAAGCTGGAATGGCTGAAATCCATAGTGATTTCTGAAAATGTAGAAATACTTTTCCATTAGATTGTGTCCAATTATTTTAGTCCAGTTACAGAGCCATAATTAAACGGGATCCAGCAGCTTCTAAATCTTTTCAAATGTAATGCTCTGTTGATCTAAATATAACATATCTTTGCATTATACATATTTCTTTTGATACACATAATATTGTTAGCCAAAAGTATACTAAAAATTTTATCTGTGGTGTGTAAAAGACAAATAAAACATTTAAATATATTTCCAAAATAAAGTAAATCTACAGTACAAATGATGCACTTATCAATTGTAATACGTTATGTTTTCTGTCTCATTTCAGAAGGTATTATGGTAATAATTTTGGATTTTAGCCAAGTGCTCAGCAGAGGATTTTAAACATCCTCTGAATAGACACATTTAATAGCTTTCAACCGTACAGAGCACTGCTCTTATCAGTGAGTAGCAGGAAAATGATTAATACACTTTGGGTAAACTTACACTTGGTCTTCTTTAGGTGGAGAAGGAGGCATCACTAAGGGCTGAAATCTCTAATTATATAAGAGGATATAAAAGACAGCAACTCACAGACATCAGATGCATATTCTGTAGGTCTACACAACAGATGGTGGTGTCTGGCAGTGTCTTTTCTTTTAAACAGAAAAATATTGTTATAAAAATATTCAGAATACATTTTTAGTTACTTAACCAAATGTGTGGATGAATTAGTGGGAAATGAAAGTCATGATGTGGTGCATGCAGGAGCAAAAATTTTCTATGAAATCTCATTATTTAGGATCCTTCCACTCTTATGCTGCTTTCAGCTTTAAGACACACTAGTGTGTTCATGTCCTTGGTACTATATATTTAAATACATCCTGAACCCATACATTTTTGATACATTTAATTTGTACTGTAGTGTATTGGGATATCCTGAATACCATGTTTTTACCCCTTCCCAATCCATTAGTGCTAAAAAGAATCACTATTATCAGCCACAAAGGGAATTTTCTCTTGCAACCAAAGTTCTCTGAAGGGAGAATCCTCTGCAGACCTACACTTTGACTGACAAGTTCTTACACGTGTCTCATTATGAGTGGGTTAAATTAACATATATTCTGCCAAGCTGAAGAAAATAGCTGTGGCTAATAACCGAACATGCAGGAAATAGTCTGTAAATCTGACTATGATGAATTTCGTCAAGGTGATCCAATACTTCTGGGGTTCAGGTGAAAATATTACAATTATGTTCCAATCTAAGTAAATCCAACACATCTGCACTGCTTTTTTGTTGGAAGAGGTATTTCAACTCTTCTCCAAAGAGATCAGCTCTTTCCCCTGCACAGCCAAAGCACAGCATTAGAGTAAGTTAGAGTAAAAGTGGTCACACTGGTCACAAATACAGAGCTCTATACATAGTCAGATACCCAAAACCTGCAGGTTGACTTAATTGAATGAACATTTTCTGCTGAAAGGCTTTTCTTGGTATGCAAATTCTTTCTTTTCGTAAAATGGAATGTGACTACCTTATCCCCTTCTTAAACAATAGTTATAGGAAGATAGCACTCATACCTTGAGAATTACATTATAGGAGGAGAATAGAAGTGAAAATAAAAGATTTTCTGTGGTCTCTTTAACATTTTGCACACATGCTCCCACACTACACAACACCAATATTTAAACCTGACCATTAAGGGGCAGTATCGTGCATTGTAAGAAACTGGGACATCTTCTGGAACAAAGGTGGGAGGAATGATGTTAGCCTACACAATTCTTATTTTTACTGGAATGTCTTGCTGGGGACAATTAAAATTCAGTTAAAATAACAGTTGAGACAGAATCACCAGTTCCCAACAGGCAACAACATAATCAAAGAAATAATTCATAAAGCTGGGCACAGCATTTCAGGAACACTGGCTCTCTGTGACATCTCCAGTCAGACAGTGCATCTTGTGAAGAACCTTCCATCTATCAAGATGGGAAGAGATGTCAATATGTTAGTGTCTTTATTTCAAAGATGCAAAATTGCAAGCCAAAATGAAAACACAAGACAATAATGATTCTGAAATTATGTCATCAAATCTTGTAAAACATTTGCTGCAGATGTTTGAAATCACCCACCAGAAAAAAAACCTATTGATTTCAGCAGTATTTAGTGATATCTATTAAAGACTCAGTTATTTGTAAAATCTATAAATATGTTCTACAGCAGCATCAATCTAGTGACTTTTACATGAATTACAAAAACAAATGATCAAATTACCAAAACAAATGAGATCAAACTGGTAGCAAACCCTGCCAGCAAACCCCAGCGCAAAAAGAGATCCAGCAAATCACCATAATCAAACCTCCTCTTTGTTTCCTGCATAGATACCCCATAGCATGCACCCTAAAAGAGAGCCATGCACCATATTGCTTCAGATTAAACACAGGGAACAGTTTCCCAATGTGGCCCCACATCGGGAATGCCCTGCCACACAGCTCTTCTTCTTTTAAAAGACAGGGACTCTGGTGGAAACGTGGCTCCCGACCACAGCTGTGATGCTCTCTTAGACAGAAAGGGCTTCAGTTATTTGGGCATTCATAAATTGATACCAACAGGCATCCTGGGCAGAAAAAAGCCTATATAGAACTAGCTCCATGAGGAAATGCCAGTTGATAAGTACTCTCTGCTGAAACAAATAAAATATGAATAAAACTTAGTGCTAACATTTTTTGCATATTTTTTACAGGTTTTCCCTTTTTTTGTGAATAAGCTATACAGGGATTTTTTTTTGTATTAACTTTTTTAATCAGTATTTGCAAAAAATAAATTAAATTACAACATAGAAGATAGAGTTTGTAACCTCAATAAAAACTATATGCATTCCCTGTACTGAAGTGTGACAAGCAGTTTCTAGGTTTCCAGCTATTTTTTATATTTTTCACCAACACAGAAGAACCAAAGGAACTAAGAGTTCTATAAAAACAGTTTACCCAGTTTGTAATTCACAAGCCTTAGATCAGAGTTAGTTCAAGCTAAACATATTAACATTCCTAAAAATGGATCTTTTCTCCTAATGCACTTGATCAATGTGCAGAGCTTTGATCAGAGAACAACTTAAAGGTACCTTCATTTTTCATACCTGTTACTTTTATATACAAGGAATGGGTACTGCCACTTCAGAACGAAACCATGAAAGCCTTTGCAACACTTTCATTAAATAAAAAAAGAGTTCAAAAGAGGAAAAAACAATACTTTTGCATCTCATACTCAACAACAAAGGTGGTATATAATAGTTCAATATCTCCTTCAGGTCAGAGGTGTATTAAGAAAAACATCAAGGATGATTCTGTCTAGATTTATAAGTAAGCTAAATGACACGTACTGCACTTTAATCTTCTTTTGATGCATACAGTTGACAGGAGCTACAAAGGTACAATATAAAGCTTTTGAGTATTTCCCCATATATTTCGTACAAGATGGAGGAACACACCTTCTTCCATAAAATATAAATACTTCTATTTATGCATTATGTATGTGAGGTTATACAAATGAGTAAGTTCCCTAAAAGGTACCAGAGCTGAAACCCAAGGATGTACAGCTTGCAGGAAGAAAATCAATTAGCCTTGTACACTAACAATACCAAAATGAAATCCTTTCTCATTGGGGCTGATTCTAACCTAACTCTCATTTGTCCTGATGTAACTCCATAAATTTAATTAACTGCTCTGATATTATGTTGTTTAAACAAATACCATATTCTAATTTATTCTGTTATATATGAATTCGTTTTTGGTATTGGCTGGTTTATTTACTTTGCCCTATTCTGGTATTTCAGACAGTTAACAAAAAGCTGCTTAGAAAGCTACACAGACTCAAGTAAACAAGAAAGCAATTCATAAATTACATTCATTTACCCAGAGTTGGACTTATCACAATGTCTTTATATAGCAATAAATAAAAAATCCTATATTTTTCACATAAATAATTTTTCATGATTTTGCAGAAGTCATGTTATAGATGTCCCATGTCTGTTTTCTTGACTGGTAGCAGGCCATAATAGTCTTCTTCAAAGTAAGAAGGCTTTTTTTTTTTTTTCCTTGTCAATGGTATCCTTTATCCAATAAATTACGGGACTGCCTTGACTTGTGGGAGCTTAGTTATGAGCACATAGAATTGCAGTGAAGTCACTATAAACCAATTCATATCGTCTTATCGAAAGGAATTAATTCTAGGATAAGGTTGATATGTCTGTAATGCCTCATGATGTACAAGTACATAAAAATGAAATTCAGTGAGATCAACTGTATCTGTCTTTTGATTAGGTCAATTCCATAAAAAACTACTCTGAAACTGTCCACAGGAAAAGATGCACATATTCAGCTTCAGCATCTGGATCCATACATCTCAGAATAGAAATAATAATCAAATGGTGAATTTATTTAGTGCTTTGAGAGGCAAAGGCTCAAAGTAAAAATAGGAATTGTTGAGTTCAGGAGAAAGTCACCATGACCCTTCATAAGGCTGTCACAGCATAAGGCTTTTGTGAGTGTAATGAGGAAGGCAAAAAATGCTGGAGGGTCTTTTGAAAAAATATGATAAATTATGTCCAGGGACAACTTGGCAGCAGACCTTTACAGATAGCTAACTGTAAGTAAATCATGATTTTCATAAAAATCGTGTTATGGATTTTTTGGGCGGTGTTTTCTTAAGAACAAGAAAACATTTCATCTCTATGAAGAACTGATTTGACCATAATTAGAGCTATGTTAGTGGAATGGACGTGTATGGCCGTATTATTTCAACAGAAGTCTGTTATATTTCAAGAAAAAGTTATATTCTCCAGAAGGAATGGTAAATTTTCCAGATAGAGAGTCATTGGGTTTTCTGGTGTTTTTTTTTCTTTGTGGGGTTTGTTGTTTTTTTTTTTAATGTTCATGTTTTGGTTTATATTTGAAGGAAAAAAGCTATCTCGTCATGCATTTTTATGGATGGCAAGATAAAAATCATTCTGACATTATTGTGTCAACTTTAGAACAAGAACAAAAAATGAACAAAACTCTGAAATGCATTTAAATCTCCTGTTGCTATTATTTTTTACTGAGGAAGTTACCAGGTTTTTGCAGCTGTTATTTGAATCTCCATATACAAAAAATTTAAATACAGAATATATAAAAATTAAAATATTTAGATCTTCACAGCTTCCAAAAAACCTCTAGTTAACTTAAAATCTGGGCTAGAAGGAACATCAAGAAGTCATTTAGGCACCCTTCTTGTACTTCATGGTTTGAAACATGCATACTACACACTTAAAAGAATGGTAATTGCCTAATGAGCCAAATATATTTTACCAAATGCAGCAGAATGTCAAACGTTCAGCCAAGATTATATTTCAGCCAAAAATAATGCAGCAGCAACAAGAATGAAAATGTGTACTATGACACCTTCTAAAGCCTCAGGTCCACTACAATTTGTATCAGCTCTTAAAAACATTACAAAACTGAATTTCAGGAGGACTGCTACACTAATACTCAAAACATATTTCTCAGCTTTTCACGGTTTCATGCTCTAACTATTGTTCCTCTTTTCTGGTACTCCTTCAGGAATTGTTGCTTTATAAAATGCTATCGTGAAGGGTTGAAGGATTTTTTTTCCTCCCACTTGTATACTGTCAAGGGATGCTTTTTGAAGACCTCACTTTCACCATCAAGAGCTAGGGAGGCAGACCTGATGGCCTTGTGGGATTTAATTAGAGTTCACCAAGTTAGAATCTCCAAGCTCTCAAAGCCCTAATTTAAATATAAGTTCACTCACTCTTCAACTGTTCCTTAGGTCCTTATTAAAATTTCAAGTTATTAAAGAGAATATTCGAAGGTTTTTTTTGCAATAGATATAAACTAAACTAGAAATGTGCCTCACTCAAACAGCCTTCCTGTGTTAAAACCCTTGCCAATTGCTTGTGACAAACCTGCCTCAAAAGGAACAGAATCAGTGGAAACGCAGTTACACTATTTGGTGTCCAACCAGAGGGAGATGGAGAGACACCCGTGCGGCCAGGGTGAAGCTGGTGCTGGATCACACGCACATTTCAAAGGCACCAGTTCTTTGGGTAGCTGACCTAATGTAGTCTTGCGGTGATAACAAGTACTATTACTCTTGCTCAGTGTGATTGGTGTAATATTTCCTCTGTTAAGATGTCATTCAAAAGGCTTGTTTTACACTGATGACACACCAGATCCATTTAAAATAAACTTTCTTGTCAATCAAAGCTTTACAACATGTGGCTATGTGGAAGGAACTATATATAACAAGGTTTATGAGTGACAATGTAGCTACACAGCAATTTTTAAAAATACAAAACACACCGCATTTTTTTTTTTAAATGGAATGCTGGCAGCAGCATTCACACCCCAAGACTCAGTGACTCCACAAAAAAGTCAGGTTAAAAAATGGCAGGGACCAAAGTAAGAAGAGAAAGCTGCAGCCACGCTGATGCTGGGGAAATTAAACAGAAATGGGAAGGCATAGTACAGTGAAACAAAAAATTGACTGGCTGCGGAAATCATTCATGGGGAGACTGCAGGGACAGCATTTCTTAGCATTATCTCTGTTTTATCCTGCCTGTAATTTGAAATAGTTACAGCGATTCCTAAAATAATAGCTAGGATCACAAAGCTTCCTAGTCTGTTTTATGGTTTCCATGTAATCATCAAATCGCTTGAGTTTAGGTTTGTAGGGCTGACAGTGATGCCAACAAGACACAATAGATGGAGCAGTTGATCACGACCTCTTGATCATGACCACCTCTCTTTTACCTGATTTACTTTGATCCTGCAGTTGTCATATTGACCGTCTCACAGTTCATATATATCAACTTTTAAGTAGTTCGATTTGGGATTAAATGGCATCTGAAAATTACCTCGAAGAGGATTAAATAATCCAAAGTGATTTGTAGGTACTTCTAGTACATTTTCTATCAATTCTGCATTAAAAAAAAAAAAAATACAACCCCATATCTAAAATTTATATGCTGGGTGGATTAATCCTGTGTTCCCAGAAATATATGTGAATGTTAAATTGCAAATGTAAAGTGGAAAATTATCTTTCCTGGACTTTCACTGATTTCAGCATAGATATAATTGAGGGTACCCTAAAATGTCCACATATTATTTAATTTTGCTTTTATTAGAAATGAACCCAAGCAGTGCAGTTTAGATTTGGTTAAAACTCTGAACTTCCCCACTTCCAAGAACTTTTGAGAAGCTGTCAGAATAGGAGGGGGCAGCCAGGATTCAGGTGTGGCTTGACTTCCAAACTATATGCAAAATGCATATAACATAAATTAAATGTAATCATATATTAATTCTCAGTGGCTAGGCAACCACTTGCACAAGCTTCACAAAGGGATGTGCTTTTCTCTAATCCTAATCACAAAAGAATTTTCAGACCCTTTTCCCACGAATCCAGGTTACTTGGAGCCATGTTTGATTCTGCTGATGATTTAACAGAATAGCACCCAGGACTGATTTGGCTACTTGATGAACTTTCAGTGTTGACTTAGACACCTATGGCAGTGATAAACCCATTTCTAAAAACGAGGTGCCAAGTTCAAATCTCTTGAAGATCAAAGTCTCTCCGCCTAAAACAAGGTTCTCTAGCATATAGATATCTCACAACTGCAGCAACAAAAATCATTTATTTCAGTATCTCGACCAAATTGAAATCATCCTCACCATCCTTGGCCAGGAAAAAGGTAAGTAAAGGACACAACGCAGATCTAAGGCAAGTCATACTGCCCATAGAAGTTCTGTGCTGGCAGTGATCACTTAGCAGGTGTCAGTAGGGCAATATATGTTAAGTCATCACTTTATTTTGAAATATAAGAGCTGGTAGATAAATCCTAGTAATGTCGGCAAAGATATGGTAATCAAACCCACACTTGTTCACAGCCCTGCCAAACAGGAGCATGTAAGTATAAAAATAAAAATATGTATATAAAACTCTAGGGGTACACATTTAAAAAAAAATTCTGATAATCTGCTTACCCAATATAGTTCTATGCGCTAAGACAATTACATTTCAAATCAGCTCAGTGCTGGCCATGACAACACATGAAACATATTCAATTTTCTACAGTGTTAGAGGTGCTTAAGAGATCTAAATTGAAAGACACAGACAACACTTTTAACTAGCACCTTTTCGAGGGACTCAGGTGGGCAGTCTCAGATTCAAGGAGCAATCATAAAGCAAGTTAAAACCTATCCAAATTTCTTTTCTCAATTAGATGGTTCTGTAACTATGTTCTCAAAAACTTTTCAAGCAAATACAGATTAAGAAAGAGGTTAAAAATTGGAAAGTCCTTCTTCAGAAAAGCAAGTTAAATTATGAGGTTATGCAAACAACAAAAAAACAGATGTAGATGAATTTCAGGTTTCTGCGTAGGGATTTAGTTAATTGATTGATTTTAACAATGGATATTGCAAGTCTAAATTTTGACATAAATCTCTGAAAAAAAAATGAAAAAGCCCTGCTAACAGAAGATATGTAATTTACATTAACAATGCATAAAAAGTCAGTAGTGGGCTGAGATATAGTAAATATTTAGCAGGAGAGCCTGTTGCCTACAGTTATGAGGCAAAAAAAGATGAGCTTGTGTTTCTGACAACCATACAAACAATCATTAAGAGAATTAACAAGGCAGGCAAAATCATGGTATTTTTTTACATTTTTTTACATTTGTAACATTTCTCATTTTTTCAATCATCACCAATATTTTATTAATTCACTGGCTAAGAAATAAATACTTCTTCAGAACTGAGGAGATGGTTTGTGCTGGAGGGTCCTCTAAAAAAAACCACACCACCTTCCATGGGAGGATATAGTGATTTCATCACAACACTCGTCAGTTATTTCATTTTAGGTCTAGAACAATACCTCAAAAAATTGATAAAGTAGAGTTTGCTCTTGGCAATATTAACAAAAGATAAGACATACTAAAAGTATCACATTTATTTGAAACATGTATGTGTATATATGCTTGATGCATATGTGCAAATACATACCCTGCTTCTCCATATTGCCTTAAAATAAAATAAAAAAAATCTTGGTTTTGACCACAAACTGCTTTGGAAAGCATCAGAGCATTAATAAATTGTTTAATTTTTTTTTTTATTAAATCCTTGCAATATAGAGAAAGTATTTTTTCCTCAGTTTCGCATAGTTCCCCTTTAGAGGAGGAAAAGGTGAATTAAAACTATGAGAGTACTGGATTCAATACAGTTAATTCTTCCTACTAGCTTGCAGAATAAATGCTTCTTACATGCCATAAGAAGAGATTCAGAGTAAGTACCCAAAAAATTAAATTAGGACTTAAGGTGGAATTCAGATGCTTAAGTACAAAAAAAACCCACCCACCACCAAATCACCTTGAGCTGCCTCATCTGAACACTGACTGCCTTTTGTGAACTTCCTAAATATTTCTTGTAGGATAAATTCAGATGCTTAAATGCAGGTAGCTGCTCTAAGATATCCTGGATGTAGGCACTGGCTGGCAGATAAAAGTCAGGCTGTATGGGACACCCACACAGTTCTGGAGTTCATGGAGATTCCCTGGATTCCCCTGATGCTCCAAGTGCTAGGAGGCTGCAAGGGACATGGGGAAAGCAAGGAATTAACTTTGGAGACAAGAGACGTAGGTATTGGTCTCCACTTAATATAGGTTTTTATCCTTAGAGGTCAAGACCAAGATATTTCAGATATGATCAACATTCATTCTAAATTTGAAGGAAATAACTGTGTATGGTGTGTTCTATTTGTAGTTCAGCTTGTCTCAAGAGTTACAACGGATATAGGCATTTCCAATGTCATGCCTATTGTGGATGCTTTTTCCTCCTGCAGTGTAGTCCTCAAGTTTATTTTAAAATAATATTCCGCTATTTGTGAAGGTGGTTTACTGTTCAGTAGTATTTTGTTAATGCTAGAAATTAGACTGAATATTATAGTAAGTAAATAAATTCAGCTTAGACAATTATACATATTTTTTTATAGCAACAATGAAGAAAATACTGTAAGATCCTCCTCATTTCAGCCTGAAGAAGACATTTCCTTTGCCTATGTCATCTTCCTCACTTGACCACTCTATTTCATTCTAGACTGCTGGTAGTGTCTCTTCAGGAGTTTCTTCTTTATTAAATCTATACTGTTTAACTTCCAAAAATAATTTCAGCAAATTAAAGGAAATAACATACAATTTCCCTGTAATACTGGTTAGGTGCTAAACCTATATTCTTTGTGACTTTTGGAACTTTTAAGCAGTTTGTGATGTTCCAGTGAAATCCAGCCAGATATCCACAAACGTCAACTAAAAGAAATTATTTTTTCCTTTCTTGGTAGCACAGAGGCAGGAAAAAGATCTTAGGTCTGAAGTTAAAATGTAAGAATGAATAATGATGAAACAGCCAATGCGCAAAAGAGGAAACAAAAGTTTCTTCTGTCATCAAGAATTTTTTTTGAGTGTTAGAAAAATGAAAGCAGCAAAATTCTTTGTATTAATATCTCCATCCCAAGACAGCTATTACGTCATTCCTCCAGACCTCCACATCTACATTTCTCTCATACCTTCTCTAAATCTATCCTGTCTACATAGGGTCACCAATTAGGAAAGATATAGGATAAAATTGAAGAGCAGTTCTGCTGAAGGCAATAGGATAAAAAAATTAGAATTAAATAAGAATATCATTAATATATTTAATAATCTTGATCTCAACTAAGAGGAGACTTTTGACACAAGTGTTCTGTAGAAACACTCTGAAGAGAAAGAAAAAAATTAATATAATAAAAATTGCTTTGTGTCAAGGTCTTGTCTATCATTTGTAGATTTTATCATTAGGTCTATACCAAATTATGCATAAAATCTACTTTCTTCTGCACAGGGATATATCTCTGACAATGTTGAGGATCCAGAGAATTCTTGGTACTTTCATTACTTATTTCTTTGTCTTCATTTTCCTTTCCCAAGCAGGATAGTAAGTGAAGTGCATGATTTCTAGAGTGGGCTGGGTACGTCTTGACGAGCAGCTGGAGTGTAAGCAATGTGTTGTGAGATGTGGGTCTGTTCCCTGTAATGCCTAAAAGTGCAAGACAAATGGGGCTCCCTGTGACTGTTGCACAATGAGCAAATCAATAGAAATTCAGTCAAGAAGACAGTAGCTAAGCTGAGGTCACTTTGTCATATGCAGTGTTCATTGCCTTACATGGCATAATTCCTTTGCAACTGTACGCAAATTACTAAACCGCAATGTCCATTTTCTTTAAATGAGGTTATACCAGTATCAGCATGAAGTGGGAGCTCCTGAGAAAACCTGTGACATTTCAAAAATGTGCCCCCACAGCATGATAACAAAATTATTTTTTTTCTGAGGAACTGACATGCTAGTTTTACTCATAGTTCAGGAGTTCTTTTATAATAAGCATGGCAAGGAACTGGATAGTAAGTGGAAGATTTAAAAAAAAAATGCTAGAAGTTCATTCCAAAAGAACTTTGAGAAGTTCATTGATATCCAACAATTTTCCTATTAAATGTTTTATTTTAATAAATTCTGATGGAAGCATGCTTTGCTGGAATTTCTCCAGGTGGCTGTCACTGAAGTAGGATACTGCAGACAATGCCTGTAGGGGAGCAATAGCTGTAAAACATGTGGAAAGAACAGTCCTACCAGGATGTACAAGAAGATGAGGGCTTGTGGGAGTGAGCACTGGCAGCTTACCATATAGTGGTCCTGTTTTATTCCCCATGTCAAAGTTAATGCTGTATCATATGAGTAACTGAGCTCCAATGTTCCATAAGAACAGCCATGCTGGATAAGATAAAGGATCGACACAACGCATTATTTTGTGTCTGACAGTTCCCAAATTACATCCCTAAAGAGTAGCCTAAAACTAGAGCAAATATGCTCAAACACTGCCCCAGTCTTCAACAGTTTGTGGATCAGGAACATCACAAGTCAGTGCAGGTGCTTTTTCAGAGATTTTTTTTCTTTTATATAAATTTTAAAAGTATAAGAACAAATTTGTCTGACATAGCTTCACAAATACTGTTACTGTGTCACTGTGTCTATCACGCCTTCTACCATTGCACTGCTGTTCCATCTGCAGTCGTTTCCAGCTCTCTCATATGCAAAAAGTGAAAAAGATGAGATATCCACTGAGCATCACTTATGCTTCCCCATAGTCCAGGGGTGTTTTGTAAAGTCCTCCTGAAGCAGCCGCTGCAGCAGTGCAATACCATAGCACTGGATGGTCATCAACAGTGTCATACTGCCAGAAGTCTTGCTGCTATACAAAATCAATCCTGCTCTGTGTCACACAACTGTGACAGTATATTATTATTTCTAGAAGAGTTTCCCAAAATATATTTTTGCATGTAATAGCCAGCAAAATATTTTTGTGTAGTTAAGAACCCGTCATAGGTAGATGTAAGTGGGAGACATTCCCCATTTTTTAAGGGAATTCCACCATTTTTCTGCTTGCCAAGGGAGAAAAGAGCAGGAGGAAGTTTTTCAATGATTTGTTGTGTAACATTTGTAATGCTTTTAGTAGTATTTTTTCTTTAACATCTGTGAGCTATCTCCTTTTCTGACACACAAATGGTTGGCCTTAGTGAAAGGGATATTGCTAAGGTATACAGCAGAGCATGTAAAAATTGAAACATTATTCTGGTCCTGGCAGCTGTCACTGTCCAGAGCTTTCCTCCTAATTATCTATGCTAAACCTTTCTCAGTTTCGTTATATTTCTCCTACTCGATCCCTTCTGTATGGTCAATTAAATGTTCTCTATTCTTAGTGATCATTCCCTTCAAATATTCACAGATAGTTATTATGAACCCTCCAGTTGTCTTTAGCCAAGCTGTAAATGTCTTTTCAGTGCTCTATATTTTTTCATATATTAAGTCCCCCAATCTCTTAATCACGTTTAGGGCTCTTCTCTGAACTACAAATTTTCCATTATCTTTGGTGATGAAGTGTTTACAAACTCGTGGTAATATCTGTGTGAGCTCTTATCACGGTTATATTGAGGGGAAATATAATTACTCTGCCCTGTGATGATACACTCTTCCAAATATACCATGAAGGATCACATTGGTTTACCAGCTGTGTTGCACATAAACACCTACCAAATCTGCTGCTTATGGAGTGCAGGGGTTGACATTATTGGTCTTTTTCTGTAATAGCCTACTTATTATTATTATTTATATGATTGATTTTCCAAATTAATCCCTACCTATTGTGTAATGAAGTGTGTTCCAAGAAGATGAGCCTGAAGCTTAACCACTCGTCTCTGCTTGCAGGGGTTACTGTTGTGCCATGTGAGTATCAAACAGGGCCATGCACTTCTGCCTATTTCAAGATATTTTCATTTTTGTTTGTGATAAATATTAACTATCGCTCAAAAACACAATCCCTCAATGTCTGATTATTTGTTTCAATTTCTTATTACAGCTCTTCTGACTACAATAACTGTTAATATGATTTGGATAGTAACTAAGTAATAATGCATTAAAAATTGAAAACAACATTCCAACTTCAGTTGGTTGGAAGGAAAGTGGCGTTTTCATTAAAATTTCCCTGAAACATTATTTCAAAACATCTGTTGCTCTCTGATGTTTTTTTCTTTTTTTCAAAGCAACATTATTTCAGTTTGAAGTGGTTCAATGGTGTCTTTCCCTATTGACAAAGAAAACAAAATCCAACTAGTTAATTGAATAAAAATGTTTGTAGGGAGAAGTTATTTCCCAGCTCTAACTGAAACTATGATAAGAAAAATTAAGATAATTTATTTCATGGGAGGATATGAACCCAAAACAGAAATATAAGACTTAAAATCATGGTGCGTGCCTGCACTGCGGTAACAGAAGTTATTATATTGATATAGATAACAACCTGAAATCTCATTAGACTGGCTTAGTTAGGCACCAGAACCAGCATACTTGTCATATCCTGGTGGATACTAATTTCAATCTGCTGAAGAGGGTGAGTTCACTGTGACTACAACATGGGCATAACTCTAATTGGGGTAAAATCCTTTGAAAAGGATTTGGAACATCAGTGTAGACTGAGGAAATTTTTAATATGTAATATTTGAGTCAATGTGGACTGATACTTGGAGCTGATTAATTTACTGTTGGGTCTTTCAGGGCTTTTTTGCAAATGTTGTCTACGATGGTTAAAATATCTCTGGACACAGATTGATTCCAAAGTTGCATATCAGTCTTTCAATGCAGCCAAGAAAAGGAGATTTCAGGTCAGGGAAGTTCAAAATGTTTCTTCTCTTTTTTTTCTTTCTCTGCAAGTCTAGAAAACTAAATTTAATCACTAAAAAACCTGGCATCTTTTGCCAGTAGGGATATTTTCATACACTCTAATGGATTATTTTTGCTCTGCTTGGCAGGGGACCTTTTCCTCCATATGCAACAACACTGTACATCGAAAGTTATATTAGATGAGTAGAGACTAGATACCCACTTTACATTTCTGCAGTTCACCCTTTGAAATCCACAGTCTTTGTTCTTTACATAATATTCCCGTGCTGCTGACCTTCCAAATGTTTCTTTAATTTCTGTTCCCTGCTGCACTGCAGGAGTTTTATGAGGGTGAACATAGAATTAGTAGTCCATTTCCATTAGTAGTAAATCTGCTTTTGCCCTTGGAGGGGAACCTTTCCTTCAGTGTCTGTACTTTTGCAAAAATAATGAATTCATGCAGGAGGTTACCCGGATAACAGCAAACCAGGGTTTAAAGTCTAACCTGGTACATCATCGCCTCAGGGCTAAATTCTGAGCCCATTTAAGAAGGAGAGATGGGCCACAAACATGAAAACACTCCCAGCAGCCCTCATGGCTGCTCCAGTCACCAAATCACATGCAGAGGCTTATGATTCTTTAATTTAACTGTGCTGTGAGTATCCTGTTTTCAAGAGAACAAAAAGGTCCTTTCATCAGGATTTTCTCTCTTTTTTCTTGATTAGTTTCATCCATTTAACTGACTTGTGCTTGAGCTGCGTGAGTTCTGGAAAGTTAGTGCATTCACGATCATCTTCAGAAACAGATTACATTGTTTTATCTATTTGTTTATAATTTTTATGTATGTTATAATTTATTTATATATTATAATTATAATTTATATATATAACATGTTTTTAAACTATCAATTTGCTGTTGATTTCTGCTATAATTTTAACAGTGTTTGAGAAAATTCTACATCTATTGTAAAGTTCATATTCAGATTATAGTGTCAACATTTAAAGAAATTTCTCCTGCTGTTTTTAAATGAAAACAAAATGAAATATTTAGCTTGAGGTTCCAAGATAGCACAAAAAACCTATCATTACATTTTGCTACACATTCTTTGCAGGACACAGAAAGTACAAGATGAAGCTTAAATATATAATTACCACACCCAGAAGTATTATAAAAATAGTTAAATGACAAAAAAAAAACCCAACATGTACATTTATTTGATGACATATTTTTAAAATTTGGATACATTTTAATTGATGTGTTGAGCTACAAAAAAGGCCATTCAATTTAAAAAAAAAAATCAGAAAAATGCTCTTGTGCAAGAATGGTGTCTACATTATATTAAAAGAACTAGAAATATATATATATCTCTTACAACTAAGTCCAGCATTGTTTGTTATATATCTAAATGTATATTTAAAATATATTAAAAAAACTAAGTGATTACCCACTTATTCATAAGAAAGTAGTTTTCTGTATATGTGTTGGTCTAATCTTGAACACCAGGATGCTGAATAAATGTAGAAAAGAAAGGATAGCTGATAAGTTGCTCCACTGAGCAGCTCACAAGAGCAATGGAATAGCATCAGAACCACTTTCTTAAGCAAAAGTTTGTCTCATAGTCACTTCCCATTTCAATGCAAGAGTAAAATGTGTGACCTGTTTTGAGGAGCAAATGCTTTGCGTAGATCTGCTTTTCATCTGAATTTGGCTGCTTAAAAGTTAACACGAAGAAGCTTTCAATACTGATCTGCTTATGATTGAAACAATGGGGATTAGGGAGTGTTAGGGAGGTTGGACGTACCCTAAGGGTATAATCTCTGGTGAGGTCAAGGCTGCATGGCTTGGGGAAAAAGAGACATGTAAGTACTGTAAAGATCCATTTTCCCAGCTCAATAAAACAGGCCAGAACATAGTTTGATAGCTCACTCTTTACCAAGTAAAGTGCATGAAAAAAAGGTTACACATTCTCCTCCTGAATTTAAATTGAAAAATAAGTAGAAAGATAACTCCTGTTCTTTTTGCACTTAATCAGGTCTATAACTTGTTAAGCATGGACAAATATGAGTGACAGGTAATGTAATTTTTGTAAATATATCTCTATATGTATTCTCATCTGACTGTCCAAGCCTCTAATGTTTGGATTTACCAGAGAAGTTGTGGAAACACAGGGAAAAGAGGAAAATTTTGAACAAGTAACTGTAACAAAAATTAATATATTCCTTTTTTTGGCTTATAAAACAAATGACTCACACATTCTGATTTACTAAACAATTTTCTGCAGACCTTTGTTCTGTTTTCCCATAAAACAAGATTCAGCATAACCTAGACATATTTTTCTGGAGGAATGAGACAGCATCACAGAACCCACATTTCAGCAGCATCAAACTGTCAGAAATGCTCCCCCTTGCAGAATGGTCGCAGCTGCTTGGAGTGGTAATCTCTATGCTCATTGAAATCTGAATTTCTTACTTTCAAAAGCAGATGCCTATATTGTGGTTTAGAAAAATTACATAGCCAGGAATACTAAAGTTTCACAACACAGAAGTGTCTAAAAATCAGAATAAGATTTTTTCTTTTTAAATCAGCTTTCTGAATAACAGGGAGCAACTGAGGGTTGGAGAAAAGCATTTTGCAGCAAAAGCAGGCAAAGAAAAACTTTTCAACTTATGAAAATGTCCCATTTTCCACATCTCATTTCAGAGTGGTACTTGCTTAAATGTGAATGCTCTAAGTCATGAAAGGATAATAAAATGGCATAACATTTGAACTATATTTAATTTGGAATATTTCGAACATTTGGAACTCTTGAAATATGAAAACTTTTACACTTTAATATTGGGTTTCTGTTAAGAAAAAAACCCTTCTTGTAATAACTAATCAAATGATTGCCCTGGTCATATTTTCCTAATATCTGGAAGTGGCAGCTGCCAGATGAGGTGAATGTGCGGTGCAAGCTTTTGTAGTAATTCTTTTCTTTGCAAATGTTTTTATCATACAATCTAAGTGATTCTTGCAAATTGAGAACCATATTAAGTGGGTAGTTGAAGTCACTTGCTGTTCATACTAATGACTTGCAGTAAGACTGTGTAGTAAGATAAATTTTGAACGTCTAGATATGTATCGGTGTAGAGCTTCTCTGTGGGATAAATTGAAAACCCCACACTCCACACTTTTAAGAAAGCCTATAAATATTACATAAGTCCTTTAGAAATAGCCCAACTATAATTAATTGGGCTGATAATGAGATCAAGTTTTCTAGCCCTTTTCCCTACACAGGACTGTAATAGAAACTACAAGTACAGCTGCACTTCCTAAGATGAAAGTTACAATCTCCATGTGTTATAAATCAGTGTCTTTTTTTTCTTTTTCAGAAAGAAAATGCCAAAGTACTGTGCAGCCAGACTTTTCCACCTCACTGCACCTTTCCGACCGTGATCGGCAAGACCAGTTGCATAATAATCCGTTCTGTTACTCATGTGCTTAAATTAAGTGTGTATTTAAATGTTTTTCTGAGAGAGGCTTATGCCACTATACAATGCAAATAAGGGGGTTGAAGCTAACCCTTAGGGCCTCCGTCAAAGTTAATAAGAGTCTTGCCATTGATTTCCACAGGCTTTGTATCAGGATCTTAGATTTTAGCAAGTGGATCCTTAGGACCTGGGGGGGGAAGGCGAATGTAACACAACCCACAGGGGAGGTTTCTCTTCTCCTCCTGGGACATATCCACGCTAAGGATACGAGTCAGTTACAGCTTTCAGCAATCGGCCCTGTCAAATTCAAGTCATCTGTGCTTGGGGGTTCTCTTCTGACATTTCTCCTGATCAGCCCCTATGGGTTAAAGTGGCAACCACCATATAAATAAAGCCAGTTGTGATAGCTAAGCCTGCTAATTATTGAGCATCTTCAAATGCGTCACAGTACCATGTGCCTTAGTTAAATGGTCAGATTTTCCTTCTCAGTAACGCAGCTTTGAATAGGAAAATTGACATATGCATTATTTTTAAAAAATAAGCACGTCCTCGGAGAGTTGTATTTTTCTGTCGTCTCTGGGAACAGAGTACCCTGTCATGCTTAAGGGTGGGACTTCAGTAAGAGAGTGCATTAGCCTAATGACCATTTCCTGAAGTTAAATCATCCCAAACAACCAAACAAAATGTTTTTAATTTAATCTGCTAAAAACGACTGAGTAGCCCGAAAATTTTCTGAAGCAAGTCCCTTAACACTGCCACAGATAAGCATGGAAAAAATAAATAATTGTAACTATTCCAAGTTTTATTTCCCTGTAAGCTGTATTATCTCACTCCCAGAAATGGCAGACTTTTATTTTTCCATCCAAAAATAAAAATAAAAATGGTGATCTTGTTTTAAAGGATAATCTAATTTATTGTTAATGGTTTGAATCATTCCAGGGGTCAAAGGCATCTTTTACATCAATTTGCAAAAGCAAATTAATGTTTTGAAGGAAATGTAAAAGTCAAGTTGCTTGGGAGTACATTAAATTATATGCTAGTTAATGGTGTTAGAGAGATAGTTTAAAAATAAATTGCCCATAATACCTTTTAATAAAGAAGCTAAATGCATTTTTGTTCCCTGCTAAAAGCAGATGCCTATTTGGCACTGTTTTGAATCCCATTTGCTATGTATATTTTGATTAATACTATGCTGGGTAATCTGCACTATGTGGTCTAGGTTCAGTAACCTCACTGTAAAATAATGAGCCTTCAAGAATAAAAAATACGTTAGCTATGAAGTTGTATATTCTGAGGGGCTCTGAACATATTCAAATGAAATTTAAAAAAAAATGAAGCTTTCACCCACTAAATTTTCTCAAAAGTGAAACTTGCATACCTCATTTTGTATTTAGCTTTCTGTCTGAGCTCGGAAAACTGGACAAGACATCAACTTTTTGCATGTTTTCTATAAATACGTTTTATTTGAGTCAGCTGCCACAGGACCTTGCAAAAGCCCCAGTCTTAAGGGACCTTATGGCAACTGGGATGCAGCCAGTAGCAATGAGTTCACTCACTAAGTAGTGTCTTCAGAAAAAGGTCCAGAACTCATATTTTATGAAATATGTAACATGATTTACCCAAGGTTGTCAAAAGAGATGAATTTCAGCCAAATGCAAGGTAATAAAGAGTAATATGTGCTGCATATAGTTGACTTATAACCCTTGGCATTTTGAAACAAAATTCTTTTGAAGAATTCATTTTATACGTCATAAACTTTCCTATTGTTTTTCCTGTTTTGACTGTCTTTGTCATCAGATTTCTTGTGGAAAGTATTTCTGAAAACTGTAAATGAAGCAATATTTTCAAGAATACTTATATAGGTCTCTATTTCCGTGGTGTTCTCAGAATAAGAAAGTTAGTAGTGTAGAAAAATGGTCTGTTTCATTAAATCAGAACCTAGGGGGAAAAAGAGGCAATAAGGTAATGTATATGTGAGCTTTTTTGTTATTATTTATTTAATGATTATAGAAAAACCTTTTCCAAGGTTGAAAGTTACTTTTTTTCATGACATACTCATGTTGTTTTGAGGAACAGATTAATTTAGGAGTTGTTTTATTTTTTTATTATTATTATTATTGTTATTGTTATTGTTATTATTAACTAATTTTGTGATAGAGTGTAAAGTGCATTTATTCAATCATTTATGCTTACTTTAAAATAAGTATAATTGAAAACCTGTATTATATTATGATGTATCCACTTTAAATCTGCTGGCTTGAACTATATATATATATATATATATACGCAGTTATGAATCCTCAAATATGAGTGAAATACATGTCCTTCACTGCCACCCCATGCACCTCAATTTAAGCTTCTATAGCACTACCTGTCATCTGTTAAAACAACAACCAGCCGTTGGCAGGGTGTGCTGCATGCTGGTGAACCTTAAAATGGATTTGTGGACTTCCAGACAGTATGCTCATATTTTGGCACATACTCCAATTACTAAAAAGATGTTCCAGAAACTTTTCCAGAGTAGTCTGGCTGAAACACCTCACTGACCACAGCAGAACCCAACAGTGGATCCTACAAAGAGCTTCAGAGCCCCGTAAGCCTGCATTGAGGTTTCCCCAAAACACTGTCCCAGCCTCCAGCGGTCTGTGTCTTAAGGAGTCCTTTAACCAGGACTGGTATCTGAGGATAATGTTATACACATATATATATATATCCCCTCACATATATATATATATATATATATATGTATAAAAATATAACATTATATATCCTATATAAGATATATATGATATATATGGTATATATGTATATACATATACATGTCCTCAGATACAGGAAGGAGGTACGGATATACCGGAGCAAAAAAAAATCAGCGGACAATTTTGGTTTTCACCTGTTCAATTTCTATACAGAGAGCTAATGACAGTTCAGTGGTCCACTTTTCTAGGCAGCTACAGAAAGGTCTTCCCCAAAGGCTCTCTATATGAAGATCTCACAGGATTGTCTTTCTCATAATGTTGAGGCAGGAACTGTAAATCTGAAGCATTTGGGAAGGTAATCCATCCCCTGAAATTTTAGGGTCCAGTTAAACCAAGTTCAAACATTGTTGAACATAATCCAAAATGATGAGTGTCTGGATAGAGTGGCCTCTCACCAGCCATTGCTCAAATAATATACAGGCAGATTTAACTTGTTCTTGTCATACTAAGCTCCAATTACAGTCAAGGAAGAAAATAAGCACTTTTAAGGTGCAAGTCATTTGAACTATTTTTGATATCTAGCCTGGCATTAGAATAATCAAACTCTAAAAATGCTTCCATGAACCATAAAGTAAGGATAGACGACCAGTTCAGATGCAGAAGTCTGCATGTGTCCCCTGATGCCAGCATATTAAGAAAACCATTGATCCACCCGAGAACCTTTAATTTATTTGTTGCTCTAGTATGAACTGTAATAAGCTGTTGCAAAGAAGCCTAGCAGTGTAAGCAAAACATTAAAAAGCCAGGGAAAATACCAGTAGGCAATGAAAGAGTTTAGAAAGGTCTGTAGTCACTCCTGTAGTAAAGCAAGCACTTGTCCAAAGTACACTCCTCTGACATGCTGGCAATCCTAAAACCCAAGATTCTCCATGATTTCCATTTTTGCACTTACATGCACACCATAGCAGAAGAAACAAAAGAACATATTAGAGAATTATTTTTCTTCTACTTTTAGAACATGTGCATTCTTATACACATAAGCGGGAAGAAATCGGACGGAAGCTACTTAACAAATAAAACAGTACAAGATTCAGATGCAGGACACACAACAAATTTATTGAAATACTACATGCATTAAACATAGAGCCAATGTTCAACTTACAATATTTGGATGCAAGGAAACAGACTTTAAGGTCAGAGGTAGATGTTGTCATTATTTAACCTGTTACTCTGGCATTAAAGAGCATGTACAACTTCACCCAGCAGCTGCTGGAAAAGGGCTGTTACTTTTGAGTCAGCTTGGGTGAGCTGATGGGAACTCCAGAAAATGTAGGAAACGTCTATAAATCGTTCATGAGAAATTTAGTTCTTCTGAAGTATTTTGCAGAAGACTTCTGAGAAATAATGTAAAAGCCATTAGCCCAGTTGCGGAAAAAGGATCACACATTTTGATGTAGGTACTGGAAACCAGCAACTGGGATTTAAGGTGGAACACACTCCCAGGTTTAAAGAATTAAAACGAAGATAGTTTTTTTCTTCATTTCAAAAATGTATTTCCAATAAAGAGTATATCTTTTATTTTATTGCAAATAATTAATGAGGGAATGAGACCTTTAAATATAACAAGAAGAGTTTGAAGACAGAAGTCCCAGGAGTACCTTATCTGCTGCACCATCTAGAAAAGGAGATTTCATTCCTTGATTGTTGTTCAGTTTGTAAATTGAGATGTATTTGACATCTCTCAGTCCAACCGCGAGGGCCCCCGCAGCCCTCGGCTGACCCTCCGAGGCACCACGGCCAGCACGCCCCAGGCAGAGCTGGAAGGTGCCTTCCGAAGCATGGGGGAACATGCACAACCGGCTGAGGACTGCTGCTCAGCCCGGGGCATCTCCCTCTCGTGGGCAACCCTGCCAGACGGGCTCTCTGCAGCTTCTTCTGTGGAAAGGGAAAATGTGACCAGGATGGTCACAGGCTACCAAAAGCCATCTGGTCTTATAAAGTTTAATCCCTACCACAAGGCTTCTACACAGAGTTATTTCAGAGCTGATCGACACCATAAGTATAATCATATCATTTTGTCTTCAAGTGAAAGGATGTGTCTTTAAAAAAGCTGTTACTGATTTAATAAATTACTGCAACTGTTTTCTATAACAGAGAATTTGAAAAATTTTTACACCTAATTTTATTTCCATATGATTTATTTTTCCTCATCAAGAGGAACTAAATATGGGTGTTTTCTGCACTGTTCTTTCTAGCAGTTCTAATACTTATGTTAGCAAACTTAACAGCATACAAATTACTGCTGAAATGGAAAATTTCATACTAATATAAGAAATCTCTTAAAAAATCATCAAGGGTAACATAAAAAGGATGATGATTTTTTTTAATATTTCAACCACAAACTGTGCCCTGACCCTTCTGATCTTTAGGAAAAACACAGAAAGACCGACTTCAGAACTCCTGGGCTGTGTCAGATGTGTAACATCCATTAGAAGAATACATACAGTATGTATTTATTTATATAAAAATGCACATATACAGATATATAATGTATGCATAGAATTAGAATATGGATTCAAAACTCTCCCTATATTTTATATATATATGTTATATATATACACGCACATACACATGTATTTGCATACACAAATGTGTGTACACACCAATACATATACACGTACTTCTGACTTGAAACCACTGGCGGAAACCACTAACCAGAACTTAGGGACGTGATATCAGGAAGGTGTTTTACTATTTGATTCTTTTAAATGGTCTGCTGCAAGCACATAGTCTGATATGCAAAAGGAGACAGTAAATTATCAGAAAGAATGACTCGACAGGTGGAAAAGAGCCTCTGCTCTAAAACCAAATATGTGTGAGTGTCAGGCTATGTAACTTTTTTTAAAAAAGAAGCATCTTAGCGCTACTTTTTTAAAACAAAAATCTTACCAGTGACCCCATTTACCTAAATTAAGTACCACTTTCATTTTGTGAAACTCTTAAAAGGAGATTTACAAGGACAAGATAAGAGGACTGGCAGATGTTCTTTGATTCATTCATTTGAAGGGAAGGGCATTTGGAAATGGCACTGGCACAGAATGACATTTGGAATAATGGCCTGTGATTCTGTTGGCACTTTTAGTGTTAAGCAAGTGATCTGCAAGGTAAAGTGGATTCACAGTTAGAGTCAGCACCAGTGCACAGGTCGCCCGTAAAAATAGAAGATTCCATTATTCTTCAGGCTCCCTAGAGGGAGCAAGGTCTCCAGCATCATTACCAGGACTAAATCTGACTTTTCTACCTCCCCTAATTTCCTCCTAGTAATTATAGGTCAAGCACTCTTTTGTAAATTATAAAACCTTTGTTCTTATCAAAAATGAATAGCTGAGGAAAAAAATTATAAAGAGAGTCCTAGGAAAAAAATTTCAATTAGAAAACCAAGCTAATTTGCTATGACCAAAGACTGTCAGGCATACTGACAGTGCTCTATTATGCAGTCATTTGGGCTCTTTCAAATTAGTTATGTTAATGTCCTGTGAGTGAATGTAACACTTGGATGGGACAAGATTTCTGCAATTAATTTCTGCAGTCAGTGGAGAGACAAGCAAATTTATTTTCCCCCTCTCTGGGAATTGGTAGTGGAGGGTGTGAGGTAGAGAAAGTGCATTTAGGAACAGAGTACAAGCTAAACACAAGCCCTAAATAAAGCAGAAACAATGGGAGCCAATGCCTCCTCATTCATTCAATTGACAATGTTTTGCAGCTTAAACCTGTTTTATTAATTATGTTTGACATTTCCTTAATTAGTTTCATTTACACCAAATCAATCCCTACTGCTGTATGGCATCATTTATCATTTTGAAAAATTTGCATACTGAGTGCTGACTTTTTCTACTTAATTATACATTAAAAGTGTCAAGCGTGCTTGCTGCCTGGCATTATCTGCGCCAGAAAGGTTTGTGGCTGGACTGTGATGGTATTAATCATTAAGAGCCCCCAAGTGCTGCTGGGTAATATCTGGGGAGTAGAGTGGCTCTCATTTTAACGCTAGAGAGCAGAAGTGCTTCTGTAAAATGACCCAAAGCAAAAACAAAATAAATGACCTAAAACATCCGGTCTACTGTAATGTTCGCTCTTTTGGTGGAAATATGCTCTGGGAAAAAAAAAATAAAAATGTTTACTGTTAACTATTAGCCTCCTGCATGTCGACGCTGCAGAGACAGCTCTTCAGGATAGCTGATGTTTTGTCTGAATAGGAAATGTGACATTTCAGTTAAATGTATATTGTTGGCTGAGTAACAGACAAACCAAAGCATGCCCATATCAGATCTTTCTGATTTTTACTGTTTGGGGTTTTTTTTTTTTCACTATAAAGGATTTAAGATAAAACACAACCAGGAATTAACATCTCCTTTCACAAACCCCATAACTTACATGAAACCTCTTGAAAAATAATCAACCATTTTTTAAATAAGTGGTTATGCCACATTCTCCAGGTTGTTATGAAAGAACATGGCTCCAGCCACAAGTCTTTCCCAAACAGAGAAGTAAAAGGATGGAGTGCATACAGCACCGCACTGCTAATCTATCTGTAAATACCTGTAATCCAGTGCAGGTATTTCAGCAGCAAATTAGCTGTGGGTCCGACAACTCACAGGTGTACTTCCACATTCAGAGCAGCAGCTGCTTTTGAACAGCTTTAACTACTTATCAGCAGTAGCTTTCAGAAATGCTCTTTCTCTCCCAACAGTTGTGCTCATCATTTAACTCCTTCTGAGACCCTGTGAAGACCCTTAGCCAGGCTGACCATTGATTTCAGGAAAAATTGAATCCATTACATTTATCACAAGTTCTCTCTTCTTCCATATGTCTAGTTAGGACCTGGGCCAAAATTAACATTTTTGGCTCGCCCAAGGTTATCAACAGCCAGTTTAGTTCCTGCCTTTGACAACCAGTTGCAAGAGCTGTTTTGATACCCCACCAAAGCAAATGCAAAGACCTCAGAGCTGGAGTAACCGTTCATAAACATTTCTGAAGCCATGTTAGATATCTCATTTTAGTAAATTCTTAGCTATGTTTTAGCAGTATCACATAAAACATCATGTTTTGCAAAATAACCCAAAGAGCATTTTAGGAGGTGGACCCTCCTGCCTGCCCTTCCCAAATCTTTATCTACTCCAGCTAAAACAACAGTGAGTAAGCTGCTAAATATATGCATAAAAATGCATTTCTGTACACTTTTTGATCTACCACGATGCCTGCTCAGAAGGCCACCAACTCTGCCACACAGGAAAGCAAAATCACCACACAAAGACGGAAGGAGCTAGCGTGCACAAACATGCAATTTTCAGTGGGAAAGATCAGAAATACACAAACACATCTTCTGTCAGCTGGCAAACACAGGTTCAAAAACACCCTATCGCTGTCTGTCACGGGATTCATCGTTCCTTTCTGCCCTCCTCTTCTCATCAGCTCTGAGCACAGTCAACCTCAAGTCAAGTTGGAGCTTGGCGTTGGGAAGATGTGAAAAGATTTACCCTCGACCAATATGGTACACACCACCAAGTGAACCTGCTTTGGACATCTAAACGCTCTCAGTTTTCCATTCCTGTAGTTAAAGAGATTGTTTGCAGAGGCTGTGATACTGACAAGAGTGCCATTACTCTGCCCAGCAGCAAACCAGGTGCCATGCACGTACATTAAATATGCAGAATTTAACTTATGACTTATCTGTGATTTTTTTCTCTCTAGCACACACATGTGCACATATGTCAGCAGCAGCATTTGTAGGCACTCCCAGGCCCATCCGCTTTCCCCATGCCTGCCATTCAGGGATGCCAAGGATATGAAGGACCATGAAAAAAGTTCTAATTTTAAACAGAATGCTTCTGTTTCATATGGGAAGATCTAGAGGTAAGGGAAAGGCTCAGTCATGCACCTATATTGTAAGGAAAAGAAACAAATCTCTGCAAAGGAGCACAGAACTTGCTTGTGGTCTATGAACCAGTGTCTCATAGCCCAGTGCCTGCTCAGAGAATTAAGGAGGAGGAGCAGAGATACAGCTGTTCAGAGGACTAGAGGGATAAGTACATAGGTATCGTGGTCTCACACAGCCGAAAGAGGGGATCACCTTAATTCTTGTGTTTGCCTCCGATGATACTGTCCCATGCAACTCAATTCCCTTGCATGTGGGGCTGGGGAAGGATGATGAAGGGTGTGACTTTCTGTGTGGTCTACGTGAAAGGTTTGGTGATAGTTTCACTAGCGTTCTGCAGGACAAAATGGGAAACAAAGTGCCATGTTAAGATAATATGGTCCCTGTCACTTCTGTGCTTTGCACACGGTGGTTTCTAAAGGCACAAGTAGGGACATATGTAGTGGTGCTCACAGTCATGGAAGCATGCAGTAATTTAATCTGCAAGAGGTCTCTGGAGGTCATCTGGTCTAATCCCCTGTTCAAACCAGGGCCAACTCCAAAGCACATGGGATTGCTCAGGACCCCAGGCAGTCTAGCTTTGAGTACCTCCAAAGATGGGGACCACAGAGCCCCCCCAGTGCAACGTGCAGTGTGACTTCTCAGGGTGACCAGTCGGCCTTTGAGGAAGACTAGAGCCCCATATATTTCATGGAATTCTAATAACTTTTGGCTAAAGCCTAATAAAATGGCTAAGCATGTGTCTACCCCTATTACACAGTTCAGAAACCGCTTAAAAACTGGCCAAAAGCCGATGACACATCTGACATACTGAAGATGAGAGTACCTAATGTGCTTGTTAGTCTTTCACATCTCAGTCATGATTACAGCTGTGATAGATGCCTCCACCACAAACTGAGCAATCACCAGTGAACCATATGCGACTCGTGTGGCCAATTTCCAGAGAGCGGTGCTCACCATTTCTGCATGTTTCCTGAAGGATGTGTGGGGCTGCTGCAAAGGCAGGAGCAGCTCATCTCCTAGGATTATTAGCAGCAAAGTCTGCTGCACTTGAGCTTATTTTAGCTAACGGAGCACAACACAACTGACTTAGAAATGCACTGATGTGGAGGAACACAGGATGAGCTGTGGGATTTGATATGACAGGGACTAGACTTTAATAGCAATACAGATGGTCGTCTGATATTTCACTTATAAGTATGTGTATTTTGACATAGACAATATCTGTAAGAGATCGGAAAGGGTTAAAAAAGAATCTATTTTCTATGCTATACACCAACCATGCCTGCATTCATGTCAGAACCCAAACTTACTGTGTTTAATATTCAAGTTCATTTTCAAATTCTTGCCCATTAACATAATATATGCCATTTTGCAAGCCTGGTCAGAGAAATCTGTAACTAAATAATTTTCAAGTTTCCTTCATATCCAATGCATTATATGCAGTGTGAAATTATTTCCCCACTCTGTCCTTCATAGAAGAGAAGAAGAGCAACACACAATATACATGATATTGTTGTAAAATGTATTACAGACTTCAAAAATTACTATATGTGTATGCACAATCATAATAACTAATCCTAAATGACCATTTAATTGTCTATTTTAAGTTATACTTGATACGCCATTACAACGTAAGCATTCAAAACTTGCAAGACAAGAAATGTATGAATGTTAAAATGATTTTTATAAAAATCTTCTCTTTCTTTCTTATGGTACTGCAGTATAACGCTTCTTAGTCTAAATCCTCTTATGTGTATACCCACAGTATGTCAAAATTGTGAGAAACATAAACATAAAAGAAAGTAAGAATTTAGGCCATGCCTAATTCATAAGTATTTTTTGTTTACACAAAAATTTCTAATAAAAATTTAATGAGAAAATCAAAGATGGAGAGTCTGAAAAATTCGTGCAACAAAACTAGGAGTCACCCAATCATGTGTGTGGTGGATTAGAAACTAAACTCAGATGGGGTTATCAAAGAGTTCACCAGGTTCAAAGAACCCTTTTCAGCATAACCAGTCACTGCTCTGAGAAGACCTGCCTGTGTACGGAAACCAAATTAAATATCTCCTGGTTTTATGGAATTAATTTTGAGATTTCAAGAGCTTCCAAACTAAAAATTCAAGGTAGATAAAGGGTGATGTTATGGTATGCAAGCGCATAAATATAAACCAATCTCATCCTCTAAATGTAAGTCTCCAGACTTGAAAGTTATACCTATTTATACCAATACTGATTTTGAACCTCTGTTGAACTTCTGAGATTGGAAACAGAATTCCACATACCAAAAATACAAATTCCACTACTGAAAATACTGTAATAAAGTATTACTTATTAAAGCCAAGTGCAAGAATTTGCACTTAAATCCACAGAGATATGAAATTTCTGAATATTGCCATTCAAAAATGGTGAATTATATTTGTTTATCAGTTCATCAGAGTTGTTTTTTTTTTAACAATGAGATTCAAATGAACTAAAGATACCACAGTAAGCTTATAATGAATATATTGCAGGTATTTTTTGATCACGCTGGAATAACCACAGCAGCACTTACATTCAGTGTGTGGTATTTCAGATATGCACATTACTGAGCTCAGATACAGTGTACAGTCAAATATTATGAAATTCTGTTCATAATAATATGCATACACAGTGGTTTTCAAACCAAAATATAGTCCTAGATCTACATCCTGCTACGTACTGAAGCTCGAGATTAATTTAAAGAACTTCAGTAATTCCACTCTACTGTTACACAGGTCTTTAAATGTAAAAATATATAGTACAATTTACTTCAGTAGAGCTACTCACAATGGTAAGCCTTCACAAGATCAGTGTCTAAAATTCTTTAAATACATTAAACCATTTGTCCCCACTGAGCATTAAATCTCTTGTCAGTTGAGTATTTTTTAATGATTATACTTTTGAGTTTTGTCATCATTTGAATGACTCAATTAACAGAAAGTCACCTCCCCCACTTTTACATACCAGTAAATTCCAAAGATGTCCAGAGAAATAATCTTGCTAGATCTTTCTAATAAGTCCTCAAGACTGGAACAAGCACAAGAATTTTGACAGAAATTTATTTTCTTCAGAAAAGTATAAGCGAGTGTATTTCATAATTTCCCACAAACAACCATTTCAAAAAAGTTAGTTGAGATTGTAGTTGAAATAATTTTTGCTCCGTAGTTTATTCTTAAAAAGCTTATTCCCAAAATACAGGAATTCAAATTTAAGATATAGGTCAATTAATCACAAAATATTTTGTATTTTCTTTTTGGACAACTTTTGTCTCTAAAAACCAATGCCATCTAAAATAAAAAAAAGTTTATAAATATTTTGAAATGTGTTTTACAAGCATGCCTCCCAGTTCTCCTCTTGCATTAGTCTTATACTATTCAGTAACCAAGTTATTCCCAATTTTTCCTAAAAATTTCAATAACAAGAAAGACAAGCTGATACTTTTCAATATCTATGTGAAATGTTCAATGCCTGTGATTTTTTCTTTTAGTAGTTTTGTTGCCTTACAACTGCATTCAAAATGAATTCTTTCATAAATTCCTCCTGTTTTAATTTCTAGCCGTATTCATCCATCTCTGAAAGCATAATTTCTCGAGCATAAGTGTTACAGATATTTCTCACCTAATGCAATCAAACGATATATGGAACCAGCTTCTCAGAGTCTTTATATCACCTCTACAGTTGTACCATAGGCAGCATCATTTTACATTTTAATAGCGAAACTTCACATATTTCCACTTGCCTTCTATGATGTCCATCAACATAATGACAAACTCATAGGTGTCCTATACAAAAGGCTATTATGTAAAAGTATTGAGAGGACAGTTGTGACAAAGTCAGGAATTCTTCTGCAAAACAGGTACAGGCACATGCCTTTCCTTCCAGGGCTATAGGTCTTCTGCAAGGAAGCGTCCCTCTATAGTCCTGGGCAAAGTACCTTGGAGAAGCTAAATGTCCTCCATGACTCCAGGCAATGTTCTTGCCAGTGGGGCATCATGAGAGAGGAAGATAGTGGCAGTGCATGGACAAGCAATTCAGGAGACATCTTCACAAAAGGTGTAAGCTAGATATGCTCAAGACTGTCAAGGATGTCTGTTAAGCACCAAGATGAAATATCATTCCTTTTAGATACTACAGTCTAAAATATAATGTGGTCTCATGATTCAGATAAAAACATAAACAAATATGAAAGACAGAGCTGTCACAGTACAATAGTTGTTTTCAGAGGGTTAGGGAGAACGCTGAATTCCCACATCTGCAAGACACAGACAGTGGTGCTTTCTAAAAGTATATAATGAACTCCGTATCTCAAGAGGCAGGACTGACCTGAGGCTGGCTGCTACCATTTGCTCCACTCTAGAAGAATGATCCTTTATCTGACTGTCATACAACAGTCCTGCCAAAAAAGTAGGAATACGAAATGCAGAAAGACAACCATTTTTCCAAAGTTATTTTTGCCTAACTTGATGGTTTAAAATAAATAAATAAATAAAGCTAATACAAAGAGTATAAATAGCCTATTGAATAAGGTTTTTCTCTATAGCAGATAGGGGAGAAATGAAGGGAATTTTAAGTACTGCTTAAGAAATAAGACTTCACAGAAATAAAAGAGCCAAATCCTGTTTGCTTTGCTAAAGTGAGTTCTCCCACTGACAATGGAACTACTTATGGATGAAATTTTTTTACTGTGCAAGGAAAAGTCTTAGACACAAAGTCTAAGCACTGAATACGTTCCTCTTTAGTCTTCAAAACAGGGGCAAGTGAACCTCTGTGCAAGGGTAGAATTCAGTCTGCACGAAAGGGAACTGGAAGATGATGCTGGATCCCCAGCCTCGCAAAGCCCTTCACGACTTTTGTGGATCAAGATCCATGAAGGAAGGGGATAAAACTGGAAATATACAAGGAAAAAGGAAAAAAAAAAAAAAGCTTCAAAGGAATTCTCATCACCTTTAAAGGGGCACTTGAAGTAATTTTGGTTTAAGGTTTCTACCATTAATCAAAATCTGTTAGATCAATAATATTGTTCTCAAGTAGGTGAAATCTTGCTTAAATAAAAAAAAATCACTTCGAATTTTGAATTTTGAATAAAGTTTTATTAGATTGTAAGATTTCATTAGATTGTAAGATCAGTAGCTTGTTTTTAAACCAGATAGTTAAAAGAAGGCTATTAAATCTGTATTTGTGCATTTAAGCAAGTGGGCTGGTTTTGTAAGGTGTTCTCTCTGTTTTGAATTCAGCAGGAAGTTCAACCAGGCCTAGGCAATTACTTGGCCTAATGACTCACTTTGCAGATATTTTGCTTTTGTGCAAAGTGTTGGGTGTTTTTCTGCCTGCACAACAGCAGTATTAACAATCTTTTAGACTCTCAAAGTGTACCAAGATTTCACCCTTAACAAAGTTCCAGTGGTACCAGCAAAAAACAAAACAAAAAAAACAATCAAAAACTTCCCACTTCACTAAGCTGTTTTCCAGTACTGCAGTGTTGCCTTCCTGGATTAATTTAAAAAACATAATCCATAATGTTTAGAAATTAAATGTTGTTAGAGGCTTCATGCAGGAAAGAAGAGACACTTTTTCTAGCTTTCATCCTTGCTGATCTTTCCTGCCAATCCCCGCTGGAAACATTATTTAGGGACACTACATTTTTCTTGAACGTCTGTCTTTATAATCCTGCATTTCAAGATTTTCAAGTCTTTGAAACGGAATGTTAAAGAACAGAAAGAGTTCTCCATAATGAAATGGCCCACTCTACAGCCTCAGCCATCCCTTGACAAATTCAAAACCATTGTTTGCTTTTTCCTTATGATTTCTGCTTGGGGCCACCTGGCTCAGAAGTTTTATTCTTCAGGACTGTCACATCTGATCAGTTTTCAGCTAGCTGTTGAAGGACTTTTTGATACTTTAATCTACTAAGATTATCGTTGTATTTGAGATTTTTTTTTAAGTCATTTGTCTTTTCCTTAATATCCTTACAATCTTTGAATCTAATTAGGCTGTACTTAATCTCCTGGCCAGGAGCAAGGTTAGAAAGATACAATTCATTACAAACACAGGTGGCATCTATTTCAAACATTTTTACATACAATGCAAATTTATTGTTTCTTTGTCAATACTGAACTTCTGGAGTAATAATAATATTATGTTCATTCTTGATAATTTTCAATTATGGGAGAAAATACAAAGAAAGTCCCAAGGACTTAAACCAAAAGTATTTCAGTAGTAATGAAGGTGTAAAATCTCAATCTTTTTTTTTTAAATTTACATTTAAGATTTAATTTACAGGACTGTCGTGGTTTAGACCCAGCCGGCAACTAAGCACCACGCAGACGCTCGCTCACTCCCCCCTGGTGGGATGGGGGAGAGAATCAGAAGAGTAAAAGTAAGAAAACTCGAGGGTTGAGATAAAGACAGTTTAATAGGGAAAGCAAAAGCCGTGCACGCAAGCAAAGCAAAGCAAGGAATTCCTTCACCACTTCCCATGGGCAGGCAGGTGCTCAGCCATCTCCAGGAAAGCAGGGCTCCATCACGCGTAGTGGCTACTTAGGAAGACAAATGCCATCACTTCTAATGTCCCCTCTTCCTTCTTCTTCCCCAGCTTTATACACTGAGCATGACGCCATGTGGTATGGAATAGCCCTTTGGGCAGTTTGGATCAACTGTCCTGGCTGTGCCCCCTCCCAGCTTCTTCTGCACCTGGCAGAGCATGGGAAGCCGAAAAGTCCTTGCCTGGTGCAGCAACAACTGAAACATCTCTGTATTATCAACACTGTTTTCAGCACAAATCCAAAACGTAGCCCCATACCAGCCACTATAAAGAAAATTAACTCTATCTCAGCTGAAACCAGGACATGGTTCATCTTTGGAGAATTGCCTCATCTTTGGAGAATTTGACATTGAAATTTTTCTGCTTGATATTTAGACACAGCTAAGTAAATATACGTACACCAATATATGAATACGGTATGTGCAGAACATATATGTATTATTATTGAATATAATATATAAAGAAGTGGACTTGAATTTTAGCAGTGCACCAAAAAACGGCCCCGAGTATAACAAGGACACTCATACTAGCTGTACATAGAAAGTCAACAGCAGTGAGGATGGGGTAACATGGATTTCACAATGGATCAGCAATGCAAGAACACATCTGAGGTCTGCAGTAGGGTCATGCAACCCATGGTAAAGTATGTGCTGCCACATTTTCCCCTGCTACTAATTAATATATTAGCTAGATTAACAGAACATGGTTGTGTCTACTTGCAATGAATCCTGCTTTTATTTCACTTTATGGGTACACATGAAGAGACAATAGAGGGTGTAGGAGTGGTTGATATGATTATCATGGAGGACTACTGGAGTTTAGCATATTTTCTGTATTCTATTAAGAATATCAATAAAGTTAGAATAGGAAGAAATACATTAAACAATCTGTATAATAAAATACTGAAATTAAATTAATTTATTTGATTTTGGATTTCATTACACTTCCCAAATTACACTCACATTCTCCAAAGATGTGCTAAGCCTTACTGTCAGCCAAAGACCAGCTTAGACAAACAGACTTGGTTTGATTTCATTCATTTGTGGCATATTTTCATGTAATATCAACATTTAATATGATTCAACATTTTCAGCTCCATTCGGAGATACTTTACAAACTCAGATTCCAAAGAGAAATTAGGGTCTGCAAGTGCTTTTTAACTGAGGCCAAAAAACTATGTTCTCAGGAACCCCTGTTAACCGAAACGGCTATGTTTCAGAGAGCTCTGGAATTAACACAATTCATGTTCAGGCAGTCTTTCCAAATGTCTTCTCCAGATAATTCAGCTAAACTGTCATATTTTTAAAAAGTATTTCAGAGTTGGTACAGAATGAGATCATTGTTAGAAGCCTCTCTAATATACATGTGCATTCATATGCATTTTTCCCCAAGGTGATTCACACAGCTGGCTGTGGAATACATTTAGTAGACTCTTATACATAGGGCTGTCTTTCTGTCATAATCTTTCTTTTCATAGGACAATTTGTGGGACTCCATGATATGCAGCTAGCAGTGCCTGTACTCAAATGAAGTGATACTGAATTTCTATTATGCATGTGCTTTGGAAACCTAGCAGCTCGCCATAAAGATTTTATTCACACAGCAGATTTGTTGTTACTTAGATAGTTTCAGACAATTTTAGATTTGAATGGACATGGCAGGATCTGACAGCATAAAAAGAAATACCAAGAGAAAGAAGCATGTAGAACCAAATGATATATGATGCAACCTAGAGAGCAACAAAGCAAGCAGGATGTCGAGGTACTCTTGTAAACAACTATCTTTCAAGGAATTCAGGTTTCTTTTTCATAACATTTTTAAAATATTCATTATGCATTACATAGGGAATAGATAGATGCATAGATAGATACATACATACACACACACTTGTACACAGATGCCACGCTTGTCAAAATTCTTTCTTGTCTCATAATCTTTCTGGGATCACTTTTAAAAATTTGTGTCTAAGCTGTAAACATAGAATATGCAAATATATATCAACCAAAAGCACACACACAATTTACACTTCTCTCCAAGTTTCCTTTTGCTGTTGCACCTGCAACTGGATGTACAGTTTCATGCACATATTGGAGGAGGAAGTAGTGTACTATTTTTAATGCAGACATAGACTTTTTATTTTTCACCACATTTAATTTTTCATTTTCCAGCACCAAGGGAGGAAACGTTTATATATATATGAAGCTGAAATCCTGCTCATTGATGCAAATGATGAGAGAGAGAGAAGAGTATGTCAAAGAAGCCTTCTCCTTTTACGTAAAGAAAAGGGGCAGAACAGCAGTGGATGAAAAATTGCTGCATCTGAGAAAGAAAAAAAGGTTATTTGTTTAGGGGAAGTTGTACTTATGTCTGTGGATGGAAACAGCAGTGTCAGGATTTCCCCATACAGTCAACCTTTCATTCTGGATGCAAGAGGAAAAAAGGACAGGCTATAATATATGTGGCTTAATCAAACCACAATTTTATTAATTCAAATCATCCGAGAACAAGCTATCAGTAACTACTACATAACTTTTTTTGTATTCATTCCCATGTAATATTCTGCCTCAGGTTCCCCACCTCTTCATAACTTCATAACTCACGTCATCCCTGCTATGGTGATTTAACAGTGAGGAAAGGGGTCTTGTCTCCTCACTTGCACCAGGCAGCAGGACCTCCAGCTCCTTCTCTTATCCTCCTTTGATGATATCTTTTCTTAACTCTCTTTTCAACTCTGATTTAGCAAGAAATTTGAACTTTTCTGCATTAATTATACTGGTTATTAGTGGGAATAAGTAATTAGCTTGTTTATACCCTCCCACACACGCCCCCCTTTCCACTAGGATGAGAGGCCAACAAGCCACCTCACAGGAGGAGATATTGTTCCACTCTTCCACTCAGAAAAGTAGAAAAGTAAACCACTGTATGCAACATTACACAGATACGGCCTAGGTCAAACATTAGAGATTTATGTGAGAACAAATGACTACAATAAGGAACACAATCCTTCTGAGCAATTAGATTTGTGGAGGAAAGACCAAGAGAAAAGGAAATGAAATGAAACAGAAAGAAAAGGTAAACACAAAGCAGGGAAAAATACATCTAACAACTGCACCATTTCTTACACCTTCTTGTAAATCTGAAGAAGAACACCATTCCCTGCAGATCTTCCCCTCAAATATTTTAGAAGAGCATGAGTCAAGTTAGAGTACACAAAAATTAATATACACATGTTAGAGTTTGATTAAAGTGAGAGTCTTATGACATGGTTACCTGCAGTATCAGGGTAACGGAAATGATGACCTAAAATGATCTTTCTAGCCTTTTGTTCCTCTGCTTGGATAAGATTTGATGTTTCGGATAAAATTAAACACAGTGAAGAAATGCTTTCATATATCTGTTTGCTTGCTTATTCGCACAAATATGTTATATAATTCATGGACAACCATGAACATAAGGACAAGGCTGCAGCTTTAAGTATGCATCTGGGACATTACCTTAAAATAAATGTAATTAGCCTTTATTTGTGTTAGTCATGGACATTACCGTGAGTGCATTTTTGAATGAGTAACCTCTAGTGTCTTTTTTATAGGACACACTGCAGAATGCTTAGCTATATTTATAAAAGGTTTGTGCAATTTTCTTTCTGATTTAAATACAGGATCTTCAAAAGTGCAGAGTAGGCCCTTTGGTAGGGGTTGCTAAGATATCTATACCTATGAAATCGGCATTCTTCCCATTCTGCCTTCTCTCTCCAGGTTTATAATCTATCTCTCAAATGAGCAAAAATATTCTTTGATATTTCATTCTCTGGAAAATGTATTGACTTGATAACAGGAGTACTCCTGCACTGAAGAAATCTGGGGAATACTTTGACAGCAGGTAATCAAAATCATCCTCCAATTGTTTCATCCTGATTATTAAAGGGAATCCAACCTCCAAAGTCAGGCCTCCAAGCCCTTGCCCTTCTAGTTGTGCATCTGAGAAGAAATTATGGTAATCTTAAAATCCTATTGATGCTGAAAGGCATTTCATCAACTGCAAAAATTAAGAGTGAGATGCAGAGGATGTTTTTCTATTTAGAGGAACCCCTGCTTATATGAATAGGCTTCATGTGGTGACTCTTTTGAAGCTGAGGACTTCAAAGCAGATCACTGACTTCCAGTGGGATAATCACTTAATGCAAGAGTGGGTAGATGGAATTATTACCATGCAGTCAAGCTAGATTTATCCCTCCTCCCCTCCTTTAAAAAAAAAAAAAAAAAAAAAGAGGGAAAAAAAAAGAATAAGTGAAGCTTTGGCTTCTCTGTCCCCACAGTTCAAAAGTGATGATGGTGTGTTGTTAAGGGTACTAATCCCACATCAGCCATCAGCTGAAAAGTTGAGGTGGCAAACAAAAAAATAATCAAGGATATACAAGAAATGTGAGTAGCTTCGATTCATTTATAAAAACAATTTTGATTTTCACTACAAAAAGCTTTATACTGTAAATACTGCTAGTCACCTTTGTAAATAAGATCAGATCAGTGCACCAATATATTTTTCTAATCAGCAAATAAAATGGTTTTTAGAAAGGTCATTTAGAGATATTTATGCATGTAGATGGAGTCATGGCCAAGAGAGAAAACTGCTGGATAGGTAACAAGCTTCCTTGGTTCTTAGAAAGTTGAAGTAACCCATTAGAAATTCTAATTTTCTACATTTCCATGCAGTATTGAGTAGAGTTTCTAGTCGTTTCTAGCCCTGCTGACTTGAGTTTGAACCAGCAGCACCTTTGTCTCTCAGCTCTTAGAAGAGAAGTACACAAGTTAAGTGCGAGAATTTCGGACCCTTAGTTTTATGTAAGTGAAGTTATTCACATTAGAGAGCATCAGGCTGCTGCCAAACTCATTAATGTATAGTATCACTGTATCTGCTAAGTAACATTTCCGATGATGGAAAAAAGAAATTAAAAGCAATTTTGGGTTTTTTTTTCCTGTTCTTTTTTTAAAAAAGGGGAGGCAGCATGAAACCCCAGTGATCTGATCTCACCTCACTATGAGATTTCATTTACTGAAAACAACTGAAATTAACCATGCATCTGATGTTACATGTCTGATCATTAAAAATGTGGAGGGCGCTTGACAAATCTTGGTTGAGATGCAACAAGAATCCGAAAAAGCGTATGAATGTGTGTGTGTGTGTGTAAGTCGCTGGATGGACAACAGGACTCCAATCCACGTCACTGACACACACATATATATGTATATACATGCTTCCCTACAAGCTAAGCATGCCAAGGGCAAGATTTCCAGGAACAAACATCATTTATAGACTAAATGTATATATTACAAGTCTAATGAGTGCATAGGTAAAATTCTACAACCATCCACTCAAGGGATGGCTCACAAAGCTTGTACATCATTGCATAGACAGGCAAACTTATTTTTGAAATTGCTGGGAATAAAGGAGAAAAATCAGTCACTTAGTTGTGTTTTCAGATAGTTGTATGACACTATTCTTCATCTTACATGCACGTCTAATGCTAATAAAGCACCCAAAGCTGGGAGTTACACAGGCTCAGCATTTCAGAAAATTGGCCACATTCTAGGTGCTCTGGTATGGATTTAAGGGGCATAGCACTTTTGAAAATTTGAGCCTAAGAGCCCAGAACCTACAGAAATTCCTTTCTTACTGTTCTCCATACTGGCAAATAGGAACCAAATTATATCAATTGTTAATTAATTATTAATAAGTAAATTATTATTTAACACCTTCTTCTCAACTTTCTCAGACAGCTGTAAAACATTCAGAACGTTTTCAGAACATTATTTCACAAATTATGTCACCCTTCCTACAAACTAATATTCCCAAACTGTAATGACCATGTTATGGCACAATATGTTGCAAACTACATTTATTACCCTCTTTTCATGCTGTCTTTTCCCACCAAAACATGTTTGCAACCCCTTTTTCTAGAGGCTGTGTCCCAGATGTAGGAAATTCCTCTTCCCCTGACTATTCCCTATATACTCTTTTCAGGCAAAAGCATTTGCACTCCTATGACAAAGCCTAGGAACCATCCTTGACCCTGGCAGTAGCTGTATGCCAAATAGTATAGATTTGTGACCACAGGGTTTCAAATTAAAAACAGTTAATACTATGTTCTATTAACTACTGCAGGGTTGGGGTTTGCTTTGTTTTTCTTTTTCTGTGTTTATCCAGATAGCCCCTGTTGCATTTAGCATCCTACATATTATAAAGGAACTACAAAAGGTGTCTTCTCTAAGAAGCATTGTGAGTAAAAATAATTACATAGCAGAAAATACTGGAGAATACATATAGTAGTATCATTCATTGCTAATGAGTTAAAAGGATATCACAGTGCGTTTATAAATCACTACACAGTGTTGCACAGTTTATTTAAATTCATTGTGCCTCATTATAATTGAGCTATGCACCTTTAGGTCTGAGTTGATTAGGAATGCTATAGTTCAGAATAGCTTTTAATTCAGCGAAACATGATCTGACCTTTACCATAATCCTGTGTGAAACACACTATAGTTTAGACATTAATAATGATACTACCTCTTTTTTGTACTGGTAAGATGCTACTTAAAAAAATTGTATTATTAGTTAACAGGCTCAGGACAATTTATCAAAACCAAATTATCCTTCTGTGTATAACTGCAGTACTTAATTCCAAGTTCCTCATCTCTCATAACTATTACTTACTCTTTAAAAATGCTAAAAACTAAAACATAATAGTGTCATGTCAGAGTAATAAGTCACATACACACATTTACTGACTCCCCATGGACTTACACCATACCCAGCTTAGGGATCTGAGCAACATGATGTACATTATACAGGATAAGGCATCTCTTTTATTTGACCTTTGTCTTCATATTTAAGTGTAACATTTCCTTAAACCACTTTCTGGTAACTCTGCAGTTTCCACTAACAGCACCTCACTGCTCTTCCATCATTATTGCTCATTTTAAGACTACAATTCCAAGGATGACCAAAAAAAGCTGTGTACAGCCTGCAGCTGGCAATCAGTCCCATAGGAGATGACGGGCCAGGTTAGTCTGAGAGAACTTAAATTTCACCCAGCAAGCCTGCCTCACCATCCATGACCCCAGGGATCAGAGTCCCTTCTTGGTGCCCCCAGCCCTCTTCTACAACTTGGTGCATTTGCTGGCCACAGCTGCTCCTGGGGTTGCATTTGGATGATTTGCCGTTTCCAGCCCTCCAAAGTCTTGTTTGGGGTTTGCATGAATTGTCTTCTCAAGACGAGTCTTTTGTTTTCAGTATTGTCACTGGTCTATTTTTTGCATCTGTTACACAAGTGTGTTTCTGATCTTGAGGTTAATGAGAATATTCTCTAAGCAAGCGTGAAATTCAGAATAAAAGGTATCAATTAATTGGTTTTAACGTTCCTAAATAAGAGTGATTAGGTTTACATGTCATCAATCTACTTCAACTTATGAAACAAAAAACATCAAATAACTTTATTTGTTCACACTTCATCCGTATAAGGGGAAATCAAGATCAAACTGACGTTAGCTAACATGTTAAGTAATTTAGTCCTTTCCCCTACCTGTAGCTGTAGGTTAATGTCCCAGTTTAGCAGACTGAGATCAACACAACTGGGTCAATTTCAATTCCATAAGCTGAGCTGTGGGAAACACAGCTTGTGTCAAAACAAAAAATTATGGGTTTTAAGTTGAGATTTAGTAATTGCTGATCTGGTCTCAATGTTCCTGTTTATAAAGTTTCTCTCCTCAAGGGACTAGTGCTTCCCAAATACTTCCCGAAAGTAAATAAAAATACTTTTTTCTCTCCAAAACTAAAGAAGAAAGTTTCCATTGTTTTCATGGCTTGTGCTGAGTGCTGTTTGGTTGTGAGGAAGAGGACAGCATAAGCAGTGGTGTGAGACGGAAAAGCAAAGTCAGTTTAGTATGGTGTTTACTTCCGAAAGGTGTATCCAAGAATAAACTACATTTCCAACCTGAGCAACTGATTACGGGTCCTCTCCCTCCTCCAGCATGGTCTGTCTCATTACTCAGAGCATCCAAGGAAGGAAAAGTCAGCATTGTGCCAGCTCTGAAGCACAGACTGAATAAAGAGAAGAAAATTACAAAGAAGTTTGACCTGGTAATTATCCACATAGATTCAAATAACAAATACCTATTAAAACAATTTCTGAAGGCCTGGAGCTTTCAGAAGAAAATATAAAGGCAACTCTCCCTGGAAAACATTGTCTTTCATCTTTGCATTCTTTAGAAAACCAGGTCTTTTCAAGTTTTCTGGATAAGATGTTACTTTGTGATGTATCATGTGTTATATCTAAATGCATCTGTCATGAAGCTTTGCGTTGACACATGTTCCTATTTATACCTGTTCACTGAAGCAGTATTCAGTTCCACACAAGATGGTTAATACAGTATCAACTTCTAGTGCAGATATTCTAAGTGTAAATCTTTATTATAATAGCCATATTCAAGACAAAGCTCCCCAGGTGAATACAGGGCACAAAAATAGGTCAGAAGGGGTCAAACTATGCATTAAAGATAACACATGATATATATATTAAAATTCTCCAAATATAAATGAATTCATTATTTTCCAATGGAACGTTCATTTTTAGCACTCCGCAAAATTAAGTCTGCAGAAATAAATAAGTAAAGATGTCTTTATTCTCTCTGAACATTTATAGCTAATAAATAAATATTTGATAAAGAACATTTTTTTCCATAGAACTTATAGTAATACTTAGCATTGCACAAAAACTCTACAAAAGATCATTTATCATGTTGTAGGCATCAATGGAAGAAAATAGCATTTCTCCTCCTGATTAGTGTTAATGTTGATCTGCATTTGGTTGGGAAAATATCAGAAGGCACAGAGAAGAGTCTACAGAAGGGAACAGCTCAGGTGCCTCGTGGTATTGTCCAGACATCCATCTGTGGTTGTCGGGGATTTACATACCTCCAAGCTAATGCGTGACTTGGAAGGACTCGGCAGGAACATTGACAGACTGCAAAATGAGACGAGTCACATATACCAAGAGATGACAGCACAGATTTGGTGAAGTATGAGGTTTTACAGGCAATCCCCTTTAAAACCTATCTGGTCTTGTATCTTGCTTTGTTCTGTGTTACGAGATCTTACATAGCCATAAGTTACCAGAAGCATACGTGAAGCTATCTCATTCTGCCCAAGTGGAAACTAAAGAGGACAGCTCTGGCTGACAAAAGAAAACAAAGTGCAACCTAAGAAAGCAGTGTGGGAACCAGTGGATGAGGAAAAAAAGGCCACATAATTATACTACCCCTTGTCACCAAACCAATATGCCCTCGTATTGTTAAAAGCTAAATGAATTAGTTAATATATTTTATGTCCCTAAGTCAAATAAATAGATACAGAAAAAAATAAATTAGTAATGTACTAAAAACATTTTAAGTAACCTATAAGAAGGCTTAACCAAGGAAACCAGTCAGTTCCCATAACACCAAAAATCAAAAGCCAACAGAAAAAAACTATAGAAGTGAAGGCTGAATTTGATAAATCAATTGTATTTTCTATGAAAGCAACTGCAGCTAGAGTTTTCCAAGCAAATTCTGTTTAAAGGAGAAATTTGGGTGAAATAAATCAATTCTGATGCACAAGTTCAAAGACTAATGTCTTTATTTGCCATTGTACGTAACACTTTACAACAGAAATCATAGGAGGATATTCCCAGAACTGAGAAAATCCATTAATACATATTTAGTTCTTTTTTTTCCTCTCTTTTCTGTGAAATTTATGATGCTAAAACATTTATCAATTTCCAAAAGCTATATTTGGAAGTTTCTTTGATTTTTGAATCTATTTAGCTGTTAGAAAGCACTGAGAATTGGCACTACTGAAGACCACATAATTCTGATGTTTATCCAAAAAAAAGGGAGAGTAAAGCCAGTAGCGCTTCTCTCTTTCACACATGGATTTGAAGGGATCTCCTGCAGAAAAAAAAGTACTATCTTTCATGGGACTGTAAGATTTTTTTTATATCTGTGCAGAAACTGCCAATAAAAATATAAATCAGTGGTTACTGTAACTATTGGTGTTGTGAAATAAACTAATTACCTCAATTAAGTGGTCAAACTACCATACCATTTCACATGTCTTAACAGACAGCTTTGATTCTCTCTATATTTTTAACACAGTAATGTATAGCAAGGTGGAATTAATGATATAAGAGTTGAAAAAATTGGCATTGTGTTACATCTCAAAGATCTCTATAGGAATTATAGATATTTAAATATAAAAGGCTCCTGAAGTAAATATTTTACCAAACCTGTTGGGAATTTGGTTTATTTTTCTCAGCTTTTATGCTTAACAAAATAAGTAGAAATCTGTTATACCGTTACAAGTCTAGTTTTTAAGCTAGGTTTTATCTTGCGCTAGTATAAACATTGCCAAAAACATTTCTCTACCATCACTATTTCGGAGGCAATTTCAAAAATGCACAATGTTGTTATAACTCTGTCCTACTGAAACCAGTACAAATCAGCAAGTGAAGACAGAAGGTCTCATGGGATATTTTTCAGTTGCTGTGGGCAAAAAGTATTTCTGGCGTTCTTGAGGAATTGTTAAAAAAAGGGAAGGAGGAGATTAATTCAGGCAACACGAAGCAGTTGTGTGTGTCAGGGGAAAGAAGGGCTGGCTCCAGTCCCAGTGCAATGGTGGCAAACCTGCAGCTACCTCTGCTAGCCATTGTGTCAAGGACAATTAAAAGGATGCAAGACGCACCCATCACAACGTCGGTGTCAAAATTTAGCCTCATTCCCTAAAGAAATTCCTTCCTGACCAGACAGGTATTGTCATAGGTGTGTTTTGAGGACAATTTCATAGCATATTCTTGAATGGGCGAGGCCATACACGTCCTCAACACTAAGGGTTGGGCAATACAGCTGAGGAATCATCTGGGCTAAGAGAAAGGCGTTTATGAAACTCAACACAAGACTTCATCAATTCTTCGGATACATTTTCCCCAACTAATAAGGCAAAGGAGAAAATCTGCACATATTCACCCCATTTTATAAAATAACTATAAAATAACAGCACAAAAGAGGTGGAAGATGGAAGAGAGTGAGTTAATAGGATAGTTAAAAATTAAAATACAGGAAGAAGGGATTAAATTCTAGAAAGTAAATTGTAATAGTATAGCAAAGGCTCAGAAAAGTCAAAGGCAATGTCATTCTTGAAAGGCTACAGTGGTCTACTGCCCCAGTGTAATTCTATATTTAATGACCATACTGATGGGTGCTTACCTTCTTATTCATTGTGGTTCTAATCCCATAGGAATATTCACCTACTTCTTGGAGAAATGTTCAGAGGATATTAGGAACTCAATTCTGAAACAGCTTCTGTCCCCAAATTATTTTGTTAAGTTACATTACAGAACAAAGGATTTAGATTTTTTAAAATCTCAGGCTTCCATGTTTGTGCACAAATTTAGTTTAGCTTATTTTTTCCTCAGAAATTACAGTATTTTTTAAATGAGTTGTGGGGGGTTTTTTTGTATGAGATGGTTAAGACCATGATTTGTCCCTTTGGCCCCTGATTACATATATAATGGCTAGTTCTGTGAGTTTAGTGACTGAAATCTAAAAAAGTACAGAATTTAACTTACCAACTATCTTTGCTTCTTTCTTACTAATAGTATAGATCATAGGGTTCACTGAAATGAACTGAAATATATTTCAGTTCTCTTCTTAAGACAGCAACATCCTCTGCAAGCTTTGCAGGCTAAATGTAATATTGTTCTTATTCCCATTACTTACTACCCATCCCAAGCTTTCATTTGTTTAGTTTCTAAATTGTACATTAAGGCTATTTCAGTAAAAGTATATGTTTCTTCATATCCTGCTTAGGTGTTTTTGAGTCTATCATGATGCTGAAGAGGGGCACAGTAAAGGTAACAGGCCTGTGTAAAGTAGTAGTAATACAGAAAAATATTTTCTTGAGAATTGAATTTCAAGTGTAAGAAAGGGCCCAGGGAACACCCTAGCCTCAGGAAAGAACAGATAGCTCAGAATAATAGACACGTCTTTGAAAGTAACTACGACTCACAAGGTTACAAAGAAAAGTTAACCAATGTAAGACTGCTAAGAAGTGAAATTCAAATAACTAAAAGAGTTATACTAAACATGGTACACATAGTCCTCATGCAAGAATTTAATATGATAAGAACCAGACAGCCTTAAGTTTGTTCCCTTCCAACATCATGGACCTGCACTTTCTATAACAGAAAACATCATAAAGGCACTGGAAAAAACTGCAAGAACTCCAATAAAATGCATTATGACTTTTCATGTTTTTACTAAGTTATGTTCTGGACTACATAACATGAATAAAGAGACCGGCAACAGCACATTAGCTTAGAGGGAAGTTTCAACAATCTGGAGAAACTGGCCAACAGGAATTTCATAAAGTTCAACAAAGGCAAATGCCAAGTCGCCAGGTGGGGAAAAACAGCCCCATGCACCAATACATGCTGGCAGCTGACCAGCTAGAAAGCAGCTTTGCAGAAAAGGACCTGGGGTCGTGGTGGACACCAAGTTGAACATGAGCCAGTGTTGTGCCCTTGTGGCAAAGGCGGCCAACAGCATCCTGTGGTTGAACTGGGAAACAAGGAAAACCATCACCAGCAAGTGGATCTTACCTATGTGTATAAATACCTGATGGGGGAAGTAAAGAAGGCGGACACAGACTCTTCCTAGTGGTGCCCAGCAAAAGGATAAGAGGCAATGGGCACAACAGAGAAAAAGTCATTTAAGCAAAAGAAAAAAATTATTACCATAAGTTTGATCAAATACTGGAACAGGTTGCTCAGAGAGGCTGTGAATTCTCTGTCTTTGGAGACATTCAAAACCCAGACGCGCACAGCCCTGAGAAACCTGCTGTAGTTGACCCTCTCAGAGCTGAGGGGTTGGAGTAGATGATCTTCCAAGGTTCCTTCCAGCCTCAGCTATTCTGTCATTCTGTAAATATAGGACTAATCTCAAATCCCACGTCTCAATGAAGATATTTTTTGGAGCACCAAAGAGCCTGAACAAAAGAGGCAAAATTTGAAAATATTTGCAAAGGGTAGAGAAATTATCATCTGAGCACAAGATATAGCCAAAAGATATTAATTTCTGACTAATTCTTGCCTTTAGAATAATTCTTATTACTAGGATGCAGAAGGTAATAGATATCCTAGCCTGGTTATCCTATTAAAAGCAGAAGGACCAACAGACACAGGGTCTCTTTTATTGCATAAAAGAAACACTTACTTAACTGTATCTAAAAAGTGCAGAATTTTGATGTGAGAGATATTGGCATGTTTTCTATATTTGATGTGTCAGCACAGTTCTCACAGGTCTTAAAAAAATCAGAATATGCATTTATGTTCAACCTGTACTTTTCTTGAAAGTCATTCTGGAGATTGTTGTCTGGTTTCTGTTCAACACTCATGATATTTCACAAGTGAATACAGTGAGTTTTGAATAGTATAAGGAACACAAAGGTCTAGATGAGATTCTGCTGTGGAAAAAAACAGTGTAAGAATATGACAAGAATTTTTGAGAAGCATGGAAAGCTGCAGAGTTTCTATCCCAGAGCTAAACAAGCAGTAATGTAAATACTATGCAAGAGAAAAAAACAAAGCTGAGGGGAATTTACCACTAAGCATACAAATAGATCTCAATAAGTTTGTGGCCATCCTTAATATGTTTGCCTTAGTAAATATAGACAAAGTACAACATTTCCTTAGGAAAATAATTTATGTCAAGATTATGTCTAAGTGCTTATTCCAGCCACTTGGACTGGTAACGACCCTGGGAGTATGAGCACACTGCCACATCCAAAAGCTGTGAGATGCAAATCTTAATGATGAGGGGAAATGGAAGGCATTAAAGATGCCTGAGTGTTAGGTACAATGATAGTACACATTTAACCAGATTTCCACAGATGACTCACAAAGAAGGTATAGCGTGCAATTATCTCACAAGAATATGAGGCTGTTAGTCTGTATGTGACAAAATGTAATAAAAGTTATATGTTAACCCATTTTAAAATAAAATAGTCTGGAGCCACAGCCCAAAGGAGTAACGTGTTTTGCACCATTAGTTATGTCATGCCTATGGTAGCTTAAAATGATCACAAATTATAGGTTATGATTGCTGAAAGAACCCTAACAAAGAGTTCGCACAGAAATACACAGGGGTTTCTTTCATCTTTAAATCTTTCAGTTGGAAATGGGATATAAATCTGAAAGACATATATTTGTGAATACACTCCAGAATATTTACCAAAAGCATGGTTAATATCCAGATAATCTGTTTAACAGCTGTATATGTTAAGATTATTTTTTTAAAATTGATCGGTTTCAGAAAAAATGTGAACTGTGATTGCCAAACACACTACTAGTGATGAAACCTTGCAGAAAATAATTAAAGCTATCAGCAGACAATCACTAAGACAGTATATTTTCTACTTGTTTTGAGAATTCTCAATATTATACAGGGTTTTTGTTTTAAAGCAACTAAAAGATTCTTGCTAAGGAACAAAGGACAAAGATCATCCTTGAAGTGCTGAAGAACAAAAAATTTGAAAAGATATACAGAAGTTATTTACTTTAAAGATCCAAAACTTGAAGATCTGAGACAGGGGTGTGCTCATGCCTGGCACATACACTGAAACATTGACCAAGTGAAGAAAGAGAGACTGTCTTTGAAATGCAGGAAGAATGAACTTGTCACGAAGTAGACGATAAACATTATATTATCAGAGCTAAATTTGAATAGGAAATTAACTTTCATAAATATCTAGATCCAAATACCACAGCGTGAATGTAAACTTGAACCAAGAACTATGCTTCAAGAATGATTGGTAGTTAACTGTCAAGAAGGAAGTCTATTACAAATGTAGTGTTGTCCTGGTTTCGGCTAGGATAGAGTTAATTTTCTTCTTAGCAGCTGGTATAGTGCTGTGTTTTGGATTTAGTATGAGAATAATGTTGATAACACTCTGATGGTTTAGTTGTTGCTGAGCAATGCTTACACTAAGTCAAGGGCTTTTCTGCTTCTTGTACTGGCCTGCCAGCAAGGAGCCTGGGGGTTCAGCAGAAGCTGGGAGGGGACACAGCCAGGACAGCTGACCCCACCTGACCAAAGGGATAGTCCATACCATATGATGTCATGCTGAACAAAAACCTGGAGATGTTGGCCAGGGGAGTGCAGCCACTGCTCGGGAGCTGGCTGGGCATTGGTCAGCGGGTGGCAAGCAATTGCATTGTGCATCAGTTGTTTTGTGTATTCTTTTATCAGTATTATTATTTTCCCTTCCTTTTCTGTCCTATTAAATTGTCTTTATCTCAACCCATGAGGTTTAGCTTTTTTCTGATTCTCTCCCCCACCCCACTGAGGGGGTAGTCAGCTAACAGCTGTGTGGTGTTTAGGTGCCTGCTAGGTTAAACCTCAAGAACTAAGTAATATTAGGAATACCTATGTAATGAAATACAAGGTATGTATAATAAATTTGCAGATTGCACTAGACTGGCAAGGCTTACTAGCATCTTTCAAGATGATTTTACAGTTCAAAATGATCTTGACAAACCAGAGACATAGTCTGAAAAAGTATGTTCATTTTCAATAGGAGCAAGTGCAAGATGTTACAGCCAGGCAGAAAAAAAAAAAAGCTATATAACCTGGGAAGCAGTTGGTAGACAAAATATTCAGCAGGAGAGGATTAGAGCCTTTTTGTGAATTATAATGAATCTTAAAACAACAATGTCTTCCATTTGCAAAAAGGTTGGTGCTGACCTGGGGTTTATGAACAGCAGAAAAACACATAGGGTTTCTGAAATAATCTTTTTTCTGTTCTGCCAGGCAAGGCTTTAGGTCCATTACAGTGTATTTCTAGAAGAAATTAAGTACCTACATAAAGTCCAGAAAACATGAACAAAAAATAACAGGGGTGTAGAAATTATAGCCTATGAAGAAATATATAATTAATAGGAACTGGTTCGTTTAAAGAGGAGGAAAGCGAAGGGCCACACGACAACTGTTTTCAAATTCATGAACCATTTCTATGGAGGCAAAAGGAACACTGTTCTCCAAGTAAATAGGATAAGAAGTCACAGGCTTGTACTGCAGGCAGGGTACATTAACCGTGGTAAACATCAGAATAAATTAGGAGGTTACAAAGATCTTACAGAAAGTTTAGACAAGCCTGTACCAGAAATTACAAGGGCAGCTGACTCCCTCTGGAGACCTGAGTTGCCTGGATGATTTCAGAGGGTTCCCCTCAGTCCTATGACCCACTTACAAGACCTGAAAAAAAAAAAGGAAAGTGATTGATTATTACTTTAACTTTCATGTGGCAGCTTCACTAGAAGATTCTATAGCTAATGATCACATCAAACTTTTCTTAATCATGGTTTATCTAATAATGTACTGCATTAAGCAGTCTGCAGTGAAGTGCAAGTTACATCATGTTACTTTCACGGTCCCATGGAAACCATAAACCAATGGCTGAGTTGAAAACGGCCTATATAAGGATACAAACTCAAACTTCAGCCTATAATTAGTATTATGAAATTCCAGGAACACATCAGCGAAACATGGGTCACCATCTGCTGACATTTTGGCAAAAAAGGGAAGAGAGGAAACTGAATGCCTGCTTAATTAGAAACTGATGTCAGAAACACCAACTCTTGCAGCTAAATACAGGGATAGGAAAGGTAAAATAAAAGCCCATACTATGCTGAGTTCACAGAAACTGATATTCACATTTATAGTGGGAAACAAGGTTTTTAAACATACAGAGCTATCATAAAAATACTTTTGTAATCCCCGGAGATCACTATTTCAGACTGATTCAAACCGTAATACCTTTTTCACTGTTCTAGATTGGAAAGGGTCCCTGTTTGTCCAGAGACAGTTGATGAAGAGGTCATATAAAAGAGAACAATTCTGACATAAATAGTTGAAAATAAAAATGTAATTGCAAAAGGACAAGAAAAAGTATGTGGAACAAACACTCTATAGCCTCTGATACGCAAGCACACAGATCTCTTTACTACAGGACTTTATTACTGAAGTATACTATGTCTATAACTAAAAGGTATTATGCAAATTGAAATCTTCCCCAACAACCACCAGTCTCAAGGACCCATTTTCCCATAATCTTCCAAGAACGTCAAAACTCATAGACAAAAAACGCCAGGAAGCCTTACAACCTTCATGACCTGAGTGTTCCTGTGTGTGGTTAACAAGGACGATAACCTGTTCTGCTCAGATGCAGAACATCAGCTGTGGTTAGATCATAAAACCTCTCCACGTGGAAAATGCCATAGTACCATTGGCACTTTCATCTATCCAGATTTTCCAAACAGGAGCTAAACAGTCAGAGCTGACTGTGCTCCTGCTCTTCTCCAGAAAACTCCAAATTCTTGCTTGTGACCAACCTTGCTCAACACTGTCCACAGCTTAGGTTGGGTATGAAGTTGGCTTTGGCTAAATTACATCCTGAAAAAATGTAAGTGCTTTGGGTTACAAATAATCCTTGTAATGTAGTTTAAAATGCCTAATGAAATGCCATCCGAATCTATGCTCTTTAATATTTAATAAAAATATTAAATACTACATTTACACATCAGAGAACTCCACAAGAGTGTATTAAAGCAGAAGATGGATTCAGAAGGTTTGCATCCCACATCATGCACTGAGGTTACTAGAGTTTCAGTCATTTTTCAGTCAAAAGGTATTTACAATAATTGATGAGGAAAATTTGAAGTGTTTTAGAATCCACAGTTAAACATTTTTTCTTTATTAAACAAATTTGACTGATCTCAAATACAAAGATTATAGATTAATTTCAAAAGTGGAAAAAAGGGTTGTTACAACAGGTGTAATAGACATCTAAATTTCTCGAATTTAAAACCTCAGGATAAGAATCCTTTTATTTTATCAAAACAGTGGAAAACTTCATAAGCAAGACAGCTAAAATCAAAATTTTGTTAATTTTTAGAAAACTTGCAGCCAGGTCCACACAGCATCAAACAAACACGTGTTTGGCACATTTAGATTGGGTTGGTCACAACTTCTTAATATGTGTGAAAAAAGCAAGTAAGTTGGTAAAACAGTCTTATCAAAGGGCAAAAAGAAAACATAGTAGTCCTAAGCAGTTAATATATGAGAGACTCAGTTACTAGATTTTCTCCTTTATAAGTAACATTGCAAATTTTCTGGATTTGAGAATATGTGTACAGCTTTTTAAGTTTAATGAATGAATATCATATAAATGGAATTACCAGTTATATGACACCCACAATATTACATATACCTCAAGGAAGGTATAGTATAATCCATCCTGGCAGATTTGCATCATTATGAAAAAAAGAATGGAATCTGACAATTGTTTTGTCTCGAGAATCCATCCTTCAGATGTTAGGAATTTTTCAATTAGAGTATATTCAGACTAGTATTACAGGAAAATCTGAATTAGACTACAGGCCAGTCCTATAACATTTAGGATTCTGTTTAGCATTTACACTTAGATCTCTACAGCATCATTAAAAGATTTTGAGCCATACTGTAACTTGTATGGAAAGAGTAAGACGCATTAAATCTTCACAGGTCCAATATGGTGCAAAACTGTTACATTACAGAAAACCATATGTTTTAAGATTTTAATCATTTCCAGCAGTTCTAGTTCCAATATTTTAGTTTTAAAAGCATAATAATAGAAAGAGCAAGAAACGGCCAAGCAGACTCCATGGTCTTCCCCAAAATGAGAAAGCATATAGACTGTAGTATAAAAGTCTTGCAAAAGCTACTTAATATTCTCATATTAAATTCTTAGAGAAGATCCTTCCTGCCTCTCTTTTACATACAATCAACGGATTACTTAACACAAAAGGTCAGCCATGAACTCTATCACTCCTTCTCAAAGCATTTAAATGACTTTAGGGACTCAAAGACATATTTCAAGCTATGATTTCTTGAGTTTTGATGTTGTAAATATGCCATTCTGCACTGTAACATTTAACACAATACCCTAATTTTATATTGAGTAGACCTTTCTAAATAATTAAGAAACTTATTTGAAAACATAATAAATAAAATGGCTATTTCACTCTACTGTGAAATCATTGCATCTGCATCTCATTTGTACATATTCAGACATATGATAAATTTGGGAAAATATTAAATCTGAACAGTTTCATTAATCCTAAAACAAATTATCATTCAGGTAATTGGAAATTCACTGGAAATTCAGGTTAACAGTTTGTCTGATATACTGGTTAACAAATATTGGTCATTTGTTACTATCCATTAAATGTTATCGATCTACAATATCTAGTCAAAACATTTAGTTATGTAACCAAAATAACTATTCTAAGTCATAGTGAACACCTTACAAGTTAGCTCTCCCAAACTTTCCAAGACCTATGTATTTGAACAAAACTGGCATTAAAAAAAAAAAAAAAGATCTTCCATGTATTTTTTCAGTCAATACTTTTCTGGAGTTTTTTTTCCTAGAATGTCTTGTAAAAAGTTTAATTCTGTGAAAATTTTCATTGAAGAAAATATCAAAACCATTGCAGAAGATTCATTTAGAAACTGTGCTTTTTAGTTATTCTTTTTTATTTGTTATTATTTCTACAATCTTTCATCTTGTGCTTCACTTCTAAACAAAAATTATGTTTGAAATGTCAGTCTAAAAACAGAAAATCCTAGCTCTTTTTAAAAATTAAAAACGTTGGTGCACTCAGCAAATAGTCATAACATTTAAAAGTAATTGTGATAATACATTCACAGTTTCATAAGGAAAATAAATGGGATAAAATTTACCTATTTCTCTTATTCAAGGTAGAACTCTGATTTAAGACCTCTGCTGAAGGTATTTAAAAGATATTGTACAATGGTTGTTGCAGTCAGTAAGACCCACACCTTCTGCAGCTACGCTTACATGCTCTTTTTACCTACACATTGAACAAAGAACTGGTTGTAGAGAAATTCTCAGACTTCTTATAACATAGACTATATTTGAGAGTAAAACAAAGGTAGATTACTGAATAGATGTAGTATTTATTTTGTTAGACTGTGTCAATTGCAAGAAATAATCTCCAGGTTAAATACATCAGATATTAAGTGAGTAATGCTTATGGACATATGGATTTTTAATTGCTGTATTGTTCTACTGTTACCATTTTTTTACCAATATAATTTTATGTTTTAATATTTAAAAACTAGCATGGATATTTGCATGTCCCAATTTTAACTAAAAATAAAGTAAATGTGGCTCTAATTTTATTTGATTACATACTGATAGCACACCACTCGAAAGTGGCGAAATACAATAAAAAATATATTCTCAAGTTTAAAGCACAGTTAAAAAAAAAATTACATGATTACACTACTGCATTTGTACCACAGGAGCATTTGCTAAATAGTACTGTCATTCTTAGTAGAATTTTATGTTCAAAACAAAGAATAAAGAAAATTATGGGGAAAAAAGTGTCAAATTGGAAATAGAACCAGAAGCTCTGTTTCACAGGCTGTTGATGATCACTTTTCTATTTTATGTGTCAGGTTTAAATTTCCCTGTGGCAGCAATTTAAATCTTTTTTTCTTTCCTGAGGCTGCTTAAAAATTTAATTTAGCTCAGGCACAGTGTCTATGTTTTATAATAGGAATATAGAAAACTCTTCTAATTTGGGGGCTGACCCTTTTAACAGATTGTAGAAATTTAAACATAATTAATCAGCTTTATTCATAGAGTTACATGGGCTTTCCACAATTTACTCATGTAAATTTCTTTGCTTGAGTTACAGTAGACTACATTAGAGAAGGGTATTTGAAGGCAGATATTCACAAGTCACACATTCATGTGGTGCATATACAGTGGAAGAGTCATTTGCATGCACATCCACACACACACAGATACACATACATAAATCCAATAAATCTACATCTCTTCAGAAGTTTCACCAGTCATCCTCAACTCACATTAACTCCTTCACATTCAAGTTCCTGTATTATTTTTTCTGTTTTTTTAGCTAAGGGTTGGAAGTGGATTCTTACTTCAGAAATTACCGCATGGTACAGTCCTCTCATCCTTCTCTCCTGGGCTAGAATATCACAGTCCCAATATGAAATGGTACTGAAGTCAGATATTAGGATCACAGTTGTTTGTTAGGGTGGCTGAGTGTTAAAGGCAAATACCAAATTTTAAAAGAACAGTATCACTGCAAAATCCTTAATTACATGCTTTACTGTTTTCTTTGTAGATTATAGCTGAATATTCTAAATGGCTTTAACTAGTAGGAAGGATAGCATCATTTTTTGTAAATGATGGAATTTAACACAGCAGACTTAAAGACTACATTTCCCAGAACTTATATCCTACCAGCAGACGATTTTTCAAAAGGAAAAAAGGTGCCACTGATCCACTTCTGGCATATCCACAAATATATAGCTGCACAGAATTCAAGCAATGTCAATAGCAGTGACATTCCCCCTTAGCTTTTGTTATACCTGTGTATACTTATTTAATTTCTTTACAATGAATCATTCTCTTGATTCTGAGAAAGAGTGTGAATATTTATCCATTTATATTATTAAGTTCTAGATTCACCCCATCCTCAAAAAAAAAACCAAACCAACCAACAAACCCAAAATGTGTGGACTTCATGTTATCTTCCAGACCTACCAAACAAGGCTATAGAGAACAGCAGGCTTGATTATGAGGATTTCTGTGATCTGTTCCCATCTCTTTCTCACTCTGATTCCTAGAGAAAATTTTATTTTCAATTCTGTGCTCTTCCCCTTGTCCAGCTGTGAAAGAGTACACTTCTTTTTCATACAGGTGTTTTTGAAAGTATAAATAAATGATATTTAAAAGAAGATGGAAGAGGTTAAAGAAGAGAAGAGCTTTATTAAAATAGAGAAGAGCATGAGAAGAGATTTTGGCTGCTGGTCATTGTACTTTTTGAGGTCACTGAAGAGAAATCAGCTGAAATTATCTGAATAAAAAAATACCCTGGAAATATTGTTCAAAGGTTATGGGTGAATAAAAGATCACAGTAAAATTAGAAATTACTGCTAAGAGAAGTAAGAGAAGTCAAGGGGATAATTAACTAAGAATGATTTCAGAGTAAAAGGACATTGCTCAGTTAGCTTAAGTTCCATCTATTATTAAAGAACACAGTTAAATCTGTGTAATAGTATTGGGGTTGTGTTGTTTATGAGTTGATTGCAAACTTCTTTGATGGTAAATAGTAGAATATGTGTCATACACAGGAACAATTAAGAAACTAGGGGCTTTTTCTGTTGTTCCTGCTGCTTTTACCACAATTCATTGAATAGAGTGAAAGGAGAGCAAGATAGTTCACAGAAAAAAATCTGTGAAAATATAAAAGGGGGGAAAAGAGTGTTTTCATTATATCATCCCTACAGACACCATAATCCATCTCTCTGCATTAAAACTTCTTGTTCTGGTGGGAGAGGAAAGCACCAAGAGAACTGAAACTATTGTGTCATGATCCATCTCCATGATACCCCAGGGAACAGAAGCATCTGAATTCAAATCAAGTCCATATAAGCATGCATTAATTACCTTGTCCTGCTCTCTCTCTCTCTGCCAAAGGTCAGAACAAATGACAGCTGAGCAAAAATCCTAGGTCAACATGGTTGGTCCTGGTATCTTGCATGTACCGTGGATGGCCATAGTATCTCAAGACCTGCAAACCTTCACTCCTGCATTCACAACACCTGCTAGCTTAGAAATCAGACAACACTTTCTTACCCATTTTACTTTTGGAAGTATTGTTCAGTGATGTGAATACTTTCCCATAAAGAGAAATATGAAACAAAATTGATACATGGCTCTTTTCCATCCCTTAAGAAAGTATGTCCAAGGGAGATATGCAGGGTTCAATAGTCTTAGCAAATATAAATAGAGAAAAATTAGAATAGAATAGAATAGAATAGAATAGAATAGAATAGAATAGAATAGAATAGAATAGAATAGAATAACAGGATATACATTTATACAGCCTGACATCATAAACTGTCTGGGAAAGAGAATTTGACTGTTTCTCAGAATCTAGTATTAATGGTAGTTCTTTCTCTGTCAATGTCTACAGAAATAGTACATAATAAAGAAACATTTCTGTGTAGGCTGATTAGTTTTCAGCTTCACTAAGGCTACTCTTAATCACTTAATATTGCTACTATCTTTTATCTAACTCTCCTCCTTATGCTTTTAAGTGTTTTTAGGAAGATATTTAAAAAGCCCTTTTCAATTCAGTGAAACATTAGTATGAAAGAGAAGCTTTATAAAACCGCACCAAAAAAGCATCTTGTAATAGATCACGGGTTGTTACAGGACCACTAAGAAGACATGTTCAGCTAGATCCAATTGTTATAATCATGAAAATAACAAATGGATTGAGAATTAGTTAGCGATAACTAAAATATAAACTCAGTTGTCATATACTCTTCTTTAACCCTGCTATAAGTTTCCTTCAGCCTCAAAACCAATTCAAAGATGTCATGCTACTGAAGAACATGTTTTTTGTTCTGAAAATAAAAATGTTAGAGAAACATCCGTTCCTTATCATACTGATCTACTAACTACATTTTGTCTACTTCATGTTGCACTGAGGACATGATAGAGTATTTGCTTTTTCTAAAATGTCTTTCAAGGTTATGTACCCAGTGTAATGCCAAACCAACCACAAATAGCCAACCTTTTTTTTTTCCCTAACTTCTCAGATCTCCATTGTAACAATCCTAAATGGTTACTAAGATATAGCATTGGAGGTGATAAGACGAGCTTTATTTTAAACACTGCACAATAAAAAAACCTGACTTTATTATCTCAGTTTTCAAATATAATGCACAGAGTTGGATTATGGTTAATCCTTTTATATTGGGATTATGAGATTCTAAAATATTCAGGTGAAAACATCTGATACTGGATAGAGAATATATGGAGAATATATTTTTTGCAATTTCTATGACATGCATTGTTTATTTGCAATAGTACACAATGACTTCAAGAATTTGAGAGTCAAGAGAAAAAATTGTCCAGCATATTTATGAGCAGAGTTCATCTCAACACTCTTTAACAATTTTCTTCTTAGTATTTGAGTTGGACCAAGTTTTCCAAAGCTGAATACCTCTTGTTAGTCTTTTAAATAAAGATTTAGGAGTTCACAGATTTCAGAGTCTGGTAATACGGTGGCTTTGAATGTGATGTTCAGCATCTTAAAAGATCAAGACTGGTGTCTGAAAACTTAAGACTATGATCAAGAAGAGATTCATAAATGCATTTAACAGTGAGTATTATCATAATGCATAAATTTCAATACATGCCATGAAGTTATATGCACAAAGGCCAAAATAAAGCTATTGGAAGCCTTAAAAAAAATCAAAGCCAGATTGCAATTTACAAATACTCATTATTCATCATGTGATGAAGTATGAACATTTTACTAGAATACATAGGTTAGGTAAATGCCTCAATATTTTAGAGATTGGAGAATGGTCCTTATTTACTCTAAGGTTAATTCCTGATGCTTTAGTAACATGAAAGGACCTTTCAAAGTGAAAACAGATACATCTATACAAGCCTACTGTGACCAAGGAACTAATAATTAGAAAGGTGTTAAATTGTACTGATGTATACAAAGACAAAGCCTAAAGTGTTTTTCAGCCCAGATTTACACTACCTGATGCCAAAAGGAATCTTTTCAGTGATGGCATGGGATGTTTCATCAGGATACCTATGAGACCTTAATTAAAGAATGAAAAACTAACTGCCTAAAATATGAACACATGCTGCAAGAAGTCCTTGGAACTGCAAAGCAAACTGAGCTACTGAAAATATTTCAAGTGGACAAGTTTCTTCCTGTTAGAGAAAGTAATTCTACACCATAACCTCAATGCAGCTACACTGACAATTTGATGGTACATTGCACAGATATCCACAAGATGTGCAAGTCTAACAGCATTATAATTCAGCCATGCCAGGGAGGCTCCTGCCTATGGAAGAACAGACTATGTAAAGCACATTGCCAAATCGGGCTCTGTATCGTTCACACTTCGCAGGGTCTGCGAATCTTGTAAGATCTTTTGCCAGCAGCTCTCCATGCACAAGTTTCCTCGTAAGCTCTCCCTTTCAGCACCTGAGTCACATCTTCCCCTTCTTCAGTCTCGGTTTTGTCATACCCATTAGTGATATTGGCCACTGATTTTTCTGTTATAAACTGTATAGCAGCTTTGGGATTATCGTGGTGTAATCCAGTGCAAAAAGTGAACAGATTGAAGACAGAATCCCACACATATGTCGCATAGCACAGTCTTCTGACTCAGCACAGCAGGAGCTATCTGATACCATATAGAAATTACAATTTTCTTACATTGTCTAGATAGCTGAGACAGGATAAAATCAAGCTCCATACTCCGCCAAATTGTCTGTGCAATAAATCCCCAACTACGTCGTGAAATGCAGCACCACTTTGAGAGCCATCATTTTACCAAAAGTGATGTAGTTTCTAGCAATTTCATGAGAGCAGCCTCCTCTGGACCTCGAAGTCTTTTGCCAGCAGTGGACTTTTCTGAGTGTTTTTAAGCAGACTTCATATCTTCATTCATCTTTTAAACGACAAGTAGTTTAAAAAGTACCCAGAAATTTTATTCCAACAATTGATAAGTACACTGACATAGCAGGCATTTAAAAAAAAAATCTGACTAAACATAATCATACTGTAAGCATTAGCAGATTTCCAGCTCCAAAGATGAAATGTGTTGTTTCTTTCTCCATTCACCTTTTTCTATGCTGCACAGATTCACCTTTCCCCATCTTTTTCCTCCCCTCTGTCAGACAGGAGGGAGACTGGCCAGCTCTGTTGACAGGAAAATCTCAGTCTATTGAAACTGCATGGACATGAAAAAACACTTAGCAAGGATACTGAGACACAATAGAGGATTTCAGAACTTGTTTGCTTTTGTTATGTCATGAAAAGAATCAAGACGTCAGGATCCTGTCTTTTTTTTCAGATTTCTATTAAATGCTATACAAATGTGCTGATAATAAGTCAGAGTACAGAAGATGTCAGAGGCAGAAATTTTCCATTAGGTGACACCATGCCTTCTACAGCCAATACAAAGTTATTTCCCAGCAAGAAAACCTTTCCCTAGACCGGTTTTCAAAGACTCAAACTATGGGGCTTCCATCACTTCTCTCTAGAGACTATTCCACAATTCTAATAGATCTCACTATTAGATACATTTTCCTGGTAATAAGACTAAATTTTCCTTTGCTCAATTTCATCCCTGCAAAATGCATCCCTTGGTTGCAGTATGAAACACTTGCTGGTTCAAAACTAACCATGTGTCTTTTTGCTTCCACATAGCAGCATAACCTACCGTGCTCTGGTTTTATTCGCTTTATTTTTAAAGATTTTATATGCTATAAAAGTCACCATTTTTGTATATAAACCACTTTTTTTGCATTCTTACTTTTTCATAAGTGGGAATTCCACTTCCCCTGGTTCCCAAACTCTGAAATTTAGAAAACTGTACCTTTATGCATTGTTAACGGCTTGGGTTCTGCCTGCCTGGATTTTCAGGAGCAGTTCACCATTTACAGAAGAGGTAAGAAACTTTAGTTCTATGTGAGTGAGTAGTTTAACTTCTTTAAACACATAATTTCATGGCCTACTTTCTTACACCAAATGGACTCAGACATATCTAGTACGTACAGGTGCATTCAAGAAGATTTTCTTCATTTAAATTTTAAATATTTAAATGCTACATTTACCCCGTGTAAATTCATCTCCATGATAAAAAACAAGGAACAAATGAACAAAGAGAGATATAACAAATTTATTAATACATAACATATTTAACAAAATTTTATCTCTCAAATTTTTATATTGATTTTACTTCTGTATTATTGCATGCTTGCCCCTGAGGTGCTACACATACCATGATCCTGTTCCTCAGAAGATCAGCAGGGTTTCACTAGATCAGAACTCATGCAAGCAGGCACTAGAAAGTCGGATAATTTTGCCTGGTTTGAGGGCTTTTCTGTACAAGAGTGTACACATAGACAGTGTATCAACGGGAATTTTTCAAGGTACTTTGCTAGGGTCCCTGCCTATACAAGTCTTAATCATGTGCATCCCCAAACACTGACATAGGCACTCACTGTCTATTAGTTTAATATTATGTAAGGTGTAGCATCTTAGGATCCTCAAATATTTAGAAACTTGGGAAGATTGGTAAGAAGAGATGGATTTTATAAAAAATTACAGGAAATGACCTTGGCTTCGTAGAAGGTGAAATCCAGTGTTCACTGCTGAGAAATGCAGCATGGGTTTCCCGAATCAGGGGAACCTCAGGGGAGCCAAGACAGCTGCCAGGAGCCCACAGCTCGCACAACAGCAGCTGGCGAGACCTAGGCAGGGCCAGGACCAATGGCGGCCAAGCCCCCACACGTATAAAAGAAGCCCCTGGGGAGAGCTACGACCAAGAGCACCGCCAACAGGGCGGGCACACAGGGCGTGGCGAGGCAGTTCCCGGGCTAAAGATGTGAAGAGAAAGTTTCTTACCCTGGTATGGCCCTCAGATAATTATCCATTATTGACTTTTCAGGTAGGCAGTGATGAAGTTGCAACAGGAAGTCTGAGGGCAATCAAGAGAGACTTCAGGGCTTTGGGACGACTGGTTAAGGGATCAGGAGCACAAGCAGTGTTCTCCTCTGTCCTTCCAGTTGCAGGGAACCATGAGGGAAGAAACAGGCAGAGCCAGCGGATCGATACCTGGCTCCAAGCCTGGTGTCACCAGCAGAATTTGGGGTTTTTTGATCATGGGTTGGTCTACATGACACCTGGCCTGCTGGCAACAGATGGGATACACCTGTCTCAAAGGGGGAAAAGGATCTTTGCACAGGAGTTAGCAGGGCTCGTTGAAAGAGCTTTAAATTAGATTTGAAGGGGAAAAGGGATAAAACCAGGCTCACTAGAGATAAGCATGGGGGCAGCACGCCAATGTTTGAGGATCAGCGTGCTAGCGAGGTCCTTCAGTCTGTCGTCTCAGTGGAGGTAGGGAACGGAGATCTATGTGGCAGCAAAGACACAAGGGTTATTGATGTATTAGAAACCATGGCAGCTCCTGAGAATGGTCACATAGGAATTAGGGCTTCTCCCCCCAAAAAGGCAGCAGGATCTATAGCCCCACTGAAGTGCATCTACACCAATGCATGAAACACAGGCAACAAAGAGGAGGAGGTGGAAGCCATTGTGCAGCAGGAAATCTATGGTATAGTTACCATCAGAGAAACATGGTGGGATGACTTGCACAAGTGGAGTGCTGCAATAGATGGCTATAAACTCTTCAGAAGGGATAGGCAAGAAAGGAGAGGTGGTGGGGTAGCCCTGTATGTTAGGGAGTGTTTTGATTGTCTAGAGCTTAATGATGGTGACGATAGGGGTGAGTGTTTATGGGTAAGAATCAGGGGGAAGGCCAACAAGGCAGATATCGTGGTGGGAGTCTGTTATAGAGCACCCAACCAGGATGAAGAGGCAGATGAAATATTCTATAAGCAGCTGGGAGAAGCCTCACAATCGCTAGAAAATCACTGGAAAATAGCTGGAAATACAATAAAGCAGAGAAGAAACAGTCCAGAAAGTTCCTGGAGTGTGTGGCAGATAACTTCCTGACACAGCTGGTGAGTGAGCCAACTAGGGAAGGTGCCCCACTGGACCTGTTGTTTGTGAACAGAGAAGGACTTGTGGGTGATATAATGGTTGAAGGCTATCTTGGGCATAGCAATCACAAAATTATAGAGTTTTCGATTCTTGGATAAGTAAGGAGGACGGTAAGCAGAACTGCCGCCCTGGATTTCCGGAGGGCAGACTTTGGCCTGTTTAGAGACTGCTTGACAGAGTCCCTTGGGAGGCCACCCCAAGGGGCAAAGCTGTACAGGAAGGCTGGACATTCTTCAAGAAGGAAAACTTAAGAGTGCAGGAGCAGGCTGGCCCCATGTGCCAAAAGACAAGCTGGCGGGGCAGAAGACTGGCCTGATTGAACAGAGAGCTTTGGCTGGAACTCAGGAAAATTGGAGAGTTCATGACCTTTGGAAGCATGGGCAGGCAACTCAGGAGGACTACAAGAATGTCGTGAGGTTATGCAGGAAGAAAATCAGAAGAGTCAAAGCCCATCTAGAACTTAATCTGGCTACTGCCATAAAAGACAATAAAAAACATGTCTATAAATACATTAGCAACAAAAGGAGGGCTCAGGAGGATCTCCATCCTTTAATGGACGTGGGGGGGAAACAGAGTGACAAAGGATGAAGAAAAGGCTGAGGTACGTAATCCCTTCTTTGCCTCAGTCTTTAATAGTAAGACCAGGTGTTCTCCAGGTACCCAGCCCCCTGAACTGGAAGACAGGGACGGGGAGCAGAATGAAGCCCCCATAACCCAAGGGGAAATGGTTAGTGACCTGCTACACCACTTAGACACACACAGGTCTATGGGGCCAGATGGGATGCACCCAAGGGTACTGAGGGAGCTGGCGGAAGTGCTCACCAAGCCATTTTCCATCCTCTATCAGCAGTCCTGGCTAACCAGGGAGGTCCTAGTTGACTGGAGGTTAGCAAATGTGACGCCCATCTACAAGAAGGGCCAGCAGGAGGATCTGGGGAACTACAGGCCTGTCAGCCTGACCTTGGTGCCAGGGAAGGCTATGGAGCGATCACCTTGAGTGCCATCATGCAGCACGTACAGGACAACCAGGTAATCAGGCCCAGTCAGCATGGGTTTATGCAAGGCAGGTCCTGCTTGACCAACCTGATCTCCTTCTATGACAAGGTGACCTGCCTAGTGGATGAGGGAAAGGCTGTGGATGTTGTCTACTAGACTTTAGTAAAGCCTTTGACACCGTTTCCCACAACATTCTCCTGGAGAAACTGGCTGCTCATGGCTTGGACCGGCGAACGCTTCACTGGATAAAAAACTGGCTGGATGGCCAAGCCCAAAGAGTTGTGGTGGAGGGAGTTTACTCCAGTTGGCGGCCAGTCACAAGTGGTGTTCCCCAGGGCTCTGTGCTGGGGCCACTCCTGTTTAATATCTTTATCAATGATCTGGACGAAGGGATTGAGTGCACCCTCAGTCAGTTTGCAGAAAACACCAAGCTGGGCGGGAGTGTTGATCTGCTTGAGGGTAGGAAGGCTCTGCAGAGGGACCTGGCCAGGCTGGATCGATGGGCCGAGGCCAATTGTATGAGGTTCAACAAGGCTCAGTGCCGGGTCCTGCACTTGGGTCACAACAACCCCATGCAACGCTACAGGCTTGGGGAAGAGTGGCTGGAAAGCTGCCCGGCGGAAAAGGACCTGGGGGTGTTGGTTGACAGCCGGCTGAATATGAGCCAGCAGTGTGCCCAGGTGGCCAAGAAAGCCAACAACATCCTGGCTTGTATCAGGAATAGTGTGGCCAGCAGGACTAGAGCAGTGATTGTGCCCCTGTACTCGGCACTGGTGAGGCCGCACCTCGAATGCTGTGTTCAGTGTTGGGCCCCTCACTCCAGGAGAGACATTGAGGGGCTGGAGTGCGTCCAGAGAAGCTGGTGAAGGGCCTAGAGGACAAGTTTGATGGGGAGTGGCTGAGGGAATTGGGGTTGTTTAGCCTGGAGAAAAGGAGGCTGAGGGGAGACCTCATCGCTCTCTACAACTGCCTGAAAGGAGGGTGTAGAGAGGTGGGGTCGGTCTCTTCTCCCAGGTAACAAGCGATAGGATGAGAGGAAGTGGCCTCAAGTTGCACCAAGGGAGGTTTAGATTGGATATTAGGAAAAATGTCTTCACCAAAAGGGTTGTCAAGCATTGGCACAGGCTGCCCAGGGAAGTGGTGGAATCACCATCCCTGGAGGTATTTAAACACCATGTAGATATGGTGCTTAGGGACATGGTTTAGTGGTGGACTTGGCAGTGCTAGGTTAACAGTTGGACTTGATGATCTTAAAGGTCTTTTCCAACGTAAGCGATTCTATGATTCTATGGAAGAGTGCAAAGTGAAATGCCACATGGGTGGCATAACCCAGAAACTGTTAAATAGACATACATATTAGCAATGCATATAGGTTCAGTTTATCAAAACAACATTTGGCCAAGAGAACAGCTATCCTGCTTTGGCTCAAGTTTGGTTTAAAATCAGGGTCAAGTGAACTTGTTTTACTAAAACAAGAACTGACCTGAACCTCCACCAGACATGAACTACTTAGTAAATATTTCAGAGCAGCATGAAAAATGTAAAATTCTGCATAAATGCTTAAGCATGTAATGCTTGATTCTGCCATCCTTACTCACATCAAGTAGTCTCTTACTCTTTGAGTAGTCCCACAAAACATATGCATTTACCCAGGGAATAAGATAGCTGCACAATGTAATGGTACAGAACAGCACTATTTTTGCTTACTCCTTTCTTCAGTGGTTGGTGAGGAAGATGTCTCGCATACCAGACCTGACAGTAATGCACAATAAAATGCCTAGAGAGAGGTAGATACCTCTATGTTTAAAGCAATTTCTGAACTAGACCCTTTTCTAATCTCTGCTTTACGTACAGTACTTACTTAGTAACAATCTGAATACATTTTTTCCACATTAAAATCTTCTTTTGACACTGCATCTGTCACACAGCCAACGTGTCTGACCCAGATGTACCGAGTAAGCCCCGCAGATTATTTGTCAAACAAATTCTGGAACCTAATATTTGAGTCTTTTATTTAATTGGTATGCAAATGAAGAAACAAGACAGCATTTGTGCTCGATACAGTTGTCACTTCAAATTCTTGTAACATTCATTATCATGCTTACAGATGTTTTTTTTACACCTAACATCTGCCAATACTACCTAAACCACAAGAAGTTGACAAACCTGTGCAAACTTCCTCTCAGTCTCCCTCTTGCTTTCTGTTATCTGTTCTGTGCACACTAATTTTGTGCATCTGAGGCCTCTGCTCGCCAGAATTATGCCTGCTTCCTAACACCTCTGCCTCCAGAGCTTTGGATTTGAAATTGAACAGACACAGAGCCAATTTATCATAGGATGACATGTGTCATGTTCATGGTATAACCAGAGGGACCTACTGTATGCACTGTATTTATCCTTTTGTTGTCAACACGGACAAAGACAATACCGGCAATAGGCAGCTATTAAATTTTTAAAATACAATACACATACTTAGCTGTTGTTCTGTTAGAGTTGGGGTTTTTAAATGTAGTACTAGCTCATTTTGTTTAACACCAGATTTCCTTTGTCAGATAATCATCTGTCATTCAGGCATGCAGCATATTAAAATATGTGAGCACCAAATACCAATGCATTAGCAGCAAGTCTTCAAAAAAGCAACATAAAAACCATTTCATACATACTCTTTCTGCAAGTAAGAAATCATAATCAGATTTAATGACAGCTTACACATATTTATATATACTAATGTTGTTTGTAGCTGTATTTATACCTAACTATACATAATGTGTTTGCAGAATAGACATATAAATATGGGTGTATGTATGTCCATAAATATATGTGTGCATATGTGTGTGCACGCATGTGTTTGTATATATATATGTATATATAACATATAGTTTGCTACAGATAAAGATACAGACAAAATTAGTAGCATGACTAGTAATGAGTGAATTGAATAAACACCTCAAAATATTAAGAAGACATTTCTATCAGAAAAATATGTCCAGAGATTTCATTCCCAGAGAGCAAGAAAGCAAAAGTTGATGTAATTTGCCTGTCATGTCCTGACTCTGAGCCACTCCAGGGACAGAAAAATCCCTGGCACCTTTCAGCTGATTCCAGGTACGTTCCTGACACCGCATTCACTCGCCGTCTTTTGCAGAGGAAAATCCTGGAGCAGGCAATGGGTCTACTCTTTCATTGCAATGATAATCTTACAACGTGGCTTTATTTTAAATAATATTGTTCCTATAAGATCTTCTTAGTTAAATCTACTGGTTGATCTACACAATAACACTGAGGTGGGTTTGATGAATAAGTAACACAGGAGAACTACTCAGGGGACAGAAGATGAGGGCTTTGTTTCAGGAGAAGGTAGAGGTCAACTAGAGACTACGACTCAACAACCTGAATGAAAAGGGAGAAGAGCCATTTCTACAAATATATTTCTCATTCAGGAAAACTGAAGACATTATTTATTCAAATGTATTTCATATTATAAGATGCATATGAACTAGTTATTTTGAATTCATAGATTATCAGAAGTCACTAAGGTCATATCCTATTACTTCTCCTCCCATATTGGATGAATGAAACAGTGGATTAGCACAGTATATAGTGAATAATGGCCAGACATACCGTATTTTATACCACAATTTTAGTTATACAACTATTCCAAATTCATTAAAAAAGTGGATTTGAACATTTTCATAGAGTGCAAGTGATTGCATAACTAATTTTGCATTTGTATTTGCATATATGATGTGATTTACACTATTACAGCCTTAATACAAACAGAAGAGAAGTGAAAAAGGAGGGAATCTTGCTCCATGCACATACGTTTTTAAGAGATAATCTACTACAGCTCTTTTCCAGCTTAGCGGACTGTGGGTTTCCTATTTTTTATTTGCCAGTATGAGAAGCATCAGATTTTTCTGCCAAATGTGAGGGATAGAAAAGAGTTAGTTAAAGTCTTCAAAAATTCTAGATTCAGATGGCCTTTTAGAAGAAGTGAAGGATGAAGGCCTTTGATATCATTCAGTCCCTCTATTCCTGCTAATGTAAAACCATACTAGAAAAAAACTAACACTGGGAAGAAAAAAAAAAGGAAAGAAAAATAATGGCTAAAACCAGGAAAGCATTAATATGAAATAAACCAAGTAATCCCCATTCTTCATAATAGTCTTTCTTCTGGAGGAATAAAAAGAAATAGAAAGTTAGGCAATACATTTTTGCTGTAAGTTAGCATAAAAGATAACCAGAACTAGGCATATTATGCATTTTGTTTTGTTTTATTTTTAAACAATTGGAGGGAGAAAAAGCTTGGATTTAGCAGAGAATTTGCAACTGAAAATTTTCTGACAGCACTGCCTCTGCCCATCTGTGCAAAGATTTTTAGTAACGCAAACATAGCAGTGATGAAGAGCATAACATGAAATACCATGTATTTGGCTCGTTTCAAGATACCAGCCAAAGAGCATGGCTCAAAAATCATAAAATGACTGTGCAAGTTTTCCAGCATAAGTATTCCAGTGGATAGCTGTTAATTGTCAAAATAGTCACAGGTCAATTCTCACAATCACGTACTTAAGAGTTTTAAGGAGAGTTTAATTTTTATTATAGGGCAGGAACAAAGACTAACAGTGAATGGTGTGAGGGGGTGGGGGCTTTTCCTATTCACCCCATACAATCTTTCTCCTTAATCTTTTCCCAACTCCACAAATATACTTCTTTGTATATAAGAAATAGCTTGGAACAGCTTGATGGTGTTTATATTTTATGCACAAGATATTGATCTTTTGGGATTAACTACTGGAGCAATGGGAATGAGATATGAAAGGCAAACATCATCAGGTAGAAATAGGCCAAAATGTCTACGAAGCAGAATATCTTCATCTGACTTGTAAAAGCAATATAATTTGGTTTTATTCTACAAAGAATACAGAAAAACATAAAACCATGAATTTTATGTAAACAGTTTATAGCTCAAATGATTCAAAGCTCCTTGTGCCTGCTATAGCTATCTCTTATGACATATGATCATGGGTATTTCCTGACCAGCGTCTTATAAGTGACTAAAGTACAAGTTTTTGCTCAGCTTCTGGTGTTCTCAACTATACATTTGAAAAAAATACTACATCACATAATATTGCAGCTTTTATAAACACCTATAGACAATATACACTTGTTTCACTGCTCTTGGATAATGAGAAGTTTGTTTCACATTATACAAGTTATACAGTTGTCGTGGTTTAGCCCCAGCCGGCAACTAAGCACCACGCAGCCGCTCGCTCACTCCCCCCCAGTGGGATGGGGGAGAGAATCAGAAGAGTAAAAGTGAGAACACTCGAGGGTTGAGATAAAGACAGTTTAATAGGGAAAGCAAAAGCCGTGCACGCAAGCAAAGCAAAGCAAGGAATTCCTTCACTGCTTCCCATGGCAAGGCAGGTGCTCAGCCATCTCCAGGACAGCAGGGCTCCATCGCGCGTAGTGGCTACTTGGGAAGACAAACGCCATCACTTCTAATGTCCCCCCCTTCCTTCTTCCCCAGCTTTATACACTGAGCATGACGTCTTGTGGTATGGAATAGCCCTTTGGGCAGTTTGGATCAACTGTCCTGGCTGTGCCCCCTCCCAGCTTCTTCTGCACCTGGCAGAGCAGGGGAAGCTGAAAAGTCCTTGACTGGTGCAGCAACAACTGAAACATCTCTGTATTATCAACACTGTTTTCAGCACAAATCCAAAACATAGCCCCATACCAGCCACTATAAAGAAAATTAACTCTATCTCAGCTGAAACCAGGACAACAGTATACAATTATACAATAAGTTTTTCCCTACAAGCAGATATAACAGAGCCAGGAGTACAGTTGTGTGAGGACCAAATCTGCAAAAATAACATTTGGGTCTTTTAAATGCTGCTGATAGGAGCACCAAGGAAGGTGAATGGAGTCCTCATAGCCCTCCAGCCTGGGTAGCAGCTATGTAAGTGGGGTCAAAATAGGAAAGACAATAAAGTGGAAACTAAGCACAACAGAAGACAAAAAATAAATGGAGGAAGAAAATATATATACTTTTACATTTAAAACCTATGTCTCAGGTAAGCTGTACTCCTGAAAATTTTCTCAAAGATGAGTGAATCTGCTATTGCCCCTATCTCAGATAATCCATGTGCTCTCTATGGATTTGAAAATTCCATGTTTCTTAAAAAAAAAAAAAAAAAAAAGAGGTGTGAGCAAAAGGAGGCAAAATCATGGTAGAGTCATTAAGGGACAAAGGCTCCAGCTTGCCCGCATGTATAACCCACATTGCTGCTGAATCACAATCACAGAGTTAACTGGTAGTTTTTTGTATATAGATAAGTAAGAAAACTATATGCTCAGAAATTCAGACTGATGAGAAAATACTGCTTACAGGCAGTTTAGGCTTTGTGTTTGTCTTTTTCAGATTACTTTTTTTTAAATAGACAAATCAGACTAAAAGGATTTTATTGGGATACCCAAACAAATGAGCAGATAAATCAGATTGATTTAAGCAACAGGCCTCAATATTAACACTAGAAAGAATACTCCACTGCACACTTCTAGCTCTGTACAATAGTCATTTAATTATGTGCAGTGTTGAGAATAATGCATAATAACCTTGCTTGGATTTTTCTTAGGATTAATTTTGTTTTTGAAATTCATACACTTCATCATACAATGAGTGAAGAAATCCATCAGGCACCATATTAATCCTTAAGGACATCAGCTATTCCCCCTTCCACAAAAGCGACAGGTTCCATTATTTGCAGGAAGTTGACTCATATTCAAATGCTGCAAAGAGTCCAAAATTCAAAGATTAAATACAGATTTCCTAGGTCTAAGCTATTCAACCTAACTTTGCCTCCAAAACACCAAGAGAAAGTTGAAACAATTTATTGAATGTTTCCCCTAAATAAGGAAAGAAAGTGGGCAGAATTTATTGAAAAGCTCATGTGCAGTTTAAACAGACCAGGTCTTCCTACCCTACCAGCACATTCAATCCACCTGTAAGTTCAAGACAGCAGACTTAATGGAAGAAGAAGCCTGCTCCTAGCTCTTGGAGCCATATTGCTCTCCAGCCACATTTGTTGGTATGGAAGAAAAGCATAATACCTATGTTTTTGATGACTATGCGTCTGAGGACTTTTACTGCAATGTCTACTGCAACTTAACATCTGCCCATGCCCTTAAAGTGTCACTGTTTTGAAGAAGTAAGAAAAAAGAAAGACTGACAGTGAGAACAGACTCTAGAGAGTGCTCACAACACTGCAGAGATTGAATAACAAAGAAAAAAATAAGCAGTGATGGCTAGAGATATGGAGAAAGGACCACACACTTTTCAGTACTTTCTACCTCAGCTGGCAATGTAAAAGAAGGCAGTACTAAATAAAGAAGAACTTTCCTAAACTTTTACTAAATAAATAACTTCTACTAAATAAAGAAGAAAAAGTCTTTTTTTTTCTGCATTTTTACATCGCTCTGCCTTCAGGGTCTGCTCATGAGTCTCCTATCTAGCATATACCTCTGACACCGGCCTTCCTCAGTGAAGGGCTTGGACCTCACTGAGAAAAGGAGCTCATAGGCTTCCAGGGGCATAGGAGGCCTCCTACGTCTCTTGAAGGTCATCCATAGTCAGTAATGGCATATAAGAGCAATTGCCCAATGATCATTACAGGACGTTGATTTCCCTCTGATAAAAGAGACCAAAGGTCCTCGCCACTATCTCTCTGGGGCTGGAGCAGTGTAGAGATAATGCCAGTCAGCACGACTGTCTGCATCAAGAGAATCATCCCCAGGATGATGCAAAAACATTGACTTCTCTTGTCCTCAGAGACAGTTTCAGTCCAGAAACATGGTACAAAGATGAGCTGTGAGTATAGTCTGAAGGAATGAAAGGCCACTCCACTGCAATTCCTCCTGTGCTAGTGCCAGACCTGAACACAGCATTTGCATTCATTGTCCACTTATGGTTGGATGCTAACCCTTGTGAATGTGGAAAGCATTGCACCACATCACTGTCCTAAACAAGTCATGTTATGGAAGGTACCAGGATATGCTTTACAGTCTTCTACCACAGGTCCTTGCCAGGTGTGGAGCCTTGCTGCTTGTTTCTTTCATAATAGTTTATCTTTTCAGGGCTAACTGCACAATGAAAGGAAGATAAAAAAAGAGTTAACCTCACTCAGTTTAAAACAGAAAAAAAGAAACAAACAACAAAAAAGTTGAAAGTTGTAATTCTCTTTCTAGGGGGCTAAAGGTTAGGTTTGTTAACAAGGATCTTGTCTGTGACCCTTCAAGCCCTCTCCTGTTCATCAGTGAGAAAAGCATTTTGACTTCTAAAAGGGCCTGAAAGTGCAAATTTTATCAGATAATGTGTCCAGGTAGATTTCAGTCTTAAAAGAAATAGAGATGAAGCCTGTGACGAAGATGGCTAATAAGCAAATATTCATTTGTCAGTGTTTGAATGAGGTATTTACACTTGTATCTGGTAGTACATATCTGTTATATCTAGTTTGTATTGCAATCAAGTTTTCATGTTACTTCTTTGGCTAAGAAGGAGATCTATGAATTATTTATCCATTCGTGTAGCTGGTCGTTGCTCATAAACTGAGTAAACATGGGATTCCTCTGATATCACATATCATCTAGCTCACAGAGAATCTGATGCTGTATGTCACCTGCCTAATCACTGAAAGAGGACAAAAAATAGGCATAATTAAAAAAAAAAGGCTGTTGAACTATTTCAGATGAAGTTAACTAAGAAAATCACCAGTCCTCGAGATTAAGCATTACCAATTTCATGGAAATCTTTGGATAACTAGTAAGGAAGAGAAGAAGATAAAGTCAGAAACAACTGTGTTTCTTATCACCGTGCGCATACTATTAATAGGCTACAATTGAAACAAGTGAGTATCTTCCATTTCTGGGAATTAGACTTAGCCTGATGCTTTTATTCATACTTAGACTGGACTCGTCTGTGGTTTCTCAAGTCAGTGATTCAACCTTTTTTCCTGCTTTCTTTGTTTCACATAAATCATAAAACAGCTGGGACAGGGTGGAGGGTAACAGGTGCTGACCAGGCTTATTGGTTTAAGCAGGATTGTTTGTGCTCAACAGGGTGCTGAGAAATTGCCTAGCACACTATAGTGTGGGGAAAGTTAACAAAGAAGCATACATGCTGCCCACCAGGTAATGAGCAAAACACTACATTTTTTATTTTGATGTATGCCTTTGTCACTTGACAATGTCATTTCTCTGGCCACTGACAAAGTTACTGTGTTTTTCTCTATAGTGACAGTCTCATAGCATTTCTCTCTCTCTCTCTCTGACTCTACATATAGAAAAAAGAGGCAGAGAAACTTGATGTTCTCTATTTGGGATAGGATGAGTGACAGTCTACAAAGTGTGGACTGGATCCCTACTGTGTCAGAGAGATACCAGTCAGCATAGTAAAGATGGTCAAGTTACCATTGACTTGTCAAGTGTTAACTTTATTTTCTAAGACAGGTTCAGCCCCATTTCAGCTGAAAGTACACTAAAAAACCACAGGGTTGTTCTGCCTGCTGCCATAGATCAGGAATGGGAGTTCTTAACCCTGTGCCTGATCTTAACCAGGTACTTTTCAGAGCTGCTCAGTGTAGCCATTTGTATATATATAAATATATAAGTCCAGTCTCATCCATGGACTAATTTTAGGTGGTTATTTAGAAGCAGAAAACAGACACACAGAGATTTCAGACAAAGGTCTGAACTAGCTAATGACTACAGAAAGAGTTCCTGCCTTAGAAACCTGCATTACATGTGCAATGGTAGCTGAAATTAATCTAGACCTCTGAACAAAATTAAATAACGGAACAGGTATAAAGAGCACATTGTCTCCATCCTCAGATAACATACAAACAGTGTTTTTACATCTACTAGGTCTAGCCTTTCTGATACAATTTTGTCCCATCATTTTTCACTGTCTGTTCTTCTCTTCCTACAGGCTTTAGAGTTAAGGCCAGGACAGTCTTTTGCAGTTCTTCAAGATGATCTTCTGCTTTGCTTTCCCTTCAGGGAACTGTCTGGTTTATTTCAAAGGCCAGGTACATTTTCACATTTATTTTCAATTGGTTTTGTGGCTATATTGCAATTAGATGCTTCCTGCAGCAGCCAGAAGTGTCAGAAGACCGCGCTCACCTTCCACTTTGTTTGCTGCTCCTCTGTGCTTCCTTTTGTCTCCTTGACTCCCGCTCCTGAACTTTGAAGATTTTTTAACCTTTCAAGTAAACAATAACTGTTCCAATGTTATACTTTTTCTATGCTGTCCTGGACATTACTAGGTAGGTAGATCGAAAGGCCTAAGGAAGGTTTCATGAACTCTCTCCCTTAACACTCTCAATTACAATTTCATTACTTTATGCTCCAGGACATCTTCTTTATCCTTTTTGACAACAAATATTATCATATTCATCACAAAAATGTTTAACATGAAGATTATTTGGTTTTAGTTCTGCAGAAAAAATAGGTTTTCCTCTGTGATAGTTTGTGTTATACAGATCATGTTATCAAACACTTGTGACATTTTTATTTATGCAGCAAAAGCAGAAAAAACAGGCAAGCCCTTAGTGATTTGAAAATAACTTCAGTTCTTTACTTATGTACTAAGTGGGTTGAGCAGAACACAATCCTTGAATCCAAGTAATCTACTACCCTGCATTTTTTCCTATAAATGAAGTGCCAACACACATATGCACAGCCAGTGTTGAGCCACTACCACATAGATAGCTTCCCAATTGTAGTTAGAGCAACTACTAAGAGGTAGCAACTATTAAGAAAAGGAGGTAAAATGCAGTATGTAGCAATCAGTGGTGTAATGACATTGAAATACACTAGGAATAAAATACCGTACTGTCAGACAATACTCAGGTCACCGGTTCCAACTGAAATCAGTTTCCTTTGATGAATAAAGTATTCATGCTGTACTATGCATTTAGTTTCCTTTGTGATAATAAGAGACTTTTACCCAGATGTGTTCCACCATGTCTGGATATGAACGATTTCTTCTGCTAAGTTACTCTGGAAAGAGGAGGGTTCAACTCTTTTCATATTAATGAAAACTAGTCATTAGACATGAAAGCACAGAGTGAACAAGACTGTAGAGCTAATCAAGGAGTAAATAACACTGAAATGCCTCCTTGCAGTATTTTTCTGAAGAAAATCATCATTCAAATACTTGAAATTTGGTTCTTCCTGCTCAACTGAGGAAACACAAATTAAATCATCAGTACCCTTATCATCTCTCATTGCCTCCTCTCATTTCTTCAGGGCCTGTTGTACAAACAGGTCTATGCGTAATGCATAGGATGCTGGAAGTCAAGCTTTCCTCCCTCCCATAGGTCTTCTAGTCATCATCTTGCTCTTGTTAGCCCCTTTCCCAGTTGATCCTGAGCTACGCTAAACAGGCTGAATGAACTGCTCCAACATGAGCTGCTTACTTGTGTTTTCACCTTTTCCAAGGGCCTCCTTTTGCTTCATTTGGTAGGTTTTCACCTAATTATATCATGGGATAGAGACTGCAGAGCACTGAAGTAAAAAGAAGTGGGATGTGAACTACCAGTGCAATTCCTCTGAGCCTGCAGCCTGATTCCCACTTAGCTTTGAGAGACTTTGTCTGCAGAAGCATCAGACCTATCTCATTTGCAGCAGAGTGCAGGTAAGCTTTTGATCCAGCCACGTCGGGAGCAATTCCACAGGACGGGATCCCATCAGAGCACCACTGTGTACCACTATCTTAAGCTTTCCTAGATAAAACAGAAATGGTAGTCCAATCCACCCTGTCCTAGAAAACTAAAAAAAAATACACAAAACCTAAAAAAAAACCCCAAACACTAACCTTTTGTAAGATTGTCAACAAAATTATAAAATATGCCCCACCTACCCACAAACATCCAGGAGTCATGGCTGATGAGCAGAAGAAGATGCAAGGAAAAAGAAAGACCAATACAGATTTGCCAAAAATTAAAGATAATCTAATATGGGAACTAGTTATCTGTTACTAGGGCTAAGGAGACAGTAAACTAAAAAGAGGAGCCATACTGAAATAATGGCTATCACATGGGAACCACCAGAGCATCTCTTTCCCTTTAGCACTGAGATCCTGAAAACTTACCTGTGATAAGTCAGAAGGAAGGCCCTAGGTGACCCATTAGCTCCACTGGCCATGACTAAGTCCTGAAATTCACCTGGACAGTGAGACTTGTGTTTCTGCTGTCACATTATCTGTCATTTCCCCTTCCCCACATCACTTCTTTTTTTTTTTGCTTTGTAATCAAAACCCACTTGAGCTGTTCTTCTTCTACACTTACAGTGATCCTGAAACTGAAAAGGTAGCTAAAAGCCTGGAACTGGTCGAAATATGCCATATCTCTTAAATACATAATAAAAACCATATACTTCCTTTGCCTTTCCAAAGGAACACAGTTAGAAACAAAAATCAGCATGCAAAACCAAAGCTGTATCTTTTGGTTTTGCAGTTCTTTATTTTTACACGCATGTCATCTTTTTTTCTCAGGGAAATAGTCAGAGATCAATAAAAGTATCAGCAACCCCAGCCCTTCTCAACTACTTTTTATGCATTAATGATAGCTATTCCCATCTCTTAATATCATCCAAAAGGCTGTCAAAAGAGAGGTTTCTCCTCAAAAGAAACAGCCAAAAAAACCCCAAACAAAAAGTCCTGTAGCTGGAAGAGAAAGTTAATAAGAACTTTTACCTTTAAATATTTTATTAATGCTTTACATTTTCAATGACTGAAATTATTTTTGTGTATTTTTAATAAAACTTATAAGCCATATTTGTCTTAAGACTTTATTGGCCAAGCCATGCATATTCAAAATCTTTAACTACACTTACTACGTAATGATGTCAAGATTTTTGACTCTGAGGGCCACTTATTCAAAATGAAATAATACCACATAACTTTTCTAGCATCATCCACTAGCACTTCCCTCCCATTCCCACAATTTATGAATACTCATTTTCCTTTTTCTAGTATGCTGATCAAAACTAAAAAAACTTCCTCCTAGTACTTTCTGACTCTTAGCAATTCATCACCTTATCACCACTACATCTTCTACCCTTATTCTGGAGATCTGAAGCCCTCAAGTTATTTCTGGGTACACAGAAATAGAGAAGCAGAAAGCAAAAGAGTAACGAAATGTAATTGTCAAAGAAAAGCAGTTTCATAATAGTTCAGTCTGATTACTTTGCTTGTATTTTAGTGAATTTTTGTAGCAGAGCTGAAAGTCCACTTGGGTCCTGTAAGGAAAATAAAGTGTTTTGGCAAAAGCAACCAGGTATAAACTTGGTTTGATGAAATTTCAGGAAGGATTCCAGCCAACAGTGGTCAGTGTTAATATTCTTGAAATGATCTTACATTGCAAGGTTGCTCTTATTTTTGCCAGTCTGGCTTGGTGTATAAAGGTGTTCAACACTTCACAAAGCTAGAGTCTAAATGTGCTTGCTTTGCTCACATTCATCCACCAATTTTTGAAGACTATGATTCCAGTGATAACTTTTTATTGGAATTTAGCAAAAAAACCATCTGAGATGAGACCAATAAAGGGTCAAAATCTAAAGGGAATTTTTGATGCAGTTACATATAAGTGTAAAGAGAAATTTACGGTGGAAGCTGAATAGCAGCTTTAAATATAGACCTATTGCTGCCAATGTGATAGTCAAAACTGAAAAGTCTGGTTTTAATATCTCCTTCAGAAACTTCACTGCCACATCCACTGAGGGAAAGATTGGGCCTGCAGAAAGTTCATTACTGATGGTGACTCAAGAGTCAAGGGCAAGAGGACAGGAAAGGAGACGAGCAGATACAGCAGCTTCAACCACAGGATCCACCACAAGCTCTCTCTACCAGCCTGAAGAACAGACAAACCACTCAGTTCTCTGGTGAGCATATTTTATGAGGAAGACATTGAGGCTATGGAGTAATGGGCATTTTAACAGCTATTTTACAGAATACAGAACATAATTTCCAGGCTTGGAGTTTTAGTTGACATTATTCTATGAAACAAATGGAAAGGAGGAACAAAGAAGACAGAAAAGTCCACAACATATTATCAAAGTCTTACCTTATTTCTCCTCTCTGCCATGTCTCACGTTCAAAACAATGTAGCCAGCAAAAAAATTCCAGTCCATTTCTCTTGAACCTGTCTGTATTCAATCTCTCAACTAGCTATCAGTCACAGGCCTTCAAAAGAAAAGAAAAAAACCCAAAACCTTGTGCATAGAAATACGAGTACAATAGGTACTATATATACAAGCAATATATCACAAAGAAACAATATCAACAACATTCCCTCAAAAAAAAAAAGCATTAACAGTAGCATTTCAGCTGCCAATTAAAGAAACACAGTAACTTCATATTAAGACCAGAATCTTCACAAAAGCAACAAGCCCATTAAGAACAAAATATTTGCATAAGAAGTACATTCAATGAAACTTTTTCTGATGTTTCATTGCACTGAAATCACCTCTTTTCTGAAACTAGAGAAAAAATTGCAAACCATATTTCTTTCTGGATGTAATCTGTCTAAAAAAATATTTCTTTCCCCACCCTCCCCCCACCCCAAACAGGAAACTATCATCAGGGCCAAACTCCTCCTAATCTTGTAAGTCCCTTTTTCTGTTGAACAACCGTGCAATCTTCCTCAGGCCATTGAGTTTTCAGAGGAGGAAAGTGATCACAAATCAGAAAACTTTCAGATTTCCAGAAATGCAAGATGGATCATGGAAGTGTATGATCTGTGAGACAAATTTAAGGGAGGTGTTTCGTGACTCCAAGCTAACCAAGACATTAGAGGGAGCGCAAGAAGTGTAGAGTTGAAAAAATCATCAGGGAACCATAAGAGACTCCTCATGAGCATTGACTATCTATGTGACCTTGGATAAAAAGTTGAATAACTTCTCTGTACCTTTATTTAACTCTGCAAACAAAACCAATGAAATTCTACAATAGATAAAAAGAACATAAAACACTTTGTGATTAATGAATGCCACTGCACAAAAGGAGACAATAGTATTTTTTGTGTTTCTAACTGAGACTCCTAAAAGTACTGACAGATCACAGTCTCCTGTATATTTAGCACAAAATTGAAGGATGACTTGGGAAAGCAAACTGTATTTTTCCTTCTCTGTGAAGATGACCTCAATAAGAAAATTTGGATTTTTTCCATAGTGATTGATTAGTATAAATAGTAATGTTTGAAGAGCTCTGTAGTTCCAGCTCAGCCTGTTGAAAGTTTAAGGATACTTGATCACTTGATCTCTTCCAGCTCTTACTCTGCACATTGAAATTAGCTGCTTGCTCAAATTCTGCTATTTGAATTAAGTTAAACCTACTTATCATTTTAAGTGCCTTGCTTATTGACCTACACAAGCAAAGTGGGGAGATACAACTACAAATCTTTTTCTCATCTTCTTAATGCTCCCCTGAATCAGGTGGGTTTTTTGACAGTCCATTTATATAAAATGTAAGTGCTCATTGCAGCTTTGAGAGTGGGGAGCTACAAACCAGTTAGTTCTGTCGGTTCAAGTGCACATAAGACATCCTCATTGACTCCTTTTTTCCTATTAATTTAGGAGCTTACATAACTGAGTAACTATTAATATCGTTACATATTCCACATATATTCCACTTTATAATGTGGAATAACTCCAGAAATTTCAGTGAAGTATTTTTAAATTTACACCAATGCAGATATGACTAATATCTAGTTTTTACTTTTGCAGTTGGACTAGATGATTGTTGTGAGTCCCTTCCAACTGAAATAGTCTATTCTATTCTAATCTATTCTATTCCACCTTCATCAAAATCTTGTGTACCATCTGACAATCTCACCTTAAATTCTGGAGCAAAGGCTCTTGTGTCCCAGGGTTATCTAGTTCTGGATTCTGCAGTAATTGCAAATGTTGTAATAACAATCAGTACAAAGTTATGCTTTTCACTGGAATAAATTTGAAATTTCATAATAAATTAAGTATAATATACCTGTACCAAATTGCAGATATTGTATCTGTAAATCCCCAGTAATCTAAAGTCAGATTCTTAATTTGAAATTTAAGCCCAGTGTGGTTTTGGACACCTGAATATTACCCTCTCATTAGTATACCAAAGCTTTTTATAATGGCAATAAGAAGTTAGCATGCCAGAGATACACATTGGTGTATGTACAGATAAGTGTCATTTGCAGGTTTTGCCCTTTCATAGGCATGAAGCTAATTTGATTTCAGGACTGGAAAGAGAATTCTTAAAAAAATCTTCTTTATGAGGAAATTATGTGGAAAGAATTTTAGGAAAGGGGGAATTGAAATGGTGATTTTTAAATCATCATTGGACTAGAGAAAGAGCTCAACTGAAGGGAGGAGGAAGAAGAAACATGCAGGCATGCTTCTGCATCTCTGAACAACCTCTGCCTGTTTAGTACAAAAAGAACCAGTATCTATTCACGCTAGACAATTATAAGCATGCCTTTTTCATTTCAGCAGGGGAAAAAAAAAAGAATAATAGGCAATACATTTTTTGTTGTTTTATATACCTAAGTAGTTTTGACTTTGTACATTAATAGATACAAATGAGTTCATTCAGGGATAATTAAATGAAGTAAAATTAAGGACTAATAAGGAATGTAAAAGACGAACAACCTCTCATGAAAAATGGCTCACTTTGACTTCAGAAGTGATGGAGTTTAGATAAGTAACAAAACTGTGTTTTTCTCTGTTTGAAGGTCAAGTTGCACTCATTAAGAAGGTAATTTCAATACAGTCCTAATATTTACCACTGTATCAAGTAATAAATATCTCAGCTGAAATGACCAAACACAAAACCAGTTAGGAATGGTGACATTTGAACTAATACCAAATAAGCCTCAAAATTAGTGATTACTGAAATAAGCTGAGACAGTTTGCAAGCTCTCAAACTGGTTTCAGGTTATATAAATATAAAGCTTCAAATTCAGGTATTGATGGCAGCAAGAGCAAAAAGACCTGGAACTCAGTATAGGCAGTACCAGGGGGCTAGACTAGATAATTCATGAGGTGCTAATCTATACACCTATTTATTCAGCTTCTCAAAAACATTCTGAAGCCTATGCCAAGCTCCACGTTTCTGTAGCTACACTGCTACCACTATCAATATATTATAACTAAGGAGGATAAAAATACAGTCAATTCAGTGACTGGAGATAATGCAAAACAGTCACCTCCTGTCTGTATCCAGGCCAGAGAAAAATTACACTGGTAGCTTGCTTTGGTTCATTTTTGAAAACTCCTTATTCAATATCTAAGTTTTTCTGATTAAAAAAAAAAATTGAAATAAAATAGATTTCACTAAAGAATGGCATGATACACAGGAAATCTTCAGACAGGTTCCCTCATTAGAAAACAGTGGTTTTCCAGTTATTCTGACAGTAACTTCTATAGATAATTATCTGGAAAGGACAACTGGTGTTAGGAAAAGTGAAATAAAAGAACCTAAGATTCAAGGGTATGAGTTCAGGTATGTGCTTGCTTGGATTAAATGGCTGATCTAGAATGACTACAGTTTCCTGCATGAAAAAGTGCACTCTTGTTTGAAAAATGCCTGGTTATATGCACACATAAAGCACTTATATACTCGTTAATATATACCTTGAAGTTGCCTTTAAGGTACAAAGAACCTTTCTTCTCACTGCCATATTAGGATTTAATTGCACTTTGAATAAGGAAAATTCTGAATTTACACCTAAGTAAATGAACACACCAATTGGCTGATAACTTGCAAATAATTTTGATTAAAACTATTTTGGCTCTAAATAACATTTTCTATTTTGGAAAATTCATATTTGCACCTATTTTAATGTCCTAAACCACTTCTAGATACTGTATTTTTCATGTGTGGAACTTGACTCAAGTTACTGAATGCTAAATTCAGCTCCTCATTGACCCTCATTTCTATACATGAAAATAATAGTGGACATTTCAAAAGAGCATCTAATTATCTGTGGGTAGATACTATTTCACAAATGCTTCCATCTACATATCTAATAAGTAGGTATTTTATTACCATATAGTATCACTCAGCAACCTCCAAATCGAAAATTCAGCTGGTTTTCCTGCTGTTACTCTTACGTTTTTTGCAGTTTTATGCACTCTGCCAGTTTTTATCCTATAGATAGCAAGAAAATGAGGACAAAGAATAGAAACCATATTATTGTTCATCGCTTTTTCTTGCTCACATAGCTCACATACCAAAGTTGATTCTATGAAATGGCAAAGCCGCCTCATCTTGACCTCAGTTTATAGGCCAAAGCAATACTAACAAATCTGCTAAAATGTACGGGATCAGATAAGCCAAGAAGAAAAAGTAAGTAAGCATCATGATAAAGAATGTTTTTCAATCCATTTAATTGAATATGAAACAACACAAACATTATTATATGAATACTTAACACATTCTCTTTGTTGTAATAGCTATAAGTTGATTTAAATCTCAACATACATAAATGGCTTTTATAACAGTGGGATCTAAATTTCTGCCTTTTCCAGGAATATATTTAACTGACATTATCAAGATCCTTTACAATTAGAATTCATCTCCTTTACATTAGAAATTACCAAAATTAGGTATTAAATAATCAGCATTAGTTATTATTACAGGCAGTAAGTGAACTGTAAGAATAGTATTTCAATAATAATATAAAAAGACAATGAGAGACAACAGATAATATTTACATACAATCTATTAATTATTTAACTTTTTGAATTACCATTATATATTTATAATCTTAATTATGCACACAAATGCCCTCAATATTAAATGGGGAAATTATATTATCATTATTATTATTATTATTAAATATGGCACAACAAAAGCAATGTCACAGTGCCTATTTATAATGGAACACTAGTGCCCCCTTCCGATACGAAGTAAGAAAAAATATCGAAGTTTTACACAGTATACTTCATGGTATGTTCTAATATCTACAGATTTCTTTCAGTTATGTGTTATTTTTAATGTAGGAAACCTGTTAAGAAGCTAGATATAAACTGACCAGCCTTGCATTCACAATCCTAAGCACCTTCACTTTGGTAAACCATATTGTAAAAGGGAGAAAAAAGATAAAAGTGAAAATATAAGGCATATATTACTGAAAATACAAGCTTAACCTTTTATTTTTGAATCTATCTTGCAATATAACTTTTGGAAATAGTCTCAATTTATATTGGGTTTGGTTTTTTAAATTAATAAACACTCTTTATGCATGTACATGGGAAAAAATAAACTGGAGCTACAACCCAGAATTAATCACGTTAAATGTCATATTGCCAGGTTTCCTACAGAACTGTTGCCGACGAGAATAAAGACATGCTCATTCATTATAGCCCCTTCCCTTTGACTTAATATAAAGGGCAAAAGGCAGCATGATAGATTTAAAAGATATTGTCTACAGCATTGATTGCTCTGTATTGATACTTTTTTATTGCTGCATCTTGATGCTGTTTTGTGTGCAAGCTGTATGCTCATTCCTTGCATTATCTGATATAATCTTACTCCTTCATTTGGATTGCAATTATTTTCTAGTAATTGCTAAACTGAGGATTTGATTCATGTATTGCAATATTAAGGAAATTAAGCCCTGAGAAAGAAAAATAAAGTTTCTTCCTAATTTGAAAAACATTTTCTTTTCTCATGAAGCCATATGAAAACCTGATACATGGAAATCAAATTTAGGAGTGTTAAACTCATGCTACTCTTTTTACATTTTCAGTATCTTGATCTGGCATATTCTTTTTTTTTTTTTTTTTCTTTCCCATATTCACTGTATTAAAGTTCCGAAAGCTTCTGTAAAAATACCATAAACAAACCAACAGCAGGTTTCAGTGACACAAAAAGGATCCCAGTACTTGTTTGGGAGCTGTTTCTACAAAGCTAGTCTACAGCACTTGAGATCAACACCAGGAACAAATTAGTGTTGTAATCAGAAGTGTCAACTTAAAACAGGATGATTAGATGGATCTTAATAAGCTTGAAAACTAGTATTTATTGAAGTTAAGCATATGTTTTGGCTGTGAGGTGGCCTCTCTCAAATATTTTCATAATAATTCTTTAGAGAAATAATGCTCTCATTTTAATCTGATGTTTCCACATTCTGCATCTGGGTAGTCTGAACATATTCCCTCTCACCATAATCACTTCACACACAAAAATCAAGAGATTCAGTTTTCTGACAGAGCACATTAGCTTCTGCTAACTATTGCACTAAATATATTTGGATCTGTGCTTCGTGTCACAAATTTTAAGAGGCTGATTTCATGAAATATGGCAAAAACAGAAGTTATAGACTTCATCGACAACTGCAGATAATAATCTTTTTTTTTTTTTGCCAGAAATCAGAAATGTGTTATATATTTAGTAAAATCTTGCCTTCTTCAAACAGAAATCTTAGCATCCTTATATTATAAACCATGTTAAGTACTCTGTCAAATCGCATTTTTCAGGCAAATCAACAATAAGAAATACATATGTTGTATATATGCTCCTCAAAATTCACCATTTTCATTTATTGGCTGCGTCTCCTTACTTGTCATTACATCACAATTTCAGAAAATGTAAAAGCCAAAAAAAAAAAAAAAGGCATTTTAAATAACAAATTCCAGTTTGAAAATTTCTCTGCAAAAAACAATTGCGCTCAGAGACTGCCTCGGTGCAACTTCTTCGTGAGCATTCCCACTTACATTTCTAAAACAACTCCAACATTTTTAAGACTACATGACTGACATATTTTAGAGCTTGGATGTTTTCGTACTTAGCTAAGTACATCACTTCCATAACCCCAGAAAAGACGATGCTGGTGGAGGGGCACCATTTGAAGACAGAAAATATCATATTAACAAGCAACAGGTGACCAAGCTGTCTAAGCTTGTCACCTGAGCCTGACCTCTGAATTGCCATGAAGTATGAACACTAAAGGGAATAATTTTTTTTATACAGTCAAAAGAGGCAGAGGGAGCAATGCCAAGAGGACTGAACCAATAGATTGTGAGTTTTCTGTTCCAGTAGCATGCTGTCCTTCCAGTCTTGCACAAGGCTATAAATCAGTTATATTGCCTGCTATTTACCTACCAAACCCTTGTACCGGTAAAAATTGTGTCTAAATATTAAAACAGGTGTATTTTTTTTTAAGTAAATAGTTTAGGAAGGATTCAAGAAAACACCTTAGATGAAATTGTGCTGAAGAGGTTCTTCAAAAGCAGGTTTTGTCTGTATACGATTACAGAGAAATATTCCAGATGTCGCATATTTGTTAAAATAATTTTATCATCTATTTGTGGAATAATAAGAAAGATACAAAATATTCCTTTATGTTCTGTCTCTTGGCTGAACTTCCCAGTTTGTAGCACTGCAATTTTTAAGGTTAATTTTAAAACTAGCTGGAAAAAAACCCTGAAATTGTAACAATTTGCCAAGACTAAATGAAAATACAATTGCAGTGGAGAAAACTCAGATGATAAAACATTATTGCAAGGATCAGTCATCAATATATACCACATGATAACTAATTGATATATATATATTATTTTCATTAAAACAGTAGCTTGGCAAACTTACATAACCCAAGTTTCTGAACTTGAATTCCAAGCACATCCTGCCCTCTCTGACAAACTCTAAATTATAATAGCTTAGAAAATCTGTAATTAAGAAGATTTATTTTACGTCTTTCAGAAACACTGCCTATCACCGGGTGTTTTAAAACCATCCTTCTCAACAGCATCCTTTTTCTTAACCATAACCATCATTTCAGTTTGTTTCCATTATCTGGCAAGAAAACAAAAAAGTCCAAGCAATAACACCTTCATGCAAAAAAAAAAAAAAATAATCAAAAACCAAAAAATCCCCAAGCATTCAGAAACAGCTCTTCACAAACTCATCAAAAGGGCTTTGAGGTACAAGACAGCAAATGACTTCTTATGTAGGAATCAGACTGCAGCAGGAAAAAAAAGAAAACCACAGAGCAGAGTGCCTTAACATACTCGCAGGTGGGTCACACACTGGGAGAGCACACCACCCACAACACATATGATAGAGCTCTGCACTCACACACAGAGTAAATTTCAGCTTCGTAATGCACAGCTACTTGACTGGCAGAGAGCTTGGGCTCCGCGGGCGAGAGCAATGTTTGGCACGTGCAGGGCTCAGTTCTGGTTCTACCTAGAGAGGCCACCATCATTGCTTTGGCTTCCCAATGTCCATGCTGCAAGGTGAGATTAGGATCAGTCTCACCACGTGCTTAAAATCCGAGTTGCAGCTTACGTTCATTAGGAACATTTCTAGTGAATCCCCTAATAAATGCAATTGTCATCTTGCCTGACCTATTTTCTATAGAAAATGCCTAAATGTAATGGAAGGTATGTCGGTGAGCTAGGAAGGCAGGGCACGGGGAAGAGAAAAAAAGGCAGCTCTCTTGCAGAGTCTCAAAAAGCCAACAAGCAGAGGAACCTTCCATACCATCTCATCCTGCTCCAGACCCTCCAGTCCTACCTTGTCATCTGCATAAACTGAGCCTGCAGCAGCAGCAGTTCAACTGAGGTAACAGGTCTTTTATCCACCTCTATTTATCCAGCTGGAAGAAGCTGGGCCCACAACGAAGAGATAAAGCTAAGGCCAAAAATTCCCTAGAATTTGTAGGCCAGGGAAGCTTATGCAAATGAAACCCAGATTTTCTATTATTCAGTCCTTATTATGCTGTCCTCGGTAAGGCACACAATTAGTCCCTGTGCAATGCCTCCAGGTGGGGCTACAGATCTACTCCTGCTGACATCAATTGAGCGTTCCCAGGAGTGAGAATTTGGCTGTTTCTGCCTATTAGCCAATGTCTGGAAATGTTGCTCCCTGGCTCCATCCTCTCCTACCATTTTTGTTCCATATTGAATCCTTTTTTTTTTACACCATGACCTAAACTTTCTCGTACCTTTCTACAACTGAAGAGAAATTGGGAAAGAATGAAAAGACTGGCTTAGCAAGCTGGGAAATCAGTAACATAAGGAGAGAGAAGGAGCAACTAATTTGTTAGGAAAAAAAAACTTTGCCTTGCCTTGAGCAAGATTCAAACTCAAATTCTTCTAGCTCTCAACCACAGTTACTTGCTGCAAACATATCTTCTCCACAAAAGATCCCGGATGCCTGGGAGCAGCCAAATATGCACTGATGCTTTGAGAATTTTGTGAATTATAACAGCAATACTTCACATTAAAATGTCATTCAATAGCCTGGTTTTGGTAGCTGTAATCCAAGCTCTTCAGTTTGCATTGCACTCTGTAAGTTTGGGGTTATAAACAAGATGTGGTAGCTGGCTGTGGGCATTTTCAGGCGGAGCTTGGTGTTTTATAGGGAGGTCTATGCCCCAACTTCTTAGATAGCAGTTAAAAAGTTTAGTGCAGGTTACTAGAGTTTGACCCCCTTCACACAGTCTTCCAGCTTCCTTACCTTTGTGGTAGACCATAAGGTTATAACAGAATCAAAAGCTCAGTGGTAGCTGCTGAAGTTGGCTAGAAAATGGGGAAAACGAACATCACTCAGGCTACTGCAGTGAAGACAATCACTCTTCCATTATTTGCAACAAACTTTTTTGAAAGCACTTTAGCAACACTGTTCTTAAAACAAAAGAGAGGACTGCCTGAAAATACACTGGGAACTTAAAGTCTTCTGCTTGAAGAGCCGCTGCAGACTGTGTATTGTTTTGCAGTTGGAAATGTGCAACTGACTGTAGAAAAGCGTATGTGCCTGTGTATGTCTGCTGTCTGTGAAGTCTAGAGGGATTATTCCATGTTAATGAGAGCCAAGGAATTCCTCTAGCAGCATCTTGCATAAGTGAGAATCACATAATTTAAAGCTGGCCAGGGGCAGCTTTAACTTACATGCCATTTTCAAAATTGCTTTTTTTTTCCTTTTTGAGGAAAGAAAAGCTATAACCACACTCAGTTTTGCTAGCTCGCTTCCATTTTGCATGTCCACTAACCCTTCTACAGAATGGATTTGCACCCTTCTAAAAACCTGTAAGTGGAATACATGTTATTTCCTTAATGGACGAATACTGATTTTGCAGAACGAAAGTGATAATACTACACAATGCTTCCCTCAAGTCCATTAAATGAAACTCCAGGCTATACGGTCTGTAAATCACAGCAGATTATGCTACTTGGGTCCATATTCTTCCTTTTCTCTGACCGCCTTCTTTTTTTCCTGTAAAGCAACATGGAAAAGGATGTCTTTCAGTAACAGATTAGTTTTTCTTTTCATTAATTTATTTGTATTAGTGTCCCCAGCAATGGGAAAATGTGATAATTCTGCCAGTTTATTTTCTAAAATACGTAAAGAAAGATACAGTAAAATACAGGGCCTTTCTGTCTGTAGCCACTCAAACCTTTGATAATGTCTTTCTCTCACCATGCAGTTAATGAAACCCTATAGTTCATAATACTTTATAATAATTTAATACAAAATTTCTCCCATTTAACAAAGCAATTGCTCAACAGTAACTCACCGTTTCTTCACTGAGGCGTGTGGCTGTACAAGAGCTAGCTTAGGTTTGCTGCGGAGCTCTGGACAAAGCTCTTGTTTTAAGTGAATTTTCTCAGCTTTAGCATCATTTTAGAAATCTCCATCTAGGCTAGACATGGATACAATACAAGGTCTTTACTCAGTAAAATGTGTCACTAACAACATCTGTATAAGATAAAGCAAACTGCAAGACAAAAATTTAGATATCTTTTACTACATTTTTAATTGGATTTTAAATATTTTTCATGACATGAGTACAAATGAATCCAGCTTGTTAGGAGGGGAAACGTGGTATTAATGATACAGATTGAACAGTCATGACCTTTCCATCCCTATCCTTCTTTCCACCCCAAACACAGATACCCAATGCAAATCAGCTGAAGAGAGAAGGTATGGAAAACTTCCTGACTTAGCATCTCTGTTCAGCAGGTAATTAACAGGGAGCTGCAGCCACCACGCAATTCCAGGACAGCAACCAAATAACAAAAAATAAGATACTATGCATATAGAGAGACTTCTTTCTTTTAATTGACCCTTGTTGAACACAAGTACTAAATCCATAACTTTTATGACTTCTTAAAGGACTGAAAAAAGGCGAAACATATTTCCTGCAAAGATTACAAGTGAGTGTGAGGCAAGGCTCATTTTAAAATAGTACCATTAAAGGCTGGCTGGAGCTTACAGTAGCAGGGACCAAAAAAAACCCCATCCAAGACAGTATTTTGTTTAAAATTACAAAATCTCTATAGAATGATTCAGAAATAGTGGGGGTTTTTAGCTCCTGTACATTAATTTAAATATGAAGCAACACCTCTACATTTCATGCTAACTACCATTTCTTTTATTCTCAAAGTAATCTTAGTAGGTGGAGGGAGGGAGAGGCAAACCTTTTAAGCATTTCTAGCCTGATGTGAGGGTGGAAAAAGAAGCTTGCAGGCTCTGATAGTGACTGCCCCTTGAAAACAATAATTAGCTCGAGAAAAGCACAGCAGTTTCAGCTGTCAAAAGGCACGAAATCCCAGTGTCACCAGTTTGATCAGCTCATTGATAGGATATGCAAAGACCTGTTCAGAAACGCAGAAGCAGCAGTGATAGGGATCGGCATGTTTGTACTGTGTCAGTTTCAGGCAGTGAAAAAATAGGATGATTGTCAAATTTGAAAAAGTAAAAATAAATCCCAGAACTTAAACAGAGTGAGTTATAGTTCTATGGATGATGTCTTAGCTAAGCTTTACCATTCACTTTTCTGAAGGAATAAACAAAATGCAGGCTAAAAATAATTCATCAGCAAAAAAGGGAGAAAAAAGCAGGACAAAAACCTTTCTAAACTGATCTCACTTACCTTTTGACCATACACAAAATTAGTAACTATGCAAAACTATGCAAAACAAATTTTCCTTTGAGTTCCTAATACATCAACTAAAACAAATATTTAAATATTCCAATACTTTTTAAATTAGTTTTATTTACCAGCAGACATATTTGGAGTTTTACAAATCAAGAAAGTCACAGTTTCTGCCACGGCAAGTTTGTCACCTTTGCTAAAAAATAGCCTGTAGAGAGAACACATATTCACTCAGGTTGAAGGTCAAAACTTCAGGTTTTGTTTGCGTCTTTTGCAGAAAAGCACATTTTTCCTAGTCAGCCACTTTCCATTGGAAGCTGTGCATTTGTAAAAAGATTGGCTAAGGACTGGAAGCTCTTTGTGCAGCGTTCATCATTTGCTGTATTTTTATAGCATGCTCAGCATGCTAGAGACACGGCCTCCTGGGTTGTGGCTGACCATGGCTGGTACTGTACAAGAAATATTTGGAAAATAAAAACAGGGTGGGAAAAGGGTAAGGAGATTACAGAAAACAACTCTCCTACCATCCTTCTGCAGACTCTGTGCACCCACAGACACACAGACATACAAAAATAAAAGCTGACACACAAGCCCATGTATCCCTAGTCTCTGGGAAAGCATCGATATTCTCATTATCGATATTCTCACTTCGGGAAATGAACACCTCAACAGCATCCTCCACCAGCAGCGCCTACCAGCCTGTCATCTCTGCCTTTCAAGGGGAAGAAAAAAAACTTATCAAAATTTTGGAGGAAGGACAGGGGTTTCACAGGTTTTTTTCCATGGGTATGAATGAACAGGAACAAACTTAACAGCAATTACCCTCCAACCATAGCTCATTGTCTTACTCTAATCTGCTTTATCTTTTGATTTTGTTACAGCACTCACAACTCACAAAGTGCAAAATTTGTTGTAACAACTCACAAAATGCAAAATTTAAAAGCCCATGGGCCCAGCTAGGCACAGGCACCCATGCAAACAGGGTGTTGCTCTGATTATATCCAGCCAGCACTTTATGAACGCTTGAAAACTTTACGCTGTTTCTACCTGGCTAAAACCAGCGGAACTCGTTCCTGAGGTTCAAAACCATTTGTCTTTTCTGTTTCCAGCTAAAAGACAAACTCAGATGCAATTATGATAAGAAAAAGTTGCTCAAGTGGTATTTTTTGATCAAAAAGAAACATAACCTAATTCCAGAAGCATGCCATTTAGGAGACGAAGGCCTTTTGCTCCAAGACAGATTAAGCAGTTAAACTACCAAGGACTTTCCTGACACATATAAAATTTTAAAATTTCAAGAAAGCATGCTGGATATTTTCTAGTGATTTTCCATGTATCTCTGGGAAACACATCACTCATATAGCTTTCTTATCATGATTTAAAAAATATATTTTAAACTTTTCCTTCCAAATATAAAGATTACAGATAGTGACAGAATTTAAGAGAAAAACATTCATTGAGAGAGATATCTAATTATATTTCAATTTTGGTGTGAAAAATATCCACAATCCTGATCTGTTCTCAGTCAGTTGGACTTTTGCCAATATATAATAAGATTAAAATATGAGATTAAAATATGTTTCAAGATACTTCTACAATAACTGGTCTAAAGGCGAATTCTCGTTTTTGTAGCTAGTACCTAAACACACAATCTATGAACAATTAAATAGTAAAGTAAATTTTTCATCATTTCTCCCTTAAAAGAAAAAAAAAAGAATACTATTAATTCTGATATAGATGATTTCAATTACAGGACTTCATGCTTTCCAACTCCAGTGCATTAAGTGAAACAGAAAGGTTATTCAGTTAAATTACAGAATCTCTGGAAATGTACGAAATCTTTCCAATGGAAATCTTAATTATTAAGGAACTACAGATTGTAATTATTTTTACCTAACTGGAGAAGAAAATATTTTTGAACCTCCATTTTTGAGAAGGTACAGTTATAATATTCCTACAATGTCTCTTGGTTTTGAAATGTGGCATATTATTCAGCCTGGGTCCTTTGATGTGTGTTTTTCCCTCAATCCATGCTCCAACAATTCTGTCATACAGAGAACTGAAAATTAAGTTATTCTCACCAGCAATACTCCCCCACAAAGAATCTATCAAACCATAGATATAAACCTCAGAACAATCCCTGCCAGGTTTCTCATGCAAATGCCGCAGAAAAACTTACAAGAGCACTTTAAGATATTGAGAACCCTTCAATACAACCCAGTATAATAACTTTTACTTGCTAATTTCTATGGGTCAGTTGCAAAGGAATAGACCTGTCAATCTTTTTCAGATGTAGCAGAATTTGTCTGTCTACAAACAGGGATGCTTTGTTGTTGCCATAGAGACTAATCCTCCACTTTCCTTCTGTTGACACAGCTAGTCACACTCTAAACTACCTGATCACACTTTTAATAGGCAGCTGACTCCAGTACCATAAAATGCTCAAATCAAGTTCGCAACACTTGATGCATCTACTGTTGCTTTTTAAAATAATAATAATAATAATAACAACAACAAAAAATGATAATAAAGTGTTGCGTAAGGAGAATTTTACCACTCGTCTCAAAAAGTAGATTGTATAGAAGTAGTGACTGTCTAACAATTACTTTGCTCAAGTTCCAACTTAATTATATTATTCTAAGTGAATAAATTGTTATAATAGAGGAAATGTTATCTTAAACTTTTTTTTTATGTCTTGGATATGAGTTTCCTTTAAGCATCAATTGATTAAACATACATAGTGTAACAATTACCCAGAAAATCATTTCTGCTTCTTTTCAGATAATTCAGTATATTATATCATTTTCTCATTTTCAAATTTTGAAACCTGACAAGAAAACAAATGTGGAGGCAACTCACGCCCTGCAATAAAGCGATGTTCTGAGAAAGGCAATTTTCATTTGGGTGACTTGAAACTTTGTGATGTTTTAATAAATATTCTATACTTAAAGCTGATTCAAAGTCTATTCATACCTTCTTGGTTTGCAAATCAGTCAGAAGTGAGCCTTTTTCTTTAAAAAAAAGAAAAAAAAAAGAAAAAAAAAAGAAAAGAAAAGGTTCAAATACGTATTCTTTTGTCCAGGTTAGAATAATTTTACAAGCTTTTCCTTTTATTATTCATTGCTTAAATAAAAGGTGAAAGGGACAAAAACAACAAAATGGAAGGACATTTATACGTTAAATGAACCTTTTGCTTCTAAAATGACAGAAAGTCTTAATTAAATTTTTCATTATGGCATTATTTTGAAGTTTATTTCATCTAAATTCTTTTGCACATTGGCAGTAAAATGTCTCTACTTCCATTCTTCAAACTGCCTTTAGCTGCCTTCAGTGTTAAATTGCTAATTCTCTTCCCAGTTCCTCCTAATACAAAATGAAAATTCTAAAGGTAATTTTCCAAAGCTATTTTGCCCTCCTTTAACATATATTATAAAAAGTTTGTTGTGACTCCTTCAATTAACAAGAAAAATTGATGTGTATCATTAATTACGTCAGTAGAAATCATAAATCATCACTGAGTGCTGCAATTAATTATTTTAAAGTCATGCAAAGACAAATGACAGGCAGAAGATAAATCCACAGACCCTTCAGATCAGAGTGAAATGGGAGAGAAAAAATGGAGAAGAAGAAAAGATGCAACAAAATCGGCAACGGCTTATGAATTAAAACACATGAATCATTTTCCCCTGTTTTAACAATGTCAATAAAGAGATTATAGCAAAACTAAAACACTAGTAGAAGTCAATGGTGTTTCCATTACAAGCCTTAATTTCCAAGGGTTGCATATTTTTATTTTCCCTATTTATAAACTGACTGAAAAAGATCCTCTTACAAGCTTACCTTTTTTGCTTTCTATTTGTCTTTGTTTTGGAGAAGGGTAGCTAAAATGCCAGAAGGATCAAGCACACTTTTTTAATGTATTTTACCATCCTTGCTGCTGTAATGCCAACGAACAGTATGACGTTTTAACCGACCTTTTTTCTGGTGAAAAAATGACTAGCATGAATACAAAATAGCAATTTTCTGTATATGAATTAGTGGTATTTGAATGATACAGCCTACTAATTTAATTCTATTCATCCTTTTCTCTAACATTTGCACTAAGAAAGGTGGCTCCAAATATCCAGGAACTCGTAGATGAAGGACGTTAGTACTGCATACCATAAAATATGGGCTTTTCCTGAAAACTCTGCCAAACAGATAGGCTTCCAAAGCTCAGGACTTTTAGCAAAAGTTGCTATTCTTAATATCTAAGTGTAGCTATTTGCGTAGTATTGCTACCTGTACAGGTACATGGAGGGGCACAAATATGGGCTAATACAGTCTCACAAATTCTTGCAGGAAGACAGTGTCTTGATGAAAAAACTGAACTTGGAATTTATCTTGGAGGATAAGAAATTTCTGGAAAAACATGAGTATTTAAGACCTGAACCAACTGTCTTTATATGGATATTTGTTCGCAAATACAGCTATATATACCAATTCTGTATGTAACTATACATACCTACACATCACTAGCATGCTCACACAGTTGTAAGTCCCTTTCTTAGCTGCAATCTGAGGGCTTAGGACAAAGTACAAATACCCACAGTATTAGCAAGTTTTCAAGTTCAGAATTTAAACACAGTTTTTCCAGTTAATTAAGCAGAGACATAGTATAACGGTTTTCAAATCATTTACAAAATACCGAGGCATTCATACTTCTCACGTGCACTGAATGATATCTAACCCTTTCCCAGTATTTTTCCCACCATACAGTATATACAGGGAATGCCAGCGTGAACATCAGTTTACACAGATAACACAACTTAGCATCCTCATTGAATCACCAGCTATGAAACTAGGAAAAGCTCTAATAGGGTATGAGCAGTTGTACTTTGTAGAGGAGAGGAACACACTGCAGAATCAAAACTTGCTGTGCCTTTCAGCTTAATGCTTTAAGGGCATGTGAGCTTTCAGTTTGCAGAGTTGATTTACAACAGTGAAGAAGCAATACCTGTTTTAAAGCATTACACAGGACACCATGGGAAAGATCTGCAAAGAGGGAAAGTGAGTTCTGGGATCTTAAGTCACCCTCATGTCACAGGCACATGAATTTTACAATCTTTTGCTTTAGGTAGTCCAGCTCCTGAAACAAAACAGTAGCTGTTATCATTGCCTAGCTGTCACCCGCACAATTAGGGCCAGTGCTTTTAAATCCCTTATTTGGTCTAAAATTCAGTTGTGCAACATTGTGTTTAAAATGCCAGCAGCCACTTAAATTTTATTCAGAAAAATGCTTCTACTTCAGCTACCAGTAACAAGAGCTAAGTAGGAGACAAGAATGTTAACCATTGTCAAAAGGATCATTACAAAAAGCAGTGTTTTCTGTTTGAGTCTCACGCCATTGAGAGCATTTGGCAATTATTCTTGTCAGCATCAACAAAATTATGATTTTTTGAACAGTATTCATCATAAAAATACTGCTTTCATAACTTATCATTGTTCACAGAGGCACAAAAATGATACATACAGATGAAGGTGAAGACTTAACATCGTCATTACTTTTTCCAAAGACATAGGGAGTCATAGCATTTCCCCTGACCTTAAAGAGAGCCCTGCATTTAGAGTCCTTCTCTTCTTTTTTTGATAAGTCTGCCAACTATAATATCCATGTGATGGCAAGTACACACTAAACTAAATCATCAACAGGCCCAATAGGATCACTCATCAGTTTTGCATGTCAGCAATAAATGTCCCTTTTTGACATTCAACTCATCTTGACTACTCCATTCCTTCAATAATTCCAAGAAAATCAATAGGATTACCCACTGAGTAAACTATATGTTAAACATTAAGTTAAACGGTGGGAAATTTGGTTCATATTTCTATTGGAAAACATGACTTTGTTATATTCTTATCCCATATAACCTTGCCTGTTGTGGTAAACATTTTTCACTTCACTGAAGCAGTGTAGGAAAACATAGATGCAAGGTTCCTGTAAAGTCAGTTTTGCAAATTAAGGTCCACTGCAACTCCAAAAAGTCTAACATGACCCTCAGCAGTCTAGTTTGTGAACTCGTATTAAGATATTCATTTGTGAACTATTGAACCAGATGACTAGTCCAAGCGATTTTTTAGACCATAATTTAACAAGACAGCTACATCCTACTTGTAGGATGTTCTTGTAGACCACTACTCTGGGAACCACCGTTTCTTAAAGCAGTGCAGGTAGCATTTCGCACACATGCAAAAACATATATGCAAACTGTCCTTTTACTCAATCCTTTGTGCAAAGTGAAAAAATAGTGTCATTTTTTGCTATAGGGGATTTAAAAGTAAGTCCAAGTGTAAATAATACAACGGTTCTATTTTTATAAGGAAATGTAGTCAATTAGGAAGGTCTAATTAAAAAAAAGGATAAAAATACATTAAATGATCAGAATCTTTCTACAATGCACTTTGGAAACAGTTTCTCAAACATAATCATTTACTGCAATATATCTTGTTTTCTTTGTCTTAACTTTTGCTTACATTGGTAAAGATGACTTATCACAGATCAATTTTCCACTGCTTCCAATCCTTTGTCTTCCTGGTTGCACATTGCATGCTCTCCTTATGCAACTTTCCACTTGCAACACGAGAAAGGATTTAAAGATCGAGGAATATTGATCTTCGTTCCAAAGTCAATGCCACATATCCTAATGTGTGCATCACGCAATGCAAGTTAGTTTACAGTCATGCGCATGAGGCTGTGCAGGACAAACCTCTCTATCGGAGCTGCTGTTCTGAAGCAAAAAACTCCAACAGGCCGAAACCGACTTAAGAAGACTGCCAGATTAACTATGGATGCAAAACGGAAAAACTGAGCCATTGAAGAGGAACATAAATACAAAAGTTACGTTCCTTCACTGTATTTCAGTTCCAGTTTTCCTCCTACCAATTTTTTTACAGACACTGCACCGTAGCACATACCCTATTTTTCTAAGTTCTGCATGCCTTGCTTGGTCTTAAAATGATTACCATGGACAATTCTAACTGTTGTGGAGACTCTAAAGTCTTTATTAATTAAATTTCATGCTAAAAGGACTTGTGAGACAACCTTCTAAAACCTATTTCACTGTACTCTTCACATTTCTTCAGCCGCACTGTGTGTATCACAGTGGCCCTCAATCATGCTACAGATTCTCAACTATATGATGCAGATTTATCTTTATTTATTTCTGCCCTGCTGTAAAGAATAATTGTCATTGATTAAAATATGTTGCTTCTGTAAAAATGCAGTAGTAGCCAGTGATTTTTTTTAATATACATTTTTTTTTCCCCACAAAGATGGAGATACTATTAACTTCTGGATGCCTCCAGAATTCTGAGTACGCAAAGGGAGACTGAAGGGGGAAAGAGTGCATGAAGGGTTTTTTTGTTGTTGTTCTTTTGGTTCTTCATACTTTCAAAATATAAAGATTTTCTTCGCAAAAAGATTACAGAACTATACCCTGCTGCTTATAAATCTTAAGATGTATTTTGTCTATTCTTCCAAAGAGCCTGATTTTGTCACTGTTACTCCTCCTGAGCAATATTTTATACTAGTATTAGAGCAGTATTTTCTCTGTGTTAATAAATGGCAGAACAGAATAGGTTTCTACAATCTTTTGGCAGAACTGCCTTTAGAAGTCTGCTCCTCTAAAATGTATTTTTAAATGTAGAATTATTCAGCTTTTGTCACAATCCTCTCCCCTTCAAAAATAAATCAAAATGGTTGATATATAAACTTTCAAGATAGGTGAGATTTCAAAGGCTAATCCCTGGGAAAAAATAAAACAGAATATCAAGAAACCCGTTACCCAATTCTACTAGTTCTTGGACTGGGAAGATTAATACAAAGGACGTGTGTGATGGTGAAGTCTGGAAAGTTACTTAAATGCTTTTCAAACCTACTTTAGCTCTGGCTATGAATATGCTATGAACCCATTGTTCAAGAAAGATATTCTTTCTGACAAAATAAATGAAATTTGTCTTGATTGACAGCTATGATAAAAAATTCTCCTTGGCATCTGTGGGACCAGGATTTTTCTATAGGGATCTACCCTACCAGTTCAAGAAACTATTGCACTTATATCTAGTTGCTTTGGCATGAAAAGGAGTGGTATTTACTCCTGGTGAGGATCTGCAGTAATTGTATTTGGCTGGGTGTGAAGAAGCTGCTCACCTACACTACAAACACTCTTACGTGAGATAATGAAGTACCTTTTTTCTGTCTATAACCCACCCAGATCACTGTATTGCCAAAATAATTTGGGTGTAATATCCTGAGTGTGAATTAATGACATTTCATTAATGTGGTAAAATGCTTTTTTTTTGCTATCACGTGGGCAAGAGTGAGGCTGAAGTTTAAGCTAATAAACTAACTGAAGAGGAAGATTAAAGAAGCATAATATTGATGAGTTAAAGAAATACTTCAGATAGAAGAGGTGTTCTTTCACTCTGTAAAGCATTTTACACAGATTACAGCATAATCTCAAATTATTAAGCAGGCACATCACTTAGTGAAGTTGCCTCTTTATGCGGTATGCGTCACATTTGCAGCACACCTGACTCTATAAGGTGGACATTTTTACAATAAGTGTGTCTTTCCTGTTAAAAATATAGGTTGCCTAAGGACACTCAGACCACAACAGTGTCTGGCTACTAATAATTAACAAATTAGTTTGCAGCACGTAAGCACCTGAGAAGGTAAATGCCTTTAGGGACCTTTCTGTGAGGGAGCTACTCCCTCTCTTTGCACCCACTTATTGGGGTTGACTGAGAGTCTCAAAATCTTAATCTTAATTCTGTGTAGCTAGACAGCATTCCTGATTAACAGTTTAGCGTCTGAGGAAATACCATCATCATCACCCTTCCAGCTGACAGAAATAATACTTGGAAAAGTGAACATGGTTTTATTTTCCAGGAAAAAAGACTGAGTCTGAATTTTTTACACAGTTATTTTTGCCTCTGATGAATTAATAAATTCTTTTACTGGTGTTTTTGGAGATTTATATTAATATGGATATGAAAAGTAGAGCTCTGATTGGCATGAAGACAATCTTTAACTGTATTTCTCCTGATTGTACCAAACTTCCAGATTACTTTATCTGCCCTTATTACTTGTTACTCTGTAGAAATATGCATGTATGTACAAACATTAACAGCTTTACAGCAGAGAAGCAAGGATTAAAGAGGCTTTATTCTTTTATCCTTTCCATCATTATCAGCCAACATGGTATGTGCTCCTGTATTATATGAAAAAGAACATCCGCTGCCTCATCCCCATTTAGATTATGGTAGCGTACTCTTCACTATGTGTGCCTAGACACATATTAAATAAATATATTCCTTCTTTTTATTAGTTCTTTATGTATGATTAATACTGTAATTGAAAAAAAAGCTATTCCAGAAAGTTCGGCAGACAGCACATCCATACAATTACATGCAAAGTATTTGCTGCATAGCTGAAGATCACTTTGGACAAGGAATAGCCTTTACACACAAGCTTAATAAACAGGCAGGTCAAGAAAGGTATGAGAACAATGTGCACTCTGTGAAACTCCCTTTGGGTACATAAAGAACAGCATTATACAGTCTGGAGAGAAGCCACTTCGAGGTAGAGAGTTTAGCTGTTATTAGCTGAGGGCCACTAAGTAGTTTTGGGTGTATCTATTACATTTTTGTCAGCACTGGAGTAAAGGTAAAATGGCCTTAGTGCAAGGAATAAGTCGGACTCCAGCCTTTTTTTGTTTTTTAAATGTGATTTGGGTCAACAAGAAAAAAAATATCTGCAAGACAAAGAATAACATAGATCCTAACCCAAATTAAACGTTTGTGCTGCAATTCCATAGAACAGCTGAAGTCCTTCCTGCTGGTGGGAAAAAACAGTTGCACAGTTTCTCCCCATCCACGGGTCTCCATTACAGCTTTTGAAAATAAACCTATACAGCAGGATGTTTGCTACTCAATGGACAAGTCTCTGACTTAGTAGCAAGGACTGAGAAGCACAGTGAAACTGCATCATGTAAATTCCCTGTAAAGTCCTGAAGTAGCAGGCTGCTGAATTAAAGGAGTGTTGATGGGTACTCTTCTCCAGAAATTTTCTATCCTTTCTGCTCCTAAGGTTTCTTATAAGTTTCCAAAACAAACTGAATTATTATTATGAATTATTATTATTGTTGCTATTGTTATTAAATAGTTCAATGTCTCTATTTTCTGAGAAATAAATGAACATTTCTGTATGGGTTGAACCAGACCATGTATTTTCCTTTTTGCTCCTTTTTTAATCGTTTGGGGATTTTGTAGCTGAAAATTTTGTTATTTACATGATCTTGTGGACCACTTTCTTCAGTCTTCCAAAATTATTTTTTAAAAATCATATTTGTATGCATGGAGTCTTATGTATCTAAAGTATACTCTACAGACTGAATGCTGATATCCAGCCAAAAAGCTACATGGGCTACCCTTACAACTTACACAGCTAGGAATCTGCAGGCAGAACATAAACCCATCAAGACCCTGGTGATGAAGACAATTGTGAAAAGTGATGTAATACTTGGCTTTCAATATTACAAAATCTTTCGAACTGGAAAAAACCCCAGTGATAGACTTTCTTATGTAGACCATTATTTGTGGTGAGCTTTCCCAAAAGTATTGCACATTGTATAAAGCCTGATTTTAAAATATGTAATTATTTATGGGGTTAAACTCAGAACTCTTTCGGTTTTAAAAAAGGAATTAAATTCAGGCAAGTTTTTGGAATGCAGTTTCAGGCAGGAATGGTCATCTGCCTGTAGACAGACACTGATGCTGCTGCAGCTGCTTCTATTCATTATACTGTATTTCACGTTTTCTTCACTGTCAACTTTTATGCATTGAATCAACAGCGCTAGGGAAGGACTTACTCACTACAGGAGCATGTTTCCGAGCTGCTCCGGGCTCACAGCTATGCACATGAGAGCAGAATCTGCCCTGATATGAAACACGGGAGAATTTACTGAAAGAATCCTTCTGTTTATCCTTCTCCTGATTTTATTTCTTCCGTTTCGTCACTTATCAAATGAAGCAACAACTTTCTTCCACAACATCGGTAGAGAGTTAATTCCCAAGATTCCCATTTTGATACTTCCAAGTTCCCAGGAACTCACATTCCTGCCAAGAGCAAAACCATTTAGTAAATCTCCAAGAGCTTTTGTAAATAGGATGCCATCCAGCAGATTAATCAGACTTTCAAAGCAAATAGCTGAGGGGTTTGGTAAACAAGAGTTATAATAAAGCAGAGTGTTAAAATACATATATATATATGTGTTTATTTTAATATATATATAAATGCTTGCATTACAGGCAGGAAACAATTCATGCCTGGGACGACTGCATTATTAGTCACAGCACTGTGACCTCTCACCCCAAGTGATAAAGTACACAGGTCAGAATTGACAATACATACTCATGGCTGATCATGGCTGCCAGTTATTGATCCAAGGAGGGGGAAAAAAAGAAAACTTTGCAGGAAAAACATTGCTCTGAATTACAAACACGCATTCTCCTGAGACTCAGCAACTCTCTGGGTTTCTCCCACTGGAGCTGGAAAGCAAGGAGTGAGTTCAGCCAGTATTTAATATCAAGTGAATGTGGTGTTTAATCAATACTATTCTGCTTTTGTTCCACGATGTGGAAAGCAGTGTCTATTCATTCAGTAAAGGTTAATGCCAAGGGTCAAGTGATTTCACACTCTCTGTAGGATCCACAACATTTCAGTAGTTCAGATGCCTTGGACAATGATGACTCAGTTGGACTGATTTATTGCCACTCTAAGGCCCTGCTTAATACTAAAGTGCTATCTTATGATAATACCTCAGAAAATAGCACTGATAAAAGAGGAGGCAATAATTACCTACATTTTGAAGTAATGTCTTCATTTCTAACATCCTATAAAGATGTAAGGTCCATTTAAAATGATCTGCTCCTTGTATTAGCAAGTCAGTTAAATCAGATATTATCAGTGTTCTCTGGTTTATGAAATGCTATCTATGCAAAAGAAATCTGGCGGATGTATTAAGAAAAATGCAAATTGCAAGCAAATGTAATACAGTACATCATTTAACATACATTTTAAAGAATAACTTATTTCCTTGTCTACTTGCCCAAATAAAGAAATATTGTTCTAAGACAGATTAATAAGACAAAAAAGGGACAAAATTGTCAGACAATGTAGAATTAAAATATAACAATAACAGACACTCTATGTTCTAATCAGGCTTTAATATGTGAGACCACATAACTAACAGTATTTACAACTGCTTCTTTTTTTTCTTTAAAATTTCTAGCTTAAGGGTAGATATGCAAAGAGGGGAAGGCTATATACTCCCCTTCAATATGATACACTGAAAATGACATTAGGTGAGGTCATTGTCTAAATCAGAATGCATTTGACTTTGTCAGGGGTTCTAATTTTGAACATGTTAGGATCCCTGATTATTATTCAGCAATGTCTTATTCAAGATGTGTTTTATATAATGAAAGAAGTTCAGATGTCACCAGGAAAATAGTGCGAGAAGAATTAATTGGAAGGCTTATCAGAGAAAAGTCATTTAGAATCCAGCTCTACCTAATATATCATTGAATGATGAATATACCAATCAATTAACAAAATAAAATAAATTCTGCAAATTTGATGGAAGACATCCTATTATTATAAGTGGGAGGATATTTGGAACAGTTAATTACTCCTTATTTTAGGTTCTAAGTATGCAAAAATCCTTTATGTGAATTTTCAGCATCCCTCTCTCCCCCAGTTACAGATATTTAGAAATTTCTTCTGACTTGTTTTAATTGACGTCATATTTTCTATAACACTATGGCTGATATAGAAGAAAGGCATTTTAATGTGAGTTAAAGGAAAAAATCTTGTGTTCTTACATCTGTAAGATACTGTGTCTTCTTACAAAAAAGAATAATCAGTGTAAAAAAGACAAAATGTTCAGCATTTTATTTATTGAGAAATGGACTAGTTATTATGAAACATTGTAAGGCAACCAGTTTACTGTCTTTGGTGTCATAAATTGTTACTGATGTTGTGAAATGTTTACTGAGTGAATTCCTCTTTCCACTCTTTGACTACTCTTTGAATAGGAAATGTCAAAAATATCACTAAAGGTTACGAATAACAGTGAAATGATACTGTTAAAGACCAAAACAAAAAACACCAAGACTCCCTGCTTAATTTTATAGATTTAAAAATCTTTAACTAGTTCACACTTCCAGACAACAGATTCATACTATCTGACATCTGTTGATTTCTTCCTCTCCCAACAAGGTTTCAGACTCACAGTCTGAAATATAGAACACCACCAGCTTTCTAGTTAAAATTTCATACAGAAATTTAGGCGTTGGTAACTAACATACTTTAGAGATATCTAAGACCATCTCCTAAGACATCTGGAACAGAAAACAAAAAGTTTGCCTTCTTAAAACTGATGAAAGTTAAAAAAATGAACTCCTTTGTATTAGGAAGGAAAGTGTGTCTTTTTACTTGAACAAGACGCTTTCTTTAATTTATTTAAAAACAGAATGCCTTGGATGATCTCAGTTTACGATAACAAAGACTTTGTCACACTAAATCAGTCCACTGCACCATTAAGTTCAGAATCTTGCCTGCAGTCCCAGCCAGCGCCCAATGTATCAGATAACAGGAACATCCAAGGAAAAAGACATATTCTTTCTGACCCCATTGCGTGTGAGTATCCGCCTTGAAGCAGGAACTTTATTAATCCCATTATTTTCTGCACAAAACAGTATTAGAGATTATTGGCTGGTAGAGCTTCACAAGTTAGCATTCAGCAAACTTATACAGAGGAGTGTAGAAAACACAGTCCGTCTTAACACTAATTAATTTTCTCATGGCTACATACAGGCCCAAAGCATGTGTAATACATAGTTTCGCTGAGAACAGGAATAGCTATATATCAGCAATACCCCAAGACTGCAATAAAGAACAAGAATATTCACAGTACTTAGTGGTATAAACAGTCGGGAAAGCTGAAAACTGCAAAATTGGGCCAAAAGGTGTTCCTAGACAATTTAGCATTACTGTATGATCTAACGATTCAAATGTTTCAGCTTTAATCTAATGGCTGGACTGCATATTACTTCTTTCTGTTTTGCACACTGCAGTGGAATTCTACTAAGGCGGGTATTTTGGAAATGGGGTATTGAAAAAGAATAAGTTGTAGAGAGAAGAGAATGGCTATTCAGATCAACATCACTGTAATACCTAATAGGATACCAAGAACAAAAAAAGAAAAAAAGACATGCCTAAAATTAGGCTTCTGAATCCATACTTAGGCAATTAAATAAAAGACCTAGTTACAAAGACTGCTAAGCAGCCAGGAGCTCCTATTATAGTGGGTGTCATCCTATTGCAGGGAGGGCAGTGAACTAGCTGGCTCCTGAAAAATGCGTCTGAGTATCCAGGCTAATTATGCAAAATACTTGCTTTGTGACAGAGTGCAACATCGGTGAGATTTATACAGGCAGATTTAGCTGCCTTTTATATACTGAGTGGTACAGACTGAATTTGGATCTCCGTTCATGTATCACAAGTTACATGTGATGTGAATGGACATGTGAATCAATCATGAATAAAGTGTTTATCACAACTCTGTTACTTAGTTCTGATTTATACTTTTGTCTACTGATTTTTTCCATTTTTATTACTTTTGTTTGTTTGTTTAATCTTCTGTTGTGTATGACTTGAGGGTCTGGCAGGCTTGCAGTTGAATTTTAACTGTGTAACATTATTAGAGTAAAAAATAAATTTAAATATTACAAATAAAATGTTTTCCAAATATTACAAATGAATAAAACAAAATTATTTAAGAATTTCATTATTAGAAAACAGAAGTACTGATTTCATATTACTAGGCCAAAGATGGTGAAAATAATGAAAAAGTTAATCTTGCTTAGTTTTATGAAAAATAACACATTGTTTGAGGTAATTCAGTTTGAGGTAAGCTATTTATAAAACAGCAATCTACCTAGTGGTACTAAATACATGCATAATCAAAAACCACCCATGGTAATCTGAATTCTACTCCAACAGCTAGCTGGTGTTTCTCTGCAGCTCACTGATGGTAAAAGGACCCTGCCTAGGCTCAGGGCTCTTACGGGAGAGGACTTCCTGCAGGAATGAAACCCTGATTTGCAGAAAATTTAAACAAAATATCCTTGCTAAAATGAGGATATCACCAAACCTTGACATGCAATCTTTCCTTCTAGAATTGTTTCTGTGCCTTCACCCAGGTGTGCAATGGATTTCATGCACTTAGGTGCAACCCGTTGAGAATGCATACGTGCATCTCAAATCTCTTAAAAATTTTGATCTGAAGTCTCCAACTGTTAAAGGTTGGCTTCCACTGACCTAGAAGATTAAACAGCTACTGCCAGCGTGCTGAACAAGGCTGGTATCCTAACTGAACCCACAGAGATACTTTGGAAAGACAAGACACTTACTTTATGCTCCCAGCTGCACAGGAGTAGAGCAAATGTGGCCTTTTATATCACTATGAGTTGTGATGGACACCATACCAAACTGAAATAAATAAACAAGCTTTCAGAAATTACTCAGATGATATCACCCTATAGTCAGTTCAGTCAGAAGAATTAAAACCAAAACGGTTCACCAAGCCTAAAAAATTCAGAAGGATGTCAAATAATGTATGTTGCTTACCTTCTCGTTTTCTTTCTTTCAAGCATTTCTTCAAGCAGTTATTTATGCTGGAAGTGCAGGTCACCACGAGGGACAGTCTAGGAGAAAAATATTTCCCTTTACTTTCAATTCTAATGAAAAATCCCATCTTTCCTGAAAACACTCATACCATTTGTAAAGTGCCATTATTCTCTGCACTGTGTTCGCTATCCACAATGTCTCTAAAACAGGAAATTAAATCCATCATTATGGACCCGCAAGCCAAATCCCCGCCTTTACTCATAGTTATAACATGATGTCTCTCAAGAAAATACCCAGGAGTAGCTACACCCTGCACCTCCAGGCTGCACAGCTCTCGCTCAGATCCCTGTAATTTCACTTGCTGTCCTCCCTCCATCCTGCCAGGCTTGGCAAAGCATCCCTCGAGGGCATGGCTCCCGCTGCTGTCCCCTCTCTGTTGTACGTCGTGATACACAGGGCCCACCTGAGAGCACAGCATCCCGAATCCTGACCCCAGGCACACTCAACAGCCTTGCAAATTTTCCACACCTGTGAAGCAGATGGGGGAGAATATGTCAAAGTCAGCTGTTTTACCGTGCAGCATTAGTCTGTTTTTAATCTCTTCGCTTCAGTTGCTGAACTGAAATGTTATATAAATATGTCATTCTTTATGACAAAAGCCAAATAAATGCTAATACTATCATTAAAAAGAAACTTGTGTCTGGGGTGTAATGGGAAGATCAAATGACAGAGGCAGTAGCTTTTGCTCAAGGAAAGCAAATGTAAGCGTTCTTCATCTTAAAAGAGTGATGCCACTGCAGCACATCAGTTGGGTTACATTGATCTGGGTGCTACATAACACAAATACTCCAAACCAGGTCTCCATCTGCTGTCATTAGGCACAGAAACACTGAACTGGGATCCCCAGACTGAAACAATATGCTGGCTAGCTGCTGTGATAAACCTCGTGCTACTGTTGGAGACTGGGCTTGACCGACCATATTCTGCAAAGAAGCCTCTAACCGGCCCCCAGAGATGAGACAAGTTGGTACAACCTCTTTCATACAAAGTACATAGTTTTCCAGGAAATACCATTTTTACCTGTAATATACATACCTTTCCTATGAATGAGGCCTCACCACTTCATTTCTTGAGTGTGATTATCGAATAGCACATACTTACCTAGGTGACAAGAGGAACCAGAGCTCTCTTTGAGTCAATCAAAGGCAGTATGGTTTATTTAGCTTGGAAAAAGAAGTCTTTAATCTTTACATGCACATTATTTGTTCTGCCTTTGCACAGTGCCCACCACAGTGAGACCCTCATCCAGTGCTGGAGCAAACAGACAGTATAAAAATACCAAATGCTCCTGCTTCCTTTCATAACTGGTGACTTATCGTCTTCTCAGGCATCTAAATACTGTGCTTACACATAATGCTGACTGAAGATCAAACGAGCACGTAGACAGCATCCCTCCACAACCTCCCATCCCTCTCCACACAGCTGTTCACATCATATTTGAGGTCAGTTCAGTCAAAGCTACCTCAGCTTTGTTAAATTTTTTGACAATACTGTAGCTTTTGGATGCCAGTGCAAACAAGCTGCCATCACATCCCCAGGATTAGGAAAGATTTTAAATTTCAGTCAACTTGGCCTTGTTTGTTTGCCTTAGCTAAGATGAGGAGTTGTCAAACTACACAATTTCCATAGCTGTCAAGGATGTTTTTGAACATGCAAATCTGCAGTACATTTTATCACAAACATTGCAAAAAGCTTTAAAACCGGGACATATGAAATATGTATACTTTCTTTTTGTTAAAAAAAGTGAAGTCTCTAGCTCAGCATATAGGCCTTCACCCTGTATATCAATGTATTGCTGTCTTGTTTGTTTTGTAGCCAAATGGAAACAATGGAGCATCAACAGCATTGTCAGCTCCTTCGATTTATCTCATTTGAGCCTTTTATTATACACAGGCTTGAAGAATGTTATTCCTATTCAGTTTTTATTCTGCTTGGAAGCCTTGAAATTTTCCGAGGATGTGACCTAATCCCACATACCAGGCTTAATTTACCCTATCAAACAGGTGTTCAAGAGAGGCTGGTGTACAAGGCAGCAGCTCGCCCCACATACTGAGAGGGATGATGAGCAGTCTGGAGCGTATTGGGTCCATTTATCAGTTCTCAGGTATGCACTCCCCTTCCTCACTTGGTGACCACACTGCCAACCCACAATCCAGAAAATACCTCACTGTCGTCTCTGCAGCATGTTAAAAGTAAGTGGAAGGTGTCACTTTTACCACTTAAAATGCATGAGAAACCCATGGTTACAATGACTAGGAAATTATAGCTAATTATTTCCAACAAGCATCGCCACAATTTAAAATAAGTTACTTTTTCCTAACAAGTACCTTTAACGTCAATGAAGTTAAGATAAAATATTTTTTAGGAATGTATCTATCTCCCCCCCCAGTTCATTTAAGTTTCGGGGGTTTGTGAACAAAAATGTGTAAATATGTAAACTTCAAACCCATTTCATTTACTTTAGGCACACAGTGATCTTTTTTGGCTCTCTCCCCTGATGCTGTGCTTTCCTCCCTCTCCATAGACCTCTATTGCTGTTGACACACATAGGAGCAGACGTGGTGATTCATCAGTCTGCAGGTCTGCCACTGAACTCTGTATTCTTCCACTGGTGCCTAAAAGCACACATAAGCTGGGTCTTGCACACAGGACAGAATTCTCCACTTTTCGTGAGAAAAAGTTACTCTTTGAGTTTTACCTACCTGGAAGTTTTCATCTGGGTTACAATTAGAGATTTCATGTTAAAGGGGCTAACTCTGCTACAGCAGCAAGGGAATATTTGAAATGCTAATGAAAGACCCAGACAAAACAGACTGAAGGATCTGTTGGAGAAACTGCAGAATCAACCAAGATGCAGAGGAGAGAGACTGTGAAGAGAGTACAGTATTTATCTCTGCTGTGGCAAGCGTGTTGCCTTCATCAGGCAGAAATGTTGGAGTGTATTCCCTGGTTTTGAGCCTTTAGTTTAGGTTCGAGTCATTTATTTCAAATAAGCCAGATCACTGTGTTCTGCCTACAGAACCCCAATACAAAATATCATGTTTCCCCACTTCCCACATGGAATAAACATACAGGAGTAAAACAGACAAGATTTCATATTATATTTGGCAGTTAGCCTAATGACTCATTGCCAATATACATTTCTTCTAGAAACACATTGCTTATAGTATATATGGAGTGTTAAAACCTTTATATTCTAGAATATTATAAGACTAAGCTGAACGCAGCTATTTCCAGTACAGCAATGCAGTTGTCAAGAAATAAGGGTGATTCAAATACTGCACTTTTACTTTTTCTTAAGGACAACAATCCCCTGTGCTCCTGCAGACATCTTGAAGGAGTTGTTGAAATGTATTATTCTGCACATTTAATACCACATAGGACTCTGAAGAGATAAAGTTATACAATGCCTTAGGCCATTATGAACAAGGATTACAGGGAAAAAGAAGGCTGTAATGTAGAGTATAAGTGGCATGATATAAGCAGAATATTTAATATTTAGGACAACAAAATAAATACCACACTGTCTTGGCTACCGCAATAATAGACACCATTTCTTTTCTATGCAGTTCAGATCCGTTTATCTGAGCCAACAATGTTCGAATTCATTAATGAAGCCATTATTGATTTGTGGAACATGACTTAAAATCTCAGCAAACACCGAACAATCTGTGAGGAGCTCTTAAATACTGAACGTATGTAACTAGACATCTCAATTTAACAACCAGACATACATTAAACAGCATTAATAGCTAGGCACTTAATGGATCAATTCCCACTGTTTGTGTAATGTGGAAATAAAAAAGGCTTATTAAATGACAAGCTTTCCCTGGTTTGTGCTAATTAATTATACACTGCATCTGACTGCTAATTTAGTGGGAAAATGCAGCCCAAAACTATGGTTTCTGCTTGAACTTTGCCTCAGCACCACCTAATTCAGCGCAGAGTGCAGCTGCGACCTGCCTCTGAACGACGACAGTATTAAATTAGAGCACAAGGCCATCAATTTAATAAGTACTGTAGCAGGTAATTTGAATAAGGACAGTATTAGTATTCTACCAGTGCACAACTAAAAGCAGCTGACCTTTCAGACCAGAGAAGATCCTTGAACACATCTAGCTGAATCAGAGAACACAGTAATAATCTGACCATATTAAGAGTGCCAAGAGAGACTTTTACAGCTCTACACCCATTACTATACATCAGCTACTCTACAGTACATAAGAACACTTTATGTACAAAAAAACAAGGTTATAAATAGAACAAAGGCAATGTGCAAGATATATTTGCAGTGGCACATTTGAAAATTCTCCTTATTACCTTGATTTATGGTATAAAGAATGTAAAATTAATCAATGCACATAAAAATGCACTATGAACACCCACATAACAACTCAGTGACTTTTCACCACAAATTTAGTACCAAGAAGAACACAGGTATGTGTTGTGTAGTAAAAGTATGGCATATAAAATTATTTTGCTATCATATTTGTTTTAAACGCAGCAATATAAGAAGGACATAGTATTCAGGCAGAAGAAAGATAATGCTTTTCAGCTAATTGGCAAGTTTTTTGGAGGTTTATAACTACAGTAAAAATTCCCTATCAACAGACTGTTGGTGTTGCCACAGCGCTATGTGAAATTTCTCTAAATTCAGTGAAGCCACTTTAGAGGAATGAGGAGGCTTTTTGCAAGGGTCTGCTTATAAATATTTAAAATCACACATAGTACCAACAAAAGAAAAATCACAATCATCCTCATATGATTGAGGGCATAGCAATTTCCATGAACAACCAGTACAATGATTTTCTGTTTTGTTCATTTTCTGAGGGATTTTGGGGATTTTTTTTGTTTTTTTTTACTGGGTGGGGGAAGGTTTTTAAGGAGTAGGTAATTCCAGTCTTCGGGGATTCTTTCCTGATGGATATCTTCCAGCAGAATTTTTTTTTAATAGAAGTAGAGTTTGCCATATGGCCCTGGCCTCTGTTTATCAAGTTGTCCCTTTCTTGACTTGCACAAATAATTCTCAGGATGAAACAGTGGAAAAGTACTCTACCCTACCAGAACTGTTCCAAAAGCTAGGATGCATAGTAAAAACCTGGTTGAGAGCCTTATCTTTTATTTCCTTCCTAAAAGATACAATTCAGGTCTGCAGGTCCTACCATGTCCACCACTTATTTCAGAAATGGGCATGCATTCACACAGTGCTAGTGACCACACGAAAAACTGTTTATTGGTGCATGACTGAAATGTTTAGTAATACCCAAAGCCTCTCAAACCAGCAGGCCATTTATTTTCAATGACATAAGCCTGTTTAACATGATTTTGCTAGATGTTAAAGTAGAATTGTGCATAAAACTGTGCCACTTAGCATACAACATAGTTATATGGACATATGAATTGCTAAATAGCTATGAAATAATTTATATTTCTTTTGTGTGATAGTGTATGCTGTTTCCTGGAGCATTGCTTACAAATATTAAACACTATCTGAGCTTTTAAACCTCTCATCACAGCAAACAGACATAAATTCATTTTGGACTTCTACCTTTTATCCTCCTGAGTTGGAGCTAATGAGACCCACCTGGTCTGGTTGACAGTAAGACTCGGCAGAACAGCCATGCATATTTATGCAGACTCCTGGAAACTGACACAGTTTGTCACATCTCCTCAGAAGTCAGGTTCAGAAATTTCAGACTGTTTTTACTTTGCTAACACTGGCAGGAAAATTGACCAAATTTGGAGGGACAATTGATATTTTGATATTATTGCAATACCGAACGCGTTTTTCATGGCCATAACCAGGCATACATCATACTGACAGACAATTTACAAAATGGGTATTGTTCAGTTAAAATATGCATAAAGCATTGTGGGCTATATAAAATATTTATGGTCCAGATGCAAATGGCAGGTAGAGGACCCCTCTGGGGCAGAAGGGGTCCAGTCTGGAAGGAGCACAAAAGAAAAGCAACATGGAGGATAAAAGAGCTGATATGGAAATGGAGAGGATGAAGCCACATATGGAGGTTACTTGCTGCCTAGAAAATAATGTGATCCTCTGTTGTGGGTTCACAAAGTCCTGTAAGTGTTCGTGCCATGAAAATGCTGTTATTCTGTACATATTCCAGGTTAAAACCTATGCATTGTCCCAGATTACAAATTTCACAAATATGAAAGTAAACTCTCTGGAAAAGAAAAAAAAAAGCTCAAAATTAGGACATAATAGTAAAAAAAACCCAAAAAACATTGAATTATGACCAGATGACCAGGACGACAGACAAAAAGAGCTATGTAATTCTAGGTTTGTTTGTTTGCCCATCCTGTATTCTAGTCTAATTCATGTCTTTACCTAGTACCAGGCTAAAAACATTGGATATATTAAACCAGTCCATCATTAATGAAAAGGGCAATGAAAATAAGGTTTTAAAAAATTAGAAGACAGGGAGAAAGATTATGAAGAATGAGATATAGAAAAGTATCTAAGGAAAGAGGATTCTCTTTCCTCCTCCATCTATTTCAGCCCATGCAGATCCTGCAGTTGCCCAACATCATGCAAGTTTTCTCCTAGTTTCCTGGGCTAAATTAGTGCTGGGAATTGAAAATCATAAAGTAGACTTGTAACTCAGTGATTTTCAGCAAAAAAAGTTTTACAAACTCACTTAAAGTTCTCTCTCTGTTTTACTCATGCTTAGCACCTCCTTTCTTTTCTTCTTTTTTTTTCATGGTTTTAAAAAAGGTACTGCTACATGTCTAAGCCACAGAGGACTGAGCGCAATGTTGAAACACGTTACACAAAAGACACATGACAAGATATTTCCATTAAACTTACACTACATAAAAATGGAGGGTAAACGGGACATGATTCATTCATGAATAGAGCCTTTAGTCTGATTTGTGGCAATAAGTATGCTGTCATAGGCTTACTTATTGCTAAGAATGTATCAAATTACCTTTGCTGCAATTATTAAAATTCCTTCTCCACCTTACAAGTGAAGTTGATTTCAAGTGCCAAGAATCTCCCTAGTGAGCTTTCCCATCAAATATTTCATAACTAAAACGTTAAATACATCTGCTAAAAGAGGACAAGTAATAGTATAATCCATTTTATTTTAAAAAGGCATGCAATTTCAGAAAGTACTAATACTAATAATATAACCACCTAGTTTAAATGTGATACTGTATAATACCTTACCTGCCAGTGTGCTTATCTAGCATCCACAGTAGCTATACATGCAGATGGCACTGCTTAACACAAATTGCTTAACTTTAGAACTAAAGTGTTTGAGATCAGTTTTAAAACAGCCCAGCAGAAAATTATAATTGCTGCAATAAATACTGATTTTCTTCAGGGCATCCATGTCATACTAGAAAAAAATTCAGTGTCTTAACTCTACTTAATTAAGTAACTCATGTTTTCAATACCAAAATGGAATAAAAGTAGTCTATAAATTTGTTAATTAACTAATTGTATTCTGGCATTTCTGACATAGCTATGTTCTGGAGAGAAGGACAGAAAAGGATGAAATCCCGCTACATAATATAGCAGAAATATAATGATGAACCCATCTTTCTAGAGAAATATTTTTCACTGCTACAGCTGAAGCTCTCACAAAAGAAATAATGACAACCAGATCTCTCTTCCTCACTAACAATATGTATTTTAGAATTATTTTAATGAATAGATTATTGGCTGGAAGGGTAAAAAATGTTGAAACAGGTACAGTGTGTTACTATAAGAATGTTTCAGCATAAAGCAAACTTTGCATCTAGCCCTGAATATAGCGGAAATAGCAATTTTCATGGCTGGTTTTTTGGCTGGATGGTTCTTTTGCTCTTCCTCCCCCATTATTGGGTTCCAAACAGTTTGGATGTGACTGCCTTGAAGTTTTGGGCTCTGGTAGTATTGAGAGTCCATTATTGTCAGGCAATTTTGTTATTACAGTAGAGCACTGCAACGGAAAGTTGTGGTTGGGAAAAGTTCCTGCTGGTGTGAGGCGCAGTCCCATACCAGGACTTGTAGATCACAAGCTTGAATGGATCTGTGTTCAATGGAAAGCAAATACACAGTATGGTACTTTGATTAGGACAGCACCATTTACTTGCTTTAGTTTCTGCATTTAAACAAATGACAGAATGCTATTCCCTTTACTTCTGATAGTCAATGCTCTCTCTCCTCTGTTTCTGTGCTAAGGTAATTTAATGAGATCTTTACATTCGTTGTGTGATGAAATTAATCTTCTCTAAATCAAACCTTGATAGTCCCAATCCTACTTGCACCTTGGTAAGAGCTCTGTTAGTCTTTAATGATCTTTTCCTGTTCATCCTTATCCCTCTTCACACAATAAATACTTTTAATGCCATCAATGACACAATCCCTTTTGCCCTATCATTTCTGTGACTCATCACATGGGGAAAAAGCTAATCCTCATAAACATCCCTATTCTTTGGCTCTACATTAGCACTTCTCGGGAAAGAGGTCTCTGAAAATGCTGGAAAGCATTACAAAAGTCAAATGTAATGTTAAAAATTATTAAGAACGGACTTGAGAATCAAACAGAAAATGTGTCACGTAGCAGAAAACTATTTTACTAAGTCCTGAATAAACTCACATCTTGAATATTACTTCAAATCTAGTCACTCCAACTGAGAAGAGTATCACAGAGCAAGGCAGGGTTATGGCACGTAATGGGACAAAAGAATGATCCAATGCAGGGACCAGTTTTCTATGAGGAAAGGCATAATAGGTTAGGAATCTACTGGGGGAGAAGAACCAAAACATGACAAGGAGGGGGATGATACAGCAAAGATTTGTACAATCTTTAAGGGTACAGTGGGGTCTTTAGAGAATAATTACTAGTTATTTCACCCTGAGAACGAGCAGGCATTCAGAGAAGCAGGTTTAGCACAAACAAAAGGAATCAAACATGACATTCAAATAAGCAAATACAATCTTTGTCTCAGGATACTGTCAAGCACAAATGGATTCAAAGAGGATTCAAGGAGTATAAGTCCAGGTGTAGACTGCAACCTTCTGGATGTCCAGTTCCCAGAGTAACATTAACATGGTCAGAGAAAATTAATCTTTCTGTCCAATCAGGTGTCCCATCATTTACCAATACAAGGCCAACACAAACACTAAATCATTGGAATTTTTTCAAAAATCAAAATGCCAGGTCTTCATGGCTATTGTTTATGTTTTATTGCAAAGTCTGAACTAATGGAATTATTTTTCTTATCAAATACTTGAAGTTCATAATTTTGATCCAGGCCTCAATCTCAGTTTATTTTAAAAACAAAACAGAACAAAACAACAAGCCACAAACATTATATGTGCCTGAATTCAGACTCACAGGTTTATCACTCTCTTCTCAGTGACTGTGGAAACCACCCCAGTCCTGTTACTCATACTGATAATTTGGCCTTCATTTTTGACTAGGTCCTCTTCCTAAGGCTTCAATTCTAGGCTTTAGCTAAGTGTGCTGATTCTTCCTGCATAAGGAAAAATCTCCAATATCCTGTCTTATCTATTCATCCTCATAGCTAAACAAACTTATGTCCTGATTACTGAGACATCATCTTCCATGACCCTGTTAAATAAAACCTTGCCCTCCTCATATCCTTCATAATGCTACTGGAAAGATACAACGTATTGCTTTTATGTGTGATCTTTGTCTATTTGTAACACAAAAACCCCACAATATTATTACTAATAAAAGTAACAATAATATCATGGTAAATATAATAATAATGTTTAAAAGTAATTACATAGTACACACCACAACACACAAATCTCAAAAAAAGATCTATGCTTCTTTCGGTTTTATTAAGGTAGACCCAAAAATGACTTGATTAACTTCTGTATATTTACAGTGGTTCTTGCAAGAGGAAAAATCACTATCTTCTAATCTTGACTGGCCCTAAAATAGGCAATTCAAAAATGCCTAGGGATTTTCCTAAGGATTGTCTTAGGCTGTTCTCATTCTTGTATCTAACTATCTGAACCTTCCAGACTAATAAAAGACTCGTCTTTCCTTGAAAAGGGAATACTGCTTCTTTCGGTATTTCTAACATTTCATCTTGCTTTTAAAGAGCCCTTTTTACAATCACAGAATGGGTTGGGTTGGAAGGGACCTTTAAAGATCATCTAGTCCAACCCCCCTGCCATGGGCAGGGACATCTTCCACTAGATCAGATTGCTCAAAACCCCATCCAACCTGACCTTGAACACTTCCAGCAGTGGGGCATCCATAACTTCTCTGGCAACGTGTTCCAGTGTTTCACCACCCTCATTGTAAAAGATTTCTTCCTTATATCTAATCTAAATCTACCCTCTTTCAGGTTAAAACTGTTGCCCCTTGTCCTGTCATTACAGGCATTGATAAAAATTCTCTCTCTGTCTTATAAGCCCCCTTTAAGTATTGAAAGGCCACAAGGTCTCTCCAGAGCCTTCTCTTCTCCAGGCTGAACAACCCCAACTCCCTCAGCCTTTCTTCATAGAAGAGGTGCTCCATCCTTCTAATCATTTTTGTGTCCTTTCTCTGGACCCATTCTTACAAGTCCATGCCTTTCTTGTACTGGGACCCGCAGAGCTGGATGCAGTACTGCAGGTGGGGTCTCACCAGAGCAGAGTAGAGGGGGAGAATCACCTCCCTCGCCCTGCTGGCCATGCTTCTTTTGATGCAGCCCAGGATATGGTTGGCTTTCTGGGATGTGAGCATACATTGTCGGCTCATGTCCAGCTTTTCATCCACCATTATCCCCAGGTCCTTCTCTGCAGGGCTGTTCTCAATCAATTCATCACCCAGTCTTCATTGATATTGGGGGTTGCCCTGACCCAGACGTAGGGCCTTGCACTTGGCCTTGTTGAACTTTCATGAGATTCACATGGGCCTACTCCTCAAGCCTGTCAAGGTCTCTCTGGATGACATCTCTTCCCTCAAGCATATCAGCCGCACCACTCAGCTTGGTGTCATCTGCAAACTTGCTGAGGGTGCACTCGAACCCAGTGTCTATGTCACTGATGAAGACATTAAATAGCATTGGTCCCAGTACGGACCCCTGAGGGACACCACTTGTTATGTGTTTCCACTTGGACATTGAGCCATTGACTGCAACATTTTGGACATGGCCCTCCAGCCAATTCCTTATCCACCTAACAGTCCATTCATCAAACCTGTATCTCTCCTATTTAGAGGTAAAGATGTTGTGTGGGACCATGTCAAAGGCCTTACAGAAGTCTAGGTAGATGACATCTGTAACTCTCCCCTTGTCCACTGATGCAGTCACTCCATTGTAGAGGGCCACTAGATTAGTCAGGCACAACTTCCCTTTGGTGAAGCCACCTTGGCTGTCTCTAATCAACTCCTTGTCTTCCATATGGTTTGACATGTCTTCCGGGAGGATCTGTTCCATGATCTTACTGGGCACAGAGGTGAAGCTGACTGGTCGCTAGTTCCCAGGGTCCTCCTTTTTACCCTTGTTAAAAATGGACATGATGTTTCCCTTTTTCTAGTCACTGGGGACTTCACCTGACCACCACAAGTTTTCAAATATGATGGAGAGTGATTTGGCAACTACATCAGCCAATTCCCTCAGGACACTGGGATGCATCTCATGGGGTTCCATGGACTTAGGTATGTTCAGGTTCCTCAGGTGGTCTTGAACCTGATCCCATTTATGATGGGAGGGACTTAATTCCCCCAGTCCCTGCCTTGAGGTTCAAGGGTTTGAGACATATGGGAAGAGAGATTACTATTGAAAACTGAGGCAAAATATTGCTGAGTACCTCAGCCTCCTCCATGTCAGTTGTCACTGGCTGTCCTGTCTTGTTTATCAAGGAGGGTACATTTACGTTTACTGTAACTACTGCTTAGAAGGGATGGAAAACTGCACAAACCAGCAAATGATTGAAAGCTTAAACCAAACACACTGAGAAAGAGAAAAACCTAATTTGTATTGAATAAAATTTGCAATTTTGTAACTAGTAAACTGGGTTTCTTAAATTAGCCAATATAGACTCTTATAGCTCTAAGCGTACAATCAAATGAGGAGTAAAATTATGTGTAATGAATTGATAACATTGTACATTGTAAGTCATTGAAAACGAGAGCTTTAATGTGTAACTGGTTGAACAACTCTGAGATCATATCACTTTACTTTGCATCATTTTAAAAACTGAAGTAATAAAACCTCTTAGACAATCTGGCAATAATAGTTTTGAGGAAACTTAATGCACTGGCATGAGTCAGTGACTATTATGAAAGAAAGTAAAATTAGCATAGGTAAACCTGTGAAAAGACAAGCTGCCTGCCACATATCAAACATGCCTTTAACAAGACCCTTTTAAAAATTATTCATCTGGGTTTATTTCTGTTCAGACCTATGTAAGGGAAAAAAAAAGTTTAGAGGTTAAATACAAATAAATATCAAAAAATATCAAACAATAACTTGTATATTAAGACCGGAACCAGTTGTCTGACAACCTTCTCTAGCACCACATTGCTGTTTTCAGAAGACGGCATGTAGGCCTTGTGACAGGGAGAAGAGACATAATCCGAAAACAAACAAACCAACAAAAACGTTATGAAAATACCTTAGGGCCTTATGATAACAAAACCCAGCAAGAACAACAGCAAATGATCCTATCACCTTTGTGTTTATGTTTATTATCACCATAAACTTTTAACATCTCTGAATGAACTGTTTCCATGCTAAATTCATTCCTTAGACAGATCCCACATTTCCTGCGAACTATCAGAAGCTTTACTTTATACAACTGTTCACAACAGCTATGATTAAAAAAATAAATCTCAGAAGACATAAAAACAAAAGAATTGCCATAACAGGTCAGACCAAAGGTCTATCTAATACAGTAACCTGGCCTCAGCACCAGCTAGAGGAGGAAGCGTATATAAAACAGGAGATGCATGGAGAAAGCCTGGTACACCACCACATCTTCCAGCAGTTAGAAATGTAGGGTCTTCCTGGCTATGGTTTGCATTCCAATCATATTTAGTAGCCATGAGTGGATTTACCATTCATGAACTTAACCAAATTTAACCTATTCATCCCCTTTGCCTTCATGATACCCCATGTCAATGAGTTGCACAACACAGCTAGGAGTTGTATGAAAAAGTACTTCCTTTTTGTTCATTTTCAGCCTGCTGCCTGATTATTTCTTACAATAAAAGAACCAGTAGGAGTACAAAGAAACTGAAAATAATTGTTTCTTATACACCTACTTGCTGGCTGCGGAGCAGTAATCACCCCTCAGCTGCTAGTACAGCAGCAGAGTTACAATAGATATTTTGTCATGTGCTCCTGTTACCCAGGGACTGTTGGTTTCCAGATTAGTAATAGAACACCACAACAAGGAGACTTTAAAAACAAACAAACAAACAAAGGACTAAGTGCTTTAAAGCTTCCCAGACACACAATGAATTGTTACAGGACTTGAACTCTTCTACTTCCAGTGGAACTGCTTTCCAGCTAGGGAGTGAATTTCGTGCTCATAAGAATGAAAAAGGAAAGTGCAGCACACGACACTTGTAGTGAAGTGTCCCTGAAAACCTCAGGTACAGCACTTCGCTCCTGATCCATGCAGCACCTCTGTTATCCCAAGCCCTGTGCCTCTACTGAGCAAGGACGGACAGCAGTGTCAGGCTGCACAGTGGTTTTCATTTTGTGGACAAATGGGGCAAGAGGGAGAGCAAAATTATTTCTAATTGACAACTCTATGTGAAATTGGGTCTTGGAGGTGAAAGGCTAGTGTGGTAATACTCCACTGCAGCCCAGCTCCGGTTACACTTATTTCTGGACCTAGATGGATAATAACAGAACTATGGGAAGGAAAAAGTGGCAAGGTCTTAGCTTTACTATAGGCATGAGAGAATAATAATCTTCAAACTAATGGGAAAGTGCAAGCAGAAAAACAAGGACAAGAAAAGAGTAGTTACTTTACCCAGTACTTATATGATGACACACACTATTCCAGGTCCGAACTACTTCATCAAAGTACAATTATATACTGTAAAAAAACCCTGACAAAATCAGGACAAAAGAAGCAAAAATATCACCCATCCTGCTATACTAAAAGGTAAAAAGGTTTACCTGAAATAGACACATAAAAATAAAATATACTCTATTATGTGAGAAACAAAACCTAAACTGAGTTGAAACTGACCCTGTCAGTCACAGTGGTTATTGTTTCTACATCAGATGTTTCTTTACCAGAGAAGCTATTCTGCAGATAGATTAAGTTAGGTTGTCAAGTGGCATTCCTCACAATGTTATTATATAATGTAATAGAAAAATGGTGTATAGAAAATAAAGGAGAAGAACAACAGCATCTAAAAAAAAGTCTCAGAAAGCAACAGTTACCCTGCAATAGGCAGAAAATAACTTTCACTTCTCAGAGTAAGCATTCTGAAAAAGGAAACTGCAAATGGGGGAGGCGGAATAAAGAAAATAAATTAATTTCCAAAAATGACACTTCAGAATTTTGTTTACTACCCTCACAAAAAGTGTTATTTGGTATAATAGCATAACAGACATCTAAATTAGTTTATCATATGCAAAACACTATGCATTGGTTTTGTTCAATTTGTTATCCATGTCCAGACAAAATTCTGTCAAAGCACGGTATGCACTCAGTAGCAGAGAGCCAAAAAAATTTCCGGAAAAGAGGGATTTCTAGGATTTGGAAGAAAATCCATGAGCTGGCAAAGGGTATGTTGTACTTTGCTCCCTCTCTGGAGAAATGTAGTTGTCAGGTGTTAGAACAAAAACAGGTCCAAGCTTTGCAACTGTGTGGCCTGAAAAATTTCTAAAGGTAAAGCATATGTAGATCCAACCACTGCCTCCCAACAGGGGTCAAATCATGATCCCTTCTGAAAGGTAACTGTGAAAGGAGACTTTTACAAGGGACTTCAGCGTGGTAAAGGGGGAACAGAGTTAGACCAGGAGGCTGTGTCATCCCGCAGCTGCTGTACAACACGTGGTTTGCAACAGCAGTTCCTGCCTTACGTCCCATTTATCACAGAGCAGCTGAGCCATTTATTAGTTTTTCACAACATAGCTGAGCATGAAAATGGTCATAGCGGGTTCATCCAGCCCAGGGTCCTGTCTCTTGTGGTGACCAGATGCTTAGGGAAAGGGGATGAAGAGACAGGGTGGTAATGCACGCCCTGCTACTGCCAGAGAGCCTTCCAGATGCTGGCAGCTGGGTGCTGCCACATGTCCTCAGGAGGCATTTACATCCACATCTTCACATGGATACATCCAAGGATGTATCTAACACATTTCAGAAGCCATTTATAACTTTATTCTCCACTGTATGAGAAAATGAGCTCTACAACTTAATCATGTGAAGAAAAATGCTGGGTTTTTTTTTATTTTCTAAATCTGCCACTTCCTAATACCAAAAAGAATATCCGTCCACTCTTCTTCACCTTGGCTGCTCCAGGATCAGCCTCCACGTGCCACAAAATCTCACGTAAACCACCACATTTGTTGTGCACTCTATTAAGTACTGCAGGGAAGAAGTTCTGCATGTTCCTTCATTCTTTATCGAATACCTGCCAGGTGGGTTACATACTGGCCAGAGTAAGCTGAAAGCACAATCACAGCTCTGTAAAACACATGCTGTATTGAATGTGCTTTTGACTATGCCAGTGGGGCAGCTGAGTAATTCCCATTTTATTGTGCATCTTTCATCCTGGGTTTACACCAGCCTGATCAACAGCAAAATGCTATGTGCATACACTAGCACAGTGCTTTATCACACATCCCAGGGTTTTTTGGTTGTTTTTTTGTGTTGGTTTGGGGTTTTTTGAGCAAAACCAGAAATATTAGAAAATTTTCTCCCTGGCATAGATGAAAAGCTGCATTTTCATTCCAGGTGTGCAGTATGCATTGCTGTAAACATCTCCTGGTGGAGCTATAATGCAATCTGGAGTTGTTATCATTTCATATACATCTCTTTTGTCTGTCAGACCAGGTGAGAAGTGGAGATCAACTTCAAATTGTTCCAGTCCATTCCTGCCCACCAGAGGAATACTGAGGTTGAGAGAGTCTTGGATGCTCTAAACTCTTTTCCCATCTCTCTCTTGTCGCAACAAGAGTGTATTTTCCCTATCTATCTGGTTTAAACACAGTCATATTAAGATCTAGTCTTAGTGTTCAGAGGGTATGTTTAAATACTTAATAAAAAGTTCTAAATCAATTGTTTATAAACCAATTATAGACATTATTTTTGGTGTAGAAGTTTTATGGAAATTCTTGGCCTGGCAGACTTGATACTAACTAAATATTAACAAGATATAAGCCAAATATTAAAATATACTTTAACTTAGTAAATTTCTTTGAGTTAGTTTTAACTGTGTTCTCAATCATGGATCAGTTCACACACATTCTTAGGTGCTCCTGTTTGCATATTCTGTTTCTGAGGGAGGATTAATTACTGCTCAGTGTTAATCAGAGTGGAGTATCCTTATTGTTATCTCGACTGTAAAGAGTAATTTAGGAGGGTATACAGGGAAGAAGGATTTGTGTTTTGGAATCGAATATATAACTGTATTGATAAACCCAAAACTGAAAAATATGAGGCAAATTCTAACAATATATTCCCAGGATCAGGCAGCCTTCACAGTTCAAGCAGTCCAAAGAAATGCTAGAAACACATATATTTATATGCAAAATTTAAAAGAAGTTGACATTTTTATTGACTAAGAAAGTAGTATATGCCCATACACCATGGTAACACTGGGGACTATATTTCTAAACCAGTTCACTTGGTTTCTGCATTAAAAAAAATACAAAAAAAATCAGCATCTTTGTGTGCAGAAATTAGACTTGCATATAAAGTAATCAGATGTTTAGTTAGTCCTATGCCCACTGGCATTCATTTATTTGAATACATGCATTTAGTTATTTGGTGCATATAAACATTCATGATCTACCACTTCAGTGATACTGAAAAGTAGTACTATTAACTCCCTATAAGCAATGCTGAAACAGTCATCCACTTTACCTCACTATTTCATAAATTATCTTTCTCTACTAATGTAAAATGACTTATTTAATAAATAATGACTAATGAATTATTAAGGAATTATATTGGTGCTTTTGTTTTGAAATATCTCAGCTGCACAGGTAAGAATCCAAATTCCTCAAAAATTTCCGGAGTATTAGGAGTTCTTTCCTAATCCCTTTATAAAATGTTTTGTATGTTTTATATCACCTTTTCTGAAAACACTGAGACATCAAATCTTTGCAATAAAGCTTCTGCACAGACTGACTTTTTGCCCAAATCTACAGAAATTGAAGATAATGTAAAGAAAATGGAACAATAAGCAACAGAGATAAAGCATTTGGTCATATTAGGAGACTGAGCCGATAAATAGACATTCATTGCATTATGTTATCAATAAACATGCAGGCAGTTATTTTTGCTGGGCAATGCTAAGTAGATAAGCTTCAGAATATTGACCAAAAAAAGAAAGGTTTATTTTGAAACCAGAGTTTGCAGCCAATAAACAAGAAGAACCAGAAAATTTTCTCATGACACAATGTATTAACAATCAAAATCTAAATATGAATGTGACAGATTAATCTCACACTGAATGGCTGCACATTATCTAGAGCACTTTGAAGCTACTAGCTTATCTGTGTCTGAGGAAGTTAATTTCTCTGGAGAAAGTAGTTTTTAGCAGTTAGGAAGATACTCTAGGTTCGACAAATATTTGTTATGACGCAAAGCTGGGAAGTTTGCTCTTAAACTACTGGAAGCACAGCTTTGTCCATCCTGAAAGGGGAGGTGGTGGCCAGGAGATCCCTGCAGAGGGGAGGTGATGGGGTGCACAGCTTCTCCAGAGGTTGTGGCACCTCTGGAGGTCACAGAGGAGCAGACACAGGTCATTAGCAGGCTGTTCTTGTGAACACACTGCCACAGGCCATTTCAACCACCATTTTCCTTTCTACCTGTTTACTTGTATCTATGTGCAGTCCAAATACATCTTATGAGTCATAAAGTGCACATATTTTTAGGCACTTATCTTGGGGTGCAAAGGAGAGCTGCGGGAATAGCAATAACAGTAAAACCTGCAGCAACAAGTATGTGTTAGTCTGACATTAATGGGTACAGTATGGATTTTGTGTCATTTTGCCAGAATGGAACAGGAGTGTCAAGGCAAATACAATTTGCCACTATACTCTTGCAAGAATATCTGCATAACAAAAAGGTCAAGTGGTCCAAAAGAATATCTTTTAATGTATTAGAGCTGAATAGCTGTGTGCGGTCTACCTAGTAAAACACACTATTTCCTACCCAGCTTACCCCTACATTAAATAAGGTGGACTATATTCTGCTGCTCTGATCTTTTAAGTTACTCTTTTTTTCTATTAGGAAATTAGAAGTGAAAATGGGTCTAGAAGAGATGATTTGTGACAGCCATGGCAGATTGTGCATCTGACAAGTATAAGCTCTAAGAATAAAAGAGCTTTTGATAATTTTATTCCAAGTGACATTCGATGGGATTTAGGCTTCTACATTGCTCAGACACTTTTGAAATTTTTCCCCATAAAAGGAAAAAACATGAATCCATTCATCAGATGAGAAAATTACAATCTTAGCTCCAAGCTGCGAGTCTACTCAGAGAGGTAGTTTCAAGATGTAACAGGGGTTTATACCAGAAATGACACAGCAAAAAAGCCTACCAAGCTGAGGCCAAACCTTCCCTACTTCTGCCACTCAGATAAAGACTGTCCTCCAGCCTGAGATGTTTGGGGACTTTATTTTCGATGGCCGATGGTCTTTCTCCCTCCAATCAAATGTTGAAGGAGTGTGGATCAGAAGAATACCATTTTGTTTTTAGACTTGAAGGTGCGGGGGGCAGAAGGTTGGGAAAGAAAAAAAAAAAGCACAATTACTATGAAAGTGACTGAAAAAATTTTGCTGGCATTTCTGAATAAGTGGATGATATTTTGTCTTGTGCTTTTTTTGTTTTAATAATATCTAAATAAATGACAATCCACTCTGACCTTCCTTCCATTGTTAAAAACATGTCAAAAACCCAAGATGTTTATTTCCTGCTAGTACTTTCCAGAATAGAAGTGCTGTAGACAAAAATCAAGCAGTGCAATCACACATAAATAAGATGCATAAACTGCAAAAACATCTACTCTACCCATAAAAATCTTAATCTCTTCAAGTCCCTTTGGGCCTGTTTTTTGTTGCTCTTTGCCTTATGGAGTTACTTACACAAGTACAGAGTAGGTGTAAGGTTAGGGCAAAGACAAATTAAGTCTCTTTAACTACAGAGGAAAGCCTGTGCAGGTGGAAAACTGGTGGATATTTTCAAACTAGGGGATTTAGCCACACAGTTCCCATTGAAATTAATTAGAAGTGAGCAGATTATTCTCTCAGCTTGCCTTAAGAAGCCTCAAGCACAGAGTATAAATGAGAAAAGGGATGGGAGGAGGGGAAGAAAGTGAAAGCCCCATAAACCTTTTAAACAAAAATAGTCCAAGCAGAATATGTGTTTCAAATATAACAGCCAAAAGATTTGGATGCTTTGTATAATATAATGCATACCAATACACAAAGCTTATTAAGAGTACTCAAGCCTCTTGGGTTACTTTATAAGTATGAATTACTTCATAAACCTATCCTTTAGAGTATAGGTGTATGCAAACACACAGAAAAAAAAGAAAAAAGAAGAAAAAAAAGACAGCAAAAAACTTGTAAATCGGAATTTAAGGCTATAATCTGCCCTAATTTTTCCCTCAGAAGTTGGAATAAAGCCAAATATTAAATATCAGCTGTACTACTTGCAGTATAAGTTAACTATAGATATACAATGGCACTGCATATGCCTTAAAGTGCTTAAGACTCATTTTCCTTGGAAATTCAACGTCAGTCCATACTGAATGTATTTGCGATGAAAAGCTATGAAGAACAGGTTCCCATAAAATGCTCAAATCTTTACTCTTCCAGTTGGCCAGCCAAAAGGCTGCCTTTTCGTATTTTTCCATTTCCATTTGGAGATACTTGAATATCTTTACATTTAAGAGATTAAACTATAAATCAAAGCAGATTAAATAATTCCTCCTCATCTCTAACAATAATACTGTAGTTCCTAAAGCAAGTATCATTGTCACTGAACTGACTGTCTCTGGAAGCATCATCTGAGACATGACTTTCCATTGAAAGTGATGACGCCTTTACGACAGCCACCTCAGGTAAGCAGCAAACTGAGTTTTACAGGGCACTCAGTGAAATACTGTCATGGATGTTGCACACATTTTGCTTGTTAATTTGAAATTCCATCCACATTCCTTTTAAGGCCCGAGCCTTTCACTTAGCATAGTTTGCTTTGAAACACATAATTTTGAATGGTCAATCAGGAGTTGGGTAAAAATTTTATTTTAGTTTTGTGGAAGAAAAAAACAACTTGTAGTTCTAGTATATTTTTTACTAAATATGTCTTTTTCAACCAGCTGTTCACAGCTATGAAAATTTAAGTCTTTATTCCTCTTAAAATGAATAAATGCACCTAACTAAAAGAGAGGAAACTTTATCAAGCAATACAGAGTATGTGAAACACAGGAATCACTATGAAGGAAGGATGTAACAGAGTATTCGTTTAAGATAGTATAATGTAATAATTTTTTTCCATAAAAAAAAAGAATTACTCTCCTAAAATCATGGATGGTGGCCTCAAATTTCCTTCTTCCTCTCTTCCCTCCCTTCTTTTCTGGATTGTTGGCAGTATTTTCTGAAACCCAGTGCCCACAGAATACATATTGAAATGCCCTTGTTTGCTTTCCAAATGGATTTCTATGACCACATGTTTTGCTTTCATTGCTAGAAGCAGAAGCCACTTCAGAGCCGCCTTCAGAGCCATGGCCCTATCTTTAGTCTATCTTTAGTAGAGTCCATGCTATTGTTTTTATTCACCTTTCAGCTCACTGAAACATCATCTTTATTAGATAATGACAACAGCACTGAGGATGACCACCTATCCAAAAGATAAACAATTTTTCTTTAAGGAGCCAGACATTCACTTTACCATAGTGGATTCCAACAATGCAAATAAAGAATGGCTCAATCCACCTCTTCCTCCAGGCTTCAAGTTAACAAAGTGCTCCTTATCACCATCAGTCCACGGGTCCACACTATCACAGATCAGACCTATATTCTTGGTTATCTTTTGTGCACCACTGTAGCTGGTTATGCTAATGAATTCCAAAATAATGTACAAGAAAAATGAGTGGAAATATATAAGGACAAGGAGGTGGTCCCTTCCAATTTGTTGTCCCTATGCTCACAGTAACAGCCTTTTTGAGCATAAATGGCATGGATCAACTGGTGAAAAGTCATTTTCACTTAGTAGCATTTCAGTGGCTTTTTTCTAAAACCAAAATTTGTTAAATGTGTTCCGTATTGTGACAAAAATCTGCTAAGGTCAACCTATTACAAAAAGATTTCTGAAAAATCCAAAAACAATACAATTGTTACAACACAAAGACTTATATAGGTAGCTTTAAAGGTAAGGAACGTGGACTTGAACAGATGAGATTTTACAGCCAGTTCAAAATTAGGAGCCGAAATAAAGCTTTACATTATTCATGATTCTTTTGGAAGTTTCTTAAAAAAAAAAAAAAAAAGACTGTACATGTTTTACAATCTGGTTATTTACAGGCTGTGCTAGGTGCATTAAAAAAACAAATAAAAGATGCCATCCCTGCCAGGAAGACTTTATGATCTAATTTTATATGTCACCCAGATGAAAACAACAAAGTAGAACAGGGCAAGAAGAGAAGACCTTACAACAGTAAACTTACACAATTTATTGGAATTGTACATGTTTCCTGTTAGGTCAACTACATTTGATTTTCTTATTTGATTTTCTTGCCTGGATCCTTTTCTCATTTCCTGTTTTATGCTACTGTGGGGCAAAGAAAACTTTTGATTGACACCACTTGGATTGGAACGGATGTGTGTCTTCTGAAGAAAAAAGGAGAAAGGATGTTGTGGCTTACAGAACTAGGGAATATACTGTGGGAGACCCCAAAGAAACCTCAAAGGACCCAAAAAAGATCTGGAAAAATTAAGGCAACCTAGAAATAAAGGCTAAGCAATGAGATCTGATAGGTAGGTCCAAACACAACTGTGCAGATACTTAAAAAAAATACAGTGCAAAGCCAGAAAAAGAACTGGAAGATGCCATGATATGGGAAGGTAAGTAAAAGGATAGACTTTTGATGAAGTGGAAGAAAGCAGCACTGACAACAGAGATGAGAGGGATGGAGTACCCTGTGGAGAAAATTACTGCACCCAAATAATGTTTTGATCACAACGGCAGTGGTAGGTGAATTTACAAATGGACCCCAAGGAAAAATCAGAAAAACTTCAACTCCTCCAAGACTGCAAAAACAACCATATCAAATTGTCATTGATGCCATCTTCAGGAATAAAAAGGCCTTGGTAATTTTATCTATGCAGATACTTGGTTTTAACACACTAAATTTGATCTTGAGCCTGTTTATGAATATACAATCAAAGGATGAGAAAGAACCAGATAAATAGGACTGGGCAGAGGGAAACCGGTTTGAGGAACAGAAGCAGTTTTGCAAGTCCTGGGCAACAGCCACATCCAGAAAAGCAGACACCACCCTACAGAGATGCAGTATAGAAGAAGAATGAAAACAAGAAATAGCAGGACTCTCTGGGCAGCGGTTACAAAGAGAGGCTGTATGAATTTGTACCTTTCTGGAATGCTTATACATCCTGAACATGCAGAGCAGGATGCTCCAGTTTCCACACTTAGCTTGCTTTTCGACCTCTGTATGACCCTGTTTAAGTACTTTTTTCTTAAAACATAAGTCAGGATGCTTACTTCTAATAAGTTTAGCAGAAAAGAATCATATAATTTCCTGGCTCAGAAGAATTCAGAGCTATAGGTTATTTGCAATTCTTTGTCATAGATTTACTGCTTTAACTTTGGGCAACATACAGCTTCCCTTTGCCTCTGATACCCTGTTTTTCAAAATGAACATTTCTTCCTCTAGTAAGATTGTTGGTGAAACTAAAACCACTTGATTGTCAAATACTTTGAAATACTGGCATTTAAAATGCTTCAAAAGTTCTTAATTGTGATACAAGTATAAACTTTTACTTGATGACATAAGGATAAGAGCTAGGTTGGGAGAGGGGGAAGCAGAGATGAAAAGAACTTGGTCAGTAAAAAAAAAGAAAAATTTGCGAATTTCCGTATATGGTTTGCACTGACATATATATAGTTTTTCAACATCCCATGTACTGAAATCTCTTGCTTGTCTTATAATCAAACCATTCCTCTGTCTCTATATAGGCTTTCTTGGCCTTTCTTCTGCTTCCCACCTGCATGTTCAATTGCTAGTGACCGCATCACAGGCTCTAGAAGACTTCCAGACTCTTCTCCAATCTCACTTCAAACAGAAAATAGTTTGAAGACAGCGCACAAAAACCAAAAATACAGAAGGAGGGTAGTGAAAGTAGGCACATAGAGGAACCAGGGGTACACTGGTGGCTGGACAGGAGTGCTGGGTCCAGTTCTGGGCTCTGCAGTGCAAGAGAGACACGGTCAGGTTGGACAAAGGGCCTTCCAACGAAGGGCCACCAAGATGATGAAGGCACTGAAACATCTTTTTTATGAGGAAAGGCTGGGAGAGCTGGGACTGTTCAGAATGCTGAAAGGGAGTTTATCCATGTATATACACACCAGAAGGGAGGGTGCAAAGAGGATGGAGCCAGGCTCTTTTCAGTGCTGCCCAGTGACAGGAGGGAGAAGAGGCAACATGTACACACTGAAACACAGGAGACTCCATCTGAACATCAGGAAACACTTTTTTGCTGTAAGGGTGACTGACCAAGCACTGGCACAGGTTGCCCAGACAGTTTGTGAAGTCTCCCTCCTTGGAAATATTCAAAAGCCATCTGGACATGGTCCTGGAAAACCAGGTCTGTGTGGCCCTGTTTGAGCAGGGTGGTTGGACCAGATGACGTCCAGAGGTCCCTTCCAACTTCAACCACTCTGCGATTCTGTGGCTGAGGCTGGGAGCAGGAAGATAAAGAGGAAACTTGGATGTCAAAGGAAACTAAAAAGGACCAGCAGAGCTCCTGCAGAGAAGGTGTACAGTTTGTGAAGCACATAGATTTTGCGTACAGAGACAAAGCAAGTGTTTGGGCTAAGATTAGGAGTTCTCAGAAGGGTCAGATATTAAAATCTTATATGCTTCCATCAGTACTTTTAACAAAAAGGAATTTAATTAAAAGAAACACAAAGAAGATATAAGGTTTAGCTGCCAGACTAGCAAATAGTCTCATGCAGTTAAAATTAGTAGGATACCAAATGAAGTGGAAAATGACTGTAGCTAAGTGATATTACTGCTCATAGCAAACAGGATTTTAAATTAATAAACATGAATATATTACTCCACTGTACATTGTGCAATAATGAGGGTTGCTGATGTTACACATGCATCAAATGTCAGACCACGGTGTGACAGAACAATTCACAGCAATGCAGAGGTATATGCAGAAGCCTGGGAGAAGACCTCCACTAAAGAAGTCTCCCAAGGTGAAATCACCCTAACTATCTCATTGAAACTCTTTATTCTAAAACACATTGTGAAATGCTGAGTTACAGAAAGAAAAAAGGATCAAAAGAGTAGATACACAATAGATCTTTTTCTTCCTAATCTTTGTCTCTTAGAGGGAGGGAGGCAGAGATGCTTTCTGACTCCCAGAGAACTGCATCCCTGTGCTTTCAGCAGTGAAGAGGAAAATCCTTGCCATCCACTCCAAAATCCACTCATTGCCATCTCAGAGTGTCTCAGAGTGGGGCACATTAACAGCCCCAGGAAGAGTCAAAAATACTGTCTGCTTTCAAAATGTAAAGAAAAACCTCCGGTACTCTTTAATAGTTTTCCTTACCTACTGCCACCCTTTGGCCCCAATCCTGCAGGCAGGTACCTGTAGCAAGCCTCACAAGCAGCTTGATGGTCTTAATTCGGCCTCAGCACAATATTAACCTCTGTCTTTGTGGATCTAAAAACAGGATTGCCACCTTGAGCTTCGAACTTCTTCATATAATTTAGTCTCTTCTAAAATTTAATTTTGAAAAAGTGCAAAAAATTAATACTTACAATAGCATGCAGGGATGCCTTAGTTTCTATTCACTCTAGAACAGGCCAATCTAATAACCAAGGTCACCAGTCTCGAGCTTCTATGTGACATGTGGTATAACTAAATATATGTACTTATTTGCATCGATTTTTGTTGCAAGCCAATTGCATTTGCAAATCATTTCCATCTGCATACTTACATAATTTGACAACTTTGCCCGTCCTCGACTAACTTATTTTTAACTTGCTACAGCAACTGAGAAACGGTAAATAATTATTATCCACACTACCTTAGTTTGCAGGGACTACTGCAATCAAGTTTGCAGCCGAGACTGAGCCACCATTGGAGATTACGTACTGTGAGTGTTTTTGCCCAAAAAGAGTTTAAACAGGAATGGATGAACAGAAATGAAACAGCAGCGCTAAGCAGTGACTTGCCTAATGTCGTTCATCAGATTCATGTCCTCTCTGTTAGGCTGATGATGCCTCTCAAGCGGCGAACGTTTTTCCCCTTAACTTTTGCATTAAACTTTCCTCAGTTCATTTTGTGCAATTTCTTTTTAACTTTTCAAAATATCATTTGACAAATTTTGAGGATCCAAACGTTTTTCCAGAGACACGTTTGTTAAATTAATTTCTAATTCAAAATGTCATGCTTTTGCACTTCATGCATTCAAAATGTCATATACAAGTGCCATGGCAGCAGACTATGGAAAGCTTGGCTTGTGGAGGGAAGACGGGAAGGAATACAGTAACAGATGCTCACACATATTTATAGACTATTGTACATAGAGACAGACACACAGCAGGTAAGGCTAGGACAGAAAGGAATGCAGTTCTTCTCTGGAGCCCCTGCGTGCTCATTTAAAACCGCTTAAATATTCCTGGTTAGAATATGACTTTAAGCTCAATTGCCAGTATGGCTGGAAATTTCCAGTCGGACCATCAGTGTTTCCACAACTTCCTAAGAAGTCTGCTGTCTCCTAACGGCACACTAACCCTAGTGCGAAGCGTAGTCTGCTTCACCTGGTTGTTACCACCAGACTTGCTGATCTCCAGTACATCGTGCACAGGAGGCCAAGGAAAGACGGAGCAATTTTACCATTCACTCCCAATGGAGCTCAAAGCCACCTCTTTGGCATCGTCCAGCCTCTCTGCATAGCTCAATGGTTCAAAGCAGTCATAAAAATCATCTAACTCCTGAGCACTTGGGAATCCTTGCAGGGTCAGTATTCTTCCCTTCCTCCACTCCATGCTTATCTGCACCTCTCCAGACTGGAAAGCTAAACCTCTCAATAGCTCCAGGAGTAGTCTTTGGAAGATGCTGGCAGCTGGCAAAGACCATAAGGCAGTCCTAAGACTGATCTGCACCCTGCCATCCTTTACCTGAAGCTGCTGCAGTTGCCAGCTTCTTCAGGTATGCCTTTAGGACTGAGCATTTCTTTTCCTTTCAGTCGTTCAAAGAGGGTTCAAAGAACATTTAATTGCTTTCTTAATACTGCTTTTTAATTTAAACAGTCACAGGTATCAGCAAAAAAAGGTGTTAAATTTTCATCCAAGGGATAATCTGTAATACAAAATGGTGTACCGTATTAAAATGTCTGGGAAACCATTGTCTTAAGTGGTTTCAGTAACCATCATTAAGGTATTTATTTTTAAATATTCTCAATCTGAAAGAGAAGCTTAAAATGTTTACTTCTCTTAATGCAACTGAGAATTTCAGAAGAACTATTTTGGAGCCCAAAGTACCTGTAAACATACAATTTTGTAAGCTGGCAGGACACTGTTAAAAATTTCCTCTTTAGTGATTGTTTTTTTTAACCAGCAACAAGAAAGTCAACAATCCAGAAACGGAGGTAGCTTCGCAGTCCATTTCATCACAGCCTTGAGTGAAAATAGGATTTAGCACCCTTCCCCTTAAATGCAACTTCATGGTGGCAGAGAACAATAATGCACACAGACAAAAAGTGACAACCTTCCTCACCTTGGGGCACTGCAAAACTGTATTTCACAAGATACAGAAAGATGAGAGAAAAGGTCATTTTTTGCTGCCCTTTTTTTTCTTTTTTTTTTTTATTCTTAGTCCTGAAATTCATCCGCAAAGCAAGAGAGCCTCACAAAAGAAAAAGAGGTCACACACAAGAAGGAGGAAAAGGAAAACATCCTTCTTTTACATGCTACTCCAATTATTTTCATTATATTAGAGTTTAGACATTAACAAAACTACTCCCTTGCAAAATAGATTGATACTGATACTGAACCACTTGAAACTAAGGGTATAGCAGCTCCTAGTAAATAATAGGTCAACAGTAGCTGTGATTTCCGTGAGACTGCTTATGGTGATAAAAGTTTACAGAATGAACTCTAACACCAACAGTGAGGAGAAATACCATGTCACAATGATCATATTTCTTCCTGAAATCTTCAAGATGGATGTCTAATATCTATGCTACTTTTTCTGTCGTACATTTATGCATTATAATTCCAAATTTCTGTAACATCACAAGTGAAAACTGAACTATGATGGGGACACAAAAATAAATTAGCTTAATTTTCCTGGACTCCTGACCTTTTCTGGCTCTCACACGCTTCTCTCTATCAGTTGTATGTCAGATCTTGTCCCAGCCACAAAAAAATGTGTTAGTCTATATTAAAACCAGCTGAGGAATCATGTTGAAAGAAAACCTCAAGAATCGTTTCTAAAAATAAATGGCTATTGAACTCCATCTGTTATTAGGGTGGTATACTATAGATATACATTACACATATATGTACACATATACCTACATATATGCACACACACACCCCTGCGCGCCCACACATACACAATTTATGCATGCTCACACATACATGCATTTAGCTGAAAATCTCACTATCCAACAGAAGGTAATGAATAATCTAAGCTAAAAATCAAGAGGAAGAACTGGACCTCCTGGAGTATTGACGTGTTCAGGCTGAAGAAACCTCCTAGGCAAACTCATATTCTAGCTATACTCTTGTGAGGCCACGCACAGGACTTTCTTCAGCTTATCAGTTCACAAAGGGTATCAGTCTGCAAATCCTTAGGGTACTACAAAGGTTCTCTAAGTCTTGGCCTGGACTATCATATTTTGGAAGTGACTACTGAGTCACGGAAGTCAAGTACAGATGTAAGAAGAAAAGTACAGAAGTCAAGTACAGAAGTCAAGTACAGATGTAAGATGCCAGCCCAAATACAGAATCCAAATCACCGTTTCCGTCATGGAAATAGAAGCAAAAGGCCATGTTTGGGGCTTGAATGTGGCCCAATCACTAATACAAAGGAATTGAGAGTTTTGTGAGCTATCTTCTAGTTTTATTATCAGATTTGTTCCTGCTTATATTATTCAGGAGCCTCCAAGTGTATCAATATAAATAGGTATCAATACCTGTGAAGGAAAATAGAGGATGAGAGAATGATCTCTTGCCTTTTCATAACAAATGCTACAAGAGCAAAGGTATAGGAATAAATGATCAAGAAAGAAAGGGGGAGGAAAGCAAATACAAAATGAAAACATGAAGCATACCTTTGTGGTGAGATGTTTCTGAAGTTTACAGCAAAATTTGCTCCTTGTGGTTTACTGAACTCTGATCATTTTTCTTGAAGGATTAGTAGCAATTATCATTAAGGTTCAAGCATTTAACTGTGACTGCTGCAATAAATCTTATTAAAATAACTGAAACATACTTTTTTTGCATGTGGCAACCTGTCTCTGAATCACAACCATCTGTACATAGTTATTGCCTGGTGCACACAGATGGCAGTAAAACAACTATAAAGCTATACCATTCTTTAATCATAACTTCTAACACAACTAAACAAAGTGAAATTTGAGTCAGACCATTAGCATTTGAAAGACTATATGATCACTGTAATTAACAAATAGACTTTAGAATCCCATTATAAAATGTTTTATTGGTTTATGATTGAAAAAATAATAACAACACTTGCACCGGGCAACAGCTTGTTTTAATCTTTGACAGCTCATTTAAAGAAATCATATGTTAACAATAGAATCACAGTCTTAAAGTTTTTATACTGCACAGTTCCTTTACAGATTTAAAATGACAGTGAAAGGTAGTAGAATAATTTATTCCTTCTTGCTTAAGGCACAGAATCATGAATGCTTCAGGTCAGTAACTGCAGGGCTACACTAAACCCCTGTCACTCCAAATCAGTTACAAAGTGAGCATCTGTACTCTCTGCTTAGCCTTCAAGCAAAAAAAAAGAAAAAAGAAAGAAAAAAAAAATCCACATTACTTACAAATGCTGGGCCTCTGAACATGAACAGCTCTAAATGAAGCCAACAGGCAGCTTCCCAAATGTCTGTCTTCTGCATAATACCGGATATTGACCTGCTAGATCCAGCACCATCTTATTAGATAGAAGGCACCTGCATATTTCCACTTCAAATGCCTGATCTTGTACTGTAATTTTGGGTTGGAGACAAAATGGGAATTTATACTAATGGCTGTCAACTGATTCAAGATCTTAAAAGTGCATTCACTGGACAGGTTTTGAGACCTGTAAGACTACTACCAAAATAAGATCTCCCACAGAGACATATTAATATTTCCACCAGAACATGTCTCTGCTTTACCTAATAAAGCTCACTTTGTAAAGTACTACTCATCCTTCACCTCCTATTCACATCCAAAGAAGCTATGGGCTTCTTCTGAGTTTATCACCTCACTTTTACCTGAAGCAACACAGAGGACAGGGAATCACAAGCAACTATGTTGTCACGGCTTAAAAAATTACCATTTATCATCTGACCTGCATTAGCTAATATCGTGGATGCTTTTACCTCACTACAAAAGCAAAAGCAAAGGCAAAGCTCTTTCCACGTAAAGCAAGCTAGGAGCTTGAACATGGTGAATTGCATGGTTCGTTTGAGGAGAGGTAGCTTGTCAAGCTAGGGTGGCTTGCTCCAAATCCATTAATGTTTCAGAAAGCATTTTACAGCATCCTGTGCTTGCTTCAATCTTTGTGAGGATAGCTCTCAGAGAAATCAAAAAGGAACTGAAGAAGGCAGCAGGTCCCCAGATTAAGGCTGCTTGTACTATGTTGTGAGACTGTCAAAGCACCAGATGAAAATGAACAAATTTAGATTTAAAGTAAATGAATAGGCTGTCTTGGTATTTAATGGATGATTTGGTCTTTTATAGTTAAAGTATAGATCAGCTACAGAAACATTTCACAGAATATACAAAAGAAGTTTCATTATGAAATTATTCACTGAGATGTCTACGTTTGTCTTTTACAAGCACCTTGTTCTTGCTCAGCATTAAAAAGGCACATATTTATCTCAGTCCTTTGTCAGTTCCCAGTACAAATAATAGGAGACAGATGTGGTGAATGTATATGTATCTTGCGAAGCATAATAGCGATTCCTTGATGGGCTTAGGGTAAGCAATTGCCCTCCCTGGGGCATATTTGAACTGTTTGAGATTCTTTGCTGCCAGCTACACAGCTTGCTACCTGTCAGGAACTGGAATTGGCAGAAAACAGCTGGTAGAAATCAATGGATGTGCCAGTTCTGGTTCATCCAGCAGAGATACTGTGGAACAGTGCCGTAACTCTGATAGGAATTAGGCAGCACGAACACGTTTTATTTGCACATAGCTTCAGTGCCTTCTCAGCCAGGGAATACCAAGGTTCAAATGATGTTAAGTGATTATTACATTTTAAAACCTGACATTCACATAACAAGTAATACAAGAAATCAGTTGTAAACAAGGAAAAAGGCAGTCGCTCAATAAGGTATACCACAAATCCCGTTGCGGGTCTGCGACTAGAAATGTCAGCAGTGTTATTGGATGAGCCAGTCCTGGGAACATGAAAGAAGAGTTCAGGTTGTAGGTCTTTAAGGACAGCAACCTCCAAGTGCATGAATGGTCAAACCCAAAACTCTGGAAAACAAGTAGACAAATAAGGAGACCAGCCTGGTTTGGTGGGTAACTCATGACAGAGCTCCAGTGCAAAGGTGCAAGGTGCAGGAGGATAAAGCAGGGACTGGCTACAAAGAAGAAATTTGGAAGCATTACCTGCCATGGTATTAGGATGTTGTTGGGAAACCCCCAGCTTAACTGGTGACTTGTAAGGAGTGCCAAAGGCAAAAAGAAGAGCTTCTACTTTACATCAGCAGTAAAAGGCTGAACAAGGAAAAAGTGGGGACATTGCTGAAGGGGGTGAGTGATTTCCAAGACCAGACACAGAAGAGGATGAGGTACTCAATTCCTTCTTTGCCTCAGTTATCACCATCACGGTCTCCCAGGCCTCCATGCTTAGAGGCAGGGTTCAAGGAGAAGAACTAAGAGCAGCGGATGAGGGTCGAGTCAGGGATTACTGGAGAGAACTTGATCCATACAAATCCACAGGTCTAGACAGGATACATCCAAGAGAAAGTGGAGAGAACTGGCTGATGTCCTTGCGAGGCCACTCTCTATCATCTTTGAAAGGTGATGGAGATCAGGGGAGATCCCTGACAACTGGAGATTGGCAAACTTCATAGCTGTCTTCAAAAAAGGCCAAAAAAGGGGACCTTCAGTGTCAGTCAGCCTCAATCAGTCAGGAAAATCATTGAACAAATTCTCTTGGAACACATTTTTGGTCTTGCCACAGAGAATAAGGTGACTGGGAACAACCAGCATGGATTTACCAAGGATAAATCATGCCAGACCAACCTGATTGCTTTCTGTGACAAAGTAACGGGATCCATGGATGACAGGAGAGCAGTAGATGTCATTCACTTCAGCTTTCAAAGGCTTTCAACTCTTGCCATCTAACTTGCACTCCAAGTTAGGATGTTATGGTCTGGGTAGGTGGAAAACCAGAAGGTTGTATGGTCAAGCTCAGAGGGTACTGATTAATAGGTTATCTTCTACCTGGATATTAATAACAAAAGGAGTACCGCAGTGGTATCTTCTGAGACCTGTCCTATTCAACACCTTTATCAATTACCTGGAGGTGACAGTGGACTGCACCCTCTTCAAGGCTGCAGATGACACCAAACTGATGGGAGCAGATGATAAGCTTGAGGATAGGGCCATCATACAGAGACACTTAAGCCTACAGAAACCCTGTGAAATTCAGCAAAGACAAATGCAAAGTCCTGCACATGGAAAGGAAGAATCCCTTGCATGAGTACAGGCTGGGGATTGACTGGCTGGCAAGCAGCTCTGCTGGAAAGGACCTGGGGATCCTGGTAAACAGCAAGCTGAACATGAGTCAGCAGTGTGCCCCAGCAACAAAGCAAGCCTACTGTCTCCTGGGCAGTATTCACAGCAACATATCCAATAGATCAAGGAAATTACTGATTCCCCTCTGCTTAGCACTTGTTAGACCACATCTGGAATACTACACCCACAATGAAAGACTAATGTTGGTTAAAGTTGGCCACTCCATTAAAGTGGCCCTCCATGTTCAGCGGAGGGCCACCAAGATAGTCAGAGGCTGGATGGAGCACATGTCCTGTGAGGGCAGGCTGAGGGAAACGGGCTTGTTCAGCCTGGAGAAGAGTGTGGGCTTAGAGGGACGTCACAGCAGCCTTCTAGTACTTCCATGGAGGTTGTCAGAGGAATCATGGAGGTTATCATGGAATGGTCCGTGGTGGGAGAATGAGAGGCAACAGGTACAAATTAAAGCAAGAGAGGTTCCAACTGGATATAAGGAAATATATTTCACCACAAGGACAGTCAAGCAGTGGAACAGGTGTCCCAGAGAGGTTTTCAAGACATGACTAGATAAATCCCCCAACAACTTTGACCTTACAGCTGCTTTTTTGAACAGGAGTTTGGACTAGATGACTTCTTAAGATCCTTTCCAACCTGAATTATCCCATAAACCTGTAAGAAAATAACCATCTCATGGTTACAAATGTAAAAAAGGAGCAAAACACCTTCACAACCTATGTATCTATATAAATTAGACAGACAGATACATACCTAATCTATCTGTCTATTTAGATACAAATTACATGTATGTATTACTATATTAAAGCCTTCCGCTGTCAGATTTTGTGCCTACAAATTGGTTTAGCATCACAGAGCAAGTTAGCTTTAAAATAAGGGAGACAGAGGGGAAATCAATTTTAAAATACTTCAGCTACATGGAATTCTCTTCCCTATCGAATGTAAACACACTGCGTAAGCCCCACACTTGTGTACTCTAGAGCTGATAATGTCATTATCACACATGATACAATAAGAAAAACAATATCTGCACATTGAAGGAGTTAAAAAAGCCTACTTTAAAAGAAAAAAAGAAAGAGAAGATTGGATCAGAGGTTCATGGGGGTCTTTTAGAGGAAACACCACAGTGGAGAATATTTGAAAGTTAAATGTACTTTAATATTTGTATTGCAGAAGTTACAGGTTTAACCAAACTCAGCCAGGCAAAGCAAAAGCTAGGAAGGAGAAACTAGGCACAAAAAGAGAACCTAGAGATATCTCAACTGAGCTTGGAAGCTAAGCACAAGGCCTTGTTAATAATTTGTAAGTGTGCAATGAAGCAGCTGCCTTTCAAATCTAAACAGACCGAGCTGACCTGATGCTAGTTACACCATCTCTGCCACAGCTTTGGTTGAATGAGTATCACTTCAAATCCTCAAGAGATAGTCCCGATAAAGAACACTAATGTGAAAAAGGAACCAAACAGCTATTTGGACAGATTTTTCATGGATGCACATGCACACAAACACACACGTACATGCACAAGGAAAACAAAATTATGAAGGATATAAGCTTTTCTAAATGCAACGTAGAAATATTTCCGGCTGTCCAGAAGGAAAATGAAAAATGACAGCAGCAATTTTCACTGAAATGCCACTCTTATAGGACCTCCAGAGCTAAGAGCTTGATTGTCTGCATTTTCAGCAAAGCACTATGGTTCTAAGGAGTCAACTGCAATGGTATTCCTCTGGGTGCGTGTGTAACATGCTGCTAAACCTGCAGAGCCTATGTATTTTGTCTTGTCATGAAGAATGCAAGCCAGCTGCAGCCTAACTCACCAGCATGCAAGCACAGGTTAAGTATCAATAACACACACAAAGATCTCCAAGTCTGCCTAGATAAGACTGCTTCTTTGTAGCTGAACTTTACTGTAACGGTAGTCAGTAGACATCTGGGAGCTAGAGTGCCCACTTACTTAAACGAAATCCTAAACTTGACTAACTAGGCTGGCTGGTTTGAAATAAAATAATTTGGTGTAGAGGACACATCACAAGCTTTGTCTCCCAACCAGACTTCCAGTAAATTTACAAAGAGCACTGAGAACTGATATCAGGTAAGAGACAGATTTGGTCACTTTGACAATTTTCTTTTCTATGGTTCGTGGATGGATGAACAGGTCTCTATGTTATCATTCAAGTCCTTCAAGAAAACAAAGCTTTCAAAGTCACCAGAGGTATAAACAACTATTGTCAAAATACTGTTTAAAAACAACAAAAAACATGATATAAACCATGTGTAGGTAGAGGCAGGCCTTTTACATAACTGTTCCCTGGTCTTCAGAGATCACTGAAATACCACCCAAATTGGAGGATGGAGCACAGTATCTTCTAAGTAGGCACAATAATATAACAATAACAATCAGGAGACTATGATGGTTTAAAAGAAAACAGGAATCTCCTTTTTAAAAGACTGCAAGTGAATCCAGTAAGAGTAACCTGGTGAAAAGTAATGCCCTATGATATACAGGAGGTAACAGTAGTCGCTACTAGCCTCAAAATCTATAAGATTAAAAAAAGTTATATCTAGCCGAAAATAAAATTTTGATTTAGTACTGCAGAAGACCAAGGTTTTCATTTATGTTTTGGTAATGTGAATCACTGAAAATCCAGCACTATTTGTGATCAGGCTGCTATTCTGTGTTTTCATCCAAAGTGTACTATATTTAATACTAAAGTGCCTCCCAGTCACCATGCCAACGCTTCTCTGCTTTTGCATCCTTTGACACCTGTTATTCTATCATGACCTCCACAGTCAGTCCAGCTTAATTATGCTTCTGTCCTTCTATGTCTTCTTTTATAAAGATCCTTATCTCCTTCTGATACTACACATCACACCTTTTTCCCTTCCTCCATTAGCAAAACTTTTATCTGCAAATAATAGCTCCAATTAAAGTGAAAATCTCATACTACTCAAAAAATGGTTTTGCAGATGTGTCTGATAGCTCCTAAGGTAACCATGCAAACTTACAGGCCTTTCCCTTACCTTCTGCAGCTATTATTTTCTTTCTGCATCATAGAAATTCATGTGCAACAAATCCGGTTTCTGTTTGTTTCGTGAACTACCATTTGTATCATTTGAAATCATGTGAAGTCACCAGAGCTATGCTGATTTATTGTAGTTGATGATCTGGGCCTAAAATGCATCATGGATGCCTCTGCTTTTTTCAGACAAACAGGGAAATATGACGAATTAAATCATGTACGCCAGTATTTACTTCTCCCAGTGTGGTGAGGAACATCCTTGCCAAGACCATAGCTTCTGATGTGGGGAAGAGGACACTCATTCACTGAAGAATCAGAAAGAAAAATACTTACCAGCACCCTTGCATTTTACCAGTTGTGGAATGAATTAATGGCAAGAACTAGAACACAAAGCTCAGTAATCTTGTAAGTCAACGTTACTAGCCTTTGGTTGAAAAAAGAAAAAATAATGTGAGGCACTTAAGCTTGCAGAAAATATCCCTTGAGTCGTTTATAAATGGGGATTATGTGCATCATTCTCTAAAAAACTAACCACTATAGGCTAGGTATGCAGAAAAAAGGTTTTCTTTCTATTAGCTTGTGAAGTCAGCAATGTGTGTCTGCAAAGTGAACTGCTGGGGAAGGCGTCTGTGAACTCTCTGCTAATAAATATATAATATAAGCTTTCCAGGAACATTCTTATCTTGGAAACAGAAGGGAAATTTCTTCCATTTTAAGTTTTATGCCTTTCTGCATAATTCTTTCTAATATTAAGAAGAACTTCAGATATTTTGTCTGATGCTGAGTTATCATAATTCAAACTTTCCAGGAATCACGTAATCTGTTCTCTGCAAGAAATCAACTCCTCTGTGTAAGCAAGTCTTTTCTTTTGGGTATCGTCCAACCAGTTTGGGTTATTGTCAAAATAATTTGAATGATAGGCATTTGGAGTTCGTGCACTTTCCTTCACCTCCTCCACATTTTTTTAGTCCTATTAAATCTGACCCTGTCTAAGCTGTCATAGAGAGCAGATCAAAGTCCTGTAGCCTTTGGATCACTAGCGATGTCTCAGCACTGAAGATGTGCACATTTACTTTTGCCATCAGAATAACAACCATTGCTAAAATAGCAACTCTAATATTCTTTACTGAATCTATATTGGTACTTGTTTGCTGGGCATTTAGTGCATTCCATGCCAAGTGAACACTTGTGTCATTTTCTGCCAAGAAGAAAAATTTTTGTGATAGTTACTGAACATTAGCAGCAACAACACGTGAAAACTGTTCCAGACTACACTTCCCGGTGACTCCAAGAACAGCCAACCAGTCTTCAAATACGAAACTCCTTCACCAGAGGATCAGCCTAACTTCAAACACCTTCGGTAAAATCTCCTCTGTGTTGTGATTTCTTCAGAGAGAGTAAAACAGAACCATTATTTTCAGAAAACGCTCAGAAAGAGGAAAATAAATTTGAGGTGGCCATCCTGATATACTTTTTTAACTCCTAATCCCTCTAAGATGTGGTTATGAGTAGAAGATAGGAGAGAAACTCAGGAGGGGTTTGTTGCACATCTGCCTATTCCTGTTTTTATTATCCTGAAGTCCCACAATGGATTCCAAGAGTGCGTGGTTTTGGGTAGCCATCCCACCACAAAGCACACACCTCCATGGTTCACCATCTACTGTATCACATGTTCAAAGCCATTAATCTGAAACCTGCAGAATTTACCCTATTTAAACTTTGAAATGATGAACTCATTCTGTATTGCCTATAAATTATGACAATCTCCAGGAGCAACAGCAGCGTCGTCTTCCCCCTCTTCCATCAACCCCCTCACACCCCTCACAGGAGGGTAAATGGGTTTAATGAAATTACTAAGCAGTCAGGACTTTAAAATTTTTATTTAAATGCTCTGGAGCATAACAGTGTTGCTTGACTAAAGGAAGGTTGATGAAAGATTAACTGGGTTTCTAAGTGAGAAGCAGACTACAGCTTCCAGTTTTCAGGACTCTTGGGGCAGATGCTCAGCTCGAAGCCAGCCAGCTTCTGAAGTCACTCTCCAGGCAGCCTGGGTACCCTCGCAAGGCTGTGCTTCCCATGCTGTCAGTGGACTGGGAACAGCTGCTCCAGTTCCTGGTCAGAAAGTCACCTCCGCTGCAAGAATGGAAGAAGAGTTTATATATCTGGATTAACAGACACTTTCTCCTTCAAATCTCTTCTAGTCACCAGCTGTAATTTCTCCTGTAGCTCTAAATAGCTTTAGCAGACATCATAGAGCAAATGTGCTCCAGCAGAACTACCCAACAGGTTTCTGTATCTCAAGGGAGTTGAAAGGGAGCTGAGGTTTCTGTGGATCCCAATCCACTGAAGTCAGCAGTGCTATCGAAGCAGCCTACGCACAGGTCTTTGAGTTACCAGAGGAAACTCCTCACCGTTTCTCCAGGAAGCACAAGGGAATGCATGCATGCAGTTCCAGAAATCAATTCCTGTGCTGCAAATTGTTTTGTTTTCTAGTTTTATCTTATTCTACTTGAATAGCCAACCATAGGCATGATGAGATAACCTTTATGCAAGATCTCCTTGCTTCAGAGATACCTAAAACTAATCAATGAGGCTCCTCTGAAAAAGGCAGTGGGAATTTTTTCATTTGTTTGCTTGGTTTATTTTTCACTGCAGAATAGCCTGGTGCATTTTTAGATGGGGTGGCAGAAAACAAAATTACTATATTATGTCTCGAGAAGCATTCTTACATCTCTCTCAAGTAGACACTGATGTGCAAATGCATGCAAAGCCACTTTGGCTTTTGGTAACGAGCTGAGTTCTCCCTCAGTTCTCTGGGTAAATGCTACTAATTTCATTGCAAAAATATAAAAGGCCCAGTACAAATTACTATTTTGACATAATTGGCGGGGGGGGGGGGGGGGTCTTCCCACCATCCCTTATTTTCCACTCTTAATTTTTTTGTTATCTCTATCTTACTTCTTCTTCATGATTTATTTTCAATTCTTGTTCTCCAATTAATTTAAATAAGGCTAATTGTTTACTGTAATTAAAAGAAAGCAAAACTTTTTAGGACATAACTGTTTGCAATTCCTTAAAATTTTTGCACTGGTTTGATTCAGAACTTCTTGAAGCATATTCTATGAAGATGGCAAAGTCACAACCTGATCTGCAAAATTACTATTAGATCTCCACTGAGTTACATATCCTTAGAAGCAAAATATCTAAATGAGATTATTTGAGTCATTTTGTAATCCTTAACCAGTAGAGACTATTACTTGCCAAACCAGGGTAATCAAGCTAAACTATTGCCAATTATTCTCCCCATCAATAAACCTAATTTTATAGAGCACGTTGTATATATTAAATAGCCTGAAAATGTTCAAGTAACACAACAAAACAGGGATAGTATTAGAATGTATATAGATAATATATACATGTTTTCTTCAGCAGAAAACTAAAGGTTTGCTTTTCTACTAAGCTCTTCTCTGGAGCTTATCTATATTATAATGCTTTTTACCTAAATAATTTAGAAGGTCTTTATTAGTATTAATTTCACCCAAAATAATCGTGGAAGTTGGAGAATGGAACTAAGAATTCATTTTGTTCACAAAGATATCTGGTCCTCCAGGTGGAGCTTAGCTGTTGTGTAATAGTCTAAATCAGGTACACTGAAATCGGTCTCATGGACTATCAAAGGGCTGGACCAGGACCAGCAATTATTTGCATACATTTCACCTTCACTCATGGGCTTAAATGTAACTTGGTTCTTGGAAATGTTAGGCACATCATTGCCATATGAACAGAAGGATCAACTACCCTGGGGATCAACCATGCTCTATATCCATGGTTCCTTACTTGGGAGGAAGGAAGGGTAGGAACACAACACAAAAAAGGTGGGCATGAAGGTCTCCGCGAGTGCTGCTGAGGGCAGAACATGGATATTCTGTTAGTCTTCTCCACTGCAATTTACAAAAAGGCAGGAAAAGTCTACAAAAAAGGCAGGAAACCTCTGCCTCATATCAGAACTGAATTCTACAGCATTACAGCATCAGGGATTTAACATCAGTGTCCCAGAGAGGATGTAACACCTAGCAGCTCCCATGTTGCTTCTGACGAGATGTTGCACATATAGGTCCACCATAAATAGATCATGTTTGCAGTTCTTGTGCCCTTATAACCTCCATTTTGCAGTTTCCAGAACTCTAAGCGAAAGTACAGCTTGCTGGAAGAGCTTGATTTAATACCCAACAACGTGAATGGGAAATGGTTTAGTTGCTCCAGCCAGGGAAAGATTTATCCGATCAAAGGGTGGGGCTAGACTTTCATTGACATCTGTGTCTCCCATTCATATAATGTATTCATCATAGTTTACATAAAATTATTCCATTCCATCAGAAGATCATATTCCTACCCAGATGGCAGTACCGATTCAGACTGTACAGTTTCAAGAAAGCAGATGGGAAGAGAGGCTCTTAAACCTCTGGAATTATCCCAAATATACTGTATGCCACAACTGGCAAAAAAAAAAGAAACTAAAGGGTAAGGCAACAGCCAGATAATGGAGGGCCCAACAGAAGTGAATTCAGCCACAGAAGGACTAAGCCAATGTAAAATCACCATAAAGTTAAAAAAAAAAAAAAAGAGAAGTATAAAGGTTGTACCTCTCTATTTGCCTTAAAAAAGCAATGCCATGTTTATCATATTTAACATGATCAGGAAATGAGAATGAATAAGGATCTTTAGCTGGTTTACAAGATTGTTTATTCGCAGATAACAAAGCACTTTACTAACATAAGCAGTTAGGGGTTTCTTCACGATTTTCTAAGATACTAATTTATCAAACCCAAAATGTTTGGTGAGAATATGTTGGTTGTTGCTAAATCCCAGTAAAACTCAGAAGAATCTGCCTGGCATCTCGCCAGCCTGTCCATCTGTCCTCGTAGTAACCCATCAGGCAGGCTCCTGCAGACTCCACGCATCCAAGCTCTTTGCCCCTCAGCACCCCAGAGGCATTGCACTACACAGGACCCCCAAATCCTTGAGTTTTTACCTGGCAGGTGATTGGAGATGACCCAAGAAGCCTCAGAAACACTCTCAGTATTTCACAATGAAATGTCACTCTGACCTTCTCTAAGCAAAATGTCAGAATTTTCATTACATGAAAAATTTCAAAATGTCATTTTTGTTGCAGTTCTGAACGGTACTATTTTTAATTTCCAGAGGATAGGAATTCCAGTGTCTGTTTAGCTCTAGTCAGTACACATTCTCCTTCCTAGAGAAATCTAGGCTTGCTGACTTATTGTCTAATGTTTTAATGACTTTTCTAAAGTAGAGTGAATCAGAAGTCAAGCATATGATTCCCAGTTTTATGCTCAAAAAATAGTCTACCCCTCACACTTTCTTTATGTTCAGAATAATTTTCCAGAGCTTTCCTAACATTGCCTAAGACCATCATAACTTTGTCAGTGAAACTATATTAATTTCAGAGGAAGTGAATTCTAGTAACAGCTCAAAATTTTAGTAAAATTTTCATAATGGTAAAGGAGTTAAACAGCAACCATTTCCTCTGCTCATGGGTAAGAAAACATATCACATAGTTGGCGTCATACCAGTTTGTAACCAAAATACCCTGCTCAAACTGCATTAAAAATATCCTATTTTAACTGAGTGAATTAACAAAAATGGCCATTTCTGAGATATAAAATTATTTAATTGCCAGGATTCGGGAGAGAAAATAAGTTGATGAGAAGGCACAGAAAGTGATTATTTGACCTCTCTGTCCGCATACGTGCTATCTGCTTGATGCAGTCTTGTGTTGGGAGAAACAGCATCTTAGCCACCAGACCTGATATAAAAGACAAGGACAGCTGAGTGCCTGAAGAATATTAATTCTTGAAGAGACTGCCACATTATCATTTGTTGGCATACCTCCAGCAGGACTCAGCTATTTTAGCATTCTCAGCTCCTCCGGTTAATATTCTTTGATATCCATCCTGAACAGATGTTATTACCGAGGTTATCTATAGTTCTGTCTTCTTTGCTGATTGAATGGGAAGGTTTGGAAGGATGAGTACTTTAGGCAACAGCGACACTGGTTTTTGTCTACTCAGGCCTTAATCGGTTTTATTCCTCATCTCCTCCTTTCTGCATTACCTTTCTAGCTGCTGCTGGCTTAGATTTTTCTTCCAAAATACAAAAGAGGGGCTATGAACATCACTTTGCCCCTTCCTTTTTTTTTCAGTCTAAACTTCCAGAGTCTCAAAAAGTGCTGTGGTACTTTGTTATTTTTTTTAACCTCCTCTGTTTAAGCTACTCCCACGCATCCCGTCCAGTATCGCCACTGGTATAGAGTCAATAGACAAGGGAGGGACCACATACTGTTCTAAATAGCTCTGGGTGAGGTCACGGTCATGCAATAGAAGAAATAGTGGAAGAGGAATTGGCAAGGGAAGGATGTGGAAGATTGCTGGGGATAGACAAAAGACCACCAGAAGGAGACTGACCGTACAAGGAAGTATTTTGTCACTGCTCTGATACACACTTTCTAAAGCAGAACAAGAGAAAACTTGTCTTTTTGAACTGTAACTAACAATAGCATAAAGCCCTAACTTCCAAACCACAGAAGAGGGAGAGACAGAAGACAGTTTTGCAAAAATACAATTGCACAGTTATAAGCCTAGTCTGCATGTATCAATCACACAAAGGCATGAGTAAATAACCAAAAAGGCTTCTAAATGCAAATCATTTGTGCATACACCTACTTGATCTGCAGCAGGTACCTGATCCACTGCAAATGCAATGCAAGTCTTATTTACAGCTTTGCTTCATGCTTCTGAAATTCCTTTAAAAAAAGATGTACCAAATGTCTACAATTACAGAAAATTAGGTTCAGCGGCAACACCACAGCTTGAATGGACTCTCAAAGAAGAATGAAAGCATCAATTTTTACTGCAACCTGTCAAATATGTACTACTGAGGCATATGTGTTTCTCTTCCTTTTTTCCTGTGCTAACAATTCAATCAACAACAAGAAAAACTAGCAGGCTTTCTCTGCCTAATCCCCCCTTTTCTATCTCCAAACGGACTATCATAGGAGGCACTAGAACTTACTGCAATTTCTAGCTTCTTGATACCACAAAAATAATGATTTTCCCCTGTTAATTTCCGACAAGATTCATGAGACTCGAAAACCTCCTGTAACCTTGTTTTGGCATGTGCACTTGCAGATATCCAGTAATCGAATGCTTTCTAATTGAGATTGCCCAGTACTGCTGATGTTCATGCTGTTCAGCAAATTTCAGTATTTTGTTTGCCCACCCCTAGAAGCAGAATATATTTTGATTACATAGCATTTGAGCCGACGTCTGCTGGGGTTCAGAGGACACTGCCAGGCTTATCTCTCAGAATTTGCCTTTTCCTCACAGGGTCTAGGTCAGGGTTGTACTTTTGCTGCCGAATTTAACTTACATCTCACGTGTATTTAGCAGAAAGTGAAGGATTAGGTTATGTTCATATTAAAGGCAGTTACACGTTTCTTTTCTTGTGAACAGATGATATGCATAGCTGGGACACTTATGTGACGAAATAAAGCTGCTTTGATAAACAAACGTGAAGTTAGGAAAATGAAAGGGAAATACAAATTTGTAAAATGTGTGACTATATCTGAGTTATATTGCCAGTTCCATTTCTGAAAGTGAAATATTGATTTCTATGACAATTAAAAACACATCCAGTAGAAGATTTTCAGAGAGCCTATTCCCTAATTTTGAGTCTTGGTTGCATTCCTGCCTTTCAGGATACAAATGCATACACTGAAGACGATATACATGTTACACTGGTTCTCATGGATTCCTCATTAATAAATAACTAACGAGAATTAATTTTCCTTAATTATGTATTATAAAATAAGCAGATCTTTAGAATGTAGGCAGAGCCAGTGAATAAAGCTAGTATTACAAAACCATAAATATGCCTGGCCTACGATTAACCTCGTAACCAACTGAGTGCAAAAATTGACCACTCAACCTGCGTGTTAAAACTAACCAGAAAAAGAAAGAAGGAAAAACGCTGTGTTTTGAGTCACCTTTTTTTCCCCTCTGTGCTAGAAATACCAGGAATGCAAAGCGGATTATTTTTTTTTGCATTTGGCCTCTAAAACAGATTTGTGTTTTCTTTCTTTCTCACAGTCTAAGTAACGTATATTTTTTTCTAACAACTTCTATTAGAAAACAGAAAATGTTTTCTTAAACTGAGAAATGACACCTAATCCTGCCTTTCCAAACCTAGCTGTTGGCTTATCCCTAATACTATCTGCTTGTGCTAGAAACCCGGCAGACTCAGACACCAGTGATGTAATGCCAGAAGTACGACAATATTAACATTTTATATTTTTAATCGCATGCTCCTATTTTCACTTTTACTTTACGAGCTGCAGAATGATTTTTGCTACCTGCCAGCATTGCACAGACAACAGCATTCAACAGCTCTTTAACACCTGCAGCCTTACCAAGCTGAATTGAGAAATACCCGGCGATGCCGGTGATGTTATGTCTACTCCTTTAATATAAGTGCTTCTTTAAGTTGCCCTAATTACTTTTGACCAGAAACATATTATTTTTTATGGCCCGTGATGCCAGTGGCGCGGCGCTGCGGGAAGGGGTGCCTGCAGCAGCTCGGCTCCCCGCGGTGTGAGAGGGTGGAAGCTCTACCTGTCCCCGGCTTTACCCTGCACATCAAGGGTTCACAATAAAACAGTCCTGACACTGACCTCTCAAAGACCCAGCAGCTGAAACAGCCTTAACAAGGTATTAACACAGCAACATGCCCCGTAAACTATTACCAGCTGCAGGCTGGGGAGGGGAGTGAGAGCAAGAGGGAGGGAGGAAGGGAGAAGGGGGGGGAGAGAAAGAGAAAGGGGAAAAAAAGAGTAAAAGGGGCCGTTTCACAGCTGGAGGAGTCTTGGCATGTTCTTTTAACCTCTTCTCTGAATTTACCTCCTACTTGCACGGCACGGTGTCCTGAGCTAAGGGGAAAAGCTCTGCCTTATACCCTTACGTCTTGCAGTGCCTGATCTGGTTTCTCTGCTGAGTCCCACCGAACTACACCATGCTGCTTTTGCAACAACAAACATGCTTGAAACAACGCCAGAGAAAGTAGAGTTTATTTGCCTTAATTACGGGTGGCTAGCAGCCTGCTGAGCAAAGAGAGCGAGCAGCAAGTGGGAATATGCCAGCCCCTGCACAGTCCCATTAGCGTTTTATGAGTCTAGTACATTGAAAAGTATGCTTCCAGTGTAATCCAAATTTACAGTTGGTCTACCTGCAATATATTAATTAAGATAGATTTACTTCACTGGTGATTCTGCCTTTGGGACTCTTTGGGCTACATCACTGCACTAATCAGAAACACTTAATAAACGGAACCTTAATTTCATTTTACATTCAGTTGAGCGCATATACCATCCGCCATGCAGCAGTGCTCAACCTGGGGTGGTTGCTACAGTGCCCAAAAACATAGTTCGATGGTAGATTGCCTGTCACAGCTGTACCACTGAACTTCAAGGACAACCCACCCAGAAGCTACAGCTGCTTGAATAGTGGCAGACGACATTACAGGACTCAAAAAGTTAATATTTAAATGGTTTATGAAAGTATCAAGACCTACCATAATAAACATTAAGGGAAAGATTGCTGGAAGGAGAAAAAGCCTTGGGTTTCAGGACGCAAGCTTAACACTAACTATTTCATCTTGAGAGGGCAATTTATTCCACATTGCAGTTCGTACTCTGATACAGCTGATTCTAGCTTCAGTCTGGTTCAGCATCCCCACCCTAACAAAGGGTCTTCTGATACACTCTGGCAATGCCAAAAAAACCATCTCCTTTGAGCTAAAAAACATTTACATGGATAACAAGAAGCCGAAGAGCTGCAACACTTTTCATTGAGGGGCACGACAAAGAGAAGGAGGTGTTCACCCATTAAGTCGTCAAATGGGATGGGAATGGAGCTGTATCATCATGCATTGCAACTCACTCAACCCACTCTATGAGCACAGCTGAATTATTTGTGCACATTACATTTCATTGTCTGATCGGTTGTCTGGCAGGTAAGCAAAACCAGTGCCTTGTGCTAGAGGCTAATCAGCAAGGTCAATTAATAAAGAACAAATAGCGAAAATGAAAAATTCAGTAAAGAGCCTGTAGTCATAAAAGATTATGTCCAAACTCTTCTATGTGAAGTTATAAACAAGCAAATATTAGTGGTATTGTAGCAATGATGGTCTAAAGAGAAGATAACCAAGGTTGTAGGAGGACTTGGCCTAATGATTTGGTATGTTTGGAAATAATGTGCAAGCTTTCAGGCTTGAACTTTCTCTGTCACACATCATAAGAAACAGTAAAATCCATGCTGGGTAGACATTAGAAATGATTTTTATTAATTTAGACTAGTGATTATAACATTGATTAATCAGCTTGAAAGACAACTAGTTAGCACGTGCAGCATAGAAAGATGTTAGCAAGGGAAGAGATCATTGCAACATATGTAAGAGGCTATAAAGCCAAGGTATTTATTTAATCACTGTTAGCTTCCACTTGAGTTTGAAATTTCAGCTTCAGGCTTAGGTCTTTTGAAGTTACTTCATATATGTCTTAAATAAGACTCAGAACTGAGCAATCAGTTCTGGGAGAGTGGTATGAAACATTTTGAAGAAGCATTTTTGCACTTATAACTGGCAGGGTGTCCTCGCCCTTATCACCTATCTGTGTGTCATATGTTCACTCTGATGCCTACTGATTATTCAGTTCCAACCACTTAAATTCAATGAAAGACATTTGGTCCATACGTGATGTATGTTCCTGTATAGACTCCACAGTTAACAATGAGGAATAATAAAGTATTTGAGAGAAAAACAGAATCAATTTACAAAGCAAGTTGTAAGCCAGTAAGCAAGTTACAAGCTAGTAAGCAAAGGAGACAATTCAAAGTTCAGGTTGTAAGAAATTATACAACCAGCTGTACTGGAAACACAAGCTACTAACGTTTTAGTACCTAACTGCAGCCAAAGTCAGATCTGAGTGCAGCAGCAAAAAGTGTTGGCCAGGCAGTAGTCTGTCATTGTATGTCCTTTTCCCCTTGCCCCTGAACTGATGAGAAAAATGAAGAGTCCAAAAGTACACATGTAATTTTTGAAAGAGATGTGCAGTAAGGATAGGGAGACTTCAGCTGACCAAGACAGAAGGATAAAGGGACAAAACAGGTAAGAAAAAGTAATGAGAAAAGATGACATTCGGAGGAAACACAAAACAGGAGTAAGACAGGAAAAGAAAAGCGAGGGGGGGGAGGAAGAGGAACGGAGATTGTAGTTGGATGAACCATGGAAAAAGGTGGGCAGAGTAAGATGTTTAACACAACAGAGTGAAGAGGAACATGACAGAAAAGAAAATCCAGCTGAAAAAAACAAAGTCTAAAGGTCATGTTGCATCCAAGAACAGAACATGGGGGAAAAAAGGAATGAGTTAGAAATAAAAGTAGAAAAGAGTGAAGAGGGTTTTTTAAAATACTAAAAATGCGCATAAAGGATCAGTGAAAGTGAGTTTTGATGATGAGAAAATATCTTTTTAAGTATAGATAGGAAGAGACATGAAGGCATGGAAAGTGAAAAGTGGAGAATATATGGGGAAAAAAGCAATTAAAATAATAAAATAAAAAAATAAAATAAAATAAAATATAAAATGTTACAAGCTGAGATCAGCTAGGTTTACTGTCAGTAAAAAACTGCAGATGAAGTCTAAAAATTAGCAAAGCCCCAAGTCTTGTATTTGACTGTACTGAACACAATAGCAAATAAACACACTAGTATCCCATAATTTGTAATTTTGATTCTACCTGAGCAAGTTCTGTAAAAGGCTCTGGGACCTAAAAAAGCAATATCTTACAACGCAAATCAAAAAGATTCTGTCTGTAGGAAAGCTGTTTTTGTTGCGTTTGCCATGTCCTGGAATTCATCAATTCCAAGACAGAAAAATACATTACACTTTCATCTGACTTGCAGGCAGTGCAAGGCATCTCAGGTCCTGTTTCTCCTCCTGCTTGCACAGGAGGGAAGAGGGCCGGGGAGGATGCTCCAGCCCCGCTCCGCTCCCGCGCGTCCCCGGTCCTGCAGTGACATCCAGCGTCGGGGACCGGGAGAGCGGCTCCGGAGCAGCGCTCAGCCCCGCCTCGGTGCTTTCCTTGCCAAACGCCGTTGTTAGATATTGCCAGAGTCACTTTTCCAAGGAGCCGATTCTCCTTGGAAGAAGGGAGGACGGGGTGGCAGTACCGCTCGCCATCAGGCTTGCTAAAATAATATGGGATAACTGCAAACTGGCAGAGACGACGCACCCGAGATCGAAGGCAATTCGTACAACAGCATGAGCAGAACAAAGAGGATTTCCTTTGGGTAACTAATAAAAAATGAGCAAAACTTATGGAGTGTAAATTCATAAGCAAAAGACCTAGCTTTTCCCCCATTTAAAGCTTTGGAAGAACTGGCATTGATTGTAGCAAAAGCAGTGGATCCTTTTTTTTCTTTTCATGTGATTCTGCATAAAATGCTCAGGGATAGAAGAAATAGCTTCATGACAGTCCGTTACAGGAAAGACATCTTTTTTTTTTTAACTTAGGGAATTTCTTTATTTACATTGGTAATGGGATGAATGTGCTGTATAAATCCAGAACGTACTGGTCAGAATAGGCAAAGTACAGGCCGGCCACCAGAATGCTCAAAACCCCTTAAATTCTTGCTACAGGGTCACAAAGACCTTGATTACAGCCCTCCAAAGATAGGCCTGTAACAACCTAGAAGAAAGTTTGTGACAAACAAGCTTTTAGAGTAATCAGATTGTACCGGAGGAAAATAAAACTTCCATGAAACAAGACAGCTTTCCAGCCTCCCACTTTCCTCCGCCTACAGAAAATGCTAGCCCTCTAAAACTACTTGCAAAAATAAAATTGTCTGGAGGTGCGGTTGTCATTTTAAAACTTATGGCTCCTACGGGAAATTTTAATATTTCTCTGGCACTCTGTACATTGCAAAGCTCAGTAGCTTTAATTATGAGGTGCCCTTATTGTTTTCCCTATTAATGAAGTGTATGTCTATCTGCATCCACTGGATGTGTGAGGAAAGAAAAGAAGCCTGTATGAGAGGAGCTAACTTTCGGGTAGAGTTTCCACGGATTTAGGCTGCCGAGGTACCTTAAGAAGGCCTTAATAATCTGCCCCAATTCACAAACTCTTAGTTTTTTAAGATGACGGCTACCCAGCTCTTCTGTGTTTAGCAGACGCGATTTGCAAGGGCTCTATTCATTCACAACAATCTGCAACCTTTGATGTCAAAGAAGCTGTGGAGTGGCTGACTGCAAGCTGCAGAGGGTCACAGATCTCTGCTCCGCACCCAGCCTTATCTATTCATCAGAAATTCATCCAGGCCATGGAAACTTTTTTATTTTCACTGCACAGGCCTCAGAAAGCCAAATGGCATGGGAAATTTAATGTAAGTCAGTCTCACATTCCCTGACCATGAATGTGAAAAAATTAATCCTCTGCAGCTAAATACTTTTGTAGTCATTTGGTATAAAAGGCAATGGTCTGTCACTTATATCCTGCGCTAAACCAGTAATGAAATCTTGAAAGGGGAGGTGGGGGGGGGGGTGGGGGGGAGGATCGCTGCCACAATGAAGCCAAAATTAGGCCTCTGCTTTCGTACCCCGAACCAATTTGGGAGTTAGCATAATTGAATGCATGGTGTTATTCTCAGCAGCACAGGATACAAGCAGACCTTGAGAAGGCAGGTGTGATGGCAAACGCTTTCAGCGACATCTGCAGAGCTTTTGCCCTTGCTTTTTTTTATGCATTTCCACCACTGACTGGAGGTCTGAAGTGATATTCAGTATCTGGGTTGTTTTCACCTTATCTCACCTCGCTAACTCTGTTGTAATAATATTAAAAGCAAGTGAAGCCTCGAGGGGGTCCATCAGACACGCACAACCAGCACGTGCCTACTGTGTCTCTTCTTGCTTTGCAAGCTCCTTGGGGCAGAGAGTTTGGCAGAGGGTAAGAGCCACAGGTGACAAATATGTGCGGTACAGCGGTTTTCTAGCCACAAATATAGATAGTAAATACAATAACAATACGAGAAAAAGTTCAAGCTATCAGCAGGAGGAAGTAGGAGCACACGAGCAGTGACAAGGCTCCGTGACTGCTGCTTTGAAAAGCACACATGAGTTATGACTGTCCTCAGCATTCATGACACCAATTATCTCTATAAATGGTCATCAAAAACGAAAGGAATGCGGTCTTGTAAATATTATGCACTTCATATTCTCAGAAATAAATATGCTGAGAATGTGCTTACGAAAAATAATGTATTTTTGTCCTTTTAATTTAAAAGAGAGCAAAAGATTGTTACTAGTGTGAAATATGGGAGACCAGCTTCTGATGAAAAATCTAAATGTTAAAAAAAAACCACAGCAAAGATCAGAAACATTTATCAGAAGAGTTCATGTTTCTGATAAATATTTAAGTGTGTAAGGCAGAACCACTGAGAACAGTAAATACTTTATAGCTGGCACTTTGTCAAAACTATAAGTGGCTCTGCCTTCGAATTTTACATCATCACTAAATTTACAGTCATTTGATAAGTGGCACAAGACAAGAATTACTTCTTTCTAAATCTAAACCAAGTAATAAATCTAACATCAGGATTCCTCTTATTGTCCGTTATCGTCTGATGACAATGCCTTTTACCTTCATTGTCTTGACAGAAATATGATATGTAAAATTGTAATGTCACATCACTCACTATGATTTAACACTATCCAGCCCATACCATTTTAATCAATCAAAATTGTCGCTTTTTAGTGTAATGATTTTCTGGTGGATTCCCTGTGTTTAATATGATATATATGTCTTATCAGCAGTTGATTTACTATTTCATTTCAAAGTCTAACAGCTCAGAAGGCCATTCTTGCCTCCTTCAGACACCACTGGAATTAGCAAACAAGCATGCGTTTAGGTACTACCAAAGAACTAATTGCTGTGGAAAGCAACTGGAAGATACAAAATTACTTTTACCACAAACCAAAGGTGCCTGGGGGAAAAGAAAGACGAGTAAATATTGTTAAATAAAGGAAATGGAGGAAAATGCCTCACTAAAGACAGCACAGCACAAGCAGGAGCAGTTTTTCTGTCTTCGGTGTACCAAGATGGACACAGGCATCCCTAATTGGGTAATGCAATTGCTGAGCTCCACAATTTGCTTTTAAAACAATCTGAACTGCGCAGCAGGTTTCTCTAAGCAAAGAAGCTCTTTTCATTATATTTCTCTGAATATTATATAGTCTTTTTATTTATTATTCACAGAAAACTACTGCATTTATTTCTTAGACAATTGCAAGAAAAACAATTTGTGCCTGTAAAGCTCTTTCAAACACTATCCAACATATGATTGGAATAACCAACCTACATTAAAACGTGTCTTTACATTAGGCTGCAGCAAAGCACAGATGCTTAGAGCTATCAAAGAATACTAAAACAACAAATTTAACAAAAAAACTTTGCTTTTACATTCTCTTGCAGAATACCAGAAAGACTATACACTCATACATGCAAAAATGCAAATGCTCAGGTAGTGAAGGAACGGGCGGAAATCATTTCAAGGCAACAGGTTCCTTATAAGTATCCTCGGTCAGTTAATGTTTGACAATGCATAAGATGTAAAACTTTAAGTGGCAAAATCACTCCAAACTGAATAAATATATCTCAAACAAAAAAGGAGACAGACAACAAAATCCTTCCTTGCTTCAACTAAGGATTTGAGAGGTCTTAATCTGTCAATTTTAATTCCTGTTAACTAGCATTTACATGAAAAACTCTGCTGAAGTAAACAGTTCTGCAGGCATAAACACATACCACTGGGCAGGTCAAAGACTGATGACCCAGCTTTTCAAGACTGAATACACGTGGCTCTGGGGCAGCAGAAGGATTACATCTCCACCATGTAGACTGTCAGCCCAAGGAGAGACGCACACCAGAGTGCTCCACACACACCTTCTTTGGAGGACAACTGCAGGCTGGTCTCCTAGATTTGCTGGCGGCAATTTTTAAATCAACAATTTAATGTTGTTGATCCAACAAGCAAGGGGCTGAGGGGCCACCTGTCTTCCTACAAAAGTTAAAAGGGCCTTGCATAGACCAGCTGAGATGAATTATTTTCATTCTTCAGTAGCAATTAGCCCGCTTTTAGTGACAGACAAAGAAACAAAGCTAAGACAAATGGTATGACAAATAGTGTTCAGAGAGAAAAGTGACGTGACACGTTTAAATTGCATCACAGGTCATGTAGCTAACCAAGAGGACATGAACTCTCTCATCAGTTTGGAAATGGGTACATACTCAATACCCTACTGAGAATCAGAGAAATTAAAACATCATTTTTGCTGTGAAAGAGCAAAAATATTTAAGAATATTTTTTCCCATAAAGCTCATTTTTCACAATAAGAAAACATGTAAAATGTTTTCCCTTTTCAGTGCACTTTTCCTTGTTTCTTAAATTATTTTTTCTTCTAAACATATGATGTAAGTTACTCAACTTAAGACACTGCAACTTTTTAGAACAATAACTAAAAAAAATAGTGAGACTTGCCAGTAGAGTCCCAGCTGTGTCTTAGTGTGCAATGCAGAAATTCAATCTACTTTGACAGTGTTTGGAAACCACAGGATTCCTTCATAATCCCTACTTTTTTTTATTCTCCTTATAAGGAATCACAACCAAAGTGACAAAAGCTAGTTGCAAATTACCAAAATAATATTTTCCCTAGTGCAGGAAAACTCTACGGAGAACTTCTTAAGTCTTAGTTCACCTCTTTTATGGGAAAACAACATTTGTCTTCCAGCATGAAGGGACATTACATTAAATACCATGATGTCTTCCCTTTTTTTTACTGTCCTTAAAACACTCCATGTCAACGGTATGTCTTACAACTGTCTAACTGCTTTCTGTGGCCCTCATGAATAACCATCGTGACTTCTTCCTGCAGTCTCCAAGTTCCCTGCAACTCTGGTAGTGGAAAGAAACTCCTCTGCAGTGTCACGGTGGCCTTCAGATGCCAGAGACTCGGTTACGTGCTGGAAGTAAGCAACATTGTACAAGAATGGCAAGCACCTTGATTAAACCCTTCTAAATACAAATTCACCTTTTGCATATATATTTTACATCTCTTGCAACAAAGTTTTATATGGGGGAGGGAGTCATATTCAGCTCCAAAATGGCTTAGATGTGGGACCCTAGAGTAAATGAAGTGATAGGACAATACCGGAGGACAATAATAGGAAATACTAGGAAAATAATGGGAAATTAAAAGAATTAAACTGCAAACATTGAGAAGTCTGAACAATTTTTGCAGTCAAATACTCAGTCAAGTGATAATTCATAGCCGCTTCAGGCAAGTAGAATTTGTACGTGGACCCCCCTGAGTGTAGGGTATTCCTGTGAAGGACACCCTGACCTGCAGCACATCATTGCCCTTCACACTCACCAGAACTTGCTGCATATGATATTGCTATAGGATGCTCAAATAGCTTGGCCAGCCACCTCTGGAAAAGCAGATTTGGGAAAAAAGACAAGCTATAACATAGGCCTGGGGAGTATCTCCTTCATTAATTCTTTGGTTTTTTGTCCTTTTAGACTGAGAGTATTTCACACTATGAACCACTTTACTCCTATTTCTCCATACACAGCCTATACTTTTAGCTATCCATGATACAGAAAGAAAAATAACATCAACTTAAGTTAGGAAGAATCTTTTTATGTGATGAAGTTATTCTCTAATTTTCCATAGTGGACTTCCCTCATCTTTCTCCAAAGTCTTTAGTACACCCGCAGCCCTCAGTCGTGACAGAAGTCTGGTCTGGTACAGCATTTCCTACCATAAACCAGCCATTGCTGTATCTCAGACGTAATTACTAGATCTGACCAGGGAATGCAGAAGCCAATCCCTTCTCCCTTGACCCTAAGGATAAATCCATTGCCTGTATCACTCACCATTTGCTCAAGAAAGGGTTCTACTGCAAATTTTGAGTTAAAACATTTCAGAACTAAAGCAGCTTCTAAAAACACCTACTCTACAGCTCAATACATTGCAATTAGTCTGCAGCACTCAGAACTAAATACACCTACGATGCAATTCAGTACAATACTATCAGTCTATAGAGGACACACTCCCACATCACAATTTCCAAAATACCTTCTACTGTTTAAAGGGGAGAAGATACCGTATGTCATATCCAAGCTTTCATTAATTTTATGCAAGACATGGTTTCAAGTCTGAAAAGTGTTGTGATAATTTAACACTCATCTTCCTTGTTATTATCTCGTTGTTATACTCTTCATTTTTTGGGTTATTACTCTTAGTATACTTTCCTTCAGAAATATTTGCTCTAAAAGAGGAGCTCAGGCTAATTTGTAGACACCTTGCAGAGCCTTGTTCAGCCATAACCCCTGGAACAAAAAATATACATCAGGAGAAAAATAGCAGATTATTTCCTCAGCAAGTGGATAATATTTTTATTACATTAAAAAAAAAAGAAACAGTAGATTTGAATTCCATTTTAATAAACCATTGGCTCTTTGCCCTTATGAAGAGCTCAAACAAGCTTAGACTCTCTACCATTTTTCTAGAATTATTTGATCCAAGGGTTTTTCTTACACTGTGCATAATAAAAGTACTTAAAAATGGATAATGTAATTAAAAGTGTTAGGGCTAGATCTAGCTGACAACCTATAGACAGGCTCCCATACTTATATCAGCGGGAAAATAGGATTTTTAAATAATCTGTTAGATCTAATCTTTATGTCCACAAAAAAGCCAGACTGTGTTCTGCATTATGTCTGGCTGGCATGGAGACTCTCTCTTGCTGTAGTGCAGCCTGAATTGAGCAATACCATCTTAAGTATTAGAAGCCAAAACCATAGTAATTAACCCAAAAGGCTGTTACATTTTTTAAAATACAATTAGGGCAGGGGAAGACTCACATAACTTTCTTTCCGGAGTGTCAGTTTGGAGGTGAAGGAGCCCTGTCCCTTGGAAGATTGCTGTTGTAAGGCATTTTTCTTGATGGGATTTTGCTAAAATACTGTTTTGAGTTTCTGGTTTTCTCCAGATCCCCAAAGTCAAGACAAGGCTTAGATTCCTGCAACTAAACAATCCAAACTGACTACTGGGGGCTACTGAAACTTGCAAGTATTTTATTTCCTTGTTTGCCTTAAGTCTGTGATTGAGAAAGTATTTCCTAAGTCCTTGATGGAGACAAGTATGGGAGGAAAGGCAAGCCAAACACTACCTTTATAGGACAGAGCACCAGAATACCTGGCAAGCTACGCTGGTACTTCTGTGAGGCTGGAAAGCACCCCATTTTTAGAGACTGGATAATGCAGTATCAGGGCTAGTTGAAGGTCATTTAATGGTCCAGTGATAGGAAAAAAAAAAGAAAACAGAATCCCTTACTCTAAACCCATTGCTCCAGCTGTCATACAACATCTGCAGATCAGGTGATTGATATGTTGTTTCAAGATTAACATGGAAAATTTAGATGAGTATGCAACACTAATTTCTTCAATAACATTGTATAGGGCAGATCAGTGACTGCTCAGCAATTCTGCAAGTCAAAATTACCACTAACAGAAAACAATTCTCCATGCAAAGCACTTCAGCTTACACAAATCAAATGACACAAAGAGGGTTTCATCTACTTAGCCAAGATCAGGTTGATAACCATGACAGGTTGATATTGGTTTTCAATGCATCCTTCCTTGATAAAATTGCACTGCTGGAAACTGTATAGAAAAGAGTTTGCCTTGTACTGGATTACAGACATCCAGGCTAGTTGCTAAGGTCATATTTCTTTCCACCAGATTCCTTTACAGCCACCAGAAAGTCACCTTTTATGAATGAATAAAGTTTAATCTCTTTCTTCCTTTCCAGAGACAGGGTTTTGGGCCTGAATGGAAAGAGCAAGTTTGGTTCTGGCCATCATAGTTGGCTGGACAGCTATAACCATACCCAGACTGCAGAAAAAAAATACCTGTATCTCACTCAGTATCTGGCCAGAGTCCTCTGGACATTAATGCTCAGGACTTGCATCTCCCATGCACACATCACTCTGCTTCTTCAGTGCAGGTTTGGGAGTTGTTTGTGATAAACAGACAGTTAAAGCACTGGCCAAAATACTTTAATCAGATTATTCTAATTCAGAAGCAGTTTGAATGGGCTGGATTTTGTTAGAAATAAAAATATCCCTATTCATGCCTATGAAAAGCACAGAAGGTGATCCTGTTTGTTCCCTGCATCTTAGAAGAATACCCTTTCAGAAAAAAGACCAAAAAGCTTAAATTTATAGCTCAGCTTTAAAGCATACATAATATGCAAGTTCATGACCTGTACCCCAACACATGCAACTCTCATTTCTTTAGACAACATAATGATAGTATTTCTTCAAAAGTACACAGGCTAGAAGACATTTCCAAAAAAGGGGGTAAGCCCACAGCCTCACATGCTACATGTCTTGGCCATCTATACCTGTAAAAAGACACGGATCCCACTGAATTAAATAATAGATAATCTTACCAGTGTAGAAACAAAACATTTTCGTATGTCTTTCATTCTTAAAAAAGTGAAAATAAACTCAGAATTGACAGCTAATAAAGCATAATATAAACTCTGCAAATATCTAAAATAACAGACAAGTTAGATTATGCAAAATGGGTTACGCAGAAGGCTGATAGATATAGTGCAGGCTGCTGTAGTTGTCCCTCAGGCTGCCTTTCTGTAAATACAGTACAGTATCATACAATATCTTACACTTACAATTTCTTATATTTTCTCTGCTTACATTGAACAAAATGAAATAGTGGACAATGACTGCTTGGTACGTATACCACAGCACTGCTTCCATAGTATGACATCCAGCAGGCATTTCCAAGTGTACTCCCTTCAGTAAATTAGGTTTTTTATTGAATTATGCTGCAGCTGCTTTTCTGTCTGTGTTCAGCTCAAAAGAGTACAGAAGTATAAATGAAACACTGAACTTGCTAACAGACACCGCTCCAGCAGAAACCACCTTCTTAAGTATAAAATCGAGCTGTCACTAACTTATTATTACTTGATTGATTTTTTTTTTTTTTTTACATTTGTAATTCATTAAGAAATTTTTTTACAGAAAAGTGGCAAGGTAGATACAGTGTACAAGTATGCAAAGCAAAAGCCTATATGAACAACTATATTTCCTTGCTACAAACCACTGCAGAAAAGCACAGTTCTGGCACACAGAAGTAAATGCACAGCATTATGAAAAGCCTGAAAAACTGTCTGGTCACCTAATAGATAGCAATTTGGGTTCAGGTTTTATTTGGATGATAGTAGCGAGTGGGGAGGAAAAAGAAAGGCTGGAGCTTGTTTTGGTGCACACTGTGTATACACTGAATTAATTTGCTCTATATATGCTCTACATAGATGCTGAAAAGCTGATACAGCCTCCTGTAAATTTTACCCTGCAAATAATGGAACTAGGTCCTTGTTAAAAAAGCATAACTCCATTGACTCCAATGTCAGCAATGCTTCAGAGAAGCACATTCGCATTGTCCATTAAAATTTTGTCTGTGATTATATCAAATCAGTCCGCCATATTTGCTCAAATTTGTTAAAAACTGATATGGAAATGCTCATTGCAAGTGATAAAGAATTAATGCTGGTGCAAGCCCTTAGAGGTAGCTGAGATTTAGCTTTAGTATGGTTATCTTCTTCTGACGGAAAGCTGTGACATTCAAGCAGGAATTGTGAATTCAAGTATTTTTACTTTACTTATGAATGCAACATACTCAGCATGTATTACCTTCTCTGAGCTATTCATGTTTGGCAGGAGGTACTCCATACAGAAAAATGAGAAGTTATGAGTTTTAAGTATCAGATTTTATCCAAAACACAGTCATAAGTGTTTTAATTAGATAGGTGACAATAAAGTCACATTAATTTCAATATTACATAATGGACAATGCATATGTTTAGAGTCAGATGCATCCTGCACTGGCACATTCTGATCAGGTACTGAGAAACCTGGTGGAAAAATATGGATTTAAGGAAGGTGACCTCAATCTATACAACGGCGCCACTCTAATACTTCTTCATATTTGAAACCAGTAAAAGCAATAAATTCTTCAGCCTAACACTTATTCTATGTTTTAAGAGTTTAAGGAAATTACCACATTCCCTCGATTCTTCTTAAAAAAGTATAAAGCTGCTGCTACAAGAGCCAGATCCACTATTGACGCCCCTTTTTCCTTGACCATCCCTGCCTTTCCCAGCTGTCCTATGTAAATGATGAGTCCTGTATCTCCGGCAGGGTCCCCAGATCACAGCACCAAATGTGCTACACATACTGCATTCAGGGCAATTGGTGGGTCCTACAAGAGCTCAGTACAGCTCCCAGAGTTTTGCACTGTGCTGAAGCAATGAGGAAAAAAAACAAGTTTAAAAATAATTCTTTTTTTTTAAACTTACTTCCTGTCACAACATTTAGGTCCCATTCATTTCAGTTATTTTGGAGGGCTGGGAAAAGCATGTTTCTGTTAAAAATATATTTGCATCTTTTCTTGAAAACAATGCCACTGTATTTTCCACATCACCTGAGTTTCTGACAAAGTTGAAAGTTGCAGCCTACTTGTTGCCACACACTGTGGTCCCTGTCTCCTTGCCAAATGAGCTGGCGATGCACCACTTGATAGAAATACACCATCAAAGAGTGCATTCGAGGATTGTTTCTGAAGTGTTGGCATATCCTAGCTATAAGAAGCAATTTTATTGCTTTTCCGGCAATGTGCGTGGAACATCTTGTCATGATATGATAAACCCTTACCACTGACAAACTAATGAAAAGCAACAAAGATAATATCCAAAGTAATTCCCCATATTCCTCAGGCTAACTTTCTGTGAAAAAGATCTATAGTTTAATATGAAAATCGGGGGGTTTTTTAATCAAAAAGTGTTCACTTTGACTATGAAAACTAAAAAAGTAGCAACATAAAACCAGAAAATAGTGTAAGCTTGTAGGCTGCAAGCTTCCAGGCTGAGACATCTGTAATGTTGTCAGCTGGGATTGATGGTGCACTGTGGACAAAATCAGTGGCCAGAACACCCAAATTGGTAATGGCGATTTCCAGTGGCAATTTTCAGCACTGTTCATTGCTGACCAGACTCAGCTTCTGAAGTCCATGGAAGTTCTACTAAAGGTATTAGTAAAAGGGTACTTGTACAACTATTGAATACTTTGGGAAACGCTGACCAAAAATTACATCGTGTTGCGAAGGTCAGCAATATTGGGAGTATAACCTGGAAAAGCTGAAGGTCCTATAACAAAAACAAAAGTGTGCCAAAGGATTGTGCTAATCACATACGTTACAATCTTGACCTTATAATAATTAAAAATTGATGTTTAGAGCATAATACAGCTGTGCAACCATATTTAAACCCACTGATTTCATAGAAAGAAGAAAGTTGTATCAAAAGGTCACAGTCTAATTTCATGACTGTATATTTACTCTTTATTCCCACAGTGAAAATGTCTGATTTTCAAAAGAGCAAACCAATAATTACTTATTATGAAAGTATTTTAGTCAATACCTAATTTCTTAGTATTGATTACTATTTAGACATTTAAAATGTACCCTACAATATGTTTATCATACTATTCTTCTTACTTGTGTTTGTAAGTATTAAAGATATTGATTAAAAGCAGTGGGCTAAAATGCCAAACATTGCATTCATTATAATACAAATAAATTTTATTTAGCCATCTCAAAAATAGACTTTAATTAGCAAGTAATTTAAACACTCAACAGTTAAAGATATGTCGGTGAAACAATGCAGATTTCTGTTAGAAAATGCATTTAGTCCTTGACTGGATTAGACATTATGAATTCTTATTTCTGTTGCAGGGGTACCTTACCTGACGGGGAAAGGGCCACGGTTTTGGTTTTTGTTTTTTTTTTTTTTTCCTTGGGTGGCAAGGCACTTGGCTTCTTAATGCCAAACTTTTAAAAAATTATGAAGAGGCATTTAATTGAGACGTTCCTTGAGTATCTCATTTTAAATTACTGGCATCGTGCTATATACAACCCACCTGTAATTCATTATGTCAAGTGGTAAGTATTTAGAAATCTAAGATCACAAACTCAGCTCAGTGAACAACGCTGAAAATGAATGGACAGTTCAAGGAAGTAAGAAACCTTTGGGTTGAATTTTTTTCTGAATTTGTGTCTTTCATATAAATATTGGGCTGGAAACTCTGCATGAATACTTGGCAAACCAATCTGATGAACAAATGCAGATAGATATGAGAAGAGCTTTGTAATGACAACTTCTGCATATTGACCTCAAAGACTGGACAGATACACTATGAAAATTAAAAAAATAAAAAGATATAAACATTGGGTTTTAAATGTTAGAGACCAAAGTGAATTAGTTTGAATATTAAGAGTTCTCACAAAAGCATCATCACCCTATTTTCTACGTAAAACCATGGCATTATCCTTTGAACAACGAAAATTGCCTAGCTTTTTCTGGATGTTTTTTGAGGCTTGAGTCTACTTCTTACTATTTCGATAGATAAAGTGCAGAAAGACTATTGCTCGTTTTTTCTGTCTCAGTTGGAAGAGTGCAGAAAGCATTTGGCTTATACATGTGTATGCATCTCAGCAACCAGTTAAGAAGAGTCTGTCTCCCGAATTTTATCTTCCTTGAGTCCCTTGCTGATACTATCTGAAACTATGAAAAGAATGTCCTCTGAGGAGGTTCCTCAGATGAGAAATTTCCAGAGCAAGTATGCATGCTCCTTCTCTGTGGAATAGTGCCAAAAGTTTATACTAGGAATACAAAAAGGAATAAATGTTCAGAAATGTATGAAGAAGACATACAAACACTAAAATTCTTTGAAGTTCTTACCAGCTTCAATTAATACGCAAAAATGTTCTGGTGTTTTAAAATACCTTTCAGTCATTATGAACAATTATTGAACTTTCTTCTGCTGCCGAACACTTGCAAACTTTGTTTGTACCTACAGATATCATTAACAGCATTAGTCAGTAATTCTGTTTTGTGTACTCTGTGTAGATACTTCTACCCCAAAGGAAAATTAATAAGATGTACTTTTTAGCAGGAGATAAGTAAAAATGTCAGCCTTCATTTCCTAAGAACTGAGTAGAAAAAGCACAGACTGCACAGTAAAAGTCTATCTCTAACAGAAAACTATGTATATCTTTCTTACTCAGTTTTATGTTCTTGTTCTGAGATTCTTCTAGAAATGCATGGTACACAGATTTTAAAAAATATCTTTATATTAAAAATAAAGGTAAGTGTAAATTCCTAAGTTTTGAAAGGTGCCATAAATTTAAAAGCTGTATGTGCTTATGGGTATGCTGTCTTTACGTGAGGTTAGGAGGACAGGTGTTACATCAACTCTTCCAAAGCCAATTTCTAAGCTATAAACAAACACTTCTTTCTATAAATACGTGTATATATAAAACCAAACATGACTTATGATCGCAGCTGATGCTTTACAACATTTTGCATTGAAGTTGAACATAAAGTAAGTTCTACCTTTTTCTTTATTTTAGTAATATTTGTGCTTTATGAAACATGCCAGCCTGACTGCGTATCTTTATCCAGAGAAAAGGTACGAAGATGGTACACAGAGCAAAGCAGAGGTAATGAACACAGGGGAACAAACGTAGCTATCCAAGATTCATTTAAGGCTGAATTAGAACCCCTTCTGCAGTTAATCAATAGCTTTGAAGAGACTCCAGCGAAGCCTGACAACTGTGTTGGTGATATAGTTTTACCTTTTAACACTGATACACAAACAGGAACCTAAATCAATAAGCAATTCCTGAAGCCACTAAAAAGTAACAAACTATGGACACTACTAAGTAGGTCTTGAAATAGTAGCTTGAAACACTCTCACACTACAGAGTCATCAAGTATCTGTCCACCTTTTTTTAAATTTCTCAGCCTGTTTTAACTATTCAGCCTATTTTAACTGTTCAGGTTAGGTCCTCTATGCAGCCAGAAAACACTTTTTTTTTTTTTTTAAATAGGAACCTCTGGTCCTATTAATTTACAAAATCACAAATAAACCCAAACACAAGGTTTGGAGAGAATGTGCCGTGCATAAGGGAAGGAAGAGAGAAGGGAGAGGTTCATTTCAAAGCTGAAGGCAGTCTTTCCATTTACTTTGGGTCAGGTCTTTTAAATGATGGCTTTTCTAATTCTTCCTGAATTACCACCCTACAAACATGCCTTTTGCGACTGCAACAGTCTTCAGCAGACAGAGCAACAGACCAAACTATGGGGAAAACAGCTTTTATGTGAGGGATGGGTCAGACAGTTAAACAAAAGCAGCAGAAAGCAACTCCAGTCCATCACAGACTGTACTATTTATACAAAAGGTTAAAAATTGGGGTCTGCTTGTCTACCGCTGGGCAGGGGGAAACCCTACAGGTCAGCTGCCTTATTCATCATTTTTCACACAGTCTCTTTAGTGAAGGAAATCAAGAATTTTCACTAGGCACCAGGGGGAGCTGAAGAATGTAATAAAAACATTGACTTTAACTGCAAAGGTTAATTAAACATTTCTGTAACAGTAACAAGAGTTCAAACAAAGTGCTTCTCTAGTTTTCACCAGCTCTCTAGTTTTCACCGGCTATATACAACTATATTTCATACTATAAAATCCCCCACACAATCACAGTCAGTCAGGGAAAATTCCACATTAGTATAGCAGGTATTTTTATTACAGATGAATGAGCATGATTATTGAGTTTTGTGAGATGCCCAAACCTTACTGTGAGTTCATAAAAGGACTCCAAGTTCACAAAGAGAACCGGTCAAGTTATTATTCCAAGTAAATAGTGAGTCTGTCTGGTTGCCAAGCCAACCATTCTTGACTATACATATATATCTGTGATATATCGTATCTATCATACAGTTGGACTAGATGATCATTGTAGGTCCCTTCCAGCTGAACTATTCTATTCTATTCTATTCTATTCTATTCTATTCTATTCTATTCTATTCTATTTCTATTCTATTCTATTCTATTCTGTTCTATTCTATTCTGTTCTATTCTATTCTATTCTGTTCTGCCCTATCCTATCCTATCCTCTCCTATCCTATCCTATCCTACCCTATCCTATCCTGTTCTATCCTACCCTATCCTACCCTATGCTACCCTATCCTATTCTATCCTATCCTATTCTATTCTAGTAATGAGGGTGTAAACACACACCTATAGGATCTTCACAAACATCATTTAACTTATTTTGCTCTTGGTTGTTTCCAATGCATATCTGGCCAGCTAAACCAGATGATGCTTCTATCTGGTGTACAGAAATCAAAGGAAAGGAAAGAAAAATAAAGTTTGTGAATAAAAAGATGATGAATAAACCCCACATATTACAGATGAATAGCCTAGTTCAGCTATAAACACTGTCACATTTATGAATGGCAAGAAATGACCAAAGCCAATGGAAAACAGAAGAACTCTGTGAAATAAAAGTAACAGGTAAGATTCAGACACAGCTGAAAAGGACAGTCACCCCTTAATACAAATAAATGTTGGCATATCTATCTCGCTCCATCTGCACAGCTTTCTTCTACAGTAATATATCCATTTCTTTTCTCGCTGTTTATATAACAAAGTCCGGCTGCAAAAGGAAAAGTTACCTCTTGTGTTAGGAATAAGAAAGCAACCCTACCCCCCCATCCTCCCAGACATTAGTCTCACTCAATGAATTATTGGCAGAACAATTCATATTTCTGCAAACCTATGTAAACCAAGCTCTTCTGAGACTTTAAGTGTTTCTGCCTATTTATCTCCTGAAGAATGAGATTTTAGCAGGACTTTTACACAGATGATGCTGAAGTGAAACATTTGTTTAAGAAGCACAGACAAGGGTATCCGAGCAGCTCTTCTGAGCAAAGGCTCCCCTGGAAGCGGGGAACTTGGACCAAGTCCCAGCAACTCGCTCCCTTGCTGAAAAAAACAAGGAGTAATACTGAAAAAAAGTGGTTTGTGGTGAATTTGATTCTTGAGACTGGGTTTACCTGAGGTCTAGTAAGTGTTAAGTTTATCTAGCAGTGGAGGGTCAATGAAACCCCTTCCTCTTTCCACAGCTGCCTGCTGAATCTGTAGAGACTGAATGACCTCTCTCTCTGGCTTCTTTGAAGATGGCCAAGGTATTCAAACATCATTATGGAAGGGAAAAAAACAGGAGAAACTGACACATGAAACACTACTGTATAAGCTTTGCTTCTTAAATAACAGTATTAGTGATGTTTCCTGTTTCTCAGCTTTTTTGACAGATTTATTTTATAAACTTTTCAACATGATAACCAACTCCTTGTAGGCTTGCATTCTAGATTTCATGAAAGGATCCCAATATCAGTTGTGCTCTGTTAAGAAAGTGAACATAATGCAGTCACTATAAGAATTTTTAAAATATGTATAATTTAATTACATGAGCCTAAATATGGTGAGGAAATAGAGCCAATCCCCTACATTTGGGGATTCAGCTGTGACACTGTTAAGTGGAATCAGATGTATAAAATTAGTGAAATGAAAGAAAAATATTTAAGTATGTGAGAAAGCTAGTGAACAAAGCTTATTTGACAGTGTCTTATCTCAGAAGGAATAATTAATAGCAGTGATTGGGGCCTTTGACACATCAAGGGCAAACAACTGAGGAGTCTCCTCAAACATAGCGGGCAGCATGAATGTGGGAGAGCAGCTAAACTCCACCCAAAATAACCAGAGACCCAAAACTAAGTCTTACTTCTGGAGATATTACAATGAAATATTGTTTACTATCATGCTTTTAACATGAGTTCCATTAAATCCAGTTCTCTGATATTTTGGATCAGGGTTATTACAGCTCCAAAGGTGCAACGTAAGTGAACCAGCAATGTCCCCTTGCTGCAAAGAAGGCTGAGGGTATCCTGGGCTGCATTAGGCAAAGCATTGCCAGCAGGTCGAGGGAGATGATCCTTCCCCTCTACTCAGCACTGGGGAGGCCACACCTGGGTACTGTGTCCAGTTCTGGGCTCCCCTTTACAAGAGAGACATGGGCATACTGGAGTGAGTCCATCAAAGGGCCACCAAGATGAGTAAGGGATGGAGCATCTCTCCTATGAGGAAAAGTTGAGAGAGCTGGGACTGTTCAGCCTGGAGAAGAGAAGGCTCAGGGGGATCTTATCCATGTATATAAACACTTGAAGGGAAGGTGCACAGAGGATGGAGCCAGGCTCTTTTCAGAGGTGCCCAGTGACAGGACCAGAGGCAATGGGCACAAACTGAAACACAGGCGGCTCCGTCTGAACATCAGGAAACACTTTTTCACTGTGAGGGTGACCAAGCACTGGCACAGGTTGCCCAGAAATGTGTCATGGAGTCTCCATCCTTGGAGATATACAAAAGCCATCTGGACGCAGTCCTGAGCAACTGGCTCTAGGTGTCTCTGCTTGAGCAAGGGGTTTGGACAAGATGATCTCCAGAGGCCCCTTCCAACCTCAACCATGCTGTGATTCTGTGATTCCATGAAGGGTGGTCAGCCTCAGTTTTAATGCTTATTTGTAATCATCCAACAAAAAAACCTTGGAGGGAATTCAATGGCTTCTTGCTCTACAGGAGCAGGTGGAAAGGGAAGGAACTTGCAGGGAAATCCTAAATTTGCTTTAATTGCTGATGGCAACTTAGATGTCTCTTTCAGTTAGTGATCCATCAGGCAATTTGTCAAAGCATAATCTCACCTAAAAAGATAAGACAGTAAATTACAGTAAATTCTGCTCTTATTTCAGCAAGCCAAATGCCTGTATGTAGGGTACAAGAATGTCATCGTGTAAGTACTGAGTCTCCAAAGGCCATAGTCATTAAAAAAGCATTTTTGCAAGTAACATATCTTTAAAAATACACTTGATGGAAAATATATGCATCTTGTGAGAAGAAATTTACTGCACTAACAACAAACCTGAGCTTTACCAGATACTTCATCATAACAGACTTAAGCATTCTAAATGTTTTTTGCTATTTATCAACAAACTAGGAAGTCATATTACCAGACTTACTTTAATTATCTAAGTATACCTTTATATTTTGATATGCTACCTTATTCTCTCCCTCAAATATTTATTATACATCAGCCAGTTTGATTGTGTTTTATGCAGAACACAAGGAAAGATTCACAAATATTCAAACAGTTGTTTCATATAAAATACACTGCACATTGGGAGAGGCATTTGTATTATTTTCTCAGAATGCCATAGTTCTTTCAGTTATAGCTCTTATGAATTTATGTGTCTCATTATAAAGTCATTCTGATGGAGTTTGGGGATCAAGAACTGTAGTCATTAGCTGTTTCTTCAGAGGAGAACAACTGTGACCTGAAAAAGGCAAGTTGTAAATAATAATTTCATTTTTAATAGATATTCAATGTTTTATTCACAAGCAATGCTCCTACTTATCTATTAACCAGTCTCCTTGAATTTGATCATTTTCAAAAGATTGACCTAATCCTGATTGTCTAAGTTTGAATAAATCATTACATGATCCTGGGAACTTGGCATGTACATCAATGATTTTACATCTGGCATTGCACACCAGCTACATGTTGAGGGAATGAAAAAATTTTCAATTTCTTTACCTTGCCTCATTAGTCATCATGTGGTGATGCATGCATTACCAAGTGCATGCTGTCTGCAGCTCCCATGACAGTTAGAAATCCAACAATCTCATAAAATTCATGAATTACTTGCTGCAGTGCTGATTATCTTGTGCAAAAGCTAATAAGATTATTAGCTCTGCTGAAAAGTGTATTTATAAATCAATATATGCACTGCCAGTGAGAATATTAACTTACTGTATGTTAGAGGAACCTGTTGAAGAAACAATTAACGTAGGGGTAACCTTCAGGTGTTACAAGTACTCTGTCAACCCTAAAATCATTGCACAGACGGCAGCAACAGTCTTTTTGCCAAGTCTGTGTCCACAGATGTTTTTCAATTAGCTGTCAGAAAATGCTGTACACTCAAAAGTCATCTGATAAATTGAGTTAGATGGATTTGATGAAGTCTTCTTTAAACTCATAGAACAAGCCTTTTTATTTTAATTAGTGACCTAGGGTCTTGAGTTACTGAAAAGTTAAAGGTTACATTTCAAGCTGCAAGTCAAAAGGGTTACAATGGATTATTATTTGCAAACTGCATAGTCAACTGAGAAATTTCCAACCTGTACAGTTAATTTTTACATCTACTGTGTAAGTCAGAGGATTTGTAAGCCCAAGCAAGTCTTATCATCTTCTGCTGATGGTCTGAGGTCTGAACACCATTTTGCAACATCACTTCTCTTGTTTTATTTGAAAACTGACTGCATAAAATAGATCATTCCAGTCCATGTGTTAGTAAGACTAATATTTATAAAACAGTAGTGGTTTTCCACATACTTCCACATTTTCATTTTTCATTGCATTTCATGTAACAAGTCATCTTGTCTCTCAAAAACTGATTATAGACAAAACCCCATGTTCACTGTAATCAATCAATATCTTTGCATGCCTTTCCACAAGCTGTATCTTTTATGGATGTTGCATCAGTTCCAGTGAGAAGTACATTTTAACAATTATTGTAAAAATTGGAGGAAAGAATTTAATCAATCCATATAACTCTTCAGAATAAAAAAAAATATGGTTGCACGTTCAACAAAATGTCTTCGGCTACGTTCATTATTCACATTTACTCTTTTTAATTACTTGTTCTGTGAATTTATCGCATATCAATATTGATCAAGCTTTGCTGTTGAGCTCCAACTGGTAATGGAGTAGCTTCTGCTTTCCACTGCATAAGCAAGCACTTTTCAGATGAGTACGTGCAAGGGTGAGCTCGAGATGTAGTTCCTATAACTATTCATGCATGTGACTGATACTTGCTTTACTCAGTCTCTTGCCAGCAGGTCTCACAGCATCTACTGAAAGAAAATATAAAAGAGGAGCAGAATGTGTTTTAACATGCACATAAATATTTGTGTGGGATTTGGGAGGGTGGGTTTTTGTGGGGGTGTTGTTTTATTTTGGGGTTAGTTTGTGGTTTATTTTGCATTATTCACTGAAGTCTAGCTACAAATCAAGCAAGCAGACGAAAGGCCAGATCCTATGAATGATCCTAGCACAATGAACCTACATGACACTCGGCTAATTTGCATCTGCTAAAGAGTCACAGCCCAATATATTTCAGCTCATAATTCATGAATAAGATGTATGAAAGTGCTGTCGACTGGCGATGGGTGGGGAGGGGGTGATGGGAGGGGGTGCTTTCCCAGGCTCTTGGGAGTGTCACGCTGAAATTCTGCAATATCAAAGTTTGAGAAAATTTCTTTTCTTTCTTGTTGTTTAGCCCCTCCGGTTTCTGCTAATTCACCTCTGCCAGAGATTGTTTTTCACTGCAGCTAATAAAATACTCCAGAAGTCTCATGTTTTAAGCTTCAGTAAAATAAACTACAATGAACAGACTGTCAAATATTTCCTCCTTTTGCTCCTTTCCTGTCTCTCCTTTCTGGAATGAACAACCAAACAATCCACAAAATATTCTAGCTGCAGTCACCACTTAAAAGTAAACATGTCAAACACCACATTAGGTGTTTACATATAGTCGCTTTAGGATTCACATTCAAAATGTATATTTTTCTTATGAATACAATTAGCATGCCTCAGCTCAACCAATTGAAAATTTAAAATAAAAACTTTTTGTCAAAAAACGATCATATTAATATCACTACAATATTGTGGAGTTGCTGCTTTTTCTCCTTAAAATGAAATAATACGTGCGTATAAATATTTGTATAACCTATTTTCAAGTATACTTAACATTTTTTACCAGTAACACTTATTTCCTTCCTAGCTGACACTAAAAAAAAAAAGACAAAAAATAAACTTTCCTCAAGATGCCCATGACAATTACAAAAGTGTTTTCTCCATAAATTTTTTTTTTTTTTGGGGGGGGGGATTCCAAAATTAAGGAACAGGTTATCTAATTCCTTTGTTATTCCATCTAAAAGCAGTTGTATGGATGGTTTACAGGGCTTTTCATAAGATAGGTGCTCTTTACTAACTTAATGCCAGATCTAAATCTAGCCTGTGCATTCAGTGGCAATTTCAGGTTAAAGAAAGAAATACTCAGTATGATAAGTGGCAATAACCACTATCAGTAATAAGGGAAAAAAGTGTTTTATAAAGCCTACTTTTAATATTCTTGTGGCATTTAATTCAGCCATCAGTATTCAAATCCAGCTGACATCTGTGGGAGCTCAGAGTGCTCAGCAACTTGCATAAGTACTCAGTAAATTGCTAGATTGAGCCCTAATCCTACAGTCAATGTTATGGGTAAGAGAAAACCTAATTATAGTGAGATTTTTTTTTTCAGGTTTATTTACTGCAAGACTTCAAAGCAAGATCACATCATTGATCTCAAACTATAATACAATCAAATTCAAGAAGGAACTAAAAGCTTCCTTGTAGGTCTGACCTTCTGAAAGCCTTTTATGAATGATGAGTCAAGAAGAGATAATGAACACTTATAGGTCTCTAAGGGTTTAAAAAAAAAAAAAAGTTATATTATTTTAAAATAAACCTGCATAATTCTAATCAGTGAGCTCAGTGTCGCAGCCTCTCTCAGCCACTAGTTCAATGCAGGAATAGAGTTCTCTACCGGCGGCTGAAGTTGCACGATGCAAAGGACTGACGCTGTCTATGCCCGGTTATTCTCTGTGTCACACAGATTCAAGCCGGGAGCTTTGTGGTGCTTGAGCAGCAAGTTTTCCCTGTGGTCTCACACGCAGGCTCCCACCAGACTGAGTCAGGAGTTGTTCAAAGCTTGCCTCAGCTGGAAGTCGTTTTTTGCGACAGTAAAAATAAGTGCCACTTTATCGCTAGATAAAAGAGACATGTAATCATGCTCCCAGTTGCATGTGTCAAGAGGAAGCCTGTTCTTCAGGCTTTTAGCCAGTTCACTGAAAGGAAGCTTCGATGGAATATGAAGCAACTTGTCATGGTGCAGCCTGAGTTTCAAAGAACATGAATATCGGCTAGCTTGTCTGAGCTAATGGAAGCTCACATTTACTTTAATAAATGAACTAGAGGTAAGCATAAGGGTTAAAATACTGTTTTCCATAGAAGTAGCAGAAGTTATATATGAAATATTTTTGTTTGATTTGCAAACATTAACAAATAAACTGGGGGCCTGATTCGGTTACGTTCCTAACCATATGAATAGTTCCATTGTAATCAAAACTGGAAAAAAACAGAGACACGTATAAAGTTAGTAGTTTTTCTTTGTACTTACTCACCTACTTAGCAACAGCACAAAATTCTCTTACTGAAACTACTATCAATGGCTTCTTTTCAAAACTTGAAAGAATAACACTCTTTGGGGAAAAAGCAGTCCAAATGGATAATAAATAGGTTTTAAAAACCTTTTCTTTTATGTTATGGCTACCCAATCCATCTCTTTACATGAGGTTGACAGTTGGTGAGGTTTTTTTAATTTTCTGCACACAGCTACACTTTTATTCTTCTATACTATTCCCAATTTCAAGGGCATAAATCAAAGTTGAAGTAGTTACCTAGTAAAAATCTCCTTAAAATATAAAATACTTTCCCTTTCCAGTCCTTAGAGAATTAAGATGAATGAGAACACAAATTTAGATATCTAAAAAACTAGATGTAAACTTGAGAAATAAAATGTAAAAAACAAGACAAAATAACCAGCTAAATTCTACCACTATTTTGTGTCAACTCAGAGAAGAAAACTTCCTCTTATAGGTCACAGTATGGAAAATATCACATGTCTTCTAAACAAGTACTAGAGGAATTAACAAATTAATCTACTTGTTGGTTTTTAAGTTTCTCATTTTCTATGGAAACAAACACGTGCACCATATGCATGCTGACCAGGCTACCATATGTTGCATGGTGATATCTGGAATTAACCTCTTAAAGGCAAGGTCAAGGTATCAATGTCCAGTCCTATCCACTGAACCCCTATCCACACATGGCTGTGAAAAAGCACCTGAAAAACATGAAAACCAAAGATATTCCCAGGTCACTGGAGGCAGCTTACATTTTTTGTAAACATGTTTTGTCTACAGCATTAGTGAGGGTTTCAGGAATCAAAATATGAATTAAATATGAAAATATGCATTCCCAACCAGCAGGGATGGACACCATCTTTACCACCAGACATTTTCCAACCCGCTTCTCAACCCGTTTCTCCTGCTTCTAAAGAGCATGAGAGTTATTGCAATGAAACAGGCAGCAACATTTCAAAACAAATCCCTTTACAGACTTTAATCTGAGGAAAAGAGATTCGAGGTCTGTCGCCAGTGGTAGGAGATAATCTTGTAGGGTAGCAAGAAGAAAGTGCGTGAGCTGTAGATAAAAGACGAACTCCTGCCGCGGAACATTATACAAACGCTGAAGATGCTGGAAAGACGCCAGAGCTCCCTGGTGATGCAGGCTGGAGACACGAGGTACGCAGCCACCGTCCCGCCGAGCGGCAAAGGAAAACAGTCACAGAATTCGATCAAGCACAGCTACAGCAAGTGCCGATGGGGACCTTTCATCTTCAGAGCTGTCAGAAAGCACGGCCGTTCAACGGAGAGCCTTCGCCGAACCATCCTTTGTTTACCAAGAATGATGACGACTTAGACGGGGACGAAATATGGGGAAGAGAAATAACGGAACAATGACTTCTTTTTTATAAATCATCCACCTTCATAGTGACTCTTAGCCCATGCAAAATAATCCCGCAGCCAAAGCTGACACACTGTGTCACCATTAACTCTGTTAAGAGCCATTTACCATAATTTATAGAAAAACAAAGAGGTGTAAAACATAACACAGCTAGAGAGCTATGCTGAATGAAGGAGCCATTTGTCATAGTCTAATGCAGGTAAAAGAAAAAAAAAAATAGAGTACATAAAGTAAGTTTTTAGATGAGCGAATTCATAGGTAATATAAATTGATCAGAAAATGGAAGCAAGTGACAAAGAAATTGTACTAGTAACAGTTTGTTTGCTAGCTGTTTAGAAGATGTTCTGCACATGTAACCTTGTGCTAGGGAATGTCCCAGAAAAACAAAAAACATGAAGTAACACCCTCTGGAAATCTCAGCAGATTGATAGCATTCAGACTTTGTGTTCCAAATGAATCTGAAAGAACTGTGATTTTATACAAAAAAGTACTGTCGAGAGAAGATAAGGCTCAGGTTTGGGGATGGGGTGGGGTTGGCAGTAGACAAGTATGCTGGTGGTTATGGAAGGATGCTCCTTACATTTATCTTCCCAGACAACAAATGTGTGTTGGTATCTGTTTCACATCTGGATGAAACAAACTCTTTAAAAAAAAAACAAACCACAAAAAACCAACCAACCAAACAAAAAAACCCAAAAGGAATTACAATGCCTGCCAACACATGCTCTCATTTACCATCACAGTGTCTATGAAGGCCATACACTAAAATCAGGAAGTGTATGTATCTTCATTACTCCATTTTTTTATTACTATACCAGCAGTAATCAACAGTACCTACGGCTCCAGCAAATGCTTCAGCTCTGTCAGAAATAGCACGCTGAAGGAAAAGATGCAATACTAAAATATGCATGAAATATGCACAAACATGATATGGGAAAGTTTTTATATGAATTTTAAACTCACATTCATGTACAATACTGTAAAATCCATTTAGACTCAAACACCTCATTGTTTCAGGCCATTGTGGGGTTGCTGTTGAAACCTATTAACTCCACTTGAGCACAAACAGCCATTCTCTGGGCAGTTCATTAAAATCCACCCTTTCTTAAGCTCGAAGGGACTTCTGACTGTTTAGTTCCCATGGGAAATATTAAAAGAAAAAAATTGCAGAGAAAAATCATAGCATGTCACAACACTTAATAATAGCTACAAATGGAGTAATTTTAAATAGTTTGCATTAACTTGATGGGATAAATATTCTGAGGTACTCAAGACCCTTAGGGAGAAGTGTCACAGGGATAAGCCATAGTGTGAAATTGCTATTTGAGTGCTGAATACCAATTATTTGTGATTTACTGTAATTTACTTTTAAACCCAGGAGCTTACCCAAAAGCAGTTGGTGTATGTTTTAAATGATGCATCACAGACTTGAGATGTGAAATATCCAGGAACGGCAACAGAAAGAGAAACACCCTCAGACAATGTTCTAGTTACTTCCAACTACCATAAGAAAAAAAATTTTAGGGAAAATGTGAGGAGTGAGGCACTGAAAGTGGCATGTACGTAGACTACTCTGCATCTGGGAAACTGCAGTACTGTAAACTACTAAAATACAAACTACAACTACATAAATACAACTAAATAAATACAACTAAATATTTTACTAGTTGTAAAATACAACTACATAAACTATTTTTGAGCAAGTTTACTCTTGCAAATAGCTGAAATACAGGTGGAGTGGGAGCCCACCCAGTCATACCTACATGGTTGTTACATATGGCCAAGATGCTGAATTTTGTCCTTTTTAATGAGCTGGTCAGAAAATAGAGTTTCTGCTCTGGGGAACACGCTTCTGCTTGAACCTCTTGAGGTCATTGCATCTTGGCCTTTTAACACCTTTCTCCTGCCGGGAACCAACTTCTCCTCCTCCTCCAACCAACTTCTTGACCAAGGAACTTCAGTGCAGCCATTTTGTGCAGTCTTTCGGAGAGCAGACATTAGCTCAGAGTGGGACTCAGTGCACCCAGCCTCAGTCACCCAAACATTAATTATGCAACCCAAGTTAGTTGTCATAGGCACCCAACACCATCAGTGGTGAGAGGCAGGTGTCAGCAGGAAGTGATGTACTGCAGCTCCTGATCTTAAGATCGAATGAAAATATGTCCTTCTCCATTAATTAGAAAGGCAAGTCAATAGCTTGGCTGTTAATCACCTGATCTGTAGTTGGTTAACTGATTTGAAGTTAGATGAGATCAATCCAAAGCACAATGCTTCCACGGTGGAGGTGAGAAAATTCAACTTTCAGAAAGCAGGATATTATTTATTTACAATAAACATACCCCTTATATAATAGCCTACATTTGCCAAATTTTTGCTTGAAGATGCGAGTAGTTTAAGGCTAAATCCACACTGTACTCCAAATGGAAGCTTCTACCCATGACAAGTCCAAACCTGTTCTGTCGCCATGTTGCAAGAAAACAAGCCCTCGATCAGGCACAGGATTGAAGAGTATTGTGAAAATAACTAGTGAGAAATTTTCAGAGCTCTAATGCCCAAAGCCTGCTAAAGGAACATGATTTCGACAGCTGCTACCACCTATCCTTTCAGCAATACCATTGAACCTTCAAGGAGCATCTGGACGATGCTCTTACTCAAACTTATGGTTTAGTTTTAGATAGTCCTGCGAGGACCAGGGAGTTGGACTTGATGATCCTTATGGGTCCCTTCCAACTTGAGATATTCTGTGATTCTGTGAATCTTACACCAGGTCATTTGCAGGAATGCCCAGGTAATGTCCTTTGCAGGTTCAGATCAAAGGCTATAATGCTATTAATTCCCATCTTACAAGCTCTCCTTCTGGTTGTGGCCCCAAATCTTTTCTTAAGTCCAGTAGGAGTTATCTCTTGCACAACTCAGTACTCTTTTATTCCCTTTGTAACCAGTGAACTAATCAGTATTTTCTCAGATGTTTGTCTGCATTGAAAAAGTAGATACTTGCAGAGGTTACCTAACACAGATTTTGTGTTATGCAAGAAGCATTACCTGGTCCATATTGTCAGAAGTACAAACCCCTAGTAAAGCTATCTATAACACCTGAAATATTCACACAGAAGACCCTGAGTCTCTCACAAAACCTTGCTTCTATACCTCATCACTACATGTCTGAATCTTCTTTGATTTTACATCACTTTTATGACAAGTCACGTAAAAATAAATGTCCTGTGAACTGATTTTAAATAGCCAATGCTGGAAACTACAGTGATTTTGATTGAAGAACTTCATTTTAACAAGGTCAAAGAGCTTCATTCTATATTTTTAAAGCAATGGAAAATTTGAACTGCTAGACGTGAAGCAAAGTGATTTGAAAAGAACCTGCAGACCGGGTGAACAAGCTGAACCAAGCCATCAATCCGCTGTTGTGGCAAACAAGATCACATGCTAGGCTGTATCACCAAGGTGGGAGGATGGGTTGATCAGGCTGCATCTGAAATGTTGCGTCATCTTTTGCACCTCCAAGTACAAGACAGAGACCCATATATTGGAGAAAGTCTGGAGGAGGGAAGGCCACTAAGACAGGGGGCTGGAGCACAGTGACCATGAGTAAAGGCTAAAGGAACTGGAATTGTTTAACCTGGAAAAGAGAAGGCTTGAGGGGCATCTAACTGCAGTCTTCCACAAGCAAAAGTGGAGTTACAGAGAAGATGGATCCTTCTTGGAAGTGCACAGAAAAAGGGCAAGAGGCAACAGCCACAAGTTACAGCAGAAGGAATTCAAGTTGTACATAAGAAAAAAAACTTTTCCCCTTGTTAGTTGTTAAGCACTGCAACAGGTTGCCAAGGGTGGCTGCAGTATCCTTGTCCCTGGACATACTCAAAACTGGACAAAGCCCTAGGCAACCTGATCTGCCTGCTGAAGCTGAAAAGGAGGTTGGACTCAATAGCTGTCAGTGGTCCCTTCCAAGCTGAATCTTTTTTATTATTATTTACTTCTGTTGTCTTTATTTCATGAAGTTAGCAGTTTGTCATACCTCCAGTCAGTTCTATTTCACGTATATTTCCATTGCTAAGTAGTTTTGTCTAAAATGCAAGATGCTTTCCTGTGTTCCACAAACTTTGTTTCTCATCTCGTTTCAACAGACCATGTCATTAGTATTTCCTCACGTTTTGGAATGAAGGACACAAAATTCAGGTTGTGAGAGGAAAAACCTCCTTCCTTAACATGCTATCCTGCCAATAACAGAGGAGTCTCCACCCTCTCAACTCACCAGAAGCCTAGTCTGGAGGAGCAGACAGTACTCCTTCAGTTTCACAGCTGTCCATGACAAAATACTCTTCTCAGTGTTACTCACAGGCTACGTAACATTAAATAGCATCTGAGACAGGATTTTAAAATAGTTTTTGTGTAATTTTGAGTAATTTTAATAGAAGTAGTAGAGGAGGAGAGATTTGGTAGAGCATTTCTAACTTTCACTAAAACAGCATATAAAATGAGAAGTTAATCCTCTTCCCCACCAGATTAATTATGAAATGTCAAAAATACACGTTAAAGTTTCATAAATTTCCTTAACTCTTTTTGCCTCTTAAGCTCAAAACTTGAGCAGATTTTTAATCTAACTCTTTTGATTCAACCAATAAACCAGAAGTCTTTCCATTCCACAATTTTCTTTAAAAATTTTCCATCCTAGATATTAGCAAATACATTTTTCCCTATACAAATGGTAACTGATACACGTATATGCATACCTATAAGAAACAAACTGGTCTTCAATATGTGAAAAACTCAATTATCTCTGAAAAAAAATCCTAAAGCATTTAAAAAAATATATTTTTCACAATTTCAACAATTTTTTCCAAATTTTTCTCTTCATTTAAAAAGGCATTTCCATTTAAAAGAATTACATTCAGCTGTGATATATTTCTTTCACTAAAATAAAAATAATTCTTGGTATTGCAGTGGATTCCGATTCTCTCTCATATTCACAATATAGTTTTTCTACTACAGATTTGTGCAAAAATGGATGCACATAAAATCACTCCACATTCCACTTCTTCTGAAATAGTGTTGTCTTCAATTTCCCTCTGAAATATTGAACTCATTTAAAAAAAAAAAAAAATCACAAATGAAAACAAATTTTACTGCTACTTACTCTTTCTTCTGACTACAAAAACCATGACTACAAAGCACCCAGTTTCATGGACCTCAACTTCTTCCTCGTTTGTTTCCAGTCCCATTGGACTCATTCTATCTAATGGGAACAGTATGAGATTATAATCCTCTGAGTAGTGCTGAATCCCTTTCATTCATTCTTACTGCTATTGGTGTGAAACCTTTTTATGCTGTAGCTCCTATCACAGGGAAAAGATTTCTTATCTCTCTGTCCTGTAACTTGCATTTTTATTTCAAATATTGAAAACAATATCAACATTTTTTTCTCTTGTTGATTACTCATAAGTTCTTTTTCAGCAACTTTTACTTTTACATGGCAAGTGATTTTGTAATACTTCATCTGGAAAAGATTGTCTGCATAGTTTATACATTTTTTCACTTTTTTTCTCCCTGTTTCCTTTTTCCCCTTGAGACTGCAGTCACATCATACAGCCCTAAAGAAAAGTACCATCTAGGCCTGCTTATGGCTTTATGCATAGATAGGTTGTACCAATGGATAAAGTACGTAGGTGTGTATCTTCCAGTGAATTCATATGCTTTAACTCTCTTGTCCGTGATGATAACTGCTGTTGATTGTTGATAGTTATTTCAAACTCCAAACTGGAGTTTATAGAAAGAAAGAAAGAAAGAAAGAAAGAAAAAAAAGATGTATTTATTAAAAATAAAATTTTATTTACCAAACATGTGAGGACAGAGGAAGGGAAAGGTATCTGTAGATTTACCAGTCAGGCCCCAAACACCAATTCAAATAACTATTGCTTGGAGAAAGAATATGCCCAAGAATGTCACATTCAAACACAAATCTGGCTATGTCGGACCTTTGCAAGTAACTGTATCACCATTTCCCACAGCACAATTAGGCAGTGGATATCCTGAACGCTAAGCAACATGCTTGAAATAAATACCTTCTTACAAAATACTTAAAATCACAGTAAACCAAAAGCTGTAGCTTATTATCTGTTAATACTGTAGCTGGTATGCAAGACTAGCTAATATCAGTTTGATACCTATGAAAACATATTTAACACCTTAATTCTCTAATGACATATTTTTCAATTTCATTAATTATATTCCAGGACCAACATTCAATGATCCCAACATATATAAAGCTACAAGAATTTCAGGCTTTGTGTTAAAACATCTACATACATTGCATATAAATCAAGCACTAGTCATTGTTTTACCTTTTCTTTGTCATGCAATCAAGAAAATAAGATAAAGACTCTTGGTAATAGTAAAATAGATTTCTCTTCCTGCTGCAAAATTAGCTTCTCTTTTCCCATGCCTACACTTTCTTTCCCTCTGAGATATAGCCAGCTTCCCAAACTCTGTGGTAAGAGTTACTGACTCCCAGGAAAATCTAGTGTCCAGCTTCCTTGTATTCAAGTACTCTGTTTCATGAAACAGTGCAAAATTATCTTTTCAAGACTTGTAAAATTTTTGTATACAAATTTTTGTATACATTTATGGTATAAGCAATTTTCCTGTTGTGTAATTTTAACTTCATTTATTTGCATTCAACACATCTTTTCTTTAACAACCGTTTATTGAATCTTCAGTTACAAAATTAATTTCTATACCAACAGCCAACCTATAAATAATAAGGGTGATATTCATGTTCAGGTTAACACTCCTAGCTGATCGTTGGACATTTCCCACAAAGAATGTTCCTTCATCTGTATTGTAGTTACTGTCTTTTCACTGGATATGTATTTCTTCAGGTATCAACAGTTTCTTTTTAGGCATGTAAAATACCTGTCTACGTGCTTTTGCAACATGCTCCTGTTTTCTGTGGATCTCGGGACTCTACACAAACACAAGGCTCTTTGTTCTGGATACAGTTCTTCATGCTAATTCTTGAAAACACATTTCATCTGTATTATCCAGACTCCTCTGAAGTCTCAGCTTTTGCTTTGCCTAGCGTATTTCTAAGGGTTTGACATTTGCAGTCCAGCATGGCACTGTCTTATTTCCTTTCCATATCTAGTCTATTTTTATTCTTATAAATATTTTATTCTTCTGAAAGTCTAGCAATTTGTTCTCTAGCCTTTCCCCTTCTCCCACACATTTTATTTAGGAACTTTTACTATTCTTTTCTTAATATTCTTTCTTTTCTTTTTCTTGGATCCATGATCATAACTACAACCTTGTTTAAAGAAAGGATCCACAACCTTTACAAATTGGCTTAACAGCTTTACATATGCTATAAATGCCTTAAAAGTCTTTTCTTCTTGAGTGAGATCAATACAAGAACTCAAAAGAACTGTGTTGGGGACAGTTCTACCATTTCAAAACTGCTCTATCTTCTTAAGCTAGGTCTATTAACTGGACTACTTTCCCTTACTTAAATGTATACTGCTAAGAAAAAACAGATCATCTACCTAGGATTTTTCAAAAAATGAAATACCTTTTGCTCCCAAAATTCTTCATTAACACTACTTCGTTACCACCACAATTTTCTTACTCAGAGTTAATTAAATGATCTGCAACACACTTACAGAATTTGGGCTTCTTTGGAGTTTTCACTTTCTCTGCAATTTTTAGCTACCATCTTCTGGTTCTACATTCATTTCTAGTCTCATATACTAGCAGTTAATGAGGTTACAATTGAAATACCATTTCATGAGGGCCATGGGGACTGTTAGACACTAATGCTAATGTTAGAGGAAAAAGTTGATGAGAGCAGAGATTTTAGTTTCTCTGCAAGGCCAACTGAATAATTGACAACTGATAATTAAAGCTGATTGATCCAGTCTCTCCAGGGGATACCACATTGCAACCCAAGCCACTTAAGGGGATGATTAATCTTACATATATACTATACCCTTAGAAATTTTGGCCATGGAATAGTATTGCACTGAAAGTATATTTTGTAATACACTAGATGTATTTTCAATTCCTGTCAAAGAGGCTGCATTTTAACTTACAATGTTAAGAAAATCCCTACACACTCTGACACTTCAAAGAGTTAGTGGTAGAAGTTGGATAATCAGTAACTGTTTTGTTTTTAAACTCCAACTAGAAACATAGCAGTGTAACTCTGCAGTCAACAGACCTGGAATTGCTCATTTTAAAATCATAGATATTTCAAAATCATTTATAGCACAGTACTGCAGGATTAAAAACGCTTTTAATGAGAATAATTCTTCAGAGGATACACTGCTATCCTGCAATTCTGCTTACACCATAGAATCATAGAATCACAGAATCACAGAATCATTAAGGTTGGAAAAGACCTCTAAGATAATCTAGTCCAACTGTCAACCCAACACCTCCATGTGTACTAAACCTTGTCCTGAAGTGCCACGTCTGCATGGTTTTTTAACTCCTTCAGGGATGGTGACTCCACCACCTTTCTGGGTAGCCTGGTCCAATGCTTGACAACCCTTTCAGTGAAGAAATTTTTCCTAGTATCCAATCTATACCTCTCCTGATGCAAGTTGAGGCCATTTTCTCCCGTCCTATCGCTTGTTACGTGGAAGAAGAGACCGACCCCACCTCTCTACACCCTCCTGTCAGGCAGTTGTAGAGAGCGATGAGGTCTCCCCTCAGCCTCCTTTTCTCCAGGCTGAACAACCCCAGGTCCCTCAGCCGCTCCCCATCAGCCTTGTGCTCCAGACCCTTCCCCAGCTCCGTTGCCCTTCTCTGGGCACGCTCCGGCCCCTCCATGTCTCTCTTGGAGTGAGGGGCCCAACACTGAACACAGCATTCGAGGTGCAGCCTCACCAGTGCTGAGTACAGGGGACGATCACTGCCCTACTCCTGCTGGCCACACTATTCCTGATACAAGCCAGGATGCTGTTGGCTTTCTTGGCCACCTGGGCACACTGCTGGCTCATATTCAGCCGGCTGTCGACCAACACCCCCAGGTCCTTTTCCGCCGGGCAGCTTTCCAGACACTCTTCCCCAAGCCTGCAGCGTTGCATGGGGTTGTTGTGACCCAAGTGCAGGACCCGGCACTGAACCTTGTTGAACCTCATACAACTGGCCCCGGCCCATCGATCCAGCCTGTCCAGATCCCTCTGCAGAGCCTGCCTCCCCTCAAGCAGATCAACATTCCCGCACAACTTGGTGTCTTCTGCAAACTTGCTGAGGGTGCACTCGATCCCTGCATCCAGATCATTGATAAAGATTTAAACAGGAGTGGCCCCAGCACAGAGCCCTGGGGAACACCACTTGTGACCGGCCGCCAACTGGAGTAAACTCCATTCATCACAACTCTCTGGACTTGGCCATCCAGCCAGTTCTCTACCCAGCAAAGCGTAGACCCGTCCAAGCCATGAGCAGCCAGTTTCTCCAGGAGAATGCTGTGGGAAACCATGTCAAAGGCTTTACTGAAGTCTAGATAGACAACATCCGCAGCCTTTCCCTCATCCACTAGGCGGGTCACCTGGTTGCAGAAGGAGATCAGGTTGGTCAAGCAGGACCTGCCTTTCATGAACCCATGCTGGCTGGGCCTGATCCCCTGGTTGGCCTGCACATGCCTGTTGAGCGCACTCAAGATGAACCACTCCATAATTTCCCCGGTACTGAGGTCAGGCTGACAGGCCTGTAGTTCCCCAGATCCTCCTGCTGGCCCTTCTTGTAGATGGGCGCAACACTGGCAAGCCTCCAGTCATCTGGGACCTCCCCTGTTAACCAGGACTCCTGGTAAATGATGGAGAGTGGCTTGGCAAGCTCCTCCGCCACCTCCCTCAGTACCCTTGGGCGGATCCCATCTGGTCCCATAGACTTGTGTGTCCAGGCGGCGTAGCAGGTCGTTAACTGCTTCCTCCTCAATTATGGGGGCTTTATTCTGCTCTCATACCCAAGTCTTTAAATGTCTGTCGTGGTTTAACCCCAGCCAGCAACTCAGCCCCCCCCAGCCACTCGCTCACTACACCCCAGTGGGATGGGGGAGAGAATCGGAAGGGTAAAAGTGAGAAAACTCATGGGCTGAGATAAAGACAGTTTAATAGGGAAAGCAAAAGCCGCACACAAGCAAAGCAAAGCAAGGAATTCCTTCACTCCTTCCCACGGGCAGGCAGGTGTTCAGCCACCTCCAGGAAAGCAGGGCTCCAGCACGCCTAACGGTGACTTGGGAAGACAAACGCCATCACTCCAAATGTCCCCCCCTTCCTTCTTCTTCCCCAGCTTTATATGCTGAGCATGATGCCATATGGTATGGAATAGCCCTTTGGTCAGTTGGGGTCAGCTGCCCCAGCCATGTCCCTTCCCAACTTCTTGTGCCCCCCAGTCCCCTCGCTGGTGGGGTGGGGTGAGGAGCAGAAAAGGCCTTGACTGTGTGTAAGCACTGCTCAGCAATAACAAAAACATCTCTGTATTATCAATCAACACTGTTTCCAGCACAAATCCAAAACATAGCCCCATACTAGCTACTATGAAGAAAATTAACTCTACCCCAGCCAAAACCAGCACAATGCCACATATCTAAAATGTTACTTTCAACTCATAAAAAAAATAGACTGACAATACACTTTGTGACAATGAGCACCAGATTTTTATAAGGCTTCATAGAAATTAACCGCCTTGTATCAGATCTCCTCAAGAGCGACTGCGTTGGCATGTTTGTCAACCCTGACCTTCAGCATAAGGGATGGGAGTTTGCTTTGAGGGTTTGAACAGGACCTATCTCAGAGACATAAGAGGCTTGACTGTCGCACAGTTGGCCAGTGCATTCCCACATCCCCTCAAATCTTTAAGGAGAGAATAAAGAATTGCTGATTTTGTAAATAATTTAAATCTTTGGCTCTTTCTCTGGTCCTGTGGGGAACGGTACGTGTGTGTGCCTGGTATCAATATGACCTACCCTGTTCTACATAAAAGAAACCAAGACTCCAACTCGTAGTAATTTGGGTGCCCTCTGCTGAACCTTCGCTGGTGGCACAGATGGTTCCTGAATACCAATGCCCATCGCACACTTTGTTGTTCGTGAAGAATGACATACCTGACTCTGTAATCAAATCGATGAAGGGACTGCGAACAGCTGACTGTGGTTGTTTCTTGCCGAGGAAAAAGAGGGGGAAAAAACCCCCAAGCTCTTTTATGCAAGCTTGATGCATCATGTTTGGATCCAGATTTCAGTACAGGAGTGACTTTATAAGTATTACAGCCAGTGCACAAGCATAATGCGTAAATTGAGGGTTATATTTTGAAACTTCTGCTATTCTGACACAAGGAGTGGTGGCTGGGGAAGGGAAAAAGTCATGTACGTAAATGCAGCATGCCACATGGTCTCTCCTGCCTGCTCATGTCAGAAACCATTCTCCTTCCCAATCTAAACCAATGATCCTTTTATCCATATACTACTACCTCAGCAGTTCCCAGAGTGGGAATCAGACCTCCTTCCCTACATTACTGGTTTGTACTAACATCTCTGACCCAACAAATCTTGAATTATTTCATAAGCAGGTGAAAAAAGGAGCAAAAAGCACTCCCATCTCATAGTAGCTGGTAAATGGAGCCTCATTCCTGCCAAGGGGAGAGCTGCAAGTTTTAGCACCTTAGGATAAGGAGGGGACTGCCAAGCCAAGTGGCGTGTGCTGTAAAAAGGTTGTGATATAGATGGAAAAACTACTTATGCTGGGTAAAAGCAAAGACTGAGCTCTGCTGTCCTTCTGAAGCATACACTTTAGTATGTATGCTCTGCCTGAAATCCTACCCCTTCCTATGTCAGTCCTTCCATACCAACTTGCTGCAGGCAGCTCAAAATTTTAGAGGTCCTGGCTCCTTCCCGGGAAGCTGATCTACTCTCCCAGGCTTAACAAAGGGTCCATCTCGCTGTCCCGTAGCAGGCACACAGAAGTTAAGCATTGCAGCTCTTGCTGCTGGGGCATCACAGTAACTTTACTGGATTTAGTCCAGAAACAACATATGGGAAGATGAAGAGTGGCAGCAGATGTATAACGGGCAGAGAGACAGACCATAGTCTTGAGACAGGAGAAAAGGGAAAAGATGAAGACAAAAAATAAAGGTAAATAAAATACAGAAATACAGTGATGGCACAGGAGAAAAGCTACACAGGAGATTCCACCTCAGGAATAAACAGAGGAGAAAAGTGAATGGGAAAAGCAGAAAACAGTACTATAGCAGGAAAGATACAGAGACAGAAATGTGTCCCAGGGGACAATCTAGACAGAAAACACTACATTCAAAAGAATGAAAACAGGGAAGAAAAATCATGTCAGTGTTCATTGAAGGGAAAATCAGGCTGACAGGTGAATGAATTATTGAACTTTGTTAGCTGTAAATTAAAATAACACACACACCAAGACACATATCCTTCTTCCATTCCCACATCCAAACCGACACTCGCAGACCTAAGCCATATATATACACAATGAATCGCAGTCTCTTCCCCTGATGAGCTTTTTGGTCTAATTAACATGAAAGAAGCATAACTTGAAAAAGAGAGAACTGTGGTTAGCAATAAAATGGGATCTGTTTTCCTGCCTTCTTCTGTAGCATACACACACACACTTCCATCACCGCCAGTCTGCGTATTTAGCGCTACTGCTACAGACTGTACTGAAGCTTCAGCCTCTCAGTGAGGTACTTCTTGGACCTTTCCTCCCTGCCTTCTGAGCACGTATAAACTCAGCAGCCAGCTGCGGTTCTTGTGAAAGGACCTGCTCAGGAAGGTCTTGCTGCTGGAGAAGAAAGTTTTAGTTCCTTCCACCTAAAAAATACCCCACCACACTTCCAGCTCATGCATTTCAATAATCCAAAAGTAGCATTTTTAAATTTTCTGAGATGCTAAAATGTCCTGCCTATGCAGGTGACATCCAAACCCTTAATTAGGCCAACCAGCAACCTAATGCTGTAATTCCTCTTATGCTTCCTCTTCTACAACAGTGTCTAACTTAGCACTATCTCTGTGGTACCTTTTATCTGCCTTTAAAAAGCTTGTTTTGTTGTTTTTTCCATGCAAAATAAAAAGCAGGAATATTGCTACCATAGAGGATATTAGTTAAAACCGTAACCAAGGACCTTATTGAAATACACTCCTAATCTTTATCCTTCATCTGGCTCACAGATGGCAACTTCTGTTATAAACTTTGTATTTTATTGAACCTAAATAGTGATAAAAAAGTGTCTGTACTCAATATATCTTGATATTTAAGTCGATATCTAGCGAATAAATTATGGAGAGATTCCAGTACAAGTACTTGAACTTCAAAAGAACAGTTATCCTTGCAATACAAGTGTGCCGTAAACAGTTGTACCAAATTAAAATTGACAGGGGAACTTGTTCAGAAAGTGTCTGCCTGGAAAAGCAATCATCAACCTGCTCCTCTACCTTGCAGGAGCAGGGCTTCAGGGATTGCCTTCAGATTAGGCTCAATAACAGCACAGTTTGAAAGCACATGTAAAGCAAAGTAACTACAGTAAGTATGGTGTCTGGAACCATAAATGCATAGAAATCATGAAACAGAAAAGGTAACTAAGTATACAATAACCCCTGTAACATACCAGAAGCAGCTAATGAAACAAATGAGAACAGCATGTGTAGGATGGAATATGAAATATTTGAGTCCTAACTAAATGATTCATGCTCCAAGCTTACGTACCACTGTTGGTACGTAAATAGCAGCACTATTAATATACATTGTCCCTGGACCACATTTGCAGAAGGATTCACATACACCTTTGTGGTACTGGCTACCCAACTGCTGCTGACTATAAATGCAAAATATAGAGGCACGAAAGCTTTGCATACATTAAACATACCTGCCTATAAATGTGGGTACCTAAATACATTTGGTGTTTGGTATGTAAACATCATGCTGTTTCCTTCACACTAGTACAAGGTAAGCTGCTAGTGAGGCATTAGCTTTTTGGGACACAGCATTTAAAAATCAGCAGTCTATACCACCTATTTCAGAGCAGGCTTATACTAGCCTTAAATAAGCAGAGTACCCACTTCTTTAATTGTAGTAAAAATACAGATGCAATTTTTAGTAAAGACCTACTCCAATACATAGAACTGTCAAAAATTAAAACTTATTTGGGTCCATTTACATTACATCATCAAAAATCATCCTTATAATGAAGTGGGGGACAACCTTGACTGAGCAAGGCAGAATCTCATTTGCTTTTGTATGGTATTTTTACTGTTGTGATACTTTAAGTCCATTCAAGGAAAAGTGGAAAAATTATCCCAAACGGTCACAACAGGAATAAGTACACAATCAAAAGGATGCGAGTAACGTACATGGAAATATTCGGCTGAAGATTCAGCAGAAGGAAAGAGAACTGGCCTGACAAGTTGATAAGGAATGGCCAAGGGGATGCCATTTGCACAGCAGGAGAGAAATCAGTTCCTGAAATGGTTACAGAAAAACCATGCAGAAAACTAGGTCCCTGGAGAGGACAAAAAATATTTTTGGCTTTTCTAGTTACTTATTCTTAATGGTACAGTGTACAGGCACAAACTGTTTAGACAGAACCCTGCCAGCATCAAGCTAAAAGGCTGACTAAAACTTGTGGCCTGTTTCAGACTTCGATGCAATCTAGAACTGTTTGTTCAAAAAAAAGGTGTTTGCTTCTGCCTTTGTATTGTGACTTCCATTCAAAGGGCACAATGCACTTTACAAGCACGTTTGACTTGAATCATAGGTCCCACCACAAGTGTTTGCTTTTGCATTTCTATTGTGGCTTCCATGCGAGGGACACAGCATGCTTTACAAACACATTTCATTATAGCTGTAGGTCCCACCACTGACAGTCAGCGTTTAGAGCTCATAAAAGAAAAGGTACAAGAAGCACTGAAAATAAAGCTTGACATTTTATCCAAGGCTTTTGCTGTTCCTACCATGACATGGGTATTGTTGACCAGCAGTATGATGACCTGGAAAAATCTCCCAGGTTTCACTGCAAGCTAACTTCTTGCTCATTTCACATATCTAGAAGGCTAGAAAAACTGATTTTGTTTTTTAATAGTTAGACTTTGTAGGCTCCTGTTCTGTATTCATGTATTTTTCACTACAGTGTCTTATGGAGAAATCTACCTTAGGTGCTTTGAGCTGTCCTCAAAGGCAACCAGCTATTTTTATTAATAACAGAATTTGGAAGTTTAACTTAATTCTCTAAATTGTATCCATATCAAATGCCTCTAGAGAACTAAGTGAATATCAATGTGACAAAGCTACTGGAGCATCTAATGTAACAAACAAATTCAAGTAGCACAGGAAGGACAAGACTGCCTTTTGCCCAGTAAGTATTTCTGCAGGCAAACTGAACAAAATGTGTTTTGGGGGAAAAGTAGGGCAGGAAGGCAATTTCGTGGAATACGATGACTACAAAGAAATTTACTTCTACTTAGTTTATGAGACCATTAGTTGAAGACCTGTGATTAAGGTTTCTATTTCTTACTTGTTGGTAAATCAGATTTCCAGTGCACCACAGCATATGGGATACTTGGCTATTTTGGAAAGCCAAGCACTAGAAGCTTCTTTGTTCTCAGTAGAATTTCAGTCTATAAGTATTTTATAATTTCTTCTCTTAAGAATGGAACTGTTATTAATTAAATTATTATATAAGCCATTTTAATCCTGCTATGATCTCTTTACTGATATCCTGCAGTAGATAGTTTTGTCACCTACAGTAAAAACAGCTTCTCAATAAAACTGTTCCTTGAGCAGGAGTGGCACTGGAAAAGTCTTTCATAACACCTCCTGTTATCCAAGGAATTTTTTTCCTTCAATCTTAGGCTTTAAGTACCATAAATTAAGGGGTTTACATAAACTAATACTCAAACTCCCCCTTCCCACTTAGCTTCAGGCTACCACCCATTCCTGCAAGGACAGCAATGCTTCCTCAGGCAGCTGGTTTTAATACAATTCCTGTCTGAGTTTTCGGTCCACACCCCTGTTTTCTAATCCCTGAACTAACGATGGAATCAGGAAATTTCTTCTGATGTCAGGGTCAAGCAGGGCCACTGCATCTCACCACGCTGCTGTTTTGCAACCTCTTTAAAATTCAAAGCTTCTGCCATTCTTGCTTGGGTAACACTCCCGTAGTCACTGGGAATATAAACAGACACAGAACAATATGAGGAAATCAACATATTTCTTCCCCCAACTGAAACTTATAAGAAGCTAGCTTACAGATGGCAGGCAAGGTCTTACATATTTTGTACAAAGTATGTCTGCTGGCATTAATGCTCCTACAAATGCTCTACCAGCTGGCTGGCAGTGGCTGAGCCAGTTCCTCTGCTGAGCAGCAGCATGACCTCTAGCTATCAAAGATTACAGCAGCATGAAATTCTCACTCTCCAGCTCAAAGCTAAGCAGGATGAAGAAGGGTACTGGTTTAGCCCCTGATGTGCTGCAGAAGGCACTACCATAGACCTACAATATCGAGCTGTGAGGTACACATCTACCCTCTTATTAACGGCCAACATGTAAATTAAGATTAACACCTCATGCATTACATATACTGCAATACCCAGTGATGGACTAATTATATTTAACCTAATGTATCACTTCAGGCGTCAGCTCCAAGATTTATATAATGTCTTATATAAAGTTTACTTTGTCCTATCTACCCTGACAATTTTTTATCTCATACTACCCCCTTTTATTCCCTCCCCTAATGACTCACTACAATTACTCCCTCCTCCCATGGGTAGGATCTGGAAACAGAAATGTAGAGCCTAACTCTCAAATCTGACATAGCAGGTACTCAGTACCACTCCTGGTTTTGTCCAGGATACATTCTAGGCAAGAGCTGAAGTGCAAGGGCATTTTGCACATTTCTGTATTTTCAGTAGAAACAGGGACAATCTTTAGTATAAATGTGAGAGGACCACAACCATCAACAGCCCTGCAGCTTTCTCTAAAAGGAAAAATAATAGGAGCCCAAAAGTGTTCCATCAGGCAATATGAGGAGGTTTTGCGTAAGGGTGAACAAGGTCCACAGTGCCCTGCGGAAGTAAGTCCTGAGGCGCAAATCAACCTCACCAGCTGCCATGGTGAGGAAGGCAGAATCGTATGAAATCAGTCTGGCAGAGGCAATCCTGGCAATGGTACCCCATCTAACTGCCACCAGTTCCACCTGCTCAGCTGAGCTGGCTGCCTTGAGGATGTTACTCTTGGAAGTTATGAGATACTGACCTTTCTGTAAAACATACAAGGGCAGAAGGCTAGGCTTTAAAACAGTGATGCTCACAACACTCAGAGAAATGCAGACATCCTCTCTGACACCCTCTTTATGACTAAAATGAGACTGCACAGCAGGAAATTCATGGTAGAGAAGGGGAGAGCACCTCTTCTGGTAGTGCTGTGTGATAGGAACGAATATACTTAAAAAAAAAAAAAAATTAGCAGGAAGAGGCCTGTTTCAAAATGTTTCATCGTTCTGGTAATGAATGATCAGTGAATACCAAGATATGTATTTTTAAAGGATTTGATTTAATAACAGTGGCAGACACAGTGAATTTTTTTTCCAGTATAGACTGAAGAAACATGGATGACAGTTTAGAAGACAAAAAAAGACTGTAGCAAATGAGGCTTAAAGTACCAAACAGTGTGGACAGCAGCAGAAATAAAGGCGAGAGTTTGCATGAAGGAAAACCTGGCAGACAATAACCTCAGTGTCAGCAATGGGAAAGAACAGCCCAATAAAAATAGTATCACAAGAAAGAGCACAGTGAGGACGGTGGACATGACATCAGCAATATAGCTCAAGTGTAGCTGAATGACTCTTGGGGATAGTCAAGGCTTTCTTCAGTTGCTTTGATTCATTTCAGGTAGCACATGCCCACCTCCCGCGTTGGAGATGCACCGCCGCTGGCACCAACAATGCTGCATCTTCTGGCCAAAGACTCTCACGCTGCTGTGCTTTACTTACTGCAGATGGCTGCAGTGGCTACCAGCTGATGCAAGGGAAAGCCTTGGTGTTCACCAACTCTGAACACCAGGCAAGCTTTTTGCTGAAGTGTCTATTTAGTTCATACACTCCAAACGCAGATGCATGTCAGGGGGCAGGCATAGGGAACGAAAAACCATACAAATTATACTTTAAACCTACATTTATATTTGTCACCTTCAAAAGGATCTTCCCCCTTATTTATCTTCCTATTGTCAGGATGCTTACCCTGTTGTTATATTGGGGATCACGTTAAATCTCCATCTAAAAGTTAGTGCACAATGAAATGGACACATTTTCCTGGGTTTGCACTGAAAAGAACATCTTTTCCTCCCTCTGTCTAAAATATACTTACACAAAACCTGATCAGGATGCTGATTTAAACATTTCCTGAAGGATTTTCTCTTATCAGAACATGGAATAAATAAGGAGGACTACAGAGAAGCAGTTAGTGACTGCTTTTAACAAGCCATTAAAAAAAAAAAAAAATCGCAAACTTTACACAAGAGTGGCAGTTATTTCTGCCCATGCAGAATGCAACTGAAATCTCAAGGTAAGCCCTTTATGTACACTGAAACTTGCATTTCTGATAAAATTACAACCATGTATGAAACTAAATGGCAAAGTAACATATACAAAGATATCAGTGAGATTAACAAATAACATCTATTATTAGTACCTGAATGTAGCAGACAGGGTAGCAACTGAAGATGCTGAAGTAAAAATACAAGCTGGGTTTGGGGAATGCTGCACCATATATATCCTCATAAAAAAAAGCACTCATTCAACGAGCATTTCAGGATCTCAAGTATCTTCTTTCATTTTATGATATCTGAAATTTTCTTTTGGCCTTTATGTTACAACTGTAGAGAATAGCAAATACCTGATGCTGCGTGGCACATTGTATTTTTGTTACTCTGAAGTCAACAGGACTTTAGGCTGCATTCAGTCACATGTATCCTTATCTCACCGTATTTACATCCTATGTATTAGTATAGAGTATTATATATAATATTATATAGATTATTATATATAATATCAGAGCATTTCCTAAATACACTCAAAATGGTTTACACAGCTGCTGATTTTATGCTTTCTTTTTGAAATTACACGATTACCCGCACACAAAATGTGAACAATTCGCAATTGCTCTTTCTGAACCACACACAAGCAGCCACCAGATGGCAATAAAACCCAGCTAATGAGCAACGGTCTGGCTTTACGCATTGTGCAAAATCACTTTTAATTGCTGCCTTCCTTTCTTACGGCGAGTGGCCATGCAGAAGAAAACACACTCCTGTAATTCAAGTGCTATTCACAATTCATAAACACCTGAAATGAAAACTGGCAGTAGTTACATATTACACCAATATGAGTGAGTTCAGTGAAACACTTGTACAACTGCCCACCATAGACAAATAAGGCCCAGAAATAGTAAGTATTCAGCACAGCTCCCCTGAATTGCCATAAAAACTTTTCACAATATTCCCAGTTCCCAACATATCCTCATTCTTTTTCTTCTTGTTTGCTTATCCTCTTGTATTTGTATTTGCTTAAATTTATTTAAGCTAATAATACTAATCACCGTGACTGAGATCACTACCACTTTACATCCTTCTTTTTCCACTATTTTGTAATTTTAGATGCTTTCAGTGTAAGTGCTAACATTGGTATCTACAGTACACACTATCACCTGTTTTAGCTGCTCTCCTTTATTAACAAGAACTTCACTATTTTAATACGTACTGTCAGATGACATATGAGCATTTTTTTTCTCCTCAAAGACAATTGTTTTTTTTCCCCATCAAAAGTGGTATCATCACTTGTGATACCATCAAACATATTTCATTTTGGTTATTTAATGGTGTTACTCAGGTACATATGCAAGAACCTATTCTTGGTGAGTATATTGTCACATACATAAGAAATTTGCTTCAGATTAGAAAGACAAAAAAAGTCCATCTACATAAAAAAACCTGCACTGGTAGATGAGAAAAACTACAGAACTTTCTCAGACTCACCCAGTTAGGCAAAAATTGCTAGCTAGGCTTTATTTCCACACAGAACTACACACAGTCATGCGTAAAAAGAAAAGAGTCATGGTGAACGTCAGTGAATAGCACTGCAACTGAGAGATGACATATACGAACTTTGCCAGCGTATAGCAGCCAAAGCCCTTGCACTGGGACTTATCACTCTTCAACAACTTTTCCAAAGAGTATTTCTTAAGCACTTTTATCACTTGGGGTTAGTTTCATAACAATTACATTGTCTGCTGGGAAGGGCATTATGCTGAACTACCAAACTGCATATTACATTGATCAGGCTTGTTGACTTTTCTAATGCTTCATTAATTTGGGCCACTTGGATCTTCTGCTCAGCTGATTCTTCATCTCCTCAGGTAACAGCACAATGCTGAGGGGCGTTTGCTCCTTATCCAATAAAAAAAAAAGTAAAAGGAAGAAAAAGGTGGAAAAACTGCTAAAGTATCTTGTCATCTCTAACTGCAGAAGATGTGAAACTGTTGGGTGAGCTGGGATTCTTTGCGTTCCTCTGTTTCCTCAGCAGGAAAATGGGACTTTCACCCTTTGCAACCCTCCTGAGAATCACTGCTGAGGCTGCTGCAACAATTAATTGGTTAAACCACTTTACTCAAGCCACACGAGGCTCACCGACAAACCCTGGAGGGGAGCTTGGGCTTGAAGGGCTGAGAGTTGTTTGGCCCTAATGAATGAAAATATGTGACAACAACATTTATCATGTTTTCTATAATTTAGCTGCTCAACATTACCTTTCCCTGCACTGCAGCAGTTAATAAGGCCCTTAATGTCCCCTTAATCAGTGCCTACATAATGTTACTGCTCTGCTGCCTTCTTTGTGTAACTCTTTTCCCAAAAGATATTAATAGTGGTTTCAAAGATAAAAACTACTGACAACTCCATATGTTACACAGTAGCAAGCTCTCTCCTTGACTGATTTATTTAAGTAGAGAAGTTGCAAAAATTTCTATGCTGTTGTTGAAGGATAAATCAACACCTCTATCAGTGAAGCATTACATGTTTTGGGAGTCCGGCTGTGCACCAGTCACAATCAATCCAAGAAATATGTCTGCGTGTCCCTTTGCCAGAGTGCAGGGAATTTTTCTTGGTCAAGTTCTCAGCAAGGACCATGGGTCATTAAGTCTTAACATGCATTTTCCTTCTCCAGTGGCTAGTTTAACACTTACCCATGTTGGGTGAAAGGCAGTAGGTAGCAGACCTGTAATTCAGATTTAGCCACAGCAGTGTCAGAAATTTAGTGTAACACTGTGCCACACATGATGGTCCTGTTAAGGAGTTTCAAATGGGAGGTATGTTACTTTCTGTCTTCAGTGTGAAGGTGATTTTAAGCATCCCCAGCAGGCCATCAAAATAACAATTAACAGTCTCAGCAGATCACCATCTTCAAACCTGCTCAACTAAGTTTTTTTTTTCTCAATACAATTTTGCCATTCTGCTGAAAAGGACTCCTCTTTCGCAGTCTTCGCAGGGTGCAAATTGGTGGAAGACACTTAAACCCTGTCAAATGAGGTTACCCATTATTACAGAAACTTCAGGGAAAAAAATACTCTTAACCTGCATCACTTACATTGATCTGAACATATGAATGCCATTACAAGTTTTGTCACCTAATATTTCACTTCTTCGTAATTTCCATGTTCTGTATTCTGCTGTGTTGGTGATTTCAGTGAAATGTACGCAAATACACCTGGAGGAAAGGTTTAATCTCTTGGAGTAAGAGGAAAGCCTGAAGCGTTTCTTCCATTACTTAGTAACCATATCATCATCACAGACAAAAATGAGAGGGAAGGAGGAAACGGTAATGCTACTAGATTCAGTGTACAAGTTCATCTAGATCAGTGTTGCTCAGATCATCTTGGGTCTTCATAAAAATGCTGCTCGTTTAATGAAGGCATTCTTCAGGTTAAAAAAAAAAAAATCCCCAGATTCTCACTCTTTCATACTTCACCCAGCATGGTAGTGAAAAAGTATGAGTCACTACAAGTGAGCAAGAAACTCACAGTCCAGTAAAATTAAGAATGCCATTGCCAAAGCTGGTGGTTCCTGGAAAACCAGAAACTCTAACTACATGTTTCACTTAAATGCCTAGCACTGAATCCAGGCACTTCTGCTAGGTCCAAACACAGTATGTATGGAGAATTAAGCATCTGAGAATGAGACTCATAAGCAATGTTATGCTGAATCCACACCTATTTGTGGTAGCCCACAAATATGTCCTGAGGACACAGATCAGTCTTATCTTGCTGCTGCATAGCTGTTGAGTTGGGGTGGCAGAGAAGCGTATCTGCTTGCTTGGGATCCACAGCCTGGAGAGAGGAAAACTTCAGATGGGTTAAAAAAAAAAGGTACATTTTCTGGCATGTCAGGTAGCATGAAAAGAAGAGCCGCACACACACTGTGCCACACAAATGGAAGAGTACAGCTTTCCCTGCACAAATTACATTTGGTACAATTTTACTTATCAGCCTAGACCCCCTCCTGCTTTTATATGGCCTTTGTATGAAAAAACCCCACCCAAAAAAACAAACCAACAAAAAACCAACCCAGAAAAAGAACTATAAAAAAAACAAAAGAACTATAAAGGCCAGTCCCCTGTTTTTCTGTTTTTTAAAACCAGAGTACCTGAGAGGAACTCAGAAGTATGCTGTCAACTACAGCAGCCTGCAGACATACAAACTTTCAGATACAGCTTTCAGATAACTTTCAGATACAGATGCAAGAGTCACTTTTGGGGACCCTGCTGCACATCACTCCGTGGTGATGGCTGAACTCCACAAGCATACAGCACAGTGTGAGGGGCTGCCTCCCACAGGAAAACGCAGCATAACGAAGCACTGCCATCTGCCAGATGGCTGCTACAAGTGGAGCAGAGAAGAGGAGTCGCCTTGCCTTGCAAACTGTCCCTAATGAATTTGACACGTGCGTGCTCACGGACATACCTGTCATACAACTTGAATGTCATCAAGGCATAATTAAGATAATTTTTCAGGTTGTGTCCCTTAGGGCTGGTGGCCAGCAAATGCCCAGTTTCTGGATCCTGATCAGCTGGAATAAGAGGAACACCAAGCTGCTCAGCTCTGGCAAAAATGAGCCATGCAAAACTTTCTAATAAACCTTTGAGGTGCCTCTGAAACAGAGTGCCTCAAAGGACAGGCAGGAATCAGGCAGGGATTTTCCCAAGATCGCAGTCTGCCTTTTTCCCACAATCACAGTTCTGCCTAAGCTCCACTTCGAATGCCTAAATCCTTTCTTTCATTCAAACTTGGCCCGTTCTGTGTAACAAAAGATGCACCAAGGAGCTGATAGTGAGACATACTTCATGCTCATCTGTGAAGCATTTCTGCCAATAGCTCCCTCTCTCGTAATTTCCTCTGTACTCTTCCCCTGCTCACAAGCACTTCGGTGTGACCACTGTACCCACTAACACTAAAAGTTACCAAAAATCCTTAAAACGCCCGTGCTGACTAGACCATCCTGCATCACTGCGCTTTTGCACTATCCTTTTCTGTCTGAGCGTCATCACACCCTGAGGTTCCAGCACAAAGCCCAGTACTGCTCTCATACCCCCAGCCATCACCCCCTGCCATTTCAGTGTTGGTGTGGGCGTGAAGGCTGACTCGCAGTGCTGAGCACCCTGTATATTTCTGCACGCCTTGGAAACCCTCCCCACAGCGCTGCTGAGATGACAAGGGGTGTACAGAGTCCATGTCTTCACTTTTTTACAGCACTCGCCAGCAAAACGGAGAGAGGCATCACTTCCACATTGCGTAAGGGGCCAGAAATAGAGTAGCATGGCCTCCCCAATAGTGATAACCATCACTCTTGTCGCTGAAATGCCTATCTCTCTAGTAAAGGCAGATTGGATGTGCTTATTCGTTTAGCTCAGAAAGCTGAAGTAAAATAGATGGTCTAAAACAGAACTCAGCTTGCCTCAGGGTCGCTTTCTTTCTAAAAATACTGCCTTACTAAAGGTCTGAAACTAAGCTAAGGAAGAGCTGGTGTGCTGAGAGCTGGTCTGTTTTTTTTCCACACTATAAATTAGTCTAATAAAAGATATTACCTCTTCTACAATCCTCACTTACCAAAAAGCATAACAGCTTATTGCTGGAGATAAAATCACAATATATAACTTTCCATTTTGAAACATGAAGCTGATGAGTGTCCTTTGATGAACCAAAAGAAAGGGGAATAAAAAAAATTCTTAGTTTTCTTACAAAGCTCCAGTACAAATATTTTCAGAATCTTTCTTCTGCTTTTGCTGAATGTTGGGAAAGATCCTGTGACAAACATACAAAAAAAACCCGAGGGATTTTGTATAGCCACACCTATTACAAGATATATCTGCAAACTGCTAGTAAGAAGAGATAAACGTGGAAAGAGAGGATGCAAAAGCAGTATTAACGAGAGAACGGTGGAGCCCTGTCCTTAGTACCACCATGACCCAAGCACAAAGCCAAGCCCTGCTTTCCCTGGCAGCATACGGTCAAACCTTATCAGAACAACTATGTAATACATTTTGCGTCCTGGGCTCCCAGTATGGTTTGTGGCCTTCTTTATTTTGTAGCTTAATCACTCCTAGGTCATTTGGATTTCATAATCTTGCCATTTCTCATATCCTTGCCAAAGACCTTCTAGGAAGTTTTCATTAAAAGAAAAAGCTGAGGAATGGCGGCTATCCCACATTTTTCAAGGAATACCTCTTTGTATGTTTTTTGTACATAACCATGAGCCTGAGCGAGGTGTGGAGGCTCTGCAGCTATGGCACAGATCCCAAAGAGATGGTTTCAACATAACAGGGAGCCTATCTAAGGATAAAATAGACGTGAGGCAAAGCTCACAGCCCAAGCTCTGCTGAACCAGCGCCTGCTCTCTGCAGCATCAGCTCAGGTATCTTTGCAGCATGCTTTCAGAAGAGGGAGTGCCCTGCTGAAATACTGAATGGCTCTGAATAGACCCAGACTGGCTCAGACACAATCCCCAGCTTAGTCACAGTGCCAGCCTTTCTGGCAGGAGATGGAGGAGTTGGCAGGAGCCTGCAGATGAAGTGGATGCGAGGCAAGAAGGGGGAAACGCTTTAGGGGGAGCAGGGAGCAACAACAGGGACAACCAAACCCAGTGCAGAACATGACCACATCCCTTCTAAACTATACTTAGTACTCCAGCTCTGGCCCCTGTTTGACTATCCATCATCGTCTCTGAAGTAGGTATTTCAAGCACACGCTTATATATTACTGACTGCAACAGTAAGCTTGTCCTTTGTTTTCCAGGACAGATTAGCAGCATACAGAATATACAAATAGAGAAATTAGCAAACACAGAATATGTATTTAACTGTTTGTTTTCTCAGTTTAACAGCACTAGCAACTATTTTGTCAACCCAAAACTTGCAAACATTCAGTTTAACATGATTAATACATAACTCAAGTTCTGTTTTTAATAGTAAATACACCTCAGAACTCAAGTTACTCTAAATCATTACTTAGCAAATCTTTAGAAGTAAAAAACCCATCTAACTAAAACTTGCAAACTACAAGTTTCAGTTTGAATACTTTCCTTACTTATAGTTTGTACCTTCTGAAAACAGAATGGTCAGAAACACAGCTCTTTGTTATGCACATTCTTTCTTGCTAATAAATACTATTCTGCAAGGATACAGATATGGACCAGGGGAAGCTGCTCCTAGCTCCTGATTCCTTCAAATTCAGGAACCAGTTTCACAAACTCCAAATTTCTTTACATCATTGAGTATAGTATTCTCCATTATAAAACCAAACCCAAAATAAGCCTACTTAGTAAAATTTTCTCTTCTCTCTACCACGGCACTGACCGCTGAACAGCCATTCCAGTGCGGACAGTACCAAAAGGAAGGTCTGTAGATATCCCTCTGCATCCAGGAGTTTTGGAAGCAGCTCCTCAGGGCTGCAGTACATGGATCCACGTTTTTGTAACGTGACGGTATATGTTACCATTCCACACTGTAATGTGACATTTCACAAATGTATCCTCATAACAGGTATGAGGAGGGGAAATTTTATTCCTCTTATTTTTATGGATGAATTGAGGATCAGATACAACAAAGGATGACCAGAAATTAGTCTGTTAAGAGAACTTTCTAAGTACATTTCACTTTTTCCATTCATTCACTCCATGAAATACAGAAACCATCCTGGAATATTTTTTTTTTCTTTCCAGGATTCTCCCTTCGATACGAACACCTTAACCAGCAGACGACATGTAGCATCTGCTTTGACGCCCTCTCTAGACCGTTCTCTGCTGCACACTAAAACAGCTTCATAAAGAGGGGCAAACACTCTCTCCACCCCAAACCAGATAATATGTCAGGATGGTCGCTAAGGAGATGGGGGAAGAATCTGGATCTTCCTATTAACGCTAGTTTATTGATTAATGAGTCAGGAGAGCACTGCAAGCTTTGCTGGCTTTGCTTTTAGAAAAAGTAATGACTGTTCTCAAGGTCATTGTGTATCATAACCACCCTTGCACATTTATCAAGTACATGGCGAGAAGTCAGATTAGATAAAGACACTAATGGGATGAAAGCAAAATAATTCCTAAACTCTGGATTTTGAGTGGCCTTCAGCATGAACACACTGATCATGTCAAGGCTGGGACAGCTCTGGGCATGTACAAAAGTGCAAATCTAGGCACTCAACAAAGTTTACAATAAATAAAAAACCTCCAAGACTGGGTAAAAGCTCATCAGGAATTTTAGAATATTGATTTTGCGTTTGGTGACCTAAATTCTGCCCATTTCTACATCCACATCCTTCTACTGGATCTCAGCCTGCACAGCAGTCTGCAACATAAAGGATTATCCCTGTAGGTTGCCTAAACTCTCCAGCTAAGATCTGAACCATGTGGACCTCTCAGAAGCAGAGCAGAGCATAGTGACACCATGCAGTCATCAATACTGGAATAGTTAAATTCAGGTGAATCAGTATTATGTATTCAGATGAATCAGTACTACTTTTCAACAGTTTCAAGGGCAGATTCTCAGGCAGTGCAATCTGTATTACCCAGCAGGCCAGGATTAGTTTTTTCTTTCTTTCCCTAATTTTCCATAATCTCCTGACAAACTTTTCTCTCCTCTTTCCCCTCTTTCCACAAAAAAAAAAAAAAAAAAAAAAAAAAGGAAAAGAAAAGGCATACAAGGGACAGCTTGCCAGTTTCAGGAAATGGTTCGTTAAGTGAGGTCTAATCTTTATCTCTTTATAGAGGCTGGAATATTGCCATCTTCCTTGGAGCTACTGACTCCAATAATAGACAGAGCATCACCTTCATGGTTTTTGCCAGTCAAAAAAAAAAACAAAAAAAAATTTGGACCTAATTTTTCTAAACTTTATGCGGACTTCTATGCAGTTTATCATGTACAGGACCTGAGAAAATTATTGGAGGCTCCTGACAAATAATAACCACTCTAAGTATTGTACGAACTAAGTCTTCACTGCCTATTGTTGATCTAAAATGATAAGGCTTGATCATCTTTGCATTCACTTTTTAAAATCCTGTTTCAGGATCTATAAAACTTTTAATATTTAGCTAAAGGGCAGTTCATTTAAAAAAATAAAGACTTAACTTCTGAAAATTAACTAACCTTTAGAGTTAACTAAAAATCTGAACATAACTGCTAAATACCTCTTTTAGTTACACTTCATAGCATGTTCTCCACTGAAATAAAAGCAGAATTAGATTTTTAAAAGGACATTTTATTTTGACACAAAGACTCCACCGATGAACGGCAGGTTTGCAGGAATGCACAGGCAAAAGACTGCTAAAAGGCGGCACAGGCAGTTCACCTCATTTGCCACAAGATGGCACGAAACATATAAATTACGAGGACGAAAATAAAATTAATAGCACACTATGAGAAGTATTTTAAAAAAAAAAGCTGAAGAGACTGAATGTATGTGTGACTTTCGGCAGGATGTGGGAAATGCATGAATACACTCTAATACAACATCATTCTGCAGAACGGTTGATCTAAAGTTTATCATTCATAACACACCCTTAACCAAATTGTGTCAGCCTGTCTAGTGCTCCAGATTTAAATTACATATAACCATATATAACGGTGCGGTGATCTAGAAGGTGTCTGGAAACAAGCCGGTGTGAGACCAGAAAGAAGAGAAGCAAAGAGACAGTGGGTGGCACTTCTGATGGGAAACAGGCTCAGTCAAGTCAGGACAACCTGGGTAGGAGGAGGTAGGCGGCCAGCAGCAAAAAGGGCTGAGCAGCGGGCACCCACCCCGGCTGAATCGCTCCCAGAGACACAAGCAGGGGAAGGAGAGGGGCGAGTGGGTGAGCGATGGGCAGGAGAGCAAGCACAAGCGGGCAAAAGGCAGATTTTTGTATAAATACATATATATTACACAAGAGACCAAGATACAGATTGTTTCATTTGTGTGCTGATTTCTGTTCTGGTGAACTCAAAGCTCTTTTCTGAACTCACCAGGTCTAAAAGTGTCTGCTAGAGATGAGCTTCTTACCTCACCTGAATTTGAGACTTTAAGTTAACGTACCAAATGGTGCCAGATTCATAACAAAATCTTGTGCCTTGGGTGTTTATAGCTGTGTCAACGATAACCAACAGGATACAACACGGGAAATGCTGTTCCCCATCCATTCTCCTTACCCAAAGGACACAGAGGTGAAGGGCTGCAGGAAGGAGACTCCTGTTTTAGGGAGGAGATAATAGGGATGAATTAAAACAAAACACACAAAAGTTTCCTGATTGAGGTACTAGGAGAAGGGTCATTATTTCAAACAAAAGCAGATCTCAGCTCAGATGCTTTGGGTGCATATAGGTACACAGCGCAGAGTGAATATGGAATTGATATTTTTTTTTCCCCACCAAGTTTTAACAGGAATTTAGAATTAGTCTTGAAAACTGGGTCAACTTTCATGTAAATCAGCACATCTGATCACTCAGGGTATTTTTTAATTAACTCAAAATGACAGCATAGCAATATATAGAAATTAGACAGCTTCAAAGATTGTGAGGTTTTCCATTGCATGGGTATCCAAATGTCACACTAATTTCAGTGGACTCAGTTCTAGGCGTTCAGGAAAAATACAAGAAGGCTCCACCACGCCTGCAGCCCTCAAAAACTGCTCCAAACTGCAGCTGTCTCACTGTTGCAGTGAAAATTAGATTTAACGGTGGTGTTTGCAACATGTCCAGCATGCCTTAAGAAGCAGGGCTACCATCCACTGCATTTTCCTCCAGACAGCAATCCAGGAACAGGAAAGAGCTGTCTGCTGCTCGGTATGACGCATGGTCAGGACACATAACTGTCTGCAAACTGGCAAAACCTAAAGACCTAGAAGATGACCCACAAGTTCACAATGGTGTGGATCTTCCTCACAGCCCACTTGCACGAAATGCTTGGCGCACTTCCCACATCCCAACAGCGGCTGTGGTATTCTCAAGTTGTGCGTCCAGAAATGGATCAGCAAAAGACAGGAATCCTAGTGAGAGGGGAGGCAAGTTAGGGCTACAGGGTCTGCAGATGATGTACAGGGGAGGGTTTACAGCAGCTTAGCAAAGTACTGATAAAAATACTTCTCCAAGAAGCCTGGAATGGGCAGATGTAATCAGTACACAAAACACATCACACCTATCAGAAAAAAAGTGAGCACGCACTGTACCCCAACTATGTAGGAAGGTCCCTTTCCTTACCTACATAGATACAAAAAAAATCCACATGAATATCCACTGGACCAGCAAGATTTGAGCCTTCAGCTTCCCGGAAAAGGCAACTGCCGTGCTCTTTGTCATCTCTTTGCCCCGAGAGAGGTGGAGGGTGAGAATGAACCCAGAACTGGAAGGACGGGAGCTGTGGCCTGAGCTCCGTGGATGGAAGCTGCATCTTCTGTGGATGGAAGGCTGCCGGCTTTCAGACGTCCCACAGCAACTACAGACCACGGAGTTGTGGTTTCTATGACTCATGGAGGACACGGTTATCTTCTAAATCGCAGAAAAGAGGAAAAACGTGCAAATAAATATATGCATGAGACCATCTGCATCTAAAGATGTGAGAGCAACAGGAAAAGCATTAGCAGGGAAGGAATAAAACACCTCTGCTTCTCTTGCAAGTTACCTTTTTACAGTTGGACTTGACGATCTTAAAAGTCTTTTCCAACCTAAATGATTGTATGATTCCACGATCTAAGGAAGTATGAAGGTTTACCACAAGATGGTGCAAAAACATAAAAAGTTCTAACACACCCACAGCACACAACCGAACATCTTCGGTCATAAAAAAGCATGAGAACCTCCACCAGGTGTCGGGTCAAGGAAAATACGAATTCTTTTTTTTTTTTTTTTTTTTTTTACTTGAGAAAACCAGTAAATATAGGTATATGCTTTGAAAACTTAAGTCTGAACTTTCAGCGGCGCGCCTCTGCAAAGTCCCAAAGCACGGCGGCTTGGGGAAGATCACCCACCACCATCACACATCTCATTGAAAACCTCGTGTCGCTGGGGAAGACAGCAGAATTAGCAATGCAGCGTTAAATAACCGAACCGAGAGCGTTTAGCCAAGAAATGGCACCGCGGGGGTGGGTGAAAAAAAAACCAGCAGTGGAAAAGAAACACCCCCACCCCCCCCATCCCCCAACCGGGGGAGGCACCGGTGTTTGGCAGCGCTGAGGCCGGCAGGCTCACCCCGGCAGGGGGTCGTCTCCCCCTCCGCGACGTCCCCGAAGCGGTCCGTGCCCCCCGCCCGCCGCTGCAGCCGGGCTCCGGGCGCTCCCCCTCAGGAGAGAGCGGCGGGGCGGGGCGGTGGCGGGAAAGGCGGGGCGGGGCGGGGCGGCGCATGCGCGCTGGGGCTTGTTTGTCAGCGGGCTTATAAGGCGGGGACGGCGGGTGCCGCGGCAGCGCCTTTGTGGGGAGAGCGCAGGCCGGTACCAGCGGCCCCGCCGCGCCGGGGCCGGGGCTCCCCGCCGTCCCCATGAGCGGGCTGTAGGCTACGCGCTGCCACCATCGCCCGTCGCCTGAGGGGGTTTGGGGTTTTTTTTGTTTGTTTGTTTTTTTTTCTCTCCTCCTTACAGTATATTTTTCTACACTTTGCTATAAAAACATGGTGCTGGGGAAGGTGAAGAGTTTGACAATAAGCTTTGACTGTCTGAATGACAGCAATGTCCCCGTCTACTCCAGCGGGGACACAGTCTCAGGAAGGGTCAATTTAGAAGTAACTGGGGAAATCAGAGTGAAATCTCTTAAAATTCACGCGAGGGGACACGCGAAAGTGCGTTGGACTGAGTCGAGGAACGCTGGATCCAACACTGCCTACACACAGAACTACACTGAAGAAGTAGAGTATTTCAACCATAAGGACATCCTGATCGGCCACGAGAGAGGTAAGCCTTTCCCTTCATAACGTATATTTTTTTCGGGGAGAGGACGCGTTTTTGCATCGTCTCGATTTATACCTTTGTATTTTTTTTTTTAGCGGATGCAGCCCAGCGTCGGTGGGGAGCAGGGCACGCCGGGGGTCGTGTCGCGGGGGTGACTTGAAGCTGCAGGAGCTGCATCTGCAAAGTGCCTGCAAGCAGGGCAGCGCCGGGCTGCCTGCCCTTCAGCACAGCCATTTAGTAATTCCTTATCTTATACAGGCGCTATCCCTTTTTTTCCCCCTAGTAATACTATCAGGATTTGCCCCTCCGTGGGGAAAACAGCTGTAAAACCGAAGCCAGAAAGGCAGCGAACGACTCTTATGGGCAGCATCCTATCAAATCGCGAAATAACCGTGAAAGCGTAAAACCAACATTTTTTGACACATCGGGGTTCTGCTTTTCGGGCTGATAATGTGATTATTTTTTTAATTTTTATTTTTAAGGATGGCTCGTTATTGCCGGATAAAAGGATTCCCCCTCGCTCATTTTGACATATGCTATCATAACCCCACGTGTAATTCCCCCCCCCTTTTTTTACCCCCTCCTGGTAAATCGCTTTAATTCCCCTCGCTCCACCCCTGGGGGGGGGACACCCCGATGTAAAGATCTGCCCAAAAAGCCCTGATGGGGGGCACGGGGGGTTGCGTAACGGCAGCATCCCTCCGAAAACTGGGGAGGCGAGGACCTCCTGCTCCCCCCTTGCGTGGACTGCGGGGGGGGGGGTGTCCCCACGCCGCGGGGTCGTACCCCCCCCCGGCTGGCAAACCCCTTGGCGGGCAGGCGGGAGCGCCGGGGCCGGGGGGGGTTGTTTTTTCCGAAGTTTGCAGCCTTTGTTCGAAGCGGTTCAATCCTGTTTGGGACCGGTCCGGGGGGGGGGGGGGGGGGTGCGCCGCCTGCTCCGCGCAGATTGGCCGCACGCGTCAGGTGGTGGCGATGACTTAATTCCCTAGCACAAGAAAATAATGTTCAGAACCGGTTATGTAATTTTGGTGCTGCTTGCCTGGTGGTGGGGTTTTTTTTAAATATGCAGCATATTTACTGCAGGGATTGAATATTTCCCCTTCCTTCGAAAAAAATGTTAATTCTGGAAGAACTCCGGCCGCAGGCGGCACCGAGCCCATTACCAAGCGTTTCTGAAATCAACGCTGTCGCAGAGGGGTTTTTTGTTATTTTTTTCTTTTTTTAATTAACACCTCGTACACAGCTCGCTGACGAGGTGACTTGTGCCTCACACCCTCCTTTACGCCGCCGCCTTAAGAGATCACTCGCCCGAGCGAAACTTCACGCACCTCCGGGTCGCGGGTGACAGAAGCGTGCAGACACGGACGAGCCTCCCGTGGCGCGGAGGGGCATGCCCGCGGGTGGGGAGCCTGAGGAAGAGGGGACGGGGACGGGGCGCGCCCCGCTGCCCGCGGAGCCGCTGCCGGCGCCCGCGGCCGAGTTTCAATGACCGCCCCGGGCGCCTCTCCCCCGAGCTGGCGGCCCAGGCCGCGCCCCCCGCCCGCCCCCTGATTGGCCGGCCGCGGTTTGTTGGCCTGTTGCTAAGGCGATGCCAGCCGCTGATTGGAGGGCGCTGGCCGCGGGGGTGAGGGAGCAGGTTGCCCTGCCCGCAGCCGGCGGGCGCCGGCAGCCCCCGGGGAGAGGGGGCGATCCCCTGCGGAGCTGGCAGGGAGGGAAGCCCCTCTCTGAGGGCGGGCGGCGGGACGGCCTGCGGCCAGTCACGTCCCCATCGCCCCCCCCGGTCACCTCCCCGGAGGGATCTCGGCGGGGCGCGGAGAGCGGAAGGCGAGGAGCGGCCGGCGCCCCGCCCTCCCTCCCTCTCTCCCTCCCTCGGCCGGCGGGGAGCGGAGCTGCTGAGCGAATGCGGCGGGTGTAACGTATACCGTATGTATATGAGCGGCTGGCTGGGGATCCGCTCGCACCGGTTTAGGCCGGTCGGCTCCTGCTCCAGCCTGGCCCCTGATTGACAGCTCAGCACTTGTTTACCACAGCTCCGCCGCGGCCGCCCGGCTCGGCGGGACTGCTGAGCTGGCAGAAAGGGGGGAGGCAGGACGGGAACTTGTCTGTGAGGAGGAGATCGCCCTGCTGGGAAATAGAGCCACGACCAAAAGCAACGCTTCCCCTGCCTCAAAAAAAAAAAAAATTTTTTTTAAAAACCACCCTCACGCTGATACACATTGTCTCGCCCTTTGGGTGCATTTTCCTGACAATTTATTTCGTGACGCTGCGTGCTGAAGGTGCATTCGTGTCGATAGCTTGCTGGTGGGGGCTTTTTTTTGCCGTTTTATTTTTCTTTTTTTTAAGACAGTCGGCGTTTGCGCTGCACTACAGGAAGGGGAGCATCGGTGTTTCTGTAGGACAATGGGAACTTAAAATCTTCCTGTGTGCCTCCATTAATGCTTCAGGCCATTAAATATAAGCGGTTGCCTTTCGCATTGTCTCACTATATCCCCTTTTATTATTCCAGACCTTTTTATGTGCGAGATGCTCAGTTATTTTTCTCTCAACTTTCTGTTTTGGTGGAGTCAGCGTTTTTCTGGTTTTATGGTAATTACGTCCGAATAAACTGCGAATTTGTTGCAGCATTCAAAGGCATACAAGAAATCATGACCATAAACAAAGGTCAGCTTTCTTGGTGGAACCAGCAAATCCCTGGGTCTTTGCTGTCCCAAGCAAGATCAAGTTAACCTACCAAAAAATAAAAAGTTTAGCTCTAGACAGTGTTAATCGAGCAGCTTGCCGCTTTCTGTGCCCCGAATTTGCCTGGTACTTTCCAGGTGGTGCTTGTAGACTCTTCTTTTTTTTCTCTCACTTTTTTTTGGTGACTAACTTCTGGACATTGTTGCCAGGCAGGAGATAAAAGGAAGCCGAATTACTAAGTTTAATCTTGCACTGCGGACTTTGCGCAGATCGCTTAATGCTGTTAAAGAGCCATTTCTATTTCATTTTAACTAGGAATCACAGTGGAAAGCATGATTGCCATTACAGATCTTGCAGGCAAGCCTTGAAATGGCAGCAATTGCAACTGTGTCAGTCTTTAGAGGCGGGGTTATAAATCAAAGCAAATTAACCTCTGCTTTTCTGTCAGGTGAACCTGGCAATCTTGCCTACCCTTCTGTAGGTAAGATGTGTCCCTGCATCCAGCAGTTAATACAAATGAACTAGAGATCCTTGTTTCTGGGATACCACGTTCTTAAGTGCTGTAATGAGTGTGTACATTCCTTTTATTCTGGAAGAAAAGCCCATGTAATGTGTAACGTGTGCAGGTGGAATAGCATCTTGGTTTTTTTTTCCCCTCCTAGATGATGACAATTCAGAAGAAGGCCTTCACACCATCCATTCGGGAAGGCACGAATATGCATTCAGCTTCGAGCTTCCACAGACGTAAGTGCCCACACGCAGTCCCCGGGCCCTGCTGCCCACCCCCCTGACCAAAACTCCTGCTGTGGGTGGAGGGGAAACCTTTTCAATGGTAGTAGGAATTGTGCTCCGACATGCAGCAGAGGACATAATCTCATTAAACTGAAGAGGTTGCTTTTAAATTGATACATGCTTCCTTTTTTTTTGAATTTCCACAAAACAGGAGCTCATTGCTGCCCAGTTGCTCACTTTCTTTTGACCAAGTCTTGCTGACTTACTAGGTCTTTCAATATTTTACCCCTTCCCAAGAGAAGGGAGAGGAATTTGAACCATCACTGGAGTACTGCAGAGTGGCTGAGATACCTTCTAACCCAACCAGCAGTTTACTGGAGCTATGCAGACCAGCAGAACTAGAGATAAGATCACAGATGAATTGTTTGGGCTCATTCTGGAACAGATGTGGCAAGTTTAACTATGTTTGAACAAAAGAGGAAGTTGTTCTCGTTTGACTAGGATGTATGTACCCAGGCTGGCCTTTATGGAGAAAGCCTGGATGGAAATAAGCAGAAGGACGGGCGAATGAAGCAAGAAAAATTCCTGTACCTAATCCTGTTTGTCTCAAAGTAAAGGTGAAGCTAGAGTGCGTGAGAGCAGAAGTGTTAAGGTAAAGATTGTTCCCCCAACCCTGAAATGTGTAATGTAGACATTGTGAATGGAAGATTTATACATAGAGGAGTTATCGATATGCAAATTAGCTAAAAATACAAGTTACAATAAAATTAAATACACAGGAACAGATGGAGTCTCGACATGGATGGAAAAAGGAGCCTTTTGCTGTAAAAGGCAAACAGCGAAGTCGTTAAGGTTGAAAAACTTTGGCAGTGTGTTATGTGAAATAGCTCAGTACCTAATATTAAAGCTAATAAACCATCTGTTTATTAGAGGTGCTGGTTTTAGCAGAACCTGCAGATGATAAACACTTTTACAGGTCAGTTTCAAAGTGAACAGCCCAGGACTTTACAGTAGATCTTACTGGAACAGTGGAGAAGACCTGTATACATGGAGATTTTTAAAGACAATTTAGCATTCTGTGAAAATCTCAACTACAAAAAGAAATCAGGGTAATACTGATCATCCCTTGAGTTGGAAGGGGCATTTAAATAAGAAAAAGCAACACATACATGAACATGAAATGCTTAGCTTGAAGTGAAGCAGATAACCAGCAAAATATCACAAGCATTGGTCAAAACACAGGTTCTTTTTAAGTGACCTGAAGGAATAACTGTGAAACCAGCTGTTGATAATACTGAAAAAACAAAGGCTGGTATTAAAAGCCTGAAGTTTGACACTGCCTACTTATTTGTTGTTTTGTCTCCATACAATACTTCCAAAATTTACTTAAACTACAGAGCAACAGTGGAAAGAAAGAAGACACACTGGCCTTACTGATTTTTGCCGTAAAGGATATGGGGCAGGATGAAACGTTGAAGATCAATTAGAAAATCCTTTCATTTGGATTATTGGGGAAAGAAGTAAACACTTCAGATGTGCAAATAGAGAAGTCAAAGCTGTAACTGAAAGAATCATTCTAAGTACTAGTGTGGCTAGTATTATTCCCTTGGAAAGATACAGAAGCTTTACAAATAATTTTTGTTTAATTTATATATGACAATGTATTCAAAACATAGTATAATAGAAAAAAATTCACTTGCATAAAAATAAGGAAAAAAGTGATGGAAAACTACTGTTAATTGGAGAGAACTAGAATATGAAGATCTTTTGTCTTCCATTTTATGATGTTACAGGGAAAAAAAGTGGTGCTGAAAGGTTTGGAGATGGTTTTTACATTGTTTTTTCTCCAGCTCCCAAAAAGGACTTCTTACATCTGTCAAAAGTTCAGAGCAGAATAGGCTTGATGATTTTATGTGTATATATGCTTGTATATGTACATCCATATACAATATAAATGTTTTAAGCTGGTCTCATCAGGGTAGAGGAGAACTAGAAGGTACTCAAAATGGCCTGTCTCTTCAGAACTCTAAATTGAAATATTTACTCTGCTTAAGGCAAAACAAACTATAAAAGTCCTGAGTTACAACTAAAATTAACTTGACACTGAGATACCAGCCAAGTAAACAATAGACAATGATTTACAAAATATGATATCCAGGACAGTAATTGGTTGATACTGATGCTCATTTTAAGTTGGTTGTCTTAATGTGGCCTTAAAAGGGCATGCTTTACTCTAGATGTGAAAGTGGCCTCTTAAGTTTAAAGGAAATGTGTGCTCTCCTGGCATTTTCTAGTACAATTCTTTAATTGATTCTTAAAATCTATGCAAAACTGTAGTAGGATGAATTGGAGATGATTTTTTCTCCCATCTTTAATCTTGAATTTTTCTGAGATATAGAAACTTTGCAAATAAGTTATGCTGCATTAAATACTACAATGCATTAAAAATGCAGTTCTACATACTAATCCCTGATCTGATCAATTGTACCATTATTAGACAGAAAGACTTTACTCAATTTTGACCTTTGTGTCCTGCACAGACCACTTGCTACCTCATTCGAAGGCAGACATGGCAGTGTGCGCTATTGGGTGAAAGCCGAATTGCATAGGCCTTGGTTTCTACCAGTAAAATTAAAGAAGGAATTTACAGTCTTTGAACATATAGATATCAACACTCCTTCATTACTGGTAAGAATTGACAGAATTACTCATTCTTTGTTTCTGGCATAAAAATAATGAAGTATACTAAGTGAGACAATATCCACATCTAATTTTACCTAATATTTATTCGCTAGTTTTAATTAGCTGATCTTCTGTATTACATCAGTTCAGCAACTCTTTACTGGTATTTTGAAAGTTACATTTTCTGGTACTTGGAGTTGCTTCATATTTAAGATATGTAAAATGGCTTTGTCAATTTAAATTGATAATACTAAATTGTAAAATGTCACTAAGAAGGAAAGTTTTGTGAACTGTTCCTTGTTGATTTTGAATAATCTGTGGAAGGAACAATGAAACTTAAAAGAATATTACAGTGAGAGACTGCTAACTTAAAAATGCAAAGTAAAAAATGTACTGGCGTGCATAATTGATAATTTCCATATGGATAGTTTTCTACCAATGGGGAGAAATTATCATAATTCTGTATAGTCTTTTTCTGAAATGTCATTTCACTAAAATAATTTCAGTATCACAACTGCTTTCAATGAGGATTTCAATCTGGCCTAAAATTCCTTTTCTTTTTTTTTTTCCTCCTCTTCCTCAAGTTCTAATCTATGGAGGGGGGAAAAAAACTTAAAGTCCATTGAAATAGGTTTCTGGTGTGTATGGGTGAAAAATCAGACCTGCAAAGGGACGTTGGCCTTGCACAAATTCCATTAAAATCAAAGGACTCGTATTTGACTTTAATGGGCTTTGGATCAAGTCCTAAATCCTGATACTGTGTAAAATAACAAAGTCTGTTTAATATAGGTGAAATGAGAGCATTCTGAAACAGAGGAAATAGCAGGAGTCAAGGTTACAGTATTTTAGCTTAGTTATTGTTTCTGCAATACATGTACTGGAAAGATGTTCTAGTTTAGTGATAAGTGAAAAGCTCTGCCAACAATATGTTGGGATATGTAGGCTGTAAAGCCTTTTCTTAAGTTACACGGTATTTACGTATAAAAACTGTTTTCAGTGTGACTGTAGTATGAAGTGCAGCAGAAAAAGCAGTGTTAATGAGTAATGGAATTAGAATCATCTGCATAGTGCCGTTTAAATTGCTTGAGTTTTTTTTCCTTTAAATAAAACTAGCTATGCTTATCAAAATACATAAGTACATTATGAAAATCATTTTTTGTGTTGATTAAAACAGATTAAGAGATTCACGAGGCTCTTAATTAAATGGACAATGTTGTTCTTTTTTTGCAGTCACCCCAAGCAGGCACAAAAGAAAAGACTCTCTGTTGTTGGTTTTGTACCTCAGGCCCAATATCCTTAAGTGCCAAAATTGAAAGGAAGGGCTACACCCCAGGTATGTAACAGAAGTAATTATAGGAAATGTTTTTCCTTCCCTTTTAAAATGACAGTTTGTACTTACTGCCTTTATATAAATGAAATATTTAAACTGTTCTTACCACCTCAGTCCGCATTCAGCAATCTTCTCAATATTTTCTTACTAATTTTGTTAACTGATGCTAGCTGTGTCTCCAGATTGTCAGAGGACATGTGCTTCTATTAGACCTGTGCATTTCTCTTTTAGATTAGCTCATGGTGATCCTATTCCTATTAGCATCAGTGGATGTTTTTCATGGTAGAGCATTGCTAGCAGTGTCCGGTGCATTATAACAAACACAGAATGTGGCAATTTGCTTGAGCTGCCTTGTAAATATAAAGAGAACATGAAATTCTGTTTTGTTTTCAGGTGAATCAATTCAGATCTTTGCTGAGATTGAGAACTGCTCTTCCCGTGTGGTGGTGCCAAAGGCAGCCATTTACCAAACGCAGGCATTTTATGCCAAAGGGAAAATGAAGGAAGTCAAACAGCTTGTTGCCAACCTGCGTGGGGAATCCTTGTCATCTGGCAAAACAGAAACCTGGAATGGCAAACAGTTGAAGATTCCACCCGTTTCCCCTTCAATCCTTGACTGTAGTATAATCCGTGTGGAGTATTCACTGATGGTATGTTGCATGATTTGTTTCGCTTGAGCATGAGTAGAATCCATCATTCCTTGCAAATTGCTAACAAAGCATTCTGTGCTAACTAGCTACAAAAGAAATACATGTCCTAATATTAGTGCACTGACAGGAGTTCTGTAAATAAATTCAGTTTAAATCATGCATGTTCTTAAAACAGTTGTGGTGTGCAAGCTAAGCAAATGTGTTATGAGTAGGTAACATTTCCATGTGAGGGCTTGTGTTAAGAATCCTGAGCTGCATTTGACTCGGGGTGGGGCTTTTTGTCTCCATAGGGGCATTGGCCCTAAAACAGACAAAAGAAACTTAAGTTCCTCATGGAAGTTTCCATGGACAGAGAACTTAGTTGAATAATGATGAAATGCTCATACGATCCTACATTTTAATCACACACCTCTTCTGTTGTTCTTCAGGTATATGTTGATATTCCAGGCGCCATGGATTTATTCCTTAACTTACCACTGGTCATTGGTACCATTCCTCTACACCCATTTGGTAGCAGAACATCAAGTGTGAGCAGCCAGTGTAGCATGAACATGAATTGGCTTGGTCTGACACTGCCTGAAAGACCAGAAGGTAACTTGACAGTACAAATCCCAGTCAATTTGCTAGTCTGTTTTGATTTTTGTCTGCTTTATTTATTGCTGTCATGCAAACAGACACAAATTACATCCTTCATAATAAAGGCCACAGGAACTCCCTTGTGGATGTTTCCTTGCCACCTGCATGTCCTCTGTAGAAGAACAGAGTTCCCTCCCCGCCTTCCTCTCTCAAGGACAAGCAGTGAAATCCAGCTGCTTGGAAGCTGGCACAAGTGAAAGCACAGGATGCCATTGTACCTGTGCAGAATTCATTCTGCCTCCAGCATCCCACTTGCATCCTTGGTTGTAAGGCATTGTAACTGGTCATAATAGCAGTTTATGGTGTCCTTCACCAGCCTTAGTAGACAAGGCTGTGTGAAAAGATAGTGTAATTCATTTCAGTGGGAAATCTCTCTTGTCAAAGGAGAAACTCTGTATCTCCTTCCCTCTGTTTTCACATATCTAATAAACATCCCTTTTTTATGTACAAATCCCAGACTCGGATTTGTGGAGTCCAGAGGAATGCAATGTTCTATCATTCCTACTGGTACAGAAATCCAGTCTTTTGAGTATGCTTTAAATTTTAAGGTGTTAATTAAGCCACAATAAACATTGGTCAGTCTGCTCTTGGATTTCAGCATAATCTTAAAAGAAAACAAAACAGCCTACTCCCCCAGCCTACCCCCATCCATGTTCAACAACTGTTAAAAGTCACTGAAGCAATTTACCTACCTGTTGGTGCATTTTACAATGATAAAAGTTTAATATTAATGTTGTATATTTTGACATGCGTAAGAACTTGTTCGAACTGCGTGTGCCTTTTCCCTGCAGCACCTCCTAGCTATGCAGAAGTGGTTACGGAGGAACAGAGACAGTCCAGCCTTGCACCCATAGGTGCTTGTGAAGACTTTGAGAGAGCGCTTCCAGGACCATTGTTTGCATACATCCAGGAGTTCCGTTTTCTGCCTCCACCCCTCTATTCAGAGGTAGGTACCTGAGACAGAATATGATGATTAATTCACTGTTTTTCTGAGTTCTGCTCTTGTGGAGTAAATGTAGGAAGTTGTTTCTCCTTACTAAAATCAGGATAAATCATTAAAATGATGAACAGGTGATAAGGTGAAGTCGTTTTAGCAAAGTGCAGGTGAATTACATCAAGAGTGTTCAGGATTCTTCACAATTCTAATGCTTTGTAGAAATTTTCCAAATTGTTGTGTACCCTCTTGACAACTTCATTAAAACCTTGCATTATGTATATAATACATTGCATTGGTTAACATCACCATTTTGGGTCTATACATGCACAGCATGTTAATCTTCCTCAGCTCTACTTCTTTCTAAAAGTACGCTGTGCATTTTTGGTTCTGTATGTGTAGTGCTTTCAGAAGTTCCATGTAGAGAAGTTACAAAGGTATTCTTTCTGACTTAGGCTTCTGTAAATACACAGTTCTTCAACATTTCTGGCTGCATTTTTAGTTTCCTAAAAGCCCCTCAATAACTGTGACATAACCTCAAAACTTTCCATGTTCATATCTTTCAGGAAAAAGCAGGGGATTAGGACAAAAATAAAAGTGTCCTTTGGCTAGATCTTGTCTGAATTCACCCACTATTGATTTTTCTTTTCTCCTCTTGAAACACGAATCTGTTATTGAATGGACAGAGAAGAGCATGGTCTTTTGTGTGCTGGAGAATTCTGAGGACTCTTCTATAGCTTACCCCTAGAATACAACTCTTAAGTCCTTTCCATTTTAGGTACTTAAAGATTTAGAAAGAAGCCTATTTTGTCCTCAAAAATGGTTGTATAAAATTAACTGATAAGAATGTCTAAACTATATACTGTACACTTAAACTATTCTTACTACCCAGTTTTGGAGACCAGAGTTAGCAGGTTGTTCCCCTTCTTCCTTTTCCAGAAAGGAAGAAGGTAAGGTGTGGCACACATGAACTTCTAAGATGTTTTATGGGGTGTTTGAGGATTAATTACTTGTCAATTAAAAGTAGAATGACTCTTTATTGATAACTTTGTATCTTTTGAACCAACACGTCTTCTGAAATCAATTAAATATTTAAGTTACATTTTTAGTGATGAGTCAAGTTGTCTTTTTAGTGTACAGTAGATAATTGAAAAGATTTGTGCTACTAAAGCAGACTTTTTCCAACTCTTTTATCAGTTCTTTGTGCTTATCCTTAAACTACCATCAACCTGTAGTGTAAAATTTTCCACTATACTTAGTTACTAATTTTTCATTCCAAGTTTTGTCTAATTGACTAGAGGTTTTTCAATTACTTGAATAACCTTTGGATTGGGAATGCCATTTATTGCTGTGATTGTCTTAAACTTGTCAATTTTGTTGGGGTTTTGTTTGGATTGGTTTATTTCTAGCAATTGACTCTAAAATGCCTTGGGTTGGTATTTTTTTCTTCTTTTGGTTAGATTGATCCAAACCCAGATCAGCCCACAGATGACAGACCATCTTGCCCATCTCGTTGAAGGAGTCCATAAAAAGCTGACTTGACTTGGGTTTTGAATCATACCTGCCATGTTGAAGGTCAAAGCATCATAGTGGAGACACTTTCAAAGGAAGTGGTTTTGCTCTTGCCTGTATGGTGAATGAAAACAACCTGTGATCATGCTTTGAAGCCTACAGTAACATGTAGGACTGCTCCACATGCTTGAAGACCTGAGCTTTCCCCCCCCCCTTAAATACTGGCACATACTAGGAGCAGCCTTACTAACCTACAGTCATGTGTGTCAAAACACTCAAACCACATTGTAAGAGAGGGATGGCTTCCTCTTATGATTGGGAAATTTGCACATGCTCATTGCTTATGTTGTGCGGTTCAGTGTCACTACAGCTTTTTCTCATTTATGCCAGACTGTTGTTAACCCCCCTCTTATTTGTTTGTGGTCCGCACAATAAGGAGCAAAAGAAAGCTTTGACAAAAAAAAAAAACAGCAACAGACTTTGACAAATGCACTGACTTTTCTTTTTTTAATTTAATGTAGCCTGGACTTTACCTGCATATGCACATGCTCAGAATTGTCCTAGTAGGCTGATCATGTATCACCTCTTCAGCTTGGATCCTATTGTGGATTTCTTTACGAACATCAAATGCCTTCAAGCCAATCCTTCTTGCTGTATGTTTTGCAGCCTACTGTAGTAGATAAGCAACAGATGTGGGGCTGGGGTGGGGGGGTGGAGAGTTAATAGAAAGAAACTAATAGACTTCATCAAGATTGTATACCTTCTTGATTTCTTTTAAGAATTTGTTGCCTTTCTACTATTATCGCAAAGCAGCATTTTGTTACAGACTGCCTAAAAAAATCACTTAATCTCAGGTGAACTCATCACTTGCCAAACTGTTGGAATGCTATTTGTTTTGTTATGTTGCACTGTTGAGTTACTTCTTTTTTTGTTTTGTGTTTGTGTTTTGTTTTTGTTCTTTATTCAAGAGGGGGATCTGGAATAGGGACATACACAAAAGTTACAAAACCCACCCTCATTCCCATTTATCTTTCTACGTTATAAAAAAGATGTTCAAGTTGTGAAGCTTTAAAAAAAAGAAATAAAAAGGCACAAGTGAAAACAGCACCACTAGGCACCAGCTCAGCCTCAAAAGAATTTTAAAAGGAAATAGTCATATGCTGTCTAGGATTTGTAGACAGATTGGTATCTGAAGTAGTAGGGATAGGAAGGGAAATAAATTTATTTTTATATATAGTTACCTAATCACCAAAAATTCTATATGTAATGAGTCTCTAGTAGAAAGTATATTTCAAACTGCAGGAAAAGCTTGGACTATGCTAAGAGCTCAGTTTGTGCACTTTGTATTATCTTCAGGGTTTATGATACTGTAAAAATAGTAAGACTAGAAGTATAATTAAACTGGGCAAGATCAGTGTTACCAGCCATACTCAGATACCAGTTAGCTAGAGTTGCTTCAATGATTGCATCTTCTGTGGTACTCTCAAGAGCTTTAAAACAAACAAAAGGGTGAATTTCACCATATATTCAGTCAGAATGCAGGAAATTCTACAGAAAGAGCACTCGCCCTTGAGTGTGCCCCAAGGAAGAAGAGTGCAATGGAGCCATTAGATGTGCTAACACCAATACCAGCACTTACATGCTAGAGATTAATAGCAAAAGTCCTTTCCTTTTCAGAAATTGTGTGACACAGACCATTGACAAAGGGACATGCCTCTGGTGTTGATGACTTAAATCAAGATGTAATCCATCTCCTTGTGCAATAAAACAGCTCAGGAGGGAGCAGGAGAGGGGAGGCTGGTGTTTCTGCATGGTGCTCGTTCTTAAAAACCTCTGCCTTGTTTTTAAGGCTTCATAAATGCGACAAAATAGGCTTTTCCATAAGTGGCCTTTATGAGAACATGAATGATAATTCATGTTTCAAAAATGACAACAGGGTGATAAAATATAAATGAGTCGCGTTTTAAGTGATTCAGTTAAAAGGCTTGGGCTTTGAGCAAGAATCTTGGATGAGAAGGAAATTGGGTGATGTCTTACGTCATTAGGCCAATTTTGTGAATGTCCCTTCCCTCTACCCTCTCCAACCAGACAATTTTAAAAGCTGATGGGATCGTTGGCATAAAAGGGCATTTGGTGGTTTTACTTTTTTTTTCCTTTTTTGTTACTTTAACAGACTAGGGAACAATTACTGATATACATAGCATTAAAGTACTTACCACAATATAATGGAAAATTGCATATGAAGCAGGATTGACCAATATTGTAGTAATTGACATGGCATCACAGCCTTTGTGATTAGAGTGAAAAAAGTCTATAACCTTATCAAATAAAGACTTTCAGTTGAAATTATGTTGTTAGTTGTTCAGAGGCATTACTCTTCCACAAGTATTGGTCAATTCTCAGCGTTACAAAACATGAGGTTCACAGTTGTAGCCCAGTATTTGATAATAGAATTCTGATCTGAATTAGGAAAAAGTAAGTAAAATCCAAACATTAGAGAAACAAAGTGCAATATTAAATGTTTGCTTTATAGATTATATTCTATGGCTGTTTGTACTTTTCTTTTTTTGTTTTTAGTTTTGGTGCTGAATATGTCCTTGTAGACTCTGTTTCAAGAAAACAATATGTGGAAAACAATTTAATTTTTCCTATTGCTCTTCCTTGTGGAAAATAAACTTTTGTAAAAAAAAAAAAAAAAGCTTTTAAATGTTCTCACTGTAACTTACAATTCTTTATGCATGACCTAACTATTTTTTTTCAAAAGATGTCTATGTATAAAATAATAACCGCAAGGATCACACAGTACAGGAACTAAGCATAGGAACACATATACTAACCTGTCTCAAACTAGATAGGGAAAAACTTTCTAGAGCTGTACCACTGAGCACCATGAAAGTCTGGTTTCAGCACCCTCGGCCCCTTTTATTTACATCGGTGACCTCTCAGGCTGGGTCCCAGAGGGGAAATTTCCTACATCGGAAAGTGCCAGTAACTGTCAGGATATGCATGCCTTTCCAGGATCGCTGTGTTTGTCACTGCAGCTGCGGTGACCCTAGTTCCAGACATGTCTGGTCTTTTCCACGACGTACAGCTGGGGGCCAGGGAGGGCTGGGAGGAAACTGGGGAAGGGGAATGACGTTGCAGGTCTGGTTTGCAGCCGAGACTTGGAAACGTGGTTTGGTGATGTGGGGTGGAGAAGGTGCCTTTTGCCATTCCCTTGGAAGGTCCAGTGCACCCAGATGTTGACCATGTCCAGCTGTGATCCGTGCCCTGCTCGGTGGAGCTCTGCGAGGTATTCGTAAAGCTCCCCAGCGTGCCAGCAGCAAGGCACGGCTGCGGCATCTGGCTTCCGCATACCACGCACAACTCCACCTCTGACAAAACAGATTGTCGTCATCCTTCGGTATCAACATGTCGTTTGACCTAAGAGAAGGTTCAGTGGGCGAGCGGCCAGGGGCTCAGGGAGCCGGCATGCCCTGTGCCTCTCTGCTGGTGTCCCGGGTACTGGGGACCACTGTGTTCCCGTAGTGCTGTACCCTCAGTTGAATGGTGCAGCTGATGATATGGACAACTCAAACATTTGATCTGACACCCTACGTAATGCAAACAGTAGGACCTGCCTCTCTGAAACGGAGCGTTTCAGCTTAATTTTGAGTTTGTAACCGTTAATGATGGGAGAATCCAGGTGACTTCTTAGGTTGTCTTTTTTTTTCCCCTGTTAATAACACTTAATCATTTTTGCCCAAGTTCTGTTTCAAACCAATAAGAAACATAAAAAAGGTTGTTTCTCATTTTGCTCACCTACTTGGAGCTCCTTCATAGCTGAGTGACCTTTTTTTTCCTAATACCAGCACAACCCTTCTTAGTAACCAAGTTTCTAATGCTATGTGGCAGTGTTAGAATTTAAATTAGCATCAGCATCATTGAAGGGACAGACGCTTCTAGCACTTCTGTGCAACATTTTCTTGAAATCTCACATTTTTAGACCGGCACCTCTACTTAACAATTAATTTAAGCTTAGCATTATTACAAAGTTGGAACTTACCAAAGTTTTATTCTTTGAGATCTGATTTTTTTAATGCAAATGTTTAATATTTCTGAATATTAAAATACCTGTGCGCACATACAAATCTGTGCTACACCAGGATGTAAACCTAATGGCTCTTCCACATCAGCTGTCCATAAAAATATACAGACGGGTGGCAAGTTACAATGCTTGAGCACTTGAGCTTCTGGGAGACACAAGGCAATGTTGCAAAATTGATCAACACCTTTTCGGGCAATTGTCTACCTAAAACATGTATCTAGCGCTTTTTAACCCCTTTCTAGATTTAAGCCTTTTTGTGTTTTACAGAAATGAACCACTAACTCACCATAAACACCAGCCACCTTAGCTTTCCACAGCCTGGCCACCAGCACGAAGCCCAGCTGCAGAACTGAAGAGGGGTCTCGTGAAGCTGGGTGTCCAGCCAACAACGGCTTTCCACAGGAGAACATCTTAGCCCAGGTGAATGCTGCCGATTTGAACCAACTCTTGTGACTCGAGGTACACGGCTATGGGCAACTCTACAGAGAGTCAAATGCCCAACATAGATTTTCAGTAGGCTAGTGCTGCAGGAGGACAACTGCTCCTGGGGACGTAGAGTCCAGACTTCCCAACGTGTCGTGGATTTTGAGTAGAGCCCCCCTTCAGAGGTCCACAGAGACTTGAGCAGGTGCCAGGAGCTGCACTGCATGGCCGTTACTGTGGATTTCAGCGCCTAGATTTTGTTTTTTTAGTGAAAGCCACCTGCAAGGGCACATTGTCAGGCATATTCCAGCTGCCCTCCAGGCCATATCCTGGACATAGGGGAAAAGTAACCCGTTTCTTCTCCCAGCAATCATTCACTCCTGGAACTCCCCCACCTAGCTACAGCATGATATTTTTAGAGCTGGATCTCCCTGTCTCCTGACCTACTGGACATTAGGACAGAGCGGTAGCTTCTGAGTAGAGGCCAGGTGCTGCCACGAAATCCGAGTTGAACAGTGTGCCTTTCATCTAATCCAGCTCATCATGGGGCAGATGGAGAGTTCAGAAGGACGCTGCGTTTTGAGTTTGCTTCAGGCACCTTGCTATGATACACGTTTGTCGTATTTGGATGAAAGACAATGACCTAGAACAGAGAAGGTGAGAGCTTTAAATATAACATAAAAATTGAGTCATTTAGGAGATGTATTTTTAGGGGAGTAGGAATATACAATTAATTTAAAAAAAAAAAAAAAAAGCACATCCAGAAACTAATATCAAAGTGCAAAGCCTGTCATTATGCGTTAAATCTCTGCTGTTCCAGCAGTAGAGTCTGATGTCTTACGCAAGAAAAAACGAAATCTCTCTAGGAGATTCCATCTGCCACGAGCGGCTCCCTGCAGGGGTTCCAGCTGGGGACACTGGAGGGAACGACCAAGTGCACAGTGGTCCCCATCGCTCCCGCGCATCGCTGCCGAGGGACTCCCGCCTTCCATCTCGAGTCTCGCCAGGCTAAAGCATGCCTTTGACTCACCAACTCTCCACCAAATGCGTGGGGATGGGGAGGCCAGGACCCGTTAGCTGTTTATTGGTTTAATAAATGTGGTTTCTAAAATGAACGGATGAGTGTGATGCCATTCAGTCTTTCTCAATGGAGATAGGATGCTTTTGTTTTCAGCTGAATCCACGGAGGAAACATAGGAGGAGGGGAAAATTATTGAAAAACCTAATATCATTTATTTTTATCTGAAAATTAATGCAATTGCCCAGATCTAAGCAAGGCCTTGCTGTCACTGGACTGCCTAAAATCAAAATGAAACTTCCCCCTAGAGATGGTCAAAGCAACATTCAAGGCAAATCTGTTATGGTTGCCCATCAGCTAAGAAACAGAATTTAATAAACCCTCTGTGGTTTGGTAGCTCTATAAAAGGTGTAGAGGTATTCACCGGGTAATAACTTCTGATGAACAAATGATTTTTTTATTATTTACACCCTTGTTTGGGGGCCTACCCTAAATCAGTTGAAGTCTGTCAACAGTGGTCCATTTCTTCTGTAAGCAGCCCATTTTTCCTGGTTAGCATTGCTAAGAGGATAGATCACCATAGCATCTTCATCTCCGATTTAAAAAATTATTTCAGTATTAAATATGTGGTATAAACAAAGAGAAACCTGCATCAGTGGTTTACAGCTATTTAATTATCTCCCATAAATTAAACTAAACGGTCCTCTTACCTATCTTTTAACAGGCTAAGACAAGAAAGACAGTTTTACTGCTGCCCATTATTTTTTTAGTGCATCAAACACCATTTATTGTGACAGAGTTGCGCACCTCTAAAGCAATAAAGCGATTCATCAGTTGTACCACATAAAGCTATCCTCCCAAACAAAACTAATGAAGAAAACAATACCTGGCTTGTGCAGAAGTAGAACAATGTAGTTTAAATTAACTTTCAAACCACAAGACTGTGCTTACTTTTCTTTCTGATTTCCCCCTCTTTTTTCCCTCCTAATTCAAAGTAATTCAAAGGAGGTAACAACCTTCTCTTAACCCCTTCGTTGTCTTCCCTTTGCTGTATTTTATTCAAACTTTTTAACCTCAAACTTTAAAAACATCCTACTTCTTTTTGTGCTTGTTTGCTCTTATATCCTATGCCAACAATAAAGCCTCAGATAAAGCTGGATTTCCTCAAAGAAAATCCTTTTCATCTACCTTTTTGACCTGAGATGCCTTCCCAGAATGCACTTGAAAAGCCACTATGCATTTTCTCCCCAAAACCATCTTTTCATTGAAAAAACACCAGGAGTAGTGATTAGATAGAAGACTTGTGAGTTCCTAGTATAAAACTTACTTTTTATTCATGTATAGTAATGAATAGTAAACAGGCAGTTGCAATATGGGAACTATTTTAAGGTATTTCAGCACCGTTACCCTGAAGAACCTCACAACAAATGCAAACTGACTTACCTTGAAGGCGATTTTATCACAGGTTAAAAGCACACACAGGAACGACTGATGTTGGAGTACACCACAGTGAACTCATATCTTTCTTACCTGTGAGATAACACATCCTACCACTGTCTCACCATTACCCTTCCACCCAAAAAGAACCCCAAATTAAGCTTTAAATGGCTTATAAACATCATTTTCATGTAGCAAACATATGGAAACCCTGTTCTAATGAAGGCTATATTACCCTACAGTCATGCTGATCCTTTTTGCTTACCATATGCAATTAGAAAGTAATTTTAAAATACATTCATTTATTTGGCATATATTTGGTACTCTTCCATGATTTTGCATGCCCTAATACTAACTAGGCTTCTGGCACTACCAGAAGAAACAAGAAAAAATACACTTGAGAGCATGCTTAGGGTTGAAACGGAGTACAAGCAGCACGTTGCTTCCATTTATTTGCTGCTGCAAAAGGCAAGCTCCGCTGTGCTAAACCTTACTCTCTTGGCAACTAGTTGATAAATACAAAATACTCCAAGTCATTTCTTTCTCGTTGGCTCACTGTGAGCAGATCTGAAGGGGAAGAAGAACAAGTTGCTACTATTACAAGTAAAGAGCTGCACAGGGACAAGGAAGAAATCCAAATTTTGTACTGGCGACCGGCCCCTCTACCCAGAGCATCCAAGCAGCCACTGAGAGAGAAGCCAGACATCTCACCCCTGACGAACACATGGATATCTTTAGCTCAATAGTGCAATCTGCAGTTTGTAAGTGCATTGCAACAGGAAAGTCCCTTGCTGAACGCAGTCAGAGCCCTCTGGGAACCTGTGATGGAGCAAATTCGCTGTCAACCTGCATCAGCTCCATCACCTGCAGGTGAGGGCCGCAGGGATAACATGTGCACGCACCCCAAACACACACACACACGGACCGAGCAGGCTGCAGATGAGGAACAGCTTTGATTTATGTGATCCAGAAGTCTGTTGACTGGTTACACAAAACAGAGATCTTGTGGGTTCAGACAAGGACATTTTGGACTTGGACGTGCTGTTGTATTTTCCAACCTTATAAGAAGATGTTCTGTTTCTGCAGGCCATAGATCTTTCCAAATATGATGACAGTTTTAATAAGGGGTTTCAAAACACTGTTACAGGATTATTCTAGGGTGCTCTGAATCATACCCAGGAACTGAACCAAACGCTTTTCTCCAGCCCTCGTGCAAGGCAAGTTGTTGACAGGAGGAGCAAGCACTCTAGTGACGTTTAAAAAGTTTGACATTCGTAAATTTTAACCCAGGCCCCCAAGAAGCCTTAGGGCTAGTGTTGTTACAAAAAGACAAAGAGTAAAAAAGAACTAAGAGCAATGTATCTTGTTGAAAAATAAAAAATACTGGGATTCGTCAGTGTCAGCAGCGCGTGCCATGGACGTAGCCGGTGTGATGTAGCAAGGAACCTCCTCACGGTGCCATCTACTTAATTTGCTCCAAGACACTGGGTGCCATCTATTTGCTTGCAGTTTAGTCCCATGTCACTCAGCAATGTTGAATGCAACACAGCGCAGCAAACAAGGTACAGTGCAGACTTTGCAAACGGGGCCGCTTCAGAGATGATGCTAACTGGCAGCACGCAAGTCGTGGGCTAGCACAGAACACCCTACACCGAGCAACGTGAACACGGGCACCCACGTTAACAGGGGTGCTACGGGAACACCGTGTCTTGTCAGCAGGCTCCAGACACCGTCCACACAAAGCAGGGGTAGTGAAAGTGCACCCTCATCCACGGCAAGGGCTGGCTGACTCTCCGGAGCAGCTGCAGAGAAAATCAGTCCCTTGGCTCCCCGCACGACTTCTGTAAAAGGTGCTGCTGACACCAGCCTGCTCACCCCATCCGGGGTGGGGGAAAGGGACTGTGTCACCGCGTTCCCCAGGAGGGTCAGATCCGTCCACGCTTGCATGGGCTTTATATTCTTGGCTTCTCCTCCTGAATTCACAGCTGACACTAGTTATTTCTAGGGGTTCTTTCTCTCCAAAAGGAAAAAGTGAGGGTGGGGGAAGAAGATGGTTGCAATTATTTAAATAAATAGCACGTAAGCAACCGGTCTTATTAAAGAAACAGAAATAATAGGCTCAGCCTTTTCACGTCTTGTGTGCTTATATGGATTATGACAAGCCCAGTTCTGCACGATTACTTTTATGAGTGCATATTTTGCTTCTACATGATGCTATAAAGGTGCATATAGCTGGCTAGCTTTTTTTTTTCTGTTTTGGACTTCATATTCTGTAAACATAGTACATGGAAGAGGCAAAAATGATCATCAAAAGTAAGATTTGTGGCTCACTGGCTTTGTTTACTGAGTTGAAAAGCTAAAATTTCGTCCATTCTTTTGATTTCCATGTAGTTCACTGACTTGATTTACTTTTGGCTCTTTAACTCATTTTCTTCTAGCTCTGATTCACGACTACTATATTACTAAACCTGCAGAAAAAGACATTTTCAGCTTCCCCAATCATCTTTATTTCTGTGGAAGAAAACTGATAGAGGAGTGCTTCACTCAAGCCACACAGGACCAACACAAACCAAGACAAGCAGAAAAAGGCAGTTCTGGGGGAATGACTGGACACTGATCTATTAAGAACATGGTGTGTTCCCCTACACCAACATCGAAACAGTCACTGGCGATATGCCTAGATATTGTGAATGTTGCATGTCTGTCAAATAAATCAAAGATCCAGATGTAGAATCTGGCAATTATGACATTCTGCTGGTGACTTTCAACCCATAAGCCAGTGAGTAGGACACAGAGAAACATAAATATTGTGGTTTTTAATCAGAGATGCTATTTCAGGCAGCTGTTTTATTTGATGGAAAAATGACATTTAGTTCTTTCAGTTCATCAAACCAGTACTTCAAAAACTTCTTTTTTTCTCAAAGGAAAGATTCTAAGAGGGGACTGCTCTCTCAGATCACAAAGAACAATAAAAAATGTGGCATCAGCCTTCAAAATATCACCTCCATAGAATGACAAGGAGGAAATGGTTTAAAGATGTGTATGAATGAAGGTAATGAAATTTAAACCATTGTTTCTGAACAGAAAGGAACGCAGCATCCTACAGGGTAGGCATACTGTAAAACTGAGAGACACTGCCTAGCTCGTGCAACTTACTAAAGGCAAATTTACGGGATGGGTTCTGGTGTTTCACTTTGTGATTGTTTTGGCCCAAACCTGAGAATTCTGCAACCAAAACTGCAGAACGCCCTGTCAGACTTGCCAGCTTCCTGAGTCCAGCATGGTGCACCCAGTGCACCTACAACTTCTTATCACGGCACGTCTAATATCTCCCAGGCTGACGGCACACCGATTATGGCATTGGCTTGGACACATGGGCTCATTTTGCACATGCTCTGCCAGGTTCCGAGGAACTTGTATAACTCTTAGTAACGCATTAGGTAACATTAAGAGGGTTTGGTTTTTTTGTAGCAAAACAAACCAAACAATTCCTGAAAAATACACTATATTGCAGATTTTTGCTTTAAGTCACTCTGTGTTTCAGAAAGCTGGAAGTCTTGCCAGCCAGCCTACGCTGAGTTTTCCAATACCCACCTCGTCTCCTAATTGACACTGCTCTAATTTCCATTGCTCTCTAAAGCAACCAGTGCTCTCACCGACGAGTTATTTGTCCTATCACTCTGAAAGGACAGCAGTGGTGTCCACCACTCCTGGTGGAGCACTTGGATAAAGAAAAGTATGTTGTTTAATGCAGCTAAGCCACAGGCAGCATGGAGGATCACCACTTTGAAGACCCATTATCTGCAACTACATTTACTAGCGTTGCTCTGACAGTGCTGGGCACAGAAACACACTCTCTACGCTTGCCTAATGAGAGGCTGCCCAAGGGTGTGCCAAAGGAAGGAAAGCAAGTGTCCTGCGTGCCCCGTGTTCATGAAACCTAGTCTCTCAAAGTACCGTGAATACCCGATGAGTTACCTAAAACGGTGGCAATAGACCAAATTACAGCTAAATCCTACAGCTTACAATGACACTGTTATGTTTATAATACAACATTTTGCTGCCTTTCTCTTCAGAGCCATAAACAGGGTGCATGTTAAGCACAACCATGAGAGAGAGAGATTTCAAAGCACGAGGTGACTGTCCTAGTAACTCTTAACAACTGCACAAGGAAAGGTTAACTATGGTTAACCCTTATAACCTAATAGAACCTCACCTTTTTAACCTAATATAAACTACAGTTGTGGTCTTCCATTTAATATAACCATATTGGTGCCCGTCTTCTTTCATTCATCTTCTTTAAGAACTATTCAATGTTTATGCTATCCATTGGAAACCTGCTTTTCAACAAAAACATTTGCTTAAGAAAGCGTTTATTTATTACTGAGAATATTCACCGTGCAGTGGAGTTGATAAAGATGCGCAAATAAGCATGGGATAGAAAGCAAAATCTCTAATTTGCTCTCTGAATTTGTTCCTGGTGACCTGTGTCTTCGAAGAGTGGATTTATAGCCAGATATACAGTTTAAATGGCTTATCTAATCTAACTGCTGCAGATATATGCTAGGTCAACTGTCTCCCAAAAGTTTAGCCTTGATCATTTTTACTAAGTACGGCATTTAAGCATACACTTTTTGTGAATCCAGAGTAATTCCTATGCCATAAAAGCCTTAGCATGCAGGAGACTCAGTATTTGAAAACCATCTTAGTGATCTCATTTTATAGCCTTTATAATAACATACTAAGTATTTTGAAGACCACTTTCCCACCTTCATACACTTTTTCCACTATGATCTCAGTAGTCTTACTGAGACTTAGAAAGTCTTCAGACTTTCAAAGCTGAGCAGGCTTAGAAACTTTAAATAGCAATATATTCCACATACTTTCCATCTCCCACATCTTACAGTATGACCATAAAGTGTTAAGTGAAGCCTCAGATAATTTTGGATTTGAATGAGGTTTCATGAGAGTGAATCATAAAACACACAAAGCAGCACTTTCTGTAAAGAGAAGGGAAGGGATTCTTTCTTTGCCAGGGAGAGCTACCCAAATGATTTCCTTCATTATGGTTTTCAAGTCCATGTGCTTCTTTTTAAGTAAAGGAAGACTAGGCAATTGCTATAATCAGCAACACATTCCAGCTATTCTAGTCTAAAAGACTACATCAAATGACTTGACAGGGAAAAAAAATCTAAGACAGATTTCATTTTAAGATTAAAAAATAAGATGCTTTTCAAGCAAACAAACAAAAAAGATACTAGCAATTTACTTTCCGTATTTAAAACGCTTTTGCTTCTTCCCCCATTAATGAATACAATAAAAAACCCTCTGGAGGCTTAAAACTAAAACTTGTTTCCTTACAAAAAACAGGTTTTACCCTTTATTTTATATAGGGCTACATTTTTAAAATGTCCATTGAAGCTAATCTGGTAGAACACAGGATTTAGAGCTCAGGTTACGACTGGCATATGAAATTTCTATAGTTTCCTGTCTTCATATACGTGCATGTAATTTGGATAGACACTGAAAACAAAATTGACAGACAGGTCTGTTGCAGGAGAGTTTCTCATAGGTATTAACGGTTTCAAATTCTTTGGTATGTATAAAAGAAGTGAAAGGTGATTTTGGAGGTAAACTCAACAGATTCAGATGTCCTTTTATTTTATTATCTGCTCTCCAAAGGTACAGCATCTGTTTGGTAAGTTTTGTGCCATAAATCTCAAAACAAACCTCCACATGAAATGCATCAATTTTCTCACTTCTGTTTTCTTCACATGCATTCAATCCATATGTTTGAAAAGCTTTTAAAAGCCACAGTATTTTGGAATACATTCCAAATTAAATGTATAATTTTGTTAGGTTAAATTTAGAAATAAGGAAATACATTTTAAAAAATGCATTAAAAGTGAAAGGCCTTGTAAATGACACATGCCTATTTTTGATTTATGAAGAGTTCAGGCTTGGAAAATGATTTGAATGTAGGAGCAGGAAGACAGCTGGTGTATGCATACCAGAACATACAACTGCTGCCTGAATGAGTTTACCATGTTTATTGTTAAAGACTAGGACAATGTTAGGACAGCTCTAAAGCCAAGTCCTGCAAAACTTGCTCTGACGGAGAGCTGCTCCTGCAGTCCGGGTCCAGCTCTCATGCTATTCCGACAAGTTTTGTTCCTAGCCTACTGTAAACAGGAAATCAGAGCAGACAAGCCAGGAAAGAAACACGAAATACCCCGTTAAACGTGCTGTGTAATGAGTTGAAGAGACGTGCTTCAACAGAGAGCTTACTTAACAGAAGCTGAGTCATGTTTCTGTAAACCAATGCCTGGTTCCTCCCCCCCCCACCCTTTTTTTTTTTTTTGTTATTTCTGAGTCATCTCAGTCAGCCCTGACATATCCTTCCACTGCCTGGATGATCGAGAGCAGCTGTTTATAGCAATCGCCTTGATAGCACGCAAGACCGAACTTCTCACAACTTCTCAGAAACGCTAGCAGGAAAGGGAAGGGGGGCACAGACCAACAACATCTAAAAAACCTTAATGGCACCATTTTCATTAAGGAAAAACTCCTCTTTCGTAGGCTGTATTATTTTTTTAAGGAGAAGCAGCAGGACAAAGTAACTGCGATTGCGACAGGGCACTGTACTCACTCTGCTGTTGTTAAACCTATACCAAGCACAAGACGATGGATTCATTAACCCGTCCTCTGAGCCTTCAAAGATCAACAGTGGACTTACCCTCACGTTGCAGGTGGGGAGCAAGTGACACGTCACAAACTCATTCCGCTGCCTGGAGGAGAAATCAGAAATATTTAGTTGCTATAACTCCTAGCAATCTGCCAGGCAAATATGTCAGCGCTCCAGACGCGGCCAGGCTGCTGATGGAAGGGGAACGGCACGGGCTGCAGGCAGGACTGCTGCAGAGGGTTGCTTAAACACATACAGCAGAAGAAATAATTTCAAAGCTGGAAGGAAGGGGTTTTTTGTCTTAGGTGTAACGATGGGAGGCAGATTCACAAGATATTATACATACTTTACTAAAAAAAAAAATAAACAAACCAAAACAACAACAAAAACCCCCAAAACTGAAAAGCAAAATATAGAAGTTTTAATTTCAATTGCTGTGTTGTTATCAGAGCATAACACCATTCTGAGTTTTGCTTTTTGGTTTCTGAGCTTTAAAGACCTTGTGCCTCAAGTCAGTTGATAACAGGAGAATCTCCATTTAAAAAAGTAAGTGGCTAATGCATTGTTGAGGAAGGTTTGAAGACACAACCAGAGTGAACTCTGACATCAAAAACCTGACATTCACAATGCCAGACACATGCATACACATCAACTTCAAACTTACTGCTTTTAAGAAAATCCTCTTTTTGTCATCTCTTTTGAATGGCGGGAGTTGGCAATACTGATTATTTTATGTCACACACAAGAACCACTAAGTACTAACAGAAGAAAGTGTGAATTTCTGCACAAGTAGCAATGAGCTTGAGCTGCTCAGGAGAAATATTCAGCGACAGCTAGGTGGAAGAACAGAAAGAAAGAGGTGGAGAAGGCCATGAGAAAATAAAAGGAGCTGAACCAGCTTTATCTTACTTTCTTACATTACATTTTGTCACCTTTTGCTGTTAACTTCATTTCCTAATAAAATACAAAAGGAATTATATTCCTCACCACTGTTGATTTTCTCAGAAAGTAGTGGCAAGTAGTAAATAATTCATATTTGCTTTTTTTGCCTTCCCTAACCTATGGCTACCTAAGGCAGCTTTCTCTTCCAACTGCCCTTAAAGCTGGCCCTGCGCAAGAGAGACGCATGAAATAGCAGAGGTGCTCCGCGCTGGGAAGTGATGCATCTGGCAGCTTCAGCTGGAGCCCTCAGCAATACCGACTGAGTTTTAATTAGTATACAAAATTATGTCAATCTTCATTCCGAATTGGCTTGATCAGTCATCAGCATCCTTCAGCGAGATGATTTACAAACACCTGGGGACATCGCTACCGTAGCTGCCCAGAGCTGGGTCATCCACCAGCTGTCTCTTTCAGATGAGGCCCAAATTATTCCTGAGAGAAGTCTTCCCACCTATGAAAACCTCAAATTTCAGTAAGGAGACTTTTTCCTCCTACCTAGCACTCCTACCACTCATTATCTGGTGGTGTGCAGCAAGTTCACCCTTCCTTCAAATGCCACTTAAACCCTCACGTTGCACCACAGTGTGGTGAAAAAAGCCAACAGGGCACACTGCTGTTTTCTCAGTCCTCCATCTGCTCATTTTTAAGCTCGTCTTACTTTTGTAGGCAGCAGACATTTTGTTTTCAAGGTCAGGATTATTTCCAAAACCTCTCTTAGATAAGGAATACATTTCACTGGCACTCAACCCCCAGTTGCGAGACTGGGTCTGACCCTCCCACGCATTAAAGCAGGGTTCGGTGAAGAAAGGTGGGAAGGAGACTAAAGGAACGAAGAGGACCAACAGGCTGCATCAGACAATCCTTCACCTCTGTGATGGTGGAGGCAGCTGTGGAATTAACCCACCCCCAGGGACTCCTGCCGGGAGGTTAGGAGGTTATTCCTCTTTCTCAAGCAAGAGGTGCCCACGGGTGGGATTTCATCATGTCTCTTCTGGTGCTTCCACAAAAGTTCCAGTCCCTGGAGTGATACAACATGCCTCCCATGGGAGCCTTGGGGTTTTATCTGTAGCAAGTTTCTAACCACCTTGTTTCAGGAGAAAAGCTCAAAACTAAAAAAAAAACCCCTTAAGTCACAAATAAAGAAAAAAAAATCAACAGCTATGCCCTGAATTGCATTTGAAATCTTACCAAAAAAATCTAAAATTGCATTTAGCTCATTGCTGTTCAAGAAACTCACGTCCTCTGCAGTGTCAGCAAGTACACTGGTTTGGTTTTTTTTGACCTTCACATCCCCAACAAGCCTCTGCCCTCTCCCAGCCCAGCAAGACCATGTTCTTGTATGAATCCAGGGGACGCAACTGGGAGAAGAGAATCCAGAGTTTAGCTCCATCATGAGTTCATCATTAAGACTGTGTAACTTGCCCAAGATATTTAACTGATACTGTCAATTGGCATTAATTTTCTTGGGTGATGGACAAAAATATTGTCTAGCACATGCTGGTCATACCTTCATAGGCTAGTGACCCTCTAACTCCACTCCTGGGGTGGAAATGGGGAAAATAATCAGCCTGGCACTTACTAAACTCCCTATTCCTGAACATATTCCCTTGGGTACTTACAGCAAATGTTATCTTTCCTTTCATCCTTCTGTTTGTCTTCGCTTATGTCATAAATAACCTTGCAAGCAATAAAATTCCTTATCTCTTAGGTAAATAAAGCTTAGCCCATTTTATAACCTCCACAGTAGGATTTTTCTTTTAAAGGGAAACCTAAGTGCAAAAACAGACATTCATTTTCGTAGAAGTCTCTGTGGGATTCACAATTTCATACCCCCCCCCTCCCCCCCCCCCTTGTGAAGCAAGCCAAAAAAAGCCAGGACGTTCACTGCCAACAACTCCAATGTGACTCCTGATGTTGTGCATGTTGGCTTTTGCTGCTCTCCTCCTATCTCTCCATCTTATTCTGAGCCATACAGAGGGGGAGAAATATATTTGCAACAAGAGATCAATGCGTAACTGCGGAACAAAGAAAAGGTGTGGGGCAAACATGAGGATTAATTTATTTTGGATCTGCTCTCATGGTAAGGGAAGAAGAGATGAGGAGTTCAGGGAGCTCAGAGTGAAACACTGAAGGTGAGAAGATGCAGAGCAGAAGGAAGGACTGGGTGGGACAGGAACAGAAAGGAAGCCTCAGACATTTTTCCTCCCTCTTCCTAGGTATTACTTTGTGAGCAGACAACTGGCTTTCAGTTTTCATGCCATCTCTATTCATGAAAAGCCCTCATGAAGATACTGAGTAATTACAGGGCAGAATGAAAGCTCAGCCATGGCATCAGGACTTCGCCCTACCTCTTAAGCTGGCAACTCAAATGAACACGTCATTAGCACCCAACGAATTAGTCAGTACCGTTCTCAGGAATTACAAACTATACCATTAATTATCCCAATACACAAACGAGGAAGTAAATTAACCACAAGCTAGTTCACTTCTGTCCTACTCAGCAAATGGGAAAAATTCAGTCATTGAAGAAAACAGTAGAAACAATGCAGGGAAAAGTCGAGGCAAAAGTTTTCTTTAATTTGGAAAAAAATACCTAATATAGTTATCTGGAGATCATTACTTTGTAAAAAGGTTTACACACTAAGTTTACCGTAATGAGCATAACTCCTTCCTCTCCCCCCCAGCGGTACTGGGACTATCCATTTCCCCCAAGCAGTACAGGAAGGATTAGTTACAAATTTTATAGGATACACTATCCCATGCTTAACAAACATAGGGTGTACAAAAAAAAAAAAAAAAAAGGGAAAAAAATTAAAAAGTCTTCGGTTTATGTTTAAAAATAGCCACTCAATGGCTAACAAACAGCTGTCTTGAGAGCAAATTCTCCCACAATAGAAAAAGGTGTCCAAACATGTGATATGTAAAATCTATACACTAATAGTGGGTCATCATTGCATGGACTCAAATGTGCGAAGGAATGCACTGCAGTTAGTTCCCAAAGATGCTGAGCTGGTGAGGAATATTTAGGGGGCCTTAAAAAACAATAACAATATGCGTTATTCGTCCCCAAAAGACATGTATGAACAGAACTGGAGAAATCCTAAAATAAGCCAGAAAGACTGATTTTTATTATTTACTGATCTATATGCTGAAACCGCACTTCATTAGATCTTAGCTAGCACATCCTAATGTTAGGAAAACCCAACAGCTAGCACCATCACAAATCCTCAATCGTCAACTACCTTGGCTGAACAATGATTCCTACATTAGCATGAAATAATTCGTACTTCATCATCTCTCACTTTCAGTACTATCCCAGCCCCTCACAGCACTAAGAAATGTACAAAATACAAATGAGGGGAATTATCTGAAATTCAAAAACTTTCAAAAACTTTCAAAAAAAGTTTCAAATGTCCTGTATATTACATATGGCATAGGAAAAATCAAAAAGGGGTACAGTTCTCTCTTGAACAGTATATCAGGGTTGGATACAGCAAGGAAAGACATTGAGGAAAAACTCCACAACAATTCCCTTATCATCTCTGAGTCAGGCTCATGGGGACACCTATCCTCTCCAAGAAAAAGCGCTCTTGATTTTAGGGATTTATACATGCAGCTGCAAATCTTGAGAGGCCGGTTCATTTCAGTTAAAGTAAACTTCATCATGAATCAATGATTGCCTTTCTGTAGTAGCTGACATGAGTGGCAAAACACGCCGATTCTACCTGCAGCCCCACTAATGCAGTCTGAGGGCGTGACATACCTTAGAAAGCCCTATAAAGAGGGAATATCAACCAGGATATAAGGACAGCACTAAAAATAGCCACAGCTTTTTATGACAAGCAGTCTTTTCCACCCTCAGCATCTGCTATTATTCAGTCGTTACTCAGAAGGGAGAGAGCATCTAGTGAATGAATCATCAGGCTACATCCTGCAGCAATTTTGTTTTCTCTAGTGGTCTTCTACAGAAGAAATGACGAGTCCCAACCTCTGCAAGTCAGAGGGATCCAGCTGGGAGCAACACTGCCAGAAGCAGATGAGCAAACGAATGAAAAGGACAAGGCCATACATGACACCATTTACAATCCCCAGCCTTGACTACACGTAAACATACGCCTTCATGCAACGTATGTAATTAGTCACACTGTAGTCAATTAGGTTATTCACGTAGATAAAGTAACTTTTGTCTAAATCTTTAGAAAACAGAATGCTTGGTAAATGGCATCCTTTAGAAACAGAGAAATGTGTTGGCTAAATGAGTTACTTGTGGAATATTTCTGTTACCTTTCAGTTATTCAGTTCACTTTTCACTAGAAACGCACAGCCTTAAAACATAGCTGAATGCATTTTTATGAAATATAAGAATACTGGAGCTTTAGTCAAATCATAATCATTTCAACTGTACCGTCAATCTAAGCACAGCATTTTACAAGAACTATCTTGAACGGATCCTTTAATCTCATTAATGGAAAATTATTTCTAAAAGCCAGGCAAGAATAACGTGAGTCTGAGACTGTCAAATTGCAGCACATCTGCTGAGGGTCTGAGGTGTGCAGGGATGTCTCATTTTTTGTTTGGGATTTATGACTGGAAGTCATGGAGAAGAGGCCAGTTTTCCTGATTTTACTTTCCTCATCCCAAATAAAACTTCTATTAGTAAAAAAAGAGGGGAAAAAACCACATGAAAGGCTGCATGTCTGCATAAAAGGATAGTAGGTGCTCAAGTCAGCCACATTAATATTCTATTCAATTTTTTTCCCCTTGAATTCTTGTTACAGATAAAATTAAGCAATGTTTTTGCAGCGTGTAACCTCAATTAGACAACCTTTTCAAAACATATCAGTCTCATCAGAGGAAGATCTGCTGGTTCCCGGGTTCAGTCAGGTCTGCTTCGAAGCTACTTCACAAACTGTGTGAATTTTCTAAAGGCAATAAAAGAGAAAACATTGGCAAAAAGATGCCACCCCCCTGCCAAACATCACACAAACTAAGGTAAACAGGCTTCACATTACAGTACTGGTAATCCAGAAGTATACATTTTCATGGCCAAATTAAGCTATACTGTTTTTATTTTCACATGTTATCAGCATTAGCAGATCATTTTCTGGACATACAGACTTTATAATAGAGTTAGTGCTGCTCTTTCTTTCGAACAGCAACATAACATAAAACTGTCAATCAAGAAAATCAAGATACTTCTCTTTAAGATAGGTATACCTATACACACACATATATACACATATACATATATACACATATACAAATACATACACATACCTACATAAAAAAAAGCTAGAAAAGTGTATTTTATGTAATATTCAATTTTATACCGGAAACATTGGCAAATGGGATTTACACCTAGGGAATAAACTAATTTTTCATGACAGGAGAAAGGTCTCAGCAAGATCTGTGTTGTTCAACATATTCATAAGCAATTTAGATAAAAGAATCCATATGATATGACAGCAGCCTCTGACAACACAAAACTATTTGGGAGAGTCAAAATGAAGCCAACTGTAAAGTTCTACAGGAGGACCTCTCGATAGTACATCACTGAGCAACACAATGGCAGATGAAATTCAATGTGATAAATGCACATTTTGTACTCAGGAAGAAAACGATCCCGATTTCACACACTAAGTCATCTATGTCTTCTCTCTTCTGCTTGTGGGTAGCCCTCCAAGGACACCAGGTAAGAGCCCAGGCACCGTAAGCTCCTGAAGTCTTGAAATGTGGGAGCGTATGGGGGCTCCCCAACATGGGGGAGCATATAGGCACCATATAGGGGCTGCCTTTTTATAGGACATAAGAATACATACTTCAACTTGTGCATGATTATTACTTCCTTAAGCAGCCTGTGATCACTGGTGCAATCCCTTCACATCCTTGACATGTAATGGTTAATAATTTTTCCCATTCTTAGACTCTTTCTTAAATGTCAGCTTTCTCACACTCATGATGATGTCTTCAGATGTTATGAAACCTCCCGAGGCTGAAAGGAAAGCCAATGATGCAACCTCCCTCTGCCAAATGAAATTTCACAATTTGTTCTTCAATGTTTGCTTTGACTTCAAAAATATATATACTATGTATTTCTACATGCATCTTAAATGGAACTTAACGTTACTGAGAACCGAGTTACAAAGCCTAAGAAAATATTCTCTGAAGGGATAGGGTGGAGGAGTCTGTTGAGTCTGTGCCAGCTGCTCTCCATTTTCTTTCATCCTGTGTTTATCCTTGGTAGAGATATTAACTCCAACATCCAAACAACCAGTACCATCATTTCTAACCAACAAAAGAGTAAAAGTCCGCTGACTCTAAACTCATTCCTCCCCTGTCTTAGTGAGGACAATAAACCCAACAAGCATGGGGGCAAGAGTGAAGAAAGGGGCACTTACAGCCAAGGAAGTGGCTATTGTCTTTCTCCAGCTCTCAGTCTGTGCACATACACAAAGAAAGATGGGACGTTAGCCATCTAACAGCGTGACATTAATCATACTTTCATCCTGTTTTCTCAGCAGGTTTCTCCTATTTGTCATTCTTCCATAATTCATTTGGAAGCCGAAATAGCTGGAGAGCACATTGGACCCAGGACCAAGTAGCAAACGATCGTACAGCACTCACATTTGAAGGAAAGTTCCCGTCTCAGCGCTGAGACTGGAGAGAGGATGGCTGCGTTTGAAGGACGCGACATACATCACGGTTACAATACCTACCCCTATGCCACACAAACAAACACCCACAGCTCCAGCAGTTCCTGCTAAGGGGGAATGACCACAGTTCTGGACACCCAAACAAGAAGCTCTGAGCTCCCACAAAATAAAAATGAGGTACAGCCACAGATGCCGCTTCTTAGGCCAAAATTTTCTGATGATGTCACGAAGTTCTGACATGAACCATCCCTACAGCTCTCTCTTCCAGAAGAGGGTGGTTCTTCAAGGATGAAAGATATTTCTGGATTATTCCTTGATATATTCTATTGGATATTTCTGGATATTTGGTGGTTATTATGTGGATATTTCTGGTTATTAATTAACACTTGCATGGTCGTTGAATGTTTTGTTTTACTTCCTAAAAGTCTGGTATTTTTGCCAGATATTTCATCAAATGCCCTGCTGTCTTTATTGGTCTCTATAGAAGGGAAAGACTCTCAAAAACATGGAATTTTTTCACAGAGTGGTATGAAGATACAGGCAGATTTGAACCTAAGGAAACTGAAGCATGTATGTAACTACCAGTTCCACCAAGGAACCAAAGAGAAATAGGTTGGGCAGATATTTTTCCCACTGCTCCTGTCGTTCATTATTCCCCAGTCTGAAAACTACGATCTTTTCAGAAAATTAAAAAGATACCAAGGCTCAAATATAAATTGGATGTACTCAGTTTAGAGGGAATCACTAATACAATAGGTACTTCAAAGCGGAAGCTCTCCAGTAATGAACTGTAAACAGTCATTGAAACATTGAATAATATAGATTGGAAGGGACCTCTGGAGGTCCCAAATCAAATCCCATTCTCTTAAGTCAATATCATAGAGCTACATGGCTACTTTTTCCCCATATATACTGAAACTCCTGCCTTTGACAGCTGCTCCTGTACCTGTACCAATCCTTGGTATTGGCAGTAGCAAAAGCCCCATTCATTTCTCCAAAAGCAGGATTGGGTTATGCAAACAAGCTCTTGATCTGTCTGTATCTGATGTACGTGCTGGTGTAACTTCCAAGCCAGAGGCTGTAACACTAAATTTTTACACCGAAATTCACATCATGGGTTTTTTTCTGAATAGAAGCCATGAATATCACAAGAAATACCTTTGTTTTGCAATACGGAGTATTCAATAAACAAGCAATTTTGTAAAGAGAAAGAACTTGCACATATCACAGCACACACAAGGTATCTAATTTGTTAGGCAGTCCAATTACTGAATTTGGTCCCCTACAGTGAATTTACATCTGGCTTCCCCAGAGTGAAGAGGTTAACATCTGTTCCAGCTCTTTTATTTGTTTAGCAGTTTCTTGCTTATAAATATAGAATTGTTAGGGTTGAAGTAGATTTTGCACCAGATACATAAAAAAAATAAGAAAATTGATTACAGATTTCGTTAAGTATAAGATATGTGGACATGTGGATGCTTATTCAAAGTTTTTGTGAAATACCCAAGTATCACCATAGAGAAGGTCCTATAGCTTAACCCATCATTCTCCACACTGAAGGTGACATTTTTTCTTCCTTCCAGTAAAATTTGGTTCCTTAATTTCAAGCTCTCTACAAGTCAGGGCTCTTTGGCTTCTCCCCTCAGTTCCCACAAGAAACCAGAGGACTTAAAATGATATTTAATTCATACTAGAATTTACTTATTTAATGATAACTCATTCCATGTAGCCCACCCAAAACACAGACGGTAACAGCTTTCAATTACTGTTGACATAAATTGGATATGAAACAGATGTAGAAAGCCTAATGTACATGTGAATACTGGGTTGCCTGAAATAGAGTTCAATATCTACTGTAGGAGGTATCCTCTAGCAGCAAAGTTTTCCTGTTACACTCCCAGCACTATTCTGAATTCCTGCTCAAGGAATATGTACAAATCATCTGTATATTAACTTTAATATAAGCTAGTATGTCACTCATTTCTGCCTGATCCTGTTAAGCTAAACCAGCACCTCACTTACAGTGCTTTCTAAGTTTTTCCTCCAGGTCTAATCAGGGTTTCTTGTGTTGTTTCTGAGATTTATTTGCCACTTGCTTGTCAGCAGCAGTTTCTAATGTTTCTCTCTCCCATAGCTCCGCCAGCTATTGCTCCAGTCCTTGCATTTACTACCTGATGCCAAGGAAATATCTTGGGCTGTAAGGCTAAACTTTTATCTTGCTGTGTGTCTGTTTTCAGCAGTGGTGCACATTGTTTTAGCTCTCTGCTTCCACAGAGGAGCCTAAATGTTTCTCAGATTTATCCTAGATGATAACATGGGGTTACACATACCAGGTACAATAAGGTTTTATCTACAACTTCAGCATAACCGTATGTCGAAAGGAATATTAACTTTATTGTTTCCATTCCAAGTTTCTCTGCCAAACATATTTCCAAAATAATTGCAGCCATTGTATTTTCTAGCTGAAATAACTACAATATAGCAAAGTACTGTATGAATATTTATAGCAGTTTGCCAGCCAATCCATTTTTTTTGTTAACTTTCACTTCCTCAATTTGTGTTTACTTAGACAGAGGCATGACTAAAAAACAAACAACCGGTCAGAAGTCATCTGATTTCCAAAATTTCAGAGTTTGGTGGTTTTGTGTTTTCTGTTTTTTTGCTTGTTTGAGGCTTTGTGTCTATAGATAGCCTGCCGTCTCTGTGGAATATCTGTCCTGTCCCACTCAGCCCCCTGAACCCCAAGGATGAAGATTGCTGACAGGTCTTCAGGATCTACCCCCAAGTGACAACATTATCTTATCCAGGTCAACTTCTTGGTATTATTGACTGAGCTTGCAAGGTCTTGTACTCAACTTGAAGATATTGCTCCATTTAGATGTTACACAACAGCTTAAGAACGTCACACATAATCAGTTCTGAAGTTTCAGGGAAAATAAAAGGGCAGAACTCTACTGTCGTCATTGGAAAAGCAGAAACCCGGCAGGGTGGAGATATGAGTCTACTGGAATGCAATCATCAAAACTTCAAACTCTAACAATCTTTGACTTTTTTCCTAGAAAGTTGTTCCATTTCAGCTCTGTCAACTTTCTAATACACTTCTTAAAGCGCTCTCATCCTGAAAGAGGGGGGGAGGGGGAAGAGAAAGGAAGGAGTGAGAGTGGTAAAGGGCAACGAGAGGCGTAAAGACACAAGGTAACAGGCAAAAAGGCACTAACGAGTAGAGAAATACACAAAAATCCCAGAGTGGTGGAGAGGAAGGACATAGGGAGAGCCTTGCCATTGAACAACTGAAAAATGTGGATTAAACTTTTGGCAAGAAATGTGTGATTTGTCCCTGGAATTCAGGGCAAGTAGCAAGTGGCACACAGGGAGGCTGGGAGGGGAAAAACAGAGGAACACAAGAAGCCCTTGCTATGCCTGATGAGTCGATCCTGTAGAAATAATAACATTTAGCCCTTCAGTGCATATAATTTAGACTTTATCGCACAGGATTCTGACAAAATGATACAGCATACTTTGAAAAAACTAGTTAGTTTCCATTTGGTATACGTTTTGGTAAATTATAATACAAATCCAGCAGAAGAAATATTTCTACTCCCCACTGACAATGTTGGGTACTGCTGGTGTCTAATTACACTGAACAAAATTAGTGTCAGCCAGCAACTCTAATTTCTAAAGGCTAGTGCATGCTCCAAAATCTTGACAGCATGAACACTGCCTGGATAGTGGGACAGCAGAGTAGTGGGAGAGGCATTTATTATGGGTGATGGACAGATTTCACTGTACTGCGATGATTCAAGACCTGCTCCACCAAGCTCTGCCACCAGCTCACTGGAAAGGAGAAGGAGGAAGCCCACCATCGCTCTGCTCCAGCAGTGGAGATAGGGAGGAACCAGCAGCAAGGCATGTCCCCACCTCCTCCCTTTGCCTGCACAAAGCAGAGTGGTGGCAAGGCTGGGGGCCACGGTGACAACACATCGCAGAGAAAGGGGGAATGCCAGGCTGAAGCCTCCACAGACAACAAAGCACCTGCATGGGGTCCTGCCCTTCCAGAAAGATTAAATCTCTTTGAGAAACAAGAAGAAGGTAAGTCAGGGAGACAAGGAGACATCTCCCACCTTCACGGTTTATGGTTTATTTACCAACCCCTTATCCAAAAAGGATTAGTAGTGCATTGTGATGTTTCAATACTTGTTCAGTGTCAACGCCATGAAAGATTTAAGACGGGATCACTGATGACAAAGAAGAGGGATGCTCTCAAGGCTGCAGAGCAATGGAGGAACTTTTTTGCAGACCCTGACCCAGCCTGAGATCTGAAGGGAAGTGTGTGAAAGCAACATCAATCATCCACAATAGGCAACTGTGGACCAGACTTTGGGCCTCAGCATGTTATTTGCATGCCCTGACCCACACCCAAGCCTCTTGCATGACTTCAGGCACGAAACACCCATGGAAGTGTATTCATGGCGTGCAGTTGGTCTGCAGCTGCACTGAGGACCAAGGGCAGAGTATTTATGAATAGGACTGAAGAGATTGTCAGCTTTTTGTGTACTACAATATTTTAAAATATATCCTTCTTAGTAACGTTGTAACTGAATACAGAATATATTTTCTATTTTATCAGCTGAAACACAACATTTCTAAAAGGCTGGTAAAAAATAAAAAAAAGAGAGAGCAAAACAGTGTTCTGAATTTAAAATGCGAAGTATTTCCATTAGTGAGGTCTTGACTCCCTCATAGGCCTGATCTATCTGAATTGCCACTGAAGTAAAGAGGATTTGAAGGTCCTTCCTGCCTCACTAGAAACAGAGAATTTTATGAGATTGGGGTCTCAATTAGATTGGTCTTGCCCACTGAATCTTTTTCTAAACACAAGTTAATTACACAAATACATTAAGAAAGGACATAAAGCCACTGCTACATGGCACAGAGAGTTAACATAAAAGAGAATGCACTAGTTCAACACAGAGCAGGTCAGAAATAAGGCAGTATTATCAAGCTATGCAAGCCCTACTAAAAGGACCCCCCTGTTACCCGAAGTCTAACTATATCATGTTTTCTGAAAGAGCCTCTTTTCTAACGGTCTTTCCAAAAAAGCTGCTGGAAACAGCTGCCTTCCCCCCTTGTTTCTGTGCTACACAAACTGGCGATCACAGTTCACAGTCGGTTTGGAGAGCACAAAGTGATTGCTATGTTTATGAAATCCTATTCCTGTTAGTCAAGGAAATGAGTTTGACTCACCGCCTTGTTTATGAGTTTTGCTTTATGCAAGCTACTGCCGACCTCAAACTACTGACCCACCAACACTGCTCAAAACTTCTGCTCGGAGGGGATTTGTACAAGATAAGGTTCTATTTCTTCAAAGCATTCCTGTTTCTTCCGAGGCAGTGTTTTCTACAGCCTTAAAGTATTACAGTGAAAGTGGCTGATGGGCCTCATATGGTACAGACGTGTAACCACAGCAATGCAGCTCAGCACCCCTGTAATATTCTTTGCTCATTTACCCTGTGAGTGAGAGGATGATTTACTCTCTCTGAGCACTCCCTCCCCATGCCAGTCCTTGCCAGCAAATATGCAACAGCAGAATTGATGCCTTTAAATTCAAGACTCCACAGACTTCAAATTTAATCAATGCCTTAAAAAAAAAAAAAAAATTTAGCCTTTCATATCCAGGTCTGAAGAGCTAGAAGGTGAACCCTGAAGGATTCTAAAGCAATTGCAATTACTGGTTTGAAACAGTCTGAGGTCTCAGCATTGGAATGATAATAAGTTAGCTTACTGGAGAAAAGAGAAAAAAAAATAGTTGAATCACTTGCAGAAATCTTGGTTTGAATGTTTCTTTTCTGTGCTCTACTTTCCACTTGGTATGCACTGGAAAACTTTAATAAGACTTATCCCCCTCTCCTTTCCAGGGGTACAAAACACATGACTGAAGCCTCCGCTCGTGTCCAGGCCATTGTTCTGCCTCCCTTTGTTTTAGCCTAGCTTAGCTTGGAAACTGAGGCTGGAAGTTAAAACCATCGTAAACCCATACAAAATACATTTCAGCATGAGTCAGAGATTTTTTTTTCAGCTAACTGAAGGTAAGTCAGAGAAGAAGAGAAACCACCCTCTATCTTCTGTACATAGAGTTCAGTGATGAAGATATGATAAGAAAATTGCACATGTGAATGTACAGCTATGTAGCTTGTGTTCACATGCAAGCTTACACCCCGTTTGAATTTGAGCCAATTTTCAAATGCTTACTTCTGAGGATTTTAGCTTCTTAGGTAAGTATAATGTTACCACAGACTATTGGGTAGTATAAAAAGAAGGGAACAATTAAAAAAATCAGCAATTGTCAGCTTTTTTTGCTTTTCAGAGATCTGAAATCCTACATCCCTTTTTAAAGAATAAAAACATTCAATCTAACTATATCCTTTCTTTCTTCATAAAAGGGATGTTCTGTGGGTGCTGCCGAAAGACATCTAAATAAATTTTCCTCTCACCCTCCGTACCCTGTGGTTCCTCTTGTTTGTACTTTTCCTGCTCCTTGCTATTTCTATGGGGATAGTAAGACAGCGATGAGTCTCGTACTCTTTTGCACTAAAGCATCTGACTCGCTGTTTTCCCTCACGCTGGCATTGGTGCTCAGCTGGCCTTACAGTAAGGCAGCTCAGGGAGTTAAACTGGCAAAAAAACAAACACAAAAAATAGTTTTCTGCCAGCATAGCTCATCCATTGGCAGGAGAGGCGAGAACCACAACACCATGGCTAATATTCAGCAGGTCAGCTCAAGGGGCATGGCCCGGCCATACTCTAAGCCCAGTTACGCTGGACCCAATTTGTTGTGTAACATTCATTTTCTGGGGCTTACGAGGTTTGAGCATGCTAGAAATGCTTCAAGCACAGCCACGTTCCCGGTGGCTGCCAGCAGCAGCAGATATAGAACGAATCCAGCCAGCTCATGGTTCATATTGAGGTACTGTGTCTACAGCCTGTGATCTGAAGAATGCTTTTTGGACCACTACCAAGTTCCTGAAGGACAGTGCAAAAACCAGGTCACACTGTCCCGGGCTCTCACGTTTCCAACTGCTGAATCAAAGGGAAAGAAAGAGGGCAGGAATTCAGTCTATCTGTCTGCTCCTCCGAACTAACTGCGCCCACTGACATTAGTGCTGCACGGATATTCTGCAGCTGCAACAGAGCGGTCACGAGGTCTGCATGGTTCCAACTTGAGATGACTTTTCCCCAATACCTACCCTATTTGGAGCTTGGACAGGCTTTTAAATATGATAAGAAACCCAAAGGATAAAATGAAACAGCTCTCTCACACTGCTTGTCTTCTCACTTCTACCTGAGTCTATGGCAACTTAATGTCATGCAGGCCATAAATCCCTTTTTTCCTCTCGTTTAGGCCTGTATAGCTCTCTACTATCAATCTACTTCCAACTATTGCCTGCAGTCTTCTCTCTCCTATTCATCATCAGATAAACAAGATGCTTTTATCAGCCTCCTTGCTGGTCCTTAGAATAGTCTTCATTTCCCTCCTTCCCCTCCCCTTGAAACCAATCTTGTCTCAAGGCTACATGGCAAGTTCATCAGCATTTCTGCTGAGAAACTCTTGCCTCATCTCTCACATCTTTGGATCTTGGAAGTGGTACCCATCATATCTGCAATCTCAACTGATACAGTTGGACAGTGAAGTCCATGGGGAATGATTATAGCTGGAAGGACAAAGGCAAGGAGAGACGAGTGGGGTCATCTAGACCTAAGAGGCTGATCAGACCTTGAAGGGAGGTTACATTCCTGATTGGAGATAAGAGAAAAGCTGGGGCAAAAAAAAAGCCCAACAATTAAGAAGAAGGAGCTGGGAGTCACCAACTTTGAACATCAAAGAATGTTTGGTTCATTGCAGAGGGAGATTAATACTCATCTGCAGAGAAAACTCACTGAAGAAATGGGGTTTTAATGAAATCCCTCTGCAATGTTTTTCGAAAACAGATTTTAAGACAAAAAATAAAATGGTCAAATGGTTATTTCCAACACACTTTCTAAAATAATAAAATCAGCCTAATTTTTAAAAAGTTGGAGAGAAATTGAATACTCTGCCTTTACATTTCTTTTTTTTTCACCATCAGTCTAAAACAACTAACATTTTTTTCAGCTCAAAAAAATTGTACAATGTAAATTCAAAGTGAAACATTCCTTGTCATTTCCTTAGCACTCCCCCCCCCCCAAAAAAAAAAAAAAAGTTTGTATTTACAAGGAACCTTGTTTCAGGTATTGATATCTGCTTTTCTGGTAATCAGTTGCTTCAGTCTGGGCACCCAAAAATCAAGGAGTTTAAACCTACCTGTTATTTTTAGAAACCTTTTTCCCTAACAAAAAAACCCCACCTCAGACTGTTTAGATAAAAATGATAATGTAAGCCTGCGCTGCACCCATTTTGCATGTATCTTTTCACACATCCCACAGTACAGATTAACAACAGGCATATCTGACACAGCGCAAACTCTGCATGCAAAAGGTGATCAGATAGGAAATACATCCCCCTTGGTGATGCAAGCTATTAGAATTAGAGATATGCTGAAGAGCGTGGCTCAAGATCTGGCCTTACACATGGAAGACTGGAAGCACACCAGTTAAGCAGCTTTTACCTAAGATTTTCTGCAATACACGGAGCTGAAGTTCACAAAGTGCCTCCAAGCAAAGCTGTAGGAGACTCAGCAGTTGCACTCCGTAGCAGTTTGCATAAACGTTTTCACCTCCTGACACACACGTGAGTTCCCCCCTACAACATCAAACAAGTCCAAACCTCTGACGGTGCTAATTCAGTCAGTGATAACCAACTGCAGCTGGTTTTACAATGAGAAAGGGAATTGTGATTCGCGAAAACACCATAATACACAAAATCAATGGCAAAGCCGTCCCCAAATTAAGCCAAAGGGGTTTGGGTTACTCAGCTAATATTGCAAACGAGCATATTTTCACTGTCAGGGTACGCTTCAGCCGCAATTGGAAATGCTGCGTATAATTTGGAGTCTTGTGTGAAGGGGGTGGGCAAAGAATGGGGGTTGGATGGATGGTTTCTGCGGCCCATACGAAGGAAAAGGTAGGACTCCCAACAGGTCTTGCCTTTCAGTCAAGACGCTGCACTGCTGACACTACACTTCAAATCTCCGTTGCACGCTAAGTCCTCACTTTCTGCGTAAACTAAGTTCTTGCAAAAACCCATTTAAAACCCAGAACGGATAAAACCAGCCGCAGGAGTTTTTGTTGCGGCTGGGGGGGTGTTTTGGTTTGGATTGTGTTCCCCCCCCGCCTGTTTGTTTGCTTTTGACACAGTGCTGGGAGCAGAGGAAACACATTGCTGGCCAACGTCCCCCGCCTCCCCAGCGTGCGGGAAACCAGCGCTCCAGCCGCGGGACGCTGCCGCGGCTTCCCACGGCTTCCCGCGGCTGCCCGCCCCGGGTGGGGGGCCCGGCCCAGCCAGCTGGGGCGGGGGCCGGGCCGGGCCGGCCCCGCCGCCCTCCGCCTGCCCGGGGCTGCCCGGGGCTGGCATTGCCGGGGGTGCCGGGGCTGGCGCTGCCGGGGCTGCCCGGGGCTGGCGCTGCCGGGGCTGGGCGCTGCCGGGCGCTGCCGGGCGCTGCCCGGGGCTGGCGCTGCCGGGGCTGGCACTGCCGGGGCTGGCACTGCCGGGGCTGTCCGGGGCTGCCGGGGCTGGCACTGCTGGGCGCTGCCGGGCGCTGCCCGGGGCTGCCGGGGCTGGCACAGCTGGGCGCTGCCGGGCGCTGCCCGGGGCTGGCACTGCCGGGGCTGGCACTGACAGGGCTGGCGGGGCTGGCGGGCGCTGCCCGGGGCTGCCGGGGCTGGCACTGCTGGGCACTGCCGGGGCTGCCCGGGGCTGGCACTGCCGGGGCTGGCACTGCCGGGGCTGGCACTGCCGGGGCTGGCGGGGCTGCCGGGGCTGCCCGGGGCTGGCACTGCCGGGGCTGGCCCTGCCGGGGCTGGCGGGGCTGCCGGGCGCTGCCCGGGGCTGCCGGGGCTGCCCGGGGCTGGCACTGCCGGGGCTGGCACTGCCGGGGCTGGCGGGGCTGGCGGGCGCTGCCCGGGGCTGGCACTGCCGGGGCTGGCACTGCCGGGGCTGGCGGGGCTGGCGGGCGCTGCCCGGGGCTGGCACTGCCGGGGCTGGCACTGCCGGGGCTGGCGGGGCTGGCGGGCGCTGCCCGGGGCTGGCGCTGCCGGGGCTGCCCGGGGCTGGCGGGGGCTGCGGGCGGCGGCCGTGACTCAGCGCTGACGCAGGGGACTCCCCGCCCGCGGCTTCCCCGGGCGCGGGCAGCGCGCTGGGCTGGTGCTGGCATCGCCGCGGCTTTCACCGGTTCCTTTTTTTTGCTGTTTTGCGAGAGTAACTAATAGTTGTTTTACTATTTTATTGCTTCGTTTTTACTGTTTCATTATTGCACAGTTGTATTGTGTAATAGTTTTATTATTTCATTATTCCATTATGTTATTGTTTTGTTCCTTTCTTGTTTTATTTTTTTATTTTTGTACGTAATTTTTAAATTTATTATTATTATTATTATTATTTGGGGGGTTTATTTTTATTTTTTCTTATTTTTATTTTTGTATTTTTTATTTTTCTCATTTTTAATTTTTCTTATTTTTTATTGTTTATTTTAATTTTTATTATTTTTTAATTTTTCTTTTTATTTATTTATTATTTCTTTATTTTTTATTTTTTGTTATTATTGTTGGTGTTTTCTTATTATTGTTATTGTTGTTTATTTTTTATTATTATTTATTCTTACTGCTATTATTATTACTATTACTAACTATTTCTATTGCTATTGCTAGCTATTACTAACTATTACTACTATTAATTACTATTACTATTACTATTATTATTCTTCCTTTTGAAGATTTATTAAAAGAGCTGAAATGCCCACACATTTGCACCAGCCAAAAGGTGACAAGCAAGCAGCCCCCGCCCCCGGCAGCCAGCATCACCGTGGATCTTGACCACAGGAAAAAAAAAAAAGTCACGCCTACTTCTCTTCACCTTCACCTTCCTGCAAGCCGCAGAGTTATAAGGTTATCATAGCTATACATCGTAAAATTAGCGTTAGGGCAAAATCACTTCAGCGGTGACGCAAATCAAGGTGGCACTTGGCACGGGCTGCTGGCACTGAGTGACAAAATAACAGAGGACATTTTTGGTTGATAACTGAATTGCATTTATTCCCTTCAGATTGCTGTCTAAGTAGATAAAATTTCTAGTGTTCTCATTTCTGAAATGCCTCTAGTGTTTCCCTGAACATGATAAAGGAACACTGACCATGCAAGTTACTTTTAGACTTCTAAATAACTTGCACAGAATTTAACAAGATGTTTGTTAGTAGCTCTGTTTCTTAATCTGGAGAGATACTGCCTTAAGAACGGCTGAAAATCCACAAGTGTAGGTGCTAAATGCTTAGCTGCTATGGAAATGTTGATGCCTGAAGAATGCTGGCCTGAATTGCTGGGACAGATAAAGCTGCCCACAGTTCCTGGCTCTGCACTTCCAATTTAACAGTGTTAAAAGTTACTTGATTTCTCATTTGGTGATTTCTCCATCTGTGAAATGGAGTTAACACCGCCGTGTTTTCCAACACACGTTGAGAAGTGCTGTACAAAACACTGGCTGCCAACATCTTCCTGGGATGACTGGAAGGACAACTCATTCAAAGGTCATGTCAGTGTGTTATTAAAATGTAATCAGAGCACTGGTTCGCGTACGTGCAGCCACATTCTTTTGAGGTCATTGTTTCAGTGCTGGAAGGGGAGTCATTTGGTCTTACTCCACCTGCTTTGCTGGGAAGACGTATGATTTGAAGGACCCATGAAGGAGGAGGAAGGGACAGAAGAGTTGTGCAGGCAAAGGAGGTGCATCGGTTCTCCCAAGAACTTCCAAGGATGTTCAAAGAGGACCATAGCCTGCACTTGTTTTTCCACAGCCATCCCTCCACCGGCAACAGGTCATAGAATCATAGAATCATTTAGGTTGGAAAAGATCTTTAACATCACCAAGTCCAACCATTAACCTGACACTGCCAAGTCCACCACTAAACCATGTCCCTAAGCACCTCATCTACACATCTTTTAAATCCCTCCAGGGATGGTGACCCCACCACTTCCCTGGGCAGCCTGTTCCAGTGCTTGACAACCCTTTCGGTGAAGAAATTTTTCCTAATATCCAGTCTAAACCTCCCCTGGCGCAACTTGAGGCTGTTTCCTCTTGTCCTATCACTTGTTACTTGGGAGAAGAGACTGACGCCCAAGATGAAACAGCTGTTAGAAGCTGGAATACATCTTCAGTTCTCTCAGTTTCGCAGACCTCCAGACAGATGAAGTGCAGATAGAGGCTTACCTGCTGGGGATACATCTCTGTATGCATACAGATGTGTTTGCAGCAGGGAAGAGAAGGAAGCACACACCTCCATAGCAAGGCAATGAGGGATGTGCTCAACAGAGCTGCAGGTGTGAAGTACCCTCCTCCCCAGAGCAGGGCTGCAGCTGAGGAACAGCTACTCAGTTGAACCTGAGGTCTGAGGTCCCTTGGCGAGGAAGAGAGCATGACACCGCTGGAAATGGCAGCACCTATCCCTTCTGCATGTGGTAGGAGAACTGTTGGACAGCTGGGAGGTTTGTAGGCTCAGGAGAAACAGGACTGCTATGGAGGAAAGGTGGCTTCCCCCAGCAGATGGCTTGTGCTGACTTGGACAGTGTGTGAGCAGCACCCTTCATTTCCCTTTCGATAAAAATCCCATTCCCCCTCTTCCCCAAACCACCCTAAAAAGTGCTGGTGAACCTGTTTAGGAGAAAACAAAGCACTGAAGTTTCCTAACATACAGCCATTTCCTTGGGGGGAAGCACGTATGCACCTCTCAAACCTTTCAGCTACAGAGCATTTAGCAACCCGTTTTCTGAGTTTACAAACTGCATCCGTCCCTAATACATACCCCCACACGAAAGAAATCCAGGCTGAGCAAAATGCCTGGTTCAAGCTCCTAAAAACCAGATAAGACTGGTTAGACAGTGTTTATTTTCTGGGACTCAGAGACTGAGTCACTCTCCCTTCCTGTGCTGCCTTTGTTTCAGATTAGGACATATGAAACTCATTGCCAGAAGTCATCACTACTGGGAAACTACATACTGGGAAACTACATATTTTATTGTTGTTTTTTTGATTCACGTGACCTTTGTTATAAAATAGCTACATAGAGAAAAAGGAAAAAAAGAAAAAAAAAACAACAAAAAAGCTACAGACAAGTCTTGGTAACTCATGGAAAAAGTACGAGCAAGGCAGCAGTTGCACAAGGCTCCTGGTGTTGCCTCAGGGCACTCGGACAAGAAGTTGCCCTCTTGCTCTCTCCTCCTTTCAGGATGGTTTCGACATCCCATGTGCGATGCGTTGGCACAGGGGGAGGGCAGGAGGCAAGCCTGTGCAGTAGAAACAAACCACCTTTTCTCCACAAAAAAGCAACAGAGGAAGGGATACAGTCACAGCTCTGTTAGCTCTCACCAGCCCATCCTTCATAAAGCCCAGGGTGGCATCGCTCGGGAGCTGGGGCAGGACAAAGGACTTTTCCCGCCCTAAAGCTGTGGCAGATTTAACATTCCTTCCCCACTCGCTGCCTGCCGGGCAAGCTCCAAGTGTCTGCACTGTGGAACTCAGGATGGTGTTGCTGAAGAGGGATGCTCATCTACTGTGAACTGCACTGAAGCCTCTAAAAGGGAAAAAAAAAGAAAAAAAAACAAATTGTGCTGATAGGGTTATTCCATTTCAGTACTGAGTCAAAACAAAAAAATTTTGTGTTAAAGTTTGACCTTTGTTATTGTTTTCCAATAAAAGCAAATTTTGAATTAAAGTAATTTTATCTAAGGATCTGCATGTTTTCTTTTAAAATAGCAAACTGAGAATCTGCAAGTTTTACAGAGTATTTTTGTATTTTCATTGTTTCAGCTAAGAAACATACCAATTTACAAGGTGTCATGAATCTATGTAATTTGCAATTTAATTTGCACTTTTTAAATGAGCTCTTCCACAAGACTTTCTTTATTCAATAGTTCTTTAGACAGTAAGAATATTTTGGCACTACTGGTGTAACAAATGCTCTTGCAAGACAGTTGTCTCATGACTTACATTTCTTCAAGTCGTCTTTCTCTACAGGATGCAGTATTGTTCCTTTCCACTTTCTTCCCAAGATGTATAGAAGTGGAAAGCACTGAATTACAAAATCTGTGCTCTAAATCCCACATCTAAAAGCACATGGTCTGCTACGGCATTTCTGTCCATCCGGAGATATGCTTGCCAGGTCTGGCTGTTTCTTTTTCTGAAAATCATAGAATTTGGACAGACATTCTGCACTTTTTTTTTCCAAATAGCAGGATATGCTTCTCAGAAGGATATTATTGAAGGAAAAGAAACAATAGGGATCAGGAAAAACATCTTACTATACCCAGATTCATATATTCCCTTCTGCATCCTCATTTCAAAACTGATGAGTTTTTGAATCCAGCATTACAACTACACTTCTCTCTTCTGCCAAAAATTAATTTCCTAGACAAGCCTTATAGTAACTGTGAGTTTATACTTCAGAGGAATGTTTTCCTCTTAGTATTAGTATCTCATGCACCTGAATTCATGCTTATTATGTACGTATAAACCAATTGGTGAGTCGTAATTGCACACTTACAGAGTATAGGAGGGATCCCAAAACTCAGCGCTAACTAAGCTTACCACCATTAACACTCATTTCTGGATTTACGTCCAGCAGAGCTGAAATGGCACTCCCTGACTTACCACATCAATATTGTAATTAAAGTTTTTAGAGGGAGTGAAATTCTGCTTTGGAGCAAAAGAAAGGACAAGCATCTAGTTTCCTGCTCTGGGGACTTAAAAGTATTTGAAAACTCTCTACCTTTTACATCAAGAATGACATTTGTGATTAATTCTTTGGGCAAGATTTTTTCTGAAAACCATATTCTACCTCTTTTTAAGTGAAGAGAGATTTGTACAGGCCAGCACCATGACAGACTCGACTTTGTTTTGCAAGGGACAAGTAACATATTTTAGCTTGTATTTTTGGCTTTTACTTTGAAGCTGGAGACGTATATGGTCTAAATTGAATATTGTGAGAGGATCTTTTTCCCTGGAACATACCGAAAACTCCATTATGAATGTATCTAACTAAAACTGCCTCTCAAATTTTTGAAAAAAATGTTATTTCATCTTGAATTATTAAATTGCTACCCATGTCTCTGTGGAATACTAAAGCATTTGGATACTGATTTAGTTAATTTTGGCCAAGGGATTTTGGGGGAGAGGATAGGTCAATATGCTATGTAATTTTAATTATCACTTTTATTAATAACCCCAAAGAAATTCTAAGAAATGTGAGCTTTGTCTTCCACACATTCCACAATCCCAAATACCATGCCAAAAAACATTACTGTTTTGCATATAAGCTGCTAGAGGAAGTATTATGTCAAGTACTGTACTTTCCTTTATTTCAAGTGAGTTATTTAAGCTGTCAAGAGAAAAACTAACCACGCCACTTAGATTGCTAAACCATTTCAGTTTTCTGAAGCAATCTTTATGACTCAATGTTCTGTTCTGCTCAAATATTTTATGTTTGTGGAAAAGAGAGAACAGAGCATAGTGAGATTATGAATTAAGGTATGCGAAGGGACACTATGGGAGTTAAAGGCTATGCCACTGAGGGAACTGAACATGTACATAGCATATCCACGGTAACTAATACACTTAGCAAAAACCCTTAAAACCCTCACATTTTCTAGGCAGCCTTATATTGTTAGATGCCTGCTGGATTACGCTCCTTGGGCCAGCTGTAGAGAGGAACACTGAATTCTGGGTTTAGGTGCCAGGCACTTCAGCCCTACCTGGTGTCTCTTACACATGCCTTTCAAACTGGAAATTTGAAGGCCAGCAAGGTTAAAGCAGTACAGAAATGTTCAGCTTGGTGAGAATCCAGCTCCCGTTTTGGACCTGGCCCTTTCTCAGAGGTGATGGCTTGCTGAAATGATGCCATTCACCCTCAGAGACTGAAGTGGTCCTCTCTAGATGCTCACGTATTCCTGGGTCAGCAGCGCTGACTGTGCTCGTAACACACTACGCAGAAAATTACTAACACTAATGCATTTTCGGCCTTGTAAGTAAACATGATCCAGTGTTCCAGCTCTTTCAGAGTTACTTAATGAATCGTCCACCTACACATGCATTTACTATAATACTTTGTTTTGACGGCTGCTAAATCCCCAAACCTGAGCGGCTCTTTATCTCTCCCCGCATGAGCCGTGGGGCCTCCTGCGGCTCTGTCCCTTGCACCAAGCTGGTTGCCAGCCGAGCTATACAACAGAGAGTGCATTAGCTGAAAGTGGGAAAAGCTTCAATTACCGAAATAGCTGAAGGTCTAAAAATAGTTTCCTAGAGCCAGCTAATACAGCCACTGCCAGGATCCCGGCTCTGGCTTGCAAGGAAAGTGCTGAGTTCCACAGCGCATTTATGAATCTGCAGAAAGAGTCCACTTTAAGTTAGTAAAGTACCCAGAACATGTGTTAATTAATTTCTGTATATAACATAAGTTAATTACATGCACTGAAGTGTTATAGCCTTCGGTGGATTGGGTGTTCAACAGCATAAATGTCTTTGAAGTAGCACTGCAAAGTTACTTCAGATCTTCCCCCAAAGCCTGCTCTGTATAACTTCTCAAATAAGAAAACCAACAGGTAGGTTAAAATATAACTAGCAGAAAGACAAGACTTCTTATCACCGGGGTGCAGTGCCAATGGAAAAAAAAACAGCCCAAAGTAAATCTCATCAGTCCTGCGATGATGAAAATCTAACGCAGCAGCTGTTTGCCTGGGAACAGTCTCTCAACAGGTTTTGATTTCACAGCACTGAATTAATCTTTTCTAGAGAGCACACAAAACCAGCAGCTCTCCTTGCAGAAGAGGCGGACCGTTCTTCCCTTCTGGTATAACTCAGCGGCTGCTGTAACACATTGCTCGGGACTGTACTGTGGACGCAGCGGGATGGGAGAGGGAAAGGATGTCCACAGCTGTGGGAATCTTCAAAGTGAAAAAAATGAAGTTATGCACTTTAGGTCTGATTATATCCAGTAATGAAAAGCAAATTTTAAATTAGTAACAGAACATTTGCTTGCAAAGTGCATAATTAACCTTTAAAACTCAAAATGCCATTGGATTTAAGAGCTCAGCTGCAGGCAAGAAGGATTATGTATTTATGTTTATAATGCAAACATCTATAGATACATTAGGGAAAGAAAGAGAGCTGCCCTCATGCTGCAGATTTGTGTATATGAACTGTTTTGTGCCAATAAGATTAAGTCAGCAGAAAAACTGATGTCATTAAATCAGTGAAAATCCCAGGTTGCAGCGCTACGAACGTCTCATTTTGGTAAACTACTCCAGTATAATCACAATTTCTTTGCATTTTAAGTTGAAAAATCTTCCACTCTTGAAATAAAGTGATATCACAGAATAATGTTATAAAAATGTTATTGATGCTTCAGTAAGCATGATGACATAGATGTTAAAGCTTACATGTAAGGAAGCATACTAGAAAGCAAACAAAAGACACCACATTTTCTTTAAACCACAATGATTTTGTACATAGCATCTCTCAGTTCTTAAAGGTTGTTTATTTTTTTAAATACAATGACTGTACTAAATCAAACTGGTGTGTAGAAAAGGGGAAAGTAACTTCACCAGAATTCCAGCACTTTCTAGTTAAGAAATAGCAACACAAGTCAGGGAAGAATATGTGGTGGTATTCTTTCAGATTTTTAGTTGTAAACCTACAAAGCTGTCTTCACAAATATTTTCAGCATTTTCTGACAAAGAATGGCAGAGTAAAAATAGTAATCTTGATCTCATCAAATAATTTATTTTGGCAAACTTAGGTGGGCTTCATTCTCCCCTCAGAAAATTGTACAGCAATTTCAAGTGGACACTGTAGGTGCTACAGCTTTGTAGAAGAATGTTGAAACAAATTTAAGTTTTTTCTAACAGTCTCAGTTATATTTTATGTATTGCAATTACATGAAAAAATACTAATATTGTAATATTAGCATGTCATAACAGAGTGCTTGCAAGTCCACAGCAATTTGTCAGCTGTTTTGATACCACGACATTAAAAACTGAAAGACAGATGTGCAAAGTCTTAAAAAATGCTACCCAGCAAAACGAATATTCCAAAATATTCCGTATTCTGTGAAGATAAAAGTCTCTCTTACATTAATTTCTTACAGAAGGGAAGTTTTTATGTAACTGCATCTAATTGTCTGGCCAAGGCAGAAAGGCTGGAAATCAGAGTCATAAGATGCACATTTACTAGTGGTAATGGTTTTCTTGGATTCTTTAGATCTATTCTACTTTAGGTCAACTCATGCAAGTGGGGTTTAGTTTTTATTTTTTAAACATACATGCACACAAAGGTTTTTCGTTGCCTGGATTCTCTACTAATGATTTCTTTTATCTGCCAAGATTTTTGCATTAAATGCATTTCAGAAGATAACATTTGTTCTCAGCTATGACCCTTAATTCTTTAGGAAAGCAAGTGCAGACCACTTCTGCTAATAAGAAGCACGACTGTCAAATTTCTATGGCTTTTGAGGATAATACTAAAGGGAAGCAGCATCCTTGCAATGTCAGCTTTTACATTAACATTGTTTGCATTCTCTATGGTTGTTTTTTCGGTAGCATTTTAATTTTCATACATGCATACTCTCTCTATATGAAGAAGAATCTAATAAGCTGCACATTAATCTGTTATGGAAAGAGTACCTTGAGACAAATATATGCAGACATAAACAGCAAAATCCTGTTGCTTTCCAGTGAAACTAGTGCACATTTATCTGTTCATCTGCAGGGACAGCAAACACTTGGAATTATTAGGGAGATGAATAAAGTGCAGAAAATAGCGATGTTCATAATTACAGTTTAAGCAAGTTTCCATTCCCATTGTTTGTGCTCTGAAAAACAAAGAAAGACATACAATTTGAAAACTGAAAAAAGTCTTGCCACCAAGATACTGAAATAAGTCATTGAATCATCTGCATATGGATGACTGATCTAAACAATTCAATGATAAATTAAGGGCTATTTGTTTCCACTTACTGCAAAACCAAAGCATGCTATTTTTAAAAGAGGCAACTGTTACACAAAAAGGCTGCCCTTGCCAATCTGTCAATGCTTAATTCAAGAGTTGTGGGTACTTTGACATCTAGATCACAATATTTCATTCTGCTGTGCACATTAATTCAGCATGTCCAGTTGAGTTTTGACTAACAACTACACACCTCTGCTTGGGTACCTGGGGTCAGCCTGAAGAATCATAAAAAGAGATAAAATGCCTGTTACGTATGAGAGCAGAATAGAAAAGGTTTAAAAGAACACAATCTTACCTAAAATCTAGGCCCATTTTACAGGTGTCTCCCAGCTGCCCCAGTCCTGATCTACAACCCTGCATTGAGGCTTGCAAGTGAATTTGAACCTTTGGTTAAAATTTTCCTGACTACTGGTCAATGTCACAGAGTAGAAGATGTGAAGAAACCTGATGAAGGCATCTTCCATCCTTCTGACTGAAGCAGGACCAATCACACGTGTCATTCCCAAACATTTGCCTAACCTGTTCTTCACAACTACCGCATGCCACCAGTGCTTCACAGCTTTCCTGCACAGTACCTCCTTATCCCTAAGGAAAAACCTTAACTAGTAATCAAAGCTCCCTTTTTGCAAGTTAAACTCATTGCTTTCTGATGTATTTCTCATCTGTATAGGAGAACAGACTGTTTGGCTTTTGCAACTTTTTTTTTTAATGTATTAGGAGGCTCGCTTTCTCTTGGTTAGGTAAACATGTAAACAGTTTTTATCTTTCCTCTGGAGATATTTTATTCTAGATCTTTGACCAGGTTGCTACTTATTTGATTGTCTCCAAATTAGTTTTCCTCCATGCATGGTATCTAAACCACAGCACTGCCATGGAAACCTTGCAGCCCTGAACGATGAAGAAGAAAGGTTGTTTCACCCTACTCTTACAGATTATCCTCTAATCTCACTCCCAGGAGAGTGTTTACTTTTGCACCCAAACAGCAGTGTTGACTCATGCAACCTGTGGACCAAAATCATTCCTGGGTCCCATTTTTACAAAAATGTTGCTAACTTGGTTGTTCTTCATCCTGTGTTTGAAAAGATGATGATTCCCGCTGAGATGCAGTGCCCTGCACTTGTCCTTGTTGACTCATATTCACCAACCTGTCAAAACCAATTTTAATGCTAAGCCTGTCAACACATTCTCATTCTCTTTCAGCTTAATGTTACCTCTAAATTTAATGACTGTACTCTTATTTCATCATCCAGTCATTAATACAAAGTATTGATGAGTGCCACACACAGGTCATATTTACTGACTTTATGCCACTGAATTCTGAAAATAGTCTTCCAACTAGTATTGCACCGAGCCTTCAGCACATACAGCTAGCCATGCTTCCTCGCCAAAAAAGTGTCAGGTGAAACAATACAACAATTTTGTACTAAAAGCAGAATGTGTAACATCTGCTGTTTCTATCTGTTAAGAAAGCCTCTCTTATTTTCAAAGGCAGAAATTAAATTGGTTAGACATGATTTGTTCTTGACAAATCTGTCTTGGCTGTTTATCAGCTCCTTGTTTTCTTCTAGATACTTGCAAACTCTACTGTATTTGTCCAGTGTTTCTGCAGAAATTTCTAGTAAGCTGAGAGACAGTTTGCCATCTATCCCTTTTCTCCCTCTTTAAAAATGAAATACGTTAGACAGCAGGTTCTTCCTTTTTTTCAGCCTTCCATCATTTTGCCCATCCTCCATACGTTTTCAAAAGTAGCTGCAAATGCCACAGAGATATCAAGATCTCCCCCATGAAGTTCACAAGCAATGCTGTCATGAATTTCAGGATCCTTCAATTTCACTTGGACCACCCTGAAGACGGTCAGTTTTCTCATCTCAGGATGGATGCTGTCCTCCGACACAAGGCTGCTGGTGAGTGCATTGCACACTACAGTGATCCACGCTGGAGCTTGCTGCCTTGCACGCTCCTTGTCTGTGTAAAACCACGCATTTTCCCCATGTCACTCATCACCATATGGTAACCATATGGTCAAAGCCCACTGCCATAAGCACAAAGCAAATCTCACTCACGTTCTTTGTGCCCTGGCTAGGCAGAATTATCCATCTTTCTTTTGGACACTTGTGGCCATACAGTTCATGTAAACGGATAAATATCGTAAGAATATCACATCCCTTTCCACAATCTGCTCTTTTTAGAAGCTTGGGGAAAAAAAGAAAGATAATGAGACAACTCCTCAGACTTTCCCAAGAAGCAAGTTTTATTAGGTAATTGTAAAAGTTTTCTTGCTGTTTGGAGTCCATGCTGTGTTACTCATGGGAAGGAATAGGAATAAAATAAAAATAGGGTGGCCACTTCCTACAGAAGAGAAGTCTATGGTACCTGATACTGTTTGGTAACATTTAAGGCCAGAGATAATAGCTGCTCCATCCTCTGCCCAGTATCACCCCATTCAGAATTCCTCCTTAAACAATATCTGCAAGGAGTTAATCAAGGATTCAATGGAAAAACACTGGAGTTTCTTTTAATGTAGGAATATGCCAACTCCCACCTTCACTCGCAGACCTGGGAAGATAATTTAATCCAAAATTAATTTCACTGGAACCAGTTAGAAATGAACATAAAATCTTTTGCATGAGGAATGACTTTGTTCCTCCAAAGCTTTCTAATACAACCAAATGAAATAAATCTCTGATTCTCCAAGTCATTTTTTCCCCTCTTCAGTCTGTCTCCACTATAATGACTATTTTCCAGCTGTGTTCTCACATTGGTTCTGCCTACCCAGACTTTCCACATCGATGAGGAGCCCGATTTCCGCAAGACTGAGAGAAATGGTTTGGCTGAAAAGGAAACCGGCTCTCCATATAATAACAGTGCATATAACTAATCAGGAATTCGGTGTTCTCAAATGATGCTGAATGGGCAAACCTGATCCAACTCCAGTAAACTTAAGCCAGCTGCTAGCAGAAGTGTCTTAGGAGGAAGAGGAGATAAAAGAGGAAGGAGTCACCCACATCACCGCACAGTAAATAAACAAGGGTCCTCTTGAAGGAGAGACAAGGGCCTCTCCAAACTAATCTGCAGATCATGCAAAGCTTGGTAGAAGTCAAAAGGGAAAAGCTGGCAGGAAAGAAGAAACCAGCTACACTCAGAACTTACTTCACTCTTAAATGGAATGATTATCATGTAGTCTTTAAAAAAAGCAAAAGAACAAAAAATCACCACCTTTAAGGGTCAGCATGTAATTTAACCATGTTTCTTGATTTTATTTATGTTTGAAGGGCTGTTGCGCAAACACCTATTTACAGATTGTCAGCAAAATTACTTGGAGTCATTCAGCTATGCAAACTGTTTGGCAGATAATTGGCACATCCTACTGCTGGAGATGGGCAATTAACTCTATTCTGTATTTCAGATGTAATATGAAGGCATTGGCCAATATCTTTATATGCTAGTTGTGTTGAGTTGTTGGATAATGTAAAAAAAAAACCCAAACCCAAAACCCAAAACAATGAGAAAACCTATCACCCAGATCTTTTTTTGCCAAAAACGGTCAACTGCATCACAATATACCAAGTGTCTCCTTTTGGAATACTAAATGGATTATGTTAAAATATCTTTTCTCTGAATTCCTTGGAGGGAGTTTAAGAATTAAGAGAAAACCAGTTTCATTTGACCCTGGTCTTTGTTCAGCATTAGACAATCATCATAATCTGCTGTTGAGTGGAGGAGTTTGATGGAGAAGAAATGCCATAATTAGCTTTTCTTGCCCTCATACCTCTAAGGGAGGGACAGTGCTCTGCTCAGAGATGTGTATCAGCCAGGACTCCTTGAGCTCCTGCAGCCAGGCATGTTGTGGGCTTGCTCTCGACCCCCCAGCCTCACAAGATCCTTTCCAGGATTCCAGGTGTTGCTTTTCAAATCCAAAAGAAGGCAGAAAATGGCAGAAAATTGGACACTTTGATTTTGTTTGTGATAGAAGCTCATCGTGTCTTCCTCAGTGACATCCAGCGCTTTTGACAAAAGCAAGCTACCCATGCACCAAAAGCGGTTAGCTTTGCATTATTCCACGGGGATGGCTGCCAAGTTAACTCTTCCAAAAACAGATTTCTGGCTGTGAATGGCCGGAACAGGACTTGTGATTTGTAAACAAGCTAAGGAAGAGGCCTGTCAGTCTAGGAGATGATGTCAGCCACCCAAACGAGCAGCGGGGTCAGACCCGGCTGTTTTGCTGGAGTTGGAGTTCTGCTGATAAGAGGTCCCCCCTTCACCATCCTGCTATCAGCTCTGAGTGCAGAGAGGAGGGACCACTTCACCCAGAAATCACCAGCCCATTTCTCTCAGAGGAGGCTCCTCCTCAGTCAGAGCATCAATGCAGATGCAGCTTAAATAAACTCCAGCTGTCTGAAGGACTTCTCATGCCTATCATCTATGGGCAGTGTCCAGTAACACCCTCGTGCCTCCCTCCTGATAAAGGGCAGTGAACAGCTCTCGCCCGCGGCACGGCTCAGACACAGCCAACTCCAATGGTGTTAGTCACCTTTCTTGATAAAATTCCACAAGATCAGACTGTTCTTTGTCCTGATCCCTCACCTTCAAACTAAACACGTCTGGCCTCTTAGTGAAACATACGTCTCCTAAACATACGTCTCCTCTCTGAGCTGTTCTTTGTCCAGCAGCAGAGCCAACAAGAAAAGAGCACAAAGCAGGACATAGCTGCATCTGGAAAAGCACCTATTTTAATATGTTCCACCCATCGCTGTCTCAAAGACGATACTAGCCCGATCCCAGCTGATGCAAGAATAAAATGTTTGCAAGCAACAAAAATATAAACCTCTCTCTATAAAAAATATATAACCTCAAAAATATATAGCCTCTATAAAATGGTTACAAGCAACAAAAACCTAATTTAAGAAAAGCCCTGGCACACTGTTACAAGGAGTAGAACTTATCAGGGTTCTGATGAATTAGTGCTTAGCAGCTTTTTGAAAACAGAAGTTGTTTGATCTTAAGTCACCCTCAGTCACCATTTTGTTAGTGCAGAGCATAGGGGCAGAACTATCCAGAATTATATTTTCTCGCCAGCACTTGATTTCTCTCATGCGCTTCTACACAAACCATTTGTGGGTGTGACCCTAACCCGACAAAATTCTGAACAAACTCCCTAAAAACAAGAAGACGACTTTGCTGCAGTTCAAAAGGCACTGGCCTTTGAGCCCTGCTTGCATAAGGTACATGCTGACACTAGTTCCCCGAACACTGGGAACGTAACCACAGTGCAGAAAGGCAAAAGCAGCTCTTTTGACTCACGGTTTGGGAAGCAGCAAATCATTCATCCGAGCGAGAAAGAATGCTCATGTGCTGAAGCAGCAGGGTGATGCTCAGGGTTTTCTTCTGTATTTCTTAAACAGACAGTTTAAGAAGGTATTAGTCTTAAACAGACAGTTTAAGAAGGTATTAGCTCATCATTAACCTTCAGTGCTGTATGGGCCTGCCAAAAGTGATGAAATCTTGAAAAGGAGGGGTAGGACCTAGTTTTGGTAAAGTCCACATGTATTTGATTTTATAGCTTTTCAGTACCTGAATGATGACTGATCTTATATAAACACAAGAAATACCAAAGTACCTTTGCAATGAGACATTTGTTTTAACTAAGGAATCTAACGCTGCACTGTGGTTTCTTGGTTAAATAAGCTGAATCTCCCGTCCCACTAATTGACAATCACGTCATTTTTTCCACTCTAAGTGACTAATGGAAATATGAATACCACACATGCTTGTTTGCCTGAAGTTTGCTTAATGTTGCATGATTGCAAAGCATTTGTAGATTTAGTCTTTAATGTATTGATTTTTCTTGTTAAGCTTTGTTATTCAAAGTCAGCAAAATCTGGCTAGAAAACAGCAGTGGCCTGATCATCTCCAAGGTACAGGGTCCTCACAACCCTCGTTAGCTTCATAGTGAGCTGAAGGTGTTTTAATCTTCCAAGGAAAAGAAAATCAGGACAGAGATCATTTGCCAAATCCCAACTATTAAGGTTCTGGCAAAAAAAAAAAGTCAGAAGCGTTAAAGAGAAAATAATCTTTGTACCTGCAAATAATCTGCTATTTATCAGAAAATTGGAAGTAATGAGGCTGTCCCTGACCATTAAAAAGTATATGAAGGCTGGCTTTTCTTTTCAGATAAAGGTTCCAGGAATTTGGTTGCATCTTGATAATCTCCTGACCATAGCTGAGGAGTTTTACAGCCTGAAAATAAGATATGGACACTTACACAGGTTTGGATAATTCAGGCACTGGATAAAATATTTTTCTGTATCTTCTGTGAGGACTGTAGGAAAAGAGAATCTCTTACTTGGAAAAATATTATTTTCCATGGTACATCAAAAACAGAGAGGGGAAAAAGGACTCTGTTCCCGCTTACATTTAGCAGCAGTGGTCCCCATTCAGTAGTGGAACTTGTGTGACTGATTTTTCAGGCACCGGAGCAGACTGGTACACCTTTGTATCCCAGCGACTTCAGCTCGTTGTGAGTTTTGTCTCCAAATTTGATGGGATTGACTGTCTCTGGGCAAGTAATAAAGTTGGCAGCAGAAATTCCAGAATACCCTCTACTAATTATCTTCTTTAAAAATGTATAAAAACTGAAAGGTTTTAGAAGATATATGCAAAAGGTTTGAACATAAATTTATCATATACTGGTGGTAAACATACCATTCACTGTGTATTCAGACTTCTGCTCTAAATGCTGCATAAAATCTAAGATTAACATAGCATTCAAATTTAGATTCCTGAGTTTCGGTAAAGAAAAATAATATCTCCTTTTCTTCCTTAAGCTTTCTGGATCATCTTTAGCATTTCTAAAGTATTGAATCTGCATGATATGGAGAGCAAATCATGGACAGAAAAGATTATGGCCCACAGCAGAAAATAACAAAAGGCATTTCATGTGGAGCTGCACCACGTGGTAAGCTTGCTATTTCATTTCCATCAAAATAAATTGGTCAGCCAGATTAAGAAAAGTGCTAAAATTACCTTATATATCAAACGGGTGACATCTCCTCCCAATGAAGTTTTCCAGAGCTTTATTATTAATCATTTGGGAGAGCACACTCTAACTCTGTAGGTGCTGAGCAGGCTGCTGCTGACCTTCACCGTGAAGATCAAGCTAAAGGGTTAATAACCTTCCTGGCCCAGCCAGGCTGGGGACAAGGAGAGACAGTGACTATCCCATGCTCAGCAGATGCCGGAGGAGAGAGGGCTGTTATAGCATGCTTTTTGAAAAAGAAATAGATTAACGTCGTAAACTCCAAATAAAATTCACTGGCCGAGATGGGGGGTTGGCAGACACTTACAAGAATGTTTTATTGTTGATAATAATTTCATATTGTTGATTAAGAAGAGAGTTACCATCTATTTAAATTATTTAAATAAAGGCTAAACAGGTTTGGTCAGTGCATATTTTCTATGGGCCATTCTAGATTAATCCATTCTTTTCGTTCCCTATCTCCTCCCCTCGCCTCAAAAAACAAAAAAATAAAAAACCCACACTGAGAGTTTTAGCAGTTTGGAAAAAGTAGGCATTTTCCAAGCTCCTGGGGACAGATTTTACTCTCCAAGCTGGGAAAAATGCAACACAACTTCACTGCTATTTCAGCAGAACACCATTAATAACTGAGAATAAAATTTAGCTCCTGCTGTTTTGTGTTTCTGAAAGAAAATTGTTGCCTTTTAGTCTTGTTTATTCTTAAAAAGTTAAAAGGGAGTTGAGGCGTGTTCCAAAAAGTTGGCTACAGAAGAACAAATTTGAAAGTTGGATTTTCATATGCCATTTCTGTTAAAGCGTGGGATTCAACAGCAAAATCTAGATCTAAATAAAAGCATAAATGTGTTTATCAGGGTCTTACTCTGATATAAGATCTGAATCAATTAATTAACCCTAAGCCTCTACAGCAGTTTATGATTCTGTGGCACAGTCCTATTTGGGGTGAAAAATAATAGGATACATCGGTCTCAAAGTTCATCTACCAATTTAAAACCCATACTCATGACTAAACCCTGTAAGCCTTGATCTGTGTTGATCTCCATCATGGTAGTGTCTACGCAGATCACTGAAGGCTGTTCTGGGGTAGAAATTGCAAAAGAAACCTCCCTTACTCTTTGGGAAAAAAAATGTGGAAAATACAGGAAGATGCAGAAGGACATAAAGTCCTGTCTTTGCACAGAAAACAAGTTTTGTTTTGACATGGATACCCAATAAAAGGGATATAGAGGAAGGACTGGCTGTTTGTTTGGCTAAAGCATCAGGCTGATACGCAGCAATGATGCTGGCGTGTAGACAAAAGCTGTGTGTGACTCAGCATTGCTATCTGCTAAGGAATGGGACTGAAGGTTTCTCTGAGCACAAACAAAAAGCCCCAAAAGACAGGGCTTGTGAACAAGCACTCTGCCTGCTCAGCTGCCTCCTGCCTACAGCATAGTGGAAGCCAGCATCGCAGTATATGTTTAAATATAGAAATCTGTTTTGAAGTCGTGTGAAGGCTTTATATAGGTTCTCTGTATCACAATAGAAACTAATTAGGTGTAGGCAATTGATGCAAAGAAACAAGAGAGCAATTGTGCCATTGCAAGCTCACCGGGAAGTGACAAGGTAATGACTATTTCAACAAATTCACACTCTTCAGCGAACCTCACAAAGCACTCAAAAACAGTCGTTTTCTCAGGCTTTAAGAACAGCAACAATAAAAAAAGTGATAGGTGCATATTTTCTAAGGAATTTCCCCATCCCTCCGCCTCCTTCCTCAAGAAAAGTGTTAACTCTGCATACAAAATTGTACCCTTAGTCTCAAAAAGTTGCCTGTGCAAACTGCCAGCTTCTATATCTCCTAGGAGGTGCAATTCAAAATGCAGTTGGATACCACTGCACTAGCCAACCTACTTCTGCATTTTTCACACAGATGACACAGCTTTGCCTCAGAGGACACTGCTTTGCTGCTGTTTCTTCTTTGATTCCCACCCTGCCAACAGCCAGGCATGGCACCATGCTCCCAGACACAGCTTTTTGCAAAACTTCATGTCACTGTGAAGCTTAAGCCCACGTTGTTGCAGATTGCTGTTCTGATTCACCTAATCCTGCACAGACCGAACTGCTGCAACGGTGGGTGGCTGGCAGGACTCTGATCCCGTCAGGAATTACCCCGACAGCTTTCCCCTGAAACTAGTACAGCTGAGAGGATGCTTCAGAGAGCAAATCCCTTACCAGCAGCCTCTCCCCAGTGGGACGAGGACATAGATGTGCACCCTTTGGTGGAAGCCTGGCCGCAGGAGGCAGGAAGAGGCTGTCTCAGAGGATCGCTGAATTTCCGGAGTACAGATTTCTGGGTGAAAAAAAAAAAATATAAAAATGACTGTATCTTTGCTTCTGGCCCAGAGAGAGTACATTCTTCAGTCAAATTATTTCAGCTGCCTCTCTAAGGCTGATGCTGACAAATGCAAAGGCTTCCTTCAGCAAGATGCCAAATGTAAAGGCTGAAAGCCAAAAAAATAATATTGTGCCATCACCAATTCGCCCCAGAGTCCAAGACGGAGGAAAGGGTCAGCCTGAGGAGTTCATGTTCAGCCACGATGAGCTCTCACCAAGCAGGAGCCAAACTTTTTCAGGTTCATCCTTCCCTGCTGAAAGAGAGACAAAGCCACAATAAAAGTGCAAGAGCTCACGCTGCAGCTGAGGGCACAGCCACCAGCTCTTAACAAGACCTTGGAACAGAGCTAATGGCTTGGCAAGGAATATTAGCATACTTAAGGCACTCTTGCATGACATTACGACTGCATTACCACAGAGCAGACACCTCCAGATGCCAAGAGATATCCACGCAGCACTGAATGCTACTGAGCATCTACAGATCACTGAGCACCCTGGAAAATCCTTCCAGATCATACTGAAATGTAGTAGTTTGGCTGTGTTGATGTCAACGTTGCTATTGGAGATGTTCTCTCATACAGTATCCCTCACAGATTTATTCCAAGGTGACGTGCATTGCCATTGCACAAGTACGTGGGGGACACATAATATATTTCACATGAAATGGTTTGGAAGCCATTACAGCTGAAGAGTGTTGCATTAAACAGATCTTCAAGATTGCTTTAAAACAACAGAAAGCATTAATCCTCAAAACTAGCAAGAGTTTAAAATAAGATGCTAGAGTATAGTCAAGGAGTGCTAGTATCCTCAGCCCTTGTGTCAAAAATGAGCAAAGGATTTTGAAAGAAATAAAATTACAGATGAATTACAAACTGCTTCACCTGCAAACTCATTAGACATATTGTGTTCAACATCATAACACGCCGTGCCTTACAGAGTCACTCTGTACATGGTATGCACATTGACACCCAGCAGAAACAGCACAAAGGGGTCAGGATTTGGGTGGGCAGGTATGCATACACAAGGGTGTAAGTCTTCTGTCTAGCAAAGTCAGGGCTGGCAGGGAGAAGGCCAAGAAGAGACACATAATACAAATCCAGTACTACTTCTACCAGGGCGGGGCCATATGGACCAGCCCAAAATATCTGGTTGAGCACTTCCAAAGCACATTTTTTTCCTCTGGTTTTGTTCAATTTCTCTCGCTGCCTGTGGGCTCTGAATTTTCCCAATTCTTTTCAGTGGAGGGCTAACCTATTATAAATTGGTTTTGCCACCTAAGCTATTTCCTGAAAATAGTACTGCCTTATAGGTATTCTTTCATATTCTTTTCAGATACTCTATAATACATTTCCCGAGCTCTTTTTCCACCCTTCCCCATGAACTCTGTTACAAATTTTGCTCACGTAGCCTAAGGAGAGGAAAGTTGTCTGCTCCTCTTGCACTTCCATGGTACACTAAACAGTTACAGCCCTTCAGCAGCACAAATACTGAATGCCCGGGGACACTGGATCCCCAAAAACTTCACAACTTATGAACTATCTGCTTATGGTATAAACTGAAACTGCTTCTGACAAGTTCAGCTTGTCTCTGATAACTAACAAGTTTACAAAACTGAGCAAGAGTCTGATATGAAAATATGAAACTGTGTCTTCATTCACAACATATTCAGTAAGAATCTATTAAATGTAGAGGTTTAGTTGTTAGGTAGTAAATTTTTGTTCTGGAATAAGCAGTTTTCCTGGTACATGACAAGGATGGTTGAGGTGCTCACTGGCCTAACAGCCGGTGTGAGCAGAGGTCCACTTGGCTGGAAGTTGTTCATTAACTGACCTTTCTATCTGCAGAAGTGTGCATTATTTGTATGTGCTCACCAACTGCAAACACATTTTAATCTAAGGATTGCTCATCAACACTTTACTTTGACTTGTTACTTGTGGGAGTGCAACTGTCAAATAAAACATTAATTAATTTTAAATTTATAAACACTCCGATACTAGCACATTATTTGTTTTTTTCAAGTAATAAACCTTTCAGTGTGAGAAAATAATGATGTATAGTTGCCTGAGTACAGACAAACAACAAATGTGCTCTGTGCATATAGCAGCAAAATAAAGGTCCCTTTCAGCCATTTAAAGGCTAATGAATCAAGTTTGCTATCATTTGGCCAGCTCTAGTGTGAAATTTATCTGTAATTCTAGACTAAATGCCTTCAAGTAAGGCTTTGCTCCTATTTAAGTCATTAGCAAAACTGTTCTGCTGGCTCAGACCAAGCCCTTAAGTCTTGCACATTTCTTTACTCAGCCGGCTGTAAAGTCAATGTGCTGCACTCCTACCTTAGTAAGTGATGTCCTACTGCCTTAGGATTTACTACTACATATACACATATTAAACACGCATCTGCAGTTAACCTTGCAAATTCACTGTTCAATACAACTATGAGTTGTACATCAGATGTGCCAAAACAAAGAGAAAGAGATACACTGACTCATGAGCAGCTTATTTAATTTTCTTATTAATGGCTTTATGCTTGACTGAGTGATTATTTCCTATTGGGCAGTGAGCTAACTTCCTGCAATAATAAAAACAATTATTGGAAGGTTTCTTAATAACTATTATTCTCAAAAAAACCCAGAAAGCTCAAAAAACCTGCACACTGAGATTTCAGCTAGACTACAAATGTTATTCCTACTGCTTGTGTTATTTTTTTAAAGCTAATACAATATTTTCATTTAAAAACACACACACAAAACATATAGCATATGATGAATGAGTGAGCAGCATGCGCCCAACAGATTTGCCAAAGCTGGGAAGCAATGTAATTACACATACACATATATATACACACATACACACACCGGATTATATATAAATATGAAATCACTCACTATTAAACATTTAAATTCAGTTATTCTAAAACTGAATACATGTGTATATTATTACAACTGGAGCCACAAGTGTTCCTACACAGGAATCAGACTTTAAGAAGAATTTTCTTGTGGTTAAATCCCACCATATGCACTGTGCCACAGCCTACTGTCCAACACTAAGAAAAACAGTATAATTGTGTACTTATTTAGTATCCAGTAATATGTTTATGTAAACACAAAGTGTGGAACAGTGTGGGGGAAAAAGCCAAGCAAAGAAACCTCAAATGAACAATATTAAGTAGCCGAAATTTTCTCAAAGTGAAAGCAAGAATCAAACAAATCAAAGACAAGCAAAGGCAGAATCCTTCTGCTACCCTTCTTTTAGATCAAACCCACTACATGGCTGAACATAAACAATTTTCTACATGATACTCATAGTAGGAGGTTAAATTGTAAGAAGCAACTTTTTACATTAGCTGAATTGTCAACTTTCTTGGAACTTCTTTTTTAATTTCTGCGTAAAGCCCAGCTGGGTTATCCAGATATCTTCCTCCAGTACAGAAATCAGAGATATCTCAAGGTCCCAAACAACAGCCACATTTCCATTTCTAGCTCTAGGAAAACTAAATTTTATTCCTTACATGGAACCTTCAGCAGTGGGGAGATGTTCTTTCCCACCATGTGCAGCTAATAAAGTCACCAAAAATATAAGGCAATTTATAGTTTTTTCTAAAGGAAAAATAAGTAAGTAAGCCATGTACCTGAAGAAAACAGAGTTTGTTCACCTAAGGTAAGGCTTTTTTTTTTTTTTTTTAAATCCTGGGTTTTTGCTATCCAACCTGATGCTGGAAAAATGAGGAAAATATGTACCTTCAGAAAGAAAATAAAAAATCCTGATTCAATGTGGTCTCTGCCCAATGAGGACGAAAGCTGGCTACACATGCTTTTTTAAGCTTCATTTTTTCTGTGAATATTGTGCTCCAGACTCACATTTTACTGCTTTCTAGCTTGCAAAAACACTTCTTCAGGCCATATATCTCCAACAGCCGCCTTCTTACATAAATACACTGACATGTCCTATTTACTGCAAATTCCCAAAGCGGAATGCTGCTAAATTCCAAATACAACAACAACAACAACAATGCACTGGGATGGAGCTGCACATGGTATCTTCAGCCCCTCAGAGAGCCTTCCTTCTGTCTCCAGAGGCAGGGAGAGATCTCCTTCTCGCTCTGAAACTTTAAATTTTAATGAAAACATTTTAAATCATCTGCTAACATTAAGAAGCATGGGTTAGCGTCAAAGATTTTTGGTATACGTGCACATACCCAGATGCACGTTTTGATTTTTATTAAGCTGCTTTAACATCCAGGACCCCCAAAGCTTCACTCCCCGTTTCCCTGAGGGGTCTGGATCAGAGCCAGCATGAAGTTACGAAGCATCCCGTGGCCACGCTCATGGGTCATTTCACCCTTCCAGCTTTTGCTGAGCAGCACGGACATTAACCGAGGTATTTCCACAGACATCCACGTGTGAGGACACAAGGAGTTTTCCTAAGGTGGACTCACCTCTTTGCTCAGACAGGTACCTGGGGTGCGGGCGCAGGGAGGCACCTGGGCTTGTCCCAGGTCAAGATGAAGACCGATGCCTGTTTTTTCCTTGGAGGACTAGGAAAGTCTCCAGCTGAACACCCACACTTTGGAGGTGTTTGTCTAACAGGTAGTTTGCACAAGCCCTGTTTTTGAAACTCCCTAGGTAAACTGTACTTTTGCTCTCTCCTCTGTGTGTGTGCTTTGAGAGCTTTATTACATGGCATGAGTTTGTTCAGGCTCCTGACAACAGCCTTCTGCAGTTTAAAATGCAATGATGAACCTGCAATTGCAATGGCCCCTCTATTTTCATTGTGTCAGCTGACGGCATTTCTAGTCCCAGTGTGAAAACCAGATGGAAACCACGCTCGTAGGCACCTTCTCTGGCACCAAAATCAGGTAAGGTCTAACTAAGGATTTATAGATAGGTGTTGTTTCTAGATGCTGGTGGATTTTGATAAGATTAGCAAGAGTTGACTGAACCATTTGGGTTGCTAATATGAAATTGAAAGCTCTTCTCCTCCCACCCCAAGTGTTTTTCTGAAAGGGACTGAATACATTAGAGAAGGAAATTATCACCAGAGAAGTAGAACATATCCTGCTGCTACTAATGGGAAAATGAACAGTGACTCAATAAATAATAATATAAGATATAAGCTTGTCTTGACCTAGTGATCCATCAGGAAAAAGCAAACAATATAAATATTCTTTAAACTCTATAAATATTAATAAAATTGTTTTTAAGTTGTAACAATCCAGCCCATCACTTTCCCCTCAGACTGTTCCTTCCTACAAGATCAGAGTTTTTTCTTCCTTTAGTGAGGATCTAATCTTTGTTTTTTATAAATAAATGCTGCATATCATGTTGATAATTAGAACAGTAAGGAAGCACTCAATAAACAATGCTCTGTAAAAATTTTTTAAAGAAATATTGTTGTTATTCTTCCCTGTGGTTTTCATTTGCTTTGGTTTTTTTCCTTCAAATGTCTAAACAGTATAAGCATTCCTGGAAAGTATTTATATTTTTCTTTTACACACTTCCTCCTTTTAAGTGCTTCACTCTCGACTTGGAGTTTCCCAGGGCTGGCTTGCCAGTCTTTGTGTGGCACCAGCCACGGCGTTTACATAAACACAGTCCAGCCACATCTCAGTCACTGTGTCAGCTATTCTGCTGCAGTTGATAGACGCCGATGCTCATTCACATGTGCCCAAGGCTTAGACTGCCCTGTACATCTCTCCTGTGGGCTTGCTTAGTAATACGGTCTTCCTCAGGGATGACTTCTCAAGGGTGGGAGACACTTCATCCAGTTGCCAGACCTGGATAATCTGATTCCTCACCATGCGAGGTTAGGTCTCGTGCTAAGCAAGGTATTTAGCATCATTAGATGATCATCCCTTTGGGATGGTGAGGCCGCACCTCGAATGCTGTGTTCAGTGTTGGGCCCCTCACTCCAAGAGAGACATGGAGGGGCTGGAGCGTGTCCAGAGAAGGGCAACGGAGCTGGGGAAGGGTCTGGAGCACAAGGCTGATGGGGAGCGGCTGAGGGAACTGGGGTTGTTCAGCCTGGAGAAAAGGAGGCTGAGGGGAGACCTCCTCGCTCTCTACAGCTGCCTGAAAGGAGGGTGTAGAGAGGTGGGGTCGGTCTCTTCTCCCAGGTAACAAGCCATAGGACAAGAGGAAACGGCCTCAAGTTGCACCAGGGGAGGTTTAGATTGGATATTAGGAAAAATTTCTTCACCGAAAGGGTTGTCAAGCATTGGCACAGGCTGCCCAGGGAAGTGGTGGGGTCAGCATACCTGAAGGTATTTAAAAGCCATGTAGACGTGGTGCTTAGGGACATGGTTTAGTGGTGGGCTTGGCAGCCTTAGGTTAACAGTTGGACTTGATGATCTTAAAGGTCTTTTCCAACCTAAATGATTCTGTGATTCTATTATTTGGAAGTCCTCTTTCATTTTTTGGCATGACACACATGTCAAGCTCCTGAGCTATCCCAGTGAGCACTTTAGGGCACCTACAAAGAAACAGCACTTAAGCCATTCCAGGAGAGCAGGAGGAAGCCCAAAGGGTTCAGCCAGTGTTTTGAGGATCACATAAAAATTCCTTATAAATCCCAGTCCTTTCTAATTCCTTTCTAACCTAACCAGGACTGTTATTCTGTGGAATACGAGGACTGTTATGCCGTGCCCTGTTGTAAATACCCACAGCACAGATGCAGCTTTAGGAGTCTGGAGCTGGTGATTTCCCACCACTGACTGTTAATGAAATGAGGGTAAGGCAGTGAAGAAGCACTGCCAGAAAGCAGCTAATTTAGAGCAAAGAAGAGGGAAAAAAGCCTGACGCGTGTCTGCAGTGGCTGTAGAAATATGAGTTTGGGAATATTGATGAAAATATCAGTAATTAGTGGTTAAAAATAAAGGTCTTCTGGCTAGCCATAACTTATGACACATCTGGCTTTGGTGGAATGGTTGCAATTGATTAATTACTTTCCAGCATGTGTTCACCAATTTATGTTCAAACATTAACAGAAACAGTTGAAAATAACATAGTCTTTTACAGCCCTGATGGTAGCAGCAACATTATCAGATTGCTCCACTTAGTATATTTTACTGAAGTTGAGTGCATTTGAACACTTTTGAGATTATGAATGATTTACTAATTAATAGGCCTAACCAGTCCCTTGAATTATAGTTTACAAATTGTTTTAAATTACTTAACCAGTCTCTGGCTTCCTGCTGTTTGTTTTCCACGCTGTGGTAGAAAAGAGGTCAAGGTACACAGTACAATTATGATTTATTGATTTATACTGTGGAAGGGTAACAGTCTTCTTGGCAAGACTTTACTTTCCTAGTGGCTTAAAAAGGGCTATTAGGCAATGACTAATATTATTATAGCTCTAATTTAACATGATTAAATGGTTGTATTTTATTTGGCAGTGGCCGGTACAGTTTGAGAAACAAGGAATCACTTAATTACTAGAGTGATGGGTGTCTTGGAAAGCCTAATTGAGGCAGGTAGGAAGTTTCATGACTTTCATTTCAATGTGGATTTAGCAGATGTTGGATAGTTTCTTTCAATTTGAAAATTCATCACATGGCATTATTAATATTTTAGCTGGGGGGAAAAAAAAAGAGGTCCCAATCACTTTGATTTGCCCATTTCAAACTAACATTAATTTAAACCCTTAATCATACATCTCCTGTCATTCATGACATGCTCATATTCACGGTATGCTCTACACAAATCTATACCAAACATTACTGAGATTACAAAAAAGTGGTGAAGACGTCCGTATTCCTGGAAAGACTGCTACGTCCCATTTCAACAACTGTTAGTTGCTTTTAGTGGTTTTCCTTGGGAAAAGCAAGTTGGTCATCTTCATCTTCAGCAGGCATCTGCTCTCAATAAAATCCTTAAGGAGAAGCATTTGAGCAGAGAATGGCAGGAGAGCAGAGCAGGACCCTACTGAAAGCCTAGAGGAGTCATGCTGTCATGCAACAGGTTAGCATAAGGGACTGTCAAGGTGTCTTGCTCCCCAGCATCATCATCACACCCCTGTGGCACCGTGAACCTTCCCTGCACACTGGATGCTGGTTCAAAGTGAAAAATCTGCAGCCAAATGGAAACTGCAACCGAGTGTCACGTGGCACCCCTGTATACGCAGTTAATTCTGACTAAATCCCATTAGATACATATGGAAGGTGCAAGCCAAGTTCTTCTGGGTTGTTTGTTTTGCAAATTAATGATGGAATATTCAGGCTGCTTTCCATGGGAAAAAGCATTCACTTTCAGTCAAATACATGTGCATACATAACCTCTCTGTTCCTATTCAATCACGAAGTCCAAACAAATATTATTGTATTACCTCCAAGCAAAAATGTAACCTTGATCTTCAGATGATGTTAAAGACCCTGTATTTGCGTACGATGAAATGCAGCAGTGTTCAGTGCTTACTTCAACGATGATGTAGTTATATATGAAAGAAAAAAAAAAGACACAACCACAAACAAAAAAAAAGGAACTTAAGATGTTATGTATAACATTTCCTTTCCTCTTCCTTCAACATTGAGAAGCATGTTTGTTTTTAATCAAGGTCAGGCATTCCGGACTATACTAGTCATACGTAAAGACAGTGCACTGCCTTACTGAGTAGTGAAAATTATAGTCATATTAAGAGCAAGAGATATTTAATCAAACATTAATAATATGTGTATCTTTGGTGTATCTTTCCAGCTTTTTGACGCATAAAAAACCTTCAAATTTTTATTACTTACCAAAGCAACATCACAGTAAACTGCTGTTTTGTATTATTAATAATTTTCACGATTTTTATACAATCTGACAACACCAATACTCTGGAACTCTTGCCTGAATAAGGCAAAAGCTTAAGTTTTTTGGAATTTAAGAAAAATACTGTCTGTGGAAGACGCTGAAGTCTGAATTCACTGAGCTAGAGGGCTCAAACCAGTTGCGTCCTTTCTACAGTCTGCAATTACAGCAGACAAGGAGCAGGCTCTAACTCACCATCCGCCACCACAGCCCCTTGCAACACACATGCTGCCCATCTTTGACTTGCACTGTGCACGTACCAGTTGTCCAGTGTGTATCATAATGTTGTGGTTTGACCTCAGCCGGCAACTGAGCCCCCCCAGCTGCTCACTCACTCCCCCCGGGTGGGATGGGGGAGGGAATGAGAAGAATAAAAGTGAGAAAACTCGTGGGTTGAGATAAAGAGAGTTTAATAAGCCTACGTATCTTCTTGATAGCCCTTCAACAAAAAGCAGGTGAACACTGAAAAGGAAGTGTTGTCACAGGGGACAAGCTTAGCAGGCCATCTTGTAGAACACCAGAGGAAGGGAAAAAAATAAAGCAGGAAACTGTGGTCGCAGACTTTCTGCCCCAAACTTTACAGCCTGAAACACAAATAGAAGCATGGCTCTCTCTAGCCCTCGCAGGCGTCCCTGGAACACAGTTAAAGATCAATCCAGAAACAAAACCAAGCCTGAAACAACCTCTCAGAATCAAATAGAGCTATTTTTATGGCCTCAGGGAAAAATTGGCCTAACAGCCAGGGATGAACCTTGTATCACAAGACTTTAAACTACCTCTGTTGAATACATAATGTGGTTGAGCAAAGATATGGTAGCTTCACACCCACATACTCTCCAGGTTCTGTTTGCAATGAAGCCAGGTCATAGATTAGCTCTTTCCTAACATGCTAGTCATATGCATGCCCTGGGGGTCCAGACAATGAACTGCTTTTCTTCCAGAACATAGCTGGAACTTGCATGATCCATGAGACTGCACAAACTGAAGACATAAAAGGGGGTTTGATCAGGTGCAACTAGTTCTTCTTCAAGATCTCCACTCTCAAGACACCCAAAGCACAGGCACTGCAATGAAAAGGGGGTTTGATCAGGTGCAACTAGTTCTTCTTCAAGATCTCCACTCTCAAGACACCCAAAGCACAGGCACTGCAATGTTTTATCTCTGTCCCACCTAGACCTGCAGTCTGGAGGCCAGCAATAGTCCTCTGGAAGAAGATCATCCCTACAGCATGATCCTAAATCTAAGATAAATACCCCTGAGGACTGGGAGAGGTGGAAGATCCAAGTCATCATCTGGGCATCGCCCAAGGCTGTCACTGTGGCTGCAGGAGAAGGGGGAAGCGAGACTCTGGGCAAAGGAGGTGACAGAAGCAAAACCTATTTTGTCTCTGCTGTATGCAAATACCTCCCGGAGGGGCACTCCTGCTGTGTGCATGTCTAGTGTCTGTGGGGAGTGGATATTAAACTTCACTTTAATAAAGTCCTAGCTAGAAATAACAGCGATGGTTTCGGATACGCTCCAGGTTCTGTAGTGGAAAGCCAGGGGCAGGCGAGCGTTAAGTGCATTGATGCTGGGACATTGCATAGGACGGCAGGTGGGCAGGCAAGAGCACAAAGCTGGTGTGTCACGGCTCAAGGGCTGCCGGTGAGCCGGCTCTGCCACCTGCATCCGCCTTGCCCATGCAGGTGGCACCTCTGCCCATCAGCCCCCTCCGAGCTGAGGCATCCTCCGCTCTCCTCCGCAGCAGGGACAGCTTCCAGGTGTCGTGGTGGAGACCACGTGTGTGCCAATACGCAGGACTGCAGGCGGACGGCTGAGCGCAAGCTCACATATCAATACAAGTGGTCAGCCACGGTCAGGTAAAGTCTTTCTAAAGCTGATGTGTCAGCCATTACATTCTGCTGTCTTTGCTGGGCTCACACGCAGCCCAGTCTCACACTGAATTGACTAACGCTGTATTCCAGGTTTTTATGGGAGATCTGGAGATTTGGTTTCTCCACCTGCAAACCAAAAATAGCATTTATGTCCACAGCACAAGTCAGTTAAGACCAGATTCGCATGCCTGTAAATACAAAATATAAATTCTAGCCAGTGAAACCTGATGTTAAGAAATATTGTCTGAGAGTCGGTGGATCAGGATCTGACCTTGAGAAGCAGCAGAGCGGTCACTGCTGACTGTACCCTGCCAGTACAAATGAAAACAGTCACCCCAGGCAAAATCCCGCAGTTGCTAATAATCAAGCTAAGACAATGACACCCACTGTCACTGATTTGCTTTTCGTGTTTTCAGTTTTGGCCTAGAACGGGTCTTACCAGGAAGACACCTTCTTCTTCTTCTTCACACTTAATGGGATTAAACATCCCCCATCCTTTCCTGCTCTCTGTATTCTTAATATAGAAATGTAGACATGCAAACATCTCACTTTCACACCTCCCTCCCAATCCAAGAAGTATTATTTCTTTAAAGTCTTATTTATTTATTTAAGTTTAAGACTAATTCATAAAATATGGAGCTATTCACAATACAGAAGCTCTCTCTCCAGTACAAGGAATTAAGCATGCCTTTATTTCCCTCTCCCCCAGGAAAACTAGAAATAATGGACCTAATTTTGAGCAAAACATGTATTGCCACCACTAATATAAAACTCATGTAAGACAAAAAAAAAGGGCTTTAATTAGTTTCAACACAACAATTTTCCTTCTAAAGTAGATATCAGATTAAAACAAGTAACAAGCAGTTCAATTAGTCAGAACTAATGAATTCTGAACACTTGTGGTCTACAGGCACTAACTTTGTGTTTTATGATCTAGATGTTAACTTACTTCATGTGATATGTAAAACACTGCCTCTTGTTGGCTAGTACTTCTGCAAAAAAAAAGAGTAATTCTAACAGTATTTCCGAGAGTATTTGAATATAACCAGAGAAGACACAAATAGAAATGCACACTCTCTTTGCTAATTCACACAGTTTCAGAAAGCTATGACATTTTTTAATCATGTTAGCCTCAATTTTATGAGGAGCAGAAAAATCTCAACTTCTGTTTCCTTTGCAATAAAAGATTGTTTTCATGAACATTCAAGGCTCCTTTTCTGGGTTAGCAAAGCAAGATGATATTGTTTTTCCATTTACTTTCTCCTCTAGAGCATGCTGCTTTCAAAAACAAGGTCTGTGTCCCCAGGGTCGGATGGCATAACTGTGTATACTGGCTCCAAGGATTTAGCTGTCCATCTCCTGAGGCTACGTGGGATTCTTTTCCATGCTCGGGGGATTATCTTTAATATTAATCTCCCAATGTTTGTAATGAGCCATTCCATTTGCAAGTCAGAAGGCTTGCTAGTAACTGCCTGGCTCTTGCCCTGCTGGTTCTTGCTCTGCACTCCACAGCAGAGCATGATTTTTAAGGTGGACAGACTGTTTCCCAGCTGGTCAAACAGCAATGGTCCACACCACTGCCGTAGGTCAGCCTTAGTCCACTGAGGACCAGGATTAGAGGTCATCTAATGTGCAACAGAGGTCTTCTGCCAGCACTGAGTACAAGGTAATTATATACTCTTAACCCTGAAAAGGCCCTTAGTGCTGTAAAGCAACATAATTCTTATTAAATCTGGCTCTCAGGATGGAAGAACCTAAAAGCTGTGGGCACATGGTCCTTGGAGGAGAATCGCAGCGCTTGCCTTAGGTGCTCTGAATAGGCATGCAGTGCTCGTCAGAAGGCAGAGCATCATGCATATGGAAATAGTGGGAAGCGACTGGGTGATGGAAAGCATGAAAAAATGAAGGCAAGGAAGCTCTCAGCCGTTTCTCCTCTTTGCTTGTGCTCTACAGCTGTATTTTTTTCCTGTACCTACTCTCACCCTTCCAAGGAACTGCCCAGAGCACACATAAGGGATGGCAGAAGCTGTAGACACCTCACCTTTTATACAGTAGACAGCTAATCAGAGCACTGCTCACAAATGAGAGCAGTGTTTCAGGCCCCACCAAATTCAAACTCACCTCTTAAACCTTGAGACTAGTCTAATGATCAGAGTGGAGAGTTTCCACTGCCTGCACATGGCTGTGCCTCAGCACAGGCAAGGTTTCAGCATTCGCTGGGACAGAAAAATCAAGAGATACCACAAGGGAGCATGCATGTCCCAAAACTTGCAGAATGTCCAAGTTAAAATAGCTAGAGCAGCTTTATTAAATGTATAACAGACAATAGCTGGATACAGGATTCACATGGGTGGAGGCACATTAACCAGTGAACTATGTATTTTGCCATCTGAATAGCCAAAGTAGGCATATGCTCAACTCCGAGGATGGTCTCAAGTGTTTTTTTGCTGGAGTAGGACTTGACTCCTCAGGACCTTATCCAGCAGAAGGTACAAAACGTGGTAATTGCAGAACAATGAAGAATTAAGAAGGAAACCAATTCCTTCTTACAAGACAGAAAACCAGAAAATTCATATTTGGCATTATGTCCTTAGAAAGGCCTGGCTGAGGAAGAGGGAGCACAAGCCCGTTTGCTATTGAGGCAAATGCTATTAGAAGGAATAAGTGAATAAAGAGTCTCTTTGGGAAGGAATGCGGGCCCACAGCAGCAACTGAATTGCTGGACAAGCAGGAGATCAGGGAAAAGGGTCATTCCTTCAGCAGAAGAAGGTTGGTCGGTGGAGTATTTTTAGATTCCTGCTGCAAGGAGCATTGCAAACAATATCCGTGGCATGGAGAACAGATGCAAACAGGGCTCATTGTGGGGCTGAAGCACTGCTTGGGTCGCTAGTGCAGATACTGCCTGTGTGCTGCAGCAGAGGCAGTGGGGCTGACCGTGTTATCATGCTGCAGGAAAGACCACATGCACGCACTTGGTGAGGAACAACTTGCTATCATCTCCCTTATCAGGACTCAACAAGGATTTCGAGCAAGGTCACTGTTTGTTTGTCTGTTCTTTTCCTCTTTCCCTGCCCCAATCTCCAGGACACGTGGTTCTCCCAAAGCAAAAAGAAATATGGTCCTGCGTGCACATAGAGCAGAAATCTGTCTGGTCCTTGCCAGATGGGAAAATCTTTGTATTTACTTTTCTGCTTCCCCACCATGGGGAACAGACAGACCCGAGGCAGCAGCATCGCGATGGGTCCTGCATAGAGGGGCTGCAGATGGTGCACCACATGCTTGTGCACTGCGGGAGGCTGAGAGAAAAGGGAGATTTCAGGCAACCCCTTTTCTTGCACCCCTGTTGGCAATTGTATATGCTGTGCCTGGATGCGTGACTCTTTCCAGTTAGGAAACTGGGAAATCACACGCTTAACTTAAGTTCAGGAATTGCAAAGCAGGAGCCACAAAGTTTCCAGGGAAACCTGTTTCATAACTTGGACCACAGTGTTTTAGCTACCAGATTGAATTTATTTTTATGATATTAAATTCTTATGTCCCATAATTATTTTCTGTCTGTGTGTACACGGTGACATGTACTTGTGTTTCACATGTACTTTGAACCATCAAAAGATAGGCCAGATGCTGCTATTTGCTCTCCATGAAGAGTAGAGCCACACTGAAGATGACAGCTTTTGGAAGTTAGAGCATCTCTGTATAAAATCACTGTGTGCTCAGATCAGTGGTACTACAGCACAGGAGTGACCACACCGCCTTCAAAGCCTACCTGTTGAGTTGGGGAAAATCCGAACAGCTTCAGTAAAAACCCTTCCCTACACTTTGACACCAGCCATTGTTATGAGACGTTCCTGGGACCATCTCCAAGCTGTACGTATTAGCCAGGGAGTAGCATCAGGGTTATTAAATCTATGCTCTCCAGCTCTGTGCTCACAGCTCCCAGAATACGTTTCTCTTTTCTGGATATCCAGGAAAGTCCTTCTGGCAGTCTGTAGCCACTGGCAAAATAATCCTGTGAGTAAAACCACCATGCAAAGCATTCACCTTCCTGGGGATGCTGAGCAGGACAGCAGGACCAAGCAGATGCCACATTAGTCTTTGGATTTACACGGAAAGCAAAAAATGTTGAAATGCAGTAACAACAAAAAAAAGGTATTTATAATTTTCTCCAAATCTTGTGCATTTGTGACAATGCTGTCTCTACCATGGACACAACTATGACTTGGTTAAAACTCAGCCACGCAAACAAAACCATTCTTAGGGGTTTTGGGCTACCATTTAGGCCAGTTTACACAACTGTCTTCTCAGTTTCAGCACATCATTAGTTCCAGGTATTTCGTTCAATAATGCTTGAGTATTACATTGTAATTATGTCCACGTATTTATTGCATACAGGAGTATTACATAGTAATTATTTTGATGTATTTATTGCATAGAAGATGATTTTGAACCATGAAATGAAAAATGGAAATTATTTTTTATTTTTTTCTGTGAACATTAACAGAATAACTTATTGAATTGAGCAGATGAGCCCAAACTTGCATGTGCTATTTTCACTACATGTTACTGCCAGTAGAAGTAACACAGGAGCAAATTCTGCTGCCAGCAAACTGGGCACACATTCTCATTTCTTAGTGGTTTACACCAGTGCTGGTGAAGCAGGACCTTCAATACCTACTATAGTAACTCGAGGTCCACAGTACAGGCTGAGCTGTAGTGAAATGTATCTGAAGGCAGGATTTGCTTGAACTTAAGCAATTTTCTAGTCAAACCTCTGCATGATCAGTCAATTTAACATAATTTTATGTTGAGCACATAGGCACTTTATTGCTGTAAAGCTCTCAATACAATTTAATCCTTTGCAGATCAAAGCTCTTACTGTGCAGTTCTTGGCAGGATAATGACTTTGGATGTAGGATATTGGAGTACGAAGCATTTGCATGGTAGAGACAGAATATGGACGTATTGGGGCTCTCAACCAGGTTCGAAAGAAAAAAAAAATCGGAATATTTCTGTTCAACTCCCTGACACAAGTTGACTTATTTTGGATATGTACTAAGAAAAGTGAAATCAGAATCTTCCACAGTGGCTTCCTCTGAAACATGACCTAAAAGATGTCTGTTGAACTTAGCATTTTTCATCACTTATGCACTTGAATGTGAAATATATTCAGACATCTTTTAAAAAAGTGAATTTACTTATGTTGGCATATGACTGGTGATAAACCTCTGAAACACATCCATTCATTCATCTGATCTACATACATATTTAAGTAGCTTTAGGTAAAGCTTGTCTGGAAAAGGGGTCTCCTTCACCCAGTGAACTATGAAATGTTACATCCATATTAACCGCAGCTCCTTCTAGCCCTGAAAACATGGAGAATGGCCTCTTGTGGAGAAATGATGGCTCCTTTTATAGGGAAAAAAGCAAAGGCAGCACGGGTCCTGGTGTTCTTCACTGTACAGGAACAAAGCAAAGGGCTGAATGAGTTAGTCATCTTAGCATGGCAGGTCCTGTGGTAACACTTGGTTTGAAAGCTGTCTAGCTGTGGATTCATTTGTCTCACAGAAACAAAGAAATATTTATACTCTCTATCAAATTTTAAATAACGCCTGAGATCAGGCAACCGCAGGAGGCATTCAGTCTGGTTAGGTTAACTCAAGCCAACTGGAAAGGTACTCCTCCTGTCCAGGTGTGGCTGTCGGGCACATCTGAGTCAGAGCACACAGCTGCCCTGCTCCCGTCGCAATCTCTGCCTGCTCACGGAACAGCAAAACGGAGCTGAGAGAGACCCATGCTACTAAAACACTGAATTTCCTGCAGACAGAATATTTTCTTTTTTTTAAAAAAAAGGTACTAGAACAATGACAAAATTAATCTCATGATCTTAAACCATGTGAGCACCACCTAGAGATTTAAAATTCAACAAATGCTGGCAGCAGACGTCATCCTACTGATCTACTCTGAAAATGCTGATGCATTTACAGTAAATCCCTAACCAGGCCAGTTGTGCAACAAGTTGAAGTGACACAAAGTATTAGCATTTATGGTGGTGAGTCAAAAATCAAACAAACATCCTTCTTTTATAAGCTTTCTCACAGCATGCAGTAGCATGTACTGCAAGTAATGAAACATCTGTTACAGCCCTGACTCTCTCGCAACAGAGCATGTGTTGCAATCATTTTGCGGGGCCAGGCTTCACATTAGGGCTTCAGTGGGTAGATGAGAAGTATCAGCAATGGACAATGCTCATCTCAGTTGATTCAGGACAAATGAAGTAAATAAAAAGCTCTTCAAGAGCCAAGCTTCCTGTGTAGAAAATAAAAAAGTACTATATCGCAAAGTGTCAAAAAGTAATTTTAACTGCAGACTGAGAGACTTATTTCAATGATAATTGCAGGCCATTCAAGTGCCCAAAGAGTCCCTTTTCAGCAGGTGTAGGCATGGGCAGAAAAGTGAATTACAAAATATGCTTAGATGGTTCACTCTTGTATAAAGTTGCCCACTACGCTTCAGATGCACTGCACCCAATTTTAAAGGCCGCCCCTTCTGCACAAGGGCATGGGTCTCCCTGGCTGCCCTGTGCTTCTATGCCTTGCCCATAGTGAAGCAAGGCTCATTTCCCCTCCCACCCTCACCCCCCTCTGTAAGCTTTGCCATTGACCACAAAGACTTGGCCCTGTTTGCTCTGTAGCGTGACCAGCATAAACAGAGTCAACAGAATTCCTGGGAGTCAGAAATTTAAGACTCAATGCAGCAGAACACGTACTAATTAAATATAGACATACTTGCATTTCCCATCAATTCATATATGTACTTAAAAAGCACTTGTTTAAAGGCTTTGCTGACTAGAAAAAGTTTCCTGTGTCTGTGAATGCTTTTGCATTAGACATTAAAGATTATGTCTGCTTTGGATATGAGTGATGACTGTAAGCTGTGCAACCCTAGCTATTACAGAACTGGGACACAGAAGTGGGGTTTGTTTGGGTTTTGGTTTTTGTTTTTGTTTGGTTTTTTTATAGCTCAACAAGCAATTAGATACAGTAAAGTTTGTATATCACTATAGCAAAATTCACGGAAAGATTTACATAAGAAAAGTTTTCTTTTAAAAGGAGAGGTTGTTGCTCAGAGCTTGCCAGAATTAAGCCTTTAGGGAAGTTGCTGAAGAAGGTATGAAAGGCTTGCATTCTCATTTACTGTATTTCTATACTATGGTCTGAAACATTCAGAGGAAAATTCCCTTGGTCTCCTGCTCTAATGTGTTTTTCTTCCAGAGTGCCTGTGCAGAAGCAGAGTTAATGATTCCTACAAGATCAGCCTGCCTCCCCCTCTCAGTTCTGAAATACTTCCTCTCTATTTTCTTTTTTCCAAGGAAGGAACTTTTCTTGCTTGTTTATGACCCCAGATTACTGATCTAACTCCATTTGTAATGCAATACTTGAACCCTTCAATCAGACTAGGGATATCTGTGTAGCACCCACAGAGATTAACAGAAAATTAAACTCTTAGGAATTCCCCATTATTTGTGACTGTGAGAAGAGTGAGAGAGTTTAATATTATGAAACCAGCAAGGTAATGCAGTCGACAGCATGCAGCTGCCAGTGGTTTCACTCTTGTCCTTCATCTCCCCTTCCCTCTGTTTGATTCAGATCATTGCATATTTTATCATGTCACAATTTAAATTTCAAGCTCTCTGGCTCAAGACTGTGTCTTTATCTGAATCTGTAAAGTTCACAGATTTGGGTACTCAAAAACTAGTGAGAAGAGTACAGCTTAGGAAACTTAGAACAACTGTGTAACTAAAAAACTTTCCTGTCCAACAAGGTGTCTGCATCATCTTCCGGCTCCATAAGCAGCGAGCAGAAACAACAGGTTGGTTTGTATCAAACGGACTCTATTGCTTTTATTAATCAGTGTTACACGTACAGGTTAATTAAAAAACCTACAGTTTGTGAAATATGTCATTTAGCTACAAGATACAAATCTAGGCCGATTGCCATAGTATCTATTGATGCTCAGTCACTGTAAAAAATTTACAGTTTATTTTCTGATATACAAAACCTCAAGCAAACATTCCTTGTTAAATGTTCAGTAAAGCTCACAGCATTCTACTACACAGTTTCATATAGTGTTTTAGTGCAAAAGGAAGTAAAAATATAAAAATACTGAGGCTTGAATTACAAAAAAAAAACAACAAAAAAACCAAGCAAGCTGTGGAGTTAGAGATGAGTGTCTGCTATAGGTATTCTTCTAAGCTCTACGATCTGGGAGTTAGCCATGCTGCCACCGTCCTGGCTGCCATGACAAGATTCATTATCACTGACGCTGATACCTGCACCTGAAACAGTGAAACAAACAAAAAAAGAATCAGTGAGAATGAAATCCCGACACAGAAATGGTGATAACATGTCCTGCTCTGCTTTATTCTGATTATTGAAATGCTTCCCTACCCCACAACGATGTGGCAAGTTTCCTCTTACTAGTCTACAATTCTGAATCCACAGATTATAACATTATCTGACGTAGTTTTGTACCATCCAGATAAGCTTTTTCGTAATCCACTGACACTTTATTTGTCTCAGTAAATGGTAAAATAGCTATTGAGAGGTTACCTTGAAATCACAAGAACATAAGTCAAGGCCTGGCTTAGGCTGGATTCATGGTCTGGCTGTTACAGTCTGGTATTTCCAAGGACTTCTTCATGAAGGATGGATTTTTAATGATACAATTTCCCTGTTAAACTATAATTCCAGCTGTTTTAATAGGATTGTAATTTCAACATGAGAAAAGACGCTGACTAAATATTCTTTAAACCCACATTTGGCACAAGCTGGTGTATTGTGTTTTTCTTCTACTGTGAGAGAATACTAGACTTTGGCCCATGGAAACTTCCAAAACATGCCTGGAAGAGACCTTAGGAGGCCACCTTCTCCATCCTTTTGTCACAAGAGTTCTGCTAGCTTGTTGCTTCCTTGTTGTTTTGTGGGGGGTTTGGGGCTTTTTTGGGAGGAGGTTTGAATTGATTAGTGTGAAGATACATAAACCTGCACTAGTTTTTATGAAATGTGTATTTTTTCAGACCACTTCTTCATAGAGTATCAGTTGTAACTATAAACTTCAGTGTGTTTTCAGCTCCTCTCTGGGAGTTGTAGAGTGAATCCTAAAAAATACATGGGTCCTGTTAGGATTTAGGGCGTCTAGGCTTTAAATGTGTTGAGAACTGCACATCAGTGTAGTTAGGCATGGTGATTTCAAGACAGACTAATTTCAGGCATGGTCTTACAGCAATGTCACTTACAAATAACTAGGGAAGCTATTCATTTTAAGGAGAACTAGATCTGTAACTACCCACAGTTCAAGGGAGTTGCAAAGGAATGACATTTGGCTCAAAAAGCCCCAAACAGCCTATGCTGGGAGAGGCAGTGATTTGCATTTTCATACTAAAAAATATTTTCAGGGGTTTCTATCAGTTGTATAGTGCATCTCTTATGTCTGCCTCAGCTGACATTCCAGGCTTGGGCTTGTTCGGCAAAAGACAAGATAAGGGTCATTTACATTTTTGGAGATACCGCACCATTTTCTATGCCCCCTATTGTTCCGCTTTTACAAAGTTTTTCCATAGCACCCTTCCTTCCACCATCCCCCAAGTAGAAAAGAAGTATGGAAAAGGGGGCAGAGGTGGGATGCTGCTTTGCTGTGGGAAGTCAGGCTGCAATCTTGAGTAAGGAGCTTGGTTCAGAGAACCTGAGCAGAAGAACCTGCAGGACTAGGCAGGCTCTCCTGCAGAGGTCTGGAAGAAGTCCTGGTGGGGCCCAAACTCAGGTGCAGCACTGCGTGAACCCAGCCCTACTGCATCCAGGTGCAAAGTGGGTATTTCTGCACTGTGATCGTTCCTACACCTGGTTTTGGTGTTTGGGTCATGGAGTGAACATGCATTCATTGACATCTACTAGATGAGTCCTGCTCTTGGCTCTGTATGACCCAAGCTCTTGAGAGACCGGCAACTCCTGTCAGAGTATGACAAGAGTAAAAATCCATCAACATACAGAGATACGATAATAAAGACAAGAAGATTAGGCTCTGAATCATTAAAATACTTGTTTATAAGTGTACTGAAGACGATTAAGCTGTACTTACTCATTTAAATTTATATCCATATTTAACCTTTTCATTGAATCATGGTCCTAATAACTAAAAGCTGCTTGAAAATCTTGGGAAAAACAGCAATTGCATAAGCAAGTTGTTTTTTTTTTTTTTTTTCTTATCTTCTCTAAAACTGTTTGTTTTAGAAAGGAAACATGAGTGTAATAGAGAAGACAAATCGGACTGCTGTATTTACCATTTGGGGACGGAAGAACAAGGTAATAACCTTGAAGTAAATAAAATATTTTGAATGGAGAAACAAAACAGTACTTCTTATGTAGCATCATTAACATTGGAACTCACTCAAAACATTTCTTAAGGCTGAAGAGGGTAGAAATTTCAAAAAGGGAAAAAATACATTTTTGAAAATGTTTAAAATCACATTATAGAAATATGGTCATCCCGGGTTCAGATTTTAAGGTGAACACTGACTGTTGGGGTTAGAAAGATATTTGTCTTCCTGGAGGCTATACTGCAATTATTCAGTATGGGGTTTCTTAAAGAATCTCATGCTGGTCACTATAAAAAGATCAGATACTGGTCTAATATGGTATTACACTATGTATATTCTTAAATGTCATATATGTGCATGCGTTGTGCATGCTTTGTTCAAAGTGAGAGGAGATATTTTTTGTTACGGAGGTTCTTATCAGGAACGTGGTAAACCAGAGACTGAAGTAGGCTACTTCGGGTTTACAAGAGCCTTGTTCTGCTGCTGATGCAAAAACAAACTATGTAAGGGCTGATCCTTTTTAGGAATGAGAGCTGAAATGTAACCAGGATACCAGCTTACCAAATAGAATACTGGGAAGGGTATGACTGTTTACACGATGGAGTTTCACAGAGTTCATAGGTCCGGCTTGTTCTCAGATTAGAGCAGAATTTAAACTCAATCAGATCCCCAAAAGCATGTACTCCCCTAGAGATGCTAGAGTTGGATGGTAGGTATGTAGCGGGGAGTATTACTTTTCCCCAATTTGTGAAGAAACTATTTTAAGAAAAAGACGCAGGAAAACGAGGCCTTTCTTCCTTTCTTTTTGTACCAAAGGACTAGCTAGAAACTGAAAAGTCACAGCTTGCTTTGCAAACCCAGCGAGATCCCTCCAGTGACATCTACTGGTTGAAGGATTTTGTCAGTGCATTCCTACGTGCCCTTGAACACCAGCTGTTCTCATCTGCTCGTTCAGATATATCTCAAACTTTCACTAAAACATTTTAAGGGAGACAGAGTTTCTCTTGTAATTACTGTACTCATATCTCTGGGGAGACTTTTTATCTCATAAGCACTTCCATCTTGCTTTCTGAATCAATCATGATTTATATTGTATGTGTAAGACAGATAGAAATGAATAAGCTACACAAACCAACTTTAATTCTTCTTTCAGAGTTTTGACTTTACAGAAATGACACCAACAGACATCCAGACTTCTATGAATAAAGTTCAGATTGGACTAAAAATGCTTCCTGGATATTATGCAGTCATGTTCCATAGTCAACAGGTAGCACATTTGTGAGCAATCACAAATGAGAAGTTGAATGAATATGCAAACTGGCTACCCTTCCTTCCTTTTTTTCTGTGAAGTGAGCCCTTCAAAACAGAAATGACGCAGGTTGATAAGGCAGGGCACAAATCTGGCACTTTGCCACTGTCTACAGTTTATCTGCCCTGTGACAGACATTCTCCAGGATGTTGCACTGAACACGTTTCAGAATTTGAAATTTCAAATGTTTCGTCTAGTTTAGGATGCCCAACATGAGATGCTTAATTCTTAAGCCAGGCATCTACAGTGGTAACACCAAGGTTTAAAAAATGCTGACTTTGGAACCCTAGCTGTACTAGATTGAAAATTATGAGTTGGTTTATATAGCATCGTTATTGTAATAGCTGCATTTGTGTGGGGTTTTTAACTTATACACTAGATTTTTCCAGGTATTCTCCATGTAGAATATTTATTTAGAATTTACCACATATGTCTCTGTTAAGAGCAAAAATACACTGAGATGTGGATGTAGCAATATCCTCCGTTGATATTCTCCAATATATATTTCATAGAATGATATCATAGAATCCTAGAATGGTTTGGGTTGGAAAGGACCTTAAAGATCATCTAGTCCAACCCCCCTGCCATGGGCAGAGACACCTTCCACTAGACCAGGTTGTTCAAAGCCCCATCCAACCTGGCCTTGAACACTTGCAGGGATGGGGCATCCATAACTTCTCAGGGCAGCTTCTGCCAGTGCCTCACCACCCTCAGAGTGAAGAAAATATTTGGAAAGTACCATGTGCTAGGCTGGTATTCTCTGCTCTAACCTATAAATGCCTTTGCAAACAACTTCCTACAGGGGTGGGTCAACAGTGAGCACTGGAGGGGTTTGGGCCTCTCTCAAAGGCTTTGCTGTGCTTTGCATTCACATCCCAACTTGCATTCACATCCCATCACCCAAAGGAACGACTTGGTTCAGTTTTGTGCATCACAGAAGGGGGAGGACAAACACATTTGTAGGAGATGGGAATATGGATGGAAGCTCAGAGATCAGTAAAGCTATTGTGCATTGATGGTATTTATGCTTCAGAGCAAAGCTCATGGACAACTTGCTGCTTTGGGACAGATTCCATCTACTTTTGTTCTGTTGGCTCCCTTTTTAACTTCCCAGCACTAATCAGAGTAGAAGTCCTTAGGGAATTCTGCTATATTGGGCTTTAGCCTCAATGACAGTAACATACGACTGTGACAATCTGGATGGCAATGCTCTTATTAAATTGTCTAGCAATATAAACCTTGCACAAGAAATCAGAGGAAAAATGAGATCTAGTCCAAAATAACAGCACTTTTAAAGTTAATTAGTGCAATTAACAAAAACTAATTAGTAAATAATTGTCCTTCTCAGTATAAGCTAAGCCTTTGATTCATTATAAAACTCGTAAATGAAATCTAATAAAATAAATAATTTAAGTCAAATTAATAAACATTTAAAAAAAAGGTTTTAGCACATTTCAATAGGCAGGACATGATCCTAAATTACTTTTTCCTACCCTAATTGTTCTATAATTTCCTTCACATAAACTGCCTTGGAGCTGGCTGGCCTTCCAAAAGGTTCCTACAGTATAAGAGATGAGGTGATATAGTGAGCATAGTGAATCTTAACTATATATTTCTGTATGGACATGAACATATTTGATGGTAAGGAGAAATTAATTGATAAGGCATTCAGAGGCCAGGGCTTTATGATATAAGAAGTCTAGCTTTTGGATTTCTTGCACCAAACAAAAAATTGTTTGGTGCAAAACAAAAAATTGTCCGTGTGATGCAAAGCTTGCATAAAACTAGCATAAAAGCTGGCTAAGAAACAGTACACTGTTGTACACCTAATTTGCTAGAAATGCACTTGTATGTCTTCATCTGACCCAGTCCGTATTTCAGGTTAATCTGTAATTAGGCCCAGCATTAATGATTATGGAACCAAGGGCTAAGTGCATAGTTCTATGACACATTTCTTTAGCAATAAGGCCAAGTGTGCCAATGCATCTATTTGTGGAGCTGCACTGCAAACTGCAAATTACTAAACCATTGCAAGTTAAAGAATAAAGTTGTGTTGGGGGTGGGGGTGTGTTTGATTTTTTTAACCTGCATCAGTCATCCTTCATTTCTACTGCTGAGAGTGGCCAGCTGCAGTGCAAGGGTGGGGCAGGAGGACAGGAATGAGATTTTAGCTTTGCTGTGATTATACCCTCATTCTCACTCATCTTGGCTGCCAGATTAAACCTTGCGGCTACAGACAGTGAGCATAAATTAAAGTAACCTTCAGACAGCTCCAAACTACATAAGCAGAAAGGACAGACGAAGTGCAAAGAGGCATAGAGACATTTTTGCATATTCCTCTGCTAATCACTGCTGATCCTCAGCCAGCCTTCAAAGTGGGAGCTAATATTTTAGCACAGCCAAGGCTGAATTTGGTTATAGATTGACAGTTTTAGGGAATGACAGATAATGGAGGTTTCTGTTTCTGCTTATCAGAGGTAAACCTCAAGCAATAGCAGAACAAGCATTTCTATTCTTCCTCTATACCCAAAAGCCACACCATAAAAACAGCTAATGTGGTGCAAAGCACCTTGTCCCTGCTCGCCCAGGGGCTTGTCTGCTTGAGATGAGGAATTCTTAGCCTACTGAAATAAAGCCTGGTCTAAAAAGGTTTGAGAAGCACTACTTACAGCAAATGACAGACAAGAGCAAGGCAGCAAGAAGGCATCTCAGCTGCCCATACATTTTAGCACATTTAGAGAAGAGGTGCTGGTCTTCCAGTTGCTGATGACCACTGCTTCCTTGGAGCTGGGACTGGTGCTCAAAGGGCATCAAACTGATGTGGAGCAGGAAGGGGAGAGGGAGAGAGAGAGGGAGAGGAAGAGGAAGAGGAAGAGGAAGAGGAAGAGGAAGAGGAAGAGGAGAAGTCTCTAACCTGAGTTGTTGTGGTTTCATGTGGGTAGGAGCAACGATGCAAGAGAGGAAGAAGAAATGTGCTGCCAGGAAGGACCAGGAGACAGTCTCCTTTCAGTGTCTGCTAGCTTAACTGTATCATAAAATTCCTGTCAGACCACAGCTCAGTGAATACTTTAGCAGCATAAGCCTGTACTGCCAAACAGAGAAGAAATCCCACTTTCCACCACCTCATCTCCCTTTCTATTGCTTCCACGTGGTTCCCTCCCTTGTGCCATCGGGACCACCTTGACTCCTTGGCCATGCACTGAACTGGACTGGAGATCAGGTCTGGATGAAAATAATAAAACAGAGATGATCCTTAGTTCCAGAAAAGCTCACTTTTTTGGTTTAAAGTATGTGTTGAACTACAGCTTGTATCTAAGGCAATAGCTGATAAACATTTACTTTGGTGGTTAAAGCTCCTCTAACCTCAACACCACCTCTTCAGTTTGGCTTGTTCAAATGCTGTATGCGGGGCTGGAACCAGATGGGACAACTGGTTTTGCTTCAAAATCATCTTTTTTTGCCCCTGTAATGTTGCTGGGGACACAGTTTGGGCACATGAATAAGCATTGGGGTAAAATTGTCAGGTACTCCTTGAATCAGTAATGCAAACAAAAATATTTTTGTCCAGCTGTGGCCTGAGGTCTCTGCTTCAAATCACATTAATACGAAAGGCTCATAAGAACAAATGATAATAAAATAGTAATAAAGAAAACAATAATGAAATTTAGGCAAAATAATCAAAAGCTGGTTCTAGACCTACTTCCTTTAGAATGACCGAAAACAAATGACTAAGGATGGAGCTTGAAAATTTATTGAAAAATCATTAAATGCTAAAGTTGTGGTGAATTATATTAACCATGAGTGTTAACTACTGCTGTTGCCTAGATTGTTCTTAATGATTTAAGACTCAGTCTACCACATTGCGTAGAGTTTACTGCAGAAAATAGGCCAACTAATGTCAACTGAACTGCTTAAGCAGTAAACACTGTGTGCAATGGTGGGAGTGTTAGATGTGAATGGCTTCATATCTTATTAGCTATCTATGAATTATCTGGTTTCCTTCAAAATATTCAGGAAGGAGCAAAAAAGTAAGAGCTACCTTCTTGGGTACTTAAAAAAAAGGTTTGCAACTGTAAGCTTATGCACCTAGATTTGAAAGTCTTGCCCAAAATCTTTAACTGCATAACAAAGTAGAAGTAGTCTGCAAAATGTCTGGGAAAATTAATAGGTACAATACTGATTTTGTGACAATCTTCATAAAAATTTGTATTTCTTAGCACTAGGCCAGTTATTAATCATCCAATTATCTTCATAATTAGAAGATATTTCTGCAATGGAAAATGGCTTAGGAGATAAAGTATTATGAATATACTGAATAAAACTACCCCTTCATTAGCAGTATTCCCAGTCTTCCAACCAGTTTGACTGTTTTCCTTGGTGTCACTGAAGGGAACAAACTCCTGAAATTATTGGTGCCAGAGCACTTAACCTGCTAAAGTCACCAGTACCTCACTGTTGTTTCTTGCAAGGCTCGATGGTATCCCCAAAGATCATTCAGGTGACCTCCTACTACCAAGCTAGTCCATTTGTATTTCACCTGGTGCCTAGAGGAGGTGGGCTTGGGTTAGCATCTCCCAGGTCTTATCAGGTGGCTCTCCTTTGCCTTTGTGGTCATCTTATCAGACATTCCCATGGTGACCTATCTTTGAATCAGGTTTCAATTAATTTCTTCCATCTGTGGCCAAGTCTGGCTATCTATTTATATCATCATTTGAATAACCTGAAGTTTCATTGGTGGAGTGGGTGAGAAGGCGGAAAAGCAATACATAACTGAGGGCAAAGCCTGGGATTTTTAAGACTTGAGCTCTAAGGCTATTGAGGGGAATCTGATTACAAATGCTTTGTTTTGCAGGTGTAGTTTAAGTGTGGACACCTCGAGTGGCCTCCCCTGCTTCTGTCCTCCATCAGCATGGTGAGCTCATCACAGCTGGCTCTTGTGTTTGGGCAGAAGTCTATCTAGTTTATCTTTCCAGTATACACTGTTTTTCAGGTCCAAATGTATTTTATATAAATAGTTTGTCTCACTCTTATTGGGAGAATCGATATTTATGAAGTTATGCTGTTTCTCACAGATATATATATATAAAAAATAAAGACAGGCATTGTATATACTCTATATATCAATTTGAAAAAGAAAGGAAAAGAAGACGAGACAGCCCATGTCTAGAGGCAGCAAGTTAGCCATTTAAGCACCTGTGAAAAAATGTCAGAGCCTCCAATCTGCTGCTACTTCCCGTAGGTCTGGTTATCATCATGATTCAAAACATAGTTTTGCAGACCCCTTCTCTGTTATTTTAGACAGCCTGCACAATATTTTTCATGGAATAGCAGTCCAAGGCAAAACAATTTTATTTCAGATTTTCACTGGCAATCAGATTATATTAATGGATCTCGTTAATTGGATCTCATGGAACAGTGACACCATTAGGGTGAAGAACAACATAACAACCTCTGAGGAACAAGGAGAAGAGTCACTCACCAGTCTTTAAAGCAAATATTAGGTCATCGAACTCCTGTGATTCCTCATCAGCAACCAATGAGCTGGTACTAAATCCTCCAGAAGGGTGGAAAACGTTGCCATTTTGTGGACTCTGCTTAAAGGCAGCACTAGCTTGACTACCAGGCTGCAAGGATGCCCTCTCCCAGTCTGCAGGCACCTGCAAAGTTTAAAAAGACAGAGAAATGCAGTAATCATCAAAACTATAGTATAGAAACTGGAAACTATGACCAGAGCCCCAGAACCGAACTCAAGACCAAGAGATTTTGGAACCAGCTATTCTGTCACTTCTATAGCGAATGAGGTAACCTTTTTTTTTTTTTTTAAAAATTTTTTATATATATATATTAAACCCCCCCCTCAATTACAAGTCATTTAACCTTGAGTTTATTATGCCTATCCTAGCTATCTCAAAAAGTTGAAAAAATATTGCTATTTCTGAACATTAGCCCCTGGTATGGAGAACTTTAATTAAAGCACTGAAAGGTTCCAGCTCACTCCTCTCTCACCACTGCCTCTTCCTCTGCTGGACCCTGCTTCTCCCTTCTATAGCCACTAATCGTCATTACTTTCCATTGTATGTTCTACAGTTGGCAACCTCCTGCTTCCCATGTTTACCAATACAATATTTTAAGGTAATTTGCCAGTCTTTGAAGGTTCTGGTGGTGGTATACAGCCCTACAGTTTTGATATCAACTTCGCTATAGTTCATCTGCCACTTCAGTTTAAGGTAGAGCTGTGCAAAAAATCAGAATTTCAGTTCATGAGAAAATAGGTGGTTTTGACAATCTATCTCTCCCTTAAATGTGATGAAAAGCTAAAATACTGAACTCTAAAAAAATATATTTTAGGACAATCAAAATATATTTTCTTTTTATTGTTTATCCACTATTTAGGAGCTCAGGAACATAAAAGCTTGCCATGTAGAGCTGAGAAGTTTGCTGTCCACTAAACTGGGGAGTCAGGCACCACCTTAAGTGAGACGTTGAGAAGTTGAACAAATTTAGTGGTCTGCCAAGCAGCAGCTGAGGAGCTTTAAAATCCAGACAAACCTACAGTCAAGCAGGTAGAGAAATGGGCAAAACAGCTGCCAGGTGAGCAGCTTGGTTTCCACAAAAATTATTACTAGAACTGACATGTTCCCTTGAAATATTTCCATTCCATTAAATTGGTGCTTTTCCTGGAAAAACTGTTTAGCTGGAAAATTTTCAACTAGCTCTATCAACATGCACATGTACATAGCAGCAAAAGTCACCTTGGTTTACTACAGGTGGTGAAAAGTGATACTAGCAGCATTCCAGTTCCAGCAACAAAGAGATTGAAAATAATGTCCCTCATAATGTCTTCCCTTCCCCTCTCTTCCCCTCTCTTCCCCTCTCTTCCCCTCTCTTCCCCTCTCTTCCCCTCTCTTCCCCTCTCTTCCCCTCTCTTCCCCTCTCTTCCCCTCTCTTCCCCTCTCTTCCCCTCTCTTCCCCTCTCTTCCCCTCTCTTCCCCTCTCTTCTCTTCTTTTCCATTCCATTCCATTCTAATTTTATTCTATTCTATTAAATTTCCAGAAATTTTGCACAGCATGACTTTGGAAAATTAAAGACTTAAAACTCATCTAAGACCTCTAGTAAGCTGAAAGAATTAACTTGATGTTTTGATTTCTCATGGCCTACTTTTGACAAAACTTTAACTGGCCTCTGTAACAAACTGAAGACTCAAGTAGAAAAGAGGAAATTCTCTAGATGGTATGTTACCAGGGAATTGTAAATTCCAAGAATATCACCATGGCTAAAGATAACAATTTTTATGGTTAAAAAAAAAAATAATCCCCCCAAAGCCAACCTATAATAATTAGCATCTCACTCCTGTGTATTACACTTCAGTACTGCCACTTAAATCTCCGGGTACATTTTCAATACACAATGTAATGACTATAGAGCACTATTACCTCTTCCATAGCACTGATGAGGTTCTGAGTGGACTTGCTGATCTCTCCACCTGCAGCCGGCAGACCACTGCCATGTGTGAAAAAAGCCGATCCTGGAGTTGTATGCCCATTCATGTCTACAGTATAACTTGCTTTCACAGGACAGCAAAGTTGGTTGTGCAGGATAAAATATACCACAAAGACATAAAGACCCTGAAACAGAGAGAGAAAAAGAACATCAGCGTGTGAAATGCAGGGAGCTTAGATCAGTTTGAACGCAGTCATGGCAAGGTCCTATATACTGTAGCAGATGCCTTCCCTTACACCAGCAGTCCGTGCCTCAAAGGGCTGTAGCCAGTTTTTGTGGAAAATAAGATACAACATCACTGTCCATCAGAGATCTGGAAGTTAAAAGTAAGTTCATATCCTGAGGCCTCCAGCTAAACAGACACACACACAAAAACCCCAACCCAAAAGAGTCATTGGGAATTATTATTTGGTTGAACCCACACGGTTGCAAAGCAAAGCCAAGATCCCAACAACAACAAAACCAACTCGAGTTTCACAGTTGTCATAATAGTGAAAATGTGGTTAAAGGCCGCCTTTACAATAGGATTTGGCTGCTGGCCCCTAGCCACAATTCTTTTTTTCCTTACTGACCTGCTGGCTCTTTGCATTCTTGCCCCAATTTCAATCTCGTGCAAACTGCACTGCTGCCGTCACAGATACCAAGTTGTAACTATAAATTAGATTCTCTATGATATCCACTAATACAGCACTGTCTTTCATTTGTGATTACTACAAAGGCTCTGCTGTATGCTTCTGCAGTTTGTCTTTAAAACTTGCTAATTTTGACCTTTAAACTTAGCCAAGAACAGTATTATAACGATGTCTTTTGTTTGCAAAGAAATCCAGTGATTGACTTCTGAATATGAAATCTGACTTTCTCTAATTCTTAAGTTGCACTAATACTGAGGGAAAATAATCCATTTCAATTGATTAATCAACCAGTTTAATAATTACTAAAGAAGGGGTTAACCAAAAGTGTACAGAAAGAAGACTTCTGGATTCTTCCCAATTGCTGCAATACAATTACATTTGCATTGTTTTTTGTATTTCACATTGTCCTCTAGACCCTTGAAACCAATTGTACTAAACAGAACGATTTATTGCAAAGGTACCCATTGGCATGAAAGTAATAACTGGGATTATAAACAGTAAGGAGTTTAATCTAATTATATTTGGGAATTCCAAATGGAAGGAATTTTGAAAATACATGAAGACTGCAAATACCCAAGATATATGTTCATCTCCGTCCGTATAAAACAGGTAGCAGCACTTCATGATCCACAGATTCATAATTTCTAATGCCAAAACTATATGAAAAAACTGTCTGGTCCAAAGTGACACATAACAGAAGTTAATGGGATTCAATGGGATTTCAACCTCAGCTGGTCAAACGCTGGAAATACCCTCATATAGCTGGCTGCTATAAACCCATACAGCTCCGTGTGTACATTTTTCTAACAGCAAACCAGCAAAGAATAGTGTTAAAACCAACTTTTTTGTTAAAACATTTTCCCACTTTTCCAGATTATTGTTTTTTGTCACGAGGACCCAGAGCAGTTAACTGAGAGGAAATTTCTTTGTGATACATGTAAGTAAATACATTCAAAAAAACTGATGCAAACACATGTTGCACTTAAGAGACACTAAAAAGGAACCAAAATGTCCTTTCATTCTATAAACAAATCCAAGGACTCTGATGTAGGTTAAGCATAATGGGACCAGCAAATGGATTTCTTTTAATTTAAGTTGTTTAATGGATATGAAAAGGGTAAAAAACTCAAGAAGAACAGATAACAGTGACGACACTGAATTCAGAGCAGCCTCTGGCATTTCGGTCTCTGAGGAGCTAGCCACAAAAGTTGCACACACGTTTCAAGCAGTTTTGTACTTTTCAAGAAAACCCATTAGCTGAAAATGCTGCACAGCCCTGTCTTTCAGAACCGCAGGGACAAAGGCATTGGTATGCAAGGCCCATGCTATGTCATTCTCCTGTGCAGCCCCAAGTGTGGACACTCACTCTTCTAAAACAAACAAACATGGAATAAAGTGCCACAATTATCTCCTTAACTCGGCCTGGTGTCCTGATTTAACTCTCTGTGTGTTTCAGACAGTGCTATTTCTGAGCAACTATTGTTCTACCAGAACCACAGAAAGGCATTTTGACACCCAAAACATCCTTGCTGCCACTTCTCCCTGCTGCCACCACCCTTCCCCTGCTGTCACTCAGAGACGCAGACCCTTGTCTTGGGCAGCGGAAGCCAGCATCCCCGAGATGCATCGCCTCGTGTAGTACTTCTGCTGCAGCCCTCCTTTTCTCGAGGCTGAGGAGGAACTTCAGTGTGTGCAATTCAGGGAACTCCCATAAATTGATGCAGATGGGTGATGAGACAGCTCCTCTGGGTCCTTCCATAATGACTTATTTGACTGTCTAAGGACAGGAGGAGTCACAGGCCAAGTTAGCTAACAGAAACAAAAATCGTGAGTTTTACTTCTCCCACTCTTGTAAAATATTATGGCAATGCCTTACAAACAGAAGCTTATGCCTAACAAAACCCAACACCCCTAAGTAGGTTATACATTTACACAGGAACTGTGTTGCTGGGTAGAAGATTTCTTGCTTAGTTGGAAAAGGGATGGAACCTTCTTTGACCCATAGTCCTGCCCAAATCTAGAGTCTCAAGAAGATACACTCTGTAGAGGCGAGTTCCTACGTGCCATCACTGTGGTTTTGTTTGAAGTATCAAAAGGGGTTTGTGGTCTTATTCTCACTACCCTGTGTCTCTATTAGAAACCACTGCAACTGAATTTTGGTAAATCAAAACAAGACAAACGGTCCTGCCCAAACAACACCGAGTTCCAACAATCATACACATGAAGATGCCATGGATCAAGTCATGTTGATCCATGTTTATTTTAGCACCAGCAGCTACCAGGCTATTTACTCTGAAAGAGCACGGGCCGCATGCAGACACTTCGGTTGTGTCAGTGCAACCACAGATTTCATAGTCTAAGTGTTTTTTTTCAAAAGCTCTAGTTTGAGAATTGAATTGTCCTTCATCATACTTTTGACACTTATTACGTTCTTTTTCACTTCAACCTTTGGTACTGTAAAAATAGTCTTAAAGCATATGAAAATAAGGCCGTTGGCATTGTAATATATATTTCACCGTGTTTATCACAGAAACAACTTTGGCCAAGTTGGCACCACTTTACTTTTTCAGAGACACACAGACATTATCCTTGCCAGTTGGACCAAGTATGAAATGCAGAGAATAGTCAAGCTCTGTTGGCAGGTCTACCAGTCCTGCAGGATATTCAGAGAAGAAACCTACACACTCCAAAGGGACTGAAAGAAGATAGGTCTGGATATAGATATTAGTAACACAGGCAATGACATCTCTGTTAAAAATGTGGTAAATATTAATTTTGTATTCTTAAGAAGATTTCATAAAGAAACCCCAAAAACCCAAACCCCAAAACCTCAGCCTACTACCAATATCCTCTGCTGTTGCATACAAATTCAGAGCCACTCTCCTCAGCCCACAAGCAAAAGAAACTATTTGGTCTCAGCGTGAAATGACTGATTGCTGACCTGAGAGCTTGCCCTGGGCTCTATGGAAGCAGATTGAACAACTAAGCTAAAGAACTAGGACTCTGGAGGATCTAATTGTAATACTACATAACTTCTGTGCACTGGGTCCACAGGGCTACTTACAAAACATTTAACCCCATGTCATTTATGGTTACATTATGATAGTAGTATTAATACAATGTCACAGCAAAAGATAAGAGGAAAAGGTGTTACTAATGCGTCTGCTGTGGAGGAAGGCGAGAACTACTTCAAGCAGACAATTAGGCTGTTCCAAAGGTGAGAGCACAGACGGGCAACTTACAGCTCTTCTCAGGTATGCGGTGGATGGCTGAAAAATGTTTGTAAGATGCTGTCAGTAAAGGCTGCTTGTTATTTTACTGATATATGCTGATGGAAGACAATTAAACTTTTGTTATTTCACCTCAGCAAGCTGGTCTGTACATCTGCTCTTTTGCAGTGTTATGCCAGGGAAAAAATATCCAGAAAACCCACAGGTACAACTGCCTGAAGGAAAGCTCACATGCAAAAGCATCCATTGGAACCGTTTCAACCAGTGAGACGGGAACAACCTCAATGCTGCTCTAGGTTATGCCAGATACTTCACCAGTCTTCTTTTGGATTTGCTATGGATACTTGACCAACATGATTGCCTTCTGTGACTGGTCCAGTGGACAAGGGGAAAGCAGTGGGTCACATCTGCTTTGAGTGTTGCAAGGCTTTCAGCATGGTCTCTCACAGCACTCTGGTACCCAAGTTAGGACATCATTGTCATCTAGATGGGTAGAGCACTGGGTGGGTAAGAACCTGAGCAAGTCCAGTGGAGGGCCACCAAGATGGTCAGGGTCTCAAGCACATGTCCTGTGAGGACAGGCTGAGGGAACCAGGCATTTTGGCATGAAGAAGGCTCAGAAGGGAATTAATAGCCATTAACTGCTATTAGCTTTCCAATACACAAGAATTGTTTATTGAGAAGACAGAGGAGCATGGCAGGAGAATGAGAGATACTGGTCCTAAGGTGGAACAGGGGAGGTTCCAACTGGATATAAGGAAACATATTTAATGTGAGGGTAATTAAGCACTGGAACAAGTTGCCCAAAGAGACTGTAGAAAGTTCTCTATAGGAGAAGAAGGGAGGTGTTTCCTAGTACATTTTATAATCTGTGGGAGGGTTTTGTGCATGTATGGGTGTGAGGGGGATTCTCATATACAACAGCTTGATTTATTTATTCTGTGGAGTGACAGCTGCAGGAAGCTAGTAAATTAAGGACAGACTTCCACAGCTGTCAATATAAGGACAGAATACATTTTACACTTCATAAGATCACATGCAAACCTGGAGGACTGATCCATAGCAAGCCTTCATTGCACATTTGACACTCGTAGTCTATCTCTTTATCCTCTAATTCTGCATGTTCCAAGTCACTGTGCTGACACTACAGTACGTCCAAATTTGGAAACTGAGGTAACTCTACTAATAGTAACGAGAAAGGATACAACAGACTGTAAGCCATCAACAAACCTCTTCATCATCTCCTTTTTACACACTGAGAGAAAACCAAGATGCCTACTGTATCCCATAATTTTAAATTGGCCTTGTGAGATAAAGGACTTTTATTGCCCTAATAAAAACAAACACACCAAGGCATTAGATTTTTTTTTTTTAAACTAATATACACCATACTTCTCACACAAGTATTTTCATCCATGCCTGAAATACCCTACCTTGAAATTGCAAAAACTTTTTCCAAGGAGAAGTGGATTCAGATAATGTCATCTATTTTAGAGGAATGGTATTTCTGTTTATAAAACTAAAGTATCTTTGCAGGACTTCTGGTAAAGAAAAGTCATTTGAGCACTCCCTCAACCTGTTTCAGGGAATGTATCAGCACTAACAAAAATCCTGTGCACTCTACAGAGACGCTCTTTGAGTTCCTATTTTAATTTGGAAAATTTTATTTGATAATTATAATCATGTGACTATATCACTGATCATGTGACTATATCATTAAAAGTTGTTTTTTCGAAAGAGAATATTTTAAGTGAAATCAAGGCTTGTGAAGAAAGATGGTATCTTGCATTAGACCACAAAAAGACCTCTGGGTCCAGAACTGGATCATTCTGATCCTTAGATCACTGTGGCTACAACATGACTATTATTTTTAAAGTTACGCATTTACTGGTGCCAAGTGGTAAAAAAACCCAAGAAATCATACAAACAGGTGTCTCTGCCAACAGAAGAGTTGTCTTTACTCAGATCAGCTTTTGAGACTAGCTGTCTGTAGTCACTGTGGAGGAATTTCTACATGCTGGTTTATGCTTTGGTTAGTTTCACTTTAGTTTTTTTTAATCTTATCAGGGTGAGATTTAATCTTATTCTCTGTCTGGACTACGCTAATTTACTCTTGGCAACCAGTCCTAGAAAGTCCTTTCTTGTCAGTTTAATGGTTAGGCTGTCCTTCCTGGGCAGCTGTCAATGGCCATGGGTGCCGCTGCCAGTCCTGGTGGCAGCGTCTTGGCTGACGCTTGTGCACCTTAATGCCTTAGCTGACTTCTTGTGAACTTCCCTGGGGATTTCACTAATTTACTGGAAGTTCTTATGTTGTGGACTTCTCTTTTCTCACGTAATTTTCCATCACTGGCCAGTCAAAGCCTGCTGTGGATTAACACTGATTTACATAACAAGTGCCTACTGCTTTTGGGAAAATTACTGGTCTGATTAATCCAGATAATTTGCATGTTTGGCCATGTTCAAGAAGCTAGTATCTGCATAGCAAAAAATGACTCACAATGTTAAACGCATCATATTCAGGAAATTATAATCAGGGCCATTGTACAATGCATGATATATATTTGATATTGTTGTCTTTCCTAATAATTTCTGGCAGAAAATTAGCCATGGAACTAAATATTCATATGCACAATAGCATTAATAATGCTAACCAAGTGCCATACATAAAACATATATAATTCTCTATTTCCTTCTGCAAGTTTCCTTGTTTTCAGAGATAATTATGGTAAATTGCATGCACAGCATTTTTGTGCATGTCTAGATAGCAAAAAGCAGACTTTAATGTACATTTTATTTTTCTGTGTCTTCTTCAACCATATTTTTCCTAGAGAACAGCTTGAAGATCTTTTATTGGTGTCATCATGACAGAAGTATCATCTTAGTCGCATGATACTATATCCTAAGCCATTGCTTAACATCTCCCACTCATAGCTCTCCAGAAATATTAACCTTTGAAATGCAAATCAGATCCTTCTGTTTAAATCTAACTCTTTTTCTTAGCATTCAAAGTGACTGTTGTAAAAACCATGTCCTTAGCAGTGCAACCCTGCCAATTGGTGATTGAGTTTGGACCTACTAAGTATCATCAAGGGTTTGACTGTTTATTTGCCGTTAAGCACCAGTTTTGATGAAGCTGTTATCATTCTTATCAATCATATAATTTCTTTTATCACAGTTTCTACTGGGAACATTTACCGCTTATCTGCACTTTGCTTCTTGAGGTATTTAGTCTCTATTTTGCTCTGTACGAAAAGATTTGTGTCAGTTAGAGCTGAAGTTCTAAAAATTCACATCAAAATCAAAAGACAACAATAAATGTAATTGAGGACTGCAAAACTCATACCATCTTGGTAGGCAACATCATAAGACCCCTTGTTGACCAGCCAGCTGCCACCACATACACATATACATACAGGCACAGAAGCCACCATAAAAAATGGAATGAAGAAAAGTAATCATTCATATATCTATCATTAAATTAAGAATGTATTTACAAGTTTGCACTAAGATATAGTTATTTTTGAGTGCTTTTTTCCTTTTTTTTTGTAAAGTTATAATTCCACAGATAAAGAGGTTACGGGTATATTCTGTAATAATGATAAAAATACTGTGCTTTCAGCATTATAAATACATTTTCCTAATATTAACGTAACACCTGAAACTTAGTCTAAACTGCCAAGTTTCTCTTTATGCAGAGCCAGCTATGCCAAGACCATGCTGAATCTTGCAGTTTCTACCCAAAGCCAAAGCCATAAATTCCTTTCTGGCAAATTTCATTCAGCTCAGATTTAGTCTAAACTTGGCTCAGGCTCACCTGAAAGGTTCACAAACTTTGGCAAATCTTTAAAAAGCAGATTTGCTTGGATACTCAGGATTCACTATAAATATTTTGTATAGCTCTCAGCACACTTACAGCTACTCCCACACAACAGCCATTTGTACCTCTGATTTCAGCCCTGCAAGTGGTGGAAAAGGTTTTGGGGTTTTTTGTTGTTGTTTGTTTTAAGAGGACAGATTCAAATTTTAAAAGAGAAGTGTTCAGCTTGAAGATGCACTGAAAATATAGCTGCTTAGCCAAACTTGCCAGATGTGCAGATTGGGCTAGAATAAGATTCCGTTCCTTCCTTCCAATCTAGTCATCCCAGAAATATCAAGAAAGCCCTATTTTTGTATTTCAGCTTAGCTGAGGAAGAAACAAACACTGAGTCAAAGAGCAAAGGCTCAAAGAGTTGGATAGGCGTGATCTGTGGAGGGCAAACATGGGAGAGTCAGCGTGGAGAAGAAGCTTGCAATTCACCTCCGTGGGTCTGGCTGCAGTCCCTCGTTAGAGCACTCTGAGATTTGGGAAATCACAGCAACCACACGTGGCAGCAGGAGGCTGAGAACAGCCAAGAGCAGACAAAGCAGACTAGCACCCCCTCATTCCCCATCTCTGCTCTATTTCTCTGCCCAGGGCTTTCTTCCCCTCTGCCTTTTTTTTTTTTTTTTCCCTTTCCTACACATGTAACAGAAATCGAGGACAGCACCCCTTCATCAAGTCCTCTTTGAGTTAGGTTCTTCTTGTACTTTGTGCCACGTGGAGGACCACTCCGGTAGCAGAAAGCAGCCAGATCACATACCAATTAAAAACAGAATATTTACCCACTGATGAACCTTACACTAAAAAAGAAAAAACAGAGAGACCAAAAGCTGTAAGGTTATTCCTCACATATTTTTCAACTGCATTGACTGTAAAGACCTAGAAATATCAGAGGTCATGAATTTGCACCTATGCTTTACAATATTTTGCAAACATTTACTCTCATAGTTGCTTTCCAAGGTAAACATTTATAACCCTACATTTCAGCTCACACCTTACAGTCTAAGCCTACCACTGTTTCAACTTATTTCTCAAACAGACGAGAAGTGGCAGGTGAAAAAGCCTTTGTCACCTCTGCCCCTAGGTCAACAGACTCCCTGACTGACAGTGCTAGAGCAGTTAATTCTCTGGCTATATCTGAAAGCAGGCTGAAAGCTAGCGTAGGAAAGCAATACCCATGAGGAAGGTTAGCAATTGAAGAAGTTACATTCAGGGACCATACAAACCAGCGTCACTGAATACAGGTCAATCCTGCCCATTTAAAAAGTCCAAGAAAGTGGTATCTCTACAGCACATTAAAGAATTCGTTGGTTTTTTTTTTGTTAAAGCAGTAATTTCTATTTATGTACATTAATGACAAATACACAGAGTTAAAAGAAACAGGGAATTGAAAGTCAGCATCGACAGACAGGAAGAGCTAAAAGAGAGAAGCTAACTTTGTGTTTATTGCTGAACTTTTACTTGCTTTGACAGAAAATCTCAAAATGAAGAGTTAAGTAAAGGCTAGGAGTTACTGCTATAAGAACATTTTGTCCCTTTAATTGATAATTGATTCTTTCAGTGTCATAATCTCTCTTATGCCTACTGTTATCTCCTTATTTCGTGTTACTCCGTGATGTCTGACTGAGAAATTGGATAGACCATTTATTTAGCAGCATTTTGCTGCAGTGCCATAAAAGAGTAGAACTGTAATTGACTGGTGCAACTTCAGTAGTCATAAACGCAAGAAACCTTCAAAAAACTCTGTCTTAGAGGGAACCCAAGGTTTATGTATTACTGCTATAATTACCTTCCATATACCTGCTGCTTGGGTGTTTTAGGGCAAGACTGGTGGGAATAAGGTGTTCTTATACTCCAGCATTCTCTAACTATTGGGAAAACCTTTTGGAGATGCTGCAGCCAGTTAGAGAGCTACAGCCACACATTGCCGTAAGGAATCAAATAAAGTCTCACCGTCTTCAACCTCCCTTTAGTTAAAACTGACCCCAGCAAGTATCTTACAATGACTTTTAATGCTTTCTTATGTCCAGAATAACAGATGTGTAAGTTACTACAAGAAGCAGTTATTTTTGCCAGAGAGCTCTGATTGTCTCAGAAGTAGAGGTCTTGTTTAGCAGGCTTTGCTATTAAATGATACCCTATTAAATGATAATAGGAACTGTCAGCAGTTTACACTCCCTACTCCCCTTGATTTTAATGAAAATTACTGTAGGTATTTACTGCCTTTCCGCAGCTTCAGAGACAGCAGAAGGCAAGTCTTATTTATAAAGCAGGAAGTTAACACTGTTTTGGTTAGGGATGCTCCTCAAAAAAAGGGAAACGTGGGCAAAAATGAGGACAAGGACTAGACGTCCTTCCATAGCTGACAAGTAGGTGAACAAGAGTAGGTGGAGGTATAATAATATATTTGGCTCTGTCATTGAAATAATTCACTTCCTGGTTTGAGATAATGAGCTGATTTTCCTCCCCCCATCCTTGCCCCCAGTCTGTGCAAGGAGAGAAAGCTCTGGATAAATAAAAAGTACCTCAAGAGTTAATGAGATCTCTTTTCATACGGAGTGTTACTCAAAGTAAAATTAAAAACAAACTCACATTAAATATGGATATGATGTCAGTCTTGTATTAGAAACTTTTGTTTTGAGGGTTTTTTTAGCGATAGTAGCTCTAAAGCTTTCTAGAATTTGCATTTGTGTGTTACAACTTTTTGTTTTTAAATGGAAAAATCATTGACACAAAAATTTATATCATGGCTTTCTAAATAGACAGAAATATCACTAATAAGCTGTGAACAAAAAAAAAGGGAAATTTACAGAAACTAGAAAGGGAATGAAATGAACATTGAGGCAGTTCCATTGGCTGACTCTAAACAGGGACCACTCTGTACTTCTGAGACAAGAACAACACTTGGGAGAGTAATGGCCTTGTAGTATTTAGTTATTTCCCTATGATTCTGCTTATAAAAACCTAGCACACCGATGTAACACCAAAGGATGTCTATATACATATGTTTTTCAAAACTAAGCAATTGGAACATTTTATTTCCATGCCTTGGTGTATTTATTGAACTTTGCAGGAATGCAGCTCTACCCATTGTCAGTAACAGATAGTGTAAGTCATGAAACACGTATCAAACTGTTGGTTCTTCTTGTACTTGGAAAACAAGAAGGTACCTTCTCTCTTGGAAATTCTCTCTAATGGATTAATGCCAGAAGTGACCTAAGATATGTTTGCAGCACTAAACAGAAGAATTTGGATATGGCCTGCTCTGTGACCCATTCCTGCTATCTGTGGAGCATTTCTTAGGAGGAAAAAATGATGGGAGCTGTTGAAGGATGGACTTTCACATACTTTTCAAAGCAATAAGCTGCTCAGCTGTTGTTTTGGTTTTTATTTTAGCTTAGTTTTTCCTATTACTTAACATGGAATACATGTCCTTTCGAGGTCTCCCTCTTTGTGTGAGGGCTGCAGATCGCTGTCTATTCTTTTCCAGCACCCTTGTATAGCAATAACTGCTGGCTCTGCAGTATCATGTTTTCTCTTTGCAAAATCACCCAAACTGTTTGATGGAGCTGTCTTGGCTGCACGGCGAAGTCCAATGTAAAGCAAACACAGACAGCCGCCAGCTCCAGAGCTGCTCAAGGAGAGAGTACGCGACTGGCAGAAGTCCTTCACTGTTTTTTTTTACTCTAGTGCTTTTTGACTTTTCTTCCTTTGCACTTTCCTGTCCCCAGTCGCAGCAGAGCAGCTACCAGTTCTGCCATTATCCCTCCTACAGTCAGTGCTGGGAGAAAGACCTCGAGCCTTGTTCCTCCCTGCCTGCACAATCACAGGCAGCGCTGGCTCTGCCTGCAGAGCAGGGCCAGCACGTGGAGGTGAGCTCCACCAACCTGGAGATACTTACAGGTCAGACCGGATCGGGAACACTAACCTAATTAGGCTTCCACCCCGAGACTGCCCATGTTCAGGTGTTTGTAACAGCATTTTGGCTCCTTGCAGAAGTTAGCAGAAAAGATGGGCTGATAAGCGAGTAATGAAAAGCCTGATGAGAGGTAAAAGCAATTTCCTGAGGGAACTAGTAGGAAATTCTGAAGTGAGACACGGAAACTTTGCCAGGCATGTGGATTTTGAAGCAATTTTATGTTAAGCAGCTCAAACATAAAGCCTATAAAACCCAGCTATATAGGCAAATACTGGAAGTCTCATAGCCTGGTGTGGCAGTGCCATTTCACATAATTAATAATTATAATAACTCATATAATTTAATGAATGTAGAAGTCCGTAGGGTGATGTTCACCGCCCCATTCCAGTGAGGACAGTGGAAATGGTAACAACCTGAGCGTGTTTCTGCTTTCTCTGCTCCTACATTGGGCACGGTGTCTCCACCACCACCACCGGGACGGCGGTTCTTGCCGCAGGCTCACTCGGAAAACCTCAGTTTAATGTAATATAATGACACTTCTAAAACTGGCCAAGCCAGTTTCTCCAAGTACTCTCAGTGGAAAACCGTAGCCTCTCGTCTCCACATACCTTCTGCCTCACTGTCACTGCATGCTTTTTCTTAGGAGTGTTTCAAAGCTGCAAACTGCCTGTGAGGTTTTTTTAAGGTGGCGTCTGTGTTGTCTAAGTTATAATAAATATTTTTGGGGTAACAAAAATATATATTCTGTTTACCCATAACTATAACTATATATGTATAACTATACACCTAGATACCTATATATGTTATTTAATATAGATAAACTAGGCACAGGCACAATTGTTCTTTGAACACAGTCAGCGAGTAAGGCAAGTTTTAAGATACAGATGAACTTCCATCTTACACCTGAGATAACTCTGCTCCACATGGACCTACCTCTGAATTCAGATATAGAGCTACTCAAAGCACATACATTCAGTTACTTGGAACTGCACTGACAGCCTTAGCTTAAGTTTCATGTGTAATGAACCGTTAGATGTAAAACTAGATGTAAAATTACATTACTAGATGTAAAATTTGGGGCAAAGATGATAATATGGGTCTTTTCCCTCCATTAAAAAGTATAAACATACAATGAAGATCATACTTACCAATATGAAATAAGTAAACAAAATTTATTTACTTTGTGTCATACTTTAGTTATGTGTTGCCTTCAGTGCAGAAATGGAATGAATCGAGGATAAACTGAATTTCTTAATTTGAAAGGAATCTAGCAGGAAAATGTAAAAAAGTACCAGTAGTAGCAATCTTTCCAAACTTTGCTGAAAGCAACAGAAAAGGAATTAGAGATTATGATTTCATCTCACATATGAATATTACACATACACCACTTCAACTTTGGTAAGCAAGAAAATACTATAATAAAATCCAGTATAAGCATAAAAGGAAGACAAGTTGCTAGTCAAAAAAGCCATTAAATGGTCAGTAATACATTGGCCTATACAAGAATGTCACCCATGCAAGGCATTTTTATGCTTGGCAAATGGACTCTTAGCAGGTGTAATCATTAATTACTATTAATTCTGAGATAACTGGCGGAATCTGTTCCAAGATTCTATTTATGCATGGTGTCTAAAGGGTCAATAAATCATTAATAAATGGTATAGGCATGACTATTATGTTCTGCAGATGTTACTAAGTGCAGTATTTGTGGCATGGCTGTTGTGGTAATTATAGTCCAACCAGCTGGACATTAACAGAGTTTGTGCAGCAAAGCACTTACCGAAGTGCCTGTTATTTAGTAAACTGTAATCATACATATGAAAGTGAAATTTTAATACAAAACAAAATTTAACACAAAACAAAATGTGACCCAACCGAATGGTCAATCCAAAGACCACTAAGAAAGAGGGTACTTAGAGTCATCATCTGAGCAGCGATATGCAAGAGCCAGGTCAACAGCAGCGTAGCAGAGTAAGCAGTGCTGAGCCCAAGCTTGGGAGCTTTTCCCCTCATCCCTGCGCTCCCTAGCTCTGCATCTCTGTTGACACTGTTATATTACTCTTGGCTCCAAAGCAGATGTGCTTTATGTCCGTTTAGGATTATCTGTGTCATATCACATAGCGGACATATTTCAAATGGCAGCCAAAAAATCCAGCACTCGTGCTTTAAGGATGCACTGACATTTTTTGGTAAAGAAAATAAATAAATAACCTTAAACCCTTTTCAGTATTTGTGGAATGTGCTAAAAGGAAGGTTGCACTTTCAATGAAAAGACTTTTTTTCTATGTTCTTGTTAGGTCATTGAAATTGAGACTTTTATCCAGTTTTCTAATGAAAGGATCCCATAGGACATGGTATGAGTCTAATTTCACCATTTAGAAGAGGATACAGTAACCTTACATGCTGATTTTTTCTGGGATTATTTTTGCCCTGTTGCCTTCCTGGGGTCAGCAAGTGATAGCAATGAAGATAGCAGTAAAGAAAAGAAATTAACTTCTGATCCTCGGGCTCAGCAGTGCTGGCGATGAGCTTGCTCAGTGGGATAGGATGAAGTATCCTACAAAACACACCTAAACCGCAAACTGCAAGACTCTTCCATCCTCTACACAAAGTGTTTGAGTATTGAAATGATGACTGATTCTTCTTTTTTATTAAAAAAATGACTGAACCATTTAAGTCCTACTCAAACACGTTTTGAAAAGCTGCAGCATACAGTATAACTTAGGTTTGTATGTGAACAACGCTAATAAAAATAATCTTTTAATGTACTAGATGGCTAAATCTATACAAGTCACACACAGAAATCATATTCTTGGCAGAAAGCTATAACTATGATCCTGGGATTTATTTATTTTTTATTTGTGCATGGTTTCTATTGGTACTGTGCAAGGAGAAATTTCCAGGCAAGTAAGTTAGACATCACTTAGTGTTAAGTACTGCATTATTTTCTTCCAGTCCATGCCTGGCATTTTAGCTATTACAAATCATTCTTACAACCTAAGCCAAGCCATGTTAGCTAAGTGACTAAACAGTTTGTGCTAATGCTCTTTGCCAGTGGAAAGCAGGGTGGCAATCTGAGGCAATCCAAAAAGAGATGTTTCCAGGAAGAGAAGGGTCTTTATTTAGATTATGCTGAAAATCATTCATCCCACAGCTCCTTCTACTCTCTGCTGTTACAGGGACTTAATGAACTAGTAGCACTATATTTGGCTTCCATTTAGAAAATACAATCCATTCGAAAAAATAAAGTACTTGCGGCAATACAGACTAAGAGATTGGTAGTAATGTGGTTTAATAAACTGAGCACAAATCTGAAAGGTAGGATACATTTCATTAAATTTGCTTCCTATATTAGCAAGTATGCTGGCCCTACACAAGCCATTTATCTTCCCATGGCTTTTATTCCAGCCATCTATAAAACAGAGATGATAATATCCATCTCAGAAAGCTACTCTGAAGATTGACAGGCTGGTAATTCATGCTGCTGCAGAGTGGACATAACTACTTACAGGCCAGATGAACTATAAAAAAAAGATAGTCATTAAAAAATAATTTCTTCTCAGTCTTTCATATATTATATCAATGTATCCTATTGTGATAATTTTCACAAGCAGAAAATGACTACTTGTGAGTCCTTTGAAATTTCTTTACAATACATGAACTTAAAATTTATATTAGTGAAAATACTGCATTTCTCAAGTTTACATATAAGTTTGTCCAAATACACCAGATAAGATCCGTGTTTTTCTACAAATATATTTTCTGAGAGGCAAAACTTTAAATATTTCTAAAATTTTGTAAGGGCTACCCTAAAGATACTTTTTCAGTTGGTTTTCATGTGTCCTAAAGGGAAGTAGGACAGTTACATTGTTTTTTAAGGGACTGGGATAACAACTTCAAAGAAAATTCACTACATATGGCTAGGTCTTGGACAAATTGCTTTTTAGGCTATTTCTACACTGATTCTTAAGAAAAACTTCAGGTGGTCCAAGAATCTCATCATGACTCCATGGCCTCACTGCATCCTACACTACTGTAGCCTACGTGAAGGACATCTACACTGTGCTTATTTGCAAAGCAAAGCCCCTGTGGAAAAGTGGATACAAATGATTTTTGTTTCTCCTTCCAAGATTACCTATTTCTTAGGGAAAAACTAAAAAAGTTCTGAGATAGGCAAAGACATATCGGAATGGCTCCTGTTCTCAGTGTATGCAATGTCTAGATATTATTTTTTTAAAACTTATGCAGAAGGAGGCAAAGAAGCAGGTGCGTAAGGACAGGGTTGTCTTTGGGACTAAACATCATTAGAGTTTCAAGGACGGGGCTGGATGCCTGCCATGGGAAGAAGGGGAGAAGCTTCGCTGCTTGTTGCAAAACGCTCCATAGTGATGGTCCGTATGGTTTTAGAGCACAGAAACAGTCTTTATTCCTCCCTGACTCAGCTCAAAGGTACCTAGCATACTTGAGGTTTATTTCAACTTATTCCCATTGTCTCTCATCCTTCTGCCATGCAGCACTTTGAATAGTGCAGTGCACTGCCAGTTATGATTTTTATGGACAAACAGTTAAATATCCAACCTGCTCACCTTCTTGATGACCTCCTCTTAGGTCGCTGGCTACAAAAGCTTGTTACCTGCCTGTCATGCTGGCCTGTTGTCTAATTGCTTGCTTGTACTGTGTGTCCTGCGTGTCCATTTCTTGTCTATAAACATTGGAGTTTATAGACACGTTAGGGCACAGAACATCTTTTTGTTCTCTGTTTGTACAATATTCAACGCAATGAAAGTCTGGCCCATTCATGAACTCCAGAGCACTACAGTTAATACATAATCATAGTTTCTCAGTCTAAATAATTGCTAGACATTAGCATTTACTGAGAAGCAAGTATATAGGTACCCAGCTAAAGCAGGTGGTCCTAACCTGAGCTTATTTCTCAAGACTTTAGCAGATGTTCATCAGCAAAAAAATACTGTAATAAGGAAAGGACAAAGCACTCTTTATCATTAACGGGAAACCTGAAAGCAACCAGTTCCTAAGATGACTATTAATTATTTTCACTTTTTTATGTGTTGGTTGTTGTTGGGTTTTTTTAGAACACAAAGACGTTCCTATTTAATAAAACATTACAGTATAAAGAGCCTAAATACTGAAATGTTATACTAACTGACAGTAATGAGAAAGCATGAACCTCATACATGTCTGGTGAAGCATCCTCTGGAATCACATTTCTCTCTTTACTGACCACATAAAAAGCCATTGGAAATCAGTGTACTAATTTAGGTGCCTAGAGGTGGGGAGTGTGACTAACCCTTTTTTGTTCACTGATGAAAATGAAATGACAGAATTGAAAATAGACCTATAAGCATATATTCCTTTTATGAAGTAAAAATTTCAGTCACATAGGTTGGCCTATTCGGCTAACAATACGTGGTTACACAAAAGCTAGTGTGAAAATAACAAAGCTTTGCAGGAAAGCAGCAGTTTTCATGGTGAGAATCACTGTTTTCCTGCCATCTTTCAGAAGTCAGGAATGAGAAAAAGGTTCTGCAAGAGCTGCTAGCTCCACTCCACTCAGAAAGGAGTCACTCTGCCTATTAAAATGACAGTTTTCTCTTTCTTGGAACTCAAAAGATTAATCCTAGAGGGTGCTGGGGCATAAGAAATACTGAAATTTCAAAATCCTCTACTAGGTATGCAGGGTATCTGAGCATATTTTAGGATAAGTTTTACAATTTTCAGCCTGTGTCCCTGTTACACATTTTTTGAAGCACGATCACAATATTAGGAAGTCTCCAGTAGATCATGTGTTTTATTTACGCACACTCACACGCACAGAAAATAAGGTGATACCCCTCTCAAAACTAAGTCTTCTACTCACCCTCCCCTAAGAAGACATACAAAGAACAAAGCAAAAATATCAGCATGTTTCCCAGTTTTACAATTCAGGATCTAATATATCTTTGTCACTAAAAGTTTCCATGACTCTGTTGTAACATCAAAACAACACATCTGAAGATTTAAACAAATAATCAGCTGACAGCATGAGTTGATTTGGTGCTTTTTTTAATCCAATTGACCTTTGTCAAGGCAAAGGCAAAAGAGCAACACTTGACATTTTGCTCAAAATAAAGAAAACATAATTTAGCAATTTTCATCCAACTGTGGTTAGCTCCAGCTTCACAGTTGCTCAACTCTTTCCAGACATAAATGATTTGCAGTCCTCACATGCATTAGAAAGCTTCCTGAGAGAGTTGCTACTAAGTGGTTATATTCAGATCTCACATTTAACTGTTGACATTTTCCCCTTTGGAGAAAAAAATCCATCACAAAAATTCAGTATGAAAAGAAAACATTGGCAACATTACACTTAAATACTTTTAAACAAACTGACTTTGGAATGAATGTACAACAGTACAGTTAACATGGTCCTTAAATTCATGGTCCTTTTGTTAACAGAAGGAAATACTGAAAATCTCAAAGAATTTAGGGGTATGAGATCACAGCCACACTCAGTGTTTCTGAGCAGATTAGGTGTTTAACTGTTTGCCCATACAAATCACAGCTGGCAGAGCACTGTCCTAGTAGATGTCGTCAAAGTGATGCTCAATGCCTTCTTTATGCCCTCACACCACCTTGCCTCCTGAGCAGAATGGAGGTGTTGGAACTCAGAAAGTTGTTCTGAGTTAGGGTCAACTCTGAAAAAGGACTAAAGTCTCTAAAAAATGCCTGCTGAGAGACAGCTTACATTATTTTGTGTGCAACATGACACTAGTGTGATTATACAGCTGCTGGATCAAGGCCAGTATGCACCCAGACAACAGATGATTGCTGACATGTGAAATACTCTCAGGCTTCTGAAATCAGATTTTCAAATACCTGACCACCACTAATACCTTTTTGCTACTCCTACCATATACAGAATTCACCTCTTGGACCAATGGCCTCAGAAATGTCCACAGGTTCCCAAATAATGCATCACCAGTACCTTTTACAATGGCATTCATATTGCTGTTGGGTACAAAATTAGCATCACATTTGCATTTGTCCTGAGATAAAGCAATACACCCATCTTGGTTTGTACTTCTCAGTTATACATCATTTATCAACTTATAGAAGACTTATAGCAGAATTCTTTCACTATTAGTGAAAGAATATAATTCTGCACTTAGTGTTGCCAGATCTTTTATAATTGCTATGAAGTCATTCCACAGACCAAAATAATCTGTTTCATTATTTAGAATACATCAGTCCTCTGAATCACCAATAACCCCTAAATCTGTGTTATCAAAAAGCTATATTAGCATTTTTTCTGCCACAGTCATAATGCAAATGCAAGTGAATATTAGTGTTGAGATGTAATATTACTGGTTTTTTATTTTTCCCATTTTATTTTTACCGTATTTTTACCTTTACTCTCACTTCTCTGATTTTGTTGTGGGACTGTATCAAATACCACCCTGAGTTGAAGAGTTGCTGCATTTCCTTTGTCTGGATTAGCAGATAATGGCTTGGACTAGTATACCCAACTTCACTACATCCAAGCTAGTTCTTATCTTTTCAGATAAAATTTTTAAGTATCTGATCTTTAATTGTAAAACTGATGTCTAACTAACAGGCTTCTAGGTAACAAAATCAAAATATATTTATCATATAAGATATAGCTGAACCTATGTTGTGGCACAAAAATGTTTTGCTGATTTCTAGAGGTCTCCCAGCTTTATTTCAAGGATTCTTTGCTTATTCTATTCCAAAATGCTTTTGAGTAAAAAGCAAACTATATATATATATCTCATGTCACTGTTTCAAAAAGTAGTTGTTTCTTTTGACAAACTACCTCCCCTTTAGTCCTAATATGACCTGTTAGGGCTCACAACATTTCTTTAGAAGAAAGCACTTCTAAAAAGAATCCATTGAACAGTTTCTTTTAGGCTAACTCTGTCCTAGTTTGGACAACTTCTAATTCATTATTTCCTAGGCTGGCAAAACCATTATCAATTGCACTTAGAGAACTGCTCTGTCCTCAGTGGAAAATAAGCACTTGCAGTTTATCTGCATGTAGATTAATACAAGAAAATTCTTTTAAAAGAACTGTAAGAAAAAGTTGCCAAGGATTGGTCTCACGGATGTTTTCAAGATTATTTTAACTCTATCTTGCCCACAATCCAGGAGAATTTACCTAGGTGATAAAACTTATTAAGTGGTCTATTTTTTTTTAAAGTTTGGAACTCCTACTTAACTGACACTGGTTGCTGTATGCAATAACCTTTTTACTCACATGACATAAGTTCCTTCATGCATTATTCTATAAGGACCATATGGTTAAATGACTGGATTTTCTTTTTCCCAGTCTTGTATACATTTTAATACCCCTTCCTGTTCTCTTCTCTTACCAATTCAACAAGTCAAAGTATAAATTAAGGCTGGATGGAGGGCCTTTAACTCATATTCCTTCAACACCTATCAGCTGGATGACATTCTAAAAATCTAAACAATTTCCAACAGTGACTCCTGTTTAAAATTATTAAATGTCAAGGATAAAATAAAATACAAACAAAGAGGGACTTTACGTTGCATACAGTACTTAATAAAAAAGTTAATGAAGTCAGTCTTTACTGAATTCCTTTTATTTTGGTGTTATTTCAGAATGAAATTTTAGCTTATCATAGTCTCTGCTAAAATTGCATATCATGAATATGCTGAGTAATAATGAAACTATGAGAGATAAAAGCCATAATGCCATTCACTCATTCTACAGTAATTGCTTGGAGGCCACTGAAGCTGTATATAAAATAAGAGAATTTTTTTTAAAAAAAACACGTGTTTCACAAGCCCCCAAACAAGGCCTCATCTGTATTTATTATGAAGAAAAGGAGAAAATATCCTTCTCATACTGGTGAAGCATCAGGCTTGTACAATATAGAGGGTTCTTGTGCAGGAAATGTGTGGGTGGAGGAAAAGGGAATGGTTCTTTTCCTAGAGGCTATTAAAACTTTACGTGCATTTATTTCATAGAAATCTTCAGATCAGCCTTCATATCGTAATGATGTTCAGCATGAAGATATGTATGCATACAGACCACTCTGCAGTGCTAAAACATGAGAAACTGAATCCACTGCTCCAAAGTCATTCCTAGAGATGGCTAATATTTTACCTAAACTTTCCTGTCTATGTAATTTCTAGGTCTTTGGGTTTTATCATTAGTTCTGTGATATTTGATGCTTTTTTAAAAAACTTAGGACCTCAGGGCCATGTGGCCGGTGTTGTTATCCATCTATCACAGTTAATTGGTTGAGAATAGAGGTTCCCACATGTCAAATCATAGAATCACAGGAACACTGGCTGGATGGGACCTCTGAAGGTCATTCAGTCCACTCAGAGGGTCAGTCCATTGATCAGGTCAGTATGGGTTTGTCCAGCTAAGTCTTAAAACCATACAGCAATGGAGATCCCAAACCTCTCTGGACAACGGTTCCAGTTCTGTAGTGCCTCCTAGTGAATTATTTTTCCTAATGTCCAGTCTGAAAACCTCCTATGCCAGAGTTTTGTGGCCATGTGCCCTTGTTGTTATCACCTGGCACTATCAAGAGAGTAGAGGCGAAGAGCATGACATCATCAGCTCTTTAATTACCTTCCAAATATTTGCATGCTGTTATTACATTTTCCATTGGTGTCCTCCTCACTTGACTAAATAAGCCCAGCTCCCTCAGACACTCTTCACAGGACATGTGCTCCAGGCCTTGGACCACCATGGTAGCCCTCCCTTGGACCCTCACCAGTTTCCCCACACACCTCGTGAACTGGAGGCTTCAAAACTGGAGAAGGTATTCCAAGTGTGGCTTCACTAGCTCTGAGTAGAGAAGCATGACAACTCGATCTGATGCCCAAATCCCTCCTGGTGCAGCCCGGTATGTGCTTTGCCTTATTTCCAAGAGGAGTTCCACTTCCCCTAGTTACTGTTAGCTGCAAATTTCCTGGAGTTATACTCTGCCTTTCTAAAATTTGAGAGTAATGTTATCCTTTTCCTTGCCATCACACTTATCCTCAGTCACCATGCTTTTTCAAAAATAGGCTGACAATTACATGGCCAGCTCTTTCAGCACTTCTGGATGAATCCCTTTCAGCCCCATGGATCTGGGTATTACAGCTTCTCTAAGTGGTTCTCAGCCTGTTACTCCCCTGCTGTTTGTTGCCTCTCTCCTTCTTAAACCCTGACAGTGAGTGCAGCAGGCTTTGCTGGTGAAAACCAGTGGGAGATAAAAAAAAAGCATTAAGTACTTCAGCCAATTATAAAGAAACTCATTATTTTCAAGACTTAGAAGCCACACTCTCAACTTCTGAATTCTATGACCATCAATTAATGGTCTTAAAATAACAGTACAGAATTTAGAAGTCTGGATTTAAAGGCAAAATAAAGATTGACTTTACATTATGATTATACTGAGAAACTTATTTTAGCTGAGTTATTGAAAAAATGTTATTTATGGTGACACAAAGAGATTGGCAGCAATGTAAAATGAAAAGGCGAGTGATTTGTTACAGATATGAAATCAAGATGGTTGCTGTTTTATTCTCCATGGTAAGAAAAGTCAACTCTTATTGACAGAGCGGGAAGAAGATCCCAAGTCCTTTTCAGTGGATATACTTCCACTGACTGTAGCAGAACATATTATAGTTACATTTCTTACTTGTCGTTGTGTACTACATAATTCTTGCTATTACTAACACCTTCCTAGGGGAATGGTTAAAACTGCTTTGTCATCTTCTACCTCAAAAAATTATTAAAGTGTTTAGAAGTTTTTCCTGATATATATAAGTTAATGTAAGTTCTTCAAGAACTGCCGAAGTAGCTTCATAAATGCTGGAAGACCTAATATGTTATTTAATTATTACATTTGTTTTAAAAAATATATTGTACTCATTTTTTCTACTGTAAATGGGCAACTGATTGAAATACTCTCTAAGTGTTTTTGATTGATGATTGGTTGAAAATCCAGTAAATCAAAGCCCACTTCAGTACGTTCCTTCACTCTGTACTTTTTGCAATTCTATTATGCATTATTCTGTATATGTTCATCATCATAAACACAGCTCTAGACACAGGCTACTCTCTGCTGACATCAGTCTCTCCTATATATTTAGGAGATATTTAGTTCCAACCTAACAATGCTTCCTTTGTTTACTTGACACTGCACACTTTTTTCTTTGTCTTCAGCTATAGACTGACTTTGGCTCCATTACATAAGAACTTGGATAGGTAAAGGGGATGTTTTACCATAATTTCATAAGTGATTACAGTAATAATGTATTGGAGTATGTTCAGGGTGGTAACTAGGAAGACAGAGAATTATTCTTTAAGAAGGAAGTAATATACATAGAGAAAGGGATATAAAATTGAATACTGCATTGTCTTGATTCACTGAATAATCAAGTCACTCAGATGGCTTCATAAGTTTGCACAGCTGGTATAATGCATACCAATGCTATTGCCCAATCAGGATTACATCCCAAAAGTTTAGCTGCTGGTGTCAAAAAGTGCCAAGTCTCAAAAAGTGCCAGCCTTTCTTTACTTGCTTTATATGAGTTCTTTTAAATTTTTTTTTATAAATGCATATACTGAACAAACTTTTAGGGTTTTTTACTTTAGCAAAAATAACTTGTTTTTCTACTCCTTTGTTGTTGACGTATTAAACAAGTGAACTGTACTGAGTATACTATTTTTCTTTCCTTCCAGGTATAGTATGTCTGGAAGAGAATCCAAACCCTCAGAAACAGCACAGGAATCTACTTTATTGCACAGATGTCAAAATGCAATGCCTGCTTTGGATGTGTATTTTATTTTGTTTCTGGGGTACTGTATGAATTCTTTGAGCTGTGTTTAATTGTGTTTGGTTTATGCACTCAGCTGACAGAAGAGGGTTTGGTATTGCATGTACTATTTCTACTTGAACAAGCTTATGTGCTTTTCTTGATATTCTGCTTGTAGTTCAGCTTATCCTGGCAATACTATGATGACTTTGTCTTTTGTTGGGCTTATGTGAAATGTAGAATCATTTTTTGCAAAATCTTTAGGCAGCCTTTTGCAGCCCACCATATTTACTCGCATCTCATGTCTGTCTAGTACTTGAGTTTGTTTGTTTTTGTGTGGCTTAGATCATCAGAACTGCTGTAAAGGATCATCTTGTCCATCTCTGACTCATCAGGAGGAGATGCTTTAGGAAAATGCCATAAGAAACAGGAAGTGAACCTATTTATAGAGGTGGCCTTCTCAGTGTCCCCTAACTATGTCCTGCAGTTAAATAGTATGTTCTAGGAAAAAACATATCTTTCACTTGCAACTGGTGCTGGCATGAGCTTTATAAACCATATATTTTGTTTATTTTATTTACTACACAAATATAATGCACTTACAAAACTCTATCTTTGTTGTCTTCTTGCTTTCTCAATATGCTGTATTTTTTAACTTTTTTTTTCAGCTTCTAAAACTGTGGCATATTAATTTCTCTTGCTACCTTTATTTTCTGTTGTTCCATAAACAGGGTATTCCTCATTATAATGTTTGGATTTTTTGCCACCATATCTACTAGTTTTCTCTGATATTTTATCTATCTCCTTTGCTACCTGAGCTAGCCCTTGCTCCCGTTCGGGTTTGCCTCTACTATTTTAATTAATGAAGTTTGGTGAATCACACCTACACCAGCCAATGCCAGGTTTGGGCGTGCACCTGCTCACTCATTTTCTGTATGTCCATATTTCTTGTTAAAGGTGGGCTTTTCAAACACTTGTACCAGAACTCCTGAATCTTCTCTTACTGTAATCCACTACAAATAAGTTGACTTTTAAAAATTGTCCTATTAGGCAAGTCAGCCATTTTACCCAGTTTGGAAAACCAACGGTCAACTCTTACTGCCAGATTTTTCCTGTGTTTCTTGGGAAGACGTATTTTACATGTAAAACTGTTTTCATTAAGTGGCCATCAGTTATCCTGGTGTGCTCACAGAGTGAGCAAAACATTTTACCCTTATCTGCACCAGCCAAAACAATCACATAAGATATTTTTTAATACTGTGGTTAATAATGGGATACCTCCTAGTTTTCTCCTAGTTATTTTTCTCCTGATTTAAAATTGCTGAAAAATGGAGTTTTGATACTGTTGATGGGTAAAATTTCAGTATTTCATAAGAGCAAGGTTTTGATTCAAAATTACTTATTTAAAAAGTTAATTAATTTATTGCTGGGGCTAGAGCACGGTGGGGCTTAGCGCAGGAAACCATGACAGGGTAGCTCAGGAGTATCTAATACCTTGTAGTTTGCAGTGTAGATACACCCTAAATTATAAGATAGAAGGTTGGGGTGTGCAGCGCAGTTTACTGGAAATAGCCAAAGAATAATCAAGATTATACTGAGAAAGTCGGCTGCGAGGAAGAGCCTCAGAACAGGTCTGAAGCCTCATCCCAACCCCTCTGCAAACAATGGGAAGAGATCCACCCACCACCCTGAACTTTGGATTCATCGAACGGCAAATATGCTGCTGATGACGTTAGCTATGCAAACCAGAAACACCCCCCTAATTGCATGAAAAACACGGCGATCGTTTAGATGAGTATAGCATATGCAAAACAGCTCGTGAAATCTCAGCCTTTAAAGAGAAGCACATAAGACAGCAGCTTATTCTTTCACTCCTGACCCCAACAAATATCTTATGAGTAAGTCCACGAAGGCAACCCTATGTAAAGAGAAGAGGTAAATGTTCTTCTCAGTTTTGCGAGTGAAAAGATAAGGAGCCGAGGCCTTCCACATGAGAGCATGGACTACGTTTCTGCAACACAGATGCTGCCTGGGTAGGATAATCAGGAGCATACTGCTGAGGAAGTTAAAACATTAGATATCCCAAACATGCTTCTTATCCTTTTCCTTTCATGCTTTTCTAAATTTATTTTTTGTTTTGTAAATCAGTTATTGTCTCCCCGTATAGCACTTTGCATGTTTATTCCTGAAGTTACAGGGAAAGAGTTGCTTTCTCCTCCATGCACTAGAATAGCTTGTACTGTAAACTTGTCTCTGATGGGAACTGTTTCCCACAGGAAGTGCTCGGAAACAATTTGTCCTTAGTAGATGATTTTTCTGTGAAGAGCATTTCCTAGGAAATGTATGTCATAAGGCGAAACAACTAAATTGGATAACATGCAGTGTCCTTCCAGTCTCCTGAGTTATATCCATTTGGATATCCAACACATTTTAATGGGTCACGTTCTGCTTCGTTACACGGTCTGTAGCTCCTGAGCAGCAGGGAAGCAGGTCTCTGTTTCTCGTAAACTATTTCATGTTCTCTTTCCTGTTGGGGAAAAGCTCTTAATGAAATTGTTTTCCAGCTGAAGCAGGGAATGTTGTATAGGAGAAATGACCACCAATAAATGGTAAAACTGCCTTTTATTCCACAAAAATGGCCTCATTTTAACAATCGTTATCAATTCTGAGAGCTGATAAAGACATAACGCATGGGAATGAGATGCCAACAGTATGCACTAAAAGACAGCTAGTTCCTCTTGAAATCATTATGAAAATGTGTTATCCACTGTTAAGTCCCATTTTCCTCTCCCATTCCTAAACAGCCGGGCTGAGATTAAAGCTTCAAAGGACACTGGAGGTGGCTGTCCATGTCGTGGATGAACCTGGCTCTGCAGAGCCTGGAGGTCGGAAGGACCCCTCAGCAGGGAGCGCGTGCTCCCCGAGCACTCATTAGTGGGAGCGTGGTCTGCAAAAGCTGTATAAAGCTATACCTGCTTACAGCAAAACCTTCATTTATGCAGGATTCAGTATTTGTAATACATAATTTTCTTCTACACAAACATTTTGCATACTGACATTATCTCTAATTAACAGAATTTGGTGTATCTGGTTATTTGATGAAAAGCATGGATTAAGGAAATTTACAGACTCTTCCCCTTGTTCCTTCCCTGTTTTTCATTTCATGCTGCATGTCTGGTCACCTGAATCACATGTCAGTTTTTCTGTTTCCTGATTAGATAAATGGTAACTTTAAAACAGGAGAACAATATATGTGGGGCGGTTATTTAAAATGTGGCGGTGTTCCAGGAAATGTTTTTTAAACTTGTTTTATTGTAGAGATTTACAAAGCACTGAAGACAATCACCTATTAAACCAACCAAACAAATATAAAAACTGTAGTACTCTAAAAGAGCTACTACATTTTTTTTTACTGTTCTCAGGGTACCCAACACTAAAAAGGTATCTTTTCCTTTTAAATATTTGGTAACTTTATAAAGTAATTTCCAATAGCTAGTAATAAAAGGTAGTGCATACTGTCTTATTACATTTTATATCTGAAAATTCCAGCAAAGGATAAAACAATGTTTTTAAAATGTGAAGTGTGAAGTTCTTGAGCTCTTCATAGCTGGAAGGAAAAGCTTTTATTAACTACTATTTGAGTTGGAGCTACAGACCTGCTCGTTTTAATTTAAAATATTAACCAGGAAGAGAATATACATTTGAAATTATTGCATTTCCTTTCAGTAAAGGAACATTTATTTTATATTTGAGATTTTACAGATTATCTAGGGCTAGGAATAGCAAAGATAACAAATTTCTCCTTTTAATGTGGAAGATCAATATTGATGTAATTTGAATAGAAATTTGCCTGTTGTGGAGATGCTGCAGCATCTCCTGCAGGCCACTTGACATCTACAGTTATTCCCCAGATATTACGATCTATCATTAGGGCAAGAGGCCAAATTAATTGATCCCAACATAAAAGAGATTATAGCCATTGGTGAAGTGGTTGCTCATGTTGGTGGTAGAGAGTTAAAGGAAGATTTATGGGCAGAAGGGCAATGCGGGCAGTCTGTCATCGCCATGGGGTTGCACAGAGGTGGTAACTACATAAGGGAAGCCAGCCAGTAGAGGATGAACCTTGCAGTATTTGGTTTCTTAATTTTTCATTTCCTAGCTCCTCCAAAGGATTTCGAACATCTGAATATATATTTCCCAGCTGTCTAACTGAGGGTGGATATGCAGCTGGGGACGTGCCTTTGAAAGATTAGGAACGCACCTGCCAACAAAGGTTATTTGATCTTTGTGCATGACCCAGCGCTGCTGCAGGGTACAGCCAACAGACGAGTAGAGCTCTTGAAAGTGAAAGTTATCTGTGTCTGGTCCTTGCGTACCAAAACAATACATACAGAAATATGTATTCTTTCAGCTGCATAGAATTATGGTAGAAATATTTCTGACATTATGATACTCATAAAAAAAGTTCCAGCAGACACACACAAGAGTATGTACTACCTATGCAGGTCTTATTGGTGTATACCTTTTGTATGGACAAGCAATGCTGATAAGAGATCAGTCAACAATCAAAGAATAGCCAATAAAAGCAAAAAAAAACCCCTTCCTAAAGTTCAAAGATTTTAGAGTGCATGAATGGAAACAAAACTACATAAAGAACATTAAATTTAACCAACTGAAATACTTCACACAGATTGAGAAAAGCAAATATTTCTGGTATCATCGCACTTTTAGCTGGATCTGAACAAAATCCTAACTTTGGAGTCATTCAGTGGTATATTTCTAGCAACAGTCGTGACTTAAACATTATGCTAGGCATGCTTTTATATCTGTTTTTTCCATATCACCTGTTATCATACTGGACCACTACTGCAATAAATCCCCCCGAGACCTTCTAGGTGTCATATTTTACATGACTGGCTTTCAACATCCTGTTTTACTTCTTGATCCTATTGCATGAATTGGTGTCTTGAAACTGGCAACATTAATTAAAATAACAATAATTCTATGGCTTTGAACTTTACTTGAATAAAATGAAATTTCAAGTTACATAAAGCAGACTAATATAAAGTCTCTTCTGGCAATTACATAGAAGGGTCAACACTGGCGAGGAATGATAATTTTCACAAAGTACTCATATCCTTCTTCTCTAAATATGCACTGGCAAGAAAGTAATTTTATTTTAAAGCAAATATCCATGCATATTACAGTGCTCTGACACTGTTTTACCTCTGCCATAAAATCTCAATTATAATTAATTATCCTTTTCAATACTTTGTATCAGAGATAGATCTATGTAACACAAACCCAGATCACATTCTAGTAATAATTATTTGTAGAGAGACAGTAAGGAAGAATATATAAAAATATATATGTATATCTACATGTACATACACACATCACCACACTTTCATGCTTTATACCAGTGCATTAAGTTTCACTATAAAGTTGCAGTTGTTACAGTTGTAGTGCTAAAACTCCTGTGGGGGTTTGCCTGTACTCAGAGTTTGCAGGGGGAGAGGAAAGGGAGGGAATGTGCTTTGGTACTACTGCCAGTCCTGCAGAGTTGTGGCAGTCTGACCGCAAAAAAAATCAGCTGCTTTCCTAAAATGCAATTCTATTTGCTTGTGGATAGTTACTAGAGCAAATCTACTCACGTAACTTCACAGAATAACTAATTTGAGCCAATATAAACAGAATAGTTAAATGACAATACTTACTGAATAATTAAATGTATTGCAAGGAGAATAAGCTACACTTTTTTTCCCTCAATTTTAAAAAATATTTACGTCTGAGATGTACATTTCGAAAATGTTTAGATTTCTGCTTAAGGAAACTCCCACCTTTTGAATTCAAATGTAAAATAAATCTGTTTTGTGAAAATATACCTTCTAAATTAATTTTTATTTGATGAGGTATAAAGATTTTTAATATAGGTAAACCGTATATGGTAACACAGATATTTCTGTTATAAATATGGCAGAGGAACTTGCACACCATAGATTTGGATATATATTTTTTTTAATTCCTCATCATTCCACTCTTTTCAGACATCAGAGGCATTTTCCCATCCGTGATATACTATCCTTTATTCTGTAAACAATTCCACAATGTGCAGTATAGCATTGAATTCAGTGTAATGCAGTACTTAGTCCAGGGTAAGCACCTGCATGTGTAAAATTCTGCAAAAGGCTCTTTGCATCTTTTATAACTAATAATCAACATCTAGTCTATGTTTGATTTTTTTCAGTGAAAAGATCTTTGCTTTACCAATATGTATACTGCATGAGAAAAGCTAAGCCTCAAGGCTCACCTTTAGTAATGAAAAAAATTTCAACATTATGGTTATACGATTTTAAAATCTTTGTGTTTCTTTTTTTTTATTAAAGTTAACAGATACAGAAAATTGAAATACTCAGTGTTTTTGCAAAGGGTGCAGATATTTCAGTTTTGCTACCATAATTATCTCAGTAACATATTACACACAGAAGCAAGCAATTTTCTTTCCCAGTGTATTAGCTGTGAAATTAAATCTATGCAATTATACTGCTATTGTTTCAAAACCAATGCATCCCCTGCTTCAATATGCAGTCTATATGTTAATTTCAGAAATAAACAGAATACATAATTAACCCTTCCACCGTGTCACAACGTGTTTCTGGATGTTGTTCAGCTGGTGAAGCTGAAATGCCAAACACGTTGTGAGCGGTGGAGATGACCCCCAGCTCTGCAAGAGGACCGAAGGAAAAGGCACCAGCTCTTACCTGCAGGCTGTTGAAGATGATGAAGAAGACTAACATCCAGAGGTGCCGGTAAGCCATGTGCAGTCCTCCCCACAGCCAGGTGACGGAAATCAGGGCAAAGAGGTACAAGACCAAGGGGATCTCTGAAAAACACAAATGCAGCATTTCAGCTGGTGTGCCCTGGGAAAAACACTTTTTAAAGCATTACTGATGCAGGACCCGGTTTCGCCGTCTCTGGCCAACCTTGGAGTTCATTCTCCAGTGATGGGCAGCCCTTCTCCTGCCCCAGCCAGGTGGGGGTCCCAGGGCTTTCGGGACCCCCCCTGGGGCGAGGAGACCAGCAGAAGGGCATGGCCAGCTGGGGAACTGGGGGATGGAAGGGACAGGGGGGCACAGGCCAGCTCAGCAAACCGGGCATGGGTGCTTTGCAGGGGGGAAGAGCACACACGGAGTCAGAAAACATGCTGACCTTGGGGGAAGCACGGGAGAGCTCTTGGCAAGCTCTGGAAATTTTGGGAGGAAACAGATTTTCAAGAATTGAGAGGAAAGGGAAAAGAAAAAAAGCATTATCAGTACAAAAAACTGCTACGGTTCTGGCAACGTATAGAATTATATAGAAATTATACAAATAGCTTATTCTCTGATTTGTTGTTACTTTCACTGCAAGTTGAACACGAGAAGGCATCTGAGCCTATTAAACTTTAAGGGACAACCTCCACGCAGTTGAGGAGCCCCCCAAAGACAGACTTTGCACCAGTTAACTTCATTCACCTTTAAAAATATGTGCAGAATCCATCCTTAAGCGCACAGACACAGAGCTGCATTTTATATTCCCTACTGTATTTACAGCATAAAAGATTTAAGGAATGGTGGCAGGAAGATATCTGCATGGACAAAGTTTGCAAAAAGGAAAGCAGAAGTTAGCTTTTGCCCCCACCCGCTCCTGTTGCCGACAGCCAGGTACACCATGCTGGCCCGCTGGTGTTGACCGTATTCGTGGCAGACTTCAAAGTCCGTGTTTGCCCGGGTCTGCACACTTCAGGGACAGAGGTGCTCGGCCAGGCATTGCCCCGCTCCGCATTAGTCATGCGGCATCAGCAAAGAGCGGGGACACACTTTTGACAGGCATCGTTCTAGAAACAGCAGTTTGGGAACACTCAGGCATTTTGTTTAATATTGTACGAATAGTAAGTGCCTTCTGAACGGCAACAGCCAAAGTCAAGACTACCTTCCAGCGAGGCAGGCAGTAGTTACTTCAGGATCATACCTACTGCTTTGGCAGAAATGCATGTGTATATTTTTATAAACATGGGAATGACTTGAAGCGAAGTACAATGTGAGCAGGTACTGTGTTCCTAAAGTTTCCCCTATTAAAGCCTAATACTGCTCAGTAAAACCTGGGGTGGAAACCTGGGCTGTTCTGCAACCACTGTTTGATAGTGTGACATAACATTTAACAATGATACGTATTTCCTTAGTAAATTATAATGGGATACTGTGTTACACATGAAAATTAATATTATGGTAGGGTAGTGGTAACCTAGGACTAGAGGTAATAAAACCGAAATGTTAAAATAAAGTTAGTTCTTTGGAACAGTTAACAAGGCCTTGCTTTTTCTGCAGGGAAAAAAAAGAAAAACCTACCTGTTTTTACTGGAAAATAACAAAGGCCATTACAGCATTAAGAAAATCAGATTCCCTAAGTAAAGGGGTTTGAAAGCTCACCTCTAATCATCAATAAGGTACTCCCGTTCTGCCACTTATGTCTGAGGACGTGATATAAATCCTCTCCAGTTTGGCCATTTGTACATAGTGCCATTTCTGTGCACGCAGGACTGCGAGCTTGCTCTCAGTGGATGGAGGATGCAGAGCTGTGAGCCCTGGGCAGCTAGGGACCTCTAGTAGGACTTGAGGAGGCATCGTGGATGGGTATTGGTGCCTTAGAATGGCACTCGATTTTGTTAGATGAATAGAATGGAAATGCGAAGTATTTCTCACGCTGCACTCCACAGGCACTAGCATTCCTTGCACACAAAGCACCTTCTCAAACTCCCTTGGGCAAAATGGAAAAATTCCTTGTGGCCTCGACAGATCATAGAATCGTTTATGTTGGAAAAGACCTTTAAGATCATCAAGTCCAGTCGTTAACCCAGCACTGCCAAGTCCATCACTACACCATGTCCCTGGGCACCACATCTATACGTCTTTTAAATACCTCCAGGGATGGTGACTCCACCGCTTCCCTGGGCAGCCTGTTCCAATGCTTGATAACCCTTTCGGTGAAGACATTTTTCCTAATATCCAGTCTAAACCTTCCCTGGTGCAACTTGAGGCCGTTTCCTCTTGTCCTATCGCTTGTTACCTGGGAGAAGAGACCGACCCCACCTCTCTACACCCTCCTTTCAGGCAGTTGTAGAGAGCGATGAGGTCTCCCCTCAGCCTCCTTTTCTCCAGGCTGAACAACCCCAGGTCCCTCAGCCACTCCTCATCAGCCTTGTGCTCCAGACCCTTCCCCAGCTCCGTTGCCCTTCTCTGGACACGCTCCAGCCCCTCCATGTCTCTCTTGTGGTGAGGGGCCCAACACTGAACACAGCATTCGAGGTGCGGCCTCACCAGTGCCGAGTACAGGGGACCATCACTGCTCTAGTCCTGCTGGCCACACTATTCCTCATACAAGCCAGGATGCTATTGGCTTTCTTGGCCACCTGGGCACACTGCTGGCTCATATTCAGCTGGCTGTCGACCAACACCCCAGGTCCTTTTCCTCCGGGCAGCTTTCCAGCCACTCTTCCCCAAGCCTGTAGCGTTGCATGGGGTTGTTGTGACCCAAGTGCAGGACCTTGCACTGAGCCTTGTTGAACCCCATACAATTGGCCTTGGCCCATTGATCTGGTGTATCCAGATCTCTCTGTAGAGACTTCCTACCCTCAAGCAGATCAACACTCCCACACAACTTGGTGTCATCTGCAAACTTACCAAGGGTGCACTGGATCCCCTCATCCAGATCACTGATACAGCTATTAAACAGGACTGGCCCCAGCACAGAGCCTTGGGGAACACCGTTTGTGACTGGCCGCCAACTGGAGTAAACTCCCTCCACCACAACTCTTTGGTCTCGGCCATCCAGCCAGTTTTTTACCCAGCGAAGCGTACACCTGTCCAAGCCATGAGCAGCCAGTTTCTCGAGGAGAATGCTGTGGGAAATGGTGTCAAAGGCTTTACTGAAGTCCAGGTAGACAACATCCACAGCCTCTCCCTCATCCACTAAGTGGGTCACCTTGTCATAGAAGGAGATCAGGTTGGTCAAGCAGGACCTGCCTTTCATAAACCCATGCTGACAGGGCCTGATCACCTGGTTGTCCCGTACGTGCCACGTGATGGCACTCAGGATGATCTGCTCTCAGGATGGCACTCAGGATGATCTGGCACTCAGGATGACCTTCCCCAGCACCGAGGTCAGGCTGACAGGCCTGTAGTTCCCCAGATCCTCCTTCCGGCCCTTCTTGTAGATGGGCGTCACATTTGCTAACCTCCAGTCATCTGGGACCTCCCCCATTATAGAATCATAATGTTGAAACAAACTTTTCTATAACAGTTGCTAATATACATGGCCAACACCACAATGCTTTTACAATAATTAGAAATGCAAAGCCCTCTAAAGTACCCGGTAGTAAAATAAGAAGTAGAGCATTAAGTATTTCTCCTTATCCTACATTGCATACACTAATGAATCCAAATACTTATTAGAAGTATACTCAACAGTGTTCACAAAAAACCAGCAAAGAACAGGCAGCCTCAAAGTTTTTGAGCTTATAGTAATGAAATTTATCAAAATAAAAAATAAGAAAACATACATCAAAAAATGTTGCTTTTTGTAAATGTAATTCTAAAGGTAAATTCAGTAATTATCTGTAGAGCAACTCATTAATTTATTTGTGCACAGATATTAATGGAATGGTATCTTTTTGTTTAAATCTCAAAATCATGCAATAAACTTTAGCTGCTTATGAAATTCAACTGATATAATGGACTGGCAACTAATGGTCACTAATGCATACAATTCTAAATGCTGTACATAAACCAACGTGAACAACAAAGAGAATTATCTCAGGAAGTTGAATAATGATTTGGCTTTTGTATTACTTTGCAATATAGTTCAGCTCAGGTGGGGGGCAGGGGAGAGAAGAAAGCAACTTGTGGAAGGACAAACTGCAGGCGGTAGAACATGCCAAAAATTAACACCATGATTTCTGCTTTTAGTGCATAAACATCACCTAAGGAAAAATACCACAATATTAATCATAACCTAGCACCTCTAGATTGTTGAAACCATAGATCACTGAAATAGCTGTGTACATAAAGCTGAAGGAAATGGCACAATATGGTATCTACTTTTGATGTACAATGATCTGACTTTGTTATCTTCAACTGTGCGTGAGGGAGAAATTTGATAAATTCAGTGCCATTTCACCAGAATAAAATTACCACAGGTAAAACCAGAATCAAGCTCACCGAAGCTAACAAGATCTCTATGGAGTGTACCTTGAGTAATTCTGATAAAAGTTTATGTAATGAATGCTACTCAGTACAAACATGTCAATTTATATATGCATTATAACAATAAAGATGGACTGAGGATACCTGCTTTTTGCCAGATGCTGAATGTTTGTACAGTTTATGATTCTGCTTTTATCTTTGTCAGTAACAATTGCTTCATTATCAGTATTGTAAAGGGTTAATACCGAGTTGAAACTTTGGCAGCATTTTGTTTCAGCTGTTTGAATTCTCTTCACCCATTTTGATCAGAAAATTTTCTGTATTTAATCAAACAAAAGCTCAATTACTAGAACAAACATATCAGATAATCAGCAACGTCTTTTAATTTTGTAAAAACAGCCCTGCATAAAGGACAAGGATGCCAATAAATATGCTTGAAACAAACCAAAATAGACAGTCTAGTTATCTGTGGTTTCCTTCACATGGAAAGAAAACCAACACCCCCCTCCCAAACGAACTCAGAGGGTATTTCTGGGCAGATGAACCTTCACTGACAAGAATTTTACTCTAAATCCAAGTGCAAGCAGTCGCCTTTAGACTACTTGAGTAAATCTCAGCAGATAAAAGACTGCCGTGGAGCAGTCAACTCAGCATCAGTGTGATGTAGGGGAGACATTGTCAAGCAGCTCTGTTGGGCATTATATATTCGAACCATACTGGTCCACTTCTTTTTTTACATCATTATCACACCTTTTTTTAGTACTAGGAATGATGAAGGGTTTTATTTAAGCAACAGTCAGTCCACCCACTCCTTAAATATATAAATATATATATATCTATGTATCACCATCCTGACTGTTCATGCCTCTCCCTGAAATATGTCCTCTTTTCCCTAACTACAAGCTTAAGAAACATTGGCAGAGTTGATGACTCAATACAGATAAATGCAGGTTATGCAGCTCTAGTTGCAGTTTTTTAGCATTTTTAGAGTTTGAAAACTTACCATAGTCCGGCTTCGTATTTGACCAGGTGAAATTACATACATTCAATTTCCCAAACAACTCCATGTGCCCACTGTTTCTCACTTCTTCTCATTGCTGAGAAAAGACTATTTTCATTATTAACTTATCTATAGAATTTATTTTTCTGCAATGCTTACTGTTCTGAGGGCTGCAGTACATTGTAATCAGTTTTTATGGGTGGTAAAACTGTAGTTTTACTACAGTAGGGGACTCCTTAGCATAAGCACAAGATTTTGTCCAGTGATTTACAGAAGAATGATGCTGGTGAGAATTTGAAAGATAGGCTGCAATATTTTCATGACAGGTTTGGATTTGATTACAAAATTCATGAACCAGGAGAAGTATTAAAGTGCTGGAAAAATTTATTTACCTCAATGGGAACCTAAAAGGTATTGGGTATTATCTGGCCTTGCCTCCAACAAGGGCCAAAAAAGCTGGCCAGATATGATACTTCTCCCAGCAATTCTCCCATTTACAACTCAGGAGCTTCCTGAACCAGACACAGTTCCTTTCTATTTAGTAATCTTCAGGGGACTTCTCTTTCACAAAATCATCTTGAACTAATTATGGTGAACTTTGATAATTCAGCGTATCCAGTGGCAAGGAACTCCACAGAAATAGCATAAGATTCAGGTAATAAAATACCAGAGTGCTCGGCTGAAACAGCTGTCAGCCTTGTATTTGTTGTTTGGTTTCCTTATAGCAGAAGCAAGAACAAGAAACAGAAGGAAACAAAAAACCCAGCACATTTCCAAACAGCTATGCTTTCACCTACCACGGTTTTAAATCTGTAACAAAATAAACTCACATACTCAAACTCAAACTTTTATATTTCTGAAATAAACCTCACAAAGTAAGACTATGGTGACAGTTTTAAGTTCATCTTCTGCTGTGCTATAAGACATCTGTACTGACCTACACAGAGAAATAATCTGATGATGAGGCTCATGTATCTACACCTACACCTATTGCAACCTAAGCAGGTTGCAGCAGCTTACTGAGGTCCACAAAGAAGTTTACCACCGCAGGACTGTGCTCCAGTCAGTCTCTGCATGACTTCTTCAGAAATGAGAACTGCAACAGTTGTCACAACTATGTGCTTGAAAGGACTGGAAAAATGGTGAGAAATATGAAATTTTACAATACAGGATGAGACTGCCTAGAATTTATTCATAGCTGGGGCCTGGAATAGATTCTGCCAGTTGAGTAGTGCTCGTTCAGACACTGCAGAGAAAAGAGTAAGGGAGAAATAATTTTCCAGTGTGAAATGCATCCTGTAGACTAACTCCTTTCATACATAGGGTACCCCTATCTTGGAAAGCATGGGAAGGAGATACCTGCCAACCTCTGCCCTTGCACCTGACAGCATGAAGAGCCATGCAGACTCTCAGTAGTCCAAGGCTGGAAGGACAAGGAGGAATGAAGAAGAAGAAGGTGGAAGCAGCTGCGAAGAGGAGCAAGAAGATGAAGAGGAGCCTTGCAGTGTTCCTCATCGTGATGCACTGTCACATCTTTGATGGTTCACCTAATGGCAAGTTGAGGATTGAGGAGGATTCATATATGTCATTGTAATTTCACCTAATGATGGGACAGTTCACACGGCTAACCCCTCTCATCCCTGTGCAGTGCCTATTGATTATGAAAGAATAATTTGATGGTGCCTGCCACAACCTGTTTTACCAGGGAGGGAAGCAGCAGTGGAAATCCTCCTGCACAATTTCAGTCAACAACTGCCCACGGTGCATAGCAAAAGATTCTTTAAAAATGCCTTCTTGCTGTGTATCTTACATGTCACAGTTAGGAAAACCAGTGGACAAGCACTTGGGCAGAGAGAAAACCTAGCATCTGGTCGAACCAACAACTTGCTTGAAAAAAAGTATCAAAACAGAAATAAGTAATAAGCCCAATGAAATGAAGATCAGCTCATTGCTATGGAGAAAATTTGTGGCACCACTAGGAAAAGTAACTGAAACGAACTAGAAAAACAATGCACTGCTTTATGGATCACCAACACTGGAACTCTCTTCAGGATACCAGGATTAATACCTTGAGAATACCATGTTCAGTCAAGCAGGTGGGTTTTGATGATGTTTTTGCAATTGGCATCCAGAAAAAAGCATAACTTTCCAGTTTGAATTAGATTATATATTTCAGAAGGCAATACATTATCTTCTTCCTAGAATAGACATGTAATTCATGGAAAATAAACTTCATACTCTGAAATTTCCAATTTTCTGTTTCTTCTGTCTGTAGAGTTAGAACTACTCCTTAACTTTATACATTCAGCCTGTTTCATTACAAAACTGCCAGGTAGACTACCTCAAGGTTTTCGTCCTTTCTTCCATACCTGATATTATAAATAAATTCTCCAGGACAATGAGTCTGAGCAGTGAAAAATGTTAAATCAAATAGAAATTGATAAAACTGTGAATTATTAAATAATATTAAAACTCTGAAGCATAATGCTGAGTATGTCTTTGCAGCAAACATCTAGATGATTTAACTATGGAAAATAAAGAATGCACTATGCTTTCATAATGTATCCAAATGTTTGTATTCTCACCACTGTGCTGGCCCATATTACATCTTTTTCTATTGCCTGAAGTGCTTAACTTTTTTCTAAAAATAGGAAAGACAATAAAAGAAGCAATTAAATAATACAGCTTTAATGACCTTCTGAGTTTACCTGTAAATATTTACTATGTGTCTTCCCCTTAGGTTATTAAAGTCATAATGCAACTTTAATTGCTTTTAATTGTTCTTGGCTAGACATGAAGACCTACTGCAAAACCTGAAAGATCTTTACAAACATTTTTTCCTAGATGATTGGGGAGAATGTATTGCTTCACAGAATTTCACTGATTTGTGGGAGACCTAAATTAGTAAAACATTTACAGACTATTGCTTAAGAAGTCATGGATTAAACTTAGCAAAAGAACTACGAAAATGCCACAAAAACTTTTTTTTTTTTTAAATAAGCTTGAATAACAGTGTTCCAAATCCTGCTGGCTCCATTTTCGATTGCTTTTGACAACTGCTGGAGAAAAGGAGTTTGGTAACAGGGTTTTGTGGCCAAAATAAAGAAGTTAACAGATTTCCTCATAGAGTTCAAAGGAGAAAAATACCACCACCACCATGCAATGTGACTCATGACAAAATGTCTGATTCCAGATTAGGAATGTTAAAGTAGCTGAAATGCAGATCAGAAAGCTGGTAGGTAAATGTCCATGAAATCCAATTGGACAAAATTGTTCATAGATAATGTGTAAAAATATGAAGCAGAAAACCTGTTAAAATATTATTTTTGGTTCATTTATATTTTTTTATTTGCTGCTCCTTATGGCAAGGAAGAGTTTGAAATTAAAGAACATCTCCTAAAAGAGAAGCACACCTCCCATTAAGCATTAAGACTATGTCACTACTACAAAAACATAGAAGATTGGCCTCTCTAACCTTCACACTAAATCTCATTTTTTTTGGCAAATTTTGTCATACATCTTTAAGACACTTTATGGTATAATCAAATGAAAGACCAGGCATCTTATTAGAGCTTATGCTATTACTGTTATGCAGGGAACATGGTAAATCCCAGAACAACAGCAAATCATAAAAGAAAGAAAAAGCTGAACCTACTTGTCTCCATACAATAAAATTATTTAGAAGTATTATGCAAAATATTAAACAAGTGCTAAATTCACAACTGTCCAGGCATAACTCATGCAAATTAACTTGCTTCTGCAGATTTCTTTAAAGGAAGAAAGCTAATTTGGGCATGTGAAGCACTGTGCACTCTAAATTACATGAGTGCAGATGATGCATTTAAGTTATTATCTTATTCAGATCTTTGTTCTTTATTTCAGCTTGTAATTACGCTTGTGCATTTTGTCTTAACTGTATTCGTAAAAATCTTGGAGACAGAGATTTGTTTTTCTCCTAATTACAAAAAAGAAAAGCCCCTGGAGCACTATGAAGACTAAAATATTATATCCAATGTGTGACTGTGATGACTACTGTGAGTAATGTACATAACTCTTAGTTCAGAGGTAGCCAACATCTTGTTCTTGATTTCTAGATGTATATTGTAATCTCAAGGTGAAAGCACTCTTGCAATTCCTTCGATTCTCTTAGAAACATGACATATATCTCATAATTTGACATAAAGATTTTGGCATAAAGCTCACATGATAGGGAATACACTACTACAGGTTTAGATATACATTCTCACTTAGAATCAAAAGCCTGTCCTCAGTATCATTTCCTGAGCACAGAAGCATGGTTGGAATGTCCTGCACTTGCATTTCGTATGGCTTATTTGTTTCTTGAGAAGATCAGATGGTAGTAGATATAGGTGGACCATCCAACATGTTCTGTCTTGATCAGGAATTGCATACCGCTAAGACAATAAATATATTAAAGACATTTATATGAAGAAAGATGCAAGAAGGTAGTTAACATTTTACAGCTAAATATCTAAGGCATTCTTCATGAAGTTCTATTTTGGCAACATAAAGTTTTAATCTTTAAATTATTTCTGGCACATTTACAGTGATGGTATCTGAATCAGGTAAGTTCTACTGCATATTTACTGCATATTCTACTGCATATTTGTAGGGCATGAAAATTATGCCACTACATGTTGTTTAATAAATGGAGGTAATCTTTTCACAAAGGTATTATCAGAAAAAAATACAGGTGATCTTTCAATTCATATTTTCTGTTATATTTTCAATCTTTTTGTAAAATTATTAAAAGTTAGCAAAGAGTTGGAAAATAAAATTATGTATATTGCATTGCTGTCTTGTTCAACTCCAATTTCTATATTTGCATATTGGGACTTTCAAGAAAAAACAGTCATATCTTATATATGCCCATTTTAATCTCCTGTTATTTCAGCCAATTACAACCATCCTGCTTTATACCACCTGATTTCCTTCAAAAGCAGTCTTTCTTGCTGCAAACTCAAATATTAGTTCACCCAGAGGCTGTTTATCCAATGCATGCTTCTGACTTGGCTCCTGTCAAGGGTAACTTTTGAGAAGTTAGTTTCTATATATAGCAGAATAATCAGTCAACAGAACATGTTTGCTGAAAGGCTGGCAAACTGAATCAGTTCAAACTGAAGTCTCTTTTCTAGCAAACTCAATGCATATCTTTGAAAGAGTATACTAGAGGTAGAGTTGATATTCTTTGTAAATCAGCTTTCACACTATTTTCCAACACTTGCTTTTGAGGATGAAAAGCTGCCTGCTCTAAGAGATAATTAATTCTTGACTCTCCCATTGCCCTTTCTTCTAGCCTTCTACTGTTGAGGAAAATTCCCTGAACTAAGCAAGCTGTATCAATCACTGTGTAAAAGAACACGACTAGTTACAGAGCAATTCTGGAGAAATAAAAAAAGAGTGTGAGAGGGCAACCTCATGTATTTGGTGTTCCAGACAGGGCAATGAGAAGTGTTCATATTGCTCAAATTAGGAGCTGGCAAATTCTATTTATTTGTGCTTATTCTCCACTACAACCTTGTTTTAATAATATGCTTTTATAGCGATATTCCAGGCATAAGAAAAGAGTATGATAAGCTCTCTGGGAAGATCACAGACCACTGCCAAAGGAATTGAAAACGATTAGTAAAAGCAGAATTTTGTTGGGCTAGCTGTCCTTGGGCCATGATGTTGTCTTGAAAGCCTAGAAACTACCAGAATAGGGTATGAGAGATGTGACTCTACTTAAGAGTACCCAGGATAAATCTAGAGGACTAGGAAGAATATATGCATGACAGAAAAGAAGGTATAACTAATAAATTAATATCTGTGTATAAATACATGTTAAAAAGCCCAATTATATCGTATAGTTTTCTAAGAAACTATTTAACCATGTACAAACAGATCCTCCTTGCAGTTACCAAGAGGTGAAATTTTTCTCTTTGACATGTATGGTGAAACCCAGCATTGTTATCCTGCTCTTAGTAACAAAAATACATGGGAGTCCCCTTAGGTATGGGTAACAACAAACTCTGTGCTCTTACAGACAGAACAAAATAGTAAACACAATATTGCTACTGAAGTTCGGGAAGATATTTTACTACAGCAGACAGAATTTATTCTAATAGCTGTAGAAGACTAATCTGGTAGCCCTCTATGATGGAGTGACTGTGTTGGTAGATAAGGGAAGAGCAACTGATGTCATCTGTCTTGACTTCTCTAAGGCCTTTGACATGGTCCCACACAACATCCGTGTCTCTAAATTGGAGAGATATGGGTTTGATGGATGGACTACTTCATGGATAAGGAATTGGCTGGATGGCTACATCCTAAGAACTGCAGTCAATGGCTCAATGTCAAAATGCAGACCAGTGACAAGTGGTGTCCTTCAAGGGTCTGTACTAGGGCCAGTACTGTTCAATATCTTTATTAATAGACATAGACAGTGGGATCAAGCGCGCCCTCAGCAAGTTTGCGGATGCTACCAAGCTGAGTGGTGTAGCTGATATGCTTGAGGGAGGGGATGCCATGCAGAGAGACCTTGACAGTCTGGAGAAGTGGGCCCATGTCAACCTCATGAAGTTCAACAAGGCCAAGTGCAAGGTCCTGCACCCAATGGTGCAATCACCAGTATCGGTAGACTGGGGAGATGAAGAATTGTGAGCAGCCCTGCAGAGAAGGACTTGCGGATATTGGCAGAAGAAAACTGGATATGAAACAGCGATGTGCACTTGCAGCCCAGAAAGCCAACAGTATCCTGGGCTGCATCAAAAGCAGCATGGCCAGCAGGTTGAGGGAGGTGATTATAGCCCTCTACTCCGTTCTGGTGAGACCCCACCTGGAGTACTGCATCCAGTTCTGGGGTCCCCAGCACAAGAAAGACATGGGCCTGTTAGAGTGGGTCCAGAGGAGGGCCACAAAAATGATCCGAGGGCTGGAACCCCTCTCCTATGAGGAAAGGCTGAGGGAGTTGGAGTTGTTCAACCTGGAGAAAAGAAGGCTCTGGGGAGACCTTCTTGCGGTCTTCCAATACTTAAAGGGCGCTTATAAAAAAGATGGAAAAAGATGGAGAAAGACTTTTTACCAGGGCCTATAGTGACAGGACAAGGGGCAATAGTTTTAAACTGAAAGAGGGTAGATTTAGAATGGGTATAAGGAAGACATTTTCTACAATGAGGGTGGTGAGACACTGCAACAGATTGCCCGGAGAAGTTGTGAATGTCCCATCTTTGGAAGTGTTCAAGGTCAGGTTGGACAGGGCTTTAAGCAACGTGATCTAGTGGAAGATGTCCCTGCCCACAGCAGGGGTGTTGGACAAGATGAGCTTTAAAGGCCCCTTCCAACCCAAACCATTCTGTGATTCAGTGATTCTGGACAGTTCAAGATGAACCTTCTTTGTGAGGTAAGCTTCAGAGTGTTCCAACAATAGGAGAAAAGAGAGTAAGAAAAAATTTTTACTCAGTTTTTAGCTTAGCCACTTGCATATTCAATTTATTTGAAAAAAAAATCCCAGCAGTATACACTACAAATGAGGATAAATGTTACTGTTTCCATTCCTATTAAATTTCTATTAAAGTTAGTAATAGCCTTCCTCAAGTAGAGATCACAAATACGGAACTTCAAATTACCAGCTATAGTTTAAGAGGCTTTTCCTACGATCTATGAAATGACCTAAAGAATGTACACTTAGAAGCCAGATAGCAATGTTTTTTTCTTTCAAATCTGCATATCCAACGCCTTCTTCTGTTTTATGGTAATATGCAAGCCAGTGACCTTGCTATTTTATTTTTATTGACAACATTCAGTAGTGTTTTGCATGAACTATTGCAGAATCCACATGGGGTCATCTGTATCACACTGCAATTTTAACTATCTTCTAACTGAATGACTCCCAGAAGGAGAATAAACACTACTAGTTCAAATATTCACATGCAAATAGGTATTTGTATTAATATCTATGTATAAATGACAATTACATATCTATATATGCCACCTTTTCCTTTCTGCAATACTCTTTGCTCTCTGGAATTTAAATGAACAGGTGTCCACAATTACTAGTAAAAGTAAAAGTGTATTTAAAAATATTTTTGTTTATGTTTACAGCTTCCTACACTGGATATGTCAGAATTGTTTACAGTGTCACTCACCCAGAATTTTATTCTCTTTCTAGAGAAGGTAACTAATGGAGAGCAGACAGTTTTCCAAAGCAGTGAATTTTTTTTTCTTTTTCTTTTTTCCATTACTTATCACACTGTTCAAAGTGGGGAAGTTTGGGTACTGAACCTCAGGCTGGAGGCTTGGAAATTTTTTTTTTCTGTAGGAATTCATTGCTGTGGGTGACCAAACAGGGAGGTAATCAATATGGGGATGAGAGCTGGAGACAAGCCAGAATAAGACACTACACATAGACAACTGTTGCTTGGTAGCTCCACTTTTCCTCTGGTTTTGGACGAAACAGAAACCTTGGCATATCTAGTGCCGTAACAAAACAGCAACATAATTGGTGCCTGTGCAACTTAAGGAGGCAATGTTGCTACAAGATGTCCTTACCCCATAGGATCTTGTAAGTCGCACTGAAGCCAGAACGTGGTGTAGGTGTGATCCAGGACCCCATCTCTGTTGCAGAAGCAAGATATCATCATGCAGCTGACTGCAGGCAACTTTGCTGTTATGAAAAATGGTGTTTCCCACAGCATCCTCTGTGGTGGTTGCAATAGCTGCACTGAAGCAGGGGCAGGTCCCACTGAGTTTGTAAGAACACGGAGTCAGCGGAGTGATCTTCTCCAAAGAGTGGGTCATAGGGTAAGATTAAAAATTTAAAAGTGGTAATAGGTCTTACCACCGCAAACTGCCTTTGGATATGTCTTTAAAAGGACAATATACCCATAAAATATTAAAAATAATGTAAATATACTACCTCTGTCTCACATTTCAGGAGATAAATATTCAAGCAGAAAGTCAGAGGCCCTTTTTTAACAGTAAATACCGTGTTATGTAGTTATAGGCAACATTACAAATTAGAGAAATCACCTGCCTTTCTTTGTGGAAGCTTACACTATAAACAAACAGAGCTATACAGAGAGCCCTTATACAACCACAGGCACCATAAACCTCACCAGGCAGCCGTTTGCCTTCTCCAAAACAGCCTCTCTCCAACCTGCTCTCACCCACGCTGCACGAGGTACTTTCATTTGTGCTTGCAAAAGCCCTGTGGTAGCAGAACGTCGGTTTGCCGTGAAGGTGCACAAGTAGGAAAAGTTACAACCTGCTTTAAAAAACCCCACGCTATTACTGACATGTTATTGAATGCCTCTCTTCCTGATTTTTTTTTTTTCTTTTCTCCTGAGACCTCAGCATTCTCTATACCATTTTCTGGACTCTATTGGAGAAAAAAACACCCTGAATCCTATGTAAAATCAAACACAGTTTTGTTTCAACTCTGTTATTACAACTCCTATTAGTACTTTCTGCTATTTTACCTGCCAACTTTATCGATGATATTGTTTCAGTATTCACGGGTTTTTTTTTCTTTGGTTTAACTGCTCTGAGACAAGCCTTAACCTTCAACATATGAATATGGAATCTCCATCCTTAGAGACACTAAAAAAATTTATTTACAAATAAATAAACTATATTATTCAAGACTGAAGGAGCCACCTTTGTGAGTGCTCCAGGCAGTCCCTTTTATATTAGAAAGAAATGAAAGAGTAAAGTGCAAGTAAGGTCTTGAGTATCATACTTATAAGCTATGTTTATCAGACCTTACCCAAATTCATATAGCTCTTAGTCAAGCTGACTTTTTGTCACTAAGAAAGAAATTAATATTTGAAGAAATGTCCAGATAGTAAATACTTACTATTTATTTTCATTTTTTCATAAAAGTAATATATTTCTATAAACCAAATGTTCAAAAAACCCACAACCCTTTATTTCATAATACAATTATCACTGGAAATTTGAGCATTTGAACAAGACAGCTACTCTTTATAAATCTGAACAGTTACAAGCATTGGACTACTCAATGGAATTTTTTAATAATCCACCATCCCTTTTAAGTTCAGATGATATTTATCTAACGAATTGGGAAAAATTATTCAAGAATCTTTTGCAAGTTTATAACATCTAACCGGCTTTCTGTAGTCAGGGAGAAAATAGATACACTTCTGTTAAAAATCTGTATATTTGCACTTGTTTATAAAACTCAGATATTTTTCCAAAAACGCAATGAAAACAAAAGAATTATTCTAAGCTTCCCACAGAGAGTCCTATTATTACAGTATTGGTCTAAACTGCTGCAACGTTATTTTGGGAACTTTATTGTATTTGAATTGTTCTGACAGAGGAGCCCGACCGATACTTCCTGTTTTGCACGAGACAGATCTTTTCTTTCAAGCACGTTTCAGCTGCGAGCAGTGCTAGGAAATTTCAAAACAGAGGCATTAACTCCAAACACTCCAACACGCAGCCAGCGCATGACCGTGCAACCACTGAATATATGCAAAACACAAGGGCCGGAGCTGTGCCCATCACCTGGGGCTGAGCAGAAGAGCACAGCCTGGGTTCGTACGTTATCTCTGCCCCGCACCCCTGCAATCGCTGCTCCTGAGCAGCCCCAGCCCCGTCGGGACAGGGCTGTCCAGCACCTTCAGCCAAAACCAGGCAGGGGACACACTGCTCCAAGCAGCATGGTGCTGTGTCCTACTGCTATTCTCTTTACTGGACTAGGCATAACCAGTGATAGTAATTTCTTGGTTTAGGTTTAGCACATTTTTATCCTCATAAGACAGGTAAACATCTGCATAACTTTCATCACTGAAGTACTTTGACAGACTTCAAAGGGACCACTAGCATGCTTAATCTTAAACAAGTGCGTAGGTATCTACTGAACTGTGGTTTCTAGCGGGGTTTTCTGAACTGGTGAGAACAGTCAGTACTGTTCTGAAGGTCCACCTTGTTTGTGTAGGGGTAGCCCATGAATCATACCTGCAGCATTTGTTCTTCCTCTGAAAATATCGTCGTATGCTTTCCATTGTGGGGTCACCTGGTAGGCGTGGATGAACACCACAAAAACCACTACCAAGCACATTAATGGCACCAGAGCAGCGGTGAAGAGAGCAGCATAGGCATTTGGAATGAAGCACCTGATGGAAAAAATGGAAAAAAAATGCTGTTTATAAACATGAGACACCTTGAACAGTCATGAGTGAAATTTTAAAAACAAATGTTTTTTGAAAAGGATATGCTTTAAAAACCACAAATTCTTTAACGCTATTCCCAGAGTAACCTTGGTAAGGTGCATTGGGTTCTGTTGGTTCTTATCTCCTTATCGTATCTTAAGGAATATAATATTTGAACCTTAAAAGTATGCATGTTATATTTTAGTCTAACGAATGTTGAAGAGATTTAAACTGTTGCAATGGAACAAATTATATTTTAACAAACTCCATGCATGCTATATTCATTTAATGTGATCACTCTTAGTCACCAAAGTCTAAAAGGGCATTATGCAATTTTCTATACTTAGCTTCTGAAACCACAAATTAAATTTTGAGAAATATATTTTTAAAATAATGAATAAGTTTTAAAGGCAAGATAACTATTCCTCCTCAAGTTGTTGGAAATTATATGTCATTTGCACTCTGCAGCCAAATGCTCACTCCCTCCCTTTTTTTTTAATTTGTCCTGTCTCTCCTTACCCTTTCCATGTATTAAAGTTATAATTATTTATAAAGACGTGACAGGAACATGAGCTATTCCTGAAAAAGAGTCAAATTACACATAGAAGACGATGACTTGAAGGATATGGAGATGATAGCTAAAGAGAGCTCTTGACAGTATGAGAGATCAGGGTTTTCTGTGAACTCCCTTGAGGTCAGTATGTGCTTTACTGCCACTGACCTACTCTAGAGATGACGCACAACGGAGCAGCCCAAGGGACGGCTCGGGAGTCAGTATGTCTAGAGAGTATGTGGTCACTGCTATCCCTATTAAGAGGGTGTAACTTACCCAGCCCTTCTGTTTGTCAGGTCAGCTCTGCTGAACAAGCTTAGCGTCAACGCTGGTATAATATACATCGGAGAAGAGCCTGGGTACGTGCTTCACTGGTATACCTGGTATACCTGCTGGGTTTGCTTGGCTGGACATGCGTACTCTGTCCAGCAAGTCCTGCAAGCCTCTGGGACTGCATTCTGTGTCAGCTCTTCCAGAGCATCAGTCAGGCACACGCAGTGAATCCCAAAACCATTTCCAGCAGAATCTAGATACCTTCTACAACTCACTTCAGGAGGTACAGGCTTAGTCAGACACCAAGCTGAGATACGACCTGATAACATCACTGAGCAAGTGAGTAAGCAGCAGGGAAGGTAGGAACACTTTATTGCAATTAAAGGTGTTTGTTTCACAGAATCACAGAATGGTTGAGGTAGGAAGGGACCACTGGAAGTCATCTTGTCCAGCCCCCCTGCTCAAGCGTGGACACATAATGCTAGCTGCCCAGGACCGTGTCTAGATGTTTTTTTAAAATCTCCAAGGATGGAGACTCCATGACATCTCTGGGCAACCTGTGCCAGTGCTCGGTCACCCTCACAGTGAAAAAGTGTTTCCTGATGTTCAGACGGAGCCACCTGTGTTTCAGTGCGTGCCCATTGTCTCTGGTCCTGTCACTGGGCACCTCTGAAAAGAGCCTGGCTCCGTCCTCTTTGCACCCTCCTACAGGTATTTATATACATTAAAAGACACCCCTGAGCCTTCCCTTCTCCAGGCTGAACAGTCCCAACTCTCTCACCCTTTCCTCATAAAAGAGATGCTCCAGCCCCGTACTCATCTTGGTGGCCCTTCATTGGACTTTGTCCAGTCTTTTGTACTGAGAAGCCCAGAAGTGGACCCAGAACTCCAGGTGTGGGCTCAAGAGTGCTGAGCAGAGGGGAAGGATCACCTCCCTCAACCTGCTGTCAACACAGTTGTTTCCTGGACACAACATCGGATCCACTTCATCCTTCTAATTTTTAATATTTCTTAAGTATGAAAGTTATTTTTGTTCCCCAAATGTATTCTTGAGTGGGCCCAATTAGCATTAAGACATGAAGGCACATTACCATAACCTATTCTGCTTGTAATGATTATACTGAAGCCAAGACTCTTAGCATAGGTATAGTCTTCTATAAAATCATATTTATGTTCTGAAACCTGTAATTTTTTTCAGTTTGGCATATTTTTGTATTTCAGAGATCACATATACTCTTAAAAAACTATTTGAACGTCTTGAAAGTTTTCTGTGACAACTCCTTTATATTCAGTTAACGAAAGCTGCATAAAAATGAAAACCCACAAAGATCGGTCACTTTTACTAATACCCCTAGGTACTTGCTCTAAAAAAGACACTGAAAATTTATGTAGAGAAGAAATACACAAAGCCGCATTAACCTACAAAGCTTACTTTGGATTTTTTTCTTGAAAGCAATGGTGAGCAATTCAACAATGACCACTGCTTCCTGTAAGTTTTATTCACACATAGTTGTGTGATGAAATATGTTGAAAGATATCTTTTATGCTGGAAATCATATGGGATATCATTATAGGGACCAATTGAAAATATTTATTATACTTGACACTAGGGGCACACATTTATTATTCCATTACCATGACACATTTGTCACATGGAACTACTGCGTGTCTTGTATTCCTAGCATTGGATGGGAATAGAAGAAAAATGTCCCAAAACATCAATTAAGTTGGTGTTCCAGAACACAACTATTCTATAGAAAAAGGCCTAGAAAGACTGATATGGAAACTGGAATGAACCACAAAATTACAAACCTTGTTTAAAGAAGAGCATTATCTACTGCAGTACAGCCTTCAAGCAAGTTGCTTTTTTTTTTTTTTTTAAACAGGCTCTAGACTTTGTAAAGTTCTTTAATCCATGAAAGACAGAGCCATTGTGCATAATGAAGTTATTTTTGTATTTCTTTCTTGGGTGAGTAACTATAAGGTTTTTGTTTTGCTTATTTTGAATCTGAGTAATAGCAAAAAAAATACAGCTACCAGTTGAAATACATGCCTTGTGCAATGGGGACAAGAAAAATCAAACACTATTAGCTTCTTCAGAGACTGTCATTTTATTACAAAGTTTCTGTGACTTCCTATTAACACTTTCTATTACCGAACTGTACTTTTTTTTTTTTACTGACTGTTTTGTGAAAATTTTGCTACCAGCTTACATCTCTTCTAGCATCGAAAAGACAGCTGTTTATCTTTTGTGCCAAGCTGACTCCACTCTTGTCCTTCTTGACTATTGTTATCTGACTGGAGGGTCCATCTTTGGTTCTGTTTTGACCACTTTGTTCTGACCATTGACTTTGTTTTGATCTCTGATGTTGTTCTGATTACTACAAATTTCTCCAGTAACATCAACAGTAACATATTCCCATTGGTTAATTCTCTTCCACTACTCTTAGCGAAACTAATTTCTTTTCATTATCTTCAAGATTCCCTCTGGGTAGCCTCCCAATCTCCTACCCCACTCATGGTGTCACTTTTCCCATAAACAGCTCTCTACTTCCATCTCAAATATTTCCAACTTACAATTTTTTTTTCCAGTTTATAAGAACATTAAACACATTATCCAAAGCCCTGTGTAGGTCTGTATCTGTTATAATTCTACAAAAGAGGCTAGAAATAATTTTAGAAATAATTGTCTTTAGTATGTATCTTCTCCAAGGTGTAATTCCATACTAGTATGTAATGATTTGTTAATCATTTTAGAACTTAAAAAAACCCCAATCCAGACTATATTAGGTTTTTTCCTTCAATATGAAGCAATAAGACACTTACTTTACATATTTTTTTGCCACAACTAGAATGATGAGAAACAGCTTTAATATATAAGAATTTTTTTCCCTCTTGAGAACTACTGCAGATGTTCATTCAATCTAAATTGATAGTTTTAAATACAACAAACATGGAGAGATTAGGACATACAAATTAACAGACAATATAATCTTACCTTTGGAAAAGACATAATATCAGAAAATCATATACATTTAAATCAATTAATTGATTAAAATGACCTCACTTATTGGCTAGCCAGAGTCAGGGCTTTTCCTTGGTTTTGCTTTTTTCTCCTTTCTAATCTATAAAAAGGGATTGCTAGGCTTGCTTTCTTCTCAAGGGGTGAAGCATGTTTATCTGACCCTTTAAGTGTCTTTGTAAAATCTTCTTTGATCTCTTAAACCATAACATTTCCTAAAATTTGGAGAGGGATTCCAGCTACATAAGATACAGAAGGTCCTCTTTTATTTTTCCATATATTTTAAAAGGAAAAAGAGAAAACAACTGACATGATGTATACTGGAACTATTTGTTAACACAATTACATCATTAATATTTAAAAATGAAAAAAAAAAACAAAAACCAAACAGCTAAGCAGCATTGCTAAGAAAATAAGGACTATTTAAAAACTTCAGGAAGGTATTCAGTGAAAGGACTAACATATTTTGTTCCCTTCTAAGCAAGAAAGATTTAAAATAGCTCAATGTGTTATAGACAGTTTCATTCCTTTATTGCCATGTCTTGAATTCTAAGGACGATCACCTTCAAGTGCATCTTGGAACTATGGAAAGTTAAGTTTGACAAATAGTGCAAGTCTTTTGGTCTAACAAAAAGTATCTGGTATTCTCTTTTAGTTTTGTCAGCAGGCAGCCAACCTTTTGACGTTTACTTGTCACATGAGTTTCCCTCCAGAGCTAGACCTAGATTATTATTACTGTTGCTGTTGTTGTTGCTATTCTTTATTTATTATTTATTTTAATTTTCATTATTATTATTTAATCCTGGGCACAAAGCTCGACAACTCTTCAGCTTCTCCCTTGCTTTTGGCACAGCTGGTTGGTGGGCAGCCTGGCACAAAGAACAGAGAATTGTGGCACCGTGTGAGTTTGCTCATATTGCGCGTGTTACATCAGGAAAGTAAAAGGCAAAGGTCACACACATGAATTTGCACTTATATTTGTATTTCATCACATCCATTTAGAGAATGAAATCTGTGTACCTAAACCCCCCCACTAACGAAAGCCAAATCTTGAATCATTTATTCATGCTTACTCAGCAAATTCTTCATGAAGTAGATGAGACAACACTAAAAAATGAAAATATGCAAGTTAGGTTATGATCTACGTACACTACTAGGGGTATGTTCACACACTCTGGGCTTTCTTAAAAAGCAACTTGCTCTGTTCCAGATCTTGGCTTTGTTGTGGAAGAAAGCTACAGTACCCTTGAGTTGGCACTTCATATTTCTTCTAGAACATGCTCAAAAATTTTCTACTAAGTCCAGAGCAGGCCAGACAATGGAAACATTTTTTGCAAATAATTACTTGCTAAAAAGTTGTTAATCCAACAATTTATCTGCAGAAAATTGTGTATGAACTGTATCTAAGCAACATACCAAAAACTAAAATGTCTTTCTTTTATGAACTCATCCTAGATGATGATATTTATTATCTGCTTCTGATGTTTTGGGCAGCTTAACAGTTTGATAATCAACCCTCTTTTGACAACATTATAGGTTTTTAATAGGCGGAAGCTCTGGGCTTTTAATTTCGACACAGTCGTTAAATATAACCCTCTGAGAAGAGCTGATCTCTTGCATTGCATCTCAGTATCACCAATAAACTCAGTTCTCTGCTATATGCTTGCTTGCAATTTCAGCTGACAGATTGCTCCTGTGTGAGCCTACATCTCATGCAATAATTCTTACAGGAGTTTATGCTGCTCCTTCTGGTCCCTTCTTCCAATTTTCTGCTTGTTTTGGAATACTGCTATTCTTTATATCAAATACCTTAACAGCTTTTGGCAGTGAGGTACAAAACCAAAGCAATAAGTATCCAGGTAATGCTGTACTATTTTATTTCCCTTAGCACCAAGCTAGAGACCCCGGTCCATGGACTCTGCACACACAATTCAGGATTGCTGATGTTTTATGCACGTGGCCATCCACCACGACGGTAGAATAAATGCAGTGAATCAACGCAGAGCGGCTCATCAACCACTGAGCTTTGAAGCAGAGCATTTTAAAGCAAACGAAAATCATGGTAATTTACTTTAAAACTGCATGCAGTAAAATGCAGGGTTTAGCAACTGTTTGAGACTGAACCAGTGGTGGGCATACCCTCAGAGCAGATAACCGTGTCAGCTTTTGCAGTGTCAAAGCCTCCTGAACCTGACCAATTCTCAGCCTGAACAGATTATAAAGTTCCACTCTTTTTTGGTTTTATATTGTAACAGTAGTCATCTTCCATGACTACATTAAGCAACAAGATTAATCTTTGTGCTGTGTTTTGTTTTCCACTCCCCTGACAGGGAAAAAAATATGTGGACAATTTTGTTTGTATGTGCTGGTTTTTTTAAAAAAATTGCTTATGTTGCTACGAACTGATGTGAAGAAAACCAGTCAGAAAGGATATGCTAAGCTTAAAATTGGTAACGTTGGAGATGATAGTCACTAGTTCCTGAGGAAATTCAAGCCACATTCACACCAGAGAAATTTGTGTTTCTAGAGTAGATAAGATTCTAGAGATTTCTACACAATTATACAAAAATTCACAGTGCAAAGGGACATGGGTTTAGACCTATAGTCTTCATTCCACTTCATGCCGTCTTCTAGATACATTAACAACACACCACACAACACCATGAAAACATGGACTCAACACGTATTAAAATTCAGTGGAAGATGCATTTAAAGAGAGTGGCCCAATCTAATGTGCTTTATGCCTGCCTTGGGCAATGGAAGGTGTTGTAGCACTTATTTGGAGGTTTTTTAAGCTTTACTGCGCAGACAGGAAGTTTGCAACCCAGCAAAAAAACAACTGCATAAATACAAGATGCCACCTTGCTACCTATCATTGCAGCAAGTGTTGGCCTGTGCGGGTATCATGGATTCAGCTATGGGATGGTTTAACATGAGTGAGAATTTGAAAATATTTTTGAAGTATACCATCAGAAATGACTCGCTGTCCATGTGAACCTTTTACTAAAGGAAACTGTACTGTGGCTGAGAACTAAAAAACTTTTCTCTCCATAAAGAAGCTTTTCTCTATACCACACCCTATGTCATTACTGCCTGATGTCTGTCTAGCCTGATAAAGAACAGGCAACCTCTCCAAGAAACCTGTTTCAGTGCTTCACAGCACTTACCTATAGAGACCATTTCCCGGTGTTAAACTTAACTCTTTCTTGGTGCAGTGTACGCACGTTACGTCTTGGCGTAGCCAACATGGATGTGGAAAACAGATTTTTCCCTTGTTTGCTGCAACTTTTCTTTATCTACTTGTAAATTGCTACAATTTCCCCCTCTGGTCTTCTTTTAACTAGTCCTAGATCTTTTAACTAGTCCTAGATCTTTTAACTTTTAACTTCTTTTAACAGTCCTAGATCTTTCAGTCTTTCTGAGCATATTTTATATTTAAGACCTTTGCCAGTCTCATTGATTAAACCACTTTGCTAATGTATTTCTTAACTTACGGGGTCCAGCACCTTTGAGAGCATTTCGTCTCAGTACATGAGCACAACACAAGGACTTCATGTGTCCTTAAGACTAAGTTGCTTTATAGATAGGCCAATACCATGTCTGCCTTGTGTGCCATAGCACAAAGTTGTTGATTCATGCTGAGTTTATCATCCACAATACGCACGAGATCTTTTTGTGAAGAATTGGTAAACAGCCAGAGTTATTCCCCGTCCTATTTTTGCATAGCTAATTATTCTTGGCAAGATACAATTCTTTCCACACGTCCCCACCAAATACCATACTCCTTTTTCAGAACAGATCTCAGATGTCAATAACGTTATGAATTATAACTGACAATAAATACACTTCTTTCCCAGCTTTGTGCTGTGGTAAATTTGAATGGAAATTCCTTTATCCCAGGCTTGTATTATACGAGGTGAATGCAGTATTTTCCAGCCCATTAGTAACCAAGGAAGATGTTGAATAATATTTGAAGGACATTTTAAAGTCACGATTCCTTGAGAAGTTTCATCTAAGAATTCTGAGAAATTTACCTCAGAACATAGTTAGTTTGTTGACAGTCTTTTTCAATATGTCTTGGAATATACAGGGAAAATTGAGATGACTAGATATGTACTAACTTTGCTCCAAAGGTCAGAAAGGGCAACAGCATGTTCTAACTGACATATCAGCCTGTTGAACAGATCTAACTGAACAAATATGAAACATGACAAAACATTCAGCTCATGAAAAATTAAAAAGCAAAAATCAAGATGCTTTTCTGGACAACAGACTACATCAGATAAACTTGATTTCATTCTTTCATGAGGTTACAGGTTTGGTTTATAAATGCACTTGGAAACTTTTGACACTATTTGAATTACACAGCGGGATGCAACAGGAGGAAAGCAAATTTGTAAAACCTGCTACACACCTACAACACTTACTGGCTAAGTGTTGCAGAAAAGAACTTGCAAATTACTGTGGATCACATTAAGCAGAACATACATCGTACCTTTATGCTGCTGCAAAGAGGTAGATGTCATACTTGGATGTATGAACAGCAGTTTATGTTGCAACGCATATGAAGTAACCGTTCTGCTCTAGTCAGCACTACCAAAACCTCAGTGGCAAGCTGTGTCTGGTTTTGGCACGTTTCAAAAACATGAATTGAATGAAGAAAGTTCACAGAAGATCTGTGAAGGCTACCAGAGGTCTTATAAATGTGTTCCACTCAGAAAGACTGAAAAAAAATTGTTTTGATTTGATTTGTTTTGTTTGTTTGGTTTTTTTTTTCTAAAGAGAAGGGACATGTACTGGCAAATTACAAGTAGGCAAAGGAACTGGCAGTCTACGAGTAGGCAAAAAAAAAAGAATAACACTTTCTCTGTGTTGTAATACTTTTTTCTTGCTGGAAAACACAAGCTGAGGGGGTTAAACTATACCAAGATTGGCTGATGGCTATCAGAGTAGTCACAGAAGGGATTAACTGTATTTAGCAGATCCACAAGGATCAGGGCTAGGTCCCTTAAAAGAGGATCCAGACACAAACTAGCAAGGTACTTTCAAGCCCAGAAATTAATACTTGGGGAAAAAAATATAAAAATACCTAAAGCACATGCCTTACAATGACAGATGTTAGGCAGCTCTTATTTCTCTGTTTGAACCATTCTTTCCAATGAAGCCCCTGAGGTTCAGTTCTAATGTAGACAAAGCTTTCTTTTCTGGTGAATGCTTGTTAAACATTTCCTAGGCAATCCACAGAGTCAAGCCCAAAACAGGAAACAGAGAAGATCATCTGAGTTTTCTTTTTTCCATTGTAGATAATTTCTTATTTCTACTCCTTTTCTTTCCTTGCCTCGCCTTGCCTTTTCTTTCTCCTTTCCTTTCTCCCCTTCCTTTCTCCCTTTACCTTTCCCTTCCCTTCCCTTCATTATCAATAACTGCAAACTATGCACATGCACAAGATAACTGCACACACCCACAGAACATGCCTAGCATCTATTTTATTTACATGCTATTTGGTATTTGACTGGGATGTTGCCTGCCAATGCCTCTGATGATAAGCAAGCTCATTTATATCCATAATCAGCTAAAATATTGCACAATCCAAACTGCATAATAGGAAAAGTAATCCTTCAGATGCACAAGGGTGAAAACCACATGTATAGGTCCAGTCTAACATTGCAGTGTTTACTTTATTCAGTACCCAAAATAATGTTTACCAAAAACTTTACTTCCACTGCTAATATGTCTTGCATCCTGCTACTGGTCAGAGAATCTCTCGCCAACAATGTGCATAAGACACAAGCAAGAGGATTTTAAAACAACCCATCAGCAAAGATTTTAATATTTTTTTCTTTTGCAAAGGGCAAAGCAGATTGCAGTACATTACGACATCCCAAGCATTAAATTTTTTTCCTAAGCTTTCAGAAAGCAACCATTGGTTTCAGGTGTACTCTGAGTAATAACATGGCATGCAAACGATAGTATTGAGTAATGCTTCTATCATCTATACTTATTAAGCATGGGCTATAAAGATTACAATTTCCATTTGCAGCATAGAATGAAAACTTAGTGATGTAAAATAATTTTTACAAGGCTTTTGAGGATGTCAGTGCCAGGTCAAAAAGCACAATGCAGGAGATTGCCGCTGTCAGGACAGTGCTTAGACAATCAGGCCTGTGCCTCTTTGGATGCATTTACATCCAAGTACCGCTTGAAACAACATTTTTTCAACCAAATATGGGTCCAATGTTGGCACAATACATCTGTCTGATTAAATGAATAGGAAAAACAAGGATCTAGGAAGAATTCCCATCCTCATTCAATACTGACTTTGTGGGGGACATCCACACTGGCAAATGAAGATCTAGGGATCTATGGTCAAGCATGGATCCTCTTACCATCCAAAATGCCTCACTCTGTTTTGCATCATTCCAACTAGATATTTTCAAAACAATGTCCAGGCAGAGGCAGACTGAGTCAAAAAAGTCATTATTGATGCAACTACAGCAGATTTTACTCCTTCCATCCTCTACAGTCTATCAACACTACTCCAACCCTACTCCAGGCCTTAGGGCTCTCAAAAATGCCCACATGCCACCTGTGAGGGCACACCATACATACCCTCGGTTTTGTGTTATAAAAACACTCCCTGGTTGCTGCCAATGCAGCTCTCATGTTGTTTCAGATGATACTCTGAATAGAAAAAACCCAGACAAAGCAATACATTTTATTGGTATGAAAACTCTTCGAACAAAGAGACCAGAGCAGACACAAGACGAAGTGCTATGTAGTTTTGGCTGGGGAAGAGATTTCAAACAAATATGAATGAGAACCAGTCTATGTCCCTTAACCTTTGGGCCAGGTATCAGTCCTTGGAGCTCTTTTATTTGGCATGAATGTTTGGAATTTGAGGCGTCATTTTATAACTTAAAACATTTTCAAAAATGACAAGTAGTAACCTCCTCAATTCTAGGAGGCCTAGTGAAATAGATAATTTTGGGTGATGGTGGATACCTAAGATGATGGTGGATACCTAAACAGTTGGAGAGAAGCAGGCCCCTTTATAGTATTTCAAGTTGGTCCTGAAAATTTATACAGTAGTTTTTTTCTTTGTCTTGGCTTACAGTGGTATGATCAAACTTCTACAGAAAACCCAGTGATGATTAGGAGAATGTAGCTCCTTACATTTTTATTACAGTGTTTATGTGTAAATTAAAATCAGCTAATAAAGTATATTGAAATACTGATTCATTACACTAAGTTCATACTGTGATAGTCATATTTCAGTAGTTAAAATAATAAAATACATAAATGAAGGCCTGAACATAAACTGGTCTTTCTGCAAATTTGGATGTCATAATTTTCCAGCCAGCAAAAGTGAATGCTTAGGTCTGTGCTGTTTCAGAAACTGAAAGCAGTGTTTGAGCACCTTTGTCTGAAGCAGAAAACTCCGGCAACTACAGAAAAAAAAAAAGTCATAATAAAATAATGTACTGCAGCTGCATAATGACCTGCATTAAAAGGAAGCCACAGTTTCCATTCTTTTAAAAATACATTATTATTACATAATGATGATGATGATGATGATAATGATTTTGATAATAACATTGTTTTTCTAAATGCTATGCACCCCTCACCAAAAAATGTAAAAACATGGTTTGATTAAAAAAAACATCTGGCTTCCAGCATCACTACACAAGGCCATGGATGCCTTGGTAAAAATAAGACTGAAAAGGCTGTGGCAGCTGAGCATTAATGGTCAGATGCACTCCGTGTTTCTAACAGCTCATTATTCATAACAACCTCAGGCCCACAGCAAGTTTTAAAAGAAGAAGTGACATGGCTTGGGTAAATTGAACACTGGAAGGCAAGCACAGTGGTATCATGACTCAGGAAGACACAGTATGTCCTCTTTCGTGATTCAGTCCTTCAGAAATCTTCGCATGAGCACACTGAGCAAGGACCCCCCCTCCAACTAAGCTGATTTTTCTACAGGACTGAGCAGGGAAGAACAATTTCACACCGGTCAGCACAAATTATAGCTGCCTCAGGGTACTCTAAATTACACTTGGCAGGCCAGAGAGGTTGTTCAGGCAGTGGAGGCCGACTGAAATGTGCCATGGCTTCATATTTTGATGACTCTCCAATATGCAAGGGTCTCTTTTAGCAAGAGGTTCCTCTCAGGAAATAGATTTTTTTTTTTTGTCTGCTTTGCAACAAGAGAGTAGCTCAAAATAACCAGGAGAGAGCTATCTGATTTATATTTGCACTGGGTAACTCCAAAAAATGGCCCTATGGTAAGGTGAAAGCAGCACTGGTTTATAACTGAGTCAAAGGGTGTTGCTGGAGCTTTCAAAGAGTCCTGATGCAGCCCACATCCCGCTGACATCGCCTTGGCAGGATGTGGTTGCCCACCAGCTCTCCTATATTCTTTGGAAAATCCCTGCCACTTTTTTTTTTTTTTAATTACTTGCAAACAAACTGTGTGCTTAACCCATGTTGGCCAAATTTCATGGGCTGTATCAAATTTTAGACTGAACTCTGATTTCCTTAAATCAAGTCGAGGTCCAGCATTGTAAAAGAGCTCGAATCCTGCTTTTATTAGAAAAAAAATCTTGGAAACGTATTCGTTACACACTGGAAATTTCTAACTAGACAGTTTAAGATTTTAACATGACATTTACATATGTACATGCTCTTACTAGAAATATTTTGCCTATTTCTAAAAAAATGTAGCCAGCTGTGAGAATTGCATCCTAAATGCAAGCAGTTGGGTCCTAAATACCCACTCTATTGAAATTAAAGGGTGTATGATGATTACAGAAGTTTTAAAAAAACTGACACTCTGCTGGAGTTACATTTGATGAAGAAAAAAGTTTTCTAATATTAGTGGGTTCCAGTCCCAAAGAATAATCTGTTATGTGTAAAGCACCTCTGAAATTTAAGATTACAACCACAACAGTTGTAAACAGTTGTAAAAGACACTTCTCTCTGCATGATATGTACCTGAAGCTATTTAAATGTCAGTTCCTGTTGCTTCTAGTTCTGAAAAAAATCCTTTTTGTAATTTACAAAGTAAATTTGCTAAAAATTTATAAGCTTTCTACCAGTAAGATAAGACATTTAGGAAAGCTAAGAAAATGTTAGGTAAAACAAATTAGAAACGTAAAAAAATGCACCAGCATTTATAAAGATTTCTTATTTTTAACTTAAACAATAAAGTGTTTTTGCTGAACTTCTACGATAAGCTCATGCCAGTGCTGTTACTGATAAGCAAAGAGCACTAATATAAATAAATGTTCTTGCTGATAAGTGAACCACAGGCAACCCTTCCTGATATTAGTGAGGGTTTTTTTTTTTAAACTTTGTCTCAATTCTCACCTCCAAACAACGCAGCCAGAGAATCTCCAGCTCTGGATGTTAACAGAGGCTGTTGCAATACATCGAGTTTTGTTTGTTTGGGGTTTTCAGGGTGGTTTCCACCCCCCCCCCCCCCCGGCTTTGCAAACGCACGCAGCTCTCAGTACGGCCTGTGCAGGACCCCGTGCAGAGCGGAAACTCGTGGCGTTACTGTTCTGGAGGAAGTACCAGTTTATTTCCTCACAAGCAGTCTGAAAAACCTAAATTCGTGAGCCTGCAGAGCAGCGAGTCTGCACCCCCATGCCGCTTATCGAAAGCGCTGCATCTGCCTTTCCCAGATGGTGAAATGGCAGATATGCGCCCAGCTGCCTGCGAGGCCGCCCAGCAAAGCTCGGCTCTTGGCTGCGGCTGCTGCAGCGGAGCAAATGCCGAGGGCAATGCCCAAGGAGCTCGGCTCGCCTCCGGCAGCGGTCCCACAGCCACCTCCAGCAAGGCTGGCACCACTTCCACGTCTGTTAGCCCTGGGATGACAAACTGCCACTTGTTGAAGGCTGAGCGTTACCGGCTCCACCAGCTGTTTATTAACAGGGTTTTACAAGGCTGTGCTTCGTTAGCCAGTGTCGGCATGCTGCAGAAACAGACTTTGAGATAAGCTGCTCCTTGCAGCTGAGTGTCCTGAAGCCAGTGAAGGTTCCTGGGGGAGAAGGGGCACCTACAAAGACGTGGAACAGCAGGCCCTGCGCAAGCACTGAGCCTCTGCCCCAAAAATACCCTTCTGGTTGGAGCTACAAGTTCATCTTACACTTCTGTTCACCTTCGCAAGAAATCTTACTCTCTGTGTGTTGTGCAAGTTCTTCATAAACACATGGCCGTGATGTTCCACCAGCTGTTTCACAGGTTATCCTACATTTACATGTGGTCTTGACCCATAAAGTAAAGGTGACAACTACACAAATGTTGGTATCAAAATGTAAAAGATTCCTCATTCAATTCGCCCTATTTACCTAAGAGATGGGGTGCAAGAACTGGAATTAGGGAAGAAACACTTTTCACCCTATAATTTCAGCAAAACAGTTGATTGAGTAAGGTTGTAGAGACCTATGGAATTAATTTGGAAAAAAATTAAAAAGGCAAGTGCTTTCCCTATAGCTGCAGCTCAAAGATTACACCATAAAGTTACTTTTGCTTTTGCTTAATCACTTTTTCTCAAAAGCAAATAGGGGATTTTCTCTGGTACACCAAATGTCATCTGCTTATGGGTCAAAGCAAGCAAATCTCAGATGAACCTTAAAAGCTGCTCCAAAGTGTCCAGTACATCTGTGAAGCACGTCACCCGCTTGTACAAGTATATTTTGGGACTTGGGTAATCAAATACTACTTCCGAAAGCATAGCACGGCTAGACAGACCCCCTTTGATTCAGTGCTGTACTTGGCCTCTGCCACCTCATCAGGATGATGGGAAAATGAACAACCCAAGAAATCTCTTACTGCCCATACTACTGCTGTGGATATTGTTTGGTATAAACAAAAATGAAAGCCGCGTTTGTGTTTGATTAATTTAAATCAGTTTATATTTCATGCAGATTAGCTCAGAGACAGGCCCATACCTTTGATTTCATATATAATTCAGCATGGGGAAATTAATTCTTTTACTGGATGTAAGTTTCAAATTAAATACAAAATGTTTAATAACAGTTTTTCCAGATTTTATAGAGTGATAATGTGGCAGTCAACCCTTTGGCATTATTTAGTTTTCTTCTAGTTTCTTTCCTCTACGCAGCAAAAGAAAGAGGAAAGACAGTGAGGGGAAGAGGAGAAGAAGGAGGAAAAAAAGGTAATGAAAACACAGTTAGACCATTTTGGTTAAGAAATGTAAACTCAGAAAGCAGCGGAACTTACAATTGCCAGAAATCAAGCCAAGGCTTGCTCGTTCATGTTTACATTGGGACAGATTGTCCTAACAATTTTTTGAAAGACAATTCTACATCAGTGGGAATTGCTGCTAGAAATTTCACCCTATCATCACTTTTACTCACATGTCAGAATTAATTATGAGTAGCACCATATTCACTAATGGAGGTACTCACAGAGTAACTACCAACAATAGAAAACTCTGTGGAAAATCCAGTGCACCATGAACAAAGAATGAAGAAGTGCCAAGATGCTGTTTTGAAACAGCAAAGAACAGGATCTTCAGAAGATTCAGTTTGAGTCAGTGCATGCAACAACAGTCTTGTCAATAAACCAGATCTATTGCATAATACAGCAAAAAACAATTTCCTTGTTTTTCTCTACTGGTGCTGTTACTGTAGAGCTAAATAGTTGGGAAAAGGGGAAAAATAAAATGCCTAAGCAATGCTTTTCTATAATGAGGACCCAAAATGTCATCTGCTGTTGTTTTAGAACATGGCCCACTGTGTTTCAGTCTTCTTATTATACCATCTTCTGGAAATTTCTCTGAAGAGTTTTATACTTACTTTTTTTTCCCTCCTGTGAAAGTAAATATTAAGGAAGCACCAATTATCAAAAGGAGAAGCAGCAAGAACATAGCAGAAGCTCTGTGTTAATACAGTTTAGGCTTCCAAGGCACTGGAAGCTCTGGAGTCCCCAGGCAGATCATCCCAGAAGTCCCAGAAGACTTGTAGCCCTCAGCATTTGACCAGGAAAATAAGCTGGTAGAAACCTGCTTGAAATATGTTAGAGCAGAGTTCTTGCTAACATGGCAATTTTGAAATTATATAAGGAGTTATGTGTCTGATTTCAGCTAATTCTCTTGCTCCTGTTTACATCTAAGGCTTCTTTCCCATGTGTATCACTTGTTGTCAATGGCTTTGAAACAATGATCTATTATTATGATTATTTTCTGTTTTTTGACTATTTAATATTTGTTACAGTTTCTCACATTCAAGAAAGTCCTTCCCTTGTACTAGCTTTCAGGGCAGACAATCCTAATTAAAGTACTTTTTCTATTAATTCTTTAAACCAAAGATTTTAATGTCAGTCTAGCTGAAAAAGGAGATGTTTCCATGTGCAAACTGTCAAACATAAATGAGGCTCATGTTCACAGTCCTGCCCTTTGGCATGAAGAATAACAAAATGTCATGCAAGTTTTTTCCCTGCTTCAAAACAGTATTTAGTGTGTACACTTTTTTTCAGTCTGCATGTTTTGTTGTAACATAATAAATGTCCAGGATAAGCACGCACTACAACCTCTTCTTCTGCAGCCTCTCTATTAGACACACTGATTCTGTACAACCCATACTGACAATTAACTTTAATGCTGCTAATACAAATCAATCTGCTAAAGCTGCGTTCCTTTGTCTCAGACGTACCTTAGCAGTTCGGTGAGATACATTTCTAATTACCGGTGCTGCTACATAGCCCAGGCAAGAGTCTGCCTTCCAAAGCACAGCTCACTGCACTAAGTACAGTAAATGTCCATCTACTTCACGCAACTAAAATGCAAACACAAAATTGACCTAGTGCAGAACAGTGCTGTGGTAAAGTCAAAAAAACCCCACCCTAATTTGTTTCCTACTCTTTTTAGGAAGATCAAATAAAGAGTTTAGATGTATATACTTATTATAAACAGCATGTCAGTGTCAATGAAGTAGTTGGAGCCAGTTGCTGGTATTGATCTCACTATTGCTTATTTTAGCATTTCCTGCTATATTCTAGCATAGCAGATGAAGGCTTTTCTAAACTGTTGGAAAACAGATAAACCGAGAACAAGTTTTTTTAGTAGCAGTAGGCAGTATTCTGCTAATTAAAGACCACAAAGTAGGAGGGACTATATTCCTAATTTCTTACACAACATGAAAGGAAATATGAAGCTTTTAAAAGCTGTCAAGTGGCAGGGATGCAAGCCTTCATCCTGCAGCTGTTCTCTGTTACTCTTGCCGTAGTACTACACAGGCTTCAAAGAAGTCCCTGGAGTTTTGCTTGGGCACATAAATCCCCTCATCTGAAGCTGTTTGAAGGATCAGGCCCCAAGGTCATCTGTGAGTGCAACTTTCACCTATAACAACCTATCCTTGCAACCTTTTAAAAGTACCTTGATTTGTCAGAACATACCAGTGGTTGGGAATTTTACCTTAATAACAAGTATTTTTCTCTACTTACTTTTCAAAATTCCGTCACTCAAATCAGCCAGAATTTATCTTTATTTTAATGCTTTAAAAGAACAACACAGTGATTGTGTCTGCTTCTGATGTTCTAACATTTGTTTAACATTAACAGTAAATATTTGCCAAGATATAAAAAGCACTCAACCCCCTGCCCCCACCCCCAACTATTTTCCTCCACTGAAAACATGTGTTGGTAATGAGGGATAAATAAAAGGTAATTAAAGCCATCACATTTAGCAGTGAGATATTTTTAAATAATCCTTAGCAGTGGGTAGCACATTAGGCAGCTTCACTGGAAATAATGGAGAAGTTTAGAAAATAAAGCACAAGTACAGAATACAAAAAGGCCAAACTTTGTACTCTCTTAACTGTTGCTACAGGTCAGGGAAGTAGGGTAATTTGCCCAGTGTGTATATACATACATATATATATATATATATATGGGAATGTCTATATTGTAGTGCAGTGTAGACATAACCCAAGTAGCTCTGGTTCATCAGAAACATTTCTCCTACAGTAGCACAGAGCTCAGCATGGGCTAATTTACCCTGCTGAGAAGGGCAAGACAGTGAATGGTGAGAAATCAGCCAGTGAAAAATGCTTTTTTCCCCCCACTGCTTCAGCTGAGTGGTTTGCACAGCATTCAGCCTCACATCCAGATGTCCAAGCATCATTCTACGCTGAGCTCTAGCAACAGTGGTTTGCAAAAGCTTCAAAATCCTAGGTGATTTGCCAGCGAATTGAGGAGAAAAGAGGTGGAAAAATTGGGGTAACAGGAAGCACAAGCTGGAGGGAGAGGACCACACGCGGAGTCCACGCAGAATATAAAGCAATGCTCAGGCATTAGGCGACCGGAATTCCACATCCATTCGTCATACAAACCTCTTCCTCTTAGCAAGTCTGACAGTTCAATTAAAATCCTTGAATGCTTTTTCTGGCTATTCTTAGCTATTTTCTTAGCTATTCCTGCCTGTAAAAGTCTGGTGTTTCAAGCATGTTGTTCTAAGATTGAGGACTAATTTAAGCGCTTTTGAAGGAATAGGGCAAGGGGAATCTAAGAGACTTCATCCAAATACTTGAACAGAAATTAGCTTGCTCAAGCTAAAATATTCCTGTTACTGGTAGTGGCACAAGTCTTTGGGTTTAAGAAAGCAGGGCTCCAGTTTAGGGAAGAGCTAGCAAGCCGGGGATCTGTGCCCAGAACATGTGCCAGCAGTGGAACAGTCATCCAACTTGCTGACACCCAAAGCAGCGTCCAGTATTTTGTATAACTGGGCTAAGTGTCAGTGCACCAGCCTGGCAGGTGTTTGGTTAGAGAGAAAGCATGACTGAATCTGTAGCAAATAATAAAGGTTTACGGGGTCCTCCTTGTACGAGCAGACAGTAATTAATTAGAAGCTGCGGGGCCTGTAGCCCTTGAAATAAGACTTAATGAAAAGTAGTATCTGGAAAGGTGCTTCACGAAGATTTTATCCTTCCAACAGCATCAAAACAAATGAACCTTGGGGAAGTACTTAGACAACACATCATGAATTATTATTGTCTTACGTTTTTGTTCAGGCTGAGTCCTGAGCCTAGACTATCCCCATCCTCCCACCTATCCCTATGAGTTAAAACTTCTTTATTTAAGAAATCTTTGGTGGGCCTTATTATTCAAACTTCCAGTCCTGGCAAGACTTTAAAGTAAACATTTCTCATCACGTGCAACTTTTATGCACTTTGTGTAACACCAAATATACAAGCAGGGCATAATAATTTACAGGTTTGTGCTTCTTTTAAGCCTTCCACTTCTTCACTACCGTCACAAGTGATGTGAACCCTGCTACACTACTAGCATTTGCGCTTCTCCACATGAGAGTATCTTTGGAAGTGTACACTACCTATTTTTGTGCATTGTGCAGCTCTCAGCATACAGGTGTTAAACAAACCAACAGTTAAGACAATATCTCAGAGCATAAGTTATCTCCATGCTTCTATTTTACCACTAGGTTGGGTTACAAGCCAGCAGGCCATGACTCGCTCAAGAAACCAAGCATTCAGACAGCAACTGCACTACTTGTTTTGTCTGAAATCCAGGTCTGACTCCTCATGTGAGGATATACAAAGTGCCCTTGACCCATTGCTATGCACCTGGTACTGGAACACATTTTCTGCGAAGTTTCTTTTCCAAATAACGTTGGCCATGGCTCCTAGACATTAATTTGTGCCTCGTGCCGTGCCCACATGTAAGAGCTTGATTCAGAGAAACTGCAACGTGAGTAACAGGAAGAGTCGTAACCCTCAGTCACAGAAAAAAGTTCATCATTTCCAGCTTTCTGTAGCCTTGTGTTCTCCTCTCTCCTGGATACTGCTGCACAGTCACAGATCCAGTGACTTTGCTGGAAAAACCTTTGCCTTGCACTAGACTGTAGAGGAGATAGAAGTGTTTGTTTTTTTCTAGAAAGGGATTTTGCTGGACAATCTTTTTTCATTATTTCTCACAGATATCGTCATGGCAGATGATATGATACAAAGATATATTTGTGAGAACATTTAGCTTAGCCTTTTCTGCTGTGAGATGTTATCATATCACTATCACTGAAACCAAATACATGGACACTTCTGTAATTTTAAAGTATTGTAATGGTACATGTGGGTCTTCTGTGCTCAGTTTGTTTGCCACAGGGGATTTTAAAGAGGAAAATGAATTAATCAGGTGGGACCTCCTGAGAGGGGAGATCATTCTTCCCTTGGGCAAATAAGTGATCCTGCTAAAAAAGAGACACTTCTAGAAACTGGAGGGATCGGCAGAGGGACAAGAGCACTTAAAAGTGCAAGGAACAGACAGCCATGTCTCAGAAATGACAAAAAAGAACATTCTGGGAACTAGAGGAAACTATACAGTCTGCTTCAATTAAAAAAGGTAGGCTAAAGCTTGACCATGCTTGAAAACCAGCTTGACCAGCTTTGGCAAGGACACAGTGGGCAGGGAGATATTTGTTTATAAACTTTTAAATTTGTATTCTGTCATGTCTAATCACTTCCAGTTTTGTCCTTTTCAAAAGTTACTTGTTTTAGTTTATACTCTAATAAAAACAGTCCTTTGGCCTTCTTAGGGGAGTTCAGTTTCAAGAAGAAGGTCTAGTCAGACTCAAAGCTTAGAGCTAAGAGTACTTCTCAAGTTTATAAAAAACATACTTTAATGCTATTGTAGGTAAGAGTTTTCAAACCACCCAAGTGACTTAAAAGTTCAAGATCCTCTAAGCTGTGCTTCTGGCCAATTTTAGAGTAGTACTTTTTTTTATAACATCTATTATAGCTCTGGACAATCTCTTGGGTACAAGTCCAGTAAACACAGTGTAAGTAGCCTTTAAACTCATGTTTGTGAACAAAAACTGATACTTGTAATTAAATCATTCTGGCCTCTGATCTGAAAAACAGATGAGTTAAGGCAAAACCCTGCACATGGGTGTGGTTCCACTGACTTCAAAGGGTATTGAAATTTTTACTTGTATGTAACTGCAGACAATTAAATTTTCAGGGTTATATGAGAAATTAGAAAGCTACTTTATTGTCAAGGATTCCCATTTTAGAAGTTATTTTGCATGCTTCTTTGTTTTGTAAGTGTAAGAGAGTTATAAGGTGCCATGAACCCAAACCCAGCTTCCTCTGTAAAACGTGATTGAACTGTTGCTAGCCTCAAGTCACTCACCAGTCTGAGGTTTTATATCTATACTTGCATTGGTTTCCAGAACTGTCTGCAGTCTGTAAATCCCCTGTGATGCAATTCCTCTGAAGACACATGGTAGACATATATTGCTGACATTTCTCTTCAAAGTAACCACCACCAATGAGACCGGGATGAAACTGGTGGGAACTAGATTTTATGTAATTCTTCACATTCCTCTCTTCACCTCTCCATTGCACTTTATATCTCTCTTTGCCAATATCTACAGTTTCAATTTGCCTCCATATGTTTTCCACCATACCAGGTGAACTGTGCCTTTTTACTTTAAGAGACCTATTAGAAATATACTACTCAGTTTAAACATATTGCTAAGATTAAACTCACTTTGAGAATATTAGCTAAAAGATTTTCAGAAATGAGGCCATGACTGGCTAGCTGTATATACCAGGACGACAGCAAATGTTGAACTATCTCAAGTTTAGGAACCACAGTGAGCTTTGGAATTTGATTTTAAGCTGAACTCTTGTCATCTTGTGAACTCATCTGTTCATAAGTTTTTCTTATTCAACAAGAAAAATTCTTCTCAAAAGGAGAAGGGTGTTACAGTGTGCAAGGGCATTAACAATTCCTGTAAAGAAACACAAATTATGGGTTTGGTTTATAATCCTGAAAGAGACAATCAGATGGGAGATAAGGAAAAAAACCCAAAACAAATGGAAGAGAAAGGTTATCCTGAGGTCTCTACTTATGTCACAACACAAAGTCATAGTGACATTTAATGTAATAAGAAATGACAAAAGGAAATACTTTTTTAAAACACTGGGTACCTAAATAATAGAACTTATGTCCTTAGAAGATATTTTAGACAGAGATAATTTAGCCAGAGATCGCAGCAAATTCAAACAGGGTTTGGAAAATTGTCTGTAAGACATAAAAACTCAGAAATATAGAAGGATAATATACTTTTTTGTAGAGTGATTTTAAACTATCTAGTTCAGAGCTTAATTCAAATTTCAGTTATTAGCCAGTTGGAAGGAGCTGACTCCTGCTTCTTATCACTAAAAAACACTAATACCTCAGCCATCATGGCAATTCTTAAGCAAGGATATACATTTTAGAGCATGGTTACTAGAGACCAGGGTAGACAATATACTTGAAATTTAGAGACACACTAGAGATTTCATTTACAAACATTGACAAACCTTCATGTAAGACTTTTACCGTAACACAAAAAGTAAAAAACAGGATAGATGGCAAATGCCTATCCAAGCCCCTTCTACAAGTCAGCTGCACACAGAGAATGCCCCCACTTTGAAGTTTCATGACATGATTGAGCCAATGGTTATTACACACAGAAATTAAGCAGAGGTGCAGCTATAGACACCTGCATCTGAAATAACTTGTTACTGTTTTTTAAAAGAAGAAGACATGAGAACTAATGCGTATTTTTGAGACGGGGTCAAATCTAATTACTTTCCTTAGTAAAGGTATTGTATCAGATATTCATAGAACCTCCACGTTTTTCTTTACACACGTCCAGATAGACTGCTCTTCCACCATTCAAATCCACCCTAGGCAAATACCTGTCTCACTACTTCTTTCATTCCAGTTATGCTGATATGCCTTTCATTGCCAAATTTTCCAGTCTTGTTCAGCCTTTCACCTCTTCAGATGAGCAACAGGGAAATTAGCAAGGGGAGGAGTAAAAGAGCCCTTCCATGGCAGTTAGCTCTTTCACACATCATTGAGTTACGATCTGAAAAAAATTATGCTACTTGGTGGCATTGATACAGACAAATTTACCAGTATCATAAAAAAATTCACATAATGCCAAAGAGCGCACTGTTCACGCCATATATAAACTCCACTAATTATGATAATAATCACCAATATGTATACTACTGTTATCACCATAGCAGCCTGTTAGTTTTATACTGTGACTTGTTATGGGAGTTATGGTACACAATATATGCATTTTTGTGTAGAATTTGTCATATCTGAAGAAGAACCTGTCATAATACTTCTTTTAAAGCACAAAATCCAACACAGCTCAAATAATTTTTTGTTCAGTACAAGCATAGAATGAAGTTCTTCCAGCATAGCCATCCTGTTGGCTATTAATTGTGTCCATGGCATTCTGGTTAGGAGCAAAACAGTTGGTCAGACACCACAGTAATGCAAAAATGAGTTGCCTGAAGGAGTGATCACTTAGGAGAGAGCTAAGATAACAGGCTTCACTGCTTTTATTATTTTAACCAGTGTTCCACCTCTCACATGAAATGAGCTCCTTAGTAGCACACCATTGCTCTCAAACTATTTCTGAGGCTGATTCTGAAGTCAGTATGTAATGACCTTGACTTTGGAAATCTTGTTACTTTTTCCACTACTACATCCTGGTTTGGAGAAAACAAACCAAGAGATGTAGTTCAACCTTTCCTCTTTCCTACATTCTGGCTTTGAAACTCCTCTTTGAATAATTAAGAGCAACTTTTAAAGTGCTATTTATGAAAATCCTTGCAGATATCTCCTTACAGAGTTCACATTGACAGAGCTGGATATAAGCTGCACACTCACTAAGCTTGGGATGATTTCTAACATTTGACGACTTTAATAAGATGCTGGAAAAGTTTTATATTTAATTGGGCAAATGAGTTGGACTGAGTAATTTTCCTCTACTTAATAATTTTATCAGAACTTAGGGATTTTTCCTTGTTTTTGAAAGAATGAGACATGGACATCAAAAGAAAACAACTGTGAAACTGTGGTTCACTGCATAATCATCAGCTCACTGTCTGATTGCAATCAGAAGACTTGATTATGCTACACACATTTCTTGTGTTTACTATGCACAGAGAACCATTTTACCATGAAGAAAAATACAACACTCTTGTTCGCCATGTTCTGCAAAGAAATATCTATGTGTATGGGATGGTATAGAGCTATGCAGCACGCCCTGATGTAGGGTGAAGATCAGAAATGGTCTGCTGTTGTGGACCTCAGATACTCTTCTGAGTTGAGAGACGGTGTCTATTAATGCAGGACTAAACCTTGGCTAAGATGGCTAGACAGCTTGTAGTACCCAGTGTAGCTCATTTAGATCTCAGTCAGGCATCCCTGCTTATCATGCACTGTACACATATACACATATATATGTATATACAAGTAATATTTATGAGTGCATATATGTATGTATATGCATACACTCAAACACACAGATATTGAATTCCAGCATCTACTTCTCACAGTAATTCCCTTTGTATGACAAAAAAAACACTGTACAGAATTTTGTTCAGTTATAATGAAATGATGTACACTGTGTCTTCCTCTTTTATTAAAGACAGATATTCTCCTGTTTTGGGTCTACTCTTCAAGCACCCACATAAGACGCTTTCATAAAAACAATTTGTAAATTCTTCTATTATTTTAAAAAGAAGTTGTGTGTTGACTCTTTCCTGCACATGAAGCATGTCATCACGACACAAAGTGAATAAGCATAATAGCTCATGTCCTAGAACAGCTATTATAGATTAGCTTTGCTAGAAAAGGGGCCAGAGTAAAAGAGGTAGGGAAGGAGAGCAAAAATATTTATCTATATATCTTTCCACTTAAATGTCTCAAGTTCTATGAAGATGTATTTTTTTAATTAGGACAGTTTTCTGTTTTTATATATAGATTTGAAAGGGCTGTGTTAATTATTGGCTTTACAGCAATGCTTGAATTGGGAACAGTTTGGAATATAACATATTCAAAATTCCAAGACAAACACTTCAGGAAATATATTTGACATCTTAATATAGTAACATTGTTTAGCAGAGAATATATTTAATAATCAAAGAGATAGGGGTTTAAGGCTTGGTTTGGTGTTGTGGTTTTTAAACACAGAAATGAAATGGAAAGAAAACATGCTCTTCTGCTCATTTCTGCAGCAGTAGCCATTTCTATCCTTTACCCTGGAATTGCACAGTCTCAGAAAAAAATAAATAATTTACCCACAAAGCAGACATGCTCAAGCTGGCTCTGCCAATGCTCAGCCCAGGATGGAACTGTGGAAAAGCTGGAGCAAAGCCCAGTTGCATGGAAAGTGCTGCACTGCATGTGGGTGACATACTTGCTTCATCTCCACCAAATGAGGAATCCCCCTGCCCCATACTGCATTTGCTTGTGTGCATATCCCCTTCTCTACGTGCAAGCAAATTAAATATAAAACAATAGAGAAAGTACAATAGCTAGCTTATGCTTTTTCGAAGGAAAACTTACAGATCACTGTAGACAAGGCCATAAATCTGTGCTGTGCTCTGATGATAGATTCCTCTCAGGATAATTAAAAGCAGGATCACAACAAAAGCTGGAAGCCCCCAGCTCAAAAGGAAGTAAAGCAGATAGCGCCTCTCTGTGTGTTCATCGTTCATCACCAGGACGTACCAGAAATTAACAGCCTGAAGAATAATGCAGAATATTAATCAGTAGACTTGGTGATGATTAGCTATCCCAAAACCCAAATCAGTCTGAAAGTCATAATATAGCATATTTCTGTCCCAGCATATGTTTATATATAAACATTTTTCAACATAAATATTTTGTTCTCATTTTCTTCTCTTAAGTAATCAAAAGAGACTGATTATAAAAATGTATGCTTATTTATGTAACTGTTAGATTTTGAATTAGACTTTCAGAGAGGAAGGGACACCCTCTTTAGTAGAAAATACCATTTTTGCAGTGCAAAAATAGCTTTGTAGTGCAAAAGTAGCTTTCTTCTTGGGTTTCCATACCTTCACAGAAAAGACTGACATGTAATATTGCTAAATCTGATCTGTGTTGAATCTTTTTATTCTATTGTTCAGCTCTGTGTTTCTTCTTGTAGGAAATGCACTAACCTTCTTCAACAGTTCTGACTGTGGTCCAGTTCTGGGCTCACCAGTACAACGAAGATATGGAGCGAGTCCAGCAAAGGGCCATGAAGATGATTAATGGACAGGAGCATCTCTCCTATGAGGAGAGGCTGAGAGAGCAGGGACTGTTCAGCCTGGAGAAGAGGAGGCTTAGGGGGATCTTCTCTATGTGTATAAATACCTGATGGGCGGGAGTGACGAAGAGGGAGACAGACTCTCCTCAGTGGTGCCCAATGGCAGGACAAGAGGCAATGGGCACAAACTAATATACATGAAATTCCATCTGAAGACAAGAAAAAGCTTTTTTACTGTGGGGGTGGTCAAACACTGGGCCAAGCTGTCCAGAGAGGTTGTGGAGTCTCTATCCTTAGAGATAATCAAAGCTTAAGTGAACATGGTCCTGGGCAACCTGACCTAGCTGACCGTGCTTGAGCCAGGGTGTTGGACTAGACAGTCTCAAGATGCCCGTGCAACTTCAATGGTTCTGTGATTCTGTGTAATAGTTTGTGTAAGAGTTTGAGAAAAAAATGCAAATAAGTGAACGTAAATTCAAATGCATCTCTACAACAATCTGTGTCTTCTTATGATCAACTCCTCATCAAGTGGCCTAACTAAGAATGTAAAACCATATATGAATCAAAATGAAGAAGTGGAATAATTGAAATCTCTTGAAAGAACTGGTAGTATGAGTAAGGAAACCCTTCAAGTAAAGAAAAATACTTAGAGTTTTGCTTGGATCTTTGCATGTTCTTTAAGAGGTTAATAGTAGGAAGACTTTCCTATGTGCTGAGCATTGTTTTATGCACATCTACACACATTACTACTTTCTAATAAACACCTAAACTATCCATAATAAAAACATGTTTTGCCAAATATTCCTTCACTTCCTCCACTTCAAACATATTATACCAGCTACAGCTCTGCATGCTATGTAATTATTTCTGGCCTTTTATATGGCATGAATAAGGGATTAATTTTGTCTTTTTCTGTCTAGAGGGCATCTACTTCAAGCTTGTGCCTCTAGCCTGTCTTGACAGTCAATGGAGAGAAGGCAGACATCTTCAGGCACTCACTGATCCTTACCCAATCATACTCATTTTTCTCCATTGTCTGCACAGTGATTTCATAAAATAATGTTGATTTATATCCTTAAATTTGCAGCTGTCTTTTGTTAGGATAGGTAAAATCCATATACAAAGTCAAGACAATTGCAAAATGATTATTTGTGTTTGCGAAATTTTGCAGATTCCCCACAGCCAAGGGTTTGTCTACCAGTTTGTTCAGGCAGACTGAATTTTCACAATCAAGTACTTAATTAGTGGTTTGTGGATTCCTTACGTAAGCCTCATCAGTTAATTATCATTACAGGGTTTTTTTCTGTGATTTATATAGCATGAATATACAATACTTTCTATCATGAATCATAAAGCACATTGTATATGCTAACAACTTGTTTTCAAAAAAATTATTAGTTTAGTACGCATTTTAAATGCTCCCTTAGAGAGTGACATTTTATAAATATGTCCAGTGTAAGTAATTCTATTAATTACATAGTAACTATTATGGCCTTTTTTATTTTCATTTGGTGATTGGTGCTATGTGAACAAAGGCAAAGTTTGTTTTCCTTAAAACAACACAGGAAAATCCTACCATGTAATTGTAACTGTCCTGTGTAGGTTGAAAGAACACAGAAAACCTATTAATTCCATTGTTGGACATTCACAGGAAGAAAACATTAAACAGATGAAAATGGTATTTGGAAAAAAAATCCACAGTTTGTGGAAAGATTTGGTTGTTCTCTTACACTGTCCCTTTCTCTCTTAACTTTTACAAGGGATTGAAAACCATTCAAGATTCTGTTTGTCACCTTATGCCAATAAACATTCTTCAAATTACATGCCCTTGTAGTTCTGACTAGGCTGTGCTTCACTGCAAGCATTTCCAGACAGCAAAATCCTTGAACTGATTTATGCCATTGTGCTCAGGGATTGTTGGTTCTACTAATTCCGGCAATCTGGTGAACATTGTTTGTAGTCATCCAACTGAGATTGCTTTCTAAGAAATGGTACCTCATGTCCTTGCTCCATGTTTGTTTAGCCATATTTACCTATCTCACCTCATTTATCACAGAAGAACACTTTAACACCACTGCTGCTGCAAAGATATAAGGGGTTTTGGATAGCTCACCATTTCCTGTGCAGTGACATTTCTATCTTTGTAATTATAAGTTCTTGTCTTCAAGCCCTTTTGATGTCCCAAAATTTAACCAATGAAATACAAATAGTGGAGCTAATTTTAGCAAATCTTTTCCTGTTGCCATGCTGCAGCAATAACCAGTTCTACAGAAGAATAAAATGTACAGTCCATTTCCCAGCTGCTCAGGTGGAAGAACAAATGTACAAGTTGTGATTGTTCTGATGTTAGAATGCAAAACAATTAGGAAGTCAAATAACACTCTAATGAGACAATGCGAACTTCAGTGAAGCTTTTTTCTTTTAGAATGAGGCAATTAATTGAAATTACCTTCCCAAAACTGGGGTGCTTTTGTTTATTTCTTTATTTATTCCTTCATTTATCTTTAGTGATAATCTGTGGATATCCGGTAAATAGTAGCTGCAAAATACTTTAAATAAATTCTTTCACAACCCCGTGGGAAAACTTCTATTTCCCTTCTTCCTTCTTTTTAGGAATTGCCACAGCTTTCATTTTCAGAATGGTTGCACACTTTCATATAATTCCTTTTTCAAAGCTGTTAAGCAGTCCATAAATCATTCTTAAAATAAGCATTAAACTTATTGTAAGATAAGTTCTTGTCTGACAAGTCTGCAGTAAATTTATAGAAAATCTAAGGTGCCATTAAATCCACAAAGGAGGAGGATTCGGGTATGGTGACAGCAAGCTCATGACATTCACTCTGGTTTGCTTATTGAACTGCCACTTTTGCTGTTGATTTACTCCACTGTAGCAATGGCTCAAAAAAGTACTAAGAGTCCACCTTTTCCAATAATTTTAGTCTATGTCAGAATTGGCAGTTGAGGACTACACAATTTTACTTTTTTCCTCAAAAGACAGCTTTTAACTTTTTTTTAACTTTTTTTTTTGGTAACAAGTTAGAAAATGCTAAAAGAAGAAAATTATTTTTCCTGATAAATGGTTGTCATACTACAGATTTGTCATGGGAAGAACAACAGAATACAGAAAGGTATCCTTAGTGTGTGCTCCTAAGATAAAAGTGCAGAGACTGTATTTGAAAATACAGGCTTATGCTGCAGCAACATACATTTTTATGAAGGGACATTTATCAGGATGAAGACTTCTGAATTTCATACATTAGTATAAGGCAAATATTTTAGGCTAAGCTCACTTTGTGGGCACAAAGAGTCATTTGCACCTTTTTACTCCTTTCCTTCTGCAGTTAAGAAAGCCTCATCCTTAAAAAAATGGGCAATGTTATCAACAGTCTGCAACTTACAGAAATCTCCCTATAAAAGCCAAGAAACAAGACAGTGCAATACAAATGAACAGGAACAATCAGACAAGCAAGGATGGTTTGATGTGGCCTTTGTTCTGACTCTGAAAATAGACCAGGTGATCTCTGAGTTCCTTTCCATTCCTGCATTTCAGTCAATACGTGGGTAGTAGCTATGTGTGTAGTACAAATACTGATATCAAATGTAAGCCTACAAATACAAGAAGCTAAAAATGTAAAAAGAATTAGAATACGAAGCTATAGTTTTTGTTGTTGTAACCACTATTAAAATATGATAAAATGCTAAGTATAATTACTATACCTAGCAATATGCAGAAGATGGGAAGTTTCAGACAAAAAGGTAAGGAAGTTGTCTTAGAGTCTAGAAAGTGAAGATATTTGATCTGGACTACAGAACTGAATATGTATATGTCCAACTGTACTGTTAAATCTATGTTTTCCTATAGACTTTTGTTGCCTGAAAATATTGCTCCACCACCTTTTGATCACTTAAAATTGTCTGGATTTTCTGGATGTTTCAGTTCCACATATCTGCACATATCCACATGCTGCTTGCACCTGATTATCACATCCACCCATTTCTGTATGCAGTGATCAAGGCTGACACTATCAGATTTGTATAAAATGAGTTAGTGATCAAGCATATGCACAACACTATACAGCCTCACAGAGGGCAGAGTGACTGCATGAGTGATACAGAATCTGTTTACATATTTTTCCTGTTTCCCAGACAGAAGTATTTAAGTCCCATTTAAGTATAAATACATTATTAATTCTGCCTTCCAAATCAAGCCATGTGTATTAAGTATACCATGCTGAGAAATACGAACATTCATTACGCAGGCATTTAAATCTGCCATTTAGACAGCAATAGCATCTAGACTTCCCAAATCAGTCTGGTTTTCCCTTGGATCCACAAGCTTTGCTAATATTGTCACAGGGACCAATTCAAGCACAGAGATGTCCCCAGCGCTCCTTTAGTGCCCTGACATTGCTTCCTCACTCTGCAATGAGAAATATAAATTCAGGACCTGTTCTCAATCAAAAGGAGTAAATTGTAGCTGTGGCCTGGGTTGATCTATGTTTCAGATTACTTCCTTCCTTTTGGGTCTTTCAAACTTCAGGAATTATTCATGTCTGAAGACCTGCACCTACAAAAAGGGGCAATCCCCTTCACTCTGAGTTTTACTCCTGGCAGCTCTTGTCAGCTGATCACTCAGCAGGCTATAAAGGATTCCCTCTTAAGCACCTTTGTCCCCTCAGATATTCATAAAGAGTCTTCATGACTAACACAAGCCCGAGGCTCCACTAAATGCAATGGGACATGCAAGTTCTTAGGACCTGGCCAAAGTCTACTCCATCAAAAATAACAATGGATTTCAACTACAGTCATGAAAACGACCAACCGTTAACAGTCATACAATTTTTTGTCATTATAAGTGATTCATCCTTGGAAGAGCAAGCATTCAAAATGGGAATCCTTTTGCAACTTAATGTAATGTAACACATGTAGGATGGGAAGATGAAACACTATCAAACACCAAGCAGTCAAAACATGAGATACTCCAGTAAAACGGCAACTTAAAAGCATTACTTTGTCCAAAATAGTAAATGTTCAAGAGATCTGAAGCGACTTAGGAATGAAGTGAATGAGCAGCTGTGAAGAAGAATATAATTTACAGCTCACAAAATAATTTAGGTTAGTTAACCTAAGAGAAAGTCATAAGCCACGCTAGGTGAAGGAGAAGTACAGCAGAAACATTTCTGCATTGAGACAGTAGAAAGTAACATCAAATGGAGATAATATTTATTCTTGCTAACTGTATAAATTCAGGAAAACCAACAAGAATAAAAAGAGTATAGTATCACTAGAGACAGAGCAGTTTAGATATCTCTGCTCCATTTTCACGAGCAGTTGCAGCAGCAGTGTACGTGACAACCATCTACTTGGAGCTTGCTAAGACCAAGCAGCACAGAGGCTGCTAGGGTTCTCAATACAAGTGAGCCTGACATAATCCCAGGAAAATGCAAGATACTACATGAATGTCACTGGGAGAGAAACTTGTATTTAGATATAGGCTAATCTGCAATTCTTGGTTTGGTCTGACAACCTGCATGTTGGAGCATTTGTATGGTAATGTGTGGAGCTGCATATATAAAGCTGCATGCTGTAATAAATGTGCTATGGACAAATCCTATTAAAATAACAGACAAATAAATGGCACAATTCATGCATTAGTGCTAAATATACATTTATAGATGAGGGCTTGATAATGTATTTTCCAAAAATCTCACAGCATGTTATTTTGAATAACTTACAACTGGTAATTTTCCATAACAAATTTGATTGTTCATGGTCTCCCACAGTAGTTCGGTTGGTTTTTACACCATTTACTGCTCTATAATATGTCAAATATGTCTGCTCTATAATATGTCTATAATATGTCAAAAGAGCGACGTCTGGAGCACAAGTCTGATGGGGAGCACCTGAGGGAACTGGGGTTGTTCAGCCTGGAGAAAAGGAGGCTGAGGGGAGACCTTATCGCTCTCTACAACTGCCTGAAAGGAGGGTGTAGAGAGGTGGGGTCGGTCTCTTCTCCCAGGTAACAAGCCATAGGACAAGAGGAAATGGCCTCAAGTTGCGACAGGGGAGGGTTAGATTGGATATTAGGAAAAATGTCTTCACCAAAAGGGTTGTCAAGCATTGGCACAGGCTGCCCAGGGAAGTGGTGGGGTCACCATCCCTGGAGGGATTTAAAAGCCGTGTAGATATGGTGCTTAGGGACATGGTTTAGTGGTGGACTTGGCAGTGCTTGGTTAATGGTTGGACTCGAGGATCTTAAAGGTCTTTTCCAACCTAAATGATTCTATGATTCTATGAAGATTCTGGCAATATTTATAAATGTATATACTCCTTATTTTAATGCAAACTTATGAAGGTATGTTTGTCATATAATACGAGTCTAATGACTAAAATGCTACTGACTCAAAAATTAGAGTGTAGTTGACACATTTCACCTGTAAGAGACTATTTCAAAAGACCAAATAAGAGATGCTTAGAAAAGCTATTAATTCTAATAAAAATAGTTCTCCAGTGTTTTGAGACAGTAACTTCTACAGGATTAAATGAGATCTGGAAATTCTTACAGAGTTGTAATGGATATTAGTGGAAAAAGTCTTTACAGGGTTCTAATATTTATCCTTGGAGCTGTGACACTCTAGGTTTAATAAAGACCATCTAATGTTTTGCCTCTCTAGTAGCATTGAATTGCAGAGATATATATACTAACAGAAATATTACTAGTAATAGAATATATTACTATAGATGTAATAGAAATACAGCCTAAGTATCAGTTACTTTTACAGAGGTTTTGGGGAAGGGGTGAAGAAGACTCAGACCAACCTGAATAAGCATCCAGCTGAACTGGCAGAGGTAAAGGTAATGGGTAACAGATGCAAGGGCAGAGCAGCTTTCCTCTGAGAGATGTTGGCTTATGTAAGCAGAGGCCAGAAATGAAATCTGCAGGGAAGAAGTGAACACGTGCGTATTGGAATTAAACAAAATTAATTTAATAATAATAATGAGAAAAAAAAAATCTTCAGTTTTCAAGTAAAATATGCACTCAGTTACCATTCCAGAGACTCAAGAGAGATACCTTGGACATTTAATATTCACCCAAAAGAAGTGACCCTTTAACACTGTCTAGCTCTAAACTAGCTCTAAACTTTTTGCAGACAATCTAGTATCCATTACATCCCTATCTGAAAAGACTAGAGAGACTCAATATTTATTGTTCAATATTGTTCCCCAGACTAATTGCCATGCAACATTAGACACCAGTTTTGTAACTGAGGGTGGACATTTTCCTCCATAAAATAAAAAGTGACATTATATTCTGATTTCAGTAAGGCCAGAAATTTTATCAAGTAAACAAACTCAAGAGGCATTTACTGTCTTCACACTGTCAGACGTAGCAATATTACACCCCATCACATAAGATAGCAATACTGGAAAAAAGGGAGTAAGCATCTCTTCTGTTGCCTAGCAGCAGACCAGGATTTCACACTCACAAAGCAGATTGTGCCTTGTGAATGTTTTGATAAGTTGATAAGGTTTTTTTCCAAAAGTTTTTTTTCCTGTTGATAATTTTTGTTTCCAAAGACATGCCAAATGTCAAAGGACTATACGTTGGCTGGATAAGTAGCCAATGCATTGTCTAAGGAACAAAGGTATTCCAACTCTGACTGCAATGAACGCTGCTAAACAATTTCAATATAATATTTAAAATTAAAACACAACTCAGAAACTTTTAGCTCTGTCTTCTGTGAATTTCTTTACAGAGGAAATAGTTCTACAAGCAGACTTCATTAAAGAATTAAACTGTTCACATAAAGACTCAATTTACCTACTCAACACCTGCAGTAACTGATGATTTTTCCTTTCCTTTACAAGGAATACTACTATTTTGACCAACAGCCCATTGGGCTTGTTAGTAATAGCAATTCATGGACTGTGCAGACTGGTTTTATGTATATAAAATCAGGAGATGGGGTGGGGAAGGAAGTTAAAGTATACCAAGTGATTTGGCATACACCTGGACATTGTATTTACAACAAAAATACATGTATGGTATGGGAATACTCTTACGCAGTCTCTCTACTATAAAACCATGCTTATAAAGGCAGGGTCTGTATACCGACAGGTAGACAATGTTATCTCACCATGAAATGGAAGAATAAGAATGAGCACAACTGGACTAAAAGCAATTATGAGATGCATTTCATTATCTAAAGGAAAAAAATGCACTTTTAGTATTTTTTATGGTGTTCATCAGTTTTCTGCTGGGACCTGGAATCTAACCATGGCCACATAACCATTCAGTTATTAAGAGGTTAACACTCAACTTAATACAGACTGCCATTTGCCAGATTCTGACGGTGCTATAACAGACACCATTGTCTGGAGTGGGTTAAACACAATTGAAATATGTGTGCAATAGCTGCCTTCCATTAGGGATAAACACAAGAAACGTTTGTGTAAAAAACTCCATAGCACCAGCTAGCTCAAGTACCAGCAGTACTTTTCCTAAAACTTGATCAAATGCTTCTACTTACAACATGCAAAATACAACACACATCTGGGTGGAGAGGCTTTACCACCTTTTGTTCTCTGAAGGCTTGTATATATGTCAAGGACAGACTGTTAGGCTAGAGATAGAGACAAAGGGATGAAAACACAAAAGCAGATTGATTGAGTCCTGGAAACACGTTTTTAGCACCTTCTGGACTGAATGTTGGCTTGAAAGCATTTTGCATCTGCAACCAAAGAAACTATAATTTCTAGCCTTTTCCTGTGTTTCAAAAAAACCAGGGTTTTGTTTATTAAAAAAGAGAAATATCTCACTATGTCAACAGTTTTCCAACCAAAACAATGTGAAGAGTCCAAATATTTGCTACAAATGCGTACCTTGCATGCATACTGACTTTTGTTGAAGAAGTAAAACAGCAATATAGCTGAAGTAATCACTCAGTTAAGAATTCATTGTAATTAGTGGCATTACAGTGTTTTAGACAAAAAAAGGCTAAAAGAGGCAAAGAAGCATTCACACATTATTTGCATATAATTGTTATCCTGAACCTTGGGCAGAAGATACAAATGAGAATTGGAATTATTACACAGAAAACAAATGGCAGACCATATTTTGAAATGTTGGAAGAAGAACCTGTAGTCTAGCTACACTGTTCCGACAAATGCTGGCTACTTCGGCACTTAAAAACGGAATGCACTGCAATTTAGTAGAAACACATGGAGCGCAGGCCACTGAATAGACCTTTCCCCCATAATATCTGAGGCTGTTAGGGAAAAGTACAAAAAAAGCACCTTCCAGATAAATTGTTCCTTAGACCTAACTGCCTCATGTTTTCTGTACTTTGCTTAGCTTTTAACTGTAGTGGGCAATCTTTTGTAATAACGAACCTATGACTTTAATAAGCAAAATTCCTTATACATTGGAATAAGTTGTTCCCTCTTGGAACATTAACAAATATATATTGGATGTCTTCCTTTTGATACCAGTTGTTTAGAGCTCTTTTTAGAGACATCGTATGATTTTAAATACCCCTTTTCAAACAATCTTTGTAGCTCGTCATTTGGTTCTATGCCAAGATTATAATATAATGCTTCTTCCTGGTACTTGTCAAGGTGACTAGACTTGACCCAAAATGTTTTAACTAAGGGACAACAAGTGACTTAAGTCACTCAACTAGCAGGCTGCTATTTTTGTTAATTTGTGTGCGATAGTTCTGTGCCACATTCAAAATTACGGTGATTGCGTATCACTCACAAGGTTCCTTTTGACAAAATGAAAAAATAAAAGTTAAAAATAAAAGATAAGTCGATGCACTTCTGTTAAAGAGTAAAAAGATCTTAGACAGGGTTCCCATCTGTCAGTCATTTACTCAATTAATCAAAGGATACTGCAATTCCTTTGTAACTCTAAGACAATTACCTAGCAATTACTTGAAGGAAATTAGCACCTGGGTATTCAAGCTAAGTCATCAACACCAAACTATAAATGAATAAAACTAGATGATTTACAAAACTGTTTGTTCCTGTGTGAAGAAGAGTACTTTTGTACTTCTGTTTCCAAGCAGTAGGCTGTCTCAGAACATCACTCCTCTGCTACCTCCTAGTTTCCAGCCTGCACTTATTCATGGTCAATTTATATCTATTCTTTTCTTCTGTTGGAAGCCTCTCAGGTTAAGCAGGATTTCCTCCTCCTTGGGGTTTGCACTATCATGAATTCACGGAAAGCAGTAGTATTCTCCCTCAGGCTTCATTTTTCAAGGTTAAATAAGCCGACCACTGCACAGCGCAGTACTCTGTAGAGATGCCTATGCTGGGCTGGACAGCAAAAGCAGTTTAGCGCCATGAATACAGCATCTGCTTGGATCAATTTATTTTGCTTCTCCGAGTAATCCTATGTACTGTGCTGTGAAACGTATACTCGCATGTGTAAAAGCCCGTCCTTGTGCAAAAGTCTTTGCAGCTTGCATACCAATTTCATCGTCCTCTACACAGGTGCCACTTTGATTCTGTCCTTCGTGAAAACACGTACTCAGGGTTGGATGGAGAAAAGCTGCAGAGCTCTCACAAGATTCTCATGCAACAGTTTTCTTATCTCCCTATATACCATGCAAATACTTCTTCTGATATATGGTAATACCTTGGTGATCATCTGGTACACACAGTTTTTCTTCTCATTTCCAACTGACTACCTCTTGCCACAGAATTAAAGTTTTGCTGTTAGCCTACAAGTAATGACTTTTCACCCTGTTCTAGGAAATATCCCCATATTTCACACTTCAGTCTTCAAAGCTATTCACATCTTTCTATACACTACCCCACTACCACTGTGTAGTGTCACTGCTTCTCTACTTTCTGCCATCAGCGCATTTTGTCCGGGCACATTATTTTCTGTTCCACAAACTAGTCCTTCAGGATCAGTGAAATACCTCTCTTCATTCGCCACTCTCTCATAGCTGTCTTTTCCCATTAGTCTGTCTCTTCCCACATCCAAGTTCTCGGACTAATCCTCCTCCATTATTATTTTACTAATTATGTGACATATCATGTATTTTACTACATTTCTCTCATAAAAGAAAACTATCATCAGACTAGTTTGGCACTATCTAAGAACAAACACACAGGAGTCTTATTCTCCACTTCATTTATCGCTATGTCTTTTGATAGAATTTTTTTCTAAACTCTTACATGCTTCTGAGACTGAATTAACGAGCCTGCAGTTGCCAAGATTACTTTTTTTACTATATATTACTTTTAATATATTATCTTCCAGTAACATAGTAGCACTCTGAAGGGAAGGATTTGTTAAAAGCACTTGCTGCAAGACCTGCAAGGCTTCAGGCCACCATTTTCAAAGTTAGGAATGGGGACCTTTTTGTTCCAACCTATGAATGCACCTATCCTTTGGGTTCTTCTTCTTCCTCAGTAGCCATAACCTTCACTTCATGCTACTAACTCTATTCACCATCTTGCCTTTATCCCAATGGTGACCTTTAACATCACTATCTTCTCTGAAAATGTGAAGATTTTAATTTTGTTTGAAGTCACACTTAATAGATTTACTTCTCCTGCCTCACTGCAAATTTTTACCAGAAATTTTAAATTATTCTCTCTTCATTTATATAACAAAAAAAATTGTCAAAAATTCCATACAAGAAGATTACACTTTTGTCAACCAAACCAAATGTACATGGCATATTCATTAATGCCAACTACTGTGGCCAACCAAATGTACATGGCATATTCATTGATGCCAACTATAGATGATGCAAGGAAATAAATCAATATTCTAATGATAAAATAATTTATTAAAATCTAAGTTCAGTATTAGCAGAGCTAAACTTGGCCTTGTTACAGAAATTTACAGAGAAAACAAGGAGTCTAAGTAAGAGTTGCCTTTTGAATATTGTATAAAAGAGAAAAAGGAAAGACCAGAAGACTTGAAGCAATTCCATACCAATCAGGTAAACAACAGCCAACTGAGGAGTAGGTTGGCTGAAACCTAAATAAGAAGTATGCATGAAGAATAAATAAGTGGAATACGGAGTAGTAGTAATACAACTTGCCATGGCAAGTGCTGAAATGCTACCGTATGATGGACTTTAAAATGAGGATACAGCATGTTGCACATGGAAATTAATCTTATCTGTACCTTGAACCAAAAGGTGGAAGTACTGAATGTCTTCTTTGCCTCAGTCTTTTCTAGCAAGACCAGCCTTCAGAAATCCCAGGTCCCAGCAACCAGGGTGTAAGGTTGGAGCAAGAAAGATATACCCTTGGTGGAAGAGGATCAGGTCTGAGAATACTTAAGCAAACTGGACCATGGTGCCCGATAGGATGCACCCACGAGAGCCGAGGGAGCTGGCAGATGTCATTGTGAGACCACTTTTGGTAATCTTTGACCAATCATGGTGACTAGGAGAAGTGCCCAGATACTGGAGGAAAGCAAATGTCACCTGCATCTTCAAGAAGGGCAAGAAGGAGGACCCAGGCAACTACAGGCTGGTCAGCCTCACCTACATCCATGGGACGCTGATGGAGGAGCTAATCCTGGAAACCATTTGCAGGCACATTAAGGATGAGAATATCATCAGGAGTAGTCAGCATGGCTTCACCGAGGGGAAGTCATGCTTGACCAACTTGATAAATTTCTATGATGAAGTGACTGGCTTGGTAGATGATGGGAAAGCAGTGGATATTGTCTACCTGGACTTCAGTAAGGCCTTTGACACCGTGTCCCATAAGATCCTCATAGACGAACTGTTGATTTACGGGCTGGATAAGCAGACCGTGAGGTGGGTTGAAAACTGGCTGAATGGTCAGGTCCGGAGGGTGGTGATAAGTGGTGCAAAGTCTAGTTGGAGGTCAGTGACTAGTGGTGTACCACAGTGGTCAATACTGGGTCCAGTCCTGCTTAACATCTTCAATAGTGACCTGGATGATGAGGCAGAGTGTACCTTTAGCACATTTGCAGATGACACCAAACTGGGAGGAGTGGCTCATGCACCAGAGGTCATGCTGCCATCCAGAAGGACCCAGACAGGCTGGAAAACTGGCTGACAGGAAGCTCATGAAGTTCAACAAGGGGAAACGCAAAGTCCTGCACCTGAGAAGGAATTACCTCATGTACCAACACATGCTGGTGGCTACCCAGCTGGACAGCACCTTGGCAGAAAAGGCCCTGGGGGTCCTGCTGGAAACCAAGTTGAACATGAATCAGAAACATGCCCTTGGCTAATGGCATCCTGGGCTGCATTAGGAGGAGTGTTGCTAGCAGGTTGAGGGAGGTGATCCTTCCCCTCTGCTCAGCACTGGTAAAGCCACACCTGGAGTCCTGTGTCCAGTTCTGGGCTCCCCGGTAAAAGAGAGACATGGACATACTGGAGAGAGTCCAGCAAAGGGCCGTGGAGATGATTAAGGGATGGAGCATCTCTCCTATGAGGAAAGGCTGAGAGAGCTGGGACTGTTCAGCCTGGAGAAGAGAAGGATCGGGGGGATCTTATTAATGTACATAAGTACCTGAAAGGAGGGTGCAAATAGGATGGAGCCAAGCTGTGTTTCAGAGGTGCCCAGTGACAGGACCAGAGGCAAGAGGCACAAACTGAAACACAGGAGGTTCCATCTGAACATGAGGAAACACTTTTTCACTGTGAGGGTGACCGAGCACTGGCACAGGTTGCCCACAGAGGTCATGGAGTCTCCATCCTTGGAGATTTTAAAAAGTCATCTAGATGCAGTCCTGGGCAACCGGCTCTGGGTAGCCCTGCTTGAGCAGGGGGTTTGGACAAGATGACCTGCAGAGGTCCCTTCCAAGCTCAACCATTCTGTGATGCTGTGGTAAGAGTAACGACCTTAACTGTATACATCAGACCAGAGTAGACTGAGTCAGTTTTTGGGCAATTAGCATATGTACAGAATTAACATATTATTTATAGCATAATATACTATTTCATCACTGTATGATCAAATCCAAGATTATATATGGGAAAATTTACCTATGGGTAAAGTTGTGAGTGCCTTTGAAGAAACCTAAATATCCTCCTTTCTTTTAGCTTTTTTTGCTTGGCACAACATCGTATGGCATGGAATATCCTTTTGCTCAGCTGGGGTCAGAGGACCCAACCTCTTGCCCACCCCCAGCCTACCGGCCTTTGGGCAGTGACGGGGGGGAAAGGTTGGAGGGACAGCCTTGATGCTGCGTGAGCACTGCTCAGCAGCAGCCAAAACATCGGTGTGCTATGAACACTGTTCTAGATAAAGATACGAAGCGCAGCACTATGAGGGCTGCTATGGGGAAGGTTACCCCCATCCCAGCCCAGACCGAATACACAAGGAACTACACACATTTGCAATGGTACCCACTATAAGCTGGGCAGTGCACATTTGCATGAACTCTACCAAACAGGTAGCTTTGTTTCTCTGCATTTAACATTTCAAGAGTGATAAAGGCCAATGATTCCCAGGAGACATCCAAAATATCAGCACTTCCAATTAGTTCTGGATTTAAGACTGCATCTTACCTTCTGCCAACTGTTTTGGACTTCTTTGGAAAGTACTGTATTAAAATGGTTAACGTTGTGGCGTCCCTTCAGAACCGTTCCAAAGAAGTACAGTGAAACTGATGAATTTGGAATACTTCGATGAAAGAATATTCCTTTTTTTTTTTTACTTAAATAAGATTTTTTTTCCTTGCATTTTGTGGCAAACCATATCACATAATCTATTCATGGTCAGAGAATATGCAACACACCACGAGGGGGACAGGAATGTTCTTCTGCTGAAATCCATACCTAATTGATTTACCATGTTCTCCTGAACTTGAACCAGTGTGTCTTAAGATTCTGTCCCAATTTTTCAGCCTGACAATGCAGTAAATATTGAAAAATTTATTTTACAAAGACCTATGTGTATCTGATGTGATATTAGCTATGGAACTCCTTCAAAAATACTAGAAAATAGGAACTTTCAGCACTGATATTGCAAATGTTAAAACCCCTAAGTAAAATAAAGGGTAAAAGTAAAACAATAAAGCAGTCAAGTATAATCAAAACTTGATTTATAATTTTAAGAACTGCAAAAATATTTTCACAGGGGGAGAATAAATCTGAGAGTAATAATCTTTCCCTATTGCAAGAAGTGCTGAAAAGGCAGCATGGGTTGTGCTAGGCGAAGTAAAAAGAAAGAGGACACCTTGCTATGCACTAGAGAAAAAGCTGTGGAGAAGACTAACCCAAGCAGATATAAAAGCATCAAGCAGCAGAACAACAAACATTTAGCTCTGGAAGAGTGCACGGAGCTAAGGCCTGCCACATCTGCTCAAAACAGTTTCGCTTTCTCATCCGAGCAGGAAGAACCCCTGCCTCCTGTAGCTGAGAACTAGATCCTTCCCCCCCGGGAGAAACCCGCAGACCAAGTGGCCGACTCCTGTAGAACACTTTGGAGTGTGCCAGTGAAGAACACGTCAGTAGACTTATGTCACATTTTTGTAATTTCTGTAAATTCCTGTTTCACAGTACAAACTCATGAAGCTTTAAACATTGTTTTATTCTAGACAGAAATGTCTTCATATATGTCTTATAGAAATGGTTCCTAACAGTGGTCGTTTCATTTCTTTTCACGTTAAATAATTTTTTTCTCTTTTATCAATTTTATTATTTTTATTTTAATAATTCAAAATTTATTTCTTTGTTCCATGTACGAAAATATTGTCTTCCTTATGGAGCTTGTTTACATGCATTTCTATTAAAAAAGAAAACAAAGAGCCCAACCACATGCTATCTGTCATTATACCAACCCAGTCTCAAAAGAGGAACAGTATCAAAGGCATAATTTACAGTGCTCTTCCTTTTGTTGGATTTAATTGCAATGAACAATAACATAGGAAAATAAACACATTAAAACTCTCATGTCCTCACTGAACTGCTCTCTTTTGCTTTGAATTTACTTTATATGGGTAAAAAAGGGGTTCCCTCCTTGAACACAGGGACACTGCTTAATAATAGTGCAGATGAATCATACTTTTTGTTACTGCTCGGTAGGTCAGGACAGCACTGATGTAAGCCAAGTGTTCTTCTGGTGTTTTTTGTTCTGATATTAAATGCTAGGACAAAAATACCAACAAAGGATGTACAAAAATTGGAGCAATTTATGGACACTAGCAAAAATTCTAAGTCACTCTTCCTGGAAAAAGTAACAATACAACACACAGCATGCTTAAGAGCACAGAGGAAAACATTATATACTTTAGAAGATTCAAAATACACTGTTTAACTGGGTCAAAAGAAAAGTTCAATAACTAATTTTTCATTTCATATTTATTCTGTATTAATTATGCTAAAATAAGCAGTTAAAGTTCCTTCATGAATTTACATATGAATGCTAAATGACTTCACTGGTCACTAAATTGTTTCAGAAATTACTGTAATTCAGAGCGGGGTGCTTTATAACTGACACCAGAAGAAACAGTACATGTGGGTTTAGCTTTATTTCTGGCTTCACTTAAGGCAGTGTACATATATATTAAAAAATAAGTACCTTATGAACAGCAACTTGTCCTGGTTTCAGCTGAGATAGAGTTAATTTTCTTTATCGTGGCAGGTATGGGGCTATGTTTTGGATTTGTGCTGAAAACAGCGTTGATAACACAGGGATGTTTTAGTTGTTGCTGCACCAGTCAAGGACTTTTCAGCTTCAAGGACTTTTCAGCTCCCCATGCTCTGCTGGGCGCTCGGGAAGCTGGGAGGGGGCACAGCCAGGACAGTTGATCCAAACTGCCCAAAGGGCTATTCCATACCATACAATGTGATGCTCAGCATATAGAGCTGGGGAAGAAGAAGGAAGTGGGGGGACATTCGGAGTGATGGCGTTTGTCTTCCCAAGTCACCGTTAGGCGTGCTGGAGCCCTGCTTTCCTGGAGATGGCTGAACACCTGCCTGCCCGTGGGAAGCAGTGAAGGAATTCCTTGCTTTGCTTTGCTTGTGTGCGCGGCTTTTGCTTTCCCTATTAACCTGTCTTTATCTCAGCCCACGAGTTTTCTCACTTTTACCCTTCCGATTCTCTCCCCCATCCCACTGGGGGGGAGCAAGTGAGCGGCTGGGTGGGCTGAGGTGCTGGGTGCTGCGGTGCTGAGGTGCTGAGTGGGCTGAGTGGCTGAGGTGCTGGGTGGGCTGAGGTTGCTGGCTGCGGTTAAACCACGACACAACTCCAAAGTCTTACTGTATAATTTACATGCACTGTATTTTAGAGATATTTTTGTGTTTATGAATTATTTGCTTAAAGTATGTTGATTATATATCATCGTAAACTGGCACTTTAAGAAAAGCCAGACAGCTAACTAAAATAAAACCACTTGAAATACTGTTGGTATTAGTAGTGATTAGACATCAGCAACCCTATGTTACTCATTCCCTTCCCCCAGCTGAGCAGGATGGCAGTTGGTTTCACGCTGGGTTCAGTCCCTGCCCTCTTCACTTCCCATTTTTAGGCTCAGGGACTTTTTTTGCCTCTCTGAGCAAGGCGGCAGGCAATCTGAGGGTGCAGGATACAGGGTCGGAGGGGGTGAGGCACCGCGATGCACAGCACAGCAGCTCGCAGCTGGCCGTGCAGCAGAAGTTAGCTGTCGGGGAAAGGCTGGGGTAGGTCGCATCCTCTGCAAAACAAGTCTGACACAAGTACCCAACTGCATGGTCTCCTCTAACACAGTTTATCCTCTGTTCCAATCATGCTGTCCCTTACAAAGAATGTGTTGAGTGATACTCATTGAGAAGTTATACTTTCTTCTTTTTTTTTTGTAAATAAGGAAAAATAAAGAGTGACAGGCTCTTAGCAGGCCCTAACCCCTTTAGTTTTATATACAGATTCAGAACAATGTATCTGGCATAGTACCCTATAAAGACAGTTCCTATTATCACCTCCATTTAGATCTGGGACAAAGATGCACGTTGCTTTGTCACCCCTTACAGAACACAAGCCAGACCTCCCGAGTCCCAGTGCAAGATCCTCAATAACACAACACTTTTGCTATAATGACGCAAATAGAAGCTGAAAAAGCCTCTTTTTAAAACCATAAAAAATATATCTACAGTCTTTTCCAGTTTCCAGTACCCACACACAGCTCAGGACAGTCTGAATATGCTGATTTGGCAGGTCCAAAACAAGCTCTTCTGATGGATGTTGACTTTCTACAGTAGGATCTGCTTTGTATTGTCTTCTATCTAGAAGCTCAGATAAGACCCCGAGCAGGAGATCTGCCATGACAGATTAATTGGCTCTAGAAGCTTCTCAAGTGGGATCTATATATGCTTAAGGGGTATATCGGGTAAAACTATTAATAAAGTGACTTTTCACTTTCCCCATTTCTGGATATAGTTTTTCTTAAAGTTTTTCTTAAAGTTCAGGTGTAAGTTTCCTGCAATAAGTGTACACAAATTTGACAGCATGACCTTTTATTACCTCTAAACTGAATTTAGGACTCTCTCCAGGGTCAGTGATATGTGATATTGGGTAATTAAAATTACTGCAAGGGAAACACATCTGTTAACTCCTGATGCTTTATGTAAATAGTTAGAAATGGTCAATGCCCTATGCCCCATGGTCAATGCCCCAAGCCTGTCAGTGTTTAAGAGGCATTTAGACAATGCCCTTAAAAATATGCTTTAACTATTGGTTAGCCCTGAAGTTGGACTAGATGATCGTTGTAGGTCCCTTCCAACTGGAACTATTCTATTTTTTGTATTCTACTCTCAAAATAACCTGAAGATGAGAAAGATAAAATCCCTCCCCAGAGCCTAGATGCTGGCTGGAGTAATCGGCAGCTCTCTTTCTGCCTGCATGCCCACAGGAGATTTCCCCCCTGTAGGAATCACAACACAGGGTAGGGCAGACTCACAATAAATTAGGGTCAGGATGCAATCAGGGTGCACCCTTGCTTAATATTTTAAGCATGGTAGCAGAGGTCTCCCATGCTTCTCTATATGGCTAGCCAGCTGTGAAGGATAACTATTTATCTATCTTCTTTAAAAAGAAATAGCCAAGATGTAATTACAGACACATAGCGTCTTCTGGCTTCACTAGTAAACCTCTGCCTAAAGATTAGTCCCCTTATACTGGTCTGGAGATCATCTTGAGGGGCTTTTCCTTTTCTTCTTCAGTTAAAATGCACTAGGTCAAGCAACGACCTCCTAGTTAAACTGTTAATGCTAATCTGAGTCATGTTTACAGAATTAGTGGCTGCGTAAGCAGCTCAAAAAGCAGGTACACTAAAAATGTACCCTCTAGTAGAAGGCTGGTGGTGGTAAATGGTTATGCTTTTCACCAGTACCTCTGTTGGTAGAGTGCATGCTGTCTACAGTCTCAAGAAAAAACAGAGCTTTACATATAGAAGGCAAGATCTTCACAAGACTCTGGGATCTGTCTTCATTTATTGGTTGGAAGAGCTATTATAAGATGAAGTCCAGTGTGATATGAAAGAATATTTAATTGAAGCAATTCAAGTTTCGCTAGAAGCTTTTAACACATAAAGAGAAATTTACTTAACACAAACCAAGCATTCTTCGACAAGGGCTAGCAGGTAAGTTCCCTAGTTCTACTATTATTTGTAACCTATGATAGTAAAGAAATGATGGCCTTATTTAAATATTTGTGGCACTCTTTGATCCAGATTCCTTCTAAATGTTGAAATACGGCCCAGAGAATGATCAGTTCAGTTATCAGTATCATCTACTGTATCATCAGGTATCTTTAACTGCTGTTTTCTCTGTCCAAAAGGCTTCATAATTATGGAGCAGAAGAAGAAAGTTTCCCTCCTTAAAAAAATAGAAGACAAAATCTTTGGATTTTGTTGTGTTAATGGAAAGATTGACTTCTGAACCCACAATAATCAATGTGAATTAGTAAATAGCATAGGCTATAACAAGCAGTAAAGATTTAAGACTATTCAACTTGAAGACAGGACTTTTCAGATGCCTGTAATAAAACCATCATGAGCATGCCAGCTGACTTAGATTATTAAATAGCATTAAGTAATCTCTTAGTAGTCATAGTTTATCTGTTCTGTACAGACTCACCTCATCTGTAAACAAGCGGGGGAAGGAACTGGGTCACTAGTGCTCTGAGCAATAACTTAGATTAAAAACAGACAAACAAAGAAAAATGCATTAAATATGCCAAAAAGATAAGGATCCTAGAACTGTGACTAACCTAAAGCGATAACATAGATTAGGTATTAAGTAAAACTTTTAGTACGCAAACAGTATTGTAAAAATAAGTTCCAGAGTGTGGTTCAAGTATTTATAGAATTTAGAAGTTGTATCCTGCTGCCATGGACTTCATTCAGGGGCACAGACTGAATTGCTTTTTCAAACTCAAACACAGAAACTTCCTTATCTAGCTAGAATTTGTCCTCTGTGGTTTTACCAACATGCAAAAACGAACTGCAGAGAAAGTCACTTATTCCTAAAATAGCTGTTGTTCTAATTGTCTTCATGCAAAAATGATTTAAAATAAACTGATATTTATTCTGGAATAGAGCATCTGCACGTGAAACTAGTCTGAAAAATTACTCTGTAATGCCTACTTCGCTATTTTGATATTCAGTGACTAGAGGTGCTGGTGAGCACTAGAGAATATAATGTTTTCTGTAATAGTTTCTCATAGTTTCTCATGTATAATGAGAATGCAGAACACATTAACTTCTTTGTCTAAAGTAAGTGGGTTTGCAGACAGTAGTCAAAACCCAGACTTAGCAAAATTTCTAAAAATAAAAAGTGATTCAAGTTTAATTCTTTAAAATGACCTCTCAGATGTTATTAAAGGGACTTCTATTAAAACAGTAATGTAGACCTAGATTTTTGTATTTAAAAAATAACTATCTACTGTCTGTATTTTATCTAGTAAATTAGACAGCAATATCCAAGGCTGGGCTATGTAGGTTCATATGGTTTAATTCCTGTTTCACAGTCAGGATCTCCTGTCAAATGCTAGAATTTGAGGACACAGTTCTGTACTGTCATTAAGTCAGCTGCTTTTTGCATGTTTCTGTCTTAATTACTCACAATCTGAAACATTATTTTGGTAAAGTAGTACCAGGGGACCCTGGTAATGAAGCACTTAGACATATTCCATGCTTTGGGCACCATTTTGATCATAATTGTATTTATTATCACACTTATTAGCTTCAAATTTCTGATGCACATTTATGGAACATTGAAATCAGTTCGTTAATTTGAGAATGGCTGTCCCTTTATTTAGAGTAACAGAAATAGAAAGGCAGCTTGCTTGCTACATTTTAAAATCACCTGCTATATTTTCCATCAATACATAAAATATTTGTATAGTTTATGAAAAGGGTGGGGAAAAAACTGGGATGTGAGACAGTCTTTTCATTTCACAACACTTCAGATATTTCAAAACCGTTCTTACCATAAAAATCCTCAAGCTTTGTATAGGAATTAGAGTAAAAGAGATATTTAATCTGTCATACCCAAAGCACAGCCAATAACCAGTGATTTGGACTCATCATATCCAGATGCAGCTGAATTTTAAGCACTGTAGATGTTCTGAAGCTACAGTAGGTAAAACAAGTTACAACTTTCAAATGCTGTGACTAGAAAGGTATACTACTGTCCTTGTGTTCTCTCATTTATACATATTGCTCTAGCTGATTCTTTCCAACATTTTAAATGTTATTTTAATAGCTTTAGGCTTTGATATGCATAACGGTCACAGGATTGAGTGGTGATCATACCCCTCTTGAGAGAAGCTGTGGGCCACGGGCTTGCCTTTTTATATCTCACTTTGTATAGATCCCCTCAGTCCAAAAGTCTTTAAACTGCATCCCTGGGCTTTTATTTAAAACAGACAAAATATCCAAAATACCCCTGCTTTGGGCTTTTATTGAAAACAGACAAAATATCCAAAATACCCCTGCTTTATCATATTTGAACAGGAACAGAAATGCACTCACTAGTAACTCATTTTCCGGGGACACTGTTGACTAGATTGGAGTTGCAGATATAGTAGGACGGAAGGACAAGAAACAACACATAGATCCCTGGTTTCATCAGACCCATGCAGTCATTCTCAGAAGAGGACATCCAACGTCCTGGGGCAGATGGGGAGAGTACAGAGGCAGGGGACTGACTCTGTCATCCATCAAAAATTGCATATTGAGTTGGGACAGGTTGATAATGCATTTCTACATCTGGTACTCTTCTCTGAAGATGATACATACACTCCAAGTTGCTTTCAAAGTCTTCTCCTGTATCAAAATACTTCGTTTCCTTGCCCTGATGATGATGATGATGATGTAGAGGTGGTGTCTTAAGGCAAATTTCATGCTAGATTTAAGGGCACAGTGGCAAGTTTATTCCCACAGTATTTGAGTCATCAGTGCACATGTAGAACAGGCCACACACAACAAAGGGTCTGAAAGTAAAATAGTAGATGACTTTCTGGATAGAAGTGACCAGTTAAAAAAGACAGCTTACGGTAGCTGCAAGAAATGAACAGCAGAACTTGGAGAACTCTAAGAACCCAGTTTAGGGTTTCACCTAAATCTAGCAGGGAACACATGGAACAGATCCTATGCTAAAGGAAATCTTGGGCATTCAGACAGAAAAGCTGGGTTTAAAGTATACTTAACTAAAGCAAAAAGGCCTTTCTGTGCCTGGACTGCAAGTAGGTGTGGGACAAACTAACTCAGGTCTGGATCAATTCTGCAGATCCCCCAGGGAAAAAAGCATCTGGAAAAAGAGCGAGAATCTATGGCTTCAGCATGAATTTCTCAAAGCCTCATCCTGGTATGAATGAGGCAGCTTCACAGCTACCAAGGGACTTTCAAGCTCTCACCTGAATGAAGGAAAAATCCTATTGCATCAGAGTAAAGTTGAAATTGTGATTTGGGTCTATTTCTACATCCTCAAGTTGTAGGAATATATTTTAAAATGAAAATTCAGACTCCAGAATACAGTTCTGTCATAAGCTATTTCTCAATTACACAGCCTTTATATTGCAAGGATTCACCCTCGGGGGCGGGCAGCTAGAAATGGGTCCGCACAGCTGTCCTAGCACTGCCAATGCAACTGGCTGAGCACATAAGACCTCCTAGAGAGAGGTAATTATTTACATCAGCTCTAAGCAGCTTCAAGACTCTTATGATTGCTGGGCATCAGTAGGGAGGCTCCAGTTATGGTTGCCACCTGACTGCAGAGATCACACACTGCATGCGAGAAAGACTGCATGGGGCAGTCACGACAACTTCAGGGAAACCAGACTTGTGTTAACATCCAGCAGGATTTGAGCCCAAACTTTTGTGTTTTTTTTTTAAAAAAACACCTCCTTGAAACAAAGCTGTTATGTGATAAATTTAAAATTATTCCTGTTTTCTTAAGTATCACTTATTTGTTATTCAAAAAGATCAACTTCTGGCCTTGACGCAGGTTCCACTTACTGTGACAACAAGAAGGAGTGATGCCACTGAAGGGAAGGGGGTATAAGATGGATACTAATTATAAGATGGAAAGCGAATGAGACTCCTGATCTCCAATTCTTGCTTTTTCTTCCCTGTAAAGGCTTAACACCGAGTGATTTCTGTCACCTGTTTCTATCAGCTCATCTCAAAGCAACACAGGCGGCATTCAAAAACCCCGAAGGTCTGTGCCGCTGCCCGAGACAGTACTGACCCTCTCCCACCGACCGCGATGCCAACGAGCGTGTGGTCACATGAGATGGTCTCCGGTGGGTTCAGCGGTGGGTCCCGAGTGGGGACCTTCTGCTGGACGGGGATGAGATGCCTCTCCCAGCAAGTGTGTCCCCCTCCCCAGCACCTCCTCTCCAGGGGTTTTCTTCCCAGCCACGGCAGCGCTGCTCCGGCTCTCGGCAGCTCCTCTGATTAACCTGATAGCTGCCAGATACTGCAGGACACCTTTTGATAAAAAGGTCACGACCAAAGGCTAAACAACAGCCTTTTTTAGTGCAAATACTTCAAATTTGTTTATTTTAGTTGTAACATTAGTAATTTATAAATCCTTCCGGCTTTAGTAGTGAAGAAGCGCTATCCCCCCAGCCACTTATATTTCATCCATTGAAACTGCATTTAACAATTCTAATTATGTGAGCCACTGACCCTACCTTGTAAGAAAACCAAAGCCCATTCCTAACAGGGCAGTAATTTTAGAACCATCTTCTGTTTCATTGTGTCAGACTGAAACCAGGAAAAGTAACTGGAAACATTTCAAATTCATCTCCAAATGAACCTCCTTGCGCAAAAATTGCTTTTAGACAAGAAAGTATTTCACAGGTGATTAAGATGCGATGGAATTTTTAGGCTCAAAAGTAATGTCTTCTACTGTACCTTCTAGAACAGTAAGGAAAGCTTGTCATATATAATGACCATGCTTTTTTTTTTTAATGATAGTGTTAGGTTTATGGTTGGACTCGATGATCTCAAAGATCTGTTCCAACCTATACGATTCTGTGATTCTGTGATTCTGTAAAACTGATATCCAGACCATTCTATGTACCACTAGCTAACTGACAAAACAAGCTGCAGGAACAGAAAATCTTCTGTGCCTTCACAGGATAGATACTGTATAATGCAGCGCAATGGAGAATTCTCTTCAAGTAATAACTCAGATACAGGATTCAGAGTGAGAGGAATAAATATCCATGGCTTAATAATTTTTTTCTGGGATCATTTTAAACGCTGGTCCTGCCACTCATAGCACAGAGACCAATTTTCTCTTGATGGGACAAACAACTTCAGACCTAAGTTCTTTCAAAAGAGCTGTTTGTGAGCCGATAGCTGCCTAGCCCAGTTTACATTCCTTCCCTGAGGTGACTGCAGCTCCTCTGCAGCTCTGTTGCTGTAAAACTCAGAGCTGTTTATGTTTTGCAGGCCCAAAATGATGAGTATTTCTCACGGATGTGTGGTAATTTTGCAGGTTAAAAAAGCCAAGACAGAAAACAGAGTTCTGAAAACCAGCTTTGAAGAGCGTACACTTAAATCACATATGCAAGGAAAACAGGCCGAGCAGAATGGCTTTGTGTATGGGTGCATATACAAGAAAGCAAACACCCTCTCCGCTTAACTGATAGTTCTAAAGCAATTAATCACCACATTTACTTTCAAGATGTGAACAAAAGCACTTTTTCTATAGCCTCCTTTTTTTCTAGGAACATGGTATTATCCTCCTTATCTTCTATTGCAACACAAGCCAAACACAAAGAATGTTTGTCTTGAACAGTCACACATCTCAAACCTGCCTCCTTTTAAGAGATCGTTTCTGTATTTAGTCTCAACATTTTGCTTGTTCCTACAGAAACAGGGACGTTTTTGCTGTGATCAAGTGCTTCAAACACTTCCTATGCTCGACTATACTAATAATAGCAAATGCTCTCCTCAGACCCCTCCCATGTGTTAAATTAATCAACACTAGAAGGTCAAACATGCATAAAGTAGCTTATGCACATTAATTTATTAACTGAAATTACCTCATCACCACATGTTTTGCTTTTCTGTTTCTTCTTAATATGTTCATGTAGTCAGTAACTATCACTGAAATAACTTCTGAACTCCAAACTTGTATTGATTCCTTGCCACTTCCACACTGATTTGTGGATGAGCTTGGTTGTGTTTGCTTCTTGACAGCAAAGCAAAACTGAATTTTGCCATCTCAAAGAAAACAACTTAGTTCCTTAGTTAACCTCATCTGTGCAGGTACCTTCCTGCACTCTCCCTCTCTGCCTCCTCCCATTCTCCTCCCCAGCTCCAAAGGTTGGGTCTGCAAATAGCTCAGACGGGTGTCCCCAAGCCCCTCGGCGCAGTGAGGACAGACCTTCTGCCATGCATGGCCATTAGCCACATTGCGTAAGATCAACTTTAATTTGTATCGTATCTTCAACACCAATGCGATTTCATCTGCCTTATGCTTTAAGTCAGCTGAATATGAGCTAGCTCCAGATCAAGAGCTGTATAGTTTGGCTAACACTGTGTAGTACTTGAGAAAAATAAGTCTTGCTGAGAGGCTGAGTCCCACGTTAGTTTGAACACAAAGCAACTCTAACTGCAGCTAAACAGTTTTTGTTCAGAGCTGGCCTGAGTCCAGCTTGAAGCACGAGAAGTGTATACTTAATGTCTGCCAGGAAAGGACTACACAGGCATATCCTTGCTCTCCAAGGCCTGATGAATAAAATGTCACTGGATAAGATTACTTTCATAAGCTTCATTTTTTGCATTGCACAGCCACTCAGATGGGAGTTGAGGGAAAAGTATTAGGCAAAAAAGTAGGGTTCTCCTAAAATTTTCCAGCAACTGCAGGCTGCCATGATGGCCCCTTTGGGTCACTGGCAACTGACAAAATTTGCAGTGAAGCAAAGCCATTCGGTGAGGTAGTAAATTTGTGCAAACCATCTAATTAGTAAGAAAACGCAGAAGTTGAGGGACACCAGCCCCTTCTTCAGTTCTTCATCACTAAAAATGTTTGCATATTAGAAGACTTATCTAGTTTCTCCAACTGTGCTAGCTGGTGTAAAAAAAGGTATTATCTTGTCCTACAAATTCTGCTGTGAACAAATGCAGCTACAGCAGTATTACTAACATGAATCATACTATAATTTAGCATACCCATACCAACATGTGTGTCTCTGCTTTTATTTGATTGGATGTAAGCATACAGCATGAACATACAGAATCAGGCAAATGGATTAAAACCCCGGGTGTAGAGCCTATGCCAGGCTGAACCTTCCCTACACAGACCCAGATCCCTCACTGCAGATTTTCCTCTGCTTCCCTGAGTTGCACACAGCCAGCGACCAAGCTCAGAATCTTATTTGGATGCAGTGTGAATGTAATTGAAAAACATAAGCTCTACTTTCCACTCCACATGACTAGTCATTTCAAACATTTCTTATTACAAAGTATAAATTAATATATGAAAAAATGGGATTATTTTCCTACGTTTTACCACATTTTTGTGTCGAGTGCAAATGTAAAACCCTAACGTTACAAAAATTAGTATCTACACAGAACAAATGAGCCCAAAATTCTAATACTTTTTTCTGTCCACAGTCTCAAACCTGTTTACTTAACACTTTGTTTGGTGGTATCTGTAGCGTATTGCAGATATTGCTCAAGACAGAGCATTAATTCAAAACGTTTTAGAGGCTGCAACATAGGATTCCCTTCCATTCCCTCCTTAAGTAAATTAATTGTAGAGAAAGTCCACATCAAACAGGTACAAAAACCCCACATGAATGAATTTTAAGAAACATTAGTCTTCTGAGCATTCAGATTGGAGCGTGGGTAAAGACTGCCTCTCAGTGGGCATGTCTGTTCAGCGTGAAAGCGAAAGTCATCTAATTAAGTGGAAATCCCCCATCGTCATATGTGTTCCAGTGGTTTTGTCACTGTCTAAATTAAACAGATCTGGAGGGAGTTTGCTATCAAGCGTTTCCCAAGAAATGCAGCAATTCATATGATTTACTGTACTTTTGTGTGCTGTTATGCCTATCATCACTAGAATTCCTACACTTAAAATAGAGGAGGCCTTTCCGGGAATAAAAAGGACTTTTTTTTTTTCAGCTGCACACATTAAAAGTGACCTGTTCTTCATATTAAAATTTACTTTGGATGATTTTATAACTTCTGCTCTCTTTTTATTTTTTCAGAAAAGATGGATGTCAACAGAGGTCTTGACAAAGGTCCCAAACTTATCGTTTTACCAGGAGTATCAACTCATTCCCCTCTAACCAAGACCATGGGTAAATAGCACTGCTCTGCTCTCAAAACCCCTAACTTGCACTAAATCTCTTTAAAACAGAATTAAAGAACATTTGCTTTGACCAGGAAGTAGAAAACGAAAATTAAAAAAAAATACACCCCTCAGGAATTAACATTTAAATAAAAAACAGGAGGTAATAACTTCTGTAATATTCTGATGATAGTGACTATGTGAAAACAAAAGACAATTCTGAAAATATTATTATCAGCTAAGTAAAGACCAAACAACTGTTTATTACCTTTGATAGCATACTCTACTATTTGACAGAGCAATATATTTTATTTGCTGTAGAGGTAAGTAGTTCAACAGTAATGCCATAAAACTGAGTTGGAAATTAATACATTTTTATAAATATATTGGAATTTGTCCTGTGTTCATTTTTGTCTCTGAATTTTGATTTTTGTTTATCGTAATTTTATTACACTAATCTCTATCTGTTCCAGAAATGTAGAGACTTGCAAACTTTCATTATTTTATCTTCAATCTCATAAAACTTCTTACTCTCAGGAAGCATTTTTGCAAATATTTACCTTAATTCAAAGTGGCTTCTGTTTTTCATTACATTTAACATGGCAGAACACACGGAGTAAAACCAATACCACTGTTTGCTCTGGGCCCTTACTAAATGATACAGGAAGGGACAGTTGGCACAGAGGTGGGGCAGAGGAAGAGGCATTAAGAAAAAGGTTAAGGGTGAAATGAAGTTGCAGAGGATCAGAGGAATGTTAAATTGAGAGTTTGCAATGCAACATTTTTAGAAAGTCTGGATCAGAGCAGAGGTGGAGAGGAAAAGTCATGGTTTATACCCCTCAGGAAGAGAAAATCTTTGAAGCCCACCTGTTTTCTTTGAAGGCCAGCTCTTTCTAGGCTCAAGTCTTGCAACTACGAGGCACATATTTGAAATGGAGGTTGCTTATGTTCTTTGCACAGGACTGACATAACCAGTTTAAGAACTGGCATCTGCGAAGAGGTCAGCAAGCCACAAAACTTGGAGAAGAACATATTTTTAGCATGCACTCACATTAGGACATTGCTGCACAGTGAAATCTCAAGCTTTGTGCTCCAAGAGTAATCGAACAGGTTTCTATTTATTTTATCCTTCTAAAACCTCTTTCCTCTAGGCCTGAACTGACCCTAAACAAAGGAATTCAGTCAGACTGGTGAGGCATGAGTCACAGGGGAAGCTGACTTCAAAATTAGTATTCTTTGGCTTCCCCTTTTCTCTCCCTTTTCCCACCATCTTCCCTGACTTACTTAAAGTTCTCGATTTCTTTTCTTCCTGATATCCATGCTAACAATCAAAATATTTTATTAAAAATTATCTTCGGGAATGGAAGCAAGACACACGGAAGAATAAAACCACCAGCTGGAAATACAGGAAGGGGCTACAAAGAAAGAAGCCAGAAGCAACTTCAAATGACACAGAGAATGAATATTATTCATGTTTTGAGGAACCACACAAAAAAGGTTACCTAGCCTTTAAAAACTCTGACAGTACTCAGGAGCAGTACCATTGCATGTAAAGAGTTAATATTTTGGAGTTGTGACAGTTACTTTTCATGTCTAAACGAACCCAGAACAGTTTATTGTTAAATTGACTGTCCTCTAAGAGAAAAACTGTGTTTGCAATGCGACAGAGGGTTCAAAACTGTGTTGCAGCTTAGTTAAAAAACAAAATGGACCTTCTTCCCCAAAACCCGTTATTAATTAATTATTAGTTGCATGATAAGTTAAGGTTTAATTCCCAATATGTTTTTCCACTGTGGCAGAATAATGTTGCAGGACAGCTAAGTAAAAACATAGCCACGCTGATTGCAGCAGTGAGTCTGTACTTGGCACCTACGCTCACCAAAGACGTGCCAGTCTTCGTACGTAGAGGTTGAAGGTATTTTTATTTGAGAATCTTCAGTGCTTTCTGTGGGAATGAACTGCCAGGTATCAGCCAAATTAAAATATTCTCCACTTGTCTTAAAATATTTCTGCCAGATAATCAGATGTCTGTGTAATTAAATGTATTTTAAACTTTAAGTATAGAAGCAATATTATTAGCTTTATCCAGCCAGTATGTTTAAATGTTTTTCACATTATTCCTGTCACTACAGAGAATTAATTCACAGCTGCAGGCTGGTCTGTCAGTTTTGAGACGCTGTAATAAACCTGCCACAAACACCACCATACAAATACTTTACATGCTTTTAATGAGAATGTTCCCTTTCTTTCCTTCTGAATTTTAATATCCTTTTATTTGTGATTTAAGGCAAGAAAAAGTTACAAAGACCAATTACGAAGGACTTTGGTACCATTTGCAAGCAGAAGGTGGTAGTGACAAGACTACTGACTGAAAGCACTTCTGAAAAGAGCGGGGACCGGGTCTCAGTAGGTGGTGCTGTGGGTAGAAAAGACTAGGCTAGCTGTCAGCAACAGAGAGAAACTTATTCATACACAAAGAGGTTCAGGAATACAGTTTATAGGTGATTGGTATAAACTCCAGTATCTGAAGTATACAAGCAGGAGCAAAAATAGACTAAGTGCCAGAAAAATATTCTCGCAATAGAATATGTGAGAAATCAGAATGAGATCATGGATATATTAGTGCTGACAACTTCAGTATTAGATGGCTAGTATATATCCTTAAGTAACTGTGACTTTCAAAGCAATCACTCGTACAAGTACAATGCACTGTTAAAGACAGACAAAACTTGGGCTTTTTCTGCCTGAACATGCAGGCATTATGGCCAAAGAAAACCTCTCTCCCCTGGTGCACAGGCATGTTTTCCTAATGCATGCTGAATACAGGTATCAAATTAAGAAGTGAAATGATGAAAGCACATGGTGTCATTAGTGCCAGACAAGTGTTCATCCCACCTACAAATTCAGCTGTGCATGAAATTCCTGAAATTCCAGAAAAGATTTGCATGAAAGTATGGCTAGTTTATAAATACACTATGACTTTGAATATGGCTTTTTCTTGTAGATTTACAAAACATAACCCATAGGTCTGCTGCCTTTTACACAAGCTGATGTAAACAGTAGATTCCTGATCACCATTTCCCCCCAACCAGTGCTTTCTACTGCAGACAAGGAATGGTCACCACTCACTGAATAACAGAGTTCTTTGGTATGACAGTGAGCTCAACCTACCCAGTGGTACTGTCTGACCTGCAAATAAGTCTTAAATAGTAAATGTTCAACAAAACTCCATTTCATCCCTGCCCTCATCCTAGTAAATTATAATTGTTCTTTTTTTTTTTTTAAAGAAGGAAAAAGTGGGAAGAGCTCCTCCTGAATCCAGCACTAGCTAAACATTCCCAGTTTCTAATTATTATATGTGGAGTTCATATGGAGAAATGTCTTTCAGGGTAATCTGCAAATGATTTTCATCGTTTCGTACATTCTCATATTGGCATTTAATTTGTTCGGAGACAGGAGGCTATGGCTGTTCCACTCATGAACTACCTCAAGCCTTCATTACTGAAGTTGAAAATACGATTAGTTCTTAAGACATATAAATTTACTAAAGTAGTTTGTATTTTGGGGAAGATTTGTCATTCCAGCGTACATAACAGAAAAACAAGGGGAGACTATTTGCAAAATTCTGTTTGTGAACACAAAATAATGCTCCTTAAAAATAATTTCCTCCTCCCCCTTTTGCCCCCTTTTCCTTCCCTGGATAATGGGAAAGCTACCAATGGAACCACTGGAACTGATCTTGCCTGTTTCTGTTCCAGCTGCTAACAAAAAGGAAAAGTCTTCTTTCCTGCGGAAAAAGGATTGAAGGCTCTGGCTCCAGTATAATTGTTTATAGCTCCCTAAGGTGTTCAACTACTCACTTCACTCCTTTGTAAATTTATATGTTGAAACAAAAGGAGATATTTATATGTAACCATGGTATGTTTTTAGCACTGCGAGGGCTACTATAGGAAGAACCTTTCTGACTTTATGGTTTCAACCCCTTTCTCAAGGGAGAGATTTTTCAGGAAAATAATTCATTGTTTGAGTGGAGGTTAATGGCATTGTTAATTTATAGAAAGGCATCATCAATAGTTTAAGAACTTTTTACTGGTCAATCAGTACTTACCCTGGTAAGTACTTACCCTGGTCAATCAGTAACAGATAAACCACGTTATGAGGGGGAACGGTATAAGTGATTAATTCCAAATCTCACATAAACTTCTAAGTAGCACATGGAAAATTACAAAGTGTCTGCCCTGTGGTAAGAATTTAGCATCCTATCTACTGTGGAAAAATCTAGGAAAATACACAAGAAAATGAGAGAGGGCTCTGCAGATAAAATTTTAAACACTTTCAAGTAAACTATTTTGAGAAACATAAAAAATAATAACTATATTTACATTTACCTACATTAAATTTAAAAGTGGCTACTATTATTTAAGTCACTTTGTTTAAACATTAACATCTTAACCTAACAATGAATATATACCATCAATTTAAAAACAGACAAGAAGAATACTGCTTACCCGAATACTGACCCCAAATAACCCTTCACAGACTTAAATTCCAGCAAGTTACTCTCAGGTAGTGGAACTGCTTTCTAACAGAAAATTTAACACAGAATTTGAGCTGTTGTCAATAGGAAGCTCTTAAAGTTTAAGGTAGAAATGCCTGCTCAGAGTGGAATCTTTCAAAGAAAATCCTAATAGCTAGAGGACTAAATTTCTGGAAAAGCAATATAGTCTAGATCTTAACTCTGGTTAGTGTCTCAAAGACAAAATGGAATTATAAAATTGGTAGACAAAATTTAGATTTTTACTAAGAATATGCTTACGTTTTGGTTCTTTATGTACTGGAGTAAACAGACCACTGGTCTAGGACTGAAGGGACCTGGGTTTGAATCCTGGCTCTGCTGTATCCTAATGTAAAGACTCACAGAAGAGTAAGGATGCTTCTCTGCCTCTCACTTTCTCCATCTACAACATATATATTTAAAATACCTTTTTAAGCACTTTGCAATGGGCTGTGAAAAAATGACACATAAGTATTACATGCTGTTGCTGTGTTTATTTTTAAAACCATCTGTCACTTGAAAGAATAGGAGACAAGTTGTCATGCTTGAGCCATGCAGCTGCTTTTCAGATCTCTACTGACCTAAGGCTACAAAGATTAATAAGTAATACCATAATTATGAATGGTGGTTAAACAGCAATCTAGATTCCAAAGCCAAAATATACAGTTCTCTTTCATGTATATAAACTTGCCCCAAATTAAACAAACTAGCTTCAAAGGTCTACAAGAGCAGAACTGAACTCTGTCACCTTTGCAGGCCACTTTATTTGAGAACACTGTCCTTGATGTGTTAAAGTTCACTGGGCTACATTCACACTGTTTGTTATTAAACATTAAATCTGATTCTGCGGAAAAAAATATTCTTTTTCTGGAATGTTACACCCTGTGCCAGAAGCTTACAATTTACAGCTCTACTGACACCATTTGAAACTTCAGCCTATAAAAAGACCTAGCGTAGTATTTTCTAGTGGTGTTTTCACTTCTGTTTTTCCTACCATAGCAATCAGAAGACATCAAGGCCCTTCCACACTGGGAGGTTTTCATCTGCCAAGCTTAGCTTCATCATATTATTTGATTCAGGAGACACCCAGCTGGCTGAAACATTTTATGCCAACGCATATGATCATTTTTGCCTAGAGGAGTAGTTTTGACTATTTTGACTATAGTCCCCTAGACATCACTGCAAAAAGTCTATGCTGACACAGCAATATCAACAAAAAGGTATTAATGTCATGACCACTATGACAGAATAATGTTAAATTGCAGCAGTGGCTACTTGTGGAAGCTTTACTTGTAGAAGATACGGTGAATGAGCCAAGATTTCCTGGTACACTTCTGGAACTACTCATTATACCATCCTCAGTTCACTCATTTTGAAGTTGCAAGGTGTACAGTAGAGTAGGGATTGATAGGGGCAGCAGAAGGAATGGTCACACCTTACAAGGAAAGAATCTCGGAGAGAAGGTAGAGAAGTGACACATTTTGGTGGCCAGAGTGTTATCATCATTGGTGTCCCTACCTTATGGGTTCCCCTTGCTGCTGAGCAGTATCAGCAGTCTGGAAGGCTCAAGCATTTCCATAGTAGGAAATTTTACTTCACCCAAAGGGTTATCAAGCATTGGAACAGGCTGCCCAGGGAAGTGGTTGAGTCGCCATCCCTGGAGGTATTTAAAAGACGTTTGGATGAGGTGCTTAGGGACATGGTGTAGTGGTGGACTTGGTAGTGTTAGGTTTACAGTTGGACTCGATGATCTTAAAGGTCTTTTCCAACCTATACGATTCTGTGATTCTATGGTTGTCTTGTTTCATTGCTGTTTGGCTCTCTACGGCTTTGCAGAGTAAGGATGTTGGATACTTTTTTTAAACTTTTCTTTTGCTACTATGAGAAAAGGAAGTACCTTAACAAAACACAGTGTACATGATTTTTTAGTACAGGATCTAAGCACTATAGGTAAACATCTGCAATCTTTCCATAACGATATTTCCTACAGAGTTTGCCAACTCTAGATTTCCAATGGCTGGTCTGGATCAATAAAACAAAACTGAAATTAAGATTCTGAGCATGATATTTCTATTTTAGTACAAAATCACCTGCCAATGGGAAAATGATTAACTAAAATTCTTCCAAAGAGCCCTGCTGTTAACTTAGAAACATCTTCTGGAGAAAATTAAGTTAACCTGATGTTATTCTGCAAAATGGTTATTCAAGGGCAAACACAGCGGTTCTGTCACATGTCTGACACAGAAGCTGTTGTGCCCTAATGGCGATTTACATGGGTGGATCTTATTGAGCAGCTGGATTCTAATTATTCTGCAACACAAGAAAAGGCTCATTGAGCAGGAGCTCCTCCGTCTAAAACTCTATGGTACTGTATTTTGGATTGAGGGGCCAGAAGGTATCTAAGCAAAACTGGATTTATTATCCAGTTATGCCCTTTATTATTAAGCCAAAGATGCTAACTGCTGTCTCTTGCTTCTCCCCATGTTTTGATAATTCCTCTCTTTCTCTACTAGGTTGACTCACAAAAAGATGTTCTCTTCCAAGAAAACACTCACATACTGTATCCTCATCTGGTTTTTAATCTCTGCTATTCCACTGCTGTGAATCTCTGTTTCACTGCTTTAAAATCTCTGATTTTGACTGTGATTTTCTATGGTTTTACCAATCCTGAATAAATGTATAACACAAGCAAACTTTTTTCCCTAGTATACATAATACATTTATACATAATAGAAATTTCAGCTTATGGAGGAGGCACATCCTTCTTTCTACTGTTGTTTCATAGTTTTAACATTGGGAATAACCATCAAATTTGTAATCTCTTCTAAAATGGTACGAGCTTTTTGAGCATGACCACAAATGCATTGAAAAATGAAGTCTGTTAAGACTCAAAATATTTAATCCTTTTTAATTACCCTGATAAATGAAAAAAAAATTGTTCAAAATCCCTCCAGTTCTCCTTGTTTGTGTGAGTAAAGTAGGAAGTACAATTTACTTCTTATTTATTGTTGCTCTTTATATTCCTTTCTTCGTATTCCTTTTGGGAACATAAGCCAGGATCACACAGGATATACATGTAAGGCAGCACCTCCCAACTACACAGGAAGGACTGATGGCATATTCTTGCAAGAGAAGCCAAAATGGGATTCTGTATGTGCTTTGTCAACAAGATTTCCTACATTTCTCCTGACTTCCAACAGAAGCAGTTATTATTTGGTATTTGAAATTTGTAAAAAAACCCTTGAATGATGCTTATACAGAGCCAAGGAAAAATAGCATCATGGGCATACAATGTACTTTGCCATCAAACATGATATTCCCATCTGTTTAGTAAACTGCTATTATTCTACACTGTCTCTGTTTCCCAGGAAACACAATAAAAATGAACACAAAGTAGTCCTCAGCATGAACTCTGGAAAGATACAAAGGTGACTTGCCCATGCACTCAACACATGGTTGCTGAACTAGAATGTTTGGGTCTGGAGATGCTGGCACATACCTATGTTTACTGAGAATGAAAATAAGTTAATAAAGCCAATACACAACTTCCAACCTCTCTGCCTGTGAACGATTACCTAAGATGCTCTTTTTAATAATTTTTGTTTGTCCTTTTGAAAACTGAACTATTCCTGGCTACAAAACTTACTCCATGCCCCATTTTTATCTCTCTCTGGAGTGTTTGCAATGAAAGTATGACAAAAAGGTCAGCCTCTAAACTGCCTGTTTGTTTGACACACTCTAAGATTAGGTAACTTCTTTCCTAAGGAGCAAAAGCATTACTGTTGTGCAAAAGGACAATGTCCTGATGGTACTTTACTTTGTTTGTGAAAAGGCCCAGTAACAGGCATGTATCACATTCTCAAAAGCATTAAATTATAGCACCAGAGAAGACACTTAGTAGTGATGGCAGCCTGAAGACACTTGTGTTTTGTTTGCAGATCCCTGCTTCTGTCTGCTCAAACATGGGCAAATTCTTGCTAACTCTTCCTATTTAATTCATAAATCTAAGACTCTGAACTTATATCTATTAAGGTTCATCAAAAGCACTGGTGACAGCATTGCAAGAACAACATAATCAGAAATATTTTACAACAATATAATGCTATAAAAGGGGTTGGACAGACTACATCTAGTCTACTACACAGACTGCATTTGCCTACTGTCAGTACACCCCAAACCGTAACACTTTGAGGCACATAACTCAGAAAACAAAGATAGCAAATGATTTTCCATGTTGGATAGTTCAAATTGGGTTCACAACTGCAAAACACCAACATCACAACAATGTCTCGCCTCCTTTGTAGTAAAGAAGTGCACCTTCCCAGAAAGATCAGGCTTTTCTCATTAGTGAAAAACAAGCTGAAACATACTGCTGTTAACAGTTTAGTACTTCTGTCTACCACAGTCGCCAACATTATCACACCTAATCCTCAACAATGGATTTCGTTTACTATTTCTGATTGGAGAAACAGAGCCCTAACGACAATCATCCCCACTTCTGTAAAATTCCACATACAGGGATTTTCCATCAGTAAGATATTCAGTCAGAAACTCTTATTTGCCAAAATGAATACTTAAGCTATAGCTGGCAAGAAAAAAAATCTATTCAAAGACAAATTAATCCCTCCTGTGGAATATTTAATAACCTAGTAGTTAGGATGCTCAGCTAGGACACAGCAGACAAAGGTACAAACATTTTGCTCTTTCTCAGTAAATGGCACTAATTCATCTAAGGTACTAATATCATACTAATAATGAGGTACTATCATACTATCATACTATACATACTATACATACTATCATACATACTATCATACTATACATCATACTATCATACTAATAATGAGGTACAAGACACTTTATGCAGAGTGGAACAGCTTAACCTCAGAGATGAAGAGAGGCTTAAGCTGTACATCGGTTGTATGATGGTCACTGAAAAACAATTTTCCCCAAAAAATTCTTAAGCCAAATACAACCTATGTTATTATACAGTAGAAAGGCAGTACCAGGTGAGCAACATTTGAATGACAGAGTGACAATTATTTGTGGGGTTCTAATGAGCAACTCTCTGCTTTAAAGAACTCTTTTAAACTTTAACTTAACTTTAAACTCTTTCCTTTAAATAATTATATAAATCTTTGCTTTAAACTTAAGCTGCTTATGTCATGACTCAGTTCTTTTGCAGTGTTTTACATGACATTTTTAATGCTAAACTGCCACTGTGAAATTATAATTGTTTCAGTCCATGAGTATAATGTATTTCTGAAGTCACCTAGGGCCAGATTTTCACTGTCTTATTCCCTTGTGTGAGTCATCCTATTGGCTTCAGTAACAAAGTCTGCATGACTAATATCTTAGCAGCATGAGTATGAAGAGCTTAAACTGGCCTTCACTGCATTATTTGACATGCATATGTATTTATGTGTATTTTACTATCCTTACTTTTATTAACATAATACTGTAGGAAAAACTTAAAAGAAATGCATGGGATTGTACGTATATGCTAGAGAAAGGAGAAAAGTTGCAATGATCTTGCCAGTCATTTCTTGTATAGAGTGCAGTCTCGCACTGGCGAACCATCTGCTGCATGACAATACCTCCATCACAGAAACTCCCTGTTTCGAACAGATTCCAACAATTCTGCTGGGACTATAATGATGTAAAATTTCATTATGATGCTTTTGAAACAACATCAAGTGCAGTAGTCTTGAAAGTTACCTTCTGTCAAGCAAGCCTATCACACATCCAGATATCAGAGTTACACACTTCTTTTCATTGTTCCGCCCACAGAAAAGAAGTCAGAAAGGTGATTTAATCAAACAGCTAGAGTCTTCCAAGGAACACCTTGGAATATCTACCAGGGAACATTATGGTGCATCTTGGCTTCCCAGCTGGTAAATGGCATTTCATAGACTGGAAGGGCTTTATGAGAGCTTTCTGGTTGCTGTGGGACACGGTGGAGAATGACTTTAAACTGACAAGTGTTCTAAGTCTATTCTAATTTTCATCATCAGCTATTTGTAACATTATCAAAATGAGAGAAGGCAGACATCATGCTAAGTCAGCTTTTTAAGCACCCCTGCAACAGATTAATGGATTCATCTTGGTATTGTTCCTTAGATATATATGGCTGGAGTAGAACTATTCAGAAAGCTAGACTCTGTGGTATGCCAACAGCTATTGATTTGACACATTTTCTGATACTCCCTCTACTACAAAAGTATACTCATTTGTACCAAGTCTGCTTTGAGAAACTGTAAACTTTGCCAGAAAAGCATGGGCACCATTCAACATTTCAACATTTTTGGTATTTAAAATGCTTTACAGTAACACTCATACATGAAGACAAATGTTCTGAAGGATTTCAGTCATCTGACTGATTTGTATTGATGGACCTGTATCTCCTCTTTTTGACAAGCTTGGGAGACGCGTGCACTCCCAAGGAGTTCACTTATTCAATTAAATATAGGTTTCAGGAAGCAAATTTAGGTAACATTTTTGACAAGTTTCTGCTTTTTTAGGATCACCAAAAAGATACTATGCTTTTCTTGGATGTTTACAGTTTTCAGAAGGAAAACCCAAACAGAAGCATATTGTGCTTTCAGTCTTGAGCAAGACCAACTAACACATCAAGCAATGATGAAACCACCGTATTTGTGTTTTTCTCAAGAACACTTGATAAATCTTATCAGCTTATTGCTACATAATGTCAGGAAAATGGCACATGTGCCCTCTATTGAGCAGTGTGTATAATAGTCCTACACAGATTTTTCTTCACTCTGAAAAGCTAGCCTAAAGCTTGGCTGTTAACTATATAACTTGAAAGACAGGCTGCTTGTAAACACAGTGCAGGGCAAGGAAAATTTCAGTGTGGCAGCAGAGATAAATGTATATAATATAATGTAATGTAGATAATATAATATCTGTATTCAGATAACCTTGTTCATAATTACAGCAAAGTGTGCCATGAGCAGTCACTCAGGATGCTGTGCTACAGTGGCCAAGGCAGAAGCAGTTTCATATAATTGGTTACTTAAGGGACGGAAACAGACTTCTCCAAAGCAGCAGTATCAAGTCTATACATGATTGACAGGCACTTAGCAGGAGGGAAATAACATTAATTCTGTCAAATCAAAAGCTTGAAGTGCAGTAGATTTAGGAACTACTCTGGTTATCAGAAGTAGAAACTTTAGCAGGCTATTTTCAAACAACTTTTTGAACACTCTGGGGTGGCATTTCAAAGTATTTCTATTTCTTTTTTGCTAACACGATTTGCTTCAGTAACATTTGCATGTTCTCTCTTTCTGCCAATAGCAAAACATCCTGTCCTTCATAATGAATGCAGGAAAATCTGCTTGGTGTTCATAATAGGCTAGATTCCATTATTTTCAAGCCAGGACCACAGTAAAACGCTTGCCTCTGATACATGGTATACCTATCTAATGGTGAGCACATGGGACTCATGCTAAGTAGACTGGCAGTACAGCAAAAAGGGTGTTAGGCAAAACGAGGTACAAGAAAGTGGTGGGGAAAGATCCCCTCTACAGAGGCAGAACAGGAAATCTGCACCAAAGTACAGCTTTTTGGGACAGACAGCTGTGGAAATGAAGTTAAGGAGATGCACTGAACCAGACTGTGGATGAAGTCAGGAGGAAGATGACCTTCACTTAGACAATGGCAGGCCATTTTGTAAAATAATGTTTTATAATGTCAAAACTTTTATATTGAAAAATCAAAGCAGCCTAAAGTTGATTTCCCTGCCAATGGAAGCTGGACACATAGAAGCATTTGGCTAGTCACAGCACCTCCTTGCATGCAAATTTCATACTGTTTGCTTAAAACTAGTTCAGCAAATAGCTATTCACTTTAGGATTATTCTTTATTATAGAAAGACATTACTGCTATTTTCAAATTTTGTTTTACTTCAATATCTTACATAAACATTCTATGAAATATTTACTTCATTAAAAAAAAAAAACAGACAAAAGATGATACGGTAAGAAAATTGATAGTATAACCCCTTGTATTTATTAATCATTCACCTAATGTTCTCTGATCCCCTTAACGACTGAATGGATTATTCCAGAGACATCTTCTTCCTACAGATGCTTAGTTATACCCCTTTATGCACTGATGATACTCCCAAGTGCCTCCAGAAATACTTCTTACCAAGTAGGCTTGGAAGCCTGAGTAGTACTCCTCCTTAAGGTTGGTTTGTTGAGAAGCTAATGCAGAACAAATTCCAACCTGAAAACTTTTCTCTCCAGGTTTGGCTCCTTCTAGGATTTTCTCTCCTAGCTTCATGCCTACATTCCTCTGTTCGCATAAGTCACTCTTACCTCGTACTTCATGTGAAATGGGAAAATGAGCTGCCAATACTGCAGTGAGTCAACAGGACTCAATTAGCATCTCTGTAAGCTTTCTATCAGCTACCACCTGGGAAAGAAGGTAGTTGCACTCATGCTTACTTCGGCATTTTCTTGCTTCTTATTTAACTGTTTTTAACTAGTTTACCTGATAGGAAAACAAAGTTAATGGACCTAGAATTCCCATAACTGTACTAGAGATAATGAGTAAGAGAGACTGCATCTATTTGCCTGTAACTCAACCACTCCATCTCATTCTGTCAAATACTCAATACTAAATAATCAGCTTAAAGGTTGGTTTTGTTGTTGTTGTTGGGTTGTTTTGTGTGTGTTTTGTTTTGTTTTGTTTTGTTTAATTGTAGGCATGAATAGAACTTTGTTTTTAATATCCAGAAACAGAAACTCCAAAGAAAGTGGGGAACTGAAGGCTTTTGGTCTCAATTGCCATTTCTGTTTTCTCTGTTCCTCTCTCCATTCTCTAACAGTTTAGCTAGCCCAATAATTCTTTTGTGGGCTTTCTACTACTAAAAAATAAACACAAATCTTTAAGTATTCTCTATGATAGACTGGTCCATGCTCTGAGTAGGAGTTTTTTCCTCAGATGACATCAAAAGGTCCCTTCCAATGTAAATTATTTTCTGATTCTATGATCATACCCCAATACCATGTCTAATTTGGGACAAAAAAGTCTGTTTACTCATTTTCCTTGCATAGGAGAACCTGTAACCAAAGGGAAGGAAATGAGAGAAGACATCAGTCAAGGAACAGAAGGTTGGATACAGATAATAGAAGAAAAAAAAAAAACGTGGAGGACTACTTCTGCATAATGTTGCTCCTGAAAACTAAGATAAGAAATGTGGGCTCCATGAGACCCAGAGGAGCGATCAAAGTTCTTTTGTGTCACCTACATGGCACAGTATATAAGAAATAACACTTTTGCAAGATGAGCTTGTATTTAAGCTCATATGGATGAACTCCAGGAAACAAGTAAAATATCAGAGTGTATATGAAGGATTTGGGATGTAAATTAACTAATGGATCTTTAGAATGTTACAAAGAAAACACTTGATCACAGCCTAGATGTACATGACAAGGACATGGAAGACTTCACAGTAAATCTCAGGTTATACACCTCACATACAAAGGCTGATCATTATGTTAGTAATAAAGATTAGAAGAGAAACTTTAAAAAGCTTTTTTTTTAAGCTGAGACAATGTCAATTAAGTCAATAAAGGATTTGGTGTTAAAAGGTGAAAAGAAATTGGTTTGCATGAGTTTGCAGTTATCCACAATCAAAAATATTCATGACATCTACACTGAAATGATATTGTGAATGTTGTTTTAATACTGTGAATTTTTGCCTTACATTAAAAATCCACACAACACCACTAATTAGAAAATGCCATGTTTCCATTAGCTGTAGTACATAGAGTTTTAAGGAACATCATGCTTGTTCATAGTATATCTAAAAAGACTGCCAACTGACTGCTGATGGTGCACTCTTACGGTCTTGTTGTTATAACTAAGTTACGGAATTGAGCTGTTTGGCAAGCCGTGTGGTAAATTACAGCAAAGTAATATTTGCCAGACAATCTCTGCGATGAGCTCATTTTGACAGTGTACCACAATATATGTTTAAGAAATTTTTAAAAATTGCAGAGTTGGGCTTTGAACATATAAGAAGCAGACCATATTAACCACACACTAAAGCCTTAGTCTAAAAATATGCATGAGTTGCTGAGCAAATCCTATTCAGACCAAGTTAAGTATTGCATTCATCTTTTAAGAAAGCAAAGATCCCTCAGAATTAATAATGTCTAAAGGGATTGAGATACTTCAAATTTCAGCAAAAATAGTAGTAGTAGTAGTAGTATTTTTTATATCCTATGTAAATTAAGAGTATTTCAGAACAAAAATATAATCCTGCCTCTTATACATCTGTTGAAGGAAAACATGGCCTAGAATAAAAAAATGAGAGAGAATAACAAAGGTCCCTTCCAACCCAAACTATTCTGATTCTATGAATAGGAAGATAATAAATTTGTGAAGCCCACACATAAAGAGTCTTCTGATGCCTTAGCTATTAAAGATGAAGACAGAGAGGCCTGAAAAGACCCTGTTCAAAGAGAAAAAACAAACTGAAGGCTGATCATTGACACCCCGGCAATATTAAGAAGTTAAGTAACTCAAATAATGTACAAAACAGACAGTGGAATCCTCCAATGCTACCTCAGACATGTGAGGAGTACTCTTGTCAGCGTGCATGAACGTACCACTGGGACAGCTTGAAACGAGTAAGATGAGGAAGGTGAGAGGTGGTGACACAATGAGGAAGTTGAAATTTCTGAGTCACCAAATGCAATGCCAATGCCACTTATCCATCAGAAAAAAATCTTATATACTACCTTGCTCTTTCTTTTACAGACAGAATTCTTGACAGGTTAACTTCCCTCTTCGAGCTGTTCAACTAGCTGGTCCTATGCTCTTCAAATGGTATTATTTTCAGGGTCATGACCATGAAGGCCAATAAAATTCCTTCCTGTTCATATTCATTTGAATGAGAAGAAAACACTGTTTCTTTAAGTTTTTGCTTTTTTTCTCCACAGGATTTCATTTTTCAATAACTTAATTTTCTTCCAAATAAAGTACATCTTTAGAAGAGAAAATTAAATAACTGTATTCTGTTTCATAAATTGCTTGCTTTTATACCACACGGTAACAATGTTATCTTATTCTTGATCTTTGTATATTAATATTTGTTCACCATCAATTTTTTTATTAAAATGTAAGTCAAGGAAAAAAAGCAAGTAAAGAACACAGCATAAGCATTAACAGCACTTACAAAGTTATTTGATGGCCTAAAAAGATTAAGCAGCTACATTTAGTATACAGAATTGAACGATCTGCATATCTAGGATATTTTGTTCTATCAAATTGCTACTGTTTTAGTTTACAATCTGGGGTAGAGTAAGAGACAATCCAGGATCTTCTCTCCAGCTGAGAGAATGAAACCTTGACACTGGCTTCTCAGAAGGTTTTTTTCATATTGCTTAATGTTCTCTAGTGCTGGTTATTTAATCACTGATGTTTCAAAGATGAAGTTGGTTCTAATTTTATATATAACAAAATAGCTGCTGAAATGCACGAATGTAGGTATTTCTGTGCATGAAACATTTTTTTAACAGTTTGCTCTTATTTGGGGGAGGGAGTTCAGGAGGCTTGGCAATGTCTAAATTATGCCTAGGGGTAGACTTCATTAATTTGCACAGGAAACTAAAAGCCCCACTGCAAATTAACTGAGATTGTCAATTTAAATAGTAAAGGAAAAAGCAAGTATATGTGGAAAACAAAAAGCTCTAGAATATGAAGGTATCTCAACATGCTCTATATTTAAGAAACTTGCAGAATGTGTTATATCATTAATAATATTTTATAAGCCATGGAAGCTATTATAGCATATCATTCAGATTATTGCCAAACGTTCTCAAACCTGTGCTTGATTACTCTCTTTAAATATTCATCAGAGTGGGAAAAGGCAGGCTGCTTAAAAGCAAATAATGCTTTGTGCTATGGAGAAAGTATAGTTAAGGTTCCAGTCTGAGGTCTAGGAGTTCAGCAAACTCCCAGTATCACCATAAATGTCCTGTGTGATCTTAAGCAGCTAAGGTAATATTAAAAACCTAGAAAACAGATTGCAGCCCTAAAATGTAGCTGCCTGGATCTTGTACTGGGTCCCTGCTTTGAGCTAGGAGTCTGACGTCTCTGTCAGAGAGGTAGCTCCAACGAAATACTACAAACAGGTCTCCAAAGTGGACAGTCAAGAGACTATAAGACAGTAAGAATATGCTGCGGTACCTACAGGGCCATGGTGAGGTGGGTCTCGGTCTCATCACTGCCACAGTCTCCCGTGAACGTACTGCACAGCCCCCAGCATTTTGAGCACAGCTGAACAGAGCATGAGTTCCCATCAGCACGGAACATAGAAGGGAGAAACCTTCATAAAAACTTGTCTCTTCTCAGAAGTTAGGCTTGCAGTTCAGAGTTGCAAGGAGGTGTTGATATTTGATTAGGGTTCACAGCCAGAAAATTTACTCTAGACTTCGGCAGGAGACTTATCTTTTTCTTTTAAAAAACACAAATGTTTCAGATGGTAACAATGCCCTTCTTTTATACAACAGGTCTGTGGTTGTAAGATCCACCTAAGAAGTGGAAAGACTTTGCTTCCATGCCCTACTCAACCTGCGGGCTGGCGTGGGGGGCAGACCCACATCTCCGCACTCTAATAACTCTTTAACATAAGGCTCTTGTGCAGTCTTTCCAGCAGAAATCAGAACCAGGATCTCCCCTCTTCTAAATAGGTGCCCCAATCATTTAGCCACAGAATCATGCTCCCTCTTGCTCCCTCTCTTTGACCTAAGGAATTTTGACATTTTTTTTTTGAGCTGGCACAGCATCAAAAGGTGAAGTGGAGGGAGCCTCCCACCCAGACTAGCCTATAGCCTGGTAGTCAGGTCCCAAGATGAAATGAACCATCTTTATTCAGGCTGAGAACAGGGCATGCTGAAACATTTCACATTAGGGTGTGTAGTTTATGTGGGACTGTATCTCCATATTAAAGTTTCACTGTTAGGAAACTGACTGTAGCTGACTGTCAACAACAATCACAAATCCTTACCTGGGCAAATACTCTAGTGCTCCCACTTTTAAAAATGTCACACTCCAAATGTATTCGCATCCAACCTCTATTCGGTTGTGACAAGTTAAAACCAGAGTAATACATCTGGGAGAAAAAAATGGAGCTTTATATGCAGAGGTTAGTACACACTTTTTCAGTGCGGGTACTACGTATAAAATATTTATCGATAAGAGAGAGCAATGAAAAATCTTCTCAGCCAGTCGGATACTACCCTGCCAAGGTCACTATATATTGCTGCTCCACGAGGTTGTGACTGAATCCAAACATCATAAAAATGAACCTGTTCATTGGTAGGCATATGGGGAAGAGGAAAGAGAAATAAACAAGCATCAGTTTGAATAGCAGCACTGGGACATTAGCATCTTTGGCGCTGTCCTTTCCTCATAGTCAAAGCTTGTTTGATAAAAGCCAAGGAATGCAGCACTGTTGACAAAGACTTCTACAATAGCAGTACTCAGAATGGAAAGGGAGATAAGTTGAGAATTGGCATGTCCTGTCTATGGCAAACATGGCTGAAATAGCTCATGTGGCAACAGTTTGAATAAATAGGAGCTGGTATGCTAAATCCTAGTGATGTTGGCTGGTGAATACTGCTTGAGGTTTAAGGTGTGGCAACTTTTCTTTACAGACTCATTGGCACACACGCACTGAGCCTTATTACCTCTCATTTACTGAAGCTGGCACACCTTGGGGGGTTTTTTTTTGTTTTTTTTGTTGTTGTTTTTTAAAGAAAGAACTGAATCATAAGAAGACAAGATGGGAGATGTCAAGTCTGAGGCATATATGTTTGAAGTTTATGAAAAAAGAAACCAAAGAGTCAAAATCAGCAGCACATGCTGAGTGAAAAACTCAATGAGAAAAAGTTTGAATCTGAGAAGGGAAAGAAAGATCAGACATAGAAAATACATGTTTGTAGGTTCCTCTTTAAACTAGATCCCCAGCACAACCTCTTATGGATAACAAAAATTTTTATATCCCTCATCCATTTTGGTATGTTAACACAGAATGTTGCAGTGCAGTAGAAACTTTCTTTCCAGACTTACATGCTTCTAATTTTCTTCTAAGATGTATGCTATCTTATCCAACCTGGACATCTCTGCCAAAGAACCCCTCCCAATCTCCTCATACACTAGTAACAATACACATGCAAAGGATGAGTCAGAAAAATGCACTTAAAATTCTCTGGCAGAATTAACAGCTGATAATACACTGTCAAACAAGCACCTGGATAATTTCTAAGCTGCTTTGACATCTGTGGGTCACAAACAGTCATTAAAAAGACAGGCTTTTATGTAGAACTCATGAAAAAAATCACCTTTTTTGCTGGAAAGGAAAAAATAAATGAAAAAAAATCATATTCCAAATTAGGACTAACCTAAAGACCATTTGACGTTCTTTCAGTGTGCAAATGAGAGGAAAAGCATGAGAAACCTTCAACAGAAGCAACAGCTCAGGAGATTTAACTGCCTGCTGAGCCATTCTCCTTTATCCCAGAGGGATACCTCAACCAACAAGGCTCTGCTTATACTGCATTGGGTTCATATTAGTCTTTCCAGGTTCAGATTTCCATTTCTTAATAATGTTCAGTAGAGCCAGGTCTCTCTCTCTCTCTCTCTCTCTCTCTCTCTCTCTCTCTGGTCCGAAATAAATCCAAACTTTTCCTGCTAAAAGTAAAACAATGAGATAAGTCTCCAGAAAATGTCTGTCCAGCTCTAATTTTAGTGAAGATGTATACCATGAAATTAAGAAAAAAACACTGAGACTTTTTTTTCCCCTCAAATATACTGGAAGGCTTATTGTTAATGTAATACCTACATCAACAGTATATTCACTTTAAGCCTATGTTTATCAAGCAATTATGGAATTATTTGCAGGTTTCCGAAGTAGTGAGAAAAATCTGCATATGATATATCATGTTTGGTATTTTTGCTATTCCATGTTTTGATAGACAAGTCTGCAAACCAGGATGCAGATTTATTTCTACCATTTAGTACTAAATAACCAAAGAATAAAAATATCATTTTGTGACCTTTACTATCCAATAAGAATTGCCTGAGAAAACATGAGAAGGAAAAATACTACTGTAACATCCAATAAAACAAGGCAAAGTAAAGGTTAAAATACCAGTGAAGGTGAAAAAAAAAAGGGAGTCAGGTATATTCTACTTTTCAGGCAGAAGTAGACCTTGAAAAATAAAAAGAAACCCCTTCATTGCTGTTCCTTAAGGCAGAGTTAAGTGAGATTCAGGGAAGAGATTTCATAATCCTTGGGCAGAGGAAGGCTGAGGGAAATCAAGGCAATAGTGACAGGGCCAAATAAACTACAGTAGTATTTGAAATTCCAGAAATACAAAGAAAAAAAGGAGTGGGTGGCTTTTACTGATAAATCACAGATTTCTTCACTGAAGCAGAAAATGTATTTCTGGATATTGCAATGTGCATGCCCAAAAGCAGCTGGCCAAAAATCTGGTGAGAAAATTCTGTTGACCTTATTTCAAGAAACTGGTATTTGGGTAAATTTGGTCACTGATACATATGAAATTTAATCATACATATGATATTAATAAATTCATGAGGGTGATTTTTGGTCCTTTTTTCTGGGCATTTAAAACATTAGTCAGAACATTTATCACATACATAAAACTCACTCACAGTTTTCATTATAATTTTAGTGGGAAGACTGTTTACCTCTAGAAAGGAAATGTAATATACTTGACACCAAGAAGGTAATTCTTATTCTGTCAGGAATAGTTGCTTAGAACAAATGCCTGTTCCTACAACATTTCAGTGCGGTTATAGTTGTGTATTTAGAAAGGAAACCTTACTATGATGTTTCTCTCCTTCCTAAAAACTAGTTTTTCTTCAACCGAAATATCAGCTGCAAGATGGTGGAAAATTAAAAATTAGAAAAACAATAAAAATTTTGAAAATACTTTCCTCCTTAGATTTCAGCTAGATCTATGAAAATAATGGGAAAAATATTCATTCAAATGAAAAATCAACTAAACTTTACATTTGCTGCCGTGCATAAAGTTTGCATTTGTTAAAGGTAACATAAAGTTATAATTTACTTTCGAATTCTTAGTTACTACCTTTTATTATGGAAATTGCATTGTGGGGGGGGGGGGGGCTAAAGTGTTCCCAGGCTGCCAGTAGCTCGAGGTGTACGCGGTGGGTTGACCCCAGCCAGCAGCTGAGCACTGCGCAGCCGCCTGCTCACTCCCCCTGCCCCAGCGAGACGGGGAGAAAATCAGAAAAGCAAAACCAAGAAAACTCATGAGTCAAGATAACAATGATTTGGTAAGCGAAGGAAAGAGGGAATAAAAACAAGTGATACACAAGCAATCACTCACCACCTCCCACAAGCAGACAGATGCCCAGCCAGACTCCAAGCAAGGCCAACCGCCCCACCCCTCAGTTTTTATTTCCAAATATGATGCCATATGGTATGGACTATCCCTTTGGTCAGGTGGGGTCAACTGTCCTGGCTGTGTCCCCTCCCAGCTTCTTGCCCACCCCCAGCCTCCTTGCTGTGGAGGCAGAGTGGGAAAAAGAGAAGGCTGTGCAAGAGCTGCTCAGCAAGAGCCAAAACACTGGTCTGTTATCAACACTGCACTATAGAGGCTGTTGTGAAGAAAATTCACTTCATCTTGACCGCACACAGTACAGCATACTGCAAAAAAAAACCCCCAAAAAACAACTGAAAGAAAAAAGCACATTGGAAGTATGAGTCTTATTTCAGCTATACAAACATAACACAAAAATACTTAGTCTTTTATACAATCACAGTCAAAACTCTCTGCTTTGCAAAAACACGTTAAGATAAGAACATCAAATATATCTATCTCACTATTAAATTAAGAAGTAGCCCAATTTGCTAGAAATCAGGCTCAACACTTTAGAAATTATGAATTCCTGACATTAGCAGTTTCGTGGGTGTATGTTCTTTTTAGTTCTTTCCAAGCTGCCTTTATTTGTAAATATTATCATATATCTTACAGAAAGATATAATTTACCTAGGAAAGGGCACTAGAGCCTTCCCAAGTGTTAAATTGTCCAATCTGGTGTCTTAATTAATGATGTAGCTTGTTCTATGCTATTTTTGTTACCAATAGAAAAACAAGTTGGGGGTGCTTCTGCAGACAAGGAGAATCAAAGGCGGAGGCTGGCATAGAACAGGTAAAACTATAAGCAGATGAGATTGAGGAGAAATGCATATGGTGCACCACACTGCTAATCTGAATGTTAAAATTGAGTCAACGTGTGTTAATGACACATGCACACGGGTCCTTGACAATATCAACGGCCCAAGCTGTTATGTCCCCACAGTGCAGTACAGCAGTGTGCACAAATGCTACCCGATGTTTGGAAGAAGAAGAGTTGCATCGGGTCTAGATGGAAACAAATAAGCCTTGCCTCTGGGTAGAACTAATTGGGTTGAGGTGAATGCTACACTAACATAGCTGTCCGGTTTGCAAGTCTAAACCGGGTTCAATTAGTGGTAACGTAGAGCTCTCTGCACCTTACTGTGTTATCAAGCATAGCATAAAGGGCCTACTGTGCAGATTTAGGAACACAGTTCCATTAACCAGCCTTTCAAAGGGGAAGCTAAGGTAAGATCTGCTCACATGCTGCAGAACTCTACACGGGAAGAATACCACTGAATAGTGATTACGCTATCAAAACAACCAACAGAATTCAACTCCATAAAACTGAAAAAAGGACAAAAGCAAGTGCAAATACAGCTCAGAAATTAGGTGTGAGGACTTACTTTACTGGAGGTCCCTTGATATACCTTAGACAGAGTTGTAGGCTTAGGTTACCTATTCTATTTGTCCCTATTTTTGAAGGTAGACTTATGTATCTATAAAGTTGAGATAAGATTGTGTTAAATCATAGTCACCTGGAGCAACATACAATGATATTATTTAGGTAACCAACATCATATCTACTTAATCAAAGAACTAAATCAAAAAATCTGCATGTTCAGTTTTTTAAAACTTGTACATGGTTCACAATCAAAAGCAAGTAGGTTAATAAATGAAGAGAAAATCCAGTATTATGTAATACTTAATACTTAGTATTAAGTATAAAAAAAAACCCCTTGACATTGTACACCTTTTCTTATGTCTAACTTTCCAGCTTCTAAGAAAGAACTGAAAGTCATATCACTTCTGTTAAAAACTTTTCCATTCCCTCATGGTTTCCCAACAACAAATCTGATAGTCAATAGGGAAAATTCTCTGAAAAGTTACTGAAATGTAGACAGTTTAGGGGGAAGATGACTGATCCTCTCTCCAAGCTGCCACTGCTTATTAATTTCAAATTTCCTACTCTGATCAGTCTTCAGATCTCCTCAAAATACCAACCTGCTACCCTACCGCTACTGGCTGCAGTACCTCAATTTAAACTACATGTAGTCCTAATGTTCTCTCATCAGAGCTTATTAGGTATTCAAAACGTGCCTGAACTGTGCACACCACATTCATCTACACAATTACAGCAGACTAATGGGACAATGCAAAGGAGAAGGCTTGTTTACCATGAAACAAAGTTGTTTTGGACCTGAATGGCATCCTGCTGTGATGTTTCATGGGAAAGGAGAAGACGAGTTGTTCATGTTCACCACCACAGAGAAGGCATTTGTAAGAGAGCACATTAAAATGACTCCCATAGCATCAAAGGATACTAAAGCAGAGTACAGAGCCCAGCAACTGGTGACCATCATTTGAAGAGTTAACAAGGGCTACTGGCTGAATAAAAATGATGTAACAGAGTTAATTAGCTTAGCTAAATACAAGAAGTTTTTGTTGGGATTAGTGTGGGGAGTAACAGGAGTTGCAGGGAGGTACCAGAAGGAGAAAGGCTTTTATGAGAGAGCAGCAGAATGTCAAATTAAAGCATACAGTCAGAGCTAAGGACTAGATATGAAGAGGTCATGGATGGTAATGATCAGTGAAGGAGTGAAGTAGGCTTAGACAGAGAGACTGCTGAAGAAAGAAGGAAAAAAGAAATCAAGCAGATACCTAATTTCAATATAGCAAGGGTGGGAAACAGAAGAGGATGGAATGGAGAGATGGCTACAATGAGCTTGAGCATGATACAAGCCATGGTTAAGCAGCAGCTGATCAAGATTTAAGGAAGAAAGAGAAACAAAGGAAAATTTCAGTAAATTCTGTGGAAGGAAACCTATTGGTCTCTCTGCTTATGGAACAAGTTTTCTTTAACCTGGCAAAGAAAAGTAATGGGGGTATTCTGGCTCTGCACGTTGAATCACTGTAGGACAATTCAGAGGAAAATAGTCTAAGTCTCATGAATCTGGAAGGCCTACAAGAGGCTAAGTAACTAGATTAACTATAGCATATGTAATCAGAATCTTAAGAGAAGTAGGAGATTACATTTCTTCAATATAAATCCATCTAGGAACACACTTGAAATACTTTGAAAACAGTTGGCATTGCAAAAATAAGAAGCAGTTTCCTGAACAGGTGAGATTTTGGGAGTGAATTGGAGAAAACTCAGGAAGGCACTAGAAGGGCAAAACCAGCAGGTTCCCACATTTGTTGGTACAGAAAAGATATATTTTAAAAATATATTTCAATATGCATGCATTCTGTATTCTGTCATTTTGTGTAGCTTCTTTTTGTTGTAACTTACACCAGTGCTTAAGTTTTCGGTTTAGTCTTCTAGTCTGTCTCAGCTAGTTTAGTCTAGCTTGTCTGGTCGAGCTAGTCTCTGTCTTTTGCTCTCTCTTTTCTCTAGAACTGTATCTATGTATATCTATCTACCTCATACATATATAAATTTATATATATACACACAGATATATGTATATATACATATAGATACATGTATATGTCTACGTGTGTATACACAAAGAGGTCAGTTTTCAGTCTGGTACAGTTTAGACATGCTTAAAATATGGAGAGTTTTCTATAGTTCATACTTTTATCCTTTATTTTTCACTCACACAATGACCCCTGAGGAATGATATTAATTCACTGAAGATCCTCAAAACACCCTTGATACAAGAACCCATGTCAGTGTACCGCAGTCAGATTTTCCCAGTTCTGAAACAGATTCCAGAATTAGATTCTCCCATCCTGAGATACTTCTAAGCAGGCCTGATGAAATAAATGAACCTACTCAAACAGTAACTTATAGTAAGTGGAAAATTGACAGAAATTGTTTATTGATTATTGATTATTGATATAACCCCTCTCTTTGGAAACATAAAACTTTAGTAAGATGAAAACTACTTCTAATAGTCATTGGTCTATAGTCATATAGTCTAATAGTCATATAGTCATATAGTCTATAGTCATATAGTCTAATAGTCAAAGAAGGACAAATTTTCTAAGTTTTGGCAAAAATATTTCAGTAATACCATCTTTATGAATCTAGCTCTAGGTATACTTAGGATGATCACAACTACAAAAAATTACAACACATAACAGTGTTAGACATGAAAGACTTTTTTTCTACAGTCCTAGGATATTAAAATACCAGTTGTCCAACATCAAGGGAAGAACAGCAATGCCAACTGTATGTTAATTCTTCCTTCTCTATTAACTACACAGTACAGCAGATGCACTCACCATTAAATACAGAAGTACCTGGTTGCCGTGTTTCTCATATTGGGATTGTATCTGCTTCTGCCATTGGTCAATTGTGAAACTCAGTACTGTTTAATGGGACATTCTTACCAAGACAGGAAATTGCCACCTTTAAGGCCCACAGAACAAATAAACATCACCTTAACATCATACAATAATTTCAAAGAGCACAATGGAAACTGATGAAGCTTAAATTGTTTCCAGCTCCTTGTATCACCTGAAAACTACACCTTCACCTTCTTCACCTTCACCAAGGGCCCAAGATCCCAAATTCACTGTCCAAATAAAAAAGTTTCCAAATTCATAGGGACAGTAGGAAATATAACACTGGATGGATGGAAAAATACAAGATTACAAAACCCCCCACAGTAATCCTTTAATGAAGGTTTTAAACTAACATGAACCCATTAAATAATGTCACATTTAATGAGTACTTAAATAATATCATTAATAATGGAGTAATTGGACCTCTTTACAAAAAGAAAATCTATTTAACACTGTCATCATTTCCGGCAATACAAGTTACTGAATAGTGTCTTATTCTTAGTTGTTATTATTTTTTAAACATAAATAAGCCAGAAATAATGAGTGAGAGCAACTTTTCCGGGAACTGCAGCCCAACCACTTAATTTCTATTCTGTAAAAAAAACCCCACACTGTCTATCTGTGATTATATCAGGTGGGGATATAAAATTACTATTGTGCTTGTGTTGTCTTGGAACTGCCTGCAACTTGGCCAACTTACTCAAGCAGGATGGCATTGTATGGATTTTCACAGCAATTATCACTCCAAGGAAAAAATCTACAATAAGTTTATGCCATGTATGTATACACTTTCACATATGACTTAAATAGTTTATCACATGTAGTTACATATATTGTTTGTTATCAATTAATAAAATTAATTTAGCAATCATCATCTAAGTCTTTAAACAAAGTCATAGTTTAGACACTATGATGCCACTTATATGAATAGACCAATGTCAAACGAGCCAAAAATAATTTTTATGTTGTCTTGTTCGGTCAAGAGAAAGGAATTACTTTTATAATTATAAACACATGGTTTTTAGAGCAATGATTTTGAAAGAAATTCTAAATTTGAAATATTTCTATAGTGGTATTTCTCAAGAGATTAAATCATGATTTAATGATGAAAAACTAGGCAGCTAAGAAAAACAAATGTGTCAAGTCCAGTACCCAAACTAGTAACTTTCAGTTAGTCTAGTAACATTTTTACTAAAGAAGTTTCTTATCATATGTAACTTCAGTTCTGATGTTCTACCCCATAATTTCTTATATAAAATTTAAATTACTGATCCAAGATAGCTAGATCATCTCTAGTTGTCTAGTTAAAAAATATATAGTTGGACTACTTATGTAACCATCTAAGCAAAAATAAACATTGATGTTCCCCTTTCTATACCTGTCTGCATATAGTTTTCTTCTTATAAAATTTTAGAAGCTACCTTATTTTCATCACTCATATTCTGAATTAATATTAAAAACCAGGAAATATTTGTTATTGTTGGACAACTTTGTGACTACTGCTCACGGAAATGAGCAGGTGTATGATTTAACACTCCAAAAGCTGATTAGGTCCTGCTTTGTTTTGATACTATCAGGATGAAGACACCGCTTAAGAGAAGAGGAGAAACTCACTCACAAAGGCTAAATTTAACCTGGTGAACATAATCTCACTATAGACAAGAAAGAGTGATAGACTTCCCCATAAATCAATGCAAAGCAGGAGCCTAACTCAACTGCTCTGATGCTGAGGAAGCCTTTCTCACCGCAGGAAGGGAGCATGGGGAGGTTAGGCTCACTGAACTGAAGTCAGCCTTTGTGAACAGCCCTTACATCATCTGGAACAGCTGCTGAAAAGGTAAAAATTCTGTGATGTGCTCATGCAGCTCCATCTCTGTCTAACGAAAATACCTAGAAAACACAGGGCAGAAAGTCTATGCTAACACAGGTTACTGTACAATTTTGTTAGTCCACTACTTCGAGGAATGTAGACTGTGATGTGATGAAATTTGTATTTAATTATGGGAAGAGGAATTTTGTTTTCAACTCATATTTTATTAATTACTAACCATGCTAATAACTTCTGTTGTTTATAACAAAGATTTGCATAAGAAAATGTTAGGTTCGATCCCTAGGAGCAATTACTGGCACAGAATCCGAGTAGCAAGGTGGACCCTACAGACTTCAGCAGCACGTAGCAGGTATGACTTGGCAGTCACGTGTAAACTGAAGTTGGGTGTAAATCAAACAGGACTGCAGAGCTAGATTGCTTCTTTTTTTCTAGTTCCTCACAAAACCTCTTGGAGTCTACTTCCCATTTAGCTCAGGAGTGGCCAATTCTAACAGAAGCTTCAGTTCTCCTGTGCACATGTGGATTTATCAGAAGTCTTTTCTGTTCCTTCTGATCCTATTAATAACTTCAACACAATGTATAAAGGACATGATTATTTCTTTTACCTGTTTGATTTTAAAAGCTTTTTCAAAACAAAAGAAGTATTTTTCGTGTACCACAGTGCACCACTTTTCTTCACTTTTCTATGTAAAAGAAAGAAAATATTTTTATCATAATAGGCTTAAAAAGTTTGATATAGATGAGCTACCTAACTATCCAATGTATCTTCTCTTCACACGAAGCCAGACAGCATTGATAGGAATTAACCTTACACTACACTGCTTGATCTCAATCCATATTCTAAATCAAAGTTAAGTTTGAGAGGAACAAGTGATCACATCAATAGAGACCACGTGAAAGAGAAACAGATTAGAAAATTAAATTAAGGTTGAGATTAGGCTTCTAAAGGATTCTGTGAGAGATATGCAGTAGCCTTGCTTTTGGTCAAACCTGCTCTGCAGGAAGAACCTCTAGCACAGCATTTCAGCATTTCAGTCTTCAGCAGGAAATGGTGACAGTGTGCATCTCAAACAGAAACACCCACACAGTTATTGTGGGCAGCTTATTAGAGTGTGAGAGAAAGTCTAGCTTGGTTATTTTGCTTGAATTGCTTGAAAACAGCTTCGAAAGCAATATTAAAAACTTAATGTATTTGGTAACTCTAAGCTTTTATATTCTATAAAACTGTTAAGTTAAAAACACGTATCTCTGAAACCAAAGTGATTTAGACTGAATCTTCTCTCCATGTCACCCAGAATTACATATCATACAATAAAATACCTGCATTGGAAACATTGAAATTAACCAAATAAATGTGTTTTCTAAAATTCAGCAGGCAACAATATGATCTGCAGAGCTAAACCACCAGAAGTATCTTAATTCACACCTCCAAGTGTAATCACTAAATGTAGCATTTTGAAAAATACTTGGTGGTTGGAATTATTTAGATTATTTAGAGCATTTAGACTATTGTTTAATTGTGATCTATTTCAATGGAAGCTTTTGATTTATAATTTGGGACAATCTGAGTTACATCAACAAAAAACTCTCCAAATCCCATTCTGAATTCAAATCCATCCAGAAAGACTAGAAGTACAAGAAACCAGTCACTTCTAAGTATATACTTGTTTGATCAGATTGAAATATAAACTACACTGTTCTCCGTCTATTCTGTCATTTGCACGGGGAGCTTTGAGCAAGGAGTTGGACTACATGACTTCTGAGGTCCCCTCTAATCCTAATTATTCTGTGATTCTGTTCTATGATTTGTCCATTAATGACCAGTTAATTTCTGCCATGATGCACACCTACTCAGCAGCTGTATTTGGTTCAAACTCGCTCTCTGTTCATAGTAATGCTTAAGTCACCTCAAATGTTACTAAGCACTGACCAAAGAACTACACGATACAAGGAACTTTCATGGACACATTTCTTGTTGGAACAAATACCAGCAAAAACACAGAAAGAGAAGAAGTGGCCCACTGACAAGAAACATATGGAGGCACAACTTTCATCATTTTATACGAAGTGTGAAAATAACAAAAGAAGACAAGGCCAAAATTGATGAGAATTTTGTCACACCCGGGGGAAAAAGCTCCCGATTCCCAAAGGGGATTTGGAATCACAAAGTGCTACCTTGATGACCTATACCAACGTAAGAAAGTCTGCCAAAGCAAGAAAACAACCACCTCCAAACCTCTAAAATAAACAAATAGCAGGACTGTTCCTTGGTCTTAGAGAGAAAGAAACCTCAGCACCTTGAGGAAGGGGCAGTCAACTGTGAAAACAGAGGACATAAAATTTTTTCCAAATGATAAAGTAGATCTACAGAACTTTTTCTTATTTTTAACAGACTTCCAGACTTGCTAAAATTCCAATGAAAACAGAAGGATATATTAAAAGCATACTTATTCTTTAACCTACTCCATACCTTTGGCTCCACACCTATTAAAGTTAGGGATATTTTAGCAGCTAAAGTAAAAATAGGGACAACTGCAAGTAACATTCTTCCCATATTTCTCTGGTTTGAAACAATGAAAGAAAAAAACCTCATCTAGAAAAGAACACAAAAAATTCCACACAGTCCAATAAAGCTCTGTAATATGATCTAGAATATGGCTATATTATCAACACTAATGGATAGGTGTTTTAGTGAAACATAGAAAGTTTTACAATATTTACAGTCCAAATGGTTATGGGGGGGAATATGTTAATATCACACAGAATTAAAAACAATTACATGGGCCTATTCCAAGTTAATCATCACCTGTAGGATGAAATAGGCTTTGGATAAAATCCATTTGCTTTTTACATACTGCTGATCTGTTCAGTGGGATGGCAAATTTATCACTCCCCTTATTAAATATATTTTCCATTTTATCATTCTCAAAATATTTTAAAGACCAAACTTTTCAGGGCACGGCATACACCTTAGGCTACTACTGTACTGATACAGTCAGTTCAGGGTAAATTTTAACTCTATCTGGCTGAAAGTTAGCAAACCAGAGCTTAGCAGTGGGATTAAGCTTGGAACTGAATTTCTTGGATATGATAACAATAAACACATCCTGGAATTGCACTACATAAAGCATATTATTATTGGATTTAAAATTTACATTATTTTTATGAGAACAATAATTCCAAAAGGAAATGTAAAAATAAACAAGCAAAAATAAATCCAAACATAGAACGTAAAAACAGAATTAGTTTTTTGTTTCATGCCTGCTTGTCAAGACTTTCAACTACTCAGTGTAGATTATTTTCATCAAATGAAAGAAACAAATTCACGAGGTTAAGAATAGGCTCTTGTTCAATAATTACAAATGAATATGCTTTAAATAATCTAGCAAATTATAAACTGCTATTTACTCACTAATAGAGTGGGTTTTCTTAAGATAGAATGAGATAGATCGATTAATTGTGGTACATGCCAAGAATAAATGGTTTGCTAGGTCACATTATTGAACATAATTTTTAATATGGCCAGTGCTTTCTAACTAAGATTTGCAAAGCTCTGTATAGTAGCTTCCTATGACAGACAGTACTGTTCAGAACAGTCAAGTATCACTGATAAATTAAGAACATGTATTAGTCACCTCAGACTCTAAGACATCCCTATCCTACTAAGACTTTCCTACACATCGGGTGGGAATCTGGAGACAAATATTTTCCTTATAGTTTGTTTTTAGCCTCAGTCCAACTGTGTGTTCAGTTCAATAGCATAATTGCCCTCTCTGTTTATCATGACCCAGCAGAATAATAGCAGTTGCTACACTCTCAGATGATACAGGATTTCTAAGCTTACTAATAACATCTGTGAATCTCAGCACTTTCAGACAAAGAAGGTTTCTGAATGTGCTTTTTCCTATGCTGAAACTTAGTAAGGACACTTGCCGTTGTGAAAGCTGGAGGAAAGAACGATACATGCCTTTGGGCAGACTGCTTAGATTGGCAAAGTAATGTTTGTTGTGTTTCTGCCTCCAAAAGCAAACAATCTCAGTATAAAGATAAAAAAATTAAACCTGAAAGACTTAAAGCATTAGCAAATGCTGTGAAAGCCACCACAGCTCTGTGCATGTGGATGAGTGTGACATACGGCAGCAGGATGTTGAAACTGACAGCTGTAAAGAGTTATCTTCAGAGACGTCTCATCACATTTTATTATTTTACAATGCATACTTTCTAGACCTCTAAATTAGGGTGAGCTTAGTAAAAGTTTATTATAAATCTGAATTAAAATCTTCCTGGCAACGAGAGAGTGGGGGTTTGGTGGGAAATTCCCAGTGACTCCTGCTCCCAGCCAGAGAAGCCAAGCTCAGCTGCAGGCTCGGTCCACGGCTATCACTGGATTTCAAAGGAGCTACTTCTTATTTGTCCTGTGATAAAAAGACCTGTTTTCCATTCATGCTTCTAAACATAAGATCAACATAGCCTTACATTTGCTTCCTATGTCAGGAATGATCTATTAGTACAATTAAGATCAAGTTCACCTTTGATTTTAACCTTTTAATAGTACTGAGCATACAGGCACAGAACAAAGAAAGCTTACAATCTAAATGCTAGAAGCGTAAAAGGTAAATTAATTTTAAACTCTATTAAATAAACGCAATCAAGAAAACATTATGGAGGAAAAATTTCACATAGGTAGAGTAAGATAAATGACCTTTCCATCACTAATTCAGAGGATTTTATAACACAGAAGGTGGCTGAAGAGCTAATGCTTTAGATTTACTAATCACATGGTCAACACCATTTCATCCCCCTTCCTTATTTGCTTCTATTCCATTCCTTTTCCAGTGAAATCACATTTACGGAAGGCTTTAAGAAAGCAGTCTGATGTTAACATATTTTAACAATAGATAGCATTTACTATCAAATATATCCTGTAAGCTTTTGTTCTTCAAAGGTGGGAAGCTGAGACACCCAAACTAATAATTATCCCAAAGTGATTAGTTACCATCATGTCTGATCTCAGCTAAAAGTTAGTAATAAGCTGCAAAGCATTAATACCATATATTGGTCTGCATAAAGTAGAAGGCAAGGCACATGTTTATACAAAATATAAAGATTAATATACGAACATCACTTTAACCTTTCCCAGGTCAAGGGTAGGGCTCTGTGTATCACAATGAATTAATGACTTGGCAATGTTAAGATGAGGATTTAGGAACACATTAACCACCCATCTACCTAAAACTCTGCTGCAAGGTAAGAGACTGCAAGGATCTGCACCAATTAAAGAGCATGATTTAATGTGAGGATAGATTTTGTTACAGAGCTCAGTCTTTTATCTCCCGTGGAGACCTTTTGAAAATGTTCATATAATTGTCTCTAATTGAAATACACTACTGTATCTAGATCGCAGATTATACTCCAGCACAACTTGCAATATTTTAAAAATACTTCAAAAGTAACAAATAGCAGTAACTATGAACCACTTTGAAGTGTGAATTTACCTAGAACAGACAGTTCTGTATCTACGCTTTTCAGCTACGTGTTTCTCTATCTGCCTCTCACTTATTTTGTGCTGAATCATGCACACCTATGAAAGAGGTGGTGGGAAGATAAAACCAATGTATATGTTAGATTTAGAGGACTAACGTATCTTCATGGGACACATTTACATTGTATGACTTCTTGATCCCTCTCTTCCCAACTTTGTTCGTATTGTGGGAACATGTTAAAAAAAAAAGGTCACCTATCATAAACCAGGGCTTCAGTTATTGTTTTAGAAATTTTTTTTGTCTCAAAAAGATAAATTATTTCCTAACTTACTTTCAAAGCTGAGTTTTCCTCATTTTGAACCTGGACACTGTAGAGCACAATCACCCTAAAAGCACACGTAAGGACAATCCTCTTGACCTCATATAACATAGTGAAAACATTTATATGTCCCCTGTTTGCCACCTGCTTCTATACAGTGGTGAAAGATCTATGCTTGGACTGGCTGGAACACGCAGTTCTCTATCAGACCATGGACTAGAGCAGTATCTGTCTAAAACTGTTGCAGGACACAATAAAGTGCTGTAAGTCTTTGGACGCTATCCGTGCAAGGACCAGGGATACATATTGAGGGGGGGCTAACACTTTTAGAAAATCTATCCTTTGGGTGGACCAGACATTTCATGTCCCTGGGTAAATGATGAGATGGCAGGGTGTTCATTTGATTCAATTCTCTCTTTCTTTACTCACAGACAGACAATCTTAAGATTTTGAATTCCTGCTGACCCACAACTATTAAATAAGAGAAGAGTCCTATCCCATTCCAGCTGTGAAGTAAAACAAAGTAGTAAAACAAATTATCTCGTGTTTGCTTATTCCCCTTTTTCCTCTCTCCTAGAGACACATAAAGTTCTATCATCCCCAGCAAAATGTTCCAGCCACAAAAATTAATTTCTACTGATGCACATGCCTTGTGTTTTAGAAGTTGGTTTTTATTATTTCGTCAATCTTATTCCAAAAAAGCTTTCCTGGTTCCTCCATTTTATTTGAATGAATGGTTGTCCACCAGCTGCCTAGCTATTAACTTTGAAAGAACTGAGCAGAATTTGATATGTGATGCCTCTTCAGTGACTAGCTTCACATCAAAATAGCACCTCAGTGGGTTTGAACTGCTTTGTGCAATGTTTTGAAGTAGGTGACAGGATCTGGTCATATACTTTGCAATTTTGTTACATGAGGCCCTTTTATGTAAATTCAAAATTACTTGAATTCCCAAATCCATTAATACAAAAAAAAGATTCCCAATAAAATGGAAATATGGAAATATAGCATAGTCTATGATCAACCATCATGGTTTTTAAGCCTTTTTTCATGACTGAACATGATCAGTTGTTTTTTTTTCCTGCACATGAACATATACTTCACATGCTCCCGGTTTCTCCCTCTGGCTAATATACAGCCCAAATTCTTCATTGATTATTTCACTGATCATTCACCATCATTCCCAGCATTTATGGTTTTCATGGTCATCCTTCAGACCTATTCAGGTCCACATTTGTATTAGTGTCTTTGTTTCAAATAATATTTTATTTAGCACAAATTATTGACATGACCTACATGGGACAATAAAAGAATAACCAAAATGAACAGTCTGTCTTGTCTTTGTGTTATGACCTGTTTGTTTGATTCTTATAAATCCACGTAATGTCATTTTCAAAAGGCACTTTCTATACAACAGGAAAAAATCACCATGTGAACAAAATCACAGCCACCCGTGTATAAAATTCTACTATAGCCTGCTGATTAAACTATGAAAAATTATACAAGGGTATTTAATCACAGTTAACTGTAATCATTAGTAAGCTGGTATTTATGAAAATCTTATTCAGTTATTTTGAAATGCAATCAGGACCCCAGTACTCTTAAAACTACACTTGCCGTATGAATCTGGCAAGGTCAGGCTCTGGTTTCATGTATACCAATAATTAATCCAATTAAGTCTTGAAAAGGACTTGTTAATCTACTGTGTATGGAACATTAGCTGCTTGGAAGATATGAAGAAGTAGGTCATGAGAAAACTGCCAAAAATGGAAAAAAAAGACCCTTCTAAAATATTCTTGCACATGGAAGTAAGCAAACAAAGTGACAGTGGTGGAGCAAAAACAGAAGCTAAACTTTCAATGGTTAGTTTAATTTTAATTAGCTGTAAAGGCAAACCATTGAGGCACTATTGTTCATGAAAGCCTATGGATTTCTTCCTCCAAAAGATAAGCTGTTAGGAATGTTTTGGAAACTTCAGATTAACACTGCACAGCTGTTGCTAGGGCCTGAATTTATGACTAACAGCAACCGCTGAGGTACTTCATCAAGACAGGGCTGAGGAAAGCTTTTAGCGGGGAAACAAGCAATGGGAGATTTGCTAACTAGGAGAAGTAATAGATACCTACCTTTTTATTAAGGCAGAATGGCACACATGAGTGGACAGAACAAAGGGAGAGGAAGAAAGGAGGCATAAAATGGGAACAAGAGTTGAAAAATGACAATGAATGAAAAGCATGAAGCAGGCAGAGGCAGCAGTATAACCTGCTTCACAGTAAGATACAGAGAAAAGCAATGAATAGGCAACTTGGGAATGTTGCTGTCTATTCCTCTCCATGTGTGGTCCCCAACTGTTTGTGATGTTGGGTATAATGAAAAAAGAGCTGGAAGGCATTAGCTGATAGAAATCTCATACTCTTATACTTTAAAGTGATAAACAGAACATTTGACTGTTTGCAATGAGGACAGGAGGTGTGAGATAATGTAGCAGCGTTCTAACATATGTTATAGTATTGCTCATATATCTGAGTTTTGGCAAACACTAGGAGATAATCTATAAGAAGATACTAACAGCCTGCACATTAACACTACATGGTGACTCAACATCAGAAAAGTGAACAAGGGCGGTAAAGTAACATTATCCCTACGAACAGCAAAAGTAGAAATATATGGGTACTGCCATAGGAATAAGTTATCAGTGAGAGACCAAAATCCTGTGTTGGTTGATGAAAAAATGTAACATAAAATGTAAATTATATGAGTATTCCAGATGTATTTCTTACATGTTCCATCACCTGGCCATGACTACTAGAGAATTTCTTCTTGCCCTCTTTCCATGGGATAGAGCTATTGCAGCTGGTCCTACATCTCCACACTCCCTAGACTGAGAACTTAAAGATCTGCTCTTATAGCATCTGCATTGCCTTTTACTTTTGCCTGAGCTTTAGCTTTAAGTATTTGCATATGCATCATGTTTATGTCAAGCCTCTCAGAGCCACAGCAATTTGACATCTGATGGAACTCCATTGACAAAATGACTCCCTCTACTGGAAAAAAGGGAAAGATGCTTCAATAAGGTTCCTGCGGGTAAGCTACTCTTCCCACTTCCTCACATGATGTTTAGGTGATCAGGGCAATGAACTGCTTGTTGTTTTATAGTACAGTCCTTCCTCACCGTTATATTATGTATAATACTTATTCTGATGAATGGGTGCCCCACTGCTTGAGATAAGGATTTCTCGACCCTCAGATTCTAAAGGACCTCATACACCTTATCTATCACCTGAGGACACCTTTATATATATGTTTAAAATGCATGCATATATATATATATAATCAATACAGCTTATGAAGCCATTGACATCTTGAGATAAACGGTAATTTCTTCTACTACAAATCCCTGGTTAGCTCCAGCTTTGACTATCTGATTCTTCTTGGATATTGTGGACTCACAAGTAGTAACGTAATAGAGATGGGCCCTCAGAGCCTTACTGATCATAAAACTGTATTGCTCTGCTATAAAAGCATTCAATTTAGATTACTCTACCATGAAATTGTCTTTTATGTAAACTAATCCCCAAATAGTTCTACTTATTACTAGGTTGGAACTGCTTCTGAAAGAAGCTGCATGAACTTAATACTGTGCTCTGACTTGGTGGGAATGACTGAAATCAGCTAATAAGTAATTAACTAATTCAGTATGAAACCTACTAACATAGTCACTGGGAGGAAATGCTTAGGTGCTAATTCTTCTTGAAATGGTAACAAAGAAGGCAGGTGAGACTGCAGGAAATCACTACATGTTGTATTATACTGGAAAATGTTGTCAGCAGGACTAGGGAATATACATCACATACCCTGGAACAGCATGACTGTTGTTGTAAAGCAGTTTATTGCTAAATTTAGCAATAGCACACTCCACATTTATTTACTGTGATCATACAAATGTCATGTAAGAAACTGGTGAAAGCAGCTTACTCACATAAACATTCTTATTGATGTATCTTTCCCTTCTGACATCCCCAACAAGTGTCTTAGGTAGCTATGCTGTACAGAACTGAATTTTAACACAAACACAGTAGTTTAAACTAATGTTGCTACTCTTCTGCTACAAAATGAAAATTAATTGTGAATACAAAGTTGCTAGAAAACATAATTGTCATTTTTATATTTGATCAACTAAGTAAATCATGTGGTATCAACTGAAGTCTAATGCTGACTCTTCAGTGTGACCACAGCCTCTGTGGAAGCAATGTAAGCCAGACTTCCAAGAAAATTTACTTACTTATTACTGCGAGATCAAATGATTACCGGAAGGGCTGTCTTCCTTTATTAGGAAATATGACATCAAAATGTTTAGCAGGAAAATCTGCCCATCCTATGGAAACTTCACTTATCCCAGGATGAATGGAATATTACACAATTGTCTTAACACAAGTTGTGCAGGCACAGAGAGATTGCATAATGTCCTTAAGAAATCTAGCCATTATGAAATCCCACCTAGGGAATTAATGGCTGAGTACTCAGTTGAGAAAGGTTTTGATCGCTTTAATAACATCAAGTAATCCAAAATACAACGAATGTCCAGTGTTCTTGAATAAGGTGCAAACTTCCTCTAACAGAAATGGAAATCTGTTCCACTTTCCATTGTAAGTAACACCTGTACAATCTCTGCTTCTCTAAATGAGAATTTTTTAGACATTATTATCCCAAAGGTAAGAACACTGACATTAAGGGTGTAAGAAGACTCCCTACTACTTGTCATTCTTCTTACTGAAATATTTCACATTGAAGAGTAACAGGATAAAACACTTTAACATGGAGTGGAATTTATAGAGCAGGCACCAATTCTGGGTCACTGGCACCAGTTCTCATTTGCTTACTCTGTGCCCTCTCAAACCTTATGGGTTGCTCAGGTTTGTGAAGGGCCGATGGTACCACGTTCAGCATTATTTACTGTTGTCAGGTTCCAGCAAGGAAATCAGAGCGAGGAAATCTCAGGCCTAGTTGTCCTCAAAGACAATTAGGTTTTATAAAACAAATTCCCTCACCCTAGGTAACTGGGTTCTAACTGTATAGTAATAAATAACATTTTTTGTTGTTTCCTATTCCATAAGCATTTCATATCTCATATGGATGCGGAGTTTAGTGAAGCCCTGCACCAAGCTTCTTCAGAAACAGTCCTTTAATTAGTATTTCCCATCAGCTGACTAACAAGTGCAGGCTTACCATAACGGAGGACTTAATTGACATGAAGGCTTCTCTCTGCTGCCAGGAGAGAGGCAGGCACTCAGCCAGCAGCTGCCACAAGCTGCCCCTGCGGTGGATGGTACAGAGGATCACTCTACCCACCTCAGTCTGGAATATGCTTTGCAAACTCCCCCTATCCAAGTGTGTATGACAATTTCTTTTGCGTTTTGATTACATATGGCGGGAAGTGAGTGAGAATTCCCCTAGTTTGGAAGAGAAGGGTTAAGATTAACAGCAATACAGAAGAAGCAACCTTTCACAGTTAATGCAGAAGTTTCACGTTTGTACAATGGCAGAAGCTGCAGGCTCTATGATCACTCATTCATATCCTGCTCCTTCCTCACCTCTTGGAGATTTCATCACATCTTTAAAATTGATCTTAGTTCTGGCAGAATTGTGTTTTCTATCTTCCTCCAAATCTGAGTAAGTCCAAATAATAAAACAACAATTCTACCAAGGCTGCAGTTTATAATTTTCAAATAAATGTTTAACAATTTTTTAAACAGGATTGTTTGCACAATTTCTTCTTAAAAAACATAACTGACATGTATGTTTGTATTTCTGGTCAGGTTGAATAATGCACAGCTTTCAAACAGTTGAACACAGTAAGTATACTTCAACATGCATTTCTATTGAAGTCAATGGTAGGATGAATTTGGCTTGCCAGCTTGGTAATTATTACAGATATTACAGTGATGGATAATGATGCTAAGGACTACTGCAGCTTGAGGACTGGTTAAATTAGAAAATATACACTTATTGTTTGACAAAAATAGGATGACACAGTTCCCCATATGCATTTTTTTCTATTTGACCGTTAGACTTTCATTTTGCATTACTGGCCAGAAGAATACACAAGGCCATTTGTACACAATTATTGCTGTAAACAGATTGGGAATGTTCTAATATTCTGGAGGAATAGCTACTGCACATATACAGAGCAGCTCAACAGTGCACACATGAAAAATCTAAATGGAGAACTTAGCACATGTTCATGTCATTTGCAATACTCAGCATGTGCTGTAGAAATGGCCTATGAATCCACACTGAAATTTAATGTGGACAAGATGCATCAAGCTGAATACATGCACAAGCCACATACAAAGTGCTTATTCATGTACTTCTGCCTGGAAATTCCCAGGCAAAGCACGGGAGCCATAAGCAATGGTTCCTATTAAGATTGTAATCTAGGTTTGTAGTTTTTTGAAAAGGAGAATTTTGTTGATTAGTATGACTGCATTGAGACACTGCGAAGTATGTTCTCATTATACTTTAATTTTTCAAAAACACAAATCTTCACCTAAATTTACTCCAAAACTGAAAATCTCAGCCCAGTAATTTTTCCCGTGTGCATTTAAGGTATTGTTGCATGAACTTATAACATGCTGGTTAAACAAACAAGCAAAATACTATGACTTACTAATGATTCAAGAAATAATGTTTCTTCAAGACATCATGATTCTTTGAGTAAATATCAGAATGGAAAGGAATAAAAAATATTTTAAAAATATCTAGCCTTTTATATCTTTCCAATGAGTTTCACCAAACACTTGCTGAAACATACATTCTTGAATGCTTTACAAATGCTGCATTAACGCTGGAAGCTCTAGACACACTGAGAATGAAATGAAGCTCGAATATTGTGAATCACCATTCACCATCACTGACAGAGTAACAAATTATTGTGAGCAACCACAAAGCAGGCAAAGCCTTGGAAGAGTAAATTTCTGACCAATGTGCTGAAAAGGTTTGACTGCCATCTACAGATAATAGTAATTACTGCACTGGTAGCAATTAAAAAAAAAAAACCTACAAGCCTAATAAACATCCAGTGCAGATATTAGAGGAAAACTAATTATTCACGTATGTATAAAACAGGGGAGGTAACCTGAAAAGCTTCTTAGTTTTTTTTTCTGGTAAAAATATAACTGCACACATAAACACTAGCCTCCTTCATTCTCTAGAGTAGTTTGAGATCTAATAGGTACAAATCCAGTGTCTACTACTGCCTAAATATTACTAGACAAAAATGCAAAGTACTAACATTTTCCTTGTATTTAAACTGGGAATTATTAAGTGCTGATTTTCTTGTAATAAGTTCTCAGTTAAAACTGTCTTAAATAAATCTCTCATACAGAGTCATTGGTTAGCAAAACCACAAAACTTTTACTTGTATTGTAAGTATCTAATCCTACATATACTGTCCAAATACTTGTAGGTGGGTATAGCTGTACAAACATCTTCTATTTAGAGTTTTCTGTTAAACTTAGGCTTGCTAATCAGGCTAGTTATCTCTAGGCCGAACATATGCCAACGTATCACAACACAAGTGACTGTATAAAGATTTTCCTTCAGCTGTTCAGAGCAGCTAGCACAGTAGTTCAGTTCACCCTTGTCAAACATATCCCTTCCCTTTTCACTCGGCCTTAAAGCCACTTTCTTTTCTTCAACAGCTGCTGCCAAGCTGTCTTTACTTCCTCTCCAAGCTAGCTAACTGGCTAAGCAGTTACCCTGCTAAAATCCTCTTTCAAAAGTCTTGTTCTAAACTTGCAGAATAATTGCATGGCAAAAGGAAAAGAGGTCAGGAGAGCCATGGATTTTAGGGGTTGAGGATGAATAACAAAAGGGCTTAGAACCATTCTAAATAGTATCTCTGTAATTAAACTAAATTACTGTATTTACACACCACATGGAACTGTTCTCAAGAATTATTCTGCACAGATCAGCATTTCATATAAAAGTTGAAATGCAGTGTATTTAAACAAAAAACAGCTAGCAGACAGAAAAGCCTGTGGGCCCAAGCTGAAGTTAACTTTCTCACTTTTGAAGTCCTTCAACAGCTAGAACCGAGCGCAGTATTCCAGTAGCCAGAGATACCTGACTTCTCAGTATTACTTTTGTACATGAAGAAGGAAAGGCAATAATGGCATTTTTATGCTCTTATACCTTAGTAGAAAATCCTTTTTGTCTTAATCCGCTACCTTCTGTAATCTTTTCCTGCATTAACGATTCCCACTTTTCTCCACCCATGAAGTAATGCCTTTCAGATAGTTTTTCTGATATATAGTTTTACTAATTCTCAAAATTTATTCTACTTATGAGAAGAAACATTTGAAAACAAAGACATTAAAACCCTCCCTTCGTGTTTGAAATGCTTACTAGAGAGCAACATAAAAATGAGAGAAGCTGCCTTTATGTCAGGGCATTGAATGCACTAATAAACCTTAATGGTCCTGACCAGTCCCAACTGGAGTCCCCACCTACTCTCTCTGCTCCTAGGCCCAGCAGCTCTATTTAAGCTCAGCCCTGGGCCATCAGTCTCTACCTGAGCTGGTCTCCAGCCATGCCCATGTCCATGCCCATGCCCATGCTCCTGCCCAACCTTGAGAAGAAACCTACAAGATTACAACAGAGTTACTACTCGAAACTTGGAATTGTCAGCAGATAAGAACTGCTGGGCATACTACTGACAATATGCTTGCACATCAGTATATGAAAATTTAAAAGTGATATGTTTATAACATTTCAATAAAGCTGCATTTAATAGAAAGTGCAGCAACTTTTTATTTTAGTTCCCATTTAGGTCAATCTTTAAAAACACCTTTGTTTAGGCTTTTCCATACATATTTTGGAGATAAGTTGACTTAGACTACTTTCATGAAACGGAATTTCAATTGAATATGCCATTCAAGTGAAATGTTTCCCATAGCTGTACCTGATCTGACTGTACATTCTTTGGCAAGTGTGTGTGTGACAGCATGATCTTTATTTTACAGCAAAGCAGCTGCAGCACTGGCCTGAGAATGGAGAAACAGGAGTTTAGCAGCTTGATAAGACCTGGAATGAAAATTCTATCAGTAAATCAGGGAAATCACGTTCAGCGTATTTTCAGAAATAAATAAGCAATTCTCAGACTGAGTAGCACCTGTAGTCCAAAGTTACTATAAAGTCCTGTGCAAGTACTGATGCAAATGCAGATTAGTTAGTGAATGTAGCTAAGTAACTCCAAAGATGATAAAGATATCTTATGAAATAACGAGACCAAAGCTGAGAACCAAGGCAAGTCACACAAATCATGCCTCAAAGTGCAACACAATCTGATTTGGGATACTGTTTGAAATATGACTTATGTCTGTTTTTTGAGAACTTTGAACTTGCAGTTAGGCCTCAACTCTTCACCTCAGGTATAGGTAGTTATGAAAATGACCCTTTAATACCATGTTTAAAGGTGCTTCTTGGACAAGTGAGGCATCAATTTATTTTTATTTATCCTTCCTTCGGGTCGACTTTTAGGCATAGACATGAATCATTAAATTGATGGAAAAAAGACCTCTGAACTACACACTAACCAGCCTGGCTGCTGTCCCCAGGGCAGTTATAGCATAAATCCTCCTGGAAGCTGTACCTAGGGCAGGGACAGGATGGCGGCTGGAAACAGCCGTCCTAGATTTATGAGGGAAAATCATGCCTGACTAACCCGATCTCCTTCCATAAGGAGATGACCGGCTTAGGCAAGTGCAGTAAATGTTGTTTACCTTAACTTCAGCAAGGCCTTTGACATGGTTTCTGTGGTGTTCACAGTATTATCATTAAAAGGCTGAGACATGCTTTGGTTAGAGGGATTATAAAGTGAGTGGAAAATTGCTTGTACCATGAAGGCTCGAAGGGTTTGATCAACAGTATGAGGTCCAGCTGGAGCCTGGTTACTAGTGCTGCTCCTCAGAGTCGAGATACAGTTGCTGATACTACTTAAAGCCTCTGGGCATAGATGATGGGACAGAGGGCCACACCGGATGTTTGAGGAGGACCCAAAAATCTGGGTTCAGGTGATTTGTAAGGCTGTTTAAAGGAAACTCGACAGGCTGGAAAAATGGGCTGACTTCTGACGAAGCTCAACAAAGGCAAACGCGAAGTCATACAGCTGGTGACAGAGTAACACCATGTAACAGCACAGGCTGGGGCCAAATGTCAAGGCAGCAGACCTTCTGCAGATCTGCAGAAGAAGACCTGGGTTTCCAGTAGATGGCAAGTTGACCATGAGTCAGCAGTATGCCTTGTTGCAAAGCAGCCTAGTATTGCTGTTTGACTTAACGCTAGCAAAAAGGTAAAGGGAAGTGATTCTTTCCCTCTATTCCAGCACTTGTGTGACCACAGCTGGGATCTCCACTACAGGAAGGAGACTGACACACTGCAGCAAGTTCAGTCAAGGTCCACCAAGATATTCAGACCACAAAATATACAGAAGACCTGGGGCTTTTCAGTCTTAAGAGTGTGGGAGGGGGAAATCTTATCCCTGTTACAAGTTACATCATAGAAATGCCTAGAAATGAGGGAACAAAACTCTTATTGCACATGCATACTGACAGCATGAGAGACAACAGATAAAAGTTGCAACAAGTTAAATTTAAACTAGATATTGGGAGACAGTTTTCACAATGGGTAGTCAAACATTGGACCAGGTTGCCCAGCGAGCTGGTGGGATCTCCATTGCTGAAGATACTCAGAATTCAACTGGACAGGGTCCTGAGCAATCTGACCTAAGTTGGGCTTGCTTTGAGCAGGGGTTTAAACCAGAAAGTTTTCAGAGGTGGCTTCCAACCAAAATCACTCAATAGGTCTAGACGTACACAACAGAGTTAAGAGAAATGTTGAGTCACCATCCCTGGAGGTATTTAAAAGATGTGTAGACGTGGCACTTAGGGACACAGTTTAGTGGTGGACTTGGCAGTGCTAGGTTAATGGTTGGACTTGATGATCTTAAAGAGTCTTTTCCAACCTAAATGATTCTATGATTCTATGATTTTAACTATGTAATCCATGTCAAAATAGCAAAACTAAGTTCGCTTGAATTAATGCACCAATATATGCTGGAGGCCACGCAGCTGAAAAACAGCTTGGCAGAAGCTGGGCTTGCAGACACTGAATTGAACGGGAACCAGCAATGTGTCCTTGTAGAAAAGAAGGCTGAGGGTATCCTGGGCTGCATTAGGCAAAGCATTGCCAGCAGGTCGAGGGAGATGATCCTTCCCCTCTACTCAGCACGGGGGTGGCCACACCTGGGTACTGTGTCCAGTTCTGGGCTCCCCTTTACAAGAGAGACATGGACATACTGGAGAGAGTCCAATGAAGGGCCACGAAAACAAGTAAAGGATGGAGCATCTCCCCTATAAGGAAAAGCTGAGGGAGCTGGGACTGTTCAGCCTGGAGAAGAGAAGGCTCAGGGGGATTTTATCAAAATATATAAATACCTGTAGGGAGGGTGCATTGAGGACAGAGCCAGGCTCTGTTCAGTGGTGCCCAGCAACGGGACCAGAGGCAAGAGGCACAAACTGAAGCATAGGAGCTTCCCTCTGAACACCAGGAAACATTTTTTTACTGTGAGGGTGACCAAGCACTGGAACAGGTTGCCCAGGGAGCTTATGGAGTCTCCATCTTCGGGAATATTCGTCTGGACATGGTCCTGGGCAACCGGCTCTAAGTGTCCCTGCTTGAGCAGGGGACTTGGACAAGATGACGTCCAGAGGCCCCTTCCTATCTCAGTCATTCTGTGTGATTCTGTGTGTAAATTAAGACCTTTTCATGGGTCTGAAAGACCTGGTAAGGAGTGCCTACAGACAAAAACCAAAAGACATTTTTGTGAAAAAGAAACTCACAGTAAAAAGAAACAAGCTTCTCTGTACTGGAAATGCAACATATTGCCGAAGAAATGGAAAATTACTGGAGACAGAAAGAATGCAACATGGATAAGGATAGTTCCATAATATGCAAAATATCAAACAATTCTGGGAACACAGACAATCCAACATTCACTGCAAAGGAAAAGTAGAAGAAGCTTTTGCAAAATCTATCATTAGACTGTAAAATGTGCTGCAAAGCTCTCAGAGTCTTGTTTTGTATAATGTTGACACATTACCATAAGCAAGTCCTGACTTGTGTTGTAAGCTATACATCCCAAATTAAGTCTGCACTTTTGTACGCTAGTAACCATGCACATTACAGGTCCCTCGAACACACTAGCTTTCCATATAACTACACAGAACTATTAAAAATCATTACGTATGTGTTTCAAAAAATCAAGAACTGAGATGTCAAAATACTTTTACACCCTAAGATGCAAGAAACCTGCTGGTATCCAGTGATATCTAGAAGTGCTGTGAGGACTTTCCTGCTCCTTCTAAGTCCAATTGTGTGATGAACTTTATTAATGCACTCTGTTGTGCAACAAAGAACTATAACATGAGGTGACATGAATAAAATGATATACTAACCATGGCAGTATACGAAAGCTTGTCTGAGAGATATGCCAGTTGCTAAACTTTTACAGGTGACATGGGGCTGTTTCAATTATCTACAGACTGCTTCCCTGATACGACACATTCCCCTAAGTACTTGCCTGCTAACATGCTTAAATTCTCTCAGCATCCCTGCCTTCAGCATATATTTAAATTTGTATTTACATCATCTCTATAGCATTAAAAATACACATACAATCTTTTTCTTAAGGAATCTTTCCATAAAGTATTTTTAAGATACTTGAGGTTATTCATAGCTTTCCATTTCACCAGGTGTACCAAAGCTGAGGAAGTTATATTTTATAGGACAGAGAGACATATTCTCCTTTTATATGCTCCTTCAGTTTGCTGACATTCTATTACCTACTATTTGAACCAGTATGAGAGAACTAGGAAGACTTTCTACAGTTTATTCTCTTTTATTATTTAAATTTTTCATAACTATACCTTCCTACAAATACAAGAGTACAAAAGAGCTTTCATCATCTACTACTCAAAATAAACCTTTCCCACAGAATTTATGATTGCTGACATTAATCTATTTAATAAATAATGATGTTAATGATGGAACTCTTTTGTCTCAATTATATACTCCATCATCAAAACATTTATTATTCCACATACAGAACTATCATCTCATGTGCCTATATCATCCATAAGTTTTCTCTAAGTATTTTCAAAAATGTATAATTTCAATTTAATTCTCAACATAGGATATGAACATTGGATTACTTATAAGTATCATATGTTGAAATTTTACATTTTCCAAAAATGTTTACACTGTGGAAAAGAAAAGGAGGTCTGTTCAGACATGGCCACGGAAATGAGGAAAAGGAAAGTACAGATATATTTAATTTATGCTTAGAGACTTCAGCCTTTTTTCTTACCTGAGTACCCAAACAAGCAACCATCATGTGAGTGAGAAGTTTAGCTGCAAACATTGCACACCTGGTGCAGAAAAGATGGGAGATAATAGCCAAAGTGAAACCTACACAGAAACAAACAAACAAACAAAAAAGGGAAATTTAAAGCTTAGGCTATTAAACTATGCTAGGTAAGAACAACAATGCTGGATCTCTTGAAGGTGCGGATCATTAAAAAACAAAAAAAAACCCAAACCTTACAGAAAGAATATGTTCACTTTGGTTCACACCAGGATCACTCATGAATTTATTACTGAAGTACTAACATCTATTTAACTTTTTCATAGGCTTGGGAGCTAAAATAATTGCATCATGCCAACAAGTAATTTTTGCAAAGTTGTTTGGTTTTTTTAATTTCTGCATGATATGCATGATTGTCATAATACTTAAATATAAACCAAAGGTAACTCTTCAGTGTTCATATTACTGCATCCAGAAATGCTTTTAGAAACAAATAAATAAAAAATTGCCTCCAGCTGGGTAGCATTGCTTTAGGAGATAGCTATAACCTTCTAAATGCCAGTCTCCCATTTCATCTGTGTTCAGCATAGAAATCTATTATAGCAGTACTCAGAAAGAATAACACCACTTTTTATTTCAGTAATTCATTGTGAACATGAACAGAACATAAATGGGAAGGGCCCCTCACCTACCAGTAAGTAGTTATTGGAAGAAGGACCCTGGAAAAGCTGAGCCACTAAGGAAAACACTGCTAAAGCTCATGTAAAGTTGTTAGTGCACTTCCACCCCCAGGAAGGGCAGGAATTTGGATCCTTAAGGCAGATCTTTTATTCTCTCTTGAGACAGACTGGTTGCTCAACTACAAGTATTTATAAGATATGAATGAAATAAATCACTTCAGAAATAATTATTTCTAAACCTTTCAAAAATTAGCTAGTGATATGTATACAACTGCCTACATGAGAAAACTTCAGAAATAATAATATTCTGTTTCACTCCACTGTGCTATTTTTTCCTTTTTTTCTTTTTTTTCTTCTTTTATTTTTTTTTTAATTCTTCACACCTAGGTGGAGATGTTAGAGAAATAAGTAATATCCTTATAGCTCTTAAATCTAAAGCAATTTGTTTATCACTAGATTTAAATATATATAATCATGTAAGAAAACACCTTCAACCAGCCAAAGAAGCTGAAAGGCATTGCAGTTATATTCAAGGCAAACACTTAACCAGGCTAAACCGTTCTAATTTTTAAAATACATTCTTATGACACATGACTACAGTAAACGACTAGTGCTGAACAAGGATTTGTAGGTCTTTATTGCTTCCAATTCGGGAAAATATTTCTCTTAGCTTCAGTTTCTACAGCATACTGGCTTACTTTTATTGGGGTTTTCTTCAGTTTCTATAGCATTTTGCATTCTACAGCATATTTGTCTCATCAATTTACTTTTTTCTTTTCTGTAAACCAGTAATTACATTTTTTTTATAGTCTGCCTTTTTATTTTCACTAACAATCTAAGTTAGAAGCTGAACTGTATTTTAAAATCTGTTTATTTTTAGCTGCTAAAAAATTCTTTCCTTCTTGTTAAATAAAGCAATCAATTTATATGAAGTAGGTGAAAACCAGAGGGTTTTCTTCTCTTTCTTTGTCTTCTTTTTTAAGGCTGAGGTTTTAAAACAATTAAGGAGCCTAGCTTTAGTCTGTTAGGGCAGTTTGCTGGAAGGGGATAAATAGGGGATTTAGCTGCTTACACTGTTTTTGTTACTCATACAGTGATGATCTAGTTTAGAATTAATAAACCTCACAAGGAGCAGAACCAGAACCCCATTTAAGTGCCTTAAGGTTAGACTAAGAATCCCCTTAGCAAGTTTTCTTAGTGATCCCATTACTCTTAGGTTCCTGCTTGCACAGTGCCTATCAACACAAGAAGAAAAATTTACTTTCATCCAGGATTGCCTGCAACACCATAACGTGAACTGACTGCAATGTGAAAGGTGTAATTTCCACCTCCTTCAGAAGCCAAGCAGAGTTTGAAATGTAGATCTCCTACTTGCTGTCTGACATTTTGGGTCTTCTGCAAATGCTATCGTAGCTGTCAATGAAGTGAGTTGTGATCCTCATAGGTTAAACTCTCGGGCTTCTCCCAAGATGTTAGGTAGCAGGCATCAGAGCTCTACACACGTGATATGGAATCTATCTCCTTCAAGTCATCCCTTCTGAGTGTAAATTGTCAACTAAAACTGTCAAAGAGGTTTCAGGCAAGGTAGAAAAGTGTCTGAAAGATTTGACAAAAAGGACAACTGTTTGCTAGAGACACAGGTGAATTTAGGATTTTTAAGTTTCTTCCCCAAAATGAATGACATATTTCTCTTTTGTATGGTTCAGTAAAACATCACAAGGAAACATATTTCTTTGCTGGGCTTTTTTTTTCAGCGGCAAAATTTGTCAGTGTGCAAATACCAAACCAGATGGCAACTTTAATACCATGAAGTTAGTTAACATTTCTCCAATACCCCTCCAAATAAAATGGTTGTCATCCATTACTAAAATCACTAAAAATCAATCAGTCTTACTGGTCTTCAGTTGTTATTAATGAGAAAAGTGTCTTAAATCAACTGACCCGAAATGCAGATGAATCCAGAAGAGAAAAAAGCTTCATTGTATGAAGACAAGTTATCTGTTTGGGCATAAACTGCATAAATGGACATATGAGAACAAGAGCATTCCACATAGTCTGATGTGTCATCAACCACTTTGCAGAACCCGCTATCTGACAGCCAGCTGCAAAACAAAAGATTTACCAAGTTGGAAATGAACTTGTGTAATTTGCATGGTAAGCAGGCTTGAAATTTGTTGTTGTATCTCTGAAATACCAAGTTTTCTAAACTATTGCATAGGTGTTTTGTGTAATCTTTCAGGTGCAGTGCTCAGAATAGCACATTTACATGAAATTAAATTATTGTTTATAGCTTTTTTAACTTTTATGATTTAAAAAAATTGTAAATATATGATGATGAACATTTTTTTCCACTAGAGAATTTTTGTGGCCATATTTTTAAAACTTCTGAAAGATTTACAGATCTGTCTGACTTTTCAAATAGTTTGTTACTTAACTTGCACAATACCTTACCCCATTATGGATAACACTTCATTTTATACTGCTGTTTGTTGTTTTGAAACTAAAAATCATGTTTTGTTTTCTTTCAGTATTGCTGAACTGATTTTGAAAAAGGGTACTACAGGTGACATCCTAAGCCATTTCTAGTGGAAATCACGTCTGCTCTGTGACATAGTGTCTAGATAAAAGAAGAGCATACAGGTAAATTCTGCTGCATCTCCCTTCTGAAGATAAATAGTTTATATCAGTGACAAACTGATATAATCCAGTCAGTCTAAGGAAATCATATCTAAACCAACTAGATCTCAGCAGGATACAGAACATAATTCTCTCCAAATTCCTTTATACCGTGTGAACAGGAAAGAGGCTAATCAAATAATGGGGCATTGAAGAGCATACACAGAAAACTTTATTCCATGGTTTGTAACGGTACGAGTAGCAACAAGAATGGAAAATGATCAGCAGAACCATTTCTTCTAAAAACCAGGAGACATCAACTTAAGCTAGTAGCAGCACTATTAAAGAAAAATCAACAGCAGATGGCTTTTCTGTCAAAAAAAAAATAGCCCTATAGAGGTCATTGTCAAAAGATGTGCTAAAATTCTGGATAGTGCAAGGAAAGACTAGACAAGTTCGTGGTAGACAAATAATTTGGGGTATGAAATACACAAAATCACATTCAGCTCATAGAGTCACTGGAGAGTATAGTATTAGGGGAACTACTATTTATGCTTGTCCTGATCTTACTCTTCCTTGGGCATTTACTTTTAGCCACTACTGAAGACAGTATACTGGTCTAGATAAAGCCCTAGTCTGCCCCATAACAGGTTTTTTTTGGTTCACTTACACAGTGTCTTTCACAGACCCAGAGAAAGAGTGGATATTAGCAAATTAGGAACATTCTGAGCCAGTGACTTGAAGCAATACCAGAGATGCAAGTTTAATTATTTACTTTTGTAAGAATGGACTTGAAGTGTTGTCTGATAACAGCTGTAAAGAATACAAAGTCATTAATGTTAATTAAGTGATGCAATTCCAGGATTTAAGGCATGTCAGCATTGCCTAACACATCATTACCCAATCTAAATGGTATTTTGGTGAAAAAAGTCAAGAGTAGAAGTCTGAGAAATGTCTGAGCTAGAATAACTATACATTTTATTATACGGAAAGTTTTATGTGCTGGTAAAAAGGCCAGAAAAGTTAAGCAAAAAAGATGGATAGGAAATGGATCCATTTTATACTTGCAAATGATCTAATCAGAGTTATCACATCTTAGACAAATACACAGGTTCACAGTAGAAACTGAAAAACTAAACAGATTAATAAAATAACCTTTCAGCAGCTTGATTCCAAAGGAGACATAGAGACTTTTGTGGAACAATCCGACTTCCTGTAGCATAAATCCGATAAATGACTTCATTGTTATCTTTCAAAGGGTGTGAACTCCGACCCTTCAAACTCATCGAAAAAACCTGAAACAACATGTACAACGTAAATACAAATTTCATATTAAAATTCGATAGTCAGTGCTCATTTTAATCAGAGACACAGACAAAAATGTTCACATTATTTTAAATACATTTAAGATGTTTTGAGCAATATCTAAATGAAACTAATTTATTGAAAAAATAAATTGCACTATCTTCAAACCTTGTTCTTCAGGGCAAGTTCTTTATCTCCAGTAAGGAACCACTGCTGACTGCTGTATTCTGTGAACTGTACAGATTCACAGTTCTCTTCTTGAGGAGGCGATAGTACAACAGAGACCCCTAGTAAATGTTCAGGTACTTGAATAGAATCCCCATCTTTTCCATCAAATCTGTGTCCATTGATTTGCTGAGGAAACCAGTTGTGAGCCATTATTGCAATGTACGGGCAGCTGTCAAGGATATTTTTACCTCTGTTGAAATGGAAAAGCAATAGATCTGGTAAGAGGAACTGAGCTTTCACTATTCTTCACAGAATGACTCTAAAATGCATTTGTAATTAATACTTTATTCCTCCATTATTTTTAGGCTTTATGACATTTAACAGACAGACAGTTTCAGTTTCTGTGAAACAAAGAGGGATTGAATTATTATGTACTTCAGCTTCTCCATTTCCCCTCTGGGTTTTGCTCACTAGGATCTGCAACCAAAACCCCTCCATGGTAAACTAGGTTAGAATAATACTCATCTTTATAATGTGATGTAGAGATGAGTCTACAAGAAGAGGCATTAAAATGGATGATCTTGCTTTACCTCTTATTCCCAACAGATGATGGAAAAAAAACTTGGAATAAAGAATTTGAACTTTCAAGTTCTGGACACTGTTCAGGATAGTGCTGGTATTTATGCCATTTACTGTCTTTTGGCTGAGATGGGGTTCATACCCCCTACAACTTAGGAAACGGCAAGAAAAGTTACCTCTCCAAAAGAAGTTGAGATAGAAATCTAAACCATGCTGATTTTATCAGGGGAAAAAAGGTTGTTTTTTTTTTCTAAATTCAACTACCAGATGTTTAACAGATTCACATTGGGAGAAACGCACTGTTTAAAACCATCTGCCTCATAAAAGAATAACATCTATTTTTGCAGTCACCTATTTCCCCTGCCCATTAGTCTGACCACAGGGTATAATGCACTTGCAGACAAAACTAGCAATTTGAAACTACATTTAAAAACTATGAGTAGCTTTTAAAACTTTTAAATAATGTTAAAGTGAGCAAAACCAAGCACACAGAAATTACAAAATGCCAGTAGAAATTTGGTGTTACTTACTCTCATCTAAGTCTTAGAACATAGCTCTCCATCATACAATTACATATTATTTTCTTAGTAAGATTAATGAATCTTTTTCCAGGCAATATTTGACCTAAGGGTGAATTAATACGTCCCAGATCTCCTGACTCCTACTCCCACAGCTACCCTGTATCAGTGTACCAGTTATTTGTGACACCAGCTCATAGTGCCAATATAGTGCTTTATAAGATTGTGACAGAGTGCAACACATTTTCATATAGGTAACATATTAGATGATAGACACATCCCTTTTCTAAAAATGTTATTTACATTTTTACTATATTGGTAAGTTGTCATGTATTTCCAAAACTTCTTATGAATTCAAGTTTACTAACCTTTCTCCTGGTGATCCACACATTATCCCAGTCAACAGGGAAAAAGCAAACTTCTCAGTCACCTCAGCAAGCGGGCTATATCCTCGTGTGTCCTCGCGTTTCGGGCTAGCCAGAGCACAGAGTATCTCATAGAAAAGACTTCTACTTTTATCAGTGAGTAACTGCTTTTCACCTACTTCTGTAACCTAATGAGAGGAGAAGAAATCAAACAGCATTTTATGCACAGAAGTCTGCTTATAACATTTCCTCATAAAATGCACATTTTATCCCAATGTTCATTCTGAAAGTTCTGAATATTTTTCCCATCTTCCGATCAGCGCTGCCAAGGCGTGAGGCACAGTCTATGTCAAAACTACATAAAGATATGCTTACTAATAGGGATTTGATTATTAAAGATATAATGTGGCATTTTTCATTCTTTCACAAATCAAAGATTCTTGAGTCTTGAGATTTTTTGACATTATTTTCTCTGTTTTCTGTGTCAAAATGGCAATACTCACAAATGAACCGTTATTCATGAATATTGTTATACTGCTTTGTGTCTAGGTATTTAAACATTTTCCAGCTCATGGGCATTATTCCACAAATCCAGAAGAGCCAGAAAGCCATAAAACTAGTCCCAGAGTTTTCACAGAACTTGGTGGAATGCTAAAGTGCTCAGCTACCCTGCCAACCCAATTCCCAAAGCTACTGCAGGAAAAAAGACAAGCTGCGTGCCTGGTTAAGAGCACAGCAGCCTCTAGCTGGCCCTGGTAGGATTTGCTTGTGTGTTGACTGCAGTCAGCTGTGAAGATACGAGTAAACCTTGGGCCTGACTCTCTTATGCCAGGTCTAAAACCAACAAAGATGTGGCCTGAGAATCAAGAAACCATAATAAGCTCTATAAAAGCATGGCACCAAAGGGAAAACTTTGCACAGCAGAAAATCTTGAGCTATAGGTACATATGCAAAATTAATACTGGTTGCTCTTTTCCACCCATTTGATTTTTGATTACCTGCCACCATACTAACTAGTGGCAGACAAACTTTTTCCTTGATTGTGGGACTTCACAATTTCTGTTTTTACCTTTGCAGTCTGCGCCCCTGAGTCACTACTGTGGACGCTAACTTTGGTCTTATCACAGGCATATATATTATTACACTCTTATTAAAATCATTGGTCATTCAAGAAAGAGCAGGAAAGGTTTACCTTATCTATTATATGTATCACAGCAGTAAGCTGCTCTTCTGTGGTTTCTGTAGCCACTTTGACATTCAGATTCTGGAGGACTCTGTGTAAAATGGTGTCATCAAGAGGCTGATGCAGTTGATCAATCAGCCCCCAAACCGGCAGGGAGTCCAAATCTGAGACAATGGTGACGTTAGCAATACCATACAGGTCATCTACTCTGGCACCGCCTGCGGGATTAGAAAGTACAACCTGGAAACGTTTAGGAAATGGGTTTAAAGATCCTGTCTTTGGAGTCAAGGTCACATCCAGAAACGTATTTCTCTGTCCAGGTTCAAAAGTCAATAAACCTTCAGATCTGGCAAAATCTTGTCCTGCTACAGCTGGAGATATGAAGGTCCGACCAACAGGTTCAGGCTTTTGTAGCTCCTTAAACAAAACCAAAAGAGTTTTGGGTAACGTCACGATAGATGCAATTGTTCAAAACCAGCTGCTGTAGAACACACATATTTTAAATAGGTAAAATTTAAATTTGTAAAAAATAAGTCCCCTTTCAAAATGCAGTTAAGAATGATATAACAATTACATTAAATGAAATATCTCCTTGAAATAGCAATCTGTCACTTGTGGTTAGTAACAACCTAGGGGAAGAATTATGTATATTGTCAATATTAAACAGGATCCCTCTCTTTCTTTTCCGGAATAAAATTCACAAAGCTTTTCTGGGTGAATAGATATTACAGAAATGTTAGCACATCTGTAGGGTGAATTCTGGAGGGGTTGATGTAAGTTTATGTCTGCAACATGAAGTCCCTCAATTCAGGGTACAGACAGGAATTAAAAATACATAAAAACTAAACAAAAGCCAAGCAAAGGTTTTAGAATCCCTAAAACCTGTGCCCAAACTAATATCTGTGCCCAAACTATTATCAATTCATTGTATTTTCAGTCCCAGTATAAATACTTAAAAGAAGAACAATCCATTTAGGTCCAAAGGCAAAGCAAACACTATAGAATACACATGCAAGGCAGACAGATTAACTTATCTAGGAATGCTATATGGCCTCATTTCCCTGTGAAGTAGCACTATTTTTACCTTCTATGAGGTTTGCAGATACTGTTTCATTCTTCACATTCTTGCTCTTTTTGTCAGTTGCCATAATTTTGATATTATATCTGGTAATATAATAAACTTTCCTTAAGTGGAAACTAACATTCTAGGCTGTTATTCAAATGTATGATTTTTCAATAGTATCTATTCATTTAATAAGTACAGATCGTATACTGACTTAAGTAATCTTGAAAAGGTCTCCTACCATAAAAACCAAGGATTTTTATTGCGAAATACTAGACCCCTTTTGAAAACATTTAGCTTTAACTAGTAAAATTTACTTATGGAATAAATCAGACATTTTTTGAGTTTGCAGGAGAATGCTGTAAATCAATGTAGTGTGTATCTGTTCAGAATTGCTCTAGGACATGGTCCCATCATCTGTGCAAATTCCAGTGAGAAGTTTCCTTTTGTTTATCCCTTCCAATTGAGAATTAGGAAACAGGGAAATAAGTGGTAATAAAAGTACTAGGGACAAGAACAGTGTTTAAGAAACCTTTGTAGGAATGAGATGAACATCTGTTTCCAGGTAGCGCCTCACGCTTCCTGTCTGCCGTGACCTCTTATTTTACAGGTACCAATAGTACCAATACTTTGGTACTTGGCCATGCACCCTCAAAACCTAAAAATGTCCAAAGAAGGGTTGTTATATGAAAAATACAAATGGATAAGGAATTGCCCCCTATATTTTAGCCTAAATATACACTGGACAGTAGCAATTTCTTCTCCATTTAACAGCTAAATTATAATGAACTCTTGGCTGGAAAGAATGTGAAAGTTTGTTACCACACAATCTAACCAAAACACTGGCCAGCTACTGTATAATAAATGCATGGAAACACCATGTAATCCTATGCAGTTAAAATACATACGCATGCAATATAACAACAGAATGCAAAGCCTTTTATTATAAAGGGTGATGGCAGTACACTGGTCACACAACGCTTTGTTATAATAACCCTTCCCCGAAATAATGCTTTTAGGTATAAAATCCCACATAGTCAAAGTAGATCAGGCTAAGCACTATTCCAATGCGACGGCAAACTTAGAGGAATCCCTCTTGCAGCCTGTGCCCTGATGTTGGAGTCACAACTATAAGGAAGTGGAAGGAATCATGTTTTTACAGCTGTGTTACTTCTGCTAAAGAAGAATCTTCATCATCTGTCAATAATAATGAGGTACTCATTTAGAGATAAAAGGATCAACAGTTAGAAGAGTCTGGTGTTACAGCTGTAAACATAAAAAAAATGAACGGGGATGATAAAATTGACTTTAGCACATGAGATTTTCAATCAGAAGAACAATTTTCAAGTTTAGTACTTCAAGAACATGGAATAAAATTTGATGAAAATTCTCTCTCTCTTTTCCTAAGTGTGCTCTGTGTATTAATAAATTTGTGACCTAACACAGCAAATCTGTTGGTATCTGAATCTTGTAGTCATGCCCATCATGATAAACACTTAATTTCAGAGAAAGAAGACTCTAAAATTGGAGTCTCATAAGAACCTTAAGGCAAAGAAAGAAATGTATTTAATGCCTGGCTGACCATAGTCTTTGAGGCTACTGGAAGGTACTACGAACAAAATCACTCTTGACAATGCAATGAAAACAAGGTCTTTTTACTAATGGAAAACCAAAGAAGCTAGACCATATGGGCTCAGCAAATATTTGACTGTTTCCTGAAAAAATGCTAATTACAGTTGCATTTACTTGAGAGAATGAACAATGAATTAATTATAAAAATAATACTAAAAATAAGTCAAATAATAAAAATAACAATAAAAGTCTTACCTGCATGCTGTAGCTAACCGTTGTGGTCACTGATGTACTAGAATCTCTAAGCACTTGCAGACTGATTAAAGTTGTCTTCTTATGAGCCACAGCAAAACGAGATCCCACAGCAAAATATACTAAGCCATGAGGAGCATCACTTTCAAGGACTGTTATAAAAGCAAATCTGGCACTGTTGTTCAATGCAGCTCCTGTGCTTACAGCATACAGCTCAACAAAAAAATATGTTTCAAATTCAGGTACCTGTAAATGAGGGATGATTTTCATATCATTATAAGATCTACTAATTAGTTTCAGCTTTTAAAAATGTATATATTATTTTGTATGTGCAATGGATTACTCGTACTAACACTTACCACAAGCATGCTTCCTGAAATGTGCATTAAGTACAATGAAGTATATCCTAAAAACAATATTGCAACAGGCACCACTCTGTCATGTACAATAATGAAATCTCAAGTTTTCACATGGAACTTGCTGCAATAAAGTAGCTATTTACATACTACATGTATTGTGGCTGCAAATTTGCCATAATACATGACAGTAAACTCTCCAAGAGCTCCATATTCCAGATTATGGAGTTACATAGATGTACATCCTGTGAGGAACTTTCTCTTTCATTTTCTTTTTGCTTTACAAAAAGGCATGTACACACCTACTCACCTGTGGAAAACCTGCACAAAAGTCTAAGTATGCAGTTTTGAAACTGCAATTGATTGACTTGACTGTATTCAAGTATTGAACTCAGGTAAAGTTCTGAAAAACATTTTACATACAGCCTTAGTGTTTAAACACTAACAAGTTTATGCAAGTTTTTACAAGCAAGTCTCAGTAGACTTGAACACTTAACTGAGTTTATCGAAAATCCAAAAGCTTAGAGATACTATTTGATAGACTTCTGTGAGGTTTAAGATACAGAGAAATCCTCTATCAGTCTGGAAATATAGGCTAGTGAATTTTAGTGTTCATATGTCAAAGAATTAGCCTAGTCAATTCTACATTCTTAATGCTTGTTTATTGAAAATAAGGTAGCAATATTAAATTATAATATGACATGTTGCCTCATCTTTGATTTTGTACCTACAATACAAACATAACATGCTTATAAATAGACATCTGATTACTAAGATTACAGAAATAGTTGGAAATATGTTATTTGTACCTATTACTTGCACTTATGAAGCAGCAAACTTGCAAAAAAAGTAGTTCTTTACAAGACAATAGCATTACAAACAAATTATGATCATTGAAGACAATTTTTTTATTAGTAAACATAGCTTTTTGTTTCAGCTCTGGATTTTTGGAAATCCTATTTTAATTCTAGGAAAGCAGGATTCAGCTCTTAGCTAACGAAGTTAGTATAGCTGACTAAAAACTTTCAAAAGCTAGAACATAGGCATACCATATGCCATAAAAATGTAGAATATTTATAGAATGTATTTATTACTGCATCATTTCATAATGTATTTGTTACTAATTTATAAGCTATCTTATGGAATAAGAACTGGAAGAAGAATTAGGAAATATTTGGGGGGTTAAATAGCATATATTTTTAATTGAGTTGTTGTTAAGTAGTTCTTTAAATGGAATGATCTTGACAAATTGATGACAAGCATAAATTTACTGGAATGCCATAGGGAACTTTGGTCTTCCATTAGCACCTGTTAGAGTGGCACACGCTTGTGCTTCATATGGTACAACTGCATGTCTGTGCAGCTGCCGCACTGCTGCCATTAAATAATGATATCACTCCTGAGGACTAAACAGGTTCAAAATCCCAGTTTACTCAGCGAGGCAGCCTGTGCCCCACTCATGTATATATTTTATTCATTGGCTCTGTAAGGTAAAAATAACATCTGAAGATGAAGAAGGAAAATGGCCCTCTTACTGAACTAAGAGAATGCACCCTATTCCCTAGTGGGAAATCTCTATTTCCCACATCCTACATCCTGCATTATTTTCTAGAATGTAGTCAGAAAAACTGTGGAAACCTTCTCATCTTGTCCTCTTCCATTCCCCACACCTCAGCTTTGCCACCGGCCTGGCTGTTAGGGTCATTTCTTGGAAAGTTTCAAACTCTCCACTCTGAAAGAATGGCAAACATTAATCCTTCCTTTCTTAAGTAACTACTCTAACCACGAGGTGTTTACACAAAAATATTTTTTTCCTTCTCTTTTCAATAAAAATGACTGAATGCTGTGCTTTGTGTCAATTCAACAACGTCTGCATTTTTGAGTGCCAGCTGGGCCTCTCAAGGCTCTTAGGCTTAGGCATACCCAACTGACAAATGCCAAAAGGCTTTAGTGATTTAGTTCAATTTAGAATTGAACTTCAGATGGATGTACACAGTGACAGATTTTTACACACTCAGAGATTCTTATGCAGCTTTATGATTGAGTAGGGTTTTCACAGATCACTGTGCTAGATTTAGGCATGTAAAACTACGCACAAGTTGCGATTTGTTTGCAAGTTTTTTTGTTGAATGCGATGTTATTACTTACACAATATGCTTTCTACAAAACACCCTAACAAGTGCTTTGATAGGTGAAAAATTTACTGTGTGAAGGGTAAGAGTCCAGTATATGAATACGCATCTCACTGAAATAACTCCATTCTTTTTTTCTTATTGTTCTATAAAAACCTGAGATCTGCAATTTACACTTCAAACTAAATTGTCATCTCCTTCCCAAATTTTTACCAGTCACAATGGAGGTAGTACAAGCCTGTAAATAAATGTGTTTGTAGAGGAACTGAGCAGATGTCAAGTTACCATCCTCAAACTGTGTCCTACCCATCAGTTCCTCTGGATCAGAGGGGTTTTTTTATCTTGATAAATTGCAATTCAGCATCATAGTGCTGTACATAAATGAGCAATAAGTACTTACATTATCAGGTTTTATTTCAATGGAGATGTTGCATATTGTTTGACCTGCTATGCAGGTAGTGGCTCCCAGCACAGATACAAGTTCGTTCTCCAAGTTCATGCCATCCTTCAGCAGGACAACAGCTGTTTTATTAAAGGTCACACGCCAAAAGATCTTCACATCTTCAAAAGCCCTATAAGTAAATCAAAAGAGTATACATGTACTGAAGGAGAGCACTATTGCTTTAGGAAACATAAACCACAGAGGTAACATATGTTTTTTGTTAATATTCAGAACCTATCACTAGGGAACCAACTGACTTAAGATGAAAAATTCTCTCTTTTTACTTAAATTCTTTCCTCTAAAACCTGTTTAGATTAACAAAAAGTAACACCGGAAGAAAATAAAGCAATTATGGGCACCCAGATGCTACTTAATTTTTGTTTCAGAAAACACAAGATTAGTTGAATAAGAGACACTGGTGCTTGGAAGACAGGGATGTGCCCAAGTACTTTCCTTAATAGTGTAGTAACCATTTGCCTGGAAAGCCAGGCAGAATTTTGATTTCCTATAAGTTTATGGAACTCTGCATGCTTGAGCATATTTGTTTAAAGTACACACAAATGTGCACTCTATATATGTGTTAATTAGAAAAAACACAGTATCTGTGTGAATGAAGACATAAGCATAGGGCTGACACTTAGGTACCTTCTTGATTTCTTGTTTTAGTATTCACACCTACTTATATTACACAGTGAGATGAGAATTTGAATCACACCTTTAGCAGTGTAAATACTTTACCTTAAGCAAAACTTTCACACTTGCTGCCTTATGGTATAAGTTGGAAAATATTTGTTTTTTCCGTTTCTGCTTTATAACAGTACAGTGAAAGACCTAATCACATTCACAAATTAAAAGCCCATTTGCCAAATTCTGGGAAGTTATTAAAGGAGCTGAAAGGCAAAGATTTATTATAAAACTCTATGATAACCTCTTCCACTAACAGCAGCTTCTGTGATTCAACAGCACATTACAGCCTGTGAGAAGAGCACTTGATTCAGCTGTTGCCTGCACCTGTTTGGTTGCCTTGCGACAATCAGCAGCACCTCTCTGTTTTCTGAGTCTTCATCAAGTACAAGACTGCTTTGTACTTCTGGAATGAATCCCAAAATGCCATTCTGGAGATCACTTCCTATATAGGAAACAGTCCATGAAAGTGATTAGCAAGAAAGTTAAGCCGCGACTAAATCATAAGTTTAACATGGATACCTGCTAAAAAAATAAAATTTAGGTATCAAAAGCATGCTGCAAAGCAGCACTTGGGGACTCCTCAAGAAAATTTCTTTTAATATTTCTATTCTTAATTTACATTCCATACTTATCTAGAACTTCAAATGTTGGCATTTCTAAATTTTATTTTAACCAGTAGAATAACTATTTTTGAAAGTAAATTCTTTATGAGAGTCCTGGCACCATCTATGCACATAAGCTTGTATTTTCAGCACCATTCAGCAAACTGACTGAATTCTGTGCTCCTTGACTTCAAGAGACCAGGTGTTACAACAGTCCAGAACAGTGTCTGAAGCCTTGCTTATAATGCCCTTGTGAGATATCACTTTAGCTACATTATTATTTTATGTTTACCATAGCCCTTAAAACATATTCTTTCTTAACAGAAATGAGTCTCTGCATGCCCCTAGATGAACAGCATTGCCATAGTAGGTTATGGGATAAAGATGGTCTTCCAAGGACATGACTTTAGCTTTCTTATTCATCCCACCCATAATGTTGTTGAACCCAGTCGTTTTCCCAGATTGTTACATCAGCTTTTCTCCTGCATCTTTAATTCAGTGTGTGGAACTAGGGAGCTGCAAAATACTGCATTGTTCTCATGGGAATGTAAATAACTTCAGCAAAACAGCAGTGGAGGAAAAAAGAACAAAGTTAATGAGGGGAAACTAATGTGTTCACAGTGTCCCATTAAATCTTGCTTCTAAAGGATTTCTCCTTACAGGCAGTGATGGCTTTACTCTGCAATTGAAAAGGCAATCTATTTCAACACAGTGCTTATTATATGTCATTATATATACTGAAGATTAACAGAAACTGCTTGTTTGCTTATGCACATGCACAAGTATTTACCCTGTGGTACCTTTCTATCTATACAGTTAAAAGCAGATACATGCTTTGACCCTTAACAGAAGTTGTCTCCTGATTTTACTGTATGTACTCCTTGTACTCAGGGTGTAACTCTAGAACATGTTAACACACTTCTGTGGGATTCAGTACAAGTTCAAATTCCAACCTGTGCCTATGCACATAATTCTTCGGTTAACTTGCACTTACAGGCAACTGATTACTTGCACGGTGAATTCTAGAGATGGTGCACATGAAGGGAACATGTGTCTTATATGATCTGTTCTTGCATACGTAATTATTTGCTGCATACACTCATCCAACAGCATAGTTTAATCCTGGTTCCCAATATCTACCTTGTATTGTTAAGACTATCTAAATACACAAAACTTGCAGTAAATGTTGGACCTTACATATAATTTTCTTGATTAGCCTAAACTGTTCCCATTCCCAGCTTGTTTCTAAAACTTAATCTACATTGCAGTTAAACTTGGTTTACATTCAGTTGATAAGTCTGACAGATATCTAAAAGCTAAGGGAAACTGGAGCTCTGATACCACTTTCTCACAGTAGTGTGCAGTGACTGAAAGAAAAATTCTTCCCCCATGTCTATGTAAGCCCATTCCTATCCTCCCTCCCCAGAAGCAGAGAATGACTAAACTGCAGATACGAATTGACAGTGTCAAAGAACGAAAACAGAAGCTGCTTTTTTATACTTTGTACAAACCCCATACAATGTAAAAGTGACAAAATGGCTAAAGTGACAACATGGTAAAAGAAAAACAAAAAAGCCTGCAATGCTACTACACATGAAATAAAAACACTCAAGCTTAGCCTTTCCCTTCATGAAGTAAAACAGGACTAGAACAGAGATAAGCAGCATCTCTAAATGTATTTTGAGCTACATTGCTAAGGGATGTATGGTGGGCTTAGTGGATTAGATGCTTCCTCTGATCTGGAAAACTCAAGATTTGGGAATAGAATATCTTTCTTATTACCAAATACAATTCCAATCTTTACACGAAAATTGCTATGAGAACATACAATTATTTACTGTTATTTAATTCAGATGTATTTACTAATTTTCTGGGGGAGAAAATACTACCTGCAATAATTACTGTTGCAAAAGCTGCAAATCCATATTCATCCTTTCCTTCCACAATCTGAGCTCCACATTCAGGATCTGAGAGGAAAACATAAAACAATTCCTGTCCTTCAGGCTCATCATCATCAAAAATTTTTATGGACATCTTGCTTTCTCTTTCTCCATCCAGCAAAGTCAGAGACACTGACTGTTCCTCAAAATCTTCTCCTTCCATTGCCCATGTGAAGTCTGATTTTCCATAAACATTTCCAAAAGGATATGAATCTGCTCCACTCTGTGCACTCACTCCCCCAAAGGTTTTAACAGTTACTTCAATGTCACCAGTAAAACCCTTCGTCCTTCTAATATGAAGTGTCACTGTGTTGGGGGTACTGTTGTTTGCATCTTCTTCAACATAAATAAACTCTGGCCCCAAACTTAGTATTCCATGAAGAATATCATTAGCCAGGATATTAACTGTTGCAACACTGAAAGCTGGATTCAAACGTGGATTCCAGTCAGGATTCACAGGTTGAACATCCAAAATTTCCACAGCAGTCAAATTTACAAAAAAAAATTCCTCCATTTCAGACACGGTGTCATCAATTATTGATATTTCTATCACAGCATTTGTCTGAAAATGTAAGAACATAAGCTCTCCATTGTAGTTGGGTATAAAGTCCTCTAGTGGTTTGGCACTTCCTGGAATGGTCTGATATGTCAATTTAGTGAGATTACTTTGAAAACCAAATAATCTTTGGACATGTAGTGTGACTGCCTGAACATCTTCTTCAACTGTAACAGATCTTGAGTTAAGAGCAAACTGGAAGATCCCCATTGGCTCAATTAAAGCTATCGTAAATCCTGACCTGAAACAGAACAGATGTCAAAGCTGAGGGAGGAATTATGAAATATGAAAAGTAAAACACCCAAGCAAAATAATTTCCAGTGAACAGTCAATGACGGCTGTAACAAAGTGCGTTAAAAAAATGCGTAAGAGTAGAGGAAAGAAATAGCAACCATACAAGGCAAGACATAAAGAGCTTCCCTGAAAAATGTTTTTGGAATGATTGGATTGAACAGCCCTCCACAGGCTTAATGTATCCTGAGTCAGCTTAGGACACAGAGTAAAGGATAAATAAAATAAGGTCTTCCTCAGAAAATGGAGAAGCAAAGGAAAGTATGATGTCTTCCTACTGTGGACACAGTGCAAGGAGATACACTACAATACAGTCACTCCAAGTAATACCAGTTTTAACTGTCGACCAAACTTCCTATACCAAGGGAAAACTGTGGAGTAGATGGATGCTACCAGATTTACAGTTCTAGCCAGGAAGCTAGAGGAGGAAAGGAAGATATTTTAAAACTTACTCTGGGGCTTTGAAATACTAACTGTCCCCTTACAACATTACTCATAGCAATTTTTTCCAGATCTGAGCCCTATTATCAATATCAATTTAAGCTCCACTATATTCATATTAAATATATCCCCTTCTTATTAGAAATTAAGCATAGAGACTAAGACCCTTTGCTAAACCTTGGGTCTTAGACTTATCTCTAGAACTGACCCATTATTCAGTGCTAGAGACTACCGAATGGCGCTACAGTTACAGTGAGTGATTTAGGTTAACAAACTAGACCCTTTCCATGGCTAACGGAGTCACAAACTCTTCAAAATAATTGTAGTCTTAAGTTTTCTAGGAACGGTCATCCTCATATACTCAAGGTATTTAACTCACACGGTAAATAGGTGCTCTGAGGACACCAGTCCACAGGACAGACAAGCCTAGGATAAGGGGTCAATCTCAGGATTTTAGCTGTCCAGTTCATTCCTTACTTCCTTCAGATTCGCCAGTGCAATTGTAACAGTGAAGCCAATACCTTTCTCCATATGTGGTGTTACTCTATGTCCATTCTTTTTATAGCACTTTTAGCTATCAATGAGTAAGGAAGAATGAAAAGAAAATACTTTGAAGAATAGATAACAGCTGAGATGGAAAACTACATTTAATGTAATGCTTTTGTTTTTAAGAATAAAAAGGGGGTTTTATATGAATTTGTTATTTTTGGAGCATTTCTTGTTTCATTTTATTTACTTTAAATAATATTTGTTATCTAAGATCTTCTAAATATGTATTTTTAGGGACACTAATGAAAACTGCTAGAGTTGCTTTCATTCTTCAGCCTCGTGGCTAAAACTGTTGATCTTGGTTCTTCATTTTCTTAACTGTCTCCATCGTTCTAGATACATTCTAGGCACCTTGGGTCCTGGTGAAATGAAACAGACTAGAATTGGAGAAAAGCCTCAGTTCTGATCAGGTCAGATCTGCGGTACTGATGCTTGCTTCCACCCGAGACAAGACACACAAATTCATCAAAGAAGGCACTATAACTTGCTAGCCACCTATAATTTAATAGGTATAAGGTGTATGCCTGTACACAGGTCATAACTCTTACAGCATCTCGTCATAACTCTTACAGCATCTGTGCAACTCAAAAGTATAAGTAATATCCTTACCTCAGGCGAGCCCCACCAGAGACATTGCTGTGCACTGCTGTTAAAGTGATGGCAAACGACTCACGTTTATTTAGGCTTGGAGTAGCCTGAAATGAAATTACTTTACTTTGCTCACTAGAGGAAAATACAACAGTACCTGAAGGAAAAGAAAGAGTGAGAGAGAACACAAGTCAAAATCACTAAATAGGAATCTGGGAACATGCTGAGATAGGGACTTTAATCACAATTCTGCTCCATTTAGGAAGAAGAAATCTGCACGATAAGGGTCTTTCCTATATAAAGCTGTCCCTCAGGGGCATAGCATTGTGCCTACCTCCCAGACATGTATTTATGAAGATTAGTTCTTTTTTTGCTCATAAAATAAACATATCCCTTACAGATAAAATATAGACCATACAATTTCATTCTAATGACTCTTCATTAATAGAGGAAGCATGTAGATGTACAAATAACTAAAAGGTGGTATTATCACTTATGCAACTTTCACAGGTGATTCCTCAAAGTACTTACCAAATGGAGGAGTAATATTGCCTGGCTGAGCAAAGTCAGTGATTGGGTCTGATGGGTATCCTGAAATCCAGCTAACTGTCACAGAGCCATAAACTCCTTTTCTGGTTATGACAGCCTGGCCTGTCCCTGCTACAATGTCTGTAAGTCGTAAAATCACAGATTCAAAGCCAACCTGTGGAAACATAGTAGATTTTGTTACAGAAAATGGAATAAACATGGGCGATAACATATGTGAAAGCGTACTATATTTTGTAAAATAGGCATTTTACAATAATTATGTGTGCATATAAATGTATGTATGTATATATATATATGCACGTGTGTATACGTATACATACTTCCTTCACAACTCTTTAACAATACTTCCAAATCTTAGATTTCTGAGAACTAGGTCTCAGGGAAAAGGAACCAGTATGACTGACATTTCAGTACTGAAAACACTGAATATAGCATTCTGTGTCTGTTGTTTAAAAGAAAAACAAACCAACCTGCCCTTAATGCTCAACAGCCAATAGCTGTAGGACTATATATATACGCATAGGTTTAAAATAAATTATTGTGTATCCAGTGAAAAGCAAGTTGTTGCCACATGACATTGTTCACAAAATTATTCTTGCCAGTATGATCTACTTTTCTTTTTCTTTGAGCAGCAAATGGGACTGAAAGGATAATTCGCACATTCTAAAGGCAATGATAAATGGATATATGGTAGTAAACAATGTTTACAGAAAGATCATTTGAATTAAGTTCAATTACAAATTAAAAGACAGAACAGTGCTTCAAGACAATTAAAATAATTAGATACAAACTTCAATAAACTTTAAGAGATAAAAACTCAGCATGCTATTGTCTTTGCCTGACATACAAAAAGGGAACTGTAGCACATATACCATACCAGAATGGGCAAATTCTCTTTTCTTACTCTCATACAAAGTAGACAAATGGAAAATTTCCTACTCAGTGATTAGCCATATATACTGTCAACTGCATTAAAATCCAGCATGATCTCCATCTCTTTTTGCACACAATACTGCATACATGCTGTTATATACTTTGGGGCTGATATACTTAAAGGAATAACGTTGTCCAGAATTAGTTATTTTCCTTCAAGCCTCAGAACTTCCATTTCATGTAAACAAAAGTATACATTAACCATAATATTTACACTATTTATATTTTACAGATGAAGAAACATTTTCAAGCTGTATTAACACATTTCTATGAGAATTCATATCAAAGAAAATGTAATATACAGTACAAGTAATAACTGGAAAAGTCTTGTCAGTCATTAAATTGGTTGCAATGATGAAAACTTCCAGCAGCCAATTGAATTCTTGTAGCAGCTATCTTTTGTAATGAAGTGTACCTTCCTTCTGTGGTAGAAATGTTACAGTGCAGCCATTCTACTGACCTGTGAATTGGCAGCTTCCTCAGGAATAAGCAGAACAGCTGACTTTGCTTTTCCTAATATTTTAGGCACATCCTTGGCACTTCCCCTAACCAGGCTTACATTAATCAGTTCCAGAGTAAAATTCAAGCCCAGTGAAATAAATGCCTTTGAGAGAGAGACAACTGAATTAAAAAAGTGAAAATTTAATTCCACTAAAAACATGATATCCACCAGTTCAAAGAATTAAGTAGCAGAAAAATCTCCAGATTTTGTTCTACTTGCATACCAAAAGCAGTGTTTTCAAGACAAGTGTTTTGGTGATTAAGTTTCTCAAAATAAATACTGCTAAAATGTCAATATTGTGAATGTGATTTACCAGCAGTTTGTTGGAATGTGAGTTTGTAGAGCAACTATTGCCATTCTAATAAATGGTATCTAACACAGTGGGCCTCAGCTTGATTTTAATCCTTAGGATTAAAAAGATGTAAAATGGATGTAGAGGGACGTAAGTGTGGATGTAAGACTGTAATAATAATAACAAACATCCAGGGAACACAGAGAACTGAAGGTAAATTTATCTACTGCTTCATGAGTTAGCACTGACAGATCACCATTTACAATCCAAAAGGGAAACTGGAGACGATATTTGCATACATATAATAGTAAAATATTGAACTGATAGTAACACAAAACAATGATGGAGGGAAAAACTGAATATTTGAACACATGCATAGCAGTGATTTTGCAATTATTATCTGAAAATGTGATATTTAAACTCATTTCTATCCCATTTATAGGAAATTCATAATACTAAAACTCTCTTTTCTGTTGGTTTCTCTTCTCTGTATCTGTGAAGATACTTCTTCACAGTGGATACTATTGAGAGTTTAGTATCTTATTCCAGCACATTTGTATTGTGATGAACACAAATGGAAACAATAGATATCATAGGAACTAAAAGGATAATACAGACCTGGCTGCTTGTTGGCACTCTTTTCACTCCAAAGCTGGCACCATCTTTTACTGTGAGGTATCCCACCTCATTTTCAGGTGCAATTAGCGCTTCTTCATGATGAGACAAGATATGGTATGCAACGATCACTTCTCCAAATGCCCCAGCATGCCGAGTTACATTAATCTGAACATACCGACCCAGGTTTCTCTCTACTAATACTGACTGCTGATCAGAGTACAGGGCAAACACTCCATAGGGATCATCATTTGCAAAAACATTGATCTTTGAAATCCTTTTCTCTTGGTCTAAATCTGCTCCACCTTCTACTGAAATCAGTTGCACCACATAGTTTTCATCCAGTTCTGGAACATCATCAGGTAACAGGTAGATAATTATCTCAGCTGTACTCTGCTGGTCAGCAATGACAACAGATCCTTCTGTCCTAAGAAAGTCACCTGTGATGTCAGATTCACTATGTATTTCCCAGTAAACCTGAAACAAGTTTAGAAAATGCACAAAACAAAAGAAAGCAAAATTACCCGCAGAGTCAGAAACTTTTATATTCAGGATTCAGTATAGATAGGATATGGAACAGATTGGTTTTAAGTAAGTAAAACAGAAATAGGTTTAGGTATGCATAGAAAGAGGCACACAGACTATCTTACAAAAGGAGGGTGTGTTGTTCCTCTAACAGTACTAGGAATGTAAAGATTTCCTTTGTATACCTTCAGAAGATTTGTTTAAAACTATATGCAATCTCTGAACCATTTAAAAAAATCTGCATTTTTACAACAAGACATCCTTGCTGTTTTTCCTCTTTCCAAGATTCCTCACATCAGAAAGGGGTGAAGAGTTCTCATTAAACACAGCAGTATTGTGTTTAATTGATTTATTTTTTTATTAATTGATTTTTTTAATTAAACAAATAACTGTTAAAATGCTGACTTCTAAACAACTTTAGGTAAAAAACAGTGTGAGTGATGGTTCAAAATAATCTTGAGTCTTACCTTGAAGTATGCCTGGAAAAAAGCAAATTGTGATGGTCTCAAAGAAAGCTCACTATGTAAGGATGCTCTGTTCTGTTCTCCCATCAAAAGCACAGGGGGAGTAGGAGAGAGAAAGAGAGAGAAGCACTGCAGTACTGTTTTTATTTTTTTTCCTGACCAGAGGAGACTGAATCTGACCCTCCAAATCACAAGTACTAGGGCTGAGCCCTTGCTAAATGCAGTCTAAAAGGCAACAATTCAAAAATGAATTTGAGAAACAAGCAACAGAAAGGCACAGAAAAAATATTCCTTCATACATTGATACTGAGGATGATTTCAGATTATACTGTCTATTAGGAAAAGAGTGAGAATACCGTTATGTTTCCCAGAGTGCCTTGAATTCGTCTGACAAACAGTGTAATACTTTGTGGCCCTTCCACTGCTGAGGGTTCTGTATAGTTATTCTCAGTTAATGATTCAGGAGCAAACTGTACAATTCCATTGGGATCACCAAACTTCTGTATCTGTACAAACGTAAACAAACAAACAAAAAATCAGAAATGTAGAGTGAGTTGTATTCTTGTTCAAATCATTGAGATTTTCAGTGCTAGATGCTACAGGGCACATATCTATTAGTTCTTCCTACTGAGTCTTCTCCTCTTAAGAAGATTCAACAGTACATTAGTAGTTAGAACTGAGACTGAGAGAATAAAAAAAAACAACCCAGCAGACGGGGCCATCAAGGTATGAGAAGGGAGTGATATCAAGCCCATGTTCACACACACACAAACACACACAAGCACACAAAGCAAGACGGTTATATGAAATCTATGGGTGACTTGCTCTTCTGTAAGAAAATCCTACAATGGTACATAAATAAGTTTAAGCAGGATCTAAACTGAACAGGAGTCAAAATGTGATGTTGCCAATAAATACAGAAAGTTTTCAGGCTTAGATTAATAAAAGCATTATATATAAACAAATTCCGGCAGTGAGAAGGATTCTGTCCACTGAGTTGAGCCTCACTCAGCTTTAAACAAATTGTAAATTATAAATGGTCTAAACACATTTCAGGGACTAAAGTGATTTTGAAAGGTTTTGGAAAACATATCCCATGGATACAAGATACTAAGAGACAACAGAGAAAGTCCCCTTTCCAGATTTTCAGCACTATCCAAGGAAGAAAAGGACAGAGTTTTATTTCAAATGCTCTGTCTGAATATTTTGCTATTAAAGCAGGAAATGCTCAGGCACCTTGGGCTAGTGTACAGAAACTCTTCTAACGTTATCAGTTTGCAAACTCAGTCCTCTGGGATGGAGCTCATCCACATCCATTTGCGTGAATGAATAGCTGCAAGAAGAATTCATGGTGAACTGACTTACAACTGAGTTGTAACACCAGTGCCTACTGAGAAGCCAATTCATTGGCGTGCAGGGTGGAACATTCCAGTCCAAGGAATAAACCTGGGTCCCTGAAGGAGAAATTGAGGAGTCTGGGGAAATAGGAGCTAATTCCATCAACACTCCACAGACCAGAAAAAAAAAAGAAAATCCAGTTTCTAGGAAAGATTTATTTTTTTGCAGGCTTCTTATAATAGCTTTATAAATATTTCCTTAGTTGCAGTATCCCTAGAGCAATAATTTGTCTTTGACAACTCCCTCTGCCTTCTCCCACAAATTTCTGCATTTCTCTTGCCCTGCAATAGTCAGATTCTCTCCTTTCTTTTATATATGACAGCGGGAGCAGAAAAAGAGGTCAGGAAGGGATGAACAACAAACTGACATTTAGAAATGAGGACCCAATCCACACTCTCTCCAAAGAGAACCACATAAATCTGCAAATAAGAAGGCCAGCTCAAGGCTTATATACCAACATTTACTGACAGATTCTTTGCCTTCTTTTTTAAGAAGTGAAGATATAACAATGCACTTAAGCAGTACAAGGGACAAAAAAGCCAAATTACAAACTATGCAATAATTATTAATTTTTAAAAGCTTTGCAGGATAAATACTAGCATCAACAGAGATCTCAGAAGAAAGAAAAGCAAAAATGACTTACTATTAGTGTAATGTTGTTTGCCTTAGGATCTATTTCTGTTTCACCTTTCATAAGGCTCAGTCTAATAATGAAGATCTCCTGAACTTCAACTTCTTCATGAGGATAGATTTGTAGATTAATAGCTCTCAGACCTCCTTCTCCTTCTCCAAAATAGAATGATCCATTCACAGGGTCACCAATGTCACTATTCAGGGGAGATAAAACCTCTTCTGAATTGGGTCCCAAGATGTCCCAATTAATCTGTGGAAGATACCAGTTTCAGATTTAGAGTGGTGATATATTATAATAGCCTCCCGGGGTGGGGGGGTAAATGTCAGAGTACCACAAGTAATACAAAGCTAGTTACCAGATACAAAAACTTTTGCACCTGGTAACTAGCTATGTTTAAATCTTTGCTGTCAATACAGAACACAAAATATTCATAATTAATTCTATGTAGGAAAATATATAATCCTTTGGAAAAATAAACATTACAAATTACAAATGAAAATTTTGAAGTGTCAGCCACAATGCCAGTTTATGAAATTCTAAATATTAGTAATAGAAAAGAAGAGAAACTAAGATTTCTTTAGCACATAACAGGAAACACACAGGCCAACTTCTATTTCTCTCCCTTTCATCATCTGTTTTGTAAAGTTCCCCGAATGAGTACTCATGACCAAAACCATTCCTCATGTAGTGTGATATCAAGACAGAAAATGACAAATATTTTCTTAAGCGTCTGCAATAAAATTTTTTAATCCCTCAAATGATGATTCATACTTCTTCAGCCTGATTAAAAGCTAGAATATTTTCAAAATTTCCCACAAATTAGATTGCTTTTGAGGAGGTCATATTCAGCACTTTAAAATTATTATTTTGGCCATGTTAATTGTTTTCCAGTTTTCTCAAAGGACTTCCAGAAAAAGTCAAAGAAGACAAAGGCAATTTTTAGATGGGGGAGGAGGAGCTGATGGCCTTTACTGCCAATCTTCCGGTCATTTGCCAAGACTGTGAAAGGCCTACCTTCGTTCATATTTATACCTTCACTTTATCAGTGGTCTGTACAGAGTAAAAAAAAAAGAAATCTAGAAAACTCATAATAAACAATTTACTGAGAAGAGTTTGACCAGCTTTAGGAAGTAATTCAACTGAATTAAATTAAATTACTGGTGGTACACGAAATTAACCATATTTTAAATGGAATTAGGAGCTAGTTCAAAGGAAAGTACACAAGACTATAATAAAAGAAAGAATGCAGGAAGAGAAAGAGAAGATTAAAAGGGTAACATTTCCTGTTATACTGCACCTGTATGCAGTTGATGTTTAATAAAACGCTGCAATTATCCTATTAGCAATCAGTCACAAAGAAGCTCTTGGAGGAAAATACAGGAGCTTTTTGACCTAGTCCCTAGAAAGCATTCAGTCTTTGACAGCCAGGACCCACCTCTGTCTCCCCTAACCATCTTCCAGTCCTTTCCAGCACCAGGGACACTGCCGTGGGTGTATCAGGATTGGGAAGAATAATTCGACTTTGGTTAAGAAATCGGACGATGCCTTGGGGGGAGTCACTTTTAGCAATAGTGACCTGGCTCACTAGGTGGAGCCCAAGGACTGCTCCACCAGTGGCTCCTGTCAGCTGGATTTCAAATTGCTCTGCAAATTCACTGCATGGAAAAAGAAAAAGAGATTCTGAGATATCCGAGAAAAAAAATAATTAAAACTATAGTTAGTAATTCAATCATGCATCCAACTGGATCAGTTTAAAGGTATACAGAAGTCATCTCTAACCCTGCAGTTGAAGATTCCACCCATTTACAAAGAATGGTGATATCCGAAATAAAAATAATGTTCTAGTTTCTAGTCGTGTTAAATTAAAAAAAAAAACGGCAAAATATTTTATTATTCACAGCAGTACTAGTAACACCCAAAATTTCTGACAACCTAAATAAAAAAATATATTTGTTTCCATGAAATTTAACTGGAATTATGAAACTCTAACAATAGCTTCGTTTTTCCCCCTTTAAATTTAGGTGATTTTTCAACACTGCAGAAATTTGTTTTTCAGTTCCAATTCTACACACAGGTATACTTCACATGTTAAAAAAGGATTCCTCAGAAGTAAATTAGTGAATAAATAACTGAAAAATTAATTACCTTTCTTCATCATCTATAATAGAGATATAAATAAAAGTCTGGTTCTGGCCATGATAAAAAATGACAGAATTATTATGGATGGCATAGTCAACACCATTGGGAAGTGCAGAAATACTTCGAGAAAGAAAATCAGCTGTTACATAGCCATAAGTTCCATGCTTTCTCACAACAGGAATCATGATTAATCCAGCATCCTCTTCCACTGCAAGAATAATTGAGAAGAAGTTATTTTGTTTCAAAATTTATGCCATAGCCACAGACTTATCTTCTAAACCACAGTGAAAACTTAAGGTAAACTTACCCTGTAGAAGGATATACTGTGGATCAAATTCTATGATGCCTTCTGCATTATCACTTTTTGCTATAGTGACTCGTACTGTGGAGATATTTCCTATTACTGGAGGCTGATCCATCTGTAGACCATTTTCTTTTACGGTAAAATCAAATCCACTTGCAAAAACATAAAAAAACAAAATTACATAAAAAATTCTTGTGACAGCATTAAGAAGCAGGTATGACAATTTGTCAATTACCACAAATACTTTTATTTTCTGACAGTTATCACTGAAGACTTTTTGTCATACTATTTCAAATTATTATATATGCAAAAATAGTAGTTTATTCACAGAAATGCGTATCTTTCATTTTTTGTTTCTCAATTTATCTTCTTATTTGAATTTCATGCAACTTGACAACTTATATGTAATGTATGGATTTTTAGCTTTAATAAATCTTAATCAGCAAAATCTTCATACTAATGTCAACAGAATTGGGTTCCCCATACATCCAATTTCTCTTATGATTACTATTATAGCTGTCTTATGAAATTTTACAGTAAAACAGCTGAAATCCAGTGGTGACTTTATGCAGGTATATCAGATTCCAAATATAGCTTGTTCTTCTGTTTGTAATCAATCAACTGGGAATTTTATCTTTACCTTCCTTGGAGTTCCACTTTGGTAATCATCACTGAAAAGTCCTCAGGACCTTCAGGAAAGTCATCATCATGAATTTCAACCAAAATCCTTTTACTTTCCTCATGTGGTTCAAACAACAATTCCCTTACTGTGGGAGTGAAATCAACTCCCTCCTCTGCAGTTCCATTTATTATCTGAAAGCAAAGATGCACTTTGCCATAGGATCCCCTGGAACGCACAATAGTGATGTTAACCTGAGGAAAAGAGGACATTTTCTTTAAAAAATGGCTTTGTTTTTCTGTTACAGCTGCCTTTAGGAGACTGTTCTAAAGGCTTCTTTTCAATGGCTCTGTCACGTAACAACAATTTGCTTTAGTAAGTACAGACTACACGTAACTTAGCAGATAGCCTTCTTTCTCAGAGTATTAAAAAGCTCCAAAAGTCTCAGACAGCCATTCTGGAGACTGCTATGATAAATGTAGAATCAATCTTTATTTTTTTTCTAAAGTTAAGCATAAATCTAGCAACAATATTGATACCTATCAATATTTTACATGAGAAGGAATTTTAATCTAATACCCATTTTTCTTCTTCTGTTGTTTGCAATAGTTCCCGTGAAAATGTAAACTCTCCATATGGAAAATCACTGGCGGCCATGGTAATATTTGCTGTGCTGCTAGATTCATTTATGAGTCCTCCATCACTGATTCCAGTTAGTTTAAACTGGTAGTAATGCTTCTCCTCAGGACGGTTGTCATCTACAGCCTAGGGAGAAGAACCAATGAAATCTAAATGGATTTAAGCCATTTCCAGGGAGAGAAGTATAACTAATTTCTAACCAAGATACTAACGAAATAAAAGGAAGTACTTGAAATAGCTACTGGTGTAAAATCTCTCATATACCTGTATTAGAACAACTGCTGCAGACTGCCTGTCTCGCATTGTCAAGGTCCCTGATGTCTCAATAAATTCTGTGTGATGAGGAGGTGTTATATTCCAATATATTATGATCTCACCAAAAATCCCTGGGCCACGTATCAGGCTGCAAGTAAGAATACAAAGATGGATTTTATTTTCTACCTTTAATGTTTAATATCCAATCCAGAGACAGACAGTATATCACATTGTTATGCATGAAAGAAATGTTATCAGCACTGTGAAGCTTGAGTTTTAATGTACTAAGTCACTGTTAAAATCTTTACAATTGCCTCTTCAGAGCAATAAAATTTTTGCAGTTCTGTTTTATTTCCCTGTGTTGGAGGCATCTTGAGCTGTATTTTTACCAAGAGGTCTTTAAAGTTTCTTTGCACTTACAGCCCAAAGGTGAGGGCTGAAAACTGAGCTGTCTTGGTCCTCTTTTGCTTTTCCAGAGATAGATATGCAAAACAGAAGAGAAATGGGACTTAAGGCTAATGCCCAGAGGCAATTTGGTTTTTAAGGCAGAAGGACACTAGAATACTGCTATGAGATCGCTTGAGAAATCTTCTGTCTGCCACTTGTCTAAAAACCTAGAGCCTAATCCTACTCATGACATCTGTCTTGGTGAACTAACTCATGGCAAAAAATTGTGTACAACTACTACTGCACAAAGCATCATTTGTCTTTTGGGCTTCTCAGGGCAGCATGAGAAGCTGTTCTGATGCTTATATTTGCTCGTTCACCAAGGGAAGGTGTTGTAATCCTTTTTTCCAATACTCTTAGAGTATTGTTACTGCTAACACCTTAATTTCTCCATCTTGTTTTCATCTGACTGAATGCAGTGAAATAATTGCACCTTGTTTCAACTAAAAACCCAGTTCCCACTTTGGTTATGCTATCCATCATAGCAATATACTGAAATACAGTTCAGGCACCAATCCTGAACTGAATCCTGAAAACCACAAAGCATCTTCAAATGTCATTGATTCCCTTCCCCTCTTCCTTTGATTAGAATCCTCTTTCCTTTAATGCATCAGTGTTGTAAATAACTTGAAGACACAGAGGAATATTTGGAGCTCCCCAATGACACTGAAAAGACACATAGTGTATTCTGCCCTTCTTGAAAAACAAGCATCTAATTTTAAAAATAGTTATGATTTTAGAAGTGATAACGAAATCCAGCACTCAAGAAATTCTTGCCAAATGTGGAGTCTCTTACTTTTGGAACTGAGCTGTTGTCCTTCCTTTGGAAAAATGAGTGATGTACCCACCTAATAAGAGCAGTTCCATTATAATTTCCTGAAGGTTCTCCAATCAGAACATGCTTGGATGAATGGGCTACCCCAACCACCCCAGAAGCTCCTTCATCACCCACAATAATGATGGTTGCAGCACCTGTGAAGAGAACAAAGCTTTTCATGGCAAATGAAAACAAACTAATGAGCTAACTTTTGTAAATTTTGCGACATGCGTGGTTAAGTACCAGCTTCCCAGAGGGCCCATGGAATCCCCATCCTTGGAGATATTCAGAATTTGAGTGGACAAGACACTGAGCAACCTGATCTAATTGTGAAGTCTCCTGTTCCTTGAGCAGTGTTTTCAACTAGATGACCCCCCTGGATGGTCCTTTACAAATAAAATTATTCTATGATTCTTACACATCTGAACTTGGTTTTGGTTTTTGCTTTTTTCTGTTAAAGAATTCTTTACAGACAATGTTAATTATCTGAACACAAAAGTCTACACCAACAATTGACTTAGAATGAAAAATTATGATCTAAAATTCTCTTTGATTTCTTCATCAAGGAACAATTTTGGGAAAAAGACTGACAGTCAAAACTGCTACCAACTAGCTGCACACAAAATATATAAGCACTGCAGACTAAAATAATACGAACAGACTTACTAGAATCCTCATATGAAATGTCTCAAAATAGAATGTAATGAATTAATTCTTTACCATTTACAGGGGATATCTCTGCATCACCAGCAGAGACTAGCTGAATGGTAAATGTCTCATTCCCCTCCAGTAGACCATCTTGTACTGCATGTAGAACAATCAGCTTCTGGGATTCAGTCTGCATCATGTAAACACCAGAAGACAGATATACATATATAAAGTGAAACTAAACAAAATATAGTATTATAAAAAAGGGTTTTTTCCTTAACAAATCAAGTGTTAAGCATGCATATGCTTGATATATTCTGTAATATTTGTTAAATATGACATTTCTGATCTGGCTGAAATGTTTTCTCACAGATTAATAAATAGTAAAACTTGTCTCTCAAACATTGTGTGCCACCCCAAAAATACCCTGGCTATTTTCAACTGAATAACGATTGAAATTACTGTGAAATTGTATTCACATATAAGTTTTCAACTTAGAGGAAACTTTCTACACAAAATCTTTTCCATCAGAAAGTGCATATTCAACAGAATACATACATTCTAAGGACTAAGATTATTAAGATTAGATACATTAGGTCATAGCAAATTCCTGCGTGATCCACATTTTTGTCAGTGGGCAGTAGCAAATGCTTAAAATAAGCATGTAGGAAAAAAGTAGGTACAGATTGTATAACTTTAGTAGACCATACATACATACTTGTATTCTTACATGTATGCATATATAAGAACTTCAGGAAGAAAAAACAATGTTCAGGCCTATAATTAGAGAAAGGATAGCAAAATGATAGCAAAACTTTGCCACATACTGGTGGTCTTACCAAAAAAAGCTATCTTCCAGATGATTAAAAGTAAAAGAAACAACTGGTATGCCTGTTATTTAATGCAAAATAGGCTTGTACAGACAGAATAGATTATGCTTTATGTTAAAACACTTCTCTTCATTAAATATTTCAAGTAGACTGTAAAAGATCAATGTTAAGGTATCAACAATAGCTTGACAATATCCAATATTTCGGCTCCTACTTCAGAGTTTTAACCTGCCATGAAACACAAATCAAATAACACCATTCAGTTTGAAAGTCACTAGGGTGTTTTATTATTTATTTTTTTAAATCTGCAAATCTGCAAAATTATGAGCTTTCATTTATCCTTCTCACCCTTTCAATATCAAATTTCTCTTTGAGTTGTCTGATAATGTAATGGAATAAATGTTTCTGTAATCATTCCTCACATCCAGTACATTTTTGTTCCTCTTTCTTAATTGTAAAAACAATTCAGATTTGAAGAGCCTATCTTCCTGACGATTACATTATGCTGCCTTAAAAAGAGCATGGCAGCTTTCCTTTTCTGTTTGAAAAAACACTGCGTACTGCTAACCCCACCAGTTCAAACTGTCTTTTTTCTAGTGTTATAATACTTAGTAACCCCCTACTTCTATAAACATGTAACAACAATCATGCAAACATACATAAGAAAAATAAAGTATTTATAAATCTAATAGTAAATAATTTATTGCAATATCAGAAATACCTCATTGAAGTGAAGGGTACCATTCAGAGGGGTCAGATCATATCTGGCTGCTTCCTCAAGAATCCATAACACTTTAACTGCTCCTTGTCCTCCTTGACTTCGACTTACAGTGAGCAATACAACTGCAGCAGAGTCATCAGGTGTCTGAGGTTCTTTCACTGTTACCTAATGAAGAAGAGGAGGAGAAAGTAGGAGAGGCTGTAGCAAAAGCCATCGGTACTGACTTGAGATAAACAACAAAAAACATTATCAACAACAATGTAAAATAAGGACAAGACTGAAAATCAACAGGAAGATAATAGACATTAAGGAATGTGTTGAATTCTGCTAGCAAAGATCAGTCACTCATGTTATTTCTGAATGCCCTATGATTCAAAACAATCACAGACAATGAGTCACAAGCAGGCACAGCACCAGCAAAATGGAGATCAGAAGAATCATTCACTGAGAAGAACTAAGATGAGATACTTTTCATAATTTCTTTCCAAATTTTACTTTCAGTAATACAGATTACTACAAAACCATTTTAATATTCAACAGACCACCAAAAATCCTACCTGGCATGTCCTGAATTGTTAGTATACTGAATGAAATTGATTCAGTCATGCAGAAATCTGCATCTGTGCAGCAGCACTTTCATTGTTATTATCTACACAGCTAGATGAAGGCAAGCACAAATATGCCTTTCAATGAAGTCATGTCTTCCACTGCAATGAAGGCTTACCAAAATCGGCTATATATCAGTGACACAAACCCACTATCCAGCTTTAGCAGAAAAGACTGCAATCCAAATCAAACTCACATTCTTTTCTTCAAATCCAAATACTCCAACAGGGGAGTCATTTGGTGGAATAGCGACAGTTACCAGGGTGTCATCCCCAAGTCTTGCACCACCCGTCACCTTCACCAGGGCAATCTTGAATATCTCAAGGAATTCAACTTCACTGTCATCTATGATTGTAATTTTTATTTCTCCTGTAGCCTGCAGAAATTGTTAAAAAAAAAAAGAGCAAAAAAGTTTCAATTATAATATTCTGTGAATTGTTTGAAGAAATCTGAAATTTAAAACTGGTAAATTTTGTCTCACAATAGATAAACACACATTGTTCAGTTGTGCTTATTTCTTATTGTACTTGTATATTTCTAATACGATAACAAAATTTTCAAGACTGCCTTTTAAGTCCATCAACATCAATCTTGTATGTTAAACTCAGCAGACTGCTCTGCTTTGGTATGCAGTAGAAACTGCAGGTAGACAAAATTGTACTTAAGCCAAAATTCTGCTCACAAAGTATATCCTTCTACTTGCCAAAGACCAGTTCTGTTCACTTAAAATCAAAACCCCTTTTGTACGCTAAGTATTGTGGGGGGAGCATGAAATGTAAAACTTTATGTAGAACACAGCTAAGAAAACATACAGGCTTATTCTCAGAATTTATAGAGAAGACAGGTTATGTTACAAATTTTCAGTGTAACAGGCTTTATTATTCGAAATATGTCTTCACTTGTGGAGGTACCAAAGGCATGCAACCCTATTTGGTCAATGCTTATGAACATTCTGCTTTTCCATGGTAAAGAACTGAAGTCAGAAGAACCATTCACCTACATAAGGCCATAAATAAAATGTTTTCAATGAAAAGATGAAAATTCTGCTGGAAGAAAACATGAGAAACTCTTAAGCTGGTAACCCAGAGACAGTTAAGTTTTCAGCAAGTGCATACCTGCCCATCTGCAAATGTAAGGTTTCCAGATGATGGTGTGAAGTCTTCAAAGCTAGCAGTTGAATGAATGGCTTCCCAATACAGAGTTGCTGACCCAAACCTCCCAGCCTGTCGAACAACTGGAAGTTTCACTATGTTCTGTGGTGGTGGTACCTCATAACCAGCAACAGCTCCAGTTATATCCTGTAAATTCAACAACAAACTGCTGAGTGTCACAGCAACTTTTTTTTTTTTTTTTTGCATATTGACTTGCAGGTAAAAAAAAAATGAAGAAATACATAATCACTTGTAAATTGATCTGAATTTAGCATTGACCTTGCTCTGAGCAAAAGTCTAGATTAGATGACCTCCTGAAGTCCCTTTCAGAATATCCTATGACACCAGTTTTAGCACTTCCAGCTCCCTGATAAACTTCATATATTAATTGTGAAGAACCTTTTAAGAAGGAATTGTTTGTCTGGTATCTGGCATTTTTATCCAGAACCATTTAGTCTCATACAGCCTGTTAGAACACTACCAAAACCAGTCTGAAAACACAGACTCTCCTGATGGAATGCTACTTTAAATATTTTTCATTCAGACTTACCCTTGTAACATTGAAACCAATTACTCCTCTAGCATCATCATTTTCTTCAATTGTGATTTCAGCTATTTCTAACCCAAGCCTCTTCACGCTTGGCTGACCTCCAGTGGGAGAATCGACCAGTTGCACATCAGTAATATTGATTATAAATCCTTCCTGTAATTCTGGAACATTGTCCTGCAAAAATATTTTTAAATGTCACTTTTTTAATCAAGCACTGTAAGTTATAATACATGCAGGAAGCTGACTACCTGTAGGTTGCTTACTGTTCAAAAATTCTCAGCACTTGGGACCACAGAACCAATCCCTTGCTTCACACCATATGAAAGGGGAAAAGACTACCTTTGCTGAGCTTTAGAAACTGAAGTTGGCAGTCAGATTCCAGATCTGTAAGAATGGTGGAAAGCATTGCTGGCTGTCACTTGTTTCTCCTATCTATAAGAAAGGTGGCTAGATTTCAGAAACTAAGACAGAACTTGGAAAGCAATACCTCCATTCTGAATATATTAAAAGAATATACATATTTTTGGTGAAAAATTAACATTTCCTGAACTACAGAACAAATCCATTAAGAGGCATGTAAAGTAAAATAAATCCTCTGTAAAAACCTGCAACAAGTTGAAAAACCAGGAAGCACCTAGACATTTATTATTTTTTTCCTTTGTCATTATTATATGTTAATTTTGGGACTACAACAAAACAAAGAATTTGGTTCATTCTCAGCAATGAGTACTTGAATTCTTTTGAAAGACTTGGCTGCAATTCTTACCAATATACAACCATCTGATGAGGCAAGAATCCCACCGTAGCCATTTCTAGAATGCTAAATCCTACTTCTGGTATAGAAACAGTACCATTTTCCCTTTCCTTAAAAGACATTATTAGCTAAAGTTGTTGTTAGACTACTCACAGGCAAAATAGTGATTACAACAGAAGTTATTGTTGTGTTCTCTGCCATAACGATTGTCTTCTTTTCCAGTATATAATCCTCATTCTCTGTTGCTTGGTTGGAGAGGGGGAGCTCAAAGTTAGGTGCGGTGCTCAGCTGAACTGCAATCTCTCCAACAAACCCTTGTTCTCGAACGACTTGTAAAGTAAGAGCAGTTGAATTCACTCGCCCTGTAACAAGGTGGGGCAAAAAAATCAAGACATGATTGTTTTAACCCTTGCCGTGCTTGATTTTCAGCTCACCTAATTGTACTGGAGCTGCTTGCTAGAGCCCACTTCAGTTCTGCTTAGCAACACAACAACACTTGGATAATTCAATGACTCGGAAATATGAGCACAAACAAGTGGTGTGAACACACACAACACACAGTGTGTACATCTGGAAAGCATTTTAAAACTACATCTAGAGGAATAATAAAATACAGAACAGCTACAGTTTCAAATGCTTGCTCACAAACTGTTACTTCAACATTGCTGTTTTCATTCAGTTTTACTTAAAAACTCCCATCTCACTATTTTGCCTGGCCTTTACATGCCTAGGAGATCACTATTGATTCTAATACAGAAAGCAGCATTGGAGGCAGTCACTCTGGAAATTTTACATTTCCTTAACTCAAATGAGTAAAGAAAATGAGATACACTTGTATCAGTCAGGCTCAGATCCTTTTTGGGAAAGCAGATTTGCAATTTTTTCCAATAAGCCACCAAACACAGCATTTGGCTAAAAGTGCTGGGTTTATGACTGCAGAAATAGAAACAGATAAAAAGCAACAGGCTTTGTACTTCAGACTAGTTTCTATTACTTGTATTAAATAGATACTATTTCACAGTTAGCAACTGTATATAATTCATTAAAAATACAACATTTAAAGATTGGAAAAGAAACTGTGCAACAAATGAAACCTAAGAAAATGCCTTGATTCCTAACTTAAAAGTACAAACTTTTATAATGTGTGTGTGTGTGTAGGTAAGGAACCAACAGAATCCCTTCACAATACTTTCAGGTGCTAAAACAGGGGCAACACTTATTCAATTTAAAATAGAACTGGTGAGGAGGTTTTAGCTGCAATAATATTCTGATGGGAAATGTATTTTTCGTAAATTGTATTTGTTAATATGGACAGAATATTAAATTGCCAGGAAATTTCAATTGGGCTTTTGAAGGATGAATAGCCCATCAGGCAGCTGCTGGAAAACCACCAGGCTGTAGAGAATGCCAGAGCAATCATCTGCCTAGCTCCCTGGGCCAGCAGGGAGGGCAGGACCGGAGCATCGCAGCAGTCCTCCTCTGGCCAACTGCCTGGTGGATGCTTTACCATTTCACTTGGTGCCTGGAAGGAAAACTGACATAACCCAATCAAACCTGCAGCTGGCAAGCAGAAAAACCGCAATTCAGTTTTCTTGAAATGCAATTCACTCTTGCTCTGCTTCCTTCCTTCCCCTATCCCACAGAATAAAAAGCTTCTCTTTTTGACCCAATTCATGAGGAAAGTCTTTCTATGTAAATTAATTTAAACTATATATTAATCCCATTAAATGGGCAGGTTCGGCTTTTTATCTAAATAGAAGTATTTTATGTATTAGTGATTTGCAACATGAGATGCCAGGATTTTAATAACTTACCCCCTAAACAAAAATGACCGGATAATGTTGATACATGCAATGTGAAATACAGCATAAAATGTATGTAATGAAATAGCATAGTTACATACTTTAAAGGTTATTTCTGCTACAAATTTTGTATAGAAAAAATCAGATATATAAATAAATAAAATATATATATGACATTTTATATATATATATAACCAGTGTTACAGCTTCAACAATGCTGACTTTGAAAAAACATATATTTTTTCCTAAGAATCAAGAAACAGGCTTACCTTCTGGCTCTAGGACTTTAACAAAGAGGGAGTCCATATGCCACCCAATCACACCGTGTGGAGAGTCACTGGGTAAAATGGTAAGTACAGCTCTTGCCCTTTTGGGATCGATGACAGCTCCTTTTGTGGTATCCTGAACACCCACAGTGGTAACATCGGTGAGTGTGATTTCCACAGTCTCTGAAAGCTCTGCAACACTGTCCGCGAGAATTGTCAGCGTGATTGTGGACAGGGCCTGACCTTCTGAAAATGTAATCTAAAGTTTTAGAGGGAGTGGAAAAAACAAGTCAAACTTCTTATCAATGCTGTTATACCAACTGTTTTATTCTGTAAAACTCTATCAATTAAAAAAAATATATATATACACACACACATATATATACACATGTATATATAAAATAGAATCATAGAATCGTAGAATCATAGAATACCAGGTTGGAAGGGACCTCAAGGATCATCTGGTCCAACCTTTCTTGGCAAAAGCACAGTCTAGACAAGACGGCCCAGCACCCTGTCTGGCCAGATCTTAAAAGTGTCCAATGTTGGGGAACCCACCACTTCCCTGGGGAGATTATTCCAATGGCTGATTGTTCTCACTGTGAAAAATTTTCCTCTTGTGCCCAATCGGAATCTCCCCAGGATTAGCTTGTACCCATTACCCCTCGTCTTTTCCATGTGACTCCTTGTAAAAAGGGAGTCTCCGTCTTCTTTGTAGTCAGCCTTCAAATACTGGAACATGGTGATAAGGTCTCCCCTAAGCCTTCTTTTCTCAAGGCTGAACAAACCCAGCTCTCTCAGCCCTTCTGCATATGGCAGGCTTCCCAGTCCTTTGATCATCTTTGTGGCCCTTCTCTGGACCCTCTCCAGCCTGTCCGCATCTTTTTTCCGTAGCAGGGACCAAAACTGAACACAGTATTCCAGGTGTGGCCTGACAAGCGCTGAGTAGAGTGGGATAATGACTTGTTTATCTCTGCTGGTGATGCCCTTGTTGAAGCACCCAGCATCCTGTTGGCTTTCTTTGCCTCAGCAGCACACTGTTCACTCATCTCGAGCTTGTTGTCCACCAGGACCCCCAGGTCCCTTTCCACAGAGCTGCTCCCCAGCCGAGTGGATCCCAGCTTGTGCTACACTCCTGGATTATGTTTTCCCAGGTGCAAGACCCTACACTTGTCCTTGTTGAACTTCATAAGGTTCTTGTTAGCCCACTCTTCCAGCCTACCCAGGTATTCCTGCAGGGTGGCTCTCCCTTCCGAAGTGTCCACTTCCCCACTCAGTTTGGTATCATCAGCAAAATTCATCAGGGTACACTTGATCCCATCATCCAGATCACTTATGAAGATACTAAACAGCGTTGGGCCCAGTATCGATCCCTGGGGGACCCAACTTCTGACAGGTTGCCAGTTTGAAAAGGAGCTATTTACCACCACCCTCGGGGTGCGACCTGTCAGCCAGTTCCCCACCCACCACACAGACCACTTGCCTAGACCATAACGCATCCATTTCTCTAGGAGGAAGCTGTGGGAAACCATATTGAAAGCCTTGGAGAAATCCAAGTAGACAATGTCCACCACTTGCCCCACATCAACCATGCAGGTTACTTTGTCACAAAAGGCAATCAGGTTTGTCAAGCATGATTTGCCCTTGGTGAATCGGTGCTGGCTTTTCCCAATCACTTTCTTCATTTGACTTGTGACAGCCCCCAGCAGGATTCGTTCCATAACCTTCCCAGGGACTGAAGTAAGACTGATGGGCCTATAATTTCCTGGATCCTTCCTTAAGCCCTACTTGTAGATGGGGGTGACATTAGCCTTCTTCCAGTCTTCTTGGACATCCCCCGATCTCCATGACTTCTCAAACATTATGGAAAGCGGCTTCACAATGATGTCAGCCAGCTCTCTCAACACCCTCGGGTGGATAATGTCAGGGCCCATCGATTTGTAGGGGTCAAGCTCCTGTAATAGTTCACATACCAACTCCTCCTACACTGACGGTGGGTCTGTTTTTGCATCAAGCTGCATTTTTGTTCCCAAAGCCTGGGGCCCAACCGTGCTGGTAAAGAGAGAGGTGAAGAAAGTGTTGAGAACATCTGTCTTTTCAGCGTTGTTGGTGACTAATTCACCTCTCGTGTTTAACAGTGGGCCAATATTTTCCTTCTGTTTCTGCTTGTTGTTTATGTACCTGAAGAACCCTTTCTTGTGGTTTTTGACATCTCTGGTCAATTTCAATTCAAGGTGAGCTTTTGCTTTTCTAACTGCACCTCTGCACACCCTGGCAATGCCCTTGTAGTTCTCAATGGGTATTTGTCCACTTTTCCATCTCTGGTACGCTTCTCTTTTGGTTTTGAGCAGACTCAGAAGCTTGCAGTTAAGCCAAGGGGGTCTCTTGCTCTGCCTGCTTCCCCTACCTTTAAAGGGGAGGAACTGTTTTTGTGCTTCCAGGAGAACGTTGTTGAAAAACTACCAGCACTTGCTAGCTCCTCTATCCTCCATGGAAGCTTCCCAGGGAACCCCTCCTAACTGAGCTCTGAGCAAGCTGAAGTTTGCTTTTCTAAAATCTAAAACCTTTGTCTTAGTACTAACCTTCGGCGTGCTCAGCAGGATCCCAAACTCCACCATACTGTGATCACTGCAGCTATCACTAACCGAGATACATATTACAAAGCAGGTTTTCTTTTTTTGTGAGTAGCAAGTCCAGCAGTACCTCACTCCTGGTTGGCACATCTAACATGTGGAACATGTCTAAGATGAGGAAGCAGTCCTCTATGCGTTCCAGGAACTTGATGGATGATATGTGAGCTGCTGTATTGTTCTTCCAACAAATGTCTGGGTGGTTGAAGTCACCCATAAGGACCAGGTTCTGTTAACCCGAAGCTTGCTTAAGTGACCAAAATATTGCTTTGCTCGCCTTATCATCTTGGTTTGGAGGTCGTTAGCAGATGCCTACTGTAAGATTCCCCTTGGAGACGACCCCTCTGATCTTGACCCAGAAGCATTCGATAGGGCTTCCAGAATTCCCCTAGATGACTTCTATACATTCAAGGTTCTCCTTAACATAGAGTGCAAGTCCTCCTCCTATTCTTCCCCGCCTGTCTTTATGAAACAGCTTATAGCCATCCACCACGATCCTCCACTCGTGTCAGTTGTCCCACCATGTTTCAGTTATTCCTATGATATCATAACTTTCTGACAGGGCACGGAGCTCCAGTTCCTCCTGTTTGTTCCCCAGGCTGCATATATATATAAAAGAAGTGTATGGGAAAAAATATGAGACCTAGAGAGACAAGTGACACAAAGAAACAGTTTGAAAAAAATGCAACTTGGTAAAATAATTTGAAGCATAGGTCACAAAGCAAGAAATAAATTCTCAATCAGAAGCATAATTATCAGAGAGACCAAATTCCCAGTTGAAAATGATTCTATGATTCTATGAAAATGAGTTTGGTATAATCAAGCTACCTATAGCTATCTGCTTCATAAACAGGCATTCAACCTGAGACCTCTTTCTGACAACTACACTCCAAGTTCAGAAAACAGCTCAGTTGTTTCAAAGTGATCATATATCTTCATTATCACAGAATCACACAATGGTTGAGGTTGGAAGAGACCTCTGGAGATCACCTAGTCCAACTGCCCCTGCTAAGAACAGATTCAACCACAGCAGGACCATGTCCAGCCAGGTTTTGAATATCTCCAGGGACAGAGACTTCACAATCTCTCTGGGTAACCTGATCCAGTGTTTCACCATCCTTAAAGTTTTTTCCTTATGTTTAAATGGAATTTCCTGTATTGTGCCCATCGCAGGCACAGGACATGACCAAGAAGTATCTGGCTCCATCTTCTTTACTCTTGACCCCATGTATTTATACACAGTTGTAAGATCCTCCCTGAGCCTCCTCCCACGTGTCAGATGCTCCAATACGTTCATAATCTCATGGCCCTCTGCTGGACTCACTCCGATATGCCCAAGTCTCTCGTTCTGGGGAGCGCAGAACTAGACCCAGCACTCCAGATAAGTCTCACCGGTGGTCAGTGCAGGGGAGGGATCACCTCCCTCGACCTCCTGGCACTGCTCTGCCTCAGACCACTATGCACACATAGCTGGCTCATGTTCGACTTACTGTCTGTCATTATATACCTTTCAAATTGTTCAAAATTACCTGTCTTCACTGAGGTTTCTTGCATAAAACACAAGTTTAACACCCTTTCAAAGATTAAAAAAGAGGAAGAATCAGTAAACTGTTGACAACTCATCATCCTTTTTTCTGCAACGTACCAGGTCTGGCTGGGCTGGAGCTAACTTTCCCCACACCAGCCTGTATAGTGCTGTGCTTGCATTTGTGGCTGAAACGGTGTTGATAACACAGCAACATTTTGGCTATTGCCGAGCAGTGCTCTCACAGCATCATAGGCTGGGGTTGGGCAAGAGGTTAGGAGGGGACACAGCTGGGATAGCTGACCCAAACTCACCTAAGGGATATTCCATACCACATAATATCACACTCAGCAATAAAAGCTGAGGGTAAGGAGGCAGGGAGGACACACATATAGATGACCATTTGTGGTGATGGCATTTGTCTTCTAAAGCAACTGCTACATGTACTGAGCATCTGCTTCCCAGGAAGTGGCTGGACATTTGTCTGCTGATGGGGAGTACTGAACAAATTCCACTTTTTGCCTCGTTTCCATGCATGGCTTTTGCTTTTCTTATTAAACTGCTTTTATCTCGAGCTTTTTCACCTTATTTTCTCCCCTGTCCTGCTGAGGAGGGGGAGTAAAAGAGCAACTGGGTGGGGGTTTGGCAGCCAGCCAAGGTCAACCCACGACATATAAATATGTCAAAACAATGATGAACACATAATATGTATCAAAATCACTGCTAATTGAAAGAATGTCTAGTCAACAGTTTTGCTGATTTTTTTTTTCAGATAAAATGATTGAGAAATAATTTATCTATCTATATTATTCTTATCTCTAAATTCAAAGAACTGGCCACTTGATTAGGTCTCTCTCAACAAGGAAGACGTGTCTATAAACACTTAGGCTACACCTATGCTGAAGGATAAACAGAAATTTCCTGTGAAAAACACTATACCTTTAGTTTACCTTTCTGTCTCTTCCTACTTGCAAATGTGTGCAGGGAAATCATGTAGCATCCATCTGGAATGCTCAAGGAGTACTTTTGAAATCATGTAGCATCCACCTGGAATGCTCAAGGAGTAATAATTTTAGTATGATTGTTTTGGTGTCCTTGATTTCCCCTCTGTTGATTTCTCTTTAAATTTTTAATCTTATGTCAGACCCATTATTTCCAGGTGTAAAGTTTATTTCTACAGTCTTTTGGCCCTTTCTTCCCTCAGCTGTTGCTCGTGCTACAGCTCTACAGCCTCAAAGCCCACAGGGCTTTGTGTCTTCTACAGATGGCCACCAGGTGGAGGCCCTTGACTTAGAGAACCTGCTGTCTGTTGGTCCTAAGGCATACCAAGAGCTTTGGCTAGCAGGAAACACTGGATTTTAACATGGCCAGAAATCTAGTCTTAGAAACAGAGAAAACTGGGACTTGTGATACTCTCCTGGGCCACTGAAGCTCTCAGTTGTATTGACAAGGTCAGGATGAAGAGCAAACGCTCCCAGATTCCCACCTACGCAAATGATTTGACACAGTAGCTGGATCTCACAGCAGGAAGAAAGGGAGATGGGAACAGGATACTACAGATACACATTTCTAGTGCCTGGGCAGCATTGCAGTATCTGGTTCTAGAAGACTGAGACTGATGCTGTGGTAGTATGTGCCAGCCAGAAGTGCAAACTGCCAGAATCACAGGAAAGGACCAGGAAGCAGGAATTATCAGAAGAGCGGGGCAATCTAACATGTACTATCCTTCTCTCTCAGTACATCTGCACCTATTGTCTGAGACAATACAGTCAGTGCTTCCCTAATATCAGTGATGTTATTACATACCATTCCTGAAGCTGGAAATACATCACTTATGCTCCCATTAGCGATCCACTCTACTGTAACTCGTCCATATGTTCCTATTAAACGTTCAATATTCAAGGTGATTAGGCTGTCCTGTTCCATTTCTTCAACTTGTTTAAATAAAGAACTCTGGAAAACATAAAGTAGCATAACCATAACATTATTTTCTTATAAAGAAAAGCTTCTTTAGGGATCTGGGTATTCAATGGGGGCCAGTGACACTGGGCATCAATAAATTAATCTACTATTAAGTCGCTAAATACATGTTCATTGATTAAATTTATATGTCCTAATTTTCAGCAGTACTCAATACTCCCAGGCTTCACGGACGTAAGAATTTAAAATGTCAGGCCTCTTTATCCTAAGGCAAAAAACCCAATGTTTTTTGTTTGGGGTTTTTGTTGTTTCTTTTTTTTAGTACAGTATTTTATGTCCAAATCATATGAAGCAGATAACAAACAAATGGACCTTCAAGACAGACATATTTTTACTGCTGTTACTTTAGTGTTATTCACCCTCCTCACACAAGTCCAGTGCAATGTTTCATTTCAGTAAGGACTCTTCTGTGTTTTATATCTTCAGTATGCATTTACTATATACCTGTTAGAGAACTTCTACAGTGTTTGATGATTTAAGAATTAACCACTCCAAATAATACCTTCAGTCTGACATTTTTTCCAAAGAAATTATTTTGTTCTGGCAGACTGGCTCATCTTGTGACATAACACAATTAGTACCTTTTTCAGGGCAAAGGATCTTCAGATTTGTTTACTTAATTCCCTTGATTAACTAACCAGTAGCAATTCTATGATGATTTCATGTATGCCATCTGAAAAATGAATTTTTCGGTTCTTGCAAAACCAAGCTGATAAACTAATGTTTTAATTTAAATGTAAGTGGATTATAAAAATCTCACAATAGGGACAAACCGTGGAACTGATTTTCGATCACCTTGTGTTCTATATAATCACATAGCAATACTAAATGGATGGTAAAAAGCTTCTAACTCAGGTTCCTGCAAGACTTCAGAAAAACAATCCTGTCACATGCTCTAGTTTACAGTTTTAGTATATTTGTGTTCCATTATTCAGAAATTATATATACATATTTTAATGATTTACCTTAGAAGTTTTACCTGAGCAAATGCAATGACTCCATAGGCGTTGTCATTGGAAGGAATAATTATATTAACAAAACCATGAACACTAATCTCTGCACCTCCCTTTGGGTTTTTCAACCACACTTTGAAACATTCTTCCTCCTCTGGGATGATGTCATCCAGGATATTGACTGCTATCACAGCTTCCATGTCCCCAGGCTCAAATATCAATTCACCTGAACTAGCATAAAAACACACACATCAAACAATTATAAACTGAGGATAGCTGATTAATGAACTTTGAAAGCACTGCTGTAAATTTAACGAGCATTTTTGGAGCTGGAATTATTGTTTATATTCCTGAGGAAGTAATTGAGGTTTAAAGGTTGTGGGTTTTGTGTGGTTTGGGTTTTTTTTCTTAAATTACAATAGATCGTAGAGTAACTGAAATTAATTATGAAAGTAATTTAATTTATCCTAAATAAAAGCTTTAAAAAAAATCAAGTCATAACTGCAAGTCCTTTCTTGCCATGTTTTAAAGCCAGTTGTGAGGCTGTTTGACTTCAGGTTATCTTAAACCTACTGTGAAAAATTCTCTTTAGTGTTAATAAACACACCACATACAGGAGTATATAACGCTCTCCACTGTAACAAAAACCGTATCACAGAAAAATAAATGCAAGAGCTGGGAGAAAGTTATATAAAACAAAAAAACCTACCTAGGTATAAAATCTGACTGGTTGAAGATAGTGGTCAGCTCATAAATCTGGGAGTTGGACTCTACAGACAGAGCAATCAAGCTCTTGCTGGAGTTCAGAGACCTTGCAGTAGCAGAAGTGATATGATCCGCATATGGGGCTTCTAGCATTACAGAGAACTGGTTCTCTTCTGAGTTCCAAGAATACAGTGCTGTTGTGTCCTTACCAGATAGGAAGATGTGAACTACATTGAGCAAGAGGGAGAAAAAATAAATACTCAGTGATATATTTAAAAGTTCTCCTTGTAATGCCAGAAATGCCCTTGGTAGCACAAGGATTATAGTAGCTTTTAAAGTCTGATTAATACGGAAAAATGAGCACATATATTTCTGCAATTCCAGCGTTATAAACTAGGATTTGAACAAATATTGTCATTTAAGTCTTACCTAAACCTGAAGGAGGCATGAAAACATGGATGTTTCTTACAGCGCAGACTGGAAGAGACTGAAAGTGTCTAAAGGTAGACTGCCCTGTCTCCCAGATGAAAATTTCTGAAGAATTTCCAGATTCTATAAAGGAGCAAAGTGACAAAACTTCCATTATTTTGCTGCCTGTTAGTTAAATAGCACGCTGGTGGCCATTCAAAAGCCAGAGTTTGGCAGCTTTAATTACAAAGCAAGACAAATTATCATATTTTCCTTTTTACTTGGTGCATAACTCCATAGTATGACTGATCTCCCATGGCATGATTCATCCACTGACATAATTTAAGGGTTTTTCTGCACACATTCACATATAAGAGCATTAAGATTGCCAGCAGACAACAGCCAATTGCAAAGAAACCTACAGACTGAAACATAAACTTTCCAATAGGCATAGGGATGCAGTCATAAAACAATGCCTAAAATATCACACTTGTAATAAAAAACAGATGTACTTTGCTGACCAATGATCTTTGCATAACACAAAGCTCAGAAAAGCTTAGAAAGGGTGCAATCTGCAGCTAGATTAATAATTATTTCCTATTGTTCTTGGGAAAATATTTCATTAGTTTCAGAAGTATTTGAGAATAAATGCATTACTTTTATTTTCTGAGGGACACAACAGAGATTACTTTGATAAAATGCTTATCAGTGAATTGTCACTCCCCAGTAATACTTTAATCCCTGTCTAAACTCCTTTACCCCAAATGCCTTTGCTACCAAACAAGCCAGCATATACTTAGCAAACTCAGTGTTTGTCTTCTGCTAAATACCTTTTGCAATAATTAAATAGATATCAGATCCAGAAATCCAGGCCTCCATATGTTTTATTTCTTTTGCTGGTAATTGATGAAGATTCCTAAACTCATTATTCAACCACTGGTACAAGAGCATGTTCTGGCTGGTATTTGACAAAGAAACTAATAGGTACATAATGCCTCCTCTAGGAAACAAGGCTATGTTCAGAGCTCTGTAAAGTGGAAGTTGATGATGCAGCACAAATATATCTTTATTCCACTGGAAAACCTGTGGAAATACGAAATAGTTTTTAATTATATATTCATAATTAGCACCAAGAGAAGAGAAATTAAGTATCATGATGAAAAACTGGGAAGACTTATAGTGAACTGAATTCCTCATTTCTAAGGTGGACCCTATGTTAAGGTAGAAGCACGCTGCTAAGTAACTACCTTACTGCAAGCAGCTGTGCCTGTTCTTCAGATTAACAGGTTTATGGTCAGAAGCTATTTCTGTTCTTATAGGTGTTTAACATGCTAGATTTCAAAACAGAAATAACACTAGCAATAAAATCAAACCAAATGTAAATTACATGTTAATGTAGAGAGTATTGCTACATTTCAAAAAGTCTAGAATTTTAAGTCTTATGAATCCATAATAGAAACGTAAGTAATTTTTCAGAAATATATACTTATAGTGTTTTTATTATCCCTTCATATTTCAAACTCAAAACTAACCAAACTACCCACATAAAAGCCAGAGAAGACAAGTGTATTCTAACCTGGATGGAACTGGAACTGGTTGTGTGACTCACAAAAATCAAATAGTCTTCTTCACCCACAGCAAAATGTTTCACATGTCTGGTATCCCGAATAGAGAGAGTCTGTATCTGTGAGGGAAATATGACAAAAATGGTGTTTGGAAGTGACTTCAAGTGACAAATTTATACATATTTACACATATCTTTTAAAATTGAAAAATTACATATAAAACTATATAAAAATATATAAAATTACATATATGTAATTTTACAATTTTAAAAATATGTCTATATATGTGGAGTTAATTTACAAAATTAATATAACTTATCATACATTTTTCAGAAAATGTTCTATGACTTGATTGCTCCACGATTTATTTCCTCGCTTCCCAGGACATTTTCTCCCACCCCCAAAATATAAATATAAAAACACAGTAGACAACCAGCTGTAAAAACTTACATCATCAAAGTCATGCAGAGTGTTAGAGCCCCAAACTAGCTGAGCACAGAGTGCTTTTTTCTAAAACGTGGCTGGACTGGAGGGCGTCCCGAGGTCCTTTCCAAATCCATTATTTTATGATTTTGTAAGTAAAACAGATTTACCTTCAACAGTCTGCGTCCAGGCATGAATGCATACACACTGTTGTTGGAAGCTCCCTGCTTGGCTCCTCCATGAGTAATCACAAGGTAGGGAGAGGCACGGATTTGGAAAGACACACAGCTTGTAGGATCCCACATACTGAAATTCTGAGAGAGGAATAAAAAAGTAAAATTGAGACTTAAATTCTTTGTTAAGTAGCGTGCTTTGTGTTTGCAAGCAAACATTTACCTCGATAGGAACAAAAATTCCTTTCCACTGGTAGACAGTAGAAAACGTAGCTGGAGGCGTACGCAACAGAACACCATACAGCATTTCTCCTGATGTAAAGAAACACCAGCCAGACGCTGACTCTTCCACAAAACTTTGCAAGACAGACAGGACACTGACACTACCCCCTGCAATATAGTAAAAGAAAATACTATTTGTTCTTGAGGTCTTTTTCAACACCATTTTCATGATTTATTTGCCAAAACCAGACCTAGTATCAGAAATGTTGAAGTTGTCTCTAAATAGTTGGTATAAGTGTATGTAAGTGCACGGAACTGTTATAGTACTGAGGATGTAATGAAAGTTAAGCAATAAATGTATTCTTCATACGTTACAATTGCATATGGAAGATGCATAGGCAATTTGAGTCTGATTCAGAATGATTCAGTTTGGAATTTAGCTAGTGAGAAAATTAGCTAGATAGCAAGTAGGGAAAAAAGTGACAAAGAAACTACAAAATGTATGTGTCTATCCTCCTTCTCCCCCTCATCACAACAAGCAGCCATGGCACTAAGATTCTTAAACTGCCTAAGCTGCTCAACTGGCTTACAGAAAAAGGCACTGCGTTGTCAGAACTAAACTCCAACAGCTAAACTCCCAGTCCCACACATAGGTTAGACGAGCGGCTGAGCCAGACAGGGTATTCATCCATGTTCAAAATCAGGCATTTCCTTTTTTGCCTTGTTAGTGCCAGTCTGGATTAGTGAGCAGCTATACACATATCAGTACTGGAACAAAAAACGCTTAGCATGGCAATGGGAACAAGCGGGCGGAGACGGAAGGATGGCTTCCTTCAATGGCAGTGATAAATTGGACCAGATTAAAGTGTTCATGAAATTACAGCCTGAGACTCCCATAAATGCATCTCAGTAGGCACACTGGGAGATATGATAGAAAACGTGTGGTGGCATTTTTTCAGACTAAGGCTATGTCAGGTTTATATAATGTGTGTCTCTTATACTGTGTTAGAAAAATCCAAAGGTACAAGTAGTAAAGAACAGATTTTATTAAACAAAAGTCTAGTGACAATAATGTTCATATAAGCAGCAGGAAAGCAATACAGATTATTGAAACTCTGGCAGAAGTGGCTGATGACAAGGTGACTTAAGCAGCTAAGCTCTTTTATCTAATGAATTTTGACATGCTCAGAAAAATATTAATTAATGTGATCAAGTCTGAATACATGAAGTTACATTCCAAAGTTACATCTCCTGTATGTCTGGCTAGTCTCTTGCTATCTCCACTCTGACAAAAGCAGTGGACACTCTCGATAAAGTGAACGTACTGATGCCAAATGCAGTATCCGACAATGTCTCCCACTCAACACTCACAGACACGTTGAGCCCATTACTCCGTGAAACTTTCAAATAAACTGTAGTGTTGGCTTCTTCAATTATGAGGAAATTCGTCCTAAATGTGAGAATTGTGACAATAAAGAAAAAAAAGTATTATTTTTATAGTCTATGAATAAGATTCTTACAGTACAATTCCAGTGCAGAATATAAAACAGAAATAAGAAAATATTAATAACTGGTTTTGCTATTTGACGGACTGATAACTACACTAATTAAGGTTGTCCAATGTTTCTTACCGCAAGACCTTGGCAAAATCATAGGAAATTCAACAAATTAAACCAGCCTGAAATTTAACACACCAGCTGTACAGTTTAAGCTGAATTATTTTTGAAAATGTTGTTCCATATGGTTCATTTGCTTCTGAAAAACAGCCCTGAGTGAAAGTGTATTTTACACAAGCTTCAAAACAAAAATAAATTATAAAATATATGACTCCTTGGGCACTGATCTGACATTTGGAGCTCTTAACATGGATTACTATTAGTGGAATATTAGGGACTAAAGAAGTACTGTTTTATGAAAAAAATCCATAGAGAAATTGGCACTTCTAATGATGTCCATTTTAAGTGTTTTTCTGTTCTTTTGTATAGCAGTAATAGTATTTGTCAGATAGTGTATTTTTCAAAATTATAGATGTTTTACAAATGGATTGCTGAATTTCTTTAAAGGGATTCATAAAAAAAAAAAAATTGCAGAGAGATACCATCTTTACTGAATATGAAAAATCTCCTTTTAACTGAATCAGCTTTTAGTACCTATTTGTAACTGGATAGATGCTGAATAGCCCTAGTGGAGCCTGGTTCTGTAATACTGTAATCATAGTTTGCACTCTTGTGCCAAGTCTGGCTCCTCCAGTTGGATTGAACAGGGTGACAATAAAGTGCTCATCCATTTCTGGTTCTTCATCCAGTATTGCAGAAATATGCAGCGTCTGACAAGAAAACAAGCACAGAAAGTTGTTGAGACTTGACAGCTAATGATGACACAACCCTATCAGACCATGCTACTGTTTCTGTTCTTTCACTGTACGCCTTTGGATAGCACAGCAGGAGAACAGCGGCTCTTGAAACTGGAGAGGACAGAAGTGAGGCAAGGACAGTTCAGGCTGAGGTTCTGAAGTCATCCATCTGGTGACCTCCATTGGTGCAACACTAAGACAAGCATATCCACTTTTTTTTTCCTTCTCTTTTTTTTCTCCTCTCATGCTAAGACCCCCAAAATGTAATAGTTTTTGATCCTTTTTTCATACTTTGGTTCTCTATTTATTCTACACATTCCTTGGTAATTCATAGTCCCCGTACAGCTACCTGATCCCCTAATGCAGCTCAGTCAAGTTGGTTTTAATTTACTGTAGTTGGCAACTAAACCAGCTCCAGGGCAACAGGGTAATTCCACTACTGGTGCTGGGAAGAAAAAAGGAAAAGAAGCAAGAGTAGAGGGATATTTGAAATACTCTCTCTCTTCTTGATGCTTCTTTTCCCTCTACCACTGCGGATAAGAATAGGATGGTCTCAAGGTAGTCTCAAATTAGCAGAGAATTACCTAGAAAGAGGTAGGTGTTTTCACTATAATTTGGGACTCACTGTCATCCTTCCCACTACCCAAACAGGCAAAAGGTACAGGGGTACACCAGTTTTGCTACAGAAAAAGTTAGTAGTGATGGATCTAGAACTAAACTGGAGCTTGCAACCTTTTAGATCCCTGTTTACTTCTGCAACAAACCATATTTAGAAACTGTTTTAAGAAGTCTTTGACTTCCCATGGATCTGCTACACTGGCCAGCACTGCAGTTCTGAATGCATTTAAGGTTCAGAAATCGAAAACCAGTATTTCCAGAAAGGTTTGTTTCAGATTCTACCCCATTAGCCATAATATACTAACCTGTTACTGACCCTAGCTTCACTGACAAAATAAAATAAAATAAAAAAACCCAAACTGCCATTAAACTTCAGAAGGGTCAGGATTTCACAAACTTAAGATACTTCATTTTCTAGCTGACATTCTTGTGGGGACAGTACAGAGGCAGTGAGCTTAATACTCGCAGAAGAATAAGTAATTTTCTATTCCTAAAATGCTGAGAGCTGTTCACTTTTTGCATTTGTTGCAGCATTCTCTGTTCAGCTCAGACTAGACGAAGTATCACATTACAGAATGAGATTTTTACTTCAACCTTAACTATTTATGCTTGTAAATTATCACTTAATTCCAAAGTTTGTGTTTCACCTATGTGCTGAATACGTACAAAGAAATGTTCCTATGCATACATAAACATTATATACCCATTATATTGTTTTCAGTTTACCTCAACTATTACAAAGAGAGAAATATCTAGAGAAGAGCACATTTAATTTTTCTGCACTCCCAGTCCCAGGACTCAATTTGTTCTGAGAATGAAGGAAAACATAAGAAATAAACAAAAAAAAGAAAAACCACAGACAATTCTGAAATCTTTCCAACAATTTCAAAAAAGCTTTCTTCACTTCTTTGGTAATAACTATCATATTACCTTGAATCTGACTCCCTCTTCCAGCACAATATATCCTTGCGAAGGGGTCAAATCCACTGATGCTTCTGAAGAATTAATTTCACTTACAAGATACTGAACAGTCACGGTGCCAAATATCCCCTGAGGAGGTTCTCTAATAATATTTAGTACTGCAACACTTTCAATCAAATGGAGAGCTGTTTGCTCTCTTAGGAAGAAGTGATCGCTGTTATTGAATGACAAAACTCCATGGCCATCATCATTGGCAAGTATAGTAATTGTGGCTTTTGAGAAATAAATAATGGAAACATTCTTTAATTAACATAGTAAAGTATAATTGTACATATATACAAATAAAATACATATAAACACAAATCCATTCTTCCTTTAGTGTATATATAATGCTTTTATGTCCATTATTTGATTTGAAGAGAATAGGTAAGTATTTTACTTTATCTAGGAAGACTTCTAGACAGGAAGAATCTAGACTCTCTTATTAAAAAGCTCACTTTCACATTTTTTGATTCCAAATTTTACATATTGTCTTGATAATTGCATAGATTTCATAGGGATGTTTAAGAACTTTCCAAAGGAGTATAAAGATCTACCATAGCAGGGTAATGGTGTTTTCCAAAATATGATTATTCAGAAGAATGAAATTAAAATGACTGCCATACAATTCCAAAGAATGAGAACATCAAAACTAAGTTTTACCTGTTGTGTTCTCCCCTAATTCCAGCCCCAGAGAGGGATTTGTTAAAATTAACTGGAACTTCTCATCACCTTCAGGAATATCATCATCAAAAATCGTAACAACAACAGATTTATTCCTTTCTCCATCAGCAAAAAAAAGAGTCTAACGTTGAAACACAGAAAGCATTGAACACTTAACAGTTGTTAATACACACAGAATTTTTCAACTAAGGTAAACAGAATTGTCTTAAGTAGGAAGGAAGAGGAGGCAAGAAGGGCTATAATCTCTGTGTCCCTTATAAATTGACTGAAACAGAAGTAAAAAAGTTCAGCACATTGCCGAATGAGGACAAGCAAGAGCAATTTACTTTGAAAGTTCTGTTGTAAAAAATATGAAAACTTATATGAAATCTTATATGTTCTTGTCTAAGTGAAGTTGTATTTGAGACGGAAGTTTGAAAGTTTACAATGTGTCTTATATTTAAAAATACTTCAGTATTTAAAAAGAAAGAAACAGTAAAATAAGATGACTGATTTTATCTCATTCTATTCAGATGACCAAAGTAATTGAAACAAGTTGAAAAATCTAGCTGCACTACTGATCATTCTGCAGAATAAACAAGAAGACATCCTTTTGAGGAAGCTGAGGGAATGAAAAGTACTAGATTTGGAATTTGCTTCTTACCCTTGATGTCACACTAAAATCCAAACCCAGCTGTGCCTCCAAATTTTGGGCATAAAAAAATACAGACACATTGCCATATGATCCTCTGTTTCGATATGCCGTTATTGTCAGATTCCTGTGAGATTCATTAACTTCAAAACTAAAACAAAAAGCAAGAAAAATTCTCAGTGGTCGCTGAGCATGTTCTTTTGAATAAGATGGTAGATAGTTGTTATATTTTCACTTCAAATAATTCCCTCTGCTTTATAAGAAAAAGGCATCATTACAGTATCAGCATTGTTACAATTGTCCAATACCACATTTTTACCTTTATTTCTTGTCTAAATGGAATTAAGCTATAGGAGGTTGTGCTTTTTTCCTGCTTATTAGTGGCAGATTAAGCCTGTCTATGTTCACAGGTGCCTTCTTTCTAACTCCTGGAAATTAGTCAGAGAAAAAGATCTGGGAGATGCCAGTGTGTACGCTTACATGGATGCAGAGGCTGGAACAGCGGATGGAGGCTGGGGGAGTGACACAAGTTCACAATATAAAAGAACAGCAGTGAAAGTAAGTACATGTTAGCAAAGTATTTATGAGTAACCATACTGTAAATGTTGGTTTTCAGTATGGGAATTATCTTACACTTTTCAGTCCTACTGAATTGAATGATGCTTTGCCATCTCAAAGACCTGGCCCTATTTTGAATAGGAATTTTACTGTTAACTGAAAACTAAAATAATTGGGCAACCCCAATCACTAACTGACACAGTGAGTTCTTCAAGGAGACAAGACTTACTTGGAACTTTCCCATTCAATTACTCCGCTTACTCCATCATTAGCATCAATAATAATTTGAGAAGCTAAACCTTCCACATCTAAAATGGAAAACAGAAGGACAAAAATGAAAGAACAATACAGTCCATTTTCATGATTTTCAAGAATATAGAAGCATTTCTTAAATCTCTACTAATTTTGTAGAAGAAATACGTGATCCTCTGTTTCTAAAATATGGAGGAGAAAATGGTAGTGGGCAAGATGATTGGAAAGGCTCAAAGAAAATCTGGACAGATTTACTACCTTACTACTAGAACTGCAACACAGTGCCTTGAACTACCACTGTTACATTTAATAATGCATACAAAAAAGACTAAAGAAAATTTAGAAAGCAAAACACAGCACAGAAAAAATAGGAAATACCAAAAGCAAGATTTGTCGTGGAATCTTATTTTATCTTCATTGTGTGTGTTTATTATGATGACATTCAACATTTTGCAGACTGTACCATTCTGAATATGGGAGGAAAAATGAGTAAGAAAGAATAATAAATGACCCAGTATTTCATGTCCCATTCATGTTTCAGTGCCTGATCATAACCTTACTGGCACACACCTCAGATTCTGCTACAAACAGAGAATTATTAATTTTTTTGTAGGCTGTTTATGTAAGGTAACTTTCTATTGCTCCATAAAGACATATGTATCTTCACAATAACTCTGAAAGATTATTGTGTGTATTGCACTGTGAAAATACTGAATAATAGATTAATGCCAGAAATGTCCACTAATCTCAGAGACCAGAACTTGACAGTCAGAACTTGATTCTTCTGCAAAAACAGTGCTTTAATTTGTTCAGACAACAGCACTGCATGACTACCTTAATTTACTTCAACTTACTAAGACTTAAAAAGAAATGAAGAAAAAAACGACAATTTCTACAACTAAATTGACTCCACTGAATCCATAGTAAGTATACTATATTTAGATCCACAGGAAATATTTCTATCAATTCAGATAAAACTGAATAAAAGTAAAAGGTCATTGCCATGAATCCAAACCTGTCACTATGAGGTAGCGATGGAGATCAGCAGTAGCTGCAAAACCTCCACACAAACAGCAGAAATGTTACTGAGGTTTAGAAATCCAGAAGGGAGTGCTAGCAATTACAGACCTTTCAGCTTCGCTCCTAACCCACATTTTCCCTTGCTGTGTCATAGTCAGATCAGTTCACTGAGGATCTGTAATAATTTGCTTTCAACATCAGATGTCTTATTTCATGTCTGGCATCCTTCCCCTTCCCTTATAGCCCCCTGCTCCCCTCCCCCAGCTTAGCTCTTTCTTGTATCCATGAATTTTATTCCTTTTTCTTTCATCATTCTCAGCTGTTGATCATTTTCCCTTTTTTTAATTCCTTGCACTTTTGTATTTGAGTCAGGCTCTTCCTTCTACCTCCTCTAGAAGACGGGAGCAAGAGCAGCAAGGGGAAAACAACAGACTGTCTTTATGCTTGCTCTTTCTGCTCCTTATCAGTGAAGCTTCAGATCAGAAATAAAGGTCACTTAAGTTCAGTGTGTTCAACTCCGCATCACAGACATACCCGACTTTGCCATATTGCACGCACATGGCCGTGACAGGAAGAGCACATGCAATGTATTCCAGATGTGTAGGATTGACTGCACATGCCTCTATCATGTGCAGAACACCCATCTCTCTTGATATTAGACATGTCCTAGAAATACTTCAAATATCTTGTATAGGGTATGGGATTGCTAGAAATCCTAAACAAATGCATTGCATCAACAAGGAGTTAAATTCTCAATCATAACAAATCAAAATATACCAACAGGGAAAACAAGATTAGAAAATTGTCTGATAACAGAATTCGTAGTGAGACATTACAACAAGGACAATTTTTTGCCTCATGGGTTAAGACCATTATCTGTTCATCCTAAGCACCCAATGCAGATATCACAGCAGGGCTGAATGGTCACGATTCAAAGAGACTGCCAACCCCTTACAACAGAAGGTGAGACTATACAGCACTCAGCTAAATTTAGTTCAGAAAAGTCCTTTGTACTTATATGTTATTCTTTTTATGTTTTAGATTTTAGACTCAACTAATCACAGCTCAGCCTCTACAAATCAGCAATGAGTCTTGCAAGTTACCTTTCAATCTGTAACGAATTAACTCAGTCACTTCTACAGGCATGCAAAGAAAAGGGAAAAGAGTCAAAGAAGATGTTAGAAATAATCGATATAACTTGTCTTTAGTACCACAGGATAATCCAACTGCCCTTAAAGCCAATGGCAGCTATGCTATTGAATTCAGAAGCAGAATGAGGAGCTAACTAAGCAATGATAAATGAAGTTCACTGGAAGAGTAGGAAAACCATAGGATATGACTCCTAAAAGTAAATCTGATGAAGAGTAATAAAAAGTCACTTTAAAAGAGTGAACGAAGTAATCACATAAAGTATTTTTTTTGACATTTTTGTTTCCATTATGTAATTTATAAGTGAAAATCAGATTAAGACATTGCCAATAAAACTTTTCAGATAATTGTGCTCTCCAACTGTTAATTACTAACTCCTTTATGAAAGTTGCCTTATAGTTGTTACAGAGCCTAAAAAAGTAAGAAGCAAGTGTAACAATGAATATGTTTGATATTCTACAATGTTTCTTTCAGAATACCCTGACTCATATTGGCATAGTTAGCAGGTAAGTGGAATAATATGCCAGAGCAATATAATCTGCATGCAATTCATATAAAAGGAAAACCAAAGATAATTCTGTATAAGTTGTTTTACCCAGCCTAGGTGGGGATGAAGTTGAATGGTTCATGATGAGTTCCACTGAAGTTAAATTAACCAAGAAGAATTCTTGCACCTCTGGTACATCATCCTGCAAAACATAAATTCAGTACATCCTCTTTTCATTTTCCTTTAAGAAACTATCACAGAAGTCACCAAACAGCAACACACTAGAGATCTCCAATATTATAGCGACGCTAGTATTAATTTATTTTTCTGTTTTCCTGAAATACTTTCATTGGGTGTAAAATTGATTATCTTGAATGAATTATGAAGTAAGACATTATATTTCATGAAAAAGACTCTGAGATGACACTAAACTACTCTTGTGAATAAAGTTCTGCCCGATGTTAAAGGCACAATCCCCAACCACCGGAAAAGTAAGTCTGTAGCAAGCAATGAATTACACTGTTCTGAATATCAATAGTAAAGTCTTAATGAGACAGCTAAATTTCATTTATGCAAGGCAGAGCTGCTTTCTGTTATTATTTGTCATCCTGTGATTTTAACATTAAGATAAAAAACTTCTTTCTAAATGACAATGAAATATATAGCTTCAAGTAATATATAGGTTGCAAGCTTTATGTTCCAAAATATTCCTCTTCTGATGTCATACAGATCAGTATAGAACAAAAGAGTTTAGAGTTTACCTCTAGAATAGTAATATTTATGGCAGCTGATGTTTCTCCTTCTTCCAAAACCACTGAGCCAGAAACAGCTATATAATCAGCTCCTGGTTCAGCCAAGGTCCCTTCTGTCTGATTACTTAAGGTGAGCAATCCTGGAACTGCAGCATACGTAACATTGATAGCACCTGTTTAATTTGTGACAAAAAAATAATTTTTTTTCAATTCTTATGTAATGCTCACTGGAATAGATAAAGAAAAGAGATCAAATGCTCACCCACAGAAGGAAAAGACTAACTGCAAAACAGAAGGATTAAAAGATTAATCTGGAGCCAACGAAACTTTGTTGTTTTTAGTGTGCTTTCAGTCCAGCCTTTGGTGATTTGTCCAACATCACAGGACTCAAAAAGCATTAGGACCAAATATATTCAGATATTTGAGGTGCTGTGGATTGCAAATATTACACTGCTGAAGTACTGCCTGGGACATCTAATGTATTATTAATATGAGGCTTGGTGCCAAGGGAAGTAGAATGTTTCAGGAAAGACTGATATCTAAGAAAGGCTCTAAAGGCAGCGCTGGGAAATACAGCTTAATAAATCTAGTTTCCTTCCCAGGCAGATTGACATAGACTTCAATAAAGAATAAAATTAGAGAACACACTGATAAATGTTGCCAAGGGGAGAAGTTAGACATAACTTTTTTTATAATAAAGCCATAGCTCACTAATCTGCCAGGGTAAGTCAAGTGGCAAATGTAAAGAGAGTGATCCTGGAGATAAAATGACAATGACATTCAAAGCTAGTCTGTATGAAATAAAATATAAGTTATAAAAGGATCTTAGTTTTAATAAATAATGATGGACTTAAATTTAAGTAAGAGATCTTACGTTTACTATGGATACTTATCTTAAAGCATTAGTTTCCTGAGTAGTGTTCTAAAAGTAAATTAGATACTGATTGATATTAAAAAAGAAATGGGAAAACATAGAAATGTCATTAAAATGCCTCTACAAATCTGTGGTGTGTCCAGATCTTGAATATTCATTGTAACTGCTCACTTCACTTCAAAACAGATATAACAAAAGAAACTAAAAGAGATTATCATTGAGGTCTAAATATAGTCTAAAAAGGTAACTAGGCAATGATTACACATGTTATCTCACAATATAAGTTGAAATCCTCAGGCAACAAATAAAAGAAAATATTTTTCCACACAGCACATTATTGAATTCAGGAATTAAGTACCACTTAATTTTATGGATGTTAAAAAAAAAATTGATTTAAAAAGGAGTAAGAAATTCTCAGAGGAGACATAAACTGAATTCAGTGATCTGAATGCAACTTTTTCCATGAGACATTCCGAAGCTGCCTACTTCTGGAAGTTTAGAGGGGAAATACGTGGGAACGATCATTACATACAAGCTCCTTTTCTCCTACGTTTTCTATTTCTTTTGGAGAGACTAACACAGAGACAAATTCATTAGACATAAAGGTAGTAACCCCAATAGCCAACTAGTTACGTCACAGCTCCCAGACTACTTCCTGTGGCAATGAGGGCTATGGCTCCAGTTTTAACTAAAACTTAGCTTCTAGGCATGCAGTAAGAAGCCTAGAAGTTCTGAAAATATCAACCATACCCAAGATTTTTCAAAATTTCCAGCCTTGCTGTCATGGCTTTCATTCACCTAACGATTACCAAAACAAAACTTCCTTTCTCTTGGAGTTATTATACAAACCTAGAGATCCAAATTCTCTGTTAATAAAAACCGGAACTGTTTTGTTTTCCTCTGGAATTAAAACTACCCTGGATGGGGAAGCAAAATTCAAGACTCCATGTGGTTCATCACTAGCTTCTACTGTCAGAACAGCTTCATATCCTTGACTATCCAAAACAGCAGCACCTGAAGAAGAAACTCCTACAAAAGAATCAATGGACTACAGTGAGTAAAGTGGTATGCAACTAACTTTTTTGTCTTACATTACTGCTATTATTACATTCAAATGACACTCAGTAAATGCAAATTAAATTAAACCAAATGCATCATGTGCTCATTGAATTTTATGGATGGTGTGGAATGTATATATATTTACGTTCTATAACAAATACAGGAACATACAATCACAACAGAAATTGTATGCATACTAAGTATAGAGTCACAAAAACGTATTAAGAAATGAGAAAACTTAATAGGCCAGTGCCAAATATCAACTTCCGTAAACTTGCTCTATTGTAAAAGGAAAGAGAAAGTTTTCCCAGGAATTGACTCCAAAAGTTAAAATTATATTAAACTTCTCAATCATTCCATTAAGAAATTAATCCCTTTCCCAAGTGTTGCCTCGATGAATAATTGTTGGTCTATCAATTTGTGCTTATCCTGACGGATTACGAGAGTGAACAAATGATTCTGGCAAGTTGGTAAGGCACCTAGCAGCAACATATTGCCTGACAAGTTAATTTAGTGTTTAGACATTACTTTCAGTTTAACAAAGGGTATTTTCAGAAGGGATGCAGTCTCATGCTTCTTTTCTCTTCATAATTTGAATGGCAAGAATAAAATATTCTGACCTCCTTGAATTCAGAGACAGATCAGAAAGTCAGTTTGTGGCACAAGATGGCTTTAAAAGATAAAAATATCTGCTTATTTCATGGCAATGGTATCCAGAATACATTAGTAAGCTTAAGTTTGTATTCAGTTAAAGGGAAGCAAATAACCACTGAATTAAAAAGGCAGAGTTAAATCAGGATTAAAACCCATTAAGGAAAACTGCAAAGACACTGTGGTGTTTATGTATATATACACACACACACAAGGCTCAAGCCTGTTTCAATAAAAAGTGAATGAACTTTGCATAGTTTATACCAGTTGCAGTATGCTTAGTCCTACACCTCCGAAATGGATTAATATATATTAAAATATTACACTACTGAATGGTAGTTTTCAGATATAGCAGGCTATAGTTCTGCATTACCTTCTGTTTTGATGTTGTATAGGATGATCTGGTATTCTTCTTTTTCTTCAGGAATATGGTCATCCAGCAAGTGAACATACAATGTGGTATTCAATGTCTCCTATTTATTTTATTGATAAAGTGATTAGTCATTATTGTGTAAAATACAAGTGATATCACTGTATCATATGTATTTTGAACAAAACCTTTAAGAAATGTAAAGTTAAAGTATCAAAAACTATAAAATCCCTCCAGTTTAGAACTCCAAGAGTAAGGGAGCAAGTAAATAATCACACCAAGAAACAAAGACTGCTAGAAAAGCACATTTGTTTTCTCAGCTCAGTTCTAATTACAGTATTCTCCTGTAGCCATTAGCTTTGCTTATGGACTTACCTCAGGAAAAAAGAGTATTCCAGAATAGTTTTCAAAATTTTGTTTTACGTTATGCCCAACTATCTTCCATTCAACAGTAACATTTCCCAGTCCTGGGGCAGTTCTTACAATATGGAATGGCAGTTCTTCTCCTAGGAACAAAGGGTAAGGCACAATATTTTGGGGTTTCCTCTCCTACATATCAATTATAAAAATGAGAAGCCAAAAACATGCATCACAGTCAAAATAATTTTTCTGAAAGATGTTCATATTTTTAACAGTGAGCTTCACAGTAGTTATATATAACACACTTGGTTTTAATACTGAAACAAAAAACCTAAACTCTTTCATCCTGGGTTTTTCTGGTTTTAGTTCACTCTTGGAAAGAACTATCAAAATATGAGGGAACCTGATACAGATGAATAACTTAGAAAGTACGTGCCCATCAAAACATGCACAAACAGAAGAGTAACACCTGTCTGTGAACTACACAAAATATTAATTGCTGCATGTACCAGTTCCAACACAAACAGTTTTCTACAACAGCTAACTGGCAAGGAATATACATTTTCCTAACATTTGCAGTGTCTTGTGACGTTACATAGTGCATGCAGAAAAATGCTTGTAATTACCTGCAAGTTCCAGTTATGTGGGTTTGAACTTACAAATATCATCAGTGGATATTTGTAAAGGAAATATCCAGCAAATGTTAATATTTAATAATTTATAATTTAAAAATTAAATTATTTCAAACTAAAATATTAATATTTAATAGTGTATAATTTAATTTTTAAATAATTTCTTATAATTTCTGGGATAATCAGTATCAATTGACAATGTGCATCTATAAGAAACAATTATGGTATTTTTCACATTAATAACATTTAAACCAATGGGCACTTTAACTAAAAAGAGCAAACTCCTTAGAAATCTTTGTAAAATTTAGAAAATTTATATAATGTATATAATACTAGATACTTATATAAATTTATAAAAATTATATAATTTATATAATAGTAAATATTTTACATATGGACATGTGAAATTAAGATGTTATATCCATATGAAATAAATCAGCAGGTAAAATCAGTAATAATAGGCAATATATTCACATAAGAGGACAGATGTTTACTTATAATATGTAACAGCATATTTCAAGTTTGCCAGTATGTACAGTGTTGCATTGGCTTTCAAAGACATGAAATATGCAGAAATCCATAATATTGAGATGCTTGGAAATAATAATACATGAGATTTCTTTTGCTTACTAAAGTATGAACAAAACCTAACAAAAATTTGCCAAAATGTATTTCAGTGATGCAGAAACAGAAATCTGACAAACTTAGTTCCATCCCCAACTCACAGAAAGTCTTTCTTAGTATTGCTATAAACTGACTTGATTTTTTTTCACTGTTGCAAAATCTGGAATAATTCCATCTTCTGATTTGTGTTATGTACACGCTTAGAAGCAAACCTATTGAGAAGCATTGAGATACATCTATGAAAGTGAAAGAGAAGATGTGGTGTTATGTGGCTTCTTACTCCATGACACAGAGAACTGAGCAGCCCAGCTAGTCTCTCCGATTATTTAATTTGAAGAGCATCAAGTTAGGGTGCTATATGGCTGCTCTAGTACATTATATTGCAGGACAGTGGCAGGAACAGTTTGAACATTTTCTAGATGTGTTCCTTTTTTGGTAAGGAAATATTAGAGAGGTGCATGTATATTGGCTACCAATGAGAGAGATATGAACAACTAACTTCAACAGACCTTAATATAATTAATTAAAACATAAAATTGTGAAGAAGCAATACAAGAATTGTATACGCCCAAATAAATAGAATTAGTAAGTGTAATTCAGCCTCAACATTTCAAACTTCAGTTTAGTCTTGGAGATGTACCAATGTTCATATCTTTGTCTTAAGTTGTTCCATGTTGCTTCTAAGAGAATAAAATAATTCAAAATTTATTGACATCACAAGGATTCTGCTTCTATAGTCAAATATCTGAGAATAGACTACCAGTTTACAAGTTCCCCTGAGGCTAATTTATCATATTGTTTAACATTGCACTGAAATCCATTCTGTCCTATTTGAGAATTTTGCACATCCATTGCAAACAAATAAATATTTAACAGAAAAATGGTTACTTTAGTACTATTGCAGAATGCACAATTTAGACAAAGCTTATTTCAATACAGCATTATGGAATACAATGGATTTGCCAACACTTTATGATGCAGAAGCCTGTAACACTGTAATCCAAAGACTAAGAAGAAACATGAAGTACGATTAATCATAATTACAGACCTCAAGTAGTTAATTACTAACCCATGTTTCTTGGTTAGCTTTACCAAAATCTTTGGGATCCCTATCCAGAAGGAAATACTAATACAAATACTAATCGATTTCTGAAGATTGAAAGCGTTATGAGGCTAATTTCACTATTTTAAGTGTTTTAATATTTAACCATGTTATCCATATCTTTAGATTTCTACATTTATCAGGGAGAAGAAGCGAGCCTCAGTCCTCCTCATCTTCTTCATTACTTCAAGCTACTGCGGTGCATTTTTCTCTAATGCAGTCATAGCCACACAACTGTTGCAGGCCTCTGCCTGTACTAAAATGCCACCCTTGCCCTCAGTAAGGTAATAAATAATATGCACAGATTGAAAATAATAAAGATTTGCTTGATAAATTGTGCAATAATACAATAAATATAAAAGATAATCATATTTGAATGTATGTCTGGTAAATTTTGTTTTCAGAACAAAAAAACTTGATACTGAAAATGAAATGCAAACGCTGATACCATCTAAAGGCCTTAGCTCATTCTTTTTTTTTTCAAAGGGACTTAGTTTGGTTGTTTTTTCTTGCTGCAAGACAATGCACTATTTTTCACAAGCTGGAGGAATTGTAATCAAGTAATTTCCAAACTGTAGCAGAGTATTTCAGCTCCAAATGGCCAGCATTTGCTAGCATGCTATAAATAATATTTAACCAGCAGAAAGTATTCAGGGTCATCATAACCTTTGGGAATGAGACAGTTTGTATTAATTCCTTGTGCTCATTAACAGCTCTTTCTAGCTTGCCAGATTGCAGCTGGCTTGGCAGGTGGATCAGAACTGTTAATGTGGAGGAATAAAGGACAAAAACCGGACACACACTAGCACAGAATTAACGCAAACCATGTCTAGATAAAAACGAAAAGGTTATGACGTCCTTTCATGTCTGGAAAAAAAACAGAACAAATTTGGTTGAGAAAGACTTTTTTCTTCAAACAGAAAATGCAATGCACACATTCCTGTACAGCAAATTTCTGTTTTGCTAACTTCCTCTGCCCATTAGTTTACAGGTCAGAGAGATACTGCAATACATTGAGATTCCACCAAAGGCTGCCAAAAGCAATTCACCATCAGTACCATTATTATCCTATGCAAAACTGCATCAAACCTTAGATCAAACACGCAACAGTCTCTTTTAAAGCACTAGCAGAAATCATTGGTCCATATCAAATTATTATTGTTCTTTCTCAAATGTCATGACTGAGTGATGGCAGCAAGACTGATACGTTCCCAAATTAGCTACCATAAAAAGCATAAACAGAAAATTTTAAAACAGTGGGTTATTGAGTCAGGAAGAGGGAAGATGTGACCCTAACCTGCCTGTGGGAATATTTTCTAGAAGATTTAAATTGTAAGTCACCAATAGGTGAAAGTTGCACATGACTACTAATAGGTGTGTATGATGGGAGTTACATACAGTTCTGGAATATGGTATAAACGAATAAGAAAAGAAATGCTAAAAGGAGCTTTGAAATGCAAGATCAATAGAAGCAAGGCATGGTCTTCAGAAAAAAGGAAAGCACAGATGATGATATATAAAATGGTTTTGGAAATCGTGTACTCATCTTTTCCATAGATTTCATTTAAATGCTATGCTTGCAAGAGTTAAAAATTCAAAGAAATACATGCCAAGTATGTGGATATTCTCTGCTTGCTGGCATTCTCTGAACAGTGATACAATCACTGCGAGCCATTAGCAACAGAAAGCACGGAGATGGAAGCTAATGTTAAACAAACTGAGCGTGGTCAACACGAATAACCCACCTTCACGACCAATAACAGATCTTGAGGCTGTATGGAAGCTAATAATTCCTGCCACATTGTCACTTGCCAGAATAATCACTCTGACAGTGTCAAAACTGGGCAGAATCCGACTCCCTCCTTCAGTATGGACCAGGCTGATTATGATACTTTCATCATCCTCTGGCTCTGGATCATCTAAAATGGTCAGCATGACCATCTTTTTTGTTTCCCCTACAAGGAGAAGAACATATACATACTTATGTGTGCACATGGAAATCACCTTTTAAAAAGATTTAATCAACTCCTTTTGTAGGAAATACTTTAAAAATATAAAAAAGGACATGAAGCATATTTATTTATTTACCTGTCTAGAAGTTACTGAATGTCTTTACAAAGTTTGATTCAATTACTATTGAAAAGTTACATTACGGCAATGTAATTATCAAATTATTAAATATACTATGTAGAAATTAACAATGTAGGCATAATTGCTGAATGTCTAGAATTCTTTATTTGCATTATAAGTTCTCTGACTTTCAAATTTCACTTAGAAAAGGGGAATATCATTCTTGTAAAAAAATTACCAAGTGCATAAGTTCTCTGATGAACCATATACACAAGTATGTACACTTAATTTGAATATATTTACTGGGCCAGGGAATGCATTAACATGGGCTGTCATTGTGTTAGTTACTTGTCTTCTGGACTATCAAAGAATGATAGTGTAAACAACAAATACGATCAATTACTAGTCTCTATAATCTGTTATAATTTACAACACAACTCTGTTGCTCAGTGCATGTGCATAACCTGTGTTTTATGATTATGAAAATATCAGTTTACAAGATACACATATTTCTTGCTACGTTGTGTTTCAGAATACTTTGAAAACAGTTTTTACTAAACTTATAACCACTAATGTAATTACATGTCAGCCTCAGAATTGCTGCTGGCAACCCTTCTTTTGAATTCAGATGATTTAGCAAGCTAGCACACTAGAATCTTTACTACACTCCCATAAATTACTTTCAAAATAACTGTTCAATCAACTCAGACTTTAAAATAATAAAATATATCTGTCATGCTGCATGCTACTTAACTAGTGTCTGCCATTGACTTGTTCGACCTGTTTGCAATTTTTTTTTTTAATATGCTGTTATGTTATGAAATCAATACAATCTTAGAATCTAAAGAGACGTCATAAAAAATTAGTACTGTACTGACTGAAGGTTAACAAAAGACCAGTTATGCCTGATTCTCATTTTCATTATCCTTGATATAACAACTATCTTCAGCATTATTATTGCTTATTTATTTGGTAAAAAGGTAATCTTTATAATGTGCACTGCAATATTTATTAAAAAAATACTTAGATATTTGTGCTTTTCATCTTTTTTTTTTTACTACCACTGTGTGTGTTCTGCAACATAATGCTATATGCTAATGAACCATATTCTTTTGAAGATGTATCCTGAGCAGTCAGGGAGGTTTAGCCTAGGAATAAGACATCACTTATCAAAACATCCAGAGGATTGAGTGCTTGTCAGGTTCTTTTTGCCTTTCTTTAGTTTTATAGAACAGAAGCTAGTGCAAAACCTTGCCTCACCTTCAGCGAACACCAGAATCTCACCAACACCAACAAAATCCAAGTTTGGGGTAGCAGTTCCACCAACCACATGCCATTCCACTGTCACCTGTCCCAGGCTGCCTTCTGTCCTATGTATCATTAGCTGCACGTTGGTCTGAGAACGTTCTTCTACTTCAATATACAGACCTTTCTCTGTTGCATTGGGACTTACGCTGTAGATCTTAAATACACCAAATGCATCTCCATTCATCATTATGATAACTGTGGAAGTATTTGGCTGTCCTATAGTTGGTTGATTTTTTAAGCTGGCTAAGGTGCTCATTAGTTCAACTTTCAAAAGGGATACAGTGAATTTCTCATCCAACTCTGGCAGACTGTCAGGGAGTATGGTAACTGTGAGATTTGCAAACTCTTCCCCTTCCTGCATTATGGCCCACTGTCTTGTAATAGATTCGTAATCGCTACCAGCGATGGCTTGTGTGCTAAAGAGAGCAGACGCACTGGTGATGTTTTTCTTGTAGGTCCAGAATCCTGAAGTGTTAGTTAATGGGCTGATCTCTGATGTCAGCCAAAGGCAGAGAGGAGTCTCAGAGGCACTGGAAAATGTAAAGGCTGAACACGCTTGTTCTTTCAGGCACTGAGTTGCACAGGCATACAGTGGGTCACTTGCTGCCGACATGTTCACTCTGGTCTTGGATGGTTGGTCAGGAATTCCTTGTAGAGGAGACTCGTAACAGGCCAGGATATCCTGACCTTGCTCAATGGCAAGAGCTACGACGTCAGTCTCAGAAGTGCTGTAAAATATCTGCAGCTGACCAAACCTTCCCCCACTAAAAGACATTAAAATAAAGAGTAATGTTAGTTGATTAAGTATGTCTAATATTCTGTATGTTTCTGAGTTAAGAATAAAAGTGAACAAAAATGACTGGCCCTTTCTGAATTGTTGAAAAGTTCCAAATAGCTAATTAAATTGGATTCCCCTGAAGCTAGTACCAGAATAACTGAGTCGTCATTTTTTGCGGATAGCAAGTTTGATTATTTATAGCTTGGGTAGCAGTCTATTAGGAATGCATGTTTGCAAACATTTGTTTCTAGGCATTAACTTAGTCTTCTTAGGGCTGGCAAGGAAGAAAAAGACTGTGCTGCCCAACCTTGTCATCTTTCCTCCTAGGTGTCCTCAGGATATCATATCAAATGCATAAAACCTGTTTTCCTTTTCTTGTTTCCTTCCATCCCACCAAGGTTGACCCATTTTGTCCTCCAGTTCAAATCACACGAGCAGGCTGTTGTGCAGCTTTAAACAATTTGACGATTAAATAGGCAAAATGAAACTTCAAGTACACTATTTACAGTAGGTTTACATTGTACATTACAATGCATATTACATTTAAGTACTTTATGTACATTTCTAATAAGCAGACATCTAGTTAAAAAAAAACGTATATGAAATAAAAATGCGTTGAGCTGGCAGATCAAGAAATTGATGCAAATACTTATACAAGAGGAGTATGACATTTGAAATTATAGCCAAGACAAAAAAAAAAAAAAAGATATAAATAAAGCAAACATTATACAAACCTTCGCCTGACTGTTATATTTGCAAGCAAATTTCTTTCTAGTGGCTCCTGAATTCGATATAAGGATTGATGAAAGAAAACTGTGCCATAAGGATTATCATTGGCAGGTATTATAATATTCGCCACGCCATCTAACCCAATAGCACCACCATTGGAGGCCTGAGTTAATTCTACATGGACAATCTCAAAAAGAAAAAAAAAGAAGAAGAAATAATGCAGCTAAACAGTTTTTGGTATTTCTAACAATAATCACAAGCAAAGTAAAATCTGAACTTCTTGCTCCTTCCTGCCAGAACATTCCTTGGTTTTCTTTGCACGCATTTCCGTAACAAGTTAAAACTCTAACACTATTCAAGAAAGACGTAACTGCTTTACTTACTTCTTCTATTTCTGGAACATCATCAGCCAGGATTTCCAACAGCAACATCTGAATTGCTTCCCCAGGGGCAAAAGTAATATTACCCAAGGCGACCTGCAAGTCAGCATCAGCAGGATGTCCATTAATGGTAGCAACCCACTGAACAGTAACATTACCGAGTGTCCCAGCATTGCGGATTATTGGCAAATTTATGGTTACTGATCCAAATTCAGGCTCCTCCACAGTGAATTCGGTAATCTGAAAAACTGAAGTAAAGCACAGAGAGATGTATTTCGTTAACAATGAAACTGAAAGTCAGTATTATCAACTCCTGAAGTACATAGCTTTATTTCACTCAATTTCATTTACTTGCACAGGTAAATCACTTTTAATCAGGTTTAAACTTAAAAGTGAATTTTCAGTATTAACATTTTCATCTACAGAGGAAATTAGCATGAAAATTAAGCCCTGATGCAAAAAGTTTATTCCAACATACCCATTGTTCGAGGCTAACCATGAGCTGTTTCTAAGCTCTTAGAAGACAATTTCATAATTATTCCCAGCATTCCATTATTCCCTAAACTCTTTAGCAGCTTTCATGTCACTTAATGAAGAAGTAAGTCACAGAATCACAGAATCGTATAGGTTGGAAAAGACCTTTAAGATCATCGAGTCCAACTGTTAACCTAACGCTACCAAGACCACCACTACACCATGTCCCTAAGCACCTCATCCAAATGGCTTTTAAATCCCTCCAGGGATGGCGACTCAACCACTGCCCTGGGCAGCCTGTTCCAATGCTTGACAACCCTTTCAGTGAAGTAAAATTTCCTAATATCCAGCCTAAAGCTCCCCTGGTGCAACTTCAGGCCATTTCCTCTTGTCCTATGGCTTGTTACCTGGGAGAAGAGACCGACCCCACCTCTCTACACCCTCCTTTAAGGCAGCTGTAGAGAGCGATGAGGTCTCCCCTCAGCCTCCTTTTCTCCAGGCTGAACAACCCCAGGTCCCTCAGCCGCTCCCCATCAGCCTTGTGCTCCAGACCCTTCCCCAGCTCCGTTGCCCTTCTCTGGACACGCTCCAGCCCCTCCATGTCTCTCTTGGAGTGAGGGGCCCAAAACTGAACACAGCATTCGAGGTGTGGCCTCACCAGTGCCTAGTACAGGGGCATGATCACTGCCCTACTCCTGCTGGCCACACCATTCCTGATACAAGCCAGGATGCCATTGGCTTTCTTGGCCACCTGGGCACACTGCTGGCTCATGTTCAGCCGGCTGTCAACCAACACCCCCAGGTCCTTTTCCGCCGGGCAGCTTTCCAGCCACTCTTCCCCAAGCCAGTAGTGTTTCATGGTGGTGTTGTGGCCCAAGTGCAGGACCCGGCACTGAGCCTTGTGGAACCTCATACAATTGGCCCCAGCCCATCGATCCAGCAAGTCAACATATTCCATCTAAAATTGTTTCAAGTAAAATTCTTCCTTGTATTAAACTTTTAGTTTTTAAGAATTAAGTTAATTAATTACCCATCTGGAATTATTTACTTTTGACATTTTTTCTTTCTTTCCCTCCTTCTACTGCCAAAATGGAACAAGAGGAATTAAGGAGGGTACTGAAGGGAGAAAAGGGTAAGTCAAAGGAAAAGGCAGGAAAAAATACACCAAAACAAACAAACAAATAAACAAGATAGATTTCTAAAATATCATTAAATTTTTGAAATCACCAAAACCCTTCTCAAAACCTGTGTAATGAAACTATTCTTGGAAAGTACATACAATTCATTTTATTGATAATAACAGGCAGAAGAAAAACTAAAACACTTGACAGAAAATAAGAGAATGTAATTTAATTTCTCTTTATATTTTTCAGTTTCCCCAGATTTTTAAATCTGCTTTGGCTGATTATCTAGTAAAACAAAGATATCAAGGTATTTAAGCTACAGATATTAGAATGCAGATTTTCACGTAAACCTGTTGCAGAAATGCAGCACTTAGAATAGATAAAAAATAAAAAAGTAAACTAAAATCCATTTATCCTTATTGGGAGATTCCAAAATCTTGCTATATCAACTGATGAAATAATATTTTTTTTGTTATATTAAAGAACCATTAGTCCTTAATTACATGTTTTAATTTAGTTTATCTTTTCCTTTACTGCCTTCATCCAGGCTTCCTCTTTGTCTTTTGAAAGTTTTTAAGATTTTTAGTTGCCCAGTAACAGCTCACCCACAAATCTGCAGTAAAAACTTTAACAGAAGAGAAAAAACATGCAAACAAGACTCATTTACCAAAGGATCCAAACGGGTCATCAGAAGCCTCAATAGTTATGATTGCTCTAGTCAAAGATCCAAGCAAGGCTCCTCCTGTCGTTTGATTCAGCAGCTGAACATAAAATGACTCCTCAACTTCAGGATTGATATCATTAATTATATAAATTGGCACAGCTTTACTTGTTTCTCCTTCTAATAAGACAACATCTGATGAGGCTACACTGTAGTCCTCACCTAGATTTGTAGATGAAAAAAAAAACTAATTTAAACCACAGAATATTAATGCATTATGGTTCAGCATATTGAACATCATCAGTAACACTTATCTTCTCCTTTGGCTTACACATGCATTCCTCTGGTTTTATGGGGTTTTTTCTTTATCTTCAGAACCAGAAAACACAGCCTTTTTTTATTTCCCATTGCCTGTTAGATATTTGGATGGATTAAAATAAAACTTGGCTTGGCCAAAACAGAGTTTGCACTGTTAGACCAAGAGGTCCATTATTGCCTTTCATTGACAAGGTCACACTACCAAGATGTTTCTGTCTTTGATTTCTAATTGCTCTCTGGCTTTCCAAGAGATAAAAGTGAACAGAAGCACCTTTGTCAAAGTAGATTTTAGTAAAGGGCACATTTTTTGTGTGGACCTCACTTTAGGCAAACTTGTCTCTAAGAATGACTAGATGAACAACTGTGATAATGGCTCTGCTTCAGAAACTAATTGAAAGCATACTCTGACACCAGCCTAGCTACACGCTTATTTAGAAAAGTCTGTTACATAAAAAGGAAACTAAAATACCAGTTCTCAGAGCATGTACCACCTGCCTATTCAATTTTGGACACAACTGAAATAGTGTGGGTTTGATTTATAACTGCCTAAGTGGTTTTGACCCTGCACACTTCATAAGTTTGCTCTTTTCTTTATGCACCTTCTCTATAGCAGGGACCAACTGGAGAATTTAACCTCCAATTTTTAAGAAGTTCATCTTCTTGGGTTTTGATTGTTTTTTGCCTGTTTGTTTTACAGCTGATTCCCCAGCTCTCACTTCCTCTCCAATAAGCTCACCTAAATGATGCATGATGGGTTTAAATATGTACAGAGGACTAAATAGTAGTTACATATACTACTATAGTAATTTTTACTTTTATTTATTTTCTTTTTTTGAAGAGGTGGTGGGCTACTAGGGAAACACCCCAATTCCTTCACTCATTTCTCTTGCTAGCTTCTTCAGTGATGATGTCTCAGAGCTTTCTAAAAGCTGATGCATGACCTCTCCCACAGGGCTTGGATACCTATTTGCCAAGCAGAGTCAGTAAATGTCTCACTACTTTTTTTTTCGCTTGTTATACAACAGTGCATTCAATACACACTTGTTTGCTTTGACTGCTCAAAGCATACAGTATGCTCTTTCACTTTAACATAGACTGCATACTTCTGCTATTCTGATTTCTTACCAGCTGTTGCAGTTATTGGCATAGCTTTAAATTTCACAGAAACATCTGCAAATATTCCCCCAGTTCTGGTCACGTTAATGATTGGTCCAATATAATTTTCAGCAACTCGCACATTTGAAGCTGAAAGCTGAAGTGTTCCAAAAGCATCATCATTGGCATTGATAATTACATGAGCTATTGTCTCACCCACTAATCCAAGACGAGGAGAATTTACAACTGAAACGTAAAGAAAACTTAGTGAGGGGGTGCCTGAGATGCTTGCTATCTATGGCTATAGAGTTCATAGACAGACATGTGAGCTTAGTGGTTAGTCGCCACTAGCTTTCAACAAAATTATCTTTTTTAGAATTGGACAAAGTATAACTACAAACTGCATCAACATACTTTTGCTGTTTCAATTATATTATGGCAGGAAAATTCTGATTTTTAATAACTTATTATTCTACCCTGCTGTGGAGCATACAAGCCATAACTGTTTTGAAGAGGTGAGGTACTGTGAAATAATTTGTTTATTTATTTATTTGTCCATAAGGCCAGTAGTAAGATCAATACCGTTCAGAAGAATTTCATTTTTACACTTGCTATGATGAAATATAGTAAGATTTCAACCTCTCAGCAGAATTATATATGAAGTTTCCCTTAACGTCAAGATTAATCAGGAGAGTCGGGGGGGGGCAGAAATTAGACATGCCAAGAAGCTTTGAAGCACAAGTAATGACCTGAATTTATCTGAATGAGGGATGAAGCAAACATTCTCTACACTAAAAAAGCAACACATGGCTGTAATTCTACACCACTTTATTTTTAAAAGACTTTTTTGGCTTTCACTAGCTTAGTTATTGCTTAATACTGAACTTTACAGAAACAAAACTAGATGAACAGGTATTAGTGCACAAAACCAATACTGTAACACATTTGGCCTGAAAGACCTTGGATAAGGTGATGCAAAAGGGATAAAGAAGTGCTCATCCATCCCTGACAAAATACTGCTCTAAAGGAAATATACGCCAACAACACACAAGGCAGGTAACTCAGAGATTTCTTAACTATACAGAGTTTGGCAGAGGTAAAAAGTTTATCATTTAACTTGTTGCATTTCATCCTATTAAGTATAAATACTAGCCTTCATATTTAAATTGTAGGTTTTACGTATATAAGATACTTACTTGGCCGATCCTGTACTTTCTCAATCAAAGTAATACTGCTTAGCTCCACAAAAACAGATTCTGACCTCTCAGGATCATCATCATCCAAAACAGGCAAAGATATTGTGGCCTCACTTTCATTGGCTGTGAAGGTCGTGTAACCTGTAATGGGTATATAATCTTTTCCCTCTATTGCTCTAACAACATCAGGTGGAAGAAAGGGTGACTTTTCATCATCACCAATAGTTCTGTATGTTACCATTACTGTACCGAGGAGACCACCATGCCTTATTATTGTCAGGGAGATATTTTTTGTTTCTTCCTCAACTTTTATTGGTCTGTTTTGCTTAGAAAAGATGAAGACTCCATATGGATCATCATTAGCTAAAATAGTTAATGTTGCATTAGTATGATTTCCAAGACGACCACTGGAGACATTGATGATCAAAACTGAAAACACCTTATCCAATTCAGGAACTTCATCAGGAGAAACCTGTACTGTAATATTTGCTCTCGCTTGGCCAACATCAAATGTCACATTCCCATCTGTAGAGATCAGGTCTTTGGTAAGATCACAGACTATGATCCAATGCAGCATCACCTGAGACAAGGCCCCATGCGTTCTCACAACCTAAGTGAAAAATATAAAGATCTGCACATTTTTGTTCTATGAGAAAGAAAAACATAAAAGTATGAGATGGAAGTAAGCAAAGACATTGACATGATGGGTTAAAAATAAATTCATGTTTTAAAACAACAGTGTAATCTTTATTATCTCAGTTTTGCTTTATTTGCTGTATCTTCAACACTGTTATTTTAAGATAGAAGTACCTCAAATATAAACAAGTAGAAGTAATTTTAAACCTGTGGATATTATTATTACATCATTTTAGCTTCAAGCTGAATGATACACATTAGAAAACTCAGTATGAAATGGCAAAACAGATGTGCATGATAAAGTTGTTACAAGCCCTGTAGACTTATGGCAAAAACATCGCAGAATGCCCAGTAAGAACAGAAACAGAAGAGGACTGCACAGCAATATGAGACTCAAAGCTTTCTAACCTGCAGCACAATATTGCTATCTCCATCTTCAGGCTCAGTTCCATTTACCGAGAGTGACTCAGTACTGAACTCAAACACACCATGAGCATCATCAGAAGCCTCAATAGTCACAAGGATGTGGGATGCAATTCCCAAGCTAGCTGTTAAGTGCAAGTTCCAAAAAGGGTTATTTTTTCTAGCATCTTTTCTTACATGAAAGAAAACACCTAAAGAAATATGTTACAAAGAGAATACAGGAAAGCATGACTGGAGTAGCCGTGCTGTTTTGTCACTTGATGTCCTTTTTTGAAATGCATGATAACTATCCACATGGATAAGGAACTGACTTTCAATAATGCAATCCTGGCAGCCCTTCTATGGAACTATGCAACAAAAAAATATAATAAATATTACTAATTTAAGGGAGGAACAGAAATAAAATTACAGGTTATAATAAATATGACTAATTTAAGGGAGGAACAGAAATAAAATTACAGGTTTAATGAATGAAAATGGAGCAGAATTTAGGATGGTAGGGAGTTATATGGTAAACCACAATGTAAGCAGATAGACCAGATGAATGCAGGTCTCATCCTAACATAAGCTGGAATAAAAAAACAAAGAAAAAACCAAGTCTGGTAAATCCTACTACTAAAAAGATTGTCATTGGTGAGACAGCCTGCTGCTCAGAGACAGAAAGAGCCTGGCACGTAAGAAAACCATTTCTGTAAACAAGGAAAAAGGAAATAGCACTTTAAAAAAATCCAGGAAGATCCAAAAAGTGGCTAAATCACAGACTTACTCTCAGATTCAAATGGAAATCCTTTGCATTTACAAATAAAATTGAAAATCAGGCTGTCACAGAGGAATAAATTGTTCAATTTGGATAATGGGTGCTCAAAGAACATTTTCAGGTCTGTAGGCTTTAATATGAAGTCCTATATGATTAGGGTGTTCCCTCAGATTTTGTTATTTCTGCATCTAGTATTTTTTAAATTTTCTCAGTATTAAATCATCTTTGTTTTCTCAAAGTCATGACATAAACACAAACTTAAAGAGAAGAAATGAAAAAAAATCAAAACATTCCTTTAACAAATCTAACACAACTTACTTTTCTTTAAAAGTATTTTTGACATGCAGGGAATCAAAGTAACATAACGCATGTATAAAAGCATACAGTCAGGTAATTTCTAAATTACCTTCAATTTAAAAAGTGTCTTTGGTTTTTGCTCTCCAGAAAATTTGACAATTTTCAAACAAAATTGATTTTGCAAACTGTACTTCTGGAATGACTACATTATGTTTTACAACCATATAGTTTTGATGGTATAGAAGTTGTTATTTTTTGTGCTACACTAAACACTGACTGCTAGTCAAATTATGCCTAAATTAAAATGGAAAAGAATGTTTTGACAGAACTTTATGATAAAGCTAAATGAATCACCTGTAACTACAAGTGACACTATGCCAAGCTGTGTCAGTACAGTAATTTATGAGGGATATTACAGTTAGCAATAAAAACTAAGGTTAATCCAAAATGCTTACCATGTTGATGGACAGTTGGAAGGAAGAAATCCATGTTCCCATCACCACTACCACTGCCATCATTTCTAAAGAGCTCAGCAACTTTAAGATGACAGACATACAGATATATACACATATATACATTTATAAATATAGAGAAAGCAGAAAGTAATTTAAACATTTCTGGACAACACAAAAAGAGAGGGAAGCATTCTAGAAAGGCATCAGTTTGGGATATGAAAGTATACAGGATTTCTGATAAACGCCAGAAAAAGTCTTGTATATGCCACCTCTTATTAAATTTATGACACTGGAAATAGCAATGGGAGGTCAGAAGGAAAGAAAACACATACGCCTGTGTTTTCTCTCTTCTTTCTTTCCCTCTTTGTTTCCCCTCTTTGTATTTCCCCTTTCTCACTCCTAAATGAGGTCTGTCAGGGAGAAATTGGAAATGTGAATTAAAAAAAAAAAAACAGGGGCTAAAACCCCCCAAACTCTCTTATTCTAATGTTTTCTCACAAAGCAAAACCATGTGTCAGAAAGTTGGAAAAACCTGCAGAAAGTTTAACTGATGGAGACTTTACCCTAGGTTTTGTGCTTGCAGTGGTGTTGGAAAGGCCAAAAAGAGGGTTTGTGTTAAGAGGGTATCTGCCTAGTGAATTACTAAAGTTAGCTGTAAGTTTTTGGACAAAAAAAATTAAAGAGAAAAGTCTGGTTCTTTTTAACAAAACAACTATTCAACCAAAAAGTCCACATGTATGAAAGGTCTGAAGTTTTTATCAAAAGCACCACTAAGGCCACACTGCACCATATAGGCAGATATAATTACAGTACAGAGCTGGATTCATTCAAGGTAGTATGATATAACTTCCCAGAAGGTACCACACTTGCATTTCTGGATTACTTAAAAAAGTCAATTTATGGCTGCCAAAGTTTCTAATTACTTTTTTCCCTCCAACCAGCTTTACAATCTCCCTTAAAATATTCTCCAATGGAAAAAAATTCTGTAAGGGATGAGTGGTTTTATGTGGCAGGGGCATTGATGCTTGCCATCCCTTGTTAGACTAGCATCTCACAGCAAGATTGCCTTTGAGTGTTTTTCTTGTTCTTCCACAGAGCTACCAGCTACCTCTCCAGCTCAGCTAAACTCCCTAGGCCTCTCAACACCCGCAGTCTCCTACTGCTATAATCCAGTTGAACACATTATCAGCCAGTGTATCGCAATTCCTCTGATTTCACACAAGTGGCAGATAAAAAACCCACTTTGGCTGTTTAGCCCTAAATATTTTATAAATATTGACAAATTAAAAAAAAAAGGAATTTATATATTTTTACATTATTTTAATTCTCATTACCAACAATGAAATTATATAATGTGAAAAGCAGCAATTGCCTTTAAATGACCTAATACATGGTAATAACACACTTTCTTTGGGATTTGGTGGTTTCTAGCAATGATTAACAAAATATCTGAAGAACAGGTAAGAAAAATCACAGCTCTCTGGGGGATGTGGGGGTGTTTGTCTTTAGAAATAACATGGAAATAGTACACCTAAGAAAGGTAAGATTTTAATGGATGAGTAGAGATAATGAAAATACAACCAATGGATTGATGTATGTGCCTTACCTCCTCCCTCTCGGTTCAACAGCTCCACTTTAAAAGTTTTTTCTAATTCAGGAATAGAATTATCAGTGATGTTAACAGTAATGTACTTGTATCTTTCTCCTGGCTGAAACTCCAGTGTGCCCACAACAGCCTGCAATATGAAAGCTCTTCACATTTTTGTTCAAGTCTAATGTTTTCATCCATATGAAAAAAGAAATAGAACCTTGATTTTGCTTGTCTTCATCAAAACATTTACTTCTCTTCATTTAAGCTTTTAAAAAATCTGCTGAATCCTTGTTATGAGAAAAAGACATCTAAATTCATAGAATTAGGAGCATCTGCATTCATCTACATTTTTCTGCACAAATAGCAGTTAGACAAGCAAACACAGATAGTGCAGGTTATTTTGTTGAACGTGTACAAATCCCAGCACATACAAACATAATCTTAACCTGTACTTGCACCTGAATGCTCATATAAAGTTCGATATATTCAGCAACAATAGTAAATATCCCTTCCTGCTATGTTACAATTCTCTTAAGAAAAAAAAAAATCAAAACTTTTCCTAGGCTATTCCTAGGAAATAAAATACCCTGCACACACAGGAGGTAAAAGTAATTTAATGATATATATTTTAAAGTTAATATTACACATTCATTTATCACATCACCATATAAAACAAAGTGTGTCTGTGAAAAGAATCATAGCTGGGCTAAAATACTCAAACTGAAGGCTATCTCCAAGACAAGTAACTCAAATTAAATTCCAGAATAATTACACACCTTGGCAATGGCCATACCTGATAATCTTTAGGACTGAAAGCTGTAAGTGGCACTGTTCTGTATTCCACCAGAACTGTTCCAAGAAGGCCTTGTGCACGAACTACCAGTAATCTGATGTGTCCAACTTCTTCTTTAATTGTAATATGGGGCACAGCAAAGGCTGGCAGAATCATTTCATCACCTGGCTGAGGAGGTGGCTCCACAGAGAACTGTAGTAGACCTGGCAGACAAGAAGTACTACTTACATGGCTTCTCTCACCAAATTTAAATTATGAGAATCAATTGAAACCAAATTATTTATAATATTTATACTTTGTGATGTTTCTGAAATTAAAAATCAATTACTGATATGCCCTTAGGCCTCAATTCCACTATTTCCAGGGACGTGCTGCATACCTTCCCTTCTCTCACTGATATCTATATCAGTCTTGATAAAGCCACAGCACAATTATTAATTCAGCTCTTCCCAAAAGAGCCTCAATATATCATAGTATTGGGTACTTATTGGGATAATAAGCAGGTAGAAATGTCTGTCTTCATCAGGAATTCTCATCTGAGAAAAACTGGCACAGGATCAACTACATGCAGCCTTTATTTGCTCTCAGAAGGGAATCATCGCCTGTTTGGTCAGGGAAGCTTCAATGACTTTTTGTAAAATTCTCAAGAATAAGTAACTCAGCTTTCACTCTTGTATACAAATTATTAATAAATCTCAAGTTAGATAAAGTGGAACACTTGGCATTGCTTCCTCAACTATCAAGGCTAAGCAAAGTTTTTATTTATTGAGCTAGAACTATACAATTATCTGAAACAAGTCTGTATCATCTCTATCATCGTTACCATATGGGTGGTCACTGGCTTTGATGCTGATATCAGTAGTTTCCTTTTCTGGATCTATACTTGCTCCACTGGTAGGAGTTGAACCTAGTTTTCCGTCTCCAGACACTGCAGAGACTAATGTCACACGGAAATATTCATTTAGCTCCGGAATGTCATCATCAATAACATGCAAATTTAAGACCTAGAGAAGGACCAAATCATGGAGAAATCAAACCATGCAACATACATCACTTACGAGTTTCACAACCCTGCCTAACTCATCAAACTCTTTAATTAATCAGTCAGTTTTATCTGCTGTGTAATTCTGAAAGTAATGTGGACAACATTTTTGCTGTCCACGTAATTAAACCTAACTTCTAGGATAATATGTTATGTTTAGAATGTGTATTCCAAAAATAATGTTACCAAGCTATCAGAAATGGAAGGCATATTTTTTAAGTGCTTCAAATTACATAAACACATAACCAAGCAAGCAATTATTTATTATCATATCTTAAAATAAGCATTGTTTAAACTGTATATTGAAAGTGAAATATTTGATAATTTCAAAATCTTGAATAAATTGTGCTTCTGAATAGAAAATACAGTGATTAATCCAATTTAAAGAGCAAGTAAAGCAAGATTTTTATGCCACCTGACACTTGAGATTGCACATCATACTATTAATTAACATAACCTGCTCTGCACAGGCTAACATATTCATCTCAGACAACTCCAGCTTTCTATGTATTGCGATACAGTTGACAAACATATAGAAGAAAAGGGGTTTTTCTGCCACTAGATAGAATAAGGCAGGCCTCATCCATGCTGCCAGACAAGAAAAGCTTTGGAAATTTTTGCTTTATATGACTGTAGGCAGTGCAGTAATATGATTCAATGGAGAATTAAAGCTGAATGAACAGTGACATGAATAAACTATTTTCAGATATCACAAGCTTTTGCCAAGCTCTAATCACTTACATTGTTTATCTCGGACCAGATCCACAGTTCTAATGGAGCCACTGGGATCCTTTCAAATGGCATCAGGGAGTTTCAGTCAGTCCATACTGACTTCAGCAGAGTGACAAAAGTTAAACCGTGGACGGCATTTTCTACTAAGAATTCACCCTTCCTATTTTACGAACACTAATAGAAAACACGCATGAACTTTCTACAGTATTGTGGTCCCACACCTCTTCTTCAAATAAATGTGAAATTCCTGTGCTGTGGGTCAGGATTGAATTCATAGAAACAGATTAAGCAAAAGGGACAGAACATGGCCAAGAGTGGTTGGAAGACACTTGATTACAGCAGTGAACTTTACTGCTGTCTATTTAATGGATGTGGAAATAAATCTGAGTTGCAAAACTCAGATCAAAACCTGATCATTTTCCAATTTCAAAAGTATCTGGATCCATTATTTCAGCCCAGGACTATCTACACTTCAAGTATACATATACATAAATCTAGTTAATATTTTCTATATATACGTATATGTAAACATATCTAATATATTATGTGCATTCAAACATACATGCACACATGGTGACCCCTGAACTGAGATGCACACAGATCTATAAGCATCTATCATATCACTTGCTAGTTGTCAGGGATGCAAAAAACTCTGCAAAATATAACAAAAGCCATGTGAAGGAAACACTCTCTAGTATGAAAACCAGTCAAGCATCCTCAGAAGGTATTTTCCAGCAGGTTTTCAAAGGACAGGATGAATAGTTAATAGCAAGGTAGGGGTTACCTCTGATCGCTGCCAAGGAAGGAATGTGATAGTGCCAGTGCTGTTAGAAAAATCGGTAACAGAGTAATTAATGCCAGTGGAATCAACCTGCGAGATAATGTAATTTATATATACATAGTCTAGGGCTCCCCTTGTACGCTCCACGACACAGGATATAGTGGAACCCTCACTGGCAGTCTGGAAGAAAGCAAGAAATTGAAATGTTTGTTATTGTCAAAGTAAATCAAGGCAATACATGCAAAACATGGAATTCTCTAACATTAGTCAAATGTTCAGGTAAAAAATTGCTGTCATGTTACTTGCAGCACTTTTGGAGTGGTAGGAAGCTGAAACTGAACTTGATGGTGGTCAGAACAATCTTAGCGGAATTTGCAACAGGTTCTAGTGTCTCCCTGGGGACTATAAAGGTAAGCCAATAACCACACCCTGTTGTTTGTTTTGGACACAATCTCTTCCCCCAAGCTACATGCCAAAGACAGAATCAATATGTTTGAAATGTACATGTCAAAAGCAACTGAAACTACTGTTTTACATTACTGTCAATTACTTTAATTTTCATTAGCAATAATTTAAAGAAAGATTTGGATTCTCCCTTTCCCCAGATAGAAACGCTATGGAAAACTAAATAGATACATTAAAATTAAACTATCCTATCATCATTCAGGAAAAACTTTGAAAAATTTTCTGTGCTACTGTCCTCTTTACAATTCTGTCTTCATGACAGAACATGACTTCAGCAGCAACAATTTAACGTATTTGGAACAAAGTAGGTATTGATACTGACCATATGTTTTAGAAAATTATGATCATAGAACTAAAATAGAAAATAATTTTGTTTGAAAATTGCCAGAAAGGTTAAAGCTATCTTAAGCATTAGATAAATTTCAGAGCTGCTGTATAACAGAGTGCAGATACTGCATGTGCCTTCAGCTGCTGAGTAGACAGATATGCACATAAAACAATTAAACAACTGCTAAAACAATGCTGTGTATCTGCATCATCACTGAGAGCTCTAATAATTCCCTGGTGAAATGGACGTAAGATAAGTGCAAAACAATTAGCATGCTGTATAAATTTTTAATTTTGCTTCACGGTTGGTTGATGATCTGTGGCATCACAGTATTATCAGTGCATTTGAAACTGAAGGAATCTATTAGCAAAGCATATGGTAGGCACGTAGAAAGCAAACTGAACCAAATTGAAAACCAGTATCACTCAGGCAAGGTGGTTACTTTCAAACACATCATAAGCACTTCAGTTAGAAAGAATGTAATTAAAAGGTCATGAGAGTTCCCAAACTGGAAAGTATTCTGAAATTTGTTTTCCAAAATAATTCAATACCAATAGGAACAGGTATCACGTCTTTCTCCCACACAATTGATTAAAGAAGTAAAAATGAATTATGTTTTTTCAACCCTCCCCGAAAAAGTAGCAAGTTTATATATTGCATATACGGTGGCTACTACCAAAGAACAATTTAATGTTTTAAAAAAAAGCAACTCACAGCCAGTATCAACTGAATTCACACCAAACATATGCAAGTTATACCTTATAACTTATGACAGCAAATGATTGTGCAAAAATACATCACGCCTTGTCATTGCATGACCTGTAGTAAAATTGTTTCAAGCACATAATGTAACACAGAAAAATGAAATAAAAATCTTTGCAATAATCCATTCTCCAAAAAAGAAAATTAAATCTTATATTTTAATTGATAACCCAGTCTCAGATGTGACAGAAGTAAAGGAAAAAAATATTATTCTAGAAAAAATTTAAGCCTTAGTCTTCAATTTAAGTAATAAAATCAATTTTCTTAACAAAAATAATTTTGGGGGATTTTTAAAGACGATATTGCAAATGCCAGTGAGACCGAGGCTGTATTAACAGAACTTACATATTTCCAAATTCTAGAAAAACTTTGCTTAACTACAAAAACTAACACTGTGAAATCAAGGCCCTGTGCAGGTCAATTGGTCTTGCCATTAATTCTTCTGTGTCCAAAACCTCACCTATAATTTTCCTTATGAACACCTTACCTCAGGAATACACGCTCCAGTGAAGCCAAATAAACCATTAGCATTATCACTTTTCTGTATTCTTAATCTTGCTGTGGTATTTTCTTGTGAAATCCGAGCTCCACCACGCACAGAAATGAGCTTTAGGATGAATAACTCCTCTCCTTCTTCCTCTTTGTCATCCTTTGCAGACACAATGAATGATTTATTGGTCTCTCCTTGCCGATACTCCAAATACCCAGAGATAGGGTGGACATCACTTTTCGCAGGAGTTGCATGGAGTTCATAGATCTCTGCTCGTGTCAATTTACGTTCATAAAGCCTTACATCCTGCATTAGCCCTGTGTACCTACTGCTGCCATTGATTCCTGCTCCAATTCTCACTATTCCTGGACCTGAGAAGGAAATTATAATTTTCCTCATGTTATTGTATTTCTTCAAAGTAATAAATCTGCAGCTGAATAGCTGTAATTGTTACAAATCAATGGTAAAATGTTTATTATCCCTGGATTAGGAAGTATATTGGTCTTGAAATGCAAAATCAGGAGGTTCCTCGAGCCTCATCTCAGTGTTACAGGTAGATCCTCACAGGTCAAACAATTCCATCCTAGACTGTTCAGGTTTTTCATCCTACTAGTTCTACTAGCACATTGTCACCATCCCTTATTTTAATGAGGCTCGGAAACGTCTCTCTTTCCATTACAGATTTGCAGAGCACAACTGCAACCCCTCTCAGCTTTTGTTTTGCTGAACAGACCCCATTTTGTCTCTCTCTGCTAAGACAGCGGGTCCATTCTGACGATACTCATCTCACCGCATTAGCCTTTCTGGACATGCTTTTCCCCTAATGCACTGGGAATATGGACTTCAGAAATGTACACCAAATTCCAAATGCTTTTTACAACAGCATTAATATTTCTCTGTCTCCAAACAATTATCCTACTGAGTAAACCATGGCATCACAGCTGCCTTTTTCACAAATAGACTGAACTGGTAGCTCATACTCATTCTTATTGTGCTAAAACACATAGGTGTCTCTTCTTTCCAGCTGTTTTCTGGTTTTGGAAGAAACTGTGCTCTTGAATGTACTGGCATACATATGACACTGAGTGTTAGTTCTAGAGACGAGCAACCACAGTAACTGATAAGGTCCCAGGGCATGAGGCAGAGGATGGTGAGAAAAACTGGGCTGCTGCGCTCACCACTGTGTAGTATCCAACATTAAATGGAGAGAGATGAAATCCTTACCTTATACTTGTAGTATCTCCAGACAGAGCATATGCCATCTCCGCTAATATAGAAAATTTACAACGACTCAGATATATCCTTCTAGCAACAAAAGCATTATTGCATTTCACACATCTTTGTTTTAGAAACTGAGGGGAAAAAAAATCCTTTCTCAGCTACAGTACTGCAAGTCTGATGGAAATTATTAATTGCAGAGGCACTACTTTGTTACAGAGGGAAAATTTCTTTCTCTGACTTCAACCACTGGAAATTTACAGGCAGAAATAAAATACTACACTATACAATTAATTAAGTTTCCTCTCTATTCTCACTCTGTGTTTGTGTACATATATGCATGTAGATGTATATTCATTTAACATCACTGTATGGTTTTTAATTCTCCTTCTTTGATTACAGAAAAGGAGATTGTATTCAAGAATTTGACAATTATTCACTGCCTACCCCTACCAAAGAAAACACGTGAAACTGAAGGTGATAGGAAGAAAGGAAAAAGGATGGAGATGATCTCCAAGAAAAAAAAAATGCATGTGGAAGAGTGGGAAATGCAAAAGAAAGAGTAAATATAAATGTATTCTGACCACATAATATCTGACCTTACAAAGGAATCGTTCTGATACTTCTCTTGTCAATGCTATGTTATAGCATAACATAGCAGTGTTATAGGTATAGTATAGTATAGTATAGTATAGTATAGTATAGTATAGTATAGTATAGTTCAGTTCAGAATGAATGTCCGTAATGGTTACCTATGACTAAAACCACATCTGGGACTATCCAGTTAGGTAAACTGAAGTACACATGCTAATGTTCCTTGGAACACTATTAAACTTATAGGCATAATTTTCATACACCATGTAAATACATACTTAAGTAAATCTACACCCTGAATTCTATTGCTTACAAGATATTGGCTTAGTTGTAATATAATACACAACCAGAAACAAAATCATTATTGCATTTTGTTTCAGAAACTGAGAGGAAAAAAGTCCTTTCTCAGCTACAGTGCTGTAAATCTTATGGAAATTATTAATTGCAAATAGATATAACTGTATGTATACATGATAAGCATACATATAAAAATATAATTATAAATTATTAATTTATTTTCAAATTATTGCAATCCAAGCTCTGTTACAGTTCTGAATTTTTTTGAACTTTCCGAGCTCTAATTTCCATATGCTTTTTGAAAATCCTCAGAAATTTCTATCCATTCTTTACAATTAACTAATCAGATATAATTTCAGCATCTTGCATACATCTGTCAAGGAGCTAGACTCTTCTATACATTGCAGAACTTTACACATTGAGAAAAATAATGTAAGCTACTGGCTCACCATCAGCAATTGCTTCTCCTTTAAGGCTCTTCATTCCTCCCAGAACTGGAATTCCATCCATGTAAAATTCAATTATACTTTCATCCAGAGTAATCAGAAGGTGAAGCCAAGTATTTTCAACCAGGTATTTCAGGACTGCTGCTTTAGCCATATATGTCATATTGGATCCTAATGCCGTATAATGAAGCGCTACAGAAACATGAGAATCATTTGTCTGGATTTTCACACCGTAATATAAGGTCCCATTATCATCATCCTTTTCAACTATATAACCATCAGTACTGACATTAGGAATTAACCATGCTGAAAACGTAAAATTGGTTACTGCAGTATTTCCATTGTATGGGTATTCCGGACCAATAATCCCAAATGCGTCCTCTTTTCCACTGAAATACAAAGCATCTGTTCCACTGTGATGGCGCCTCATGTGAGGCTGGGATTGTACTGAACTTGGAAATGATCCCAGCAACAAGAAGTCTACCATTGATGGTAGTCCAGCTTGAAACGTACTAGACAGTATTTCCCAACCTAACCGGACAACACCAAAAGTGCCTTGTTGTCGCCAGACGGTGAAGTCTGTAATATAGGAAAGATCATCTTCAGAAGGAACATCTTCCACTATCTCTCTGTCCTGGCTCTCTGCATCTATAACAAAGACTCCAAAAGGGTCATCATTGAATGGGATCATCACGGTTACAGCAAGACTCGTTTCAGATAACTGACCACCAGGACCAGGAGACCCACCTATGTAATGGAAGTTAGAGCAAAAGTTAATGGTCGGTTTCAAACAACACAGTCCAAAAAAAGTTACTAAGTATTTAAAGTTTTTCTAATAAAATACGTTTCTAAAAAGGGTTAAATCTTTAAAGAGCTTCTGAATGCTTAGAAAATTTAAAAATAACATAATTTTACTGTGTTGTTTTTAAAACACTATAGTGACACAATTTTCATAGAAAACAAAGCAGTATGTTATTTTTCAACTGCAAAACATACAGTTGTCTTTCAGCTAAAACAAGATTAGCTCCAATTTTTCTGAATTAGTCAATGAGATAGGTTACCTTTGATTCATTTGATAAACATGGGGCCAAATTCAGTTCTCAAGATTACTCCAAGATTTACACGAATATGGAATGGCAAAATTTGGCCCATTGCCTCTGAAACAGAAGCAGAGATACCTTGCAAAATCAGTAACCAGTTATGTATTAAAACTGCTGCCAAGTCCTTGCCATTAGTCATCTATTTCTGCACAGTAAGAATTCATGATACGAAGATCATGATGTGAATGTAGAGCCTCCATGTTCAAAGTGTGCAGTGATCCACCTATTATAAGTAGAAAATTTTCTGTACATGCATATGGATTTCACTTACAGGAAAGGTCAACACATATTTTCAGTTGTATCTGGGCACAGAAGACCATAAATAGTACTGAGGTGGAATGAGTCCAGGAGATTTGGAACCCTGCTCAGTAGCAGACCTGCACCAGTTGTAATTTAAGTCATGAAGTGACTTATACTATACTTATTGTCACATGAAGTGACAATACTACAAGTATTTCACCTTCTCTAGAAAAAAGCAAACAAACCAGCCAACCTCCATTATGGTAGACATGCATATCCTTTAATATCTTTACTTTGTCTTCAACTACATGAAGATCTGTATCTCCGAAATCACCAAGAGGCATCCTTTTTAAAGGTCAGATCACGAAAATGTGTATAACTAATTCAGGAATGGAATAACTGCATTCATATACCTAAATTAAGATTAAATGAAAAATAAAACCTAAAACCTTACCAGAAAAGTATAAGACATCAAGACATGATTCAAGGCAAAGCTCTTTCCAGTGTTGGTTTCTTTTTGATCGATTAAACATAATTCTTTCCTACCAGAAATGAAGGGAATGGTGATATGGAAGACAATACCTGAAGCATTCACCAACTTTAGAATGTAAAATTCATTGAATTCAGGAATTCTATCCGAAATAGCACGGAGTGTTATTGGCTTTGATCCTTCACCATCCACGAAGCACACAGTCCCATAAGTTTCGTAGAACTCTTCTCCTGGCCCCAGTGCAGAGTCATCATCAAACAGCTGCCAGGTCAATGAGACATTGCCAAAGTGTCCTCTATGTCTCAAAACCCTGTTCAGTGATAGAGAAAGAGTAAACGTCCTGGCAGGTATGCATCAGCATTCATTAGCAAGGGCAAACATGATTACACTAATCTTCCTTACTGTGAAAGATAATATACAACTTCCCAAATAACCATGAACAATAATACAATCCTCTTTGAAGGCCCACAATTTCACAGTATAATTCTACTCCCAGGTATACCACAGGCACCTGAGAAAAAAAGTAACCAATGCAGGTCCATGCAAAGTAGTACTGTTAAGCTAAACATCAGTTTGTCTTGCACTTCCATTATGTAAATAATAAATACAAATGTATAATAGTTCAGCAAGTTGACATTAAAAATTTATATACCTGGCCACCCTCAGACAAGAAAGAGAATCATCTACACTTAACCACAAACATTTCTCCCTTTAACCATCAAGCCTCCTTAAACTCTTTCTTACATTGCTATTAAATTTGGGTTATGTTCTATGTCCTTCAGAAATCTGTGGTTATTCCGGATTAAGAATGTAGTAAATAAAACCAAGATTTTATTTTTTGTGTAGCTATCTGGTAACATAATTTCACCAATTTCCAAAAGGCATTATAAATAAAAATGAATCATATAGTACCCTTACTAACAAAGTGTGCTTTACACACAAAAAGTGTGCTTCTGTTTGCACGGTAAAATAAAATGCCGTACAAAGAGATTATATCAGGCTGAAAAATTAGTTCAGCAAAACTAGTCTAGGCACAGAAACACAATTGTGTTGTTTACGCTTCCAAAGGTTTTTCTTTTTTTGCCATTAACCAGGGCACTCTATCCCAGCTGTGAAGCACTGTTGCAGTAACTCCAATTACTCCCTTTAAAGCTCAGTGCTGCCATAGCTGTTCTCAGTGGTTAGGTTATATGCTACTCTGACCCTTTTGTTGTGTACCACACAATAGGCAAAGCAGTGAGGGTATGGAAGAGGCAGCTCCCTAGTAAATATATTTCATCAATGAGGACTGAGCAAGGTCCTCAAATGTTGGTGATCTTGGTATCACGTGCTTCCATAAAGCACCTGTATATAAACATGGTTAGTTCAAATCATCATTCTTCACACCATCACATGAAAAAAATTTATCCTGCAAATAAGATTATAAAGGACAAATAACCCCCCCCAAAGAGCAGCATAACAAAATCAAACACACAATACATTTAATATCCTCTTTTCTCAAGGATTTTCATTCTTTAGATGTGTAACACAAGCATAAAGATCTCATTCACAGTCATAGGCATCTGCTTCAAGGCCTTAAAACAAACAAACAAAGAAAGATATAAAAGATAACCAAACAAATGTGAAAAGAGCCTCTTCCCTAACTGTTCACACTATCACAATTTTTGTGACCTAACTTCTCTTTGTCTGGAGGTTTCTTAATGAAAAATCAGTATTTTTGTGAAATTATAATCCCATCCTGACTTTATGGACAATAAGAAGGTAAGATGCCAAGCAATTTCTTAACCCTTCCCATTCTTGAATACATCCCAGTGGCTGAAAGGAAGATACTTTCAGAGGTCAGACTAGGGAACAGTATTTTCAGTCTAGAAGACAGTCACATCTGGACTTTGAGTACAGACTTCCATCTGTAATTAACAGATAGAAGAAAAACAAACTATCAGAAAGAATACAGTAATATAGGTTGCTTATAGGGGAAGGCTTCAAAGTAGGGTGCAAAAAGAAACAAACAACCACATAGTCGTGTTTAGCTGTATTTTGAGAAGATTTTTTCCTTCTCCATTAGTCCAGGTTATATTCTGCTCAATCATCACAGTTCTTCTGTATCTAAAGTCTACTGAGAATATAAGAAAACAACAATGCTGTAGTTTTATTTATTTACATTTTAACATTAATTTCTGTATATATTTTAATATGCACAGTCTACTTGATAATATAACAGCTGATGTCTTCAATGTGTTTACAAATCATTTAATGCAAAATTTAGTAAAGCTATTTTCCTTTAATACATTTTTACCAAAGCAAACTTGGATGGGATTAGATCAAAGTACTATCCATAAAGTTTCACATACATCATTCCAAAAAAGTGAAAAAGTATTATTTAAAAGTTACTTACAAAAAATTGTTACTTTTGCCTTCTTCCACTGGCTTCTCTACAGGTTCCAAGGAGAAAATTCCATTAGGATCATCACTTGCTTCAATAATAACTGTAGCCACTCCAGCCTTAAAGATAACAGTATCACCTAAAACCGAGGTGATTAATTTTACCAAAACTGGAATCAGAAATGGAAGTAACTCTAAAACTGAAGGTGTTTCCTTCTCACACAAACTGCTTTTATGCAAACTAAGAAATGAACAATGATAAAACAATCAGTGAAAACCAATATTCAAGATATTCAGTAATGGGCAAATCAGAGTAAAAATACTTAAGTAGCATCTCATTCAGAGAGCAAGACATAAGATTTGCAGGAAAAAATATATGTGACATGACCAGAGAAGATGTGATTGTGAGCAGAAAGGATTGTATGAGAGGTAGTATTTCACATTTGATCAATTGGTCAAGTCAAAAGACAAAGATATGTATTCAGAGATCCCAGCTCTCATTTAGACCTAGAATAGAAATATTGCACTTAAACTAAATACAAGCTAAGAACAATGTCTAAGAGTTTATTCATACCCATATCACAGCCTATCTTAAAGGAAAAAATATAAGACACCTGTGAAGTAGAGTGGAAGCTAGCAGGATTCCTGTGTGTATATTAGCACTGTAGGGACAGTCTAACACCCTTCCTATGTCCACAGATGTACAGTATGCTTCCACCCCCATCCGATTTTTCACCCTATTTAAGAGGGTTAGACTAGCCTTTGTTCCAAAGTAAACATTGTGTTTACTGCTTTAACTTCATATACCTCTATCTGTATTTTCTCTGAGGTACAACAGTCCGACATGATTTTCAAAAGGGATGTAACAATCACGGCTAATATGTGCAATAGATCATAGAAAGAAAATAACTTTTTTTGCTTTCAGGAATGCGTATAGAAATATTCTGTATTCTTTGTGATTCTAGAGAGGCTGCACAATGATATGACCCTCCTTTTAGAGGCAAAGGAAGCCCGCAGCTACCCATTCTTGTAGGACCAGCGTGCCAGGAGGAAACCATCATATGTTCCCACTAGAGTGGTAAGAGAAAATATCAGTAGGTCCTGAAGAAAGTTAGTGAAGTAGATAAAGATCACTGAAGAGAAAATTTAAGAAAGGAAAAGAACGGCTTTGTCCAATCACTTCTGTAAGGTTGATGTTCTCTAAGAGACCTGGGTACCAGACTGAATGCTAGCTGACCTCAGGAAACACATAAGCTACCTCATAGTCAAATAATTGCTAAAAATTCCCCCATAATTCTCTGTCTGCCTGGTAGCAATGTCTAGGGCAGGATTCAGTTCGAGGTCAGTGAAGCCTTGTGGGCAATGCATAGACCAGCCACAGGGTGTCCACGTTGGTGTGACCTGAAGCACTTATTGCCACTGACTGAATCAGATCATTATAGACTGCAATGAGGGCTAAGACACTTAGTATGCATGTCTAAACGAAGAAATCTAATTTCATACTTCCTCATCTTGAATTGAATCCTTGGTAGGTTTTTTACTTTGTGAACCTACCACACAATCTAATGTGAAGGTATAGTCTGATGGTTAATTGTGATAGTGTTCCTTTGCTATATTAAATTACAGCCCCTGAAGTCTCAGTCATTGTTTTGATGGCTTATTCAATTCAGTTTTTGGTTGTCATTGCAAAGATATGCAGTGCATTCACAGCCTGTTATCACCTCTCAGCTACAGAATAATAACAACTGGAGGACAGTAAATCATTAGAAGTTGCTAACACAATTGTCGATGACTCTCCCGCTACACCTTGAGTTTTGGCAGGGCTAGGGGTGGGGAGGGTCTTTATTAAGCAGGTAGAGCCCAGGAAAATTTACCTATTTCTTACATTTAACTTATATTTTCTTATCAAAATTACACAGCAGTGATGGTTTATTCCAGAAGACGTCTGTTTCAAAAATAGGAATGTGCTGAATAATTCTGTATCATTTCCTGCTAAATTATAACTTAAAAAAAAAAAATACAATGTTATTTCTAAGATAATAAACCCATTCTTTACTGGTGGTACATTGGGTAATTTCTAACACACATTTTTCTGGAGATTAAGCCTTGTAAAACTATAATGTCAGACTGAAAAAAAATGTATGCGTACATTGCACTACTACAAAAATAAAATAGAGACCAATTTACATGGTTTTCCTCTAAAATAAGGCAGTTCTGTTTGTTTTTACAAAAATCAGGCAGTTGTGTAGTATACACTGAAGCATGACAAAAAATCTAAAAGAATCCCTCTTTCCCTAAGACTGTTGCAGTACTAACATTCTTTAGCCTTGTGTTTCTGTCGTCAAGTCAAAACCCCATCTAATTTGGAGCATTTACATTTGAAAAGAGACTTTCACTCCAGTTGTTTTTGCAGGAAAGGTTTCAGCTGTATCGTTTGATTTTTGTTTCCAATTAAACAATTCAAGATGAAAATCCAAACACAGTGTGTACAGTAATTGTATAGAAATGTTGAAGCAAACCTTATTCATATAATAAATGGCATTTATATATTGCTTTATGATAAGACCAAGCCGGTAAAAAATCGCAGCAAAAGAAGAGTTACTAAACATACATCAAATCATTACTTTTACCTGTAGAATTCAAAAGGAAGATATAAAATGTTTCATCAGTTTCAGGGGTATCATCATCATTAATATACACAGACAAGTTCTGCTCTCTTTCTCCAACGTCAAACAAAATGACACTGCTCTTTCCACTGGGAACAAAGTCTCCCTCTTCAGCTGTTGCATCTCCATTAACAGTAATATACTGGACAGCAACAGCAACATCAGCTGATCCATTCCTTAGGACTGTAAAGTTTGCAACACTTCCTTCTTTAACGCTCACTGTCAGAGGTTCTGAAAACACACAAGCAACAAATCTACCTGAGTTCAAGCCTGAGCTCCTTGCGTGTGCCCTATTTTCTTAATCCTCCCCAAGAGGATCCTTCTCCTCAGTGAAACAGAAGGTGTATGTGGTAAAGGCATGGAACTACTGGCGGGTACAAGAGAATATTGTTGTATTTAGCCATCTAATCAATCCCATCATCAAAAAAGAGGATAATGAAATAAAATAAGGGAAGGTTCTGAACGAAACAAATACAAATTCAACACAACAAAAATATGAACTTTTTAAACTAGCTCCATTGGGATTAGGATTTCTCAATGATCTGGTCTGTCAATAAAATCTGTTTGGGGTAGTATATGTATTCTACACTTAAAACCAATAATATCTAACCTGCAAAATAAATGGGATCATCATTCCTTGTAACTTGTAAAACTGCACTGGTTATATTGCCCAGCCTGGCTCCACCAGTAGCATTGAATAAGCTGATGATGAATACTTCCATCTCTTCAGGTACCTGAAGGAGAAAGCATTACAGATTAATTTATTGCATACAAAACAATTAAGAAATTACAATGAACATCTGAGCAGGTTAACAAACCAGAGATTCCTGAGTGTTGTTTTTTATTTATTGAGCCTTAAGCGTGTCAAAAGGGATGACAAATGACAGTTCATACGGTTACACAGAAATAATCATGAGTCTAAAATCTTTGTAAATAAGTCCCCTCATCTTTACTGTTGTACAGATGACTCAAAAGTTATCTTGCAGTTTCAGGCTTCTGATACATGTAATTTATTTTTACAGCTTTATTTATTTATTATTATTCTCATTCTTTCTTATATTACTTCAAATATATCAGCATTAAAAATAAAAATTAGGATTCCTGCTATCAAAATAAGGGGTTTATTCACATGAACTTTTCTATAATTTAACCACGTTTAACTACTCTCAGCTTCTAACTTTTTTTGTTTAGAGGTATGCACAGCTTCTCAAATTCTTTTATGATTTGCTGAAGTAATCTCAGTTTTACCCAAGCATTTTGATTTTTCTTACAAATACTTATCAGGTTCTTAAAAAACAGACATTCCTTCTTTTTCCTTAAATTGTAATGTTTTAGCACTTACTCTTTGTCCCATATACTCACACAAAAACACTGCAAAAATGTTTACCTCATCTGGCAGTGAGTAAATGGTGATATTTTTTGAAAACTCCAGATTATCAAAGAAAATAGTCTCTTGTTCTGGATAGATGTCATTGGTACATGCTGGGTCAACAACCCAAGACACACTAACTTTGCCATAGTTTCCTTGGTTTCTTACAACTCGGTAAGCAGCTAAAAAATGCAAACATATACAGTCAGTGCGCATCTTCAGAACAACACAAATCAAAAAGAAAAAGGTCAGCAAAGCTGAAACAAAGAAAAGGGAAAGGAAATAATAAGCAAATTCACTTCTTGCAAAACTAATAATATGTGAGCACACTACATGAAAGGACATGCAAAGATAGACCATTAAAGCCATTCAAACTTACTCAAATTTGTTATTTTTTGCCTGTAAATGTACTTGATAATCGAATAGAGACGGATAAATTGAAGTCACCTATATGAAGATTTAACTCTATTCTTCTCTCACATAGCACCCTATTCTTCGTGCTCCACAAACAGAGCTACTACCTCCAGGCTGCACTCTGCACATACATCAATACTCCGTCCCTCCTGTCTGGCATATTCTCTAGCCATTTTTTTACTGGATTGATCCCTCTGGCTTTCCAGGCCCATCATTCTCCACTTCAGTCTCCACTGCTCATCTTGCTGGCACCGTACCACTCTGGAAACTCCTGAGTGGAGACTTGAGTCGGACATTGTCCTAGAAAGGTGAAATGGGGAAAAGAAGCCTTGCAGGGGCAGACAGCAGATAAAACAGTAACTATAATAAAAAAGAATTACCAGCGTAGATGATTTCTCCTTTACTTTCCTTTATTGTTACTGATAGTTCATCAGGTAGAAACTGAATGACACCATGTGGATCATCATTCTTCAGAATGGTTATATTGACCATTGTGGCATTCCCCAACTTGCCTGGCATTTCACTGTAGCCACTGAGCACCACAGAATATACCTCATCCAGCTAGAAGAGGGAAACTCAGCCAGAAGAAAAATACATATCCAGTATTCACATCCAAAACAAACTGGCAAACATTCACAGTCCCTAGCCAGCCAGAAAGAGATATAAATTTAAACAAAAAGAAATCACACAGACTTTCTACACACACAATGTGTTTGTACATTGCCATCAGAACAAATAAATAATTAGAAATTTCTATCTCTGACAGGACCATTTTCTCAAAAAATCTAGCATTATTATAGGCAAGGACTTATTTTGTGTACTTAACTTAGAATCACATCAATTCACTAGTACAAATATATTTGTAATGCTCCCTGAAAGGTAAGTTTTCTTTTCTGTAAGATTTATTAACATTTCTGGCTTTGTAACAGGGAAAGCAAAGATTTTAAAACCATTGATAGCACACTAATTTAGAATGAACATCTCAGCCTGCTTTATTAATGTAATGGGACTTTGTACTTCATCTATTTCTTGAAAAAAGCTCGCAGGTAATGCTTTAAGGAACATTAAAACAAGTATTGCATCTCTGTATCTATAAGGCCACTATCAGCCTAGACTGCGGAGCACTGAGTGAAGCTAGCAGATGATTACTAGAAAAAAAACAAAAAGGAAGTGGTTCTTCACACAGAGTTCAATTAAATAATGGCACTCTATAGTACAGAATGTCATGGATGCTAAAAACTTACATGGATACAAAGTGTAACTGTTTCAATTCACAGAAATTGAATTGAATTCAATTTAAGTCCTCCATGGAGGACTATTAAACCCAAAGACATCTTTTATTTATCCAGGCATCCCTGGTTTGGAAGCTGGGGAGACATCCTGGAGAAAAGCCATTACACACTTGTTCTGCTCCTATATATTTGCTTATATTTTAATAAGTGACAAACTAATATGTCTGTGAGCATAATTTGAAGAGAAAAAAATATTAATTTTTACCTCTGGAATCCCATCCATCCTTGTCAGAAGAGTAATTATGATCTCTCTTTCACCAGGCTTAAATTCCAGAATTCCTGTGCTTCCATAAAACTCATTATTGTCTCTTGGTTCTACAGTGTAGCGTAGAAACTGCCTGACGAGACTTCCTCTACTGCGGACAATCTGCAGTTCGACAGACTCCCCTTCCTGTAAAAAAGAAAATCCAGCTTTTTCCAGCACGCTGCTTAAACTAAGTTGTCCATAATGATTAGGAGAAATGACTCTGATAGCTACCTTGATACTGTAGGGACCTCTGGAAGAGGGAGAAAATTCGAACACTCCTCCAGGATCATCATTTTCCAAAATAATAATTTCACAAGTAGTAAACCCATATTTCAGTATTTGATTTTCCACACTGACCCTGAGAAAGGAAGGCAAGAGGGTTTTTTGAGTGGCAATTCTGTTTGGCAAGTAAATCCACACCTATGCGAAGGACATCAGAAAACTGATGAATTTTATGAATAAATGATGAAAACAAACAATTACCTGCAAAGAATAAAATAAATTAAGAAAGACACATCAGTATGTTTTACCCATTTGCAAAAAAACCTTTGTTTCTGAAGTAACTTTGTTTTCTGATTAGTTTTTATAGTTGCTGATTCTGGGTTTTTTTAGGCACACATGTAGACAACACACAGGAAAAGAAAGAGAATTGTACAGTAAAAAGTTAGAGTTACATTCAGTATTACTTTGTATTTGGATCAAAACATAAAGGATAATCCAAAATCATTTAAACAAATAGAAATTACATTGACAATGACATATTTGTATCTGCAAAATCTGCAAAATTTACTATTGTTGCAAATAGGAAGAGACTTGCCCCTCAATATTGTGTATTTCATCCTCACTTGTGCATTAACCTGCCTTCTGTAAGATGTGGACACTACCCATAGGGTCCCAGTTTGGCTCTACCCTGGGTAGCTCAGACTCATTCCCTTTCTCCTCCCTTACTCACAAACTGGCTGCCTAAAAGCATACGGTGAACAGTACAGGCATGATCAAATAGTGCTCCTCTTGCTGGAGGATTTCTCTCCCTGGGCTACTGCTACACCATCTTGGTCTTACTCATCTGACAAGAGAAGGAAACCTTGTACATTTCTTGCATTCATTTCCTCAGATGTGGTAATTTTCAACGACACTTTTAAGTTCATTACATTAAAAATGACAGAAAACATACTACTGAAGGATGCATCAAGAATGCACCTTCAGACTGACGGTTCGGACATGGCTTATTACATGGTGGTTTATGTATTTAGATTGCTGTGCATCTTCCGTGTTTTCTGGAAGAAATTTCAATGAAATCTTGGTCCAACATATTGTAAATATTTTTATAGTTTCACCGTACTAAAAACCAGACTTCATCAAACACTATTTCATGTAGAAAGAAATGTGATCTATTATGTCCAATATTTGAAATCAGTTCCAGAACTGTTTCCACAAACAGTCCATAAATAACTGGAATGCCCCCACACAAAAAAATAAATAGCAATGTATCTTGTAGCAAAGTCTACAGGCAGGATACAAGACGCAAAACAGGAAATATCTATTTAATAGGGTAACATGTCATGTTTATTGCACGTTAAAAAATATGTCAGCAGACACAATAACTTGTGTTAACATAAACTAAATGTAGGTTATTCCAAAACAAGATAAACGCTCATGTTTGACCACGGAAAACTTCTTCTGTATAATTCTAGTCAGTTCAGTCATTTAGTTGGGGCAAATCATATTTGTGGCAGTTTAAAACAACTAATCCATTATTGCATCAAAAGCTCAAATATGAAACATTGAGCCATGCATTCATAACTTTCATCATTCACAGATCCTAAACAAAGAAACACCCTCAAGCCAGAACCTCATGCCATCACATTAAACACCAAAGGGCAAGCATGCATTGTCTGAAGAGATGCAGAAGACATGATGCCTGGGAGGAAAAGAAATGACAAAGACAGATTCTGTCCAAACCAACCACTTGTAAAACAAAGCATTGATTCACTGAAGACAAACCATAGTTCGCTGCACTTACCCAAAGTACACGACAAACCTTTCTGTCTCTACCCTGTCGACACAGAAAGAAAGAAAGGGGATGGGGGAAGGAATGAAAGTGCCACTTGCTAGAATTTCAATAGTACTAATCTTAGAAAAGATTAATAACAATTAATCAATTAATTACAATTAATCAAATTAACAATTAATTGGGCAGTTCCCACTTAGGAGAAATGACCCCATGACCAATTTGGCATGTCAAGACCCATTCATGGTATATCCTACCAGGCCCTCCTCCAAAAGCTTGATTACTGCCAACCTCTGTGCCTGCTCACAACTGCACCAGCAGCCACATTTATAATTAGCCCTTCAATTAAGAAAAAAAAATCTACATGCTTCCATGATGTTACTTCATCAGTCTACCAAAGTAATCATAAAAACAGCAAGCACAGTGGGAGTTGCAACAGGTATATATCAAAAACTATTTTGGCACAAAATCACATCAAACTTTATTTGTGACAATTTTGCAGTTAATCAGATTACCAAAGTAAAATAGTAAATATAAAAATACAAAAATAAGAAAAGTGTATTTGCTAATCTCTTAATTGCTTCAGTTTTGGCCAAGCACTTATAACAAAACTAACACATCAAGTCAGATGAAAGGGCAGTATTATCCTGCAATGGCAAGCATGCATTTTGGCTTTCTTAACCTAAAATAAATATAAATTAAATATAAAACCTGTATCTTCTATCAAAACACCATTAACAGATTACCACAGAATTTATAAAGTGAAATTCTGACTTCACTAATGTCAGAAAGAACTCAGATGCAGAATTCAATAGAGGTAAGAGTTCACTCAAAATTCTGAGAAAATAAAGCAAATCCACTTGCAGATACATTCTTTCAAATAGGAGATCTGAACTGATAGAAATTTTTCATTGATATCCAGTGAGGCTAGATTTTAAATACTATACATTGAGACATTCTCCCTTCCTTCAGAAACATGTGCAAAAGTGTTCCAAAACCATCAAAGTATTAATACAATGAAAAGATCAAGGAGAAAATTCCAGAGCTGGTAATGCTACAATTTAATTATATCGCTAAGCTGTTGTTAATATAATTTACAACAGAGAATACAAATGAACCATTATATCAAGTGAGTTTTTGATATGTATGTACAAGCTTAAGTAGTTAAGACATAATAATTCATCAGAAAGTGAAAGGTCATGCCAGAAATAAAATGTCTTTCAGCTGCATGGAGCTACACTGCATGCGTCCAAACACAGCTCAGACAAAAAAGCCTGTTACGGTGAACTGAGGAGTAGTGCCACAAGCTAATATTGTGTTGTAATGCACAATGGCAGCACTACAGAAATCTGAAGAGGGCAGCAGATGTGAAAACGGCCACGAGGTACCATGAGGTGTGCATCTTGAGCATCTCCAGGTGTTCTTTGAAAGGAGAGAAGACTGGCAATATTTTATTAACTTAAAACAGTCATAGTGTAAAGTCAGATCGGAATCTGGGGATCTTGCAGGTCAGAAAGCAACTAGTCAGATGCAGCCCATCCACTGCTAAAGGAAACCATTGTTTGGGAGGTTTCTCCATCTGAGTCCCATTTTCAACACTAGGAACAATTTATTTATTGATTGATTGATTGATTGATTGATCTGACCATGTTTTCTCTGCATGACTGGCCAGATTGCTGTCACTGCTCTGACATCGTAAATGTTACTATTCAAAAAAGGCACCAAATAGCCTATGCAAAAATGGAATAGAAGCACCTAGGCTTAAGCTTCCAACTCTGTTACATGAGCAACAAACAGGGTACATAATAGGATCCTTTGTACTCTCGCATACTCATATACTCATATACTTGTATACTTCATATTCTTCATATACTCGTCCTTCTAGGATGAGGGGAAACACCCTCAAGTTGCGCCAGGGGAGGTTTAGACTGGATATTAGGAAATTTTACTTCACAGAAAGGGTTGTCCAGCACTGGAACAGGCTGCCCAGGGCAGTGGTTGAGTCGCCATCCCTGGAGGTATTTAAAAGCCGTTTGGATGAGGTGCTTAGGGCCATGGTGTAGTGGTGGGCTTGGTAGTGTTAGGTTTACGGTTGGACTTGATGATCTCAAAGGTCTTTTCTAACCTATACGATTCTGTGATTCTGTGATTCTGTATCTACACTCTGAGGCACACACATATAAATTCTCATAACATCCCTGGACCAGGACCCATCGGGTGACTTCCCAGCTCGACCCTGGATTTGTCTCCTCACTGTGGACCTACCTGGCAATCGCTGGGCTCTGCCTGACCCCAGCGACCATCATCCAGCCTAAACCTGATGTGTGTTCCTGGCTTGACCTGCCCCACCACCATGACCTTGCCTGATGCCCTGGTCTCCCGGTTGCCCCCAGTGACCTGCTCCAGCCTGCTCTCCGCCTTGATGGAGGCGATGGGATGGGCCCCTGCCCAACCAGCCATGTTATCAGGCTGGACTCCTGCCTCTACACCACCGCACATCCCCCAGCCCACCAGCCATCAGGTCTTGCTACGTGCCCTGACAATGTCCAAGAACAACGCGCTGTTCACGTACAGTCCTTTCATCGCAGAGTAAACACGTCCAAACTGCCACAGAGTGCACAGGATCAGTTTAGTCCTGTTTCACTCTTTGTGGTATGTGAAACCATCTCTGTAGGCATTCCTATAACAGCAATCTGGAAACAGAACAAAACCGGCTATTTAGAACTTCTAAAACTCATGGTTTGCCCGGGCAGGGGCATTCAGAAGTAACGATAAAAGTTAAAGCAGCTCCTTGTACACAGTCGCTTAGCCATACCAAGGAGCAACAGCTACCAGAGAGCACTTGACCAGGAGTAAGGAGATCCCTCTCACTGGGAAAGCCACTTGCCTTTCTTTCTCCTCAGCTTCACTTGTTCTGTAAAACAGCTATCTGTGGACACGAAGTTTCATTTTATCACAGAGGATAAGACCTGGCAACGTGTAGGATGTTAACATAAGAAACACAATCTCAAACTGCATAAGTGTGTTTTCTGTGATGAAACAGCTGTAAAAAAAAAACTTTACATATGACAAATCTCATGTGAAATCGCTTGTCATTAGGGAAATTATTTCTTTAAAAAAACCTTAATTATTATTTAGCAAGAACTACAGATTAATTAGGACAACTAACAGAACTTTGTTAAACTAACAAAGTACTAACAGTACTTTGTTAAACACATAGTACTAAAAATTATCAGAAAGAAGATTTTTGACTGAATTTAAAGTAACACAGGAATTTCAATGTTATTATGAACTAAATACCCCTGCAAATAAAATAATAATTATTAAGAGATGCAATGTGGTCGAATTTGATAGATTTGGACCAAGAATTGCACCAAGATCTGGAATTCTGCAGAAAGTGAATGTTTTGAAAAGCACCTGAGAAACTGAATTGCTACTGTGAATGTGTATTGCTGTTACTATTAAAAACACACTTCTCTAAAAAACTTTATTTTCTATTAGGGCATCTCAGAAAAGGTGCATTCAGATTGCCTGTGGAATGTTACTCAATTTGCTTCCTAGATTTGTAGTCGGTGTTCACCCCTTCTTCAATTTTTTCAGGATTATCTACTGATTTAATTAGCGGCAGGACCTAGCTTTAAAGAACAGTATTAAAGCAGGATTTGCCACATTATAAATTCCACAGTGCTTCTCATCAGAGGGAACACCTTCTCTCCAGCTTTAATCCACAAATTATTTGATTTTGGAGGCTATTTTAATTTTTGTTACTCATAGCAGGAGATATATGGTGGCATTATTTTGAAAAGTAATAAAAGCTAGCAGTAGGTGTCCAGTAGCACTCTTTTCAACATTCTACTACTATTTTCAAATAACTTTTTCCCCATTGAAATGAAGTCTGACCAAACCCTTGAAAAAAAGCCAATGGTTTACACTGAAACCTATAGCCTCACACATATTACTTAATAGAAAAATTACTGATAGATACGGTTTTGAACCAGACACTAGCCACAGGAAATCACCAAGTCAGGAGAAAATCTCAGCTCCATTAAACAGTATATTAGTGTTTCTGTGCATGCCAGTGCAGACAGCAACCCACAACATATAAACATCACCTGAGCCCTGAATTAAGGACCACAGGCAGTATGCAGTGCTTTAAATTGGCCTTCCATGATGTGCTAACTTTTTGACAAGAAGTAATCTCTTAAACACAAAAATGTAAAAAAACTACCAGACATTTCATAATGAAATAGTCAAACCCATGTTTTGCATTTGCAGATGTTTTAAAATCTGTTTTCCGAACTTACTCAAGACAGAATTTCAGCCTGTGGAAATTTGTATCGCATCACAGAAATCGCTAGAACTATAAAAATCCCCACGTTACATTGCTTCAGTTTTGCTTTATTATACATAGTAAATGAGATTTAGCTCATAACATACGTACATGGATCTGTTCTCGCATCCTAAATTATATGAGTCATGACTCAAAAAAATTTGAGCATAAGGACTATTTAAACAGTCATCTGTTCATAGATTATCACTTTCACAAATTAAAATCAATTTATCAGGATATCGCTGTTCGCAGATCCCAAAGTCCGCAAGTTCTCATTCTCACCACCACTCATTTAAGAGTACAAACACAACCCGCGTGCCCCGGAGGTCCCAGCCCTCCACTTGTGCCAACTGCCAAATCGATAGCTGTGTATCTGCACCTTACTGAGGGGATGACAACTGCCAGTAGCAGAATACGTTGTGCAGAAGGAAAAAACAACAATCAGATTTTTAAAAAACTGGTTTCTATTTGTGCTTACCAGGTAAAATGAACAGCCCTAGTATTTATATATGCTTTCACAAAGCATACACACAATTTCCATGGCCTGTTCCACCTACATTCATCAAGAAGACCAAGGCCTTTTCTTTCTCATACAGATTTCACTACAGACATCTGGCTTTATTTATGTTTGGTCTCAATTCAGGCCTATTCAGATATGGGCAGGCATTCAACCTGAAGCTGCTCCTAAAAAAAGAAAATATGAAGAAGCTTCAGCAGGTACAGGATTGTCTTGCTTCTTTATTACTCATCTGTCTTCTTTGGAAGCATATTCTTCATGATATACATTGGCCTCCATTTTGTGGACATAATTCAGAGTTATTTTTAACATCTACAGCCCACGGACAGAGGCCATAGAACAAGGAAAGAAAATACAATGCCTTGGAAATTTTTAATGGCTTGGAAAGTTTCTTTTACAGTTATGGATGCAACTAAAGCTCGTTTAAAATGTAAACTGCCTTAACAACACCACTGAGTTGTAAATAATACATCCTTGTTAGAACTAATTATTTTTATTATTTTATCCATGCTATTACTAATTGCAGTAAATGGAATGCTTATGAACGTATTCCTATGTCTATAGTTTCATTAAAGTTCTTACATGCTCTATTTTCCTACTGACTTATGCTACAATTTATAGAACAGTACGAGCACATCCACAGCACAGTGCATCTTTGTTTTCATGCTAATTCACTACTGCTGCGAGGTGCTGGCTGCCAGCCTTGGAAACCGAAATCTTCTGTTCATCCAGAAAATACAAACTATGCAGAAAGCAATACCACAAGCTTACACACATAACCCTGCCAGTATCCTTCAACCCTGATTTGAAGAGTCATCTCCAGTACTGAAAGGATGATCTCTGCAGTCATTTCATTCTTGGCTTCTGCTGATGTTAAAGTTGCCAAATTTCACTCATAGCCTTGAGGGACACTATCCAGGTCTAGAGAAAAGTTCAGATTTTATCTCCTCCTTGTTTACTTCTTTTTCCAGGCCAGACCACCTGTTCCTTACTTCACTCTCTGACCTTGCCAAGTGTGGGAAAGCTGCTTACTGCTGGCACACTTTTTACCAGCCACTTCATGATCAGGAGAACCTGCTACTCCCACCATACATAGTAAAACCAGAACAGTGGCTACGTTTGTTCAGCTGCCAGTTCAATCCTCATTGCAGCCATCATTTTCAAGGCACAGCCTAGGGTTACTACTCAGAATAAATGGCAGAAAGCTGTAGTTAGACCCACCTGCAGAGCTGTCAGAATGTAAAAAGCTAACCTTTTACGCTGTCCACTTCCTCTATCTACTTATTTGTTTCCTACCTTTCCACTCCCATTTTTTGGCCACCTTATACACAACTTCTTCACAACTTCCATCATCATTTCTAATCTTAGTTTCCTCCCTTGTGCCAGAGACTCTAATGAATTCCTTTACATGAACCAGGAAAGCAAAGAACTGTTTGCAATAGTCTCCATTTGTTCTTGTCTTGAACAGGATTGTCTTTTCAACGTAGTGAGTAGCCAAGGCAGAATAAAAAAACTCGTTCTGCACTAGATGCACCCACCAGCCAGCTTTTACAGAAGCAGGCCAATCCTGCAATGGAATAACATCTTTCCTGTGTGACAGAATGATGTTAAAAAAACAGGCTTTCCGAACCAGGATCAGCAAAAGCTTGAGGAGCTAGTTGCTCCTTTGCTAGTATGTAATCGCCATGGGTATCTGGTGTTGAAGCTCTCAAGAGTTACTATGCACTTCCTATATAGGACAAAAGTACTTCTGCATAAGGAAAGGACTGTGTAAGTAGTAGATGTTCAATGTGGACATTGTTGCTGGCAGATACCTATTAGTATGTCTCCAGAAAAAGCGGGAAAATGTACCTTAGACTAATAGGAGGTAGTAGAGGAAGTGGTGGCATTTCTAAACTATATATACAATTGAGTTGTTGGAAGCAGCACAGAAGACATAGCCAAGATTCTCTTGTTAGTAAATCGAAGAGGGAATACACTCCTGGATATGAACTAATTTAAGTAGTCTGAGTAGTGCTCACATGCAGATAACAGCATCTCCTGAGGTCCCTCACAGCCTTAATTATCCTATAATCCTGATCTCGTGCAGAAGGGAGACTACAACACTGTGCTTCCAAAAGACCATTGCTCTCTTTGTAGCCAAAGAGTGTGGTAATGGTCACACTGGGCTATTTTGGAAGCCAGGAGTTGTGATGGAAGTATCCAATTATCAAGAGCAAGCAACACTGAGTGTGCAGATCAAACAAATAAAAAGCTGATCTAATTCTGTAATGACAGCCTAGCTATAAACCTTTTTCTGACAGAAACACAGTTATGTATTGCCTTCTACTCCTCATTATAGTTTTCCCAATTATCTCACTAAATATTAATTTTCTGAAAAGATATGTGTTATAACCAAGAGCTATAACTAAAGATCAAAGCTGAAAGAACTTCTAAATAGCATACATTATTTTAATCAAAATATAAACAAAATTAAGTCATTAGATAAAAAATACAACACAGTTTCTTACACTGATCTCCAGTCAAAGAAGAACCCATACACAGTCTGAATCAAGGGCCTAATATTCCTTCAGGCACTTATCAACACAATACAGGCAATACCTCCTAATTAATACTGTGCTGATATAAGTTGAGTATTACAACTGATACATATGAATAGAGATTAGGGTACAATACCTGTCCAAAGTTAATAACACAGTTTCATTCATTTCAGGTATATCATCAGCTTTAACAGTAATATTGATCGTAGTATCACTTTGTCCAGATAAGAAAGCAACGGAGCCATTAAAAGGACTTATATCTTCATGTGTTACTGCCTTTTGGTTGACACCAGAGGGTTGCAAACTCCAAAACACAGTTGCTTGACCATCAGTCCCATCTCGATGTAATGCAATGGAAACCTGCGAAACACATGAATCTGTGGTGACTTGTAAAACTAGATGCAAAAACAATTACCCCCTTGCAAATTACTATTTTAATATGAGCCTCAAAATGTTCAGCTGGGTTTTTTTACTCATACCTATCTATATGATACGAAATCAAAGATGGTGTATCAATAAAAATATATACTGAATCTTATCCTTTTAACCATTTATCAGTTACACACTTAGACAGTGGACGTGACAGATTATTTATATCACAAATCACTAAGCAACCATAAACACAAAAAGCCTTGTATGACTGATTTAATCAGTGCTCACCTCTTCAAGACACAACTTGGATTTTAAATACAACTACCATAATTTTACTCTGGTTATTATAGTACAGTGCAACCTGTACTCTGCTTAAGGTAATTAGCAGTTTTAATCTGAGAATAAAAAACAAGTTATCTGATTCAGGATTTGTGGGAAGATTTCAGTGAAGACAGCCAGGGAAAAAAGTGAAAATGTATGGAAAAAAACTTTTTTTAAAAAGTTTCTCCAGCTGGGACTAAGGCACTCATATGGATGGCAATGCTTTTGAAAATTCTTCTTTGGGTTCTCAGAAACCTAAAAAGCACAATTGTCGTAAAACATGCCCAGCGAGACAAAAAATATGTTCATATGTAAGGCAGTCAACTGTAAGATACACAGACATTTCCATGAAATCTAGGACCAGTATCAGTCCTCCTTTACATTACTACCTTTGCAGTTGGTGAGAGAGATTAAAACTGTTTGTAGCATCTTTTGTTCTGTGTAAGCATCAAGACCTAACTGGTTTTGGATGCTTACAGAGAACGCAAAGATCAACCTCACTTTTCTGATAATGACTAACACATTATTTCAGACCTTAGTTTCACAAGCAATTTTTTGCTCCCCCCACCCTCCTCCTTTTTTTAAAGCGAGGGAATATTTGAGATCAGGCAGAACTTAGAGGAAGGATTTTCCTCACATTAACCTTCATATGTTACACTGAATATAGCAAACTTTGCTTTCCCCAAGTAAATTTTCCATAGTGAGGGACAATATAAAAAAGTTTACTTACCACTGTGGCAGCGGAATCTTCTGGCTCAGAAAGAATAATTGGAAGATTGCTAGTAAAGCCTATTTCTCCATTTGCAATATCTGGAGTAATCATCAGAGAAATATTTCGAATCTCACCTAATCTAGGACTCAGAGGTGGGACTAGAGGAATTCTATTCACCAGCTCAACTTTTTCCAGCTGTAGGAAAAAGTAAGAAAAAATTGAGAAATAATAAGCCTTAGTACCAGGTCAGAACAATTCTGACATTTCAGAGTAAGTTTTGTATGCAGGGAGCAAAACGTCTCCAGAGCAAATTTCTCTTCCTGGCAACATTGCTGTTACAAAAATGTGTAAGTAGTTCTGCCAAAGAAATGAAGAGGATATGGTTGAGCTTTGTCAGCAGAACGGTATACCTCTTAGACAAATCATGTTCGTGTACATAACTAAATGTCTGTAGAGGGAGAATGAAGCTTCTAGATCAGCTGATTCATTACTAGACCTAGGAATAACAGTACTGATTTTACAAGTGGCCCAAGCTATTGTCCTAACTTCCATTTTTTGTGCCCCGCATGGGTAAAAATCTGCTGAAGTCACTGGAACCATAGTAATTTACAGACTGATAAAGCCAAAGAAAGATCCAATCTTCTTTCCTCTCTCATACAACTTTAAGAACTTCTCTATTTATAATAACTAATACATTAGAATTGTATTCAGAACTGAAAATCAGTACAGTATTTCAAAACTGTAGTCTCCTCTTGTGTTACCACACTTCTGATTGTTTATTGATACTAACAGGAAATAGAAAAATGTTTACCCTTTCCTTGAATGGGACATATCACTCACTAAACCCAGCAACAGTACTGACACGGCAAGGAGAGGAAGACTTGCCTGTTTAAATATTTATTTCAAATATAATTTATACCATGTGATTCTGTTTGCATGCATCATTATAATAAATGTTTCCATAACTAATTTGCATATACTTCTGCAAACATTTCACTGTGGCATGAACCCCCAATAACAACCACCCTTAACTCGCACAAGGATGTTTTTTGCTTGGAGTTATCAGATGTTATCATAGAGTAAGGTTTTATTGGAGGAGGGGAAAGTGGCCTTATTTAAATCCATATAGTGATCATGAATCACCATTTCAACTGCTGAGTTTTAAAGTCCTTCAATTTTTAAAGACAATCTATATAAAACACCTGGGCTGTATCATACTTTGTTCTACCATTGCGTGAGTAACACACAAAAATATTCATGCACATTTTATTTGATGATAGATGGAACTGTTTTACAGATACTGTATTCAGTGATTCTCAACCATACCAGCTAGTTATTGAGTCTGAGGAATAGATGGTGGGACTGTTTGTTTTGCTTGTTTTCTAAGCTTTCTTTTAGAGTAGGGCCTGATCCTGCCATTAACAGTATGCAGGTGGACCACTGTGTGGTTGTTAGCTCAGTAAAGTTTATGAAATACTACACAGCTGAAACAATTCACTTTGTTAAGTGCTTCTGATCCTGGATAGTAACTTTGAGATTAAAGTAATAATTAATGAAGAACCAAGAAGTTTTTTTTTTAGTTCAGTGTTTCCTTTTAAAGCAAATCAGCTCATGAGGAAAAAAGAATGCATTGTGAATTGAATAATAATGACAAGTAGTTTATTAAATTAGTTAATCTTCCTGTCCATACAAAAAACTGCCCCTCAGACTACAGTAAGTTATTTAATTGAAGATGTCACTGAAGAATGTTAATCTCACTTTTCCAGTTCCTCTATCCATTCTCTAGCTGTGTTTAAGCTTCATTTCTTCCTCCACTCCTCCTCCCCTGATTCTTGAGTTGATCCTTTATTGTGCCTAGTACAAACGCTGTAATCTTCTCATTCTAAACATGTTCACTGAGATTATCATTTATTCACAATGCAGAAGGATTGTCATAGTGATAAATAGGGGTATTTTTCGTCCTCCTCTATGAGTTTCTAAATGAATTTTCTGTGCTGGAAAGCCCCTCTGATTTTGTTTATTCAAACAAAAAGATTTTTATGGTTCATGGAGAAAATACAGAACATTCACCCCCTCCCGCCTCCCTGGAATCCGCAGTTCGAAAAGCCAGGCAAAGTGCCTGCATTCTGAAGTACATATCATATGTGTGTCTTGTTCATAGTCCACACTGCAATGTTATTTGTAATGTATTGTTTAAAAGGGGCTTGGAATTAGATACTTTAATTCTTCTGTAGATCTTTCAGATCTCGTGCAGATGTAAAATATATTAACCTATTCTAGTATTCCAGAACGCAATTCCCTATCTAACTGTGAATGCCAAAAATGGCATTCTAGTTATAATTCTGGCAAGGATTTTTTTTTTCTCTTTTAACATTTTCTAAGAGAATGTGGGGAGGAGGAGGTGGAGGGAAGAAATCTTTTCAAGGTCCCAGAAGCCATTAAAACATCTTTAGTAGACCATAAGTTAAAGACAAAACCTGGGAAATTTTAAACCTATGGATTTAAATATCAACATCTTCATTTGAAAAATCTAAAGACATCTGACCTAAAATTAAAAGATTGCCTCTAAAGGAACCAAGAAATGCCTCTCTAATTTGTGCTTTGGATGTGCCAAGTCATCTCTTTGTCTGTGTATCAAGATCCCTAACTGGGCTGTTCATCCCAGATGACCAGAGTGGCATAGTTAATCACAGGAAGTAGAGATTATGGGGCAGTTTTAACTGCAGATGAGAAAATAATCATAACAAATACTGATGACAAGGCCTAAGATCCTCCACAGCAGTATATCTGAATACTATCTTGCTAAAATGTAAGCAAACCTGGTTTTCTCCAGTGAAAAACAAAAGCCCTCATTGGAAAGTGGAAATTCTTTCTTTAAATATTTTTGCTGAAAATCCAGTTTTCTGTCAAAAACACAGTTTTAGTGAATTTTTCTAACCAGTTTTTATTAGCAATGACAGAAGATCCCTTCCTACAAATTCAGACAGAAAAAAAAAAGAAGAAAAAAACCCCAAAGGGCAGCAAGGAACATTATACAGAGAAAACTGGAAAAAATACTTTTCAAGTTCTTTGGCCAAATTCATACATAAGTGAAATATAATATATATTTGACTATTTTTAATTTATATTTACTTGCTTGTAATTTTTAAAATTTGTCATGCTTCTGTAATTCAATTTTAAGAACCTTAATTTGGTTAAAATGAAAGCCAAGGGGTAGACAGAGAAACCTACCTCAAAAGGTAACTAACTTCTGCAACATTGATCTCGTTTTGTTAAATTCCATGATTAATACCTGAATCCTGTTACAACAGTCTAATTTTACGAAATTGTGTAATTAGTAAATAATGATTAGGAATAGAGCTCTTTATGGCATATTTATGGAAGCTGTCTCTAAATAAGAAAGTTTTCTTATCTATAGAGCTAATGATTTTTTTCTTTTTTTTTTTTTTTAACAGGTAGGGTCATTTTAATTAAATTAAAAGGGAAGGAGCCACTACTGAATTATATCCTTTATATTACATGGGCTAAAAAACCACCCCAAAACACAACTGAGATACCTGTATGAGGAAATGAGCACCATTTTGAAGAAATGCATCATTTCTTATTGGTATATTCAAAGTATCTTGTGTTTTTCCTTCTGGAAACATGAGAATGCTTCTTCTAGACATATTTAGAATGCCATCTTTTGCTCTCTCAGGATCCAGAGCTCCAGCTGGAATATACAGTGCAGTATAAACCAACTGCACATCTCCAACTGTTCCTCTCTCCCTTGCAAAACTCAAGGATAAAAAGCGTCCCATTGGATTACTTTCAATCTTCTGATTCTCCAAAGGATAAAATTTTATTAGGCCATAAACATCATCACTGTCCTGTATGTAAAACAGAAGCTGCAAAACAGAAAACAGCATCACTTACTCTATGCTACTGTTACTATATACCATAGTTTCCATGCTTTCACGAAAGCATGTCCTGACTGTCACCATACATTTTTCTTCTTAGTGAATTGGCACTCAAGAAAGAAATCAGATTGACAGCCCCAAAGTATTCTTTGTACACCAGCAGCACAACACTGACAGTGGCAACTTTCCCACTATGCATCATCCCTGTGCCACAATGAGCTCTGAATAACTGATTTTTTGGTTCAGCAGCCAAAGTGAATAATTTAAAAATGTTTCAGATTGTGAAAAATTTCATTTTATTCACCAAGCTCGTTCCAACCATTCTTAAGAAAAACAAAGTAGGGACTTGAGTCACAAAACTGTCAGCAATGCTAGCCACCCTTTATTTAACAGTTCAGAGGTTACAGTCTTAATCACCAACCCCTCCTCTTGAAGCTGTTACCCTGTGTAAAACATTCCAATAATCATTAAGACAGCAAATGAGCAAGTGAAAATAACTCTCCTGCCTTCTCTTAGCAAGCAGTCACTCCAGACAGCATTTATGCAATGCTATGTATGTTCGGAATAATCTAAGCTGAATGTTACCATATTAAAAATGTCTGGTTTTGTATACTATACTAAGCCAAATACTTTGGATATGGCTCTATGTATTAAGATTATATTAAGGATTAATTTGTTTGATTTATATTCAAGCCCAAACCCTTTAGCCAATCAATCAATGTTGTCAAAACTGGTAAAGTCCCTAATTATTACCTATTATTACCTTATCCAAAATAATACTAAAAGCAAACTTACCTCAGATGGTTCACTGACTTCTGCACCTCCCTGTATTGTATGAGCTAAGAGTTTCAGAAGATAGGGCTCTGCCTCTTCTGGTATATGATCATTAATAATGTTCAGAGGAACTGTTACCAGCATCTGTCCTTGATCAAAACATATCTCCCCCATCTCTGGAATAAGGTCTTCAGTCACAGGTGAGGGATCACTGCTATTTCGGATTATAACCCAGGTAACAGAAACATTTCCATGTGTTCCACCATTTCTTACAATCGTGATCCCTTCAAACCTACGGTTTTGAATGAAAATAAAAACCCACAATATAAAATTATAATGAATATTGGCTTGCTTAGTTGTTGATTCCCTGAACGATTTACACAAACTTCAGTGGAATAAATGTTAAGTGCTGCAACTGACATTGAGTCAGGGCTTAAAGTTTGTGAAATCATGTGTAATGATCACATACAAGACTTTTCTTAGAGTGCCTATTCATGAGCTCTCTGTAATGTCTCTAAAGATATTTGTTAGAACTTTGTTTACAGCGAGAAAGATACTGAGAAGTGGACACTTGGCATGTTTTATGTTTGTCACGAGAAATACATGTCAAATTTCAGAAAACTTTTTCTCTATTAACTTTCTACACCATTTCATAGACTAAATCAAAATACAGTTGCCAGGCATGAACATTTAAATAATTATTCTGAATGAACTATTTGCCTCTGTACTGAAATATTAAGTTACTGATAGTTATGATACTGGGAATATCATGTTTCCTGCATCTGACAAGCACATGACTACAACAAAAAGTCTGGGAACCAGGACTTACGAAAATTTAGAAAGCAAGATTTGTTTCTTTACTGTGTATAAGAAAGAAAGATGAACACTGAAGTGCTGGGCTCTACATACTATAAAATATTATTTCAAAATTGTTCATAGTACAATAGCTTCATGCATTTCTCCGGGGATGAACTACCACCAGTAGCTAGCAGTGGACATTTTTATTGAGACTGTCAATATTGTGTATCAGTCCTGCCTGTAATATTTGTACAGAACTTTGATTTTAATCACTCTGTAGAATTACAAATACTAAACTTATTTTTAAGTTTAAGGTAAGTATTTCATGGCAGACACTCAACACCTTTTTTTTTCACCAGAGACTGATTGTATCTATAGTAAATACAAAGATTTACCAGGGAAGGAAGCCATAAATCTATTTCCCACTTATATGAACTGGTGTGTGGCAGCATCACGACGTCATTGATCCTGCCTTTAGATTAAGTTTTTTTCAGTATTCTGGTAATGAGATTAAATATTTACAGTTTTTATATACCGTTCATAAATATTAAAATACTTCCTGTATAATTAGACATTCCCACTTCCTTGAAATCTTTGTAGATATAGTTGATAATAATAACAACACACTAAATGATTTCTACATTATATTTTCAGTAGTGATTTTATAATTACTTTCCATGAAATCCTAAGGATGCTTAATAATGAAAAACAAATCTCTTAAAGTGACTAGATACTATATTTGAATATCTGTAGTACCTTGAAATTTGGTCTTCGTCAATGATAACAGTCTGAGCAAACAGGATACTGTTGATTGACAGTACTCCATAGGGTTTATCATTCGGTTGGATGGTAACATGAACAACAGATGGATTAACCAAAACAGCATCCCCCTGCAAAGTGTCCTTAAGAAGCATAACCTGAAAGGTCTCAGCAATTTCTGGTATGGCATCATCAAGGATCTTAAATTTCATATAGGTTTCATGAACTAGAGGTGGGAAAACAATAGTTGTGTTTGGCTGTAGATCTAGGAAGTCTACATTAAGCTGTGCATGTGCTGTTGAATTCCCAGTTATGATGGCATAACTGACGGAGACTTCATGTTCATCAGGTCCAATTAATTTTCCACTGACATCCTTACCGCGAACCACTTGAATTGTTACCACGTCAACTTCCTCAGGCACCATACAAGCGCTCTGAACAAAACGCACAGGACTGTCATTTTTCTTAATATTAATCTGAACGGAATTTTTTGTGTTGTTGATTTCAGCCCCTCCCTCCACGCTCCTCAGGTGAACAACAAACAATTCATCATTTTCAGGTACCTGGAAAAATAATATTAGCAACTGGGTGTAAGTCATGTATGGGTGTAAGTCACATTTCAAATACATGCAGAACACTCTTACTGAGAAATAGGTTTTATGTATTTTGCAGAAAAGGGAAATAATACAAACTTGACAGCTCATTTCATATTAAAACAAACAGGAGAGAAGTCTTTCTTTCAACTTTGGCTGAAAATCTCATCTCAAAATTGAATGTTTCCATTTTCTAAAACATACTTCTGTGCTCTGGTAATATGAAAAAGGGTGGAAATCCAAACAAAAGCAAAATAAAAACTAGGCAAGAATCAGAAAAACTGGATCTTTCCAACTTGAAACTATGAGGAGATCCAAACTCTACTTTTGGAAGCCACCCCTATTTGGAAACAAATGTTCTTTCCAGTTATTTAGATTTACATCTTGATTTTCTGATGTTGATACTGATTGACCTCTATGCATGCCTGAGATAATACAGGAACAGCTCATGGACGCAACCTTCCTTGGCCCGTCCATTCCTATACAACTGGAAAAGGAACACTTGCTATGTTCACACACACCCCCACATCCCCAGGGAAAACTTCCATCACAGATCCAAGAAAGTGTTTTCTGGTGCTTAGCAATTAATTAGGCTTTGGCATTTCTACAAGATGACTGTTTAAAACTACCTTTTAGTTTTAGCTATTTCTTCTCTGGTATCTGATGCAGCAGATAATAAAGAATGGCTTAAAAACCACAAATTACAGAACTTAAGGATGAGATTTTTGCTTTATATTACTACATTTTATTCCCCAAATCTTGATTTGCTAAACCGATTTAACTGAAAAATATTATTATTTTATTAATACATATAGGTTAAAAGTAAATTTTTTAAAATCATTTATGATCCTTGCATCTCATCCTTGCTGTGGATTCCTGGAAACTAGTATTATTTGCTTCTGAGAGGAATTCCAGGAAAAAATTACTGATTTTTTTGCTAATGGTAATACTCTGTTATAAAGTTGACAAATCCTTTTCATGCACTTTTGTTTACCGAGCTAAAAAAGTTCTGAAAACCCTGCTGTCCAATATTTCTTCTCTTTCACACTCATTTGTTAATTGGCCACCCTCAGATCCTTTTCTAGGGCTAAGAGAGTGGGCATGCAACTGCCTTTATAGCTGATGCCAATTCTTTGTCCCTTGTTTGGCTTGTGGCACTTAAACTTGCATAATGTGGTTGACTGATGCAGGGGTTTTTGTCAACGTGAGATCTGGAAGTTCTCAGTCACCTCTCTCCTATACTCAGATAAAACATAGTTATTTTACCTTATTAGAATAGATGCTAACTTATTTTTTGTTTAGTTCACTGATTAATATACCATCTTGCATCATAAAAATATACATTTAAGAGACAGTAAAAATGTCTTGTTGTAGTTTACATCTTAGTATCTCATATAAATGGGACATTCTGGAGTTCTTAATGGCATCATGACTGACCAATTAAAAAAACAGTTGAACTTCAAATACAACAGTATAAATGATTTTCAGTGCTACCTCGCTTCTTTCATTTTCTCTCAACAAAGTTTCCATTATTCCTCACTAAAAAAGGAAATGTATACAATAAAATTACTATAAACGTAGTGCTGTGGAGATCAGATCTGCAGTCCCCTAATTTCTGTAGGAAAAGTGCTATCCAATTCAGAAAAATACTTGTTTCATTGTTTTTCCTAACTTCAGATCCTAAAAGCTCAAACTAAGCTCTGCGAGTAACATGGGATTCTTGTGAATTCCATCATCATCATCAATAAAGGGTTTTTTACGCAAAATTAATCTTTCATGTTACACCTGTGAAAGACTTTCACTGAGTGGACCAGCCACACTTGTTCAGACCAAACTTTGAGAAACAGAACTTTGAGAGCATTTCTCAGAGGAAAAGAAAATCACATCCTTCCAAAAAGCCTAAAGATTTATTTCTGTGTATAAGTCACAGAAATATTACACCTAATCTGAAAGAGATGTTTCTACGCACCAGTCTGGCACAGCCTCTTAACTTTAAAAATATCAGTATAAACATGGAAAACCACTTTTTGTAACTAACAGAAATATTCCAAAAATTGCTTTAACGTTGCTCACTTCTGAGACAGGCACTTTTTTGATATTAATTTTTTATTGTGAATGTCCTCATTAAGTTGTTCTGTATCACATTTACTTATTTTGGTGCCTCTATTTTTTCTCTCATCCCCATTATAAATTAAAAAAAAAACAGAAAGGAAAAGTATGTGTAAGAAAAATGAAAATCACAAATTGAAAAGTAGTATAATATGCTTTGTTTACTCTGAAATAGAAAGAAAGGCTCACAACACATAAACATTTTTGTTTAAAGACCAATCTAAAATTGAAAATTTTTAATTATCACCTAGTGTTCATGCTCTTCACAAGATTGCCTGTTTCTTTTAGGAATATCTATTCTTAGAAGTACTTTTTAAAATATGTTTCTACCCTGAAACATATCTATATCAAAACATATAAATTTTTTCAATCTATCTTTTCTCTGTGAATATTCAATGTGTTATATTCTTTCTTTAGTGGCAAACATAACGTGTCTGCTCTTCACATGAATGAGAGCCAATTAAGTTAACAAAGAATAAACTGGATTCTTATGCATTGTTAACTGAAGGCAGAGGAGCTGCACAGGCATCACTGAGGATGTAATAAAAAATGCATCACGTAAGCAATGTTACGATTAGGTTCCTTTTGCCTAAACAATTAATAAAGACAGAAAGGAGAACCTGGGTTCGTTATGCAAACATAACCTGAATTTGCAAGGCATACAATTAGGGAAAAGCAGAGCATGTTTAAAAAGAAATACAGAAAAGTTAAATATAGAAAGGGCAGTCTAATAGATAAACCTAGATCTAGTTCAAGAACATCATCCTTGGCCATACAACAAGGATCTCAGTATTCCATCTGAAAAAAAAAAGTGTAATGCTTTCCTGATTATTTATACATTTACTGCAGTAGCATCTAACAGGTCTACTCAGAGCAGCCAGGATATATGTTCAGAAACTAAAAACATTCACTGATGAGAATTACAGAGGTAGCATTAGAAAGAGTAAAAATGAGAGCTCATAGAACCAAAATTTAACATCACTTTATTAAGTAGAAGCACTTTTAACCTTATTTAAACCAAGCATTTTTGTAACCTATTACTCTAAGTCTCTTCAGAACAGCAGTTAACCTTCTACATATCCAAACCAAAAATGAAGTCAGCTTGTTCTTACCTGATCATCAAGCACTGTTAAATTATAAATCAGCATTGATCTCCCAGGGGTAAATGTAATATTTCCCCTAGCTGGACTTAAGTCTTCTTCAGCTGGGTTTGGTCCATTTTCTATCTGCAAAGAATTGATTTTTATGATAAGAAAGATATAAAACAGGAATACAAATCTAGTACAAGTACAATAATCAATATACAGTGTGTGAAATGCACAACAAATGACTATCTATTCAGTTATCTCCTGCTCACAGACACACACATTCAGTTGTGAAAATCTGCTTTTCTTTGGAGTAAGTCAGAGTAACCACTCCCAAGAAATTATGAAGAAATTTATGAATTTCCAGAAAAAGAGGAAGAACACTACTTTCACATAGGCCTATGACAACTCTTTGGTATCCACTGATGCATAATTGACTCTTCAACATAACAGAAAGGATATTCATTCTCATTTAATTTAAGTCACTACTATTTCATAATAAGTTCCAACACAAAATAATAGCAGTTACTGAGTTTGTGTCCTTTCTATCTTGACTTGTGATATTAAGGGTATTACATTTAATAGTGAACCCTCAAAGACTAGGAAGCCACTTAGAGGCAATATGGTGATTTTTTTTAGAAAATCTTGTAAATTTTTTCAACATACATACATAAACTACACTGTGAGATGGACCTGATTCATTGTGCAGATAGTAAAATTTATTGGACGTTAAAACACATAGATCTGCCATAAATTACACAGAGAATCTCGTTCTGTACTTTAACTATACATGCTATATTTAGTATGCAATAAAATCCAGTACAAATCTTTTCAGATTTTGACAGGTCTAGATTAAACCCTTGATGACATATAAGACCAGATAACTGATAAAGAAATACCCATATGAAAGAATTTATATATAATTTTAAAGTATGTAATAGAATTGGAGCTACATAAGAAAAAAAAAAAAACAATAAAGGCAATGCCTGTATAACATTCTAATCAAGTACATAACTAACGGCCTAAATATTCAACATGAGTGGTTTAGTTTCTGGGGATTCAAACTGCAGTCTTACAGTTACAGAATTTCACTAAGTACTGAGCTCTTGTACTTACATGTTCAAAGTTGGCACAAGCATTAAAGACTCATGTTTATTTGTAAAATATAGATAAAATTTGAAGAAATATTAAATAAGACATTTCTTACACACTTCAGACATATTGTTTTCTAGTAATACCAACTAATACTGCTTCAAATATCTTCCTAAATGACAGAGAATACTCAGTTTTCTCTAATATCTCCTATTTTTTCCTCAAATTAAAGTCAGATAATTACAATATTTTCCATTTGAGAGGTAATATCTTTCTCTATTATGAAACAGATTTAACAAATGTAGACACAGGTATTTTTTCCCTCTTTCACTTGTATAAACACTTTGATTAGTTATGATTATGGCCTCACAGTTTCATCCAACAGACTAAGGTACGAAGACTTTTTGATATACTCACCTCAAAAGTTACGATGACCGTCCCATAGGTTCCCCTCTCTCTAATTAGAGTGAGAGGCACAAATTCATTTCTGCCCCTGGCCTCATTCACTGTGATTAAGGCAGGCTAATGAGGAAGAAAAGGGACAGGCAATCAGGCACAGATCAAATATCACAGCAGAAGGAAGAAACTGTTACCATAGAAATACCAAACTCCCACAGACAAGTTAATCCAATCTGCAAACCAGTCCACTGATGGCATACATTTCCTAGCAACCAATTAGTTCAGCTAATAAAAAGCTTGAAAGATTTCAGATTAAAAAATCATGCAAGTAGAGTGGGGGTTGTTTTGTAAATTAACATAGTCAATATACACAAAGCACTAGCATATTAGCACTAGTATTTATAGGAACTCCTAACCCTGTTAAAAATAGGTTTTCTCCATTAAAAAGTCATTTATTAGGCAACTAGCTATAAATGGACTTTGTCTATCAAACTGCCGTAGGTGAAAGATTTCAAAGAATTACACTAATTCAGGGAGCAGTATGGCTTAGTACTGTGGTGCTAAAAATTTCTCATGTTCTTGTGCTTTTTCAGGGAAGTCCTCTACAAAAATTATATTGCCATAATGCTGGCAGTAAGGTATAGCTCCTTTTTCTACTAACACAACCTCTGCCTTATTGCAAATATCCTCCACACCACTGGAGTCACACCAGTGTCTTATCGTAGAAGGTGTTATACAATGCATATATCATGATAGTGTTCTCTCAGCTTCAGAGTCAAGTATAAAATTGCTCACTAAAGATCAGAAAATGTATATATTCTCAAGATTTCCAAATCGCATCTTTAACTTCCCTATGGTATTATTTCTCACGTCTTCCATATTATATTAACATCTTGACTTAGAGATGAGGGGCAGTGAGACTGAACAACTTTTTAGAAGTTTTCTATTTAAGATGAGCAACATAAACATTCATCCAAGTGTGAGGGTCTCAGGTTACGTCTCAACACCTAAAAGCGTATAGAAGTAATAAAGCTGTATATATGTATGAATTACATACATACGTATTAATTACCTCTAGAGGTGTTTTCAAAGACGTAACTCAGAATCAGTTTTCAAGGGATTCTGTTGAACACCTAACCAGCATCTTTGAAAAGTTCACCTTTATGCTTTCTAAAATTTTCACATATACCATATAAAAAGCCATACCATGTTAAAAGAAATTATTCCAAAGGCATTGTCATTTGATAAGATTGTTACAGTGACAGATTTGGGTGAGCCAAGCTTTATCCTTGCAGACGGTTTCTAAAATTAACGAAACAAAATAAGATATTAAATATGGTGATGGGCAAAAAATACACATTTTGATTTTACTGTCATTTAAGAGTAAATATTAGCCTACGACAAATTGTATGTCTTTTTATTATATATTACAATGGAAATTTTTTAAAGGAATAGAATGCACAAAAATAATTCTCAATTACTGAGGAAATACACTCTATACAGTCAACAACAAAGTGCTTGAAAAAAACTTTGTAAATGATTAATCATAGTTTGACAATCTATTAATGACACCGTAGCAAGAGGGGACCGGGTATGAAGCACGTAGCACTGCCAGGAACTCCAAAGTTGTTCTTTCTTTCCTAACATTTGTATAAAACTGAAACTTTGAAGCTATTATACAGAGATATCAGCTAAAGGAAACAAATCTTTACTGTGTTGTAAAAATGAGCTACTACATTTACAAATCAAAGGAAGAAGGAAGGGAAAATATGCATTTTTATATTCACTGCAAACACCCCAAGATGTGTAATAATTGGCAATAAAACATAAAATCTATCTGTACTGAACTGACATCAAACTTAGTCATGAACTGTTACCTAAAAAAAAAGCAAATGTCAACTCCTCTCTTGTAGCATGACTCCTGTGAGACACAACAATATGAAGAGACTTATTGATAAGTATTTTATAAATTGTTTGTTTGGTTTTAGGTAAGTCATGTTTACCCTCTGCTTCCGGAGGACTGGAAGTCATCCTCTTTCTTTTGTTACTTCCACCCTCTCTTCCAGGTATGGTCTATGCAGGAAAACAGGAAAGGCTGAGAGTCTCTTCACAATCTGACTCTTCTGGGCTCTAGTACACCTTCAAATGTCCACAGCTGAATGCAGTGCCTGCTGAAGTTTCAGACTAAGTCGGTACTGCACAGCAACATCCCATAGGGACACCCATAGGAATGGCAAAAGCTACTAAAGAGCAGTAAGCACCATCCTGGCTAGTCTCCAAATTTTAGTTCTTACCTATTAGGATTCAGACTCAGAAGCAGTATGACTGCATTGAAATCTATGGAATACCATTCATTTATGTCAGATTACCCATGGTTTTCTGGGGAAGAAGTAAATAGAACACCTGAGACTTACTGGTAGTGTCAAGTAAAATGTGAATGTCTCATCAGCCTCTGGAAGATCATCATCACAGACAGATATATACACTGTTCGGTTTGTTTCTGTATCGGGTATAAATGCAGCTGCATATGTGTCAAAAAAGTCTCCTGTGTTTTCTCCATCAATCTGCAATAAATACACAACTGAATGCCATCTTCTTCTTCCCCCACTATCTTCTATAATATTATTGTGGACTCATGTAACAGACTTCATACATTCTTCTTTCCACATAATTCTTCCCGCAATTTCCCCTGCTGTCATACAGTTAATTTCTGGACAGAAGATATAGATAATAACCCCTTGTATCCATGCTGAGTAACCAGAAAAAAAAAAAAAACAAAAAAACAAAAAAAAAAACCAAACACAACACTTTATTGAGAACCATTTATGACTTCCTTCCTTGCAACTGGGTATCTTTTGCATAATGCACCATATGGCCAGTTTTTTAATGAAAAGCTATTCCTAGCACAGATCTGTATACCTCATAATACTCTACCTGAATTAAACTTACCTTAAAATGTAAATGCCTTCTGTCCTCCTATCTTACTCTAGAGACTAGAAGGAGCCTAGGCGTTTAACCTAGATTAACGTTTTGATTGCCAAAGTTGGCAAGATGAAGTCTTCTATAATGAACAGCCCTGCTTTCATTTCAGTCAACAAAAGAAAATCCCACTAATTCTACTGTAAGTAAGGTGGTTAGGGGAGAGACTACAATGGCAGTAGTGTCAAGACAGCAAAGTGTCCAGGTTTACAGTCGGAAGCTGAGACTAAATGGAGACAAGCAACTGAACCAGCATAGCTGCCACACCTGCAACTACCATCCTTCTAGGCACTAAAGGTTTGCATGAACCATTGTGAAAAAGGCTATTCTTCATTTGAGAACAGTGAAATTAGAAGTTCAGTGAAGGAAACAAAGCATGGAAGGTATTTTTGTGGCTCTCACCTATCATTGGACATATTGACAACTACTTTTTATCTATCTGAGCCAACACTAGACTTACCAAAAAGCTCTTACAAAAACAGGCTATAAACACCTTGCTAAAAGAGCTGCTCAAAATATTCATGTTAGAAACAAATTCTGGAATTTCAGGTCCTTAATAAGGAAACTAAGTTACTCTGCTTGTTACACCAGTAAAGAACACTAGTTTCAAAGTACAATCACATTTTCTCAAGGTTTTCTCCTCAGATGTTAATAAAGTGTGAAATCCCTACAGATCAATTTCTACTCCTTCTAATTTCTAGGGCGTATATTTTTCATATTTAGTTACAGGAGAATAAAACGCTGTGCAGGAACACAGATAATTCCTTTTGTCTACAGACCGTAGAAATTCATAAGCAGTACATCTTCTCTGGTACACTGCTGTGTTCTCATGTGGTACTTGTACCACATAGCATCTGACTCCATACGCATACAGTATAGAACACTCTAAGCTTTAAACTTTCAAAGGGAATACTGTTGAGAACATGGTTAATAACAGCTAAGAAATAAAGGAAAGAATGTAAAAATACTAACTCTGACCTCCAAATGAATTGAACAATGTAATTTTTAAAATTCATACGGAAATCTGACTCAAACAGTGGAGTAGCTATTAAATTGTGGGTTCTACTGTAATCTGGAAAAGGAAAAATTGTTACATAGCCACATTTTCAGTATGAGCTCACAGCCACAATCAAAATCAAACAAGCATATCAGTTTGGACTTCTACCTGAGCAGTAGAAGCTGGCTCCTTGTGGAGATGTTCATACCATTATTTTGAAACCATTGATGCAGCCAGCAGGAGTTTACTCAGTTACAGAAACTGGGTGTTGCCTCTTCAACGTGAAGCATTGTCCCAGTAAAATACCACTCTCTTTTCACTGGCTTGATAAAAACAGGCAACATTCAAAACTTCAGAAAGATATTAACATTTACTGAGAATATAACTAGCAGTTTCTTACCGACACAATTGCTGTGATGTTAGCAGGCTTCCCTGTCCTTTCAATTACAAGACGTATAACAGTTGTACTTGTTTCATTAACTACAAATTCTGTTTGTCCACTGAACTTCACTTCTGTTTCCCCAGATGTGAATTGAATGAATAATGCTAAAAGCAAATAAACTAATAAAGAAGCAGAGGGCATCCCTATAGAAAAAGAAAAGAATAATAAAAAATAAATAGTGAGTCTAAAATACATAAAACATTCCCAGTCAACCTTACCAATCCAGTCAACCATTCTCAAGCCTTTAAATACTGTGATTATCTTGTGAGCTTCAGAAATGAGACAAACACATGCCCAGGTCTCAGCTATAATCAAGTCAGATACTGTAATCATCATGTAAATCTAATTCTATTTTCATAATTTTCATCTAGTGATTTTCTAGGCAGTATTTATCAATTTTTTCAAGTGGAGGAATAAGTAACTTCTTTTAAGAAAAAACAATGACATTGCCACAATTGCTTTCATTTTCAACCAACAGATAATTAGCTTAAAGGTTGACAGTTCTATTTCCACTTTCTTTGCTCTCTTGATTCTCTTCAGAAATAAACATGAATTGGCAGGAAGGGTAAAGGGTTGGATGTTTGCCGTCATCTTATAGACCATCTTCTGACATCTTATGGACCATGAAATGTTCTTAAACATTTGCATATTTACTTGAGATTCTTTTCACTGCTTCTCTTACCCCATGATTCTTTCATGTTTTCTTGTCACAGAGAATAACCGTGGCACATTTTAATGCCATTGTAACCTTTGTATGGCCAGAGCTTTATTTTTATTTGTTTCTGCACAATGTCTAGTTTTCTTTTCCGTTAGGATAAGACAACTTAAAACTAAGGTGGTTTACTTCTCTTACATCAGAGTCCAGTTATGTAATGTAAAATACAAGTTTAAGTTCCAATGAAGTCATCAGGTGTTGATACTGTGAAAGATACATTTTTAAGAGGCTCTGGCACAGCAAATTGGAAACAGCTGCTATGTTATGCAGAGTCTTATATTGTACAGTGCTGACCAGAACTGAGAACTTGGATGCTGGATGGAGCAGATTTCTGTCATAAGGATTTGAGCAATTTTTGAACAAACTAAGAACAAAGTTGTGCTCTAAACAACAAAAAGCATTACAGCATGGATCTTTAATGGAATTAGTTCTTTCAGCAAGTTTCTTTTAATCTGTAGTCACTATTTTATAATGTTACCTTTTAAAATTTCTGTACAAAAGATACAAACAATATTTGTGTAATGACACATATAAATAAAATGTCACTTTGCTTAAAATTATGCTTCCAAGTGCTATGCTTATCAGACAAATCTGGTCAACGACAGTTGGATAAACTGTGCAGAACATATTATATTAATATTTGCATATCAATTATATTTAAGCTCAGCCATGTTTGCACTTGTTTCCATTATTTATGAGTGACAGTAAATGAATATTCAGTCAGAAATGGTCACTGAAACAGAAAATGTCATGCATATATTGAAACGTATTTTTGTAAAGTGTGTGCCAAATTTGTAATCAGAATACATCTGAGGCCCAGCGCAGATTCTGAGTGTTTTATGTACGCAGTCAGGTAGCTTTAATCTTGCACTGAACAGAGAATAAGACAGCCTTCAGACCACTAAAATTAACTTCAGCTTCAGAAAGACTTCAAGACTTTGATTTATCTCACAATAAATTATGTCTGGGCAAGGGTCAATTTTATGTTGTGAGGACTTGAAATAAACTGTTTTCAGGCAAGTTAAAGAAAAAAAATTATCCACAGACATGACAAATAACTATAAGTTGTAAGTACAGTCAAGAAAGCTATCAGTGTCTCTCAGAATTCCTACAAGCAAAGACTGGTGAGATGACAAAATTAGCCAATTTTAATCAATTGTAATAAAAATTCACCTAGCTCTACTGAACATCACAGAGGGAACAGGTGAGCAATGAATGTAAGTGCAAAAAATCAGGACTAACCATTTTCCCTATGAAAACAACTATCCATTTTACAACCTATTTGAACAGTGTTTCATTATTTCCAGCAAAAATGTCACACAGTAAAATAATTTTGCTGCAGAACTTCGCATTGCTATAAACTTTTATTACCATGAACACAGTACTTCAAGATATCCATGGCTCTTACTGAGAATTCAATGTGTAACAGATTTTCAGGAACAATGCTTGATTCCTACATATCTATCTATTTAGTAATTCTAGTGCAGAAAAAGCCTACGGTAGGAAGCAAAGATAAAATATATATACATAAACCCCCTGGGATTTAAAATTGTCAGCATTTCCAGAGTTGACTGTATTAACTTGTAAAATGTTTTTGTTGTTTTTATGTGGAACTGCTCTGAAAAATACAGACCTTCAAGCTGGAAAGAGAACAGTTGTCTAACCTTTGTAAACTCTGAGACAATTACACTGTCTGCAGATGCAGGCATCATCCATACTAAACTGAGGAATTTGTTGACCTTTTAGCTTCAGCTGTTACCTTGTCATAGACTTCGCAAATATCTTCCCACGGTACATGCTTCTAGTAAATAATACTGAAAACATGATCCTTGAGGGCAAGATTACAAAGTTTAGAATTACTTGAATTCTATTACTTCTACTAGAGAGCATTCTAAAACTATAGGATTACTCCTGTGGAACAAGAGAGGTTTCACAATCATACCATCAATTATTTAGCTGGTGTGTATTCTTCCTTGTTACATTATTTGTACTAAGATTTACTTTGCAGAGCCTGCCAAAAGTAGTTTTTACTCTTTTAATATAAACTCAACTTTGAAAATCATTATTTTCAAAAATTGATGTAATTTAGTAAAAATAACATAAATCAAGACTTAGAGAATGCAGAACAAATTTATTCAAATAGCCGAAAAGATATTACAGGTCACAGCATTTTACTTTATTAAATATGAACTCACTTTGTACACTAAATTCCTACATAAATTTATATGGGAACACAATTTGTTCCTTATTATCTGCATTGCATAAAGTTCAGCAGAAGCCTTTGCAAGATCAGGGATTAAAAGACTACGCTTCCCCACATCCCTCACTCCAGTATATCACTGGTGAGTTTAATTTTTATTTTTTTTTTTTCAAATTAAGCTGAAACTCTAGTCCTTGTTCACTGCTAAATTTTGGTAAACTATGCGTTTGCTGCATCAAATACTCCCCTCTGCTTCAGCTAAATATTACTGAGTTCAGTTCTCTCCATCCAGGATATTCAGTCAGGCTTTAAAATAGATTAATGAGTCAAAGTAATGTAAATGTTTTTGAAACAACCACAAGCAATGGAATATTATACATCTTCAGAGCGTGTACAAGTCAATGGACCAACTATTCTGTTACTATGTTCTGACTAAAGCCATTTCAAATAATGATCTGTAGTATCAGTGGTAGTTTAAAGCCATGCTACGTACTGAGGCCAAGATGATGTTTGTAAGGGGTTTATAATAAAAGTTTTGGGCATCAAAAACAAAGGAAAGTACCTCTCAAAAATTATCCACACATTTTAATGGTATTAAAGAATCTTAAAAGTCTAAAAAGCACATTCTTCAACCATATAATTAAAAAAAAGTAAAGAAAAGTAACTCAGAATTCTGAGTCATGATCCCTAACTAACATTTTTTTTCAGTCTGCATTTTATGGCACTTCCTGAAGTGCATTTGTGTTTCCCCCAAAAACACAGAATCCTAGTGTAGAACCCAGCAGAGCATATACTGATTTCACACAGTAATTTCCACAGTAATGTCACAAATTATGTGAGAAGTATAATTTCAGTCTATTGCCCAGGTGGAGCCGAGGAGAGGTAGGTTTATGAAACTGGTGTTTCTCATAACTGATGAATCACCAGGATTAACTTACTTTTTCCACTCAGTTTCTGGAACAAATTTCAGATGAAGATTTTAAAGTTTATAAAGAATGAGTGGTCTTTTCTGCAGACTTCCATAAAGAATGAGAAGTCTTTTCTGCAGATTTGTACACTGGCTTCTGTGCTTAATAAATCAAAACCCTTAAGAATTAAAATATCTCCTGTCTGTTTTCACTGAAGGGTGAGGGAACCTACAGACTAGTGGCACATGGAGAGATCAAGAAAGGCAATAAAAGATCTACAAAAGATTCCGAATCTGAAATGAAATGAGCATAAAATGCCAGATATGGAATGGAGAATGGCAAAAGAAAGGGGTGTTCACTAACAAAGAAGCAGATGGAACAAAATATTAAGTACCCCGTACCTCAGACTTGCCATTGCTGCTCAGGAGAAGAAACAAGCAGGTATGCTGAAGCAGCACCTCTCCCAGCAGCTACAACTTGATTACCACCGCTCATCTTTGCAGAACTCACTGCAGATTTCTAAAGTCCACGCACACAGCGCAGCAGAGCAAGTGTAAAGCCTAGTGCACTCTTCACCGCCTGTCCTCGTCTACTCCCCGTGATTACAAATACCCAGCCAAGTAGAACATTCAAAAACTGGCATGCCTAGCACTTTGCATTGAGTACCGCATTACAGCTATCAACGGTTGCCAGAGAGAAGTCTATTCACAGCAGAGATGTCAGCACCCAGCAGCATCTTTGGCTGAATACAATGGGAGAGAGATACATGCGCTCTTTCATATGTAAAGAGGAGATTCTCTGTAGTACACAGGAATAGCACAGAGCAAGAAGTTTCACAAGGTCATTGCCCTTGCTGCACCTGTTGTAGAAACACATTAAAAACCTGCATATTTTCAGCATTTTTATTTTAGGCATTCTCAGAACCACTGAAATTCACAACACTATTGGAGAATAACCTAGGAAAGCAGCAGGAATTATAAAAACTTTTATTTACTAAACTTCTCCTTTCTATATTGTCATGATCCCAAATTAAGAGAGAAATATTTTATTTCAAACTGGGGTTTTCTTTGCCTCAAAGGTCCCACAGTTCACACATATGCAAAGGAGGCCACAACAGCTGTGTCTCCAAAACCTAGCATTTGGATAGTGGGTATCGCCCAAGTCTGCTCTGTTGGTTGTTGTTTCTTTTTTGGTTTGGGCTTTTTTGTTTAGATGTGGGATAAGTAAGTCTCTCACTCTAATAGAGACTGGAAAAGAGAGTGTTCCAAAGATACGATTTCAAAATAATATCTTCCTATACCCCTTCCTTGCCTTCAACCTGCTTCAAGGTGGATAAAGCATGAGAATTATAGTCACTCACAAGTACTGCTTCGTCTGCACCCCTGGACTGCACTAAGAGTTGCAGCATTCGGGGCAAGAATCTGTCTCACCCATTTCCATACACATTATTCAGGGTCACTGGATGCCTTTGCTTACGATTCTTCTCTAGGGTTTCCTGTCTTCCTCTCTACTACAAAGACATTCCAGGTACCTGCCCATCAACCCCCTTCTTATTACTAACATTGGAAAGTGCTAGCCAAAGCACAAATGCAGACTACTAGGTGCTGAAAATCCCTTGATCAGCTTTCACTGTCCTGAAGTTTTTGGGCTCAGCTGCTCACTTACCTACTCACTACTGCTGCCGTGACAGAACATTACCACAGCACAACCTCAGGTTGCATCTGTGCTTGAGATCAATGAGAGCGACATCAGTCAACAATTCTCCTGACCATTTGCTTTCTAACAGTTGCAATATTTTAAAAAAATCTTATCATCTATGACCGTATGTATCACTGGGAATGGTCAATTTAATGTAACCTGAATATCTCCATGGGGGTAGATTTAGATCTCCATGAGGGTAGATTTAGACTAGACATTAGGAAGAAATTCTTCACTCTGAGGGTGGTGAGGCACTGGAACTGGTTGCCCAGAGATGTTATGGATGCCCCATCCCTGGAAGTGTTCAAGGCCAGGTTGGACGGGGCTTTGAGCATCCTGGTCTAGTGGAAGGTGTCCCTGCCCATGGCAGGGGGGTGGGACTAGATGATCTTTAAGATCTCTTCCAACCCAAACCATTCTAGGATTCTATGATTCTATATGAAAATTCTTGCTCATTCAATTATGTTCCCTTGAAAAAGGCATGCACCCTTCAACATAGACATCTTATCCTAAGGAAGATGCTTAAGGTGCCTGCCATTGCATTTATGTTTACCAGTCAGAAAGGTAAATCTATCATCAGAGCCAGGAACCAATACTGAAAGTGGTAAATCTGCAAGCCGAGGCCAAGACAAAGGCCTGGTCAGAAATCCAAATCATCTTATCCGGTTATTAGAGGTCACTAAGAGGTAAAAAGTGTAATAAGCCCAGAGTACCCCTGTAAGTTTCCTGGCAGCTACTTTTCCCTTCCTCAGAAGAAATTGAGTGGATCTAAACTATATCCTTAAATTTTAAGTTCCAAAGCATGTAATCATCACGGGAGAACCAAGTTTTATCTCTTAAGCCAGGTAATGCTAAAGGCTTTCTGAGGTAACCACCTGCTCTGTCTGTTCTCATTCTGAGCAGGGAATAAAGGGCAAAACTCTCAAGCAGTGCTGAATTTACTTCTGTTTGCTAGCAGCAAGCAGAGAGAACACAAGCCTCTTCTACAAACATTTGCAGTTACCTTATAATTTGCTGGTCAAACAGAGAACCAGACAACAATTTTGACTAGCTGTAAGACCCAGATTATTTTTACCCAGAGTACCTCCAGTGAAACGACTTGGAGTTATTAAGGTTACTTTATATTTAGAACAGAGATCAGAGTCTAATGTAAACAAATTTTGGCTGAAATCTGCTAATTAACCATGTTAAGAAATACAGCAGTAGGAATCTGAATTTGCCCTAATTTGTACCAACAAAACAACCCTGATATCAGCTGCAGAACTTCTAATTTATCTCATGCAATTGATGAGAATCTATCCATATATAGTTCTAACTATATAGTGTAAAAAACCAAGAGATCATTTTGGAATAGTTCCACTTAGCATATAGTACAGATTTAAGCAAAAGGTAAATCTAGTTTTCAGCTCCACACTGGAAATCCTTTTCCACCTATATAGTTCTAATGAAAACACTAATAGAAATTATTCTACAGGGTTTTCGAGAACCAGGGTCTAGCTTTTTACCTAGGCATTTTGCTCTAAGTAGGGCTTGAGACACTATAAACACTCATACTCTCTCTCAAACGGTTTCTTGCACAAAAAAGCAAGCAGATTAAAAAAACAAAACCAAACAACCCAGCCATGAAGATGCTTAGCACTCCCAGCTCATGCTTATTGTAGAAGTAAATGTACAACAGAGCCTGCCACAGAATCAGGCTCTTACACATACAGAACCAGAAATCCAGCTGAGGAAGGTCTGCAGGCTTCAGTGAGGAACACCCATTTATTCCACTTCAGTAAAGGTCTGAAGTTTCACAATAATTTCCATTTGTATCTCTGCTTTGGAGGTTTCTCACATGTTCTCAACACTTTTACTTAACATATTTTTAGAACATGTGAGCTAAGGGCAAAACTACCATAGCTTCAAATACTTAGTACTTGTCCTGAATGAAGTACTACGGCCTGAATGAATAGAATACATCAGAAAAAGTAATTATGGTCTTCCGCAGTACAGTGGTTATTTTTGTCATACTTAAAACCAACTACTGTTTTGCAATAGTGCTTCACACATAATAATTTTGCAAGGAAAAAAATCTGTAAGGTATAGAACAGTAAATTACAGCCTCATGGTGGGGATTAGATGGCATTATTTCAGGTATACTGACAGAAGAATTACTGCTATCCACAGTGGATTCTTACAGGTTAATACACATGTATGAGCCAAACAGAATTTTTATGTGTTGCCTAATTATTAGAATAATTGTGTCAGTGAGTTATTCTTGAGTTCATAAAAGTGTATTATTGAACATGAAATTTTTTATCAACTATATATACTAAATTTAAGACATATATCAAAACAAGCTTCATTTCTACAGTTAAATGTATGTATTTTTTATTAGATTGCAGCAAACAATGTTGGTTTTATTACAGATCTGTATTTTACAAAGCCCCCCCCAAGACTTATTTCTGTAGAAGTAAAAATATATTTGTATCATTTTTGAGAAGATGATTAGCAGGGGGCCCTCACTCTAATCTATACTGTGAATCAATCTCTTAAATCTAGGCAATCCGTTTTTAAATAAAACACAATAAAGTATTTATGTGGTGAAGAGAACTCCCCAAGCAAAATTTGTTTGGGTTTAAAGACTTCTCACACTACATTTATCATGTAGTGTGCTTTCCTTGGCTTTCTAAACCTTTTAACCTATGTCACAATTTAATAATCACTATTTAATAATTATAATCATTCCCTTATTAACTGGGTATTTCTTTTCGTTCTTCTAAGGCACCCTGTAGTTCAAGACAAGGAAATCTCTTTGTTGATTAGTTATTTAAGACCAGCAACAATAACTATGCTGGAAAGAAAGGTGCTTTGAGAGGATTACACAGAGCTAGTTCTCAACAGCACCAAGCGGAGAGAAGCAAATTACAAACCCAAGTACTTCATTGCATGTAACCAAATTGGCTGGTTGAAATGCTAATTGCCTTTCAGCAAAGCTAAAGGCAGACAGGGGACCCTGTGCTTCAGAGAATGACATGCATTTTTTACCCCACTTCTGCACCATTGTCTTGCTGAGAATTATTCAAAATCTATTCATAAAGTTAGCTCTTTTCCTAACCTTTAAAAATGTGGGAAATTTCTAAAGCTCTGACCAATACCTCAGATCTGTTGGTCTGCCAAACCCATAACAGATGGCTGAATTAAGGCCATGTTAAATCCTTAATGAAGCAAAGCTTGAAACAATTCGGAGCAGTAACATATTGGACCAGTCCAGGATAAGTGACTGAGGAGGAGGAAGTTTCTTTTGCCATCTGAAAATGAGAATCATAACTGTACTCTAACTAATAAATCTATACTAGATACAAAATGAGATGACCAAACAAAAGTCTCTTGGTATATAAAAACATATTACTATAACATTCTAGAGGAAATTCTGTCTTCAACTTGCTAAAAAATCCACAAACCCAAAAGCTCCGATCAACATGGAAAGCATCTGCTCTGTTTAATTTTGTCAGAGAAATTTAGCCTGTCATATAAGCCTGTTTAAACAAGTACAATTTTATCTTAATAGCAGCCTTGGTTTGGACTTACAAATTATTTCAGTAAAAGGAATTCAAACAACTTTAACTAGCTTTATAGGAAATATTCATAAGCCAATCTATGAAACAATGTTTTTTATATTTTAAGGATATTTCAGAACTCCCAGTTTCCAAATTCTTTCTGCCAACATCCACAAGTTCTCATGCATGGAGTGAATTCAATCTTTAAAATGTTTATTGACACAAAGTATTTTCCAGTGAGATTATTCGCTCAAAGAGTGACTTCAGCAAGTGAGGCTTTGCAGAAATAGTATCATTTGTGATTCAATAGCGTTTTTCAGAGTAAAAAAAGTTACAGCGAATCCACCTGGAATAAGATAAATGGATTCTTACATTGATCCCTCCTGTCAATCTTTTTTTTTTCTAGGAAACAGTAATATAGCTCCTATTAGATAGACATAATTCTTGAATTTCTGGAATTATGACAAATGCCTACCATCTACAGCAATGGTTCTGTGAGCTTTGATTTGACGATGGAGATGTTATACAGTATCAGAATCTTAATACACATTGAAAGAAGTATTCAAATACTATGTATGCTTATTTCTAGTGAGGAAAAGTGTTCACCGTTATATACAACGACTACACCTAAATCGGCCAGTCTTGTAGAGCTGAAATGCAAGCGCGATTTCTACAAATGAGTAAAACCAATCAATAGGATTACACATGTAAAAATAGTTATGTACGTGATTATATCTCTAGGACGTCAAGGCCCAATACTCCCTGAGCAAAGAATTTCAGCATGTTCTTTGTATTTTCTCTCGCCTACTTACATTTTTGTATTTCTTAGTGAACAACTAAATTGACCCAATACCAAGAACATACTGGAAGAGGCTGGCCAAGAAAGAAAAAAATTAGAGAGCGGGGTTATCCAGCAATAAAATTAAGCTAAATTGCATCAGATATCCTACCTCAAATAATAGCAAGTCAGACATACAGTTTATTGGTTTGATGCTTCAAAAAACACTTTAGGCTAAAAAACTTTGGATGTAGTTGAGGCAAATTTTAATTTTCCCTTTCTTCGAAGTGTGATGCAAGGACATACTTTCCCATCAAGTTTTCAATGAAACATTCTAAAATTAACATTTTTTAAGCTTATAGACCATTGCTACATACTTTAAAAAATACAATAATTAGTAATCACCTCATCATTACCATGTTGTAATTCTGAACAACTATGGTAGTTGTGTAACAATATCAAAGGTGATTTGTAAGTCATCAGTATTTTTCTCCCAAATTGCCATAAATTGTTTGTGCCCCCTGACTGAGATCCTTACAGACCTCTGTAGTGGTATTCTTCTTTAGTGCTATACACTAAAGGTATATGCTTTCACAGCTTTTCCAATAGTTCAGTTTCAGTCATCATATTCATGTGTTAAGTAAAATATGCATCTAAGCATTTGCAGACTTAAGCACTCTTCTTTTTTTTAATGGAATGCCAAAAGTAAATAAAAAAATCTGGAAGACAGTAAGTTTAAATAACAAAATTCCAGGTATATTAGAGGTTTTAATAACAGGTTATGATTTAGACCTGATTCTGAAAATTTCATTCAAATACAGCTCACAACAATTTCCAAGGGAAGGATCGCACTGTAGGTTGGAATGCATAAGGATCAATCTCATTCACTAGTATCAACTCTTTAAAACACATCCAGTATTATTTTTCAGCCTTAAAAATGCTGACAGCACAAATAAACTGCCCAGCACTAGTTCTCACAAAAGCAAATATAATTTTTCCCATTGATTTCCATGTGACCAAGACACAGAACACAATTACAAGCTAATAAGCATGTGCTTCCATTATCGATGTTAATTAGTTCACTCAGATGCAAATTTAGTAAATAACATTGATTTCTTCATGCAAAGCTATTAAAACACAAAAGTGTATTAGAAAGCTAGTAAAGCACAAAACTGTACATTAGAAATCAGTAACAACATAAATATTAGTAGTAACAACAAATTAGAAATTAAAAATAGTACACCCTTGAAATACGTTAGCTTTTACATTATCAAATATTTGGCCATTTCAATTCTAAGCCCAATACGCCACAAAGTATTTTATTTCCTCAGGAACCTGGTTCTCCTTTCCACATGGAAACACTGAATACATTTAGTAGGAGAAAGCTTGTTTTAGGCTTAAGGGACAGATAGACTAAATATATCACATTCTACCTTCAGTTATTAAACTGCCCTCATGGCAGATTCTCAAAACGCTTCATATTAAGCTGAAAGACTCATTGTAGAAGATGCGTGCGAAGTATTATTGGAAAAAACACTTTCGGCTTCTATGTAATGCATAAGGTTTTTTTAAATCACATGTTATTTTACATCTGCACTATAAAGCAATTATAGACTCATTAAAAAACAATGATTGATGTTTGGCAAGCAGTGCCGTATACATTTGATCTTAACTTTATCTGGGCTAGGCAGAGTGAATTATGCAATGTCTTAAAGAGAATCAGCATATCAAAAGCAAGAAGCACGAGCAATATTTCCAATTGTAAGCACTTACATGTCATATTTTAATTATTAACATATTTAAAACTCATTCCTTATGAGATGATGATTTGAAAAATTCATTCTTACTTATAACTCACTCTCCTTTGCAATACACAATGCATACGCAGCTCCTCCACTTCTTTTATTTTCACCTAATTTAAACAGCCAAATTAACGTTTTGTGCATTTTTGAGAGTTAAAAATTGCCAGCTAGGACACTTCAGACTGAGTTTCATCCTGATATGATGCCCTGAGAAAAGGATTTTCCATCGGAAAGACTATTGTCTCCACCTGCCCTGCTCTGCAGAGCAGAAAGAGGAGCTGCTGGAACAACAGAAACCTTAGCAGACTCTTACTATCCAGCAGCCCCTGATGGGTGAGCGACACGCTCGCTGTCTGCCGCTGCTTAAACCCTGTCCCTGCTGCAACAGGTGCTGCTGGCAGAACCCTCGAGATGGACAGTGAACATCTCCGCAGCCGATACAGGATGCTTCCAAAGCAACAACCACCTCAAACAGAGAGAGAACAAACCTACCTAGACCCGGGGACATGGACATTCGCGTCTTCTGGACTCAGCCAGCCGCCTGCACGCTCTCTGTCACTCACGCATTATGCATTCCCCTCTCCTACTCCTCCCTCCGCTCCGCGCAGCGTCCAGCACTCTCCTCCCTCTCCTGACTCCTGCTGCCTTCCCACTGCTGTGGAGATACAAGGGGGTGGGATAGAAGAGGACAAAATTTTTTCAAACCCCAGCAATTTCCCCGGCGCTGCTGTAGTTGAGATAGAGCTAGCCCCTCCAGTCACTGCCTCAGCAGTTCTTCCTCTTAGCTAGGACTGCACTCTTTTATTACTGGAGGCAGCAAAACTGGCAGGTTTTATTACTGAATTATGAAACATTCTGGATTCAAGTCCTGGGCTTCACCAGGACATGCAGCTCATCTTAATTCACAGCTATTCAGTGCTCAGCAGGGAGAAACAGTTTCCAATTAAATATATCAAGAGTTCTGGACTCAGTAATTTCTCTAACTAATATTGAATTCACATTTTATGGTCACCACCATTCCAAGCAGATCCTGAGCCCCAGCAGAGATACAAAGACACAAAGGCGGCACTCAGATCTTGCCAGTGTTGGGCCCCAAGCTCCCCAATTCCCCCATTTAATAGTAAACAAGTGTCAAAATTCCTACTTATCCAATAGATGTTGATGCATCTAAGTCCCAAAACATAGAAAATACTGAATTTTGATGGAATTTCACTTAGTCCCATTTACACAATCTTCACTATATTTCCAGAACCTGTGAGATAGCTACTAGATCTTAAAAAGTGGAAATGCTATTGCAAACGAATGCAGCAGCAGCAACACAATTTCGTGTAGCCCAATCCAGTCAGATCCATTAACACTCCCACACTCCCTGCATCCCTCATACAAATGGAAACCATTCTATCAAATTTTAAAAAAGCATTGATTCCAACTCCAAGGAAATCCAACTGCCAATACATTCCTAGTCTACAGCAGTACACAACCACATACCAGATACTTTGAGCTTTCTGGATCCTGTCTTTTTTTTTGTCCCAAATCCTCAGACTGTTCCATCAAAACAGTACTCCTAAGTAGCTCAAAGAATCATGCCTCTGACACAACTCGGTGCAAAAGCCATGTAACAACCAACATGCACCTAACGTGAAACTTGACAGATGCGTTTTTCAAAATCTCATATTGCTTATTAGTATTGAATACGCAGAATCTATTGTAAATGCCTATTTTAATACATATTAGCATATAAGTATTTAGAAACAAATCCAAATATAACTCTAGCCTAATTTTAGATATTAATAATCACAGTTTTATTTCACAGACAGCGCATTTACAAAAAGGGCGGAAGGAAATGTTAAGCACAAAATAGGATTCTGTCCTGAATGACTGATTTTTACTTGTGCTATAGTTTACTGAGAAGTCATGCATTTCAAATGAGCTTCCTTTGCTTTGTTCTTAATTTATTTGGAGCATATGGGAAAAGCAATCACAGTGATAGAAATCCCGGAGAGAGGAAGCACTGATTCTGCTAAGGCTAATATAATCTTTGCATAGAAGGAAGGAATACAGCACAGAAGCATTAGGGCCAATAAAATGACAGGATCTAGAAGACTCTATGCCTTCTGATGTCATTAGCCTGGTCACTACATCAACACTGTGTTGAGTTATGGTAATCACAATTCGGGAATAATGTCAACAAACAGGGAAAAGGCAAAGAAGATGCTAGAGAATGATGAAATGTTTGAAAAATCGCTTAGTAGAAGACTCAAAGACCTCAAGAAGTATTTTGGTTATAAAAGTAAAAGCAATGCTTCAAAGTAGAAAGTATTCCACCTAACATCAGCTACCCAGTCTAACCTAGTCACATGGTAGGGTGGGATGAACTCCCTCCAAGAACTGCTTATTTCTCTCCTCTGACTAAACAGGGAGTCCAAATGACTATCGTAGACTACCGCCTAACTTTTGGATAATGACATTAGGTTAATGTCAGGTAAAATGAATCTCTGGTTTACTCTGTATACAGCTACAGAGAAAATGAACGTTGATGAATTAAAATCTGCAGCATAACAGATAAAGGCATAGATGATCTAATATGCAGATACAAAAGTAGAAATTAATAATCAGAATAAACTCCAGTTCTTAGGAGTGAAGGAAACAATCTACTCGAATGATTCACCAAACATTATAATAAAATATATCTTTTTTAAAAAAATACAAGTGGGTTTTTTTTCTTCTACAAAGCTATGCTGTGCACCTAAAAGGAATTCAGGTAGATGTGTATGATAATCTGTGTCTGATCACTTCTCACAGTAGTCCACCTGGGTTTATTTATGAATATATTTTTTGATCGATACTTTATTATGCATTGCTCCCATGCACCAGCTCCAGTTCTTCTGTACTGAAAAGAGAGCAAGAAGCAGTCCTTCAAAGGCCCATACTACTGGCTGCCAAATTTTGCATTAGACAGAACTTAATCTGTGAGCGTGAGAGATAAGCAGTATATTTTTCAATACCATACTATTATTTCAATACCGTATCCTATCTCAGCCTCACAGTCTAGATCCCATATTGTTTTCCCGCTCTGTGTTGTGGTTTAACCCCAGTCTGCAACTCAGGCCCCCCCAGCCGCTCGCTTGCTCCCCCCCAGTGGGATGGGGGAGAGAATTGGAAGGGTAAAAGTGAGAAAACTCGTGGGCTGAGATAAAGACAGGTTAATAGGGAAAGCAAAAGCCACGCACACAAGCAAAGCAAAACAAGGAATTCCTTCACTCCTTCCCATGGGCAGGCAGGGGTTCAGCCATCTCCAGGAAAGCAGGGCTCCAGCACGCCTAACGGTGACTTGGGAAGACAAACGCCATCACTCCGAATGTCCCCCCTTCCTTCTTCTTCCCCCAGCTCTATATGCTGAGCATGATGCCATATGGTATGGAACAGCCCTTTGCGCAGTTTGGATCAACTGTCCTGGCTGTGCCCCCTCCCAGCTTCCCGAGCGCCCGGCAGAGCATGGGAAGCTGAAAAGTCCTTGACTAGTGCAAACATTACTTAGCAACAACTAAACCATCCCTGTGTTATCAACACTGTTTTCAGCACAAATCCAAAACACAGCCCAATACCAGCCACTATGAAGAAATCTAACTCTATCCCAGCCAAAATCAGCATACTCTGGATCAACAGGTGGAAAGGATACTTGAGGTGTAAGATTCTTTTTATCTTCTATTCTATAATGTTGTTTCAGCTTATATAAATTACTTTATGTTGTCCTTCTGTCGTCCAGTTTCCATGGGAAGTTTGGCTCCCACCAACAGCTATCAAGCTGCTCAGTACCAGAGGGGCTGCCTTAATAGTCATCAGTTCTCAATTACAGCAGACCTGAGCACATTAAATGTTGCTAATTACTGAGATAGAAAAGAAATGAAGAGCGAGAACTCACACTTGGGCTTGCTAATTCACGTGGCTACATTCATAGAGTCTTTCAACAAAACTGCATTCAGATCCAAAATGACTGTAGCTTTTGCTACCCTCTCCCACTCAACACGCGGTACTCCATGTTTTCTCTCAAACCCTGAGGATTTCCTGATTACCTTTTTTCATTTTCATCATACCACTCCAGAGACCTGCGCTTCCCTTTGTTACACGCAAGGATGAGACACAGCTCCCATGGGATTTTGTCCATGGTGGTCCTCAACCAGCTGGAAGGTTGTTGGTGATTGACATGGGACACTCCATATGCACTTTTAAGAACTCAGCATGCTGCCCACACAGCACTTTCACCCCTTACAAATGTCAGGGATAAACAATCAGGCCTGGTATTGGACCTACAATAGATCTGGCATTGCACAGAACTATGCCTCCAGGTCAGCCTTAACTTCTCTTTTCAATAAAAGCAGTAAATAAGGTGTACTAAGTACACCCCTCAATTCTTCATTTGTTTGGATTTCCTTTGTTTTGAATTCATTAAAACTCTGCAAGTTAAAAATGGCTCTGCTGCAAGTAAACCAATATTGAAAGCAGCAGCGATAGAATCAATGGACTCCAGTTTGTTTGTTTGTTTTGAAATCCTGCCTTTTCCCTTTATTGGCATCATCTGAAAGGAAAGACCAGAGAAGAGGGAGTTAGAAGAAGAAACAAATCCCTGAGAAGGAAAGCAGGACTTAAAGGAGCAAGAAGAAAAAAAATCCAAAGGGCTTCAGAAGGGAGTATTTTCTCTTCTTGTTTACATTTTTGTTTCCGTTAAGGAAGATTTTTATGTTGTATGAAGGCTATTTGGTTTTCAATCAGGTATTGCAATCTTAATCTACTAATATTAGAAAGCAAAAGTAAATGCTGATAATAAAATTTTCTGAATACCCATAAATGCCACTAAAATTGAGATTTGTTTTCACCTGCGGCATCCAAGCGTCAAAATTCTGGGCTAAGCACTTATTCGGATGCAAGTAGCAAGCAGGAAAATACTGAGAGGTTTGAAATTTCAGTCCTGCTTAGATTTCCACATTGCTCTATCCATCACCTTTTCTGGTACTTCAGCTGAAGCAGATTGAACTACTCAGAATGAGGAACACTAAGCATGTGCATAGCTCTTTCATAACTCAATCCTTAATTAAAGTACACCGGACACGAGTTAGCTTTACGTCTTTCCTGTTTATTAATGCAACACTTCCAATACGACACAACACTTCAAAACCACGTAACATACGTCAGACACTGTTCTGATTAGTTCTAGTGTATAGGCAGAATACTGAGGCTGATCTTGCTTCTCTCTTCACAGAGTAATCAACAAGATACAGATGATTTTCTCACAAGAAATTCACTTGGTGGTTGGTTGTTTTTTTTTTTTGAAAAGTGGATTTTCTTTGAATGATGGTCCGTGGTGGTGAGGACTTCTGCAAGAGAGACCATTTTTAAGAACATTATAGACCACCACAACCACTTATATTCTTCCCTGTGCAGCTGTAGTTTGATATTTGATTCCATATAGATACTTGTTTGCTTGGCTGTTGTCTAGGATGCATTCCCCGTGTCTTCTTATTATTTCTTAATGTGATTCACGCTGGGGAGCAGATCTAACTGGCAGTGTTGAAAGAAACAGCAGCTAGAACTACAGAACGTGACTTTGGCAGCACAGGCTTCAGGGAACTCTGCTAAAGTCATGCGTTGAAAGAGGGCAGGACCGACCAAGACTCATGCCAAAGAAGCGTGCTCACCTCAGAGCCTGACTAGTCTGTCTTACCAGGCTTCTGACCGCTATCCCATAGCAGCTTATGATCAAGCTTGTGTCGTCTGTTCTTCAAAATGTGAAATTAGGTTTCTCATCACTTTCCAGTTGCTATCTAGCTGCACTCTATGGGGACTTCTATCCAGCTACCCCATGCCAAAGAAATGCACAACCACTATCAGGTATCACCCGATGCCTCTTCAGTAGTGCTGGGTACTTGCACTGCTCTCTTTCCTGAACTGCTCCACATCCTTCTTGACAGGCTGGGAATGCTTTAATATTAAAATCTTGATTTTTACTGTGCAGTTTCCTGATGAATAAACAAACATATGCACGAAAGAGCACAAAGTAGACAAATACAAACAGTACTAATAATCTGAGGAGACTGAATGACAAAATTTGAGTATTCTGCTTCTGACCCAGGGGTTTATGCCAGACTGACTGATGTGCTGATGGATGTAGATAAATTTAGGTTTTGATCCTCTATTTTTCAGAGATGTTCAGGATGTAAGAAACTGAAAAGTGAGAACTTCCAAGCAGATTGTGCTCTTTTTGATGGACAAACATTCATTTGTTTATGCTTCCTGTGATCAACTTGGGAAACTTCAGCCTTTTTACTGTACAGCTCCTTATTTGTATAGTGATAAAGCATACCGATATTAATATTTTAAATGAGCTTTCAACTGAAAAAATGGAAGTATTCCTATTATCAGGAAAAAAGTAAATGTTCCCTGGCATCTGCTCATGGGAGGTAGATATATTTTAACACACATTAAAGCAGAAATGCTATTCATATAATCATAACCTTTTTATTAGTAAATTTAGCTACACATTTCACAAGACTTTCACAAAAAATGAGATGACTTTTGGAAAATGTTAATTTAAATACATTGAAGTGTAAAAAACTGAACAAATTAATAAGAAAATAATTTCTTTGTTTCAACTTACTGCATCTCAGATTCAGTTGATCAAGTTCCAGCATGTAATTTTGACACAATTTCTGTCATTTTGTGTCATAATAATGACACAAAAAGAATGCCATCTCTGAAGAGATGGTTTGGTCTTACAACATTCAGTTGCTCCTTTCAAACCACAGTGGATGCTTACTGGCTTGTAGGTCACATGGAGAAACAGCAAGATGAGAACTTGCCAAGAATTGTCTGCCTGCTCCTCTTGTGCAGTTATTGTTGCTAAACAAAATTGCAGTCTTGTTTCTTCCAACCAAGTGTGTCCAGCTCTTCATTTACAGCATGTCACTGACAATGTAGATAGTATACAGCAAATCAGAAGCTTTCTCATAAATCAAATTACTGAAAACATGCAACTTCAAAGCATGTCAAGCACTAGACTGTAAATTCAAAAAGAACACTTACCAAAAGTGCATTTTTCTGAAGGTAAAACATAATAAAAATATTAAAAACTCTCCATAATCTCTTGCATCTAGATTGCTCTTAATTTCAAAGTCCTCAAAAAGTATTTCAGACTAATAAAGATAAAAGCAAAAGGGTTCCAGCTCCTGCATACAATTTCACTTGCTTTCCCAATTCACAGATAGGTATCTTGTTTGATTCCTTTTGAATGAGGAAAAACACTACTTGGAAACACAAATAACTTATGTTTTTCAACTTAAGAGTTGACTCTTCTCTTCCTGAAATTCTTTAAGTGAAACACTGAAGTGTTTACTCATTTGTTGCTTACTTTTCCCCCTTGAGATCAAAGAAATATCACTTGAGTAAATGTGAAATTAAGTACCCACAATAAATGTAAGCTTTCAATGAAAGCTGTAAAGCCAGAATTTCTGTCTCAGAAGTAAGTATCCTCCATGTTTATGAATTTATTTTCCTGGCTGTGGGGAACCCTGGCATCCATCCTTGCTGTAAAATTGTGTCTACAAAGGGGCTCTGGAACATCTCAGCATTCTGATGCTGAGACAGTGATCCTGGGGACTCTCAGCCACATAGAGAGGAAAAAAAAACCCTAAGAGTTACTAATACAGAGGATAGAACATGCTCTTTTCAGAGCCGGTCTGCAAGGGAAAAAGATGCCTCTACTCTCGACACATCTGTTTTCAGTTTGCTCAGGACACTTTGTCCTGAACAAAATCTAAGGCCTTCAGGATTTCCTTCTCTTAATGTAATGCTTGATCAGCAACATTTTTCAGCTAATGAAATAACTGTACGCCATTACTTTTTATTAATTTCTTAAATGTGACATCTCTGAAGTTACATGTTTATTGTCTCCCTCTTCCCTGTGACATCTGAAATTTAAGTACATTAGGTGCAAGGAGATGGAAAATCAAACTGCTTGGTTATGTTATACCGCAAAGCACCCTAAAACAACTGCACATAGAAGTTCTATATTTGATTTATTATTCATTATCTAGGTATTGCAGAAGCCCACCTTGATGTAGTAACATCACCTGATATAAAAATATTCCTAGAAAAACATAACCCATGTAACACTACTATGAAACACACTTTCACATAGCCTTTTAGTTTATGGCATTGCAAATCAAAAGCGAGAGGTGGTTCAGACAAGAAATAAAAATGTTCCATGAGAAAGTGATATATGAAGGAGAAAGTACTGAAATCCATTATTAGGGTATACAGTATAAATCAATAAAACCCTTAAAAATCTGTATAAGATCAGCTAACTTGATCCTTTAAAGTTGTTTCCAGTTTATGCCCACCATGTGTGGTGCTTCCCTGTGGTTTGTTATTTTACTTCAATGGCAGAGGGAGGAAACCAACAAAGCTCAGTAACCATACTGCATAGCACAATGTAACCATGGAAGCATTTGTCCACTTGTCAGAGCCTCTCCAGAACGATTCAGCCATTCATTTCATTGAATCAATATTGAAGCTTTTAAGATTTATTACTTGAGGGTGGAGGAAAACTAATAAAACAAATTCCTTGTTGCTTCCCATTAAACACATCTTGTCACAGTAGGCATATTAATACCTTGTAAACACTTTACTGATGTCATGTGGGCTATGTTACTGTCTCTCCTTATGGAGGGATTACTCGTAATGTATTTGCATTAACATGCCTGATACTCATTGAAAGAACTTAAAGGTTTCTGACACATTCTGCTGTCCCGTATAGAAGCTGAATCGAATAGAAAGACAAAAGTTGTAAGAAAACAGGGGTGGAGGGAATCTGTTTTAAAATTCATGAAAATGCTCCCATCAAAGAGTTTCTGTCTACTAGATCACTCTCTTATTTATGTCATAAACTGGACATTGTAATCCTACTTTAAATGCTTGAAAAAGTTGGACAGGATGATTTATTTTACAAGTACTTTCATATTTGTTAAAATATGCTATTGTTATCTAAAAACAACAAAGATAAAGGCAAAACTGAAACCACTATGTTTTGTATGAAAAACAACCATTTCTTAAGCTCTACACTGATATTCTAGATTACAGATAGATATAGTACATGACAAATTTTTCTTTTTTTTTAAATCAACTTTATACTGAAAATTTGAAAGAAAGAATAGCAAGATGTTGACAATTACAGTACGATTACTAATATCAGAAGCAGAGAGTATTAATTCAACAGTTGAATTTACACTTGCATGCCATTATAGGTGAAAATCAAAGGCACCTGAAATACATATTTCAAATATTTATCAATACAGCAGGCTGTGAATGCCATACCTGCTCATATATTAAAAGCTTTTCAAGACTATGAACCAGATCCTTTACCATGAGATAGTCTCCCTGCTCCTGCTCCCACTCCATTCTACTATTCCCTCTCCCTTTTGTAAAAACTGCTCCACATACCCCACCATTCCAGACGTGAGGAGCTTAACACAAAGGATTAAAGTAATGCTAGGATATTCCAGACAACTCCCTCGCTCGCCCATAGGCCTCTCTTCATGTGGGAAGAACAGTAGAAGGGTGGAAGAAGAGGCCGCACAGTTGATGGGGTTGTATGGGTGTATTGGGGTCTGCATAAGGGCACTTTCTCACTCAGTGGAATGACATCAAAGGACTGTTTGACAGTGAAAGCTTTTCTCAGCTGTAGCTGTAGGTAGCTGTGTACCACTGTAGAACACATCTGCAGTAAAAACCCGTGTGCCAGTGGGCTTGTAACCAAGGAAAGGTCTGTATCAATGAAGATGCAACCATACCTCGATAGCTGTGCCACCAGTAAGGGCAAATTATCTGTACCAAGGAGGCCAAAGAAAGCTTCTGCCACAGCTGAAATGCCAATGCTTAAAAAATACCATATAACATTCAACTCCTTCCTCTGGGGAGAAAACTATCAAAATCCTTAAGCTTTTTATTTCCAAAATTAAGAAGAAGAGTTTACTAGAGTGATAAAAAGTCAGTATTCTGCAATCAAAAAAAAATTTGAATAAGCATGCATCTTGGTGCAATAGTATAGTAAAAATTCAATCAGAAACAAAATAAAAAATAAATCAGTATAAAATTATGGAAAAGGGAACTAGGGAGCAGACGTTAAATTACACTGTATAAATTATAGAAGATTAAAGACATAAGGGAAAACCACTTGGTTGGCAAGACAATGACAAGTTTAATAACTGTATTTTAAATGTCCGGAACAATCAATTCCAAAGATACAAAAGGAAGTTTAGACTATAAATGCAGCCTGACAGCAAACCTAGCCAAAATAACATAAAGGCTGATATGGGATTTCACTTATAAAGAGATAAAAGAAATTAATGGAATAAATATGTGATCTTATACAGATCGTGCAATTTGGTTTAATTCTGCAAGATTATAAATTTGAATGACAGCAGTTGTGCTGGTATAACAGAACTGAAGAGTTGGAGGACTTACTTTTTAACATTAAAATTTTTTCACATTACCATATGGTAAAGACACAGTGCTATGCTAGTAAGCAGTGCAATGCTGTAAAATGGGTTAAAACCTAGCTGGTAGATCTCAAAAAGCATTCTCCAGTAAGAGATTATGAACAAAATATAAATTTCATTATAAACAAATGAAAATACTTCTATTATGTAGTTCAACAAGGGTTACAAATAGATCTGCTGCTCTTCAACACTCTGTCCCTGTAAATACAAAAATCACAACTAGATGTTTGTGGTGTCAATATTAGCAGAAAGGAAATGACAGTATTACAGTGATATGGCTCATCTGGTCAGCTGGTTCCATTAAAACAAGTCATGTTAACACTGCTGAATACCTTCAAAGCTAAAATATAGTTTATACCTTACAAATGATCTTCTGGATCATTTTCATCTGAAGAAACTCTAGCAGAGAAGCAGCTCACCATAAGTGCCCAATGTGATGCTGTGACTGGGAAAAAAAACAGAGTTAGTGTCATCTTCAGATACATCAACAGTAGATTAGTGACAAGTACTTGGGGTGGGGGAACCATTTACCTTTGTATGTAGCCCTAATGGGGTGGATATTTGAAACTGCACAAAGATCTGGTGTCCACATTTTAAAAACAATGCTGAAACCCACAGATGCAAACAAATCAAATTCCCCAAAACCGGGAGCTAGAGAAAGCAGAGAGCAAAAGTTAACAAGTTCTGAATGTTTAATTCATTAAAAAAAAAAATTAGGAAAAGACTACTGTGCGAAAATTCCCTCAGAGAAAAAACAAGATGAGCACTGATAGGGTTCTTTAATTTACTGAGGGGAAACATCAAAAAGTAACAGCTATTCCTGGACTTAACTACAGATTCATCTAGCTAAAACTGGAAGGAATCTATGACAAACTTTAAAAAAAAAAAAAGAACTTCAGTTATCACACTACAGAAACTCTTATTAATCAGTACAGGTATACAAATAGGAATTCAGAATCTTACAGAAAAATCCGTCTGTGGATAATTTGAAATAAATTTTCAAGAGTCTATACTCCATTTTTGCATACTGTCTTTACTGTAACTGAATGGTTTCACTGGTAGATTTTCTTATTCAGAGGATACCTGAGCTGAGCAAAGTAAAACGTAAAACAGAAGCAAATATGCAGTTCATTACAGATTTTTGAAAACTAAATATCAAACAACCAATGCACCCTACTGGCTGTGTTATGGAAGGTACACAGCATATTTCTATTATGAATATATATTAAATTTAAACAAAATTAATTAAAAACTAACCAATTCATGTTGAGTAGCCAAAGGGAAGGAGCAAATACATGAAATACGAAATCAGGAAATAAGTCCCAATCCAAAGACAAATTTTCATTTATTCTCATTAAAACCATAACAATACTAAATTAAACAATTAAATTTTGTGGTCATTTTTAACCCATTTTAGAGAGAAAATGTTGGAATCTTGCTAACTAAAAAAGGTTTCTGCTAGTTTTGAGGATCAAGGCCCAGATTATAATACTTATAGTTAAACGTATGCACGCAAATATTTCCACTGGAGAAGAGACTACTCTGCAAGTGCCTGCAGATTTAGCATTATTTGCTTCCTGCGTACTTTTGTAGTTCTTAAATAGCTCCTCTTACCACACCTTGCACATCTTGCAGTCAGACACTGCTTAGTAACTGCACACTTCATTTGGACTCCATTGGAGCTGCAGCTCTACCTTGACATTGCTATTTCCTACAATTTTAGTACCATTCCCAAGTACCAAGCAGGGAAGCAGAGACAAAGACTGTATATTTATTTCTGTGTGAATCTTTTAATGGTAAGTCATAGCTTATCACATCATTCAAGCAATTAAAATGTACATTTAGATACCTGGCACTAGCTGTCTAAATGTAAGTCTAGCCCCACGGTCCCGAATCACAGAATAACTTAGAGTTACAAAAACAGTGGTGGCACATGACAGGGGTGTAATTTCCAGACAGAAAGAATATTTTTTTTTTTAATTAAAAATCACTAACAAGTTTTATCAGCCCTCCAACATTTCCTTTACAGTTCCTTTCTAATAATTCTTTAAGATCTTTTTAATATTCCTGTCTGTATACTTAACTTCCTAGCTCTGACCAAGCCACACTAGCTATAACATGACCAAGGGGAATGTGGTAGAGATCCCTGCAGTTGCTCTTGGAACGCCACAGAGTGATTAACACTGACCTTGTTGCTCATTGAGAATGCACTATTAGGATATGCAAAGTAACTTACACGGGGATGGAGAAAGGCTGTATTCCCATTAGCATTCATGGGAGCTATGCAGCTACAGTCTTGTTCATCAAGTTTGGAATATACCCTTTTGTTATTGATGGGAAAATGTCACTAGTTACAAATGGTTACACACAGGGGTGTAGCAGGGTCAAAGCAAACTCCAATACTTTCTTTCCCCCTCTAAGGCAGAGTGCTGCTTCAGCAGTTCTTTTTTGACCTGATGGTACACCTCTTTAGATAAAAGAAATGGTGAAATTCCCTGCCCTGACCTCTTCTGCAGCCTTACCACCCAAAGATTAAAGAAAACTTCCAAAAGGATATGCCATTAGTGGTGTATGATGGGACAATCATCAGACAGCGCTGTAGGCATCGCTGCGTATGAAGTCTGCCTTCAAACTCCTCTCCAGGTCCACCCACAGCTCTGACGGGTCTCATAAAACAGTCTTTCAACAGCATGAATAGGGTCTGAGTCATCAGTTTCCCAGCTACAGACAACTACAGTTGCTTCATTTCTATTACTGAAAGCTTCCTTTAAAAACCAAAACAAAACTGGTTGGTGCTGCAGATATTCTTTGCCAGATGTGGCATGACACCTCTTAATAGATGGAATTCTCATTCATTAAGTTATAATTACTTTTCACCAACTTGAGATCCCACGAGAAAACTTAGGGTTTATGGGAAATTAATTCAATTTTGTTACCTTGAATATTGCTCTTGCTGGAAATACAGTTGGTGGAAGATTCAATCTACTTGCATTTTGCCATCCCCAGAAACACATAAAATCATTCTGGGACCCCTACAAGTATGTTCACACATTTGTCATGTAATCTGACAACCCAAGCTCGTCTTTGTTGTATAGCGGCTTCTATGTAGGGCTGTATCTAAGGCCTTCAGTGCTGCTGTGTTAATTAGCACAAGCTGTGCATCTGACCCATGATAAAAATAGCAGGCTTATTTCTGAGCAGCCTTTGATTGGGAAGATGCTATGAAATATTCTGAAGAAAAGAAAATATCCCTAGTTAGGCTCCAAATGGTTTAGAAATAGTCTCCTGACTTGTAAGAAACTTTGGTTTGAGAGCATTCCAATCACACTTGGCATCTACAGCAATATTTTAACAAATACAGAATACGAAAGCCTGAAAAATAGCTTCTACTAACTGTGCCCAACCTCCTGCTGGAAGGAAATCCTGTTTACACAGTAGTACTCTTCCATGCTTCTCTGCAAAGGGCAGTAATCAGGCCTGCCTAATGTGGCCAGCTCGTATTTTATGCTTACTGCTGACTTCTGAGAATATTTACATTCTTTCACGCAAACTTTCTCTTACTTACAACACAGAAATTCTATGCTCCAGACAGAACACCTATGCCGAAATGTATTGCTTTTCTTGTTGATGCTATTTGGCTAGGGAGTACCTAGACAACCTGCGGAATACTTTAATTTTACCCAATCCATCCCTCATCCATAATAGAGCACTGTTTTAAGGTAGATACTGAAATATATGTATTTTGTCTTTAAAATAAGCTGAGACACAAGAACACACTGCACCTTGATAGCTTATTTTACAATTCCTGGAAATGCAGCTTCAATCTTTTCCAACTTCTGTGGGTGTGAAGTGTGACACTCAATAGAGCTACACAATCGTTAGCTCTTACGTTTACGTCTTGAGACTCAAGTAATTTAGTTTTCAAACCTAAAGTCATAAAAGAATTCTGCTTTTGTTAATGCCAAAGCACATTTCTAACCTCTTCGGTTGTTCAGCAAAGCCTGAAAACATCATATAACAAAAGCTCAAAGATAAAAGGCAAGGAAACGCCTTATTTAAAATTACTTTCTTTTTTTTAAGATTAATCTGTTACAGAACCAGACTCGCAACCACATTTGTCTTCAGCCACAATGCAATCATTTGTTCTAATATAATCAGCCTAATCTTAGAGCTGACAGCTTTTCTAAGAAATACTGTACTTGTTCCTGCTGTAATCAAAAACTTCCTTCTAAGGCTGTGTCAGAAGGAACCCACACTTGATTACACTTACTAGTTAGACTAGGAAGTCTTCCTATGACTGCCTATGGCCTCAGCAACTGCAACAGCTGCTGACAGTTAATAGTGAAAATTACCCTGTCGGGGAAGGAAAGCTGAAATATCTACAGGGCTTAATTTATGGTTTCTCTCTTGTGAAAATATACATCAGCATGGGCTCAACACCTGTGTCACTGCAGCACCAGTCCTGAGCGGGGGGGGGGGGGGGAAGGCCCGAGGGGATACAAAGAAACTGCCTGGCAACTTCTGAGCGAGCAGCAACGCAGCAAGAGCCAGGCAGGACCAAAAAGCACGCAGACTTTGGAGAGGAGCTGCGACCTGCTAGAGGCAAAAAGCGCTCTTAGAGGAATTCTCTTACTGGCCCAAAAACACGTCAGCTTTGTCCCTGAGCAGCCTCCATTCCTCCAGAAACAGGGTCAGTCAGAACGATGTATGAAAAGACGAAGCTCACGGGCGGGCTCCGCACGCCCACCTGCTCTCAACGCGCCTCTCCTCGGCCCTGCTCGGAGCCTCTGTGCCACCCCGGGCGCCGGCGGGGACAGCCCGGCGCCCGCCACACGGAGCCAAGGGCCCGCCGCTGGAGGCCGGGCGGCCGCCGCAGCCTGCCGCCGAGGGGGGGTTCCCTCACAGCCCCGCGGAGAGCGGGGCCGGAGCGCTCCTCTCCTTGCCTTTTGCGCTCCTGTGCCCCTCGCCGTCGGACACGGGCGGTTCAGGGCGGGGAGAGAGCTTCACCGCCCGGCCCCCGAGCACGCCGCCTCGGCCTCCAGCGCCGAGCCGCTGAGTTCCCTCACCCGAGGCGGCGACGGCCGGGTCACAGCGCCGCGGCACGCCTCCCCACGCCGGCGAAGGGGAACGCTCCCCGCAGGTGCCGAGCGGGGCCCCCCAGCAAGGCGAGGCGGCAGCCCCGCTGAGGGCACCCCCTGAGGGCCGCTGCCCGCCCGCCCTCCCGCCGGCGGCAGCGCCTGGAGGAGACGCGCGGGCCCTTTAAGGGCGGGCGCGCGGCCGGCGCTGGGGGCGGGGCGGCGCTGTGGACGTGGCGGGGCGGCCGCCATTGCGGTCGCCATGAGGAGCGGCGGCAGGTAGGGCCGCTGCCCGGGGCGGGGCGGGGCGGAGCGGAGCGCGGCGGGGCGGGGCGGGGCGGGGCGGCGGGGCCGGCCGTCGCCTGGCCGTGAGGGAGCGGGGCGGCGGTGTGGGGATCCCCGGCGGAGGGCGCCACGCCTGCGGTCTGTTCCACAGAGCCACCCGCGGAGAATGGCCGGCAGAGGCGCCGGCTGCGGCCTGCAGCCGCCGGCCGTAGCGCAGCCGCCCGTCAGCGGTCACCTGTACCCCTTCGTGAGCGCTGCGGGCGCGGAGAGCGAGGGGCCGGAGGAGGAGGGCGAGGTGTCGGAGCTGCGGCCGCGGGGCAGGGAGAAGGTCCGGAGGAGCGCGTCGAGGGACCGGCTGGACGATATCGTCCTGCTGACGAAGGATATCCAGGAAGGGGACACGCTGAACGCGATCGCGCTTCAGTATTGCTGCTCGGTAAGTCCGCAGGCGCTTACCGCTTCTTCCTTCGGCCGGGCGGCGGTAGCAGCCGAGGGCCGGCCGTGCCGCGGCGTGGGGCTGAGGCACGGCTCGGTGCGGGCCGCGGCTCTGCCGGGGAGCTGTGCTGGCCCCTCGGTGGGCCGGGTTAACGCGGCTGTTACCGTCCTGCACGGAGGCATCGGGAACGCCTTGCGCTGTAGAAGTAGAAAATGACGGCAGCGTTAGCGTAACAGCGCAGAGTATGCCGGAGTTCCGGTTCCATAGGCTTTTTCACTGAAAGCTAATGTAAGCGTAAGAAGCAAATGTATGGTTTTGCTTGTGGCGGTGTCTCTCAAAGCGTACACGTTATAGTAAAAGTTACACACTCACACGCGGGCGCTTGTACGAGCGCCGTCTTCGCTGTCAGAGTCGGTGATGAGGAGGGTATTGCTGACCAGCTTCAGGGTTTGTGCGGAGCCATAATTCCATTAAGGGAGGGGAAGAAAAACCCCACTGTAGTTTTCTTTTAAATTCTGCGAAGTTGCCTAAACATTTATCAGCGCGAGCATGTTGTACCGTTGGGAGCTCTCGGCTCACATGCCCCGAGCGTTCCCTTCTGGTGCTCAGACCTCCGTCCTGCTCCTAGCAAAGACTTTTTAAATGAGTCTGGTGAATGTCCTTCCTACCGAGCACCCTTGTCTGGCCAGCACTAACTACGGCAGGGACTTCTGTCTGGGTTTATGGTAGCCTTTGCGTGTATCCAGTCTTAACAGGAAACCAGCTGTGCGTATTGGTGGACTGACTGCTAACTGTGCAGTTTTCAAGAGGTCAAATTCGAAATCCATATTTACAGAAGTCTTGCTGTCATCTAATTATTCAGACAGAAACAGAATTAGGGGCCTCCTGTCGCGAGCTTAGGTACCAAAGTCTTGACATAACTATTTCATCATCATGACAGACCTTAGCCTCATTAACCAATTCTTGGCTTCAGAACCCACCACAATTAGGCATTTTGAGCAGGCTTACTAGATCAGGCCTCAAATAAGAAATAAAAAACTGAGTTGCACTCTTTCTTGGAAATTCATGGGGAATGCGGAATAGCAGTCCGGGGCTTTAGGCAGAAATCATAACTTGCGTTGTGGTGGAATCGCTAATCACTAGGGTAAATGCTGCATTTGCTAGTCTTTTATACTCATCTGATTTATTCAGTGTGGTACACGTGACAAATACACTGTCAGAGGAACTGAAACACTTTTTCATGTTACAAGGTTCGTGCAGGCAGTTCGTAGGGCACTGGTGGCCCTACCTTACTTTTTCTGGCCACATTTGTGTTGTAGTGGAGCAGTCACAGCAACAAGGATCTCTTGCATACCTGGTCTTCTGTCTGTAACTTCTCCTGAGGTAGATGTCCTCCCATTGAGGACAAGAAGAATCTGAACTCAGGTACTGTGCATCTTAAAACGGGCACAATTCCTGTGTGTTTACCAGGTGTTGCAAAAAAGTGCTGATTTTTAAGTACTTCATTATGGTGATGTTTGTGGCTGTGCTGCCTTCCATGTTGAGGGAGTTACTGTCTCAGTATGAAGCTGCTAATTCTCCAAGGGCACTTAAATCCTTGCTGACTATTCCACATAGTCTTAGAATCTGAACTTATTCAGAGCAAAATGGGATTCATTTTGAGCACGAATAGGGAAAGGGGAGAGCTGACTTGATGAGGGAAGATGACAGTTTTAAGTTAGCCTTGGTTTCTGCCTTAGCCCCCAGAAGCAGAACGAGTATCCAAACCACAGCTGTGGCTAGATGAATTGGAAGCTTGTAATTTTTGATATTCCTTACTCAGAAGTTTTAAATTTATTTAGGAACTCTCAGTAGTTTACTTCATTTGAAAACGCTGAGGTTAAGTCCCATTCCTTTTCACAGAGATAGTTGCTACTGATAGATGAATATACACCAAGTGAGTATATTTGTGTGAAGTGACTTCCAGTCTTCCTATCTGAAGTGAGGAGGCTTGTTACCTCATAATTACCTTCTTGCTTTAACATTGTTCAGATTTGGTCTTTGACCTCTTCTCACTTTATGTTGTTTGAATGGGTATCGGTTTAAAAAAAAAAAAGGCAAAACAAAAGGCCCTGCCTTTGGTGCATTAGGGAAGCATTGTATTTCTCAAGGATGTAGTACTCTTATAAAGAGTTTTGGTGCAATGGTTTCAGTTCGAATCAGAGTTTGTATTTAAACTGTTTCTTTTATTTTTAGGTTGCAGATATCAAGCGAGTTAACAATCTTATCAATGATCAAGATTTTTTTGCCCTGAGGTCCATCAAAATTCCAGTGAAAAAGTTCAGCGTACTGACGGAAACACATGTCTCTCCAAAAGCAAGACCAGTCCTTTGGCCTGCTCACTGTTCCCCAGAAGTGCAGGAAGTGTCACCTTCTGATAAATTCTCTGCTAATGAGACTGCTGGCAACTTCCTAAAAGAAGTGGATCGAGATATAGAAGAAATAGTGAAGTGTAATGATACAAAGAGAGAGAATCTTAATGAAGTTGTTTCTGCCTTAGCAGCCCAACAGATCTGTTTTGAAACTGATGGTAAAACTAAAAAATGCAAGGATCCTTACTACGGAGCAGATTGGGGTATAGGATGGTGGACAGCTGTAGTGATTATGTTGATTATTGGCATAGTAACTCCCGTTTTTTATCTCCTGTATTATGAAGTTCTAGTGAAAGCAGATGTCAGTCACCATTCTACAATGGAATCTTCCCATTTGTTTGTCACAGCAGCATCGCATCAGAAACAAATAGAGAATGGAATAAATCCAACGAATATTCTGAGTATTGATAATCAAGGAGACCTTCAGCCTTAACAACAGAAAACCCCAGGCAACTGTTATTCATAGACACGCAACATAGCATTAGATAAAGGGGAAACCACAGAATGCAACATGCATATGGAACGCAGAGAAAATGCATACTGGTGTGTGACTTGCCTTTATGGGCAGTGTTCCAGTTCAAGGATATTGCCGTGGATCGTGTAGTCTCTGAATATGCCTGAGACAGGCAATTTTAAGGCAAAATTGGGATATAAATTAAGGTATAAGCTTGTCTCTGAAACTTTGCACTTTTTTCTATTTTGATAGGCGTATGTTTTTTAATTAATAAGGAGGTGAAAAAATGTAGCTTGAACTAACACATGAGGAGTCTCACTGTACATTTTACAGCCCTAAAATGGGCATTTGGGGATATCGAATTTTTAAGCATCGTAAAGTATTTATAGAATGCGTAGTACACTTGACATTTTAATACAAGGTTTACAGTTGTCAGTTAAAACTGTGTTCTCATAATTTTATCTTTCTTATAGAGTAAGATTTTTTTAAAACCCAATCATTCCGTAATTAATTGCCACTATTAAGTTCTTTTTTAAAAGTTACTTTTATAGAGGCAGCAGCTAATACTTAAGCTGGAATCTTCAAGTCTTGTGCTTGTGGTCAACCCATTCTTTAGTACTTTCAGTACAGGCAGTAGGATAATTTTTCTATGTGTGTAACACTGTGCCTCAACACAGTCCAGTTGAGAGAGTTTTGCTGAAACTTCACATCCTTCCGTGGTATCCTACTGAAAACTGACTGAACTGGACTGCACTTCTCATCTGGTCAGCTCTATATAGAACAAAAGAAGTGCAGATGTGTGGCACCTTGCTGTGACTGCTGCAGCAGTCTTTATTTTATGCTGATGGATTATTTTTTTCCCCCTCCAGTTAATCTCAGTTCAGGACCAACTGATTCTTCAGAGAGCAGTTGCGTGGGTACTGAGTATGCTAGTGATCGTGCACCCATGAACCTCAAACACTAGTTTTTTTCTGAAATCTCCTAGAAAACTTCAAATGAGATTTAATGGCTGCTAGCAAGAAACTTAAATTGCAGCAGAATAGACCAGTTGCAGCTTCAGACTTGTTCTTTACGCAGTAGTGTATTCATCAACCACTCTGTTCTTGAATGTTTCACTTGGAGTTTCATGAACAACTTTGTTTTTCCCCTTTTCTTCCCTACCTGAAAATGCTACAAGATAAACACAAAAAACCCTGGACTCGTCCTACAGAAAGAAGGAGGTACTTGTGTACTCAGAGTATTTTTAAATAAAAACTGAGATGCTGCCTATAATTTTTTTGTTATATTTGCCTTGTGGAGTAAGATTTCCATTGCCGTGTTCAAAGTACCATTTGTTACCAAAGCCCAAGGTAACTGACTTGAATAGGACTTACAAAGAGAGAAATGGAAAAATATCACTATCCTTTGAACTACTATTTTAAGCTTTCCTTTGAGTGTCTTGACTAAGTATGTACTGTGTAAAAAAATCTGATAAAGTGAATGTTTCCTAACTATTGGAGGTATTCCAAAGTGCTTTATCAACTTAAATTTTGAAAGTAAAGATTCATGCCCCATCTATTCTTGGGGCACCAGTTGCCCCAAGAAGTGGGGCAAGTACTCTTCACTGGCATGCGGAGGTTATGAACATGAATTGGATAACTTTTAATGTATTGAAATTGAAGCAGGCCAAAGCTTGAAGGGAAATGCAGTACAGTTGGATCTGTGTACTATGATCTGTGGCTCTTGAACCCTTTGATCAAAGTGGTATCTGTGGAGATAGCGTGACTACACTTCCACACTAGAGAGGGATTGCAAACAGGTGTGAACTTCATGTTTCATGTAAGACTTGTTTTCAAAGATCTTTTAAAATAATAGTTCTTTCCATGAAAAGAATATGCCAATAACACTAGCATGAATACTGAAGTACCACTTCTGGGTAAGGCTGTATGAAAAATTGCGTTGCAAAATAATTTATGGTGGCTAATGCGATACAGCTTCTGTGGCTAAAACTTTAAGAGGTGACTTGCCCTAGTCCAGACAACAGAGCTTTGGCACATTAAGACATATTTTCTATGTAGGACTGAAACTTGGTAAATGATGTGTCATTTTTTTGCTGCAAGCTTATTTGCTGGTTTGCTTCTTTCCCCTTCATTCTGTTTATGAAACCTCAACATTTTTAATCCTTCCATTTCCTTCCTTAATCAACATTTTTATTCTTCCATTTCCTGCAAAATTGTCAAAGAATGTGAAATTAGCTATTGTGATGATGCAACGTAAGCCTAATTTACGGCTTGTACCTGAACCAATGGGTATTAAATTGCCATTAGTATAGAAGCGAACTTAACTTCAGTTGCGGTTTGACTCGGTCAAGAAGGTCTCTACCCTGTTGATATATGAGTAAAGAGACCGGTGGCTAACTGTTGCTTTTTGTCCTGTGGTGGTACAGCTGAGCAGTTCTCGAGCATATCTCGGGCTTTGGGCTTTTACAGTGTTGGAAAGCCTGTGGCTTATCATCACCAAGTTAAGTGTGATGGGCTTTTATTTACCTTAGGATAAGCAGTCATTAGAAGAACACAAAGGGATAGCTGTTTTATTGAACCGTATTGTACTCTAACTGAGCCTAGCATGGTTTTACTATTTTATTACGTAGCATATTTCATATAGCGTATTTTTAATATAGAGTTAACTTTATCAGAGGATACAGGAGGTCTCTTTCCAAGATTGTAGGACTCCCGGTACTGGTGATCGACAAGCATCAGCTGACTTGGCTTTCTGCAGGATGTAGGGATCTTTACTGTTTTTTCCACAGTACAACACAACTGGCAATGCATTGTCACAGGTCAGCCCTGAGTAAACAGGGTAACCACTCTGTATGGAACTTAAATCTGATTTAAGTTAAAATCTCTAAAGTTAGTCTTTTAGAAACTGACTTGTTTAAAAAAAAAAAAGAAAAAAAGCTGAGTGGTAAATCATGTTTTAGATTAAATACAACACATTGTTGATCAGGAAGTTGGTTTTAAATTTAAGTGCATATTGCACTGTTGGATCACTTAAAATGTAAATGCTTTAAATCTGCTATATTTTGGAGTATGTTGTCACAAATAGTCTTTGTATAACTATTTTATAAAGACTGAAAATATAACTTTGTAAAATAATCCTGAATGAGGATGCAAGTCTTATTTTAAATACTTCTGCTCCTCTGCTTTTAGAAGAACGTAAGTAATATACATAAAATAAAGATTTATTTTAGACTGCAGTGGAAATGGTCCATATAATGTATTCTTAGCTCTATATACTTTGCATGCTTTATTACAGAAGGCCAGTCTTGTATTTGTTTTGGCTAGGTTTTATGTATGATCTAAAATAAAAATCCTTGGCCAACAAGTATTTTGTTGGCAGTAGCTGCATATAGCATTCATATCCAGCATACCATAACTGGAGCCTTAACAGTTTATCCTGTGCACGTCCTGTAGAACTTGGAACTTTTCTGCATAAGGTTCTGAGAACTTGTTAGCTCTGTGAAACGAGGATTAAGAAATAGGCATGAAAAATTAAGGTAGGGATCAGTGAAGTTCTTAGATGGTGATCTCCCTACACACTGAAAGCAGTGCCTTCTTGTATGAAGTAGCAATGTTCTTCTGCTGTGCTGTTAAGATAGGATTTGAATATATGCCTGTCCAAACCCAAAGTTTGCTGACACCCAAAGAGTGGTCTAAGTTTTATCAGCATTATGGTCTTGCAATAAATTCTAAGCAATTGGGAAATTAGCTCATAAAAACAGCTGCACGTGTTACGCCTCTGGAACACCACAGTCCCATTTCATTTCAGAAGTGCCTTGGCACAGAGCTGTTTTCATTGCAGAACTCATTGTGTTCATAAGCGTTGGCCTTATTTGCCACTGTTAAACTAGTCCTAGAGGGTCCATCCTAAGGCTCGGCAGTTCCCTCTGGAGGACAGAGGTGACCATAGTTCACCTTTTAAAGGCTTCAAAAAGATGTGATTTCTGCCAGAGTAAGATTTCTCAACAGTACAGCAGGGAGGCAATTGTCTCTCCCATTAGCAGTATGATGAATGAAGAAAGTAATCGGTCCCCAAGAATTAGTGTCTGGTACAAAACAAGGTATTGTACCTGTTCAGGCAAGCCACAGCCTGTAACTAAATTGTAACTCGGGCAGTAATGCTTTTCCAGTGTTAATTCTCTAGTTCTGTCTTTGGCAAAAGCCATCTATTTGCATTCCTTGTGTGAGAGGCAAGGCATATCTTGCATAGAGGGAAGCAGCTAGTAGAAGATAATACTAATTATACTTGAGGCAAGCAAATTTGATTTTCAACATGCTTACCTTGTTCACAACATCTTCTGTCTTGTATATCACATGCAAGAAGCAGGCACACCTGTTAAAGAAACAACTGCTGGCATGTGTGATGTTAAAAGAAAATGATCAGACAGAATACATTTCCTGTGCAGTGCAGCAGAATGTTTATTAAACATTATTTGTATAGGTGTGAACACTTCAAAATAAAATTGGTATACCTCTGAGGTGTGACCTGCATAGCATTTTACTTTCATTTCCTTTACATCTGATATGAATTTTATCAGAACGCTTGAAGGCTACACCTTAAGGAACAAATTCTTACTGCATACAGAAGTTCATAGAATAAGGCAGTACTGTTTTCCAGTCAGCAGTGAGGTAAAGTACTGCTTGACAAAACGCCAAACTTGCAAACAAAGCTTCTGTACTTTCCTTTGCTGATAAAAGAATTGGTTTTGTTTTAAAACTGTTCTTTCATTAGACCTGATAACAGCACTAATTATCAGGAACAGAATGTTTTTAAAAAAGTAAAAAAACCCCAAACAAACAAAAAAACCAAACAAAAACCAAAACCTCTGATCAATAGTAATATAATGACACTGATCAATAATCGTTTGTATCATCAAAGGACAATGGGACACAGAGAATGCTCTGTCATTTCCTCAAGTTTCTGATCCCAGGAATAAGTTTTCTACACTTCAGCTGTTGGTTCTTAAATAAAATTAACATTTCCAAACATTCTGGTTTTGCTATTCTCAGAGTTCTTTTCTTGTTTTCCTAATTAAAACCTCATGCATCAAAATAACTTCACCACATTATTTTCCTACATTTTGGGGTTTTTTTTAATTGATTTGCTGTCTGTTAAGTTGCTGTCTGTAGGGAAGTAAATAAATGCATTAACAATTACATAGATAGCTATCATCTGCCATCTCACTTAACAGCTCTATGAGGTAGAAAAGTTAGTATCGCTTTAAGAGGCAGAGAAACTGAGGCGAAGGGACTGAAACTCTCGTCACTAATCTGTGTGCCACTGGTGAAAAAGTAGGATCCCATAATTTTTCAATCTTAAATTCTGCCATATATTCTTTCTAAATGAAATTACCCTTAATTATTACTTATGTTGATTCATAAAGGTAATGTAACACATTGTTAAATATTACAGTTCCTTCTTACCAAAATACTAAAAATAATGAGTTCTTTTAACTAGAATAATAGCTCTTCAAAATACTCTATGTTGTTTGTCCATATTATTAAGGTCCTTTCAAGTCAGTTTATATTAAAGTGCTTAGTGGTCATTTATTTTCAGTCACCTGAATTCAAAAGTTACATAAATTCCTTCAGAGAAGTCAGCTGCCAAATACAAGCAGCTAATGTCCATAAAGGCCATATCTCCTTTTTTTGCTGCAGTCATCAAGAATTTCACTATTATTTTCAAGATTTGACTGCTAAAGCATAGAACTGACTAGTGCAAATGCTTAGGCACAATTTTGATTAAAATGCATACATTCTTTTTCTGTGCAGAGGCAATACAATGGCATACAGCTTACTCCATCAGTAGGCATTCCAGAGAACCTTCAAAAGGCGCGTGTCTGCTAAACGTTTGGCAAAGGAACAGAGTAAAGGATCCCATATCCTGTTTTACAGCATAGTACAATTAAAATGAATTGTCCAACATGTTTTTGGAGAGTATACTTAAAACCAACAGAGCTAAAGCATTAGTTCTGTTGATACTCAGCCTACTTCCAGAACTCTACTTCAAGTAGTGTAAGGCTTGAGCAGCATACCGCCTAGGAACAATAGCTAATATGTTGCTTCATCCATATTGTCATCACTGCCAGCACCAAAGTCATCTCCATCTTCAAAATATGAAGAAATGTAGTCATTTTCCTAAAGAAAAGGAAAAAGCATCTATCACTGTATCTGTGGAGGAGACACTTTATGAAAGAAACATGCTTTAAACTGCACGTTATGAAACTGCAACAGGAGTTTTTTCTTTCCTTATTTCTTGGGAAAGAAAAAGGAAAATACTGTAATGAAGTTCTGTTATCTATGAAAGAAGAGGCGTCACTGTTTTAGTGATGAAAATGAATAATTGTATGTATTTGTGGCAGGACACATTCCTGCTTGCAAGATCTTTTTTTCAGAGCTCTTTGGGAGTAACAAATCTAAACCACCCACTTAAATTAACTACAACACAATGTAGTGCAACAAAGAAAACTAACGTAATAATGCCTCTCACTACAACTCTCGCCTAGCGTCGGAGAAGCTAGGGATATTTCTTTGGCTGACAGCCAACACTACTCAATGAGTGGCATCTGACTTCGTGTAAATGGGAAAAGCAAGATTATACCTCTTCATGCTCCTCTTCATCATATTCCTCTGGTTCTTCTGCTTCTTCATCATCTTCACCTTCTTTGTCTTTTGTTTTGTCTTTCTCATCTTCAGATTTTTCTTCTTCATCATCCTTCTTTTCCAACTCCTGTCACAAGGCAATTTCCTTTACAAGGTAATCCTGTGTTACAGCAACAGCATATCCTCCATGCTACTGAAGTGTTATGCAGCAGTTAACAGCAAGACAACTAGCATAACAGTGTTGTGCAAATCTTGTTTGTCAATATTTAAAACAACATGATGTGAAGTGCAAGAACTTCATAAGGACTTACTTGATCAAGCATTAGCCATCGGACTTGAAGTCTAAAAAAGTATGTCTTGTATGAGAAATTGAGATGATGATTTCCCTTTACCATCCACTGCTGGAATGATTGACAGTAGAAGGCCATGTCATACTTGATGAAACAGTACCACATGCTATAGATAATAACATATCTGCACCAAACAACTGATGGATCACCAAGAGAAAAAATAAAAGGCTGTTTCACCTTTAAGCTTCCCCTTCCCACACGCCTCCAAAACCGAGGTCACTTTCCTCCCAAGTTTCTCTTTCTGTATGCTTCTTCCTTCTCAGCTTATTAAATTGTTTAATTTCCAACATCAGTAGACTGGCAAAACAGCAATAGATTTGAAAGCTCTGGCACCACTTCCTCCTTCAATAAGCTCTAACAGTAGCTCTGCTGTTCGCAATTAGGCTACATCAGTACCGAGTGAAGAACAACTGGTCGTTGTGTTGAGAGTCAAACAGGAGCAAAAAAAATAGTTTCTCCACAGCCAGGCTCTATCCTTATCCTCTCCCTTGTGCTACCACATTGCAGAACAGTTGTCTGTCAGAGTCACAAGACCAGGCCAGAAAAAGGCTGCTCTGGTTATTCCATTTGGTACCAAAAAACATACTAAAGGTTTCGTTTTCCTTCAGCAATTTCTATTGTACAATTTAGAAAGAGTATGCACGTCTTACCTCAATTTTTTTCAACACATCCAGATTACTTTTAGGGTCAGAGCTTTTTGCCTTTTTTGGTTTTGCACCTGCGGAAATAAAATACATCACAATTATTTTTTTAATATGGAAGAACACAAATTATTTTCTTTTACTTGCCTTTAAGAGCTTACATCTTGAGAATGCCATGGAAATCCCATACTGTCTGTATTAAAATTACCTTACACTTTGAGCTACATCATTCCTGGAGGTGTAAATGCCCTATTTATCTAAGTGATGCCTATAGCGCCAGTCTGAAATTCACTTTGAACAGATAGTTGACCAAAGGTTTGGCCGAAGTATGATGTTCAGCTTCACAAAATACTTTTTCACCTACAAACTCACAGTATGTTAAGACACTAGAACAGAATCTCAATTGTTATTTTTCATTATCTTGAAAAGATAAAAAATCATTAATGTTACTAATTTATGCAACACATTAATGACAGCTGGGTGCTTCAGATAGACAGATAAAAAAAGGCAGACAGCAGAGTTGTTTAGCTCCAACACAGTAGGCATGGTTACTGCAGCTAGATGGCTTTTGGACCACAGTTGGCTCTCATCTAATGAGTCCATACTGCATACTCTCACCTCATCCCTTGATTCATAAACACTGTCTTTATCAAGTTACGCCCTATGATCCAATCTTATTATGATACTTAACTACATGGTGGAGCGAAGGTCAAAAATAGCATTCCATATACCCAGGTAAGAGCTACCTGAATGGCAGCACCCTAAACTAAGGGAATAGCTGCCCCAATTCCAGGATGAGGAGATGAGGACCAGTAGATAAGGAGAAACAAAGAGCTCCATTCTGAGAGGTGTTACAGCCTTTAGAGAGCTCTGTGAGACATCCCATTTCCATCATGTAACTGTCTTTCGATTCTCCTGCTATATTCAGCACGATCACATAAAACTTGCAACGTAGGGCTGTACCTACCACAGATCAGCTCTTCTCAGCCCCGTAAAACTGCCTGTGTAACGTGCCACGTTGGTGTAGCTACACAGCTTCTGATGAACAAGGCAGCTTCAGACAAGCTAGCTTATGTAACTTGCACCTTTTTTATGCCAGGCTGCACTAAGTGGTATCAGAAAGAAAAACAGTGTGCATTGATGGAGGGGATATCCCTTCTGTGGTTATGTAGACATCCAATGCAGTTATGTGTTTTATCTGGCCTAATACTTAAGGAAGCAGAACACTAAGAGCTGCTAAGAAGACAACTGTATTTTGTCAAAAGCATTTGTCATACATAGCATTCAGTTCATTTCAGTGTTTTGCCTAGGAAGGGGTTATGTGACAAAAGCACTGCACAGAGCTGAAGGGAGTCAAGCTGCTCTGCAATAACATATGAACAGTGTCAAAGCAAACACATCCAGAATGAAGTAGGCTTTTAAGGAAAACAAGTGGAAAGTGTGATTCAAAATTATCATTTCTGCACAACCCCCTGCAGGCTTTTAGAGATAATGACTATAGAACAAACAGCCTGGAAATGAAAACAGATATGCAAGATCTTTCCTTAAATGCTGGGTGTCTCTGGAGTTTATCATAAAATTAGAAACACTGAGCCATTGTTAGTAGAACTTCAAGCAAAATAGCTCCTTACGTCCATGTAGCTTTGAGGTGCAATGGAATACAATCAAATATTTCCAAATACTTGTTCTTGCCGTACTTGGGCATAAATGGAGCTGAACCCAGACAACGTTTTGGTTTTTTGTGGGTTTTTTTTTTTTGGGGGGGGGTGGGGGAGTTGGCAGGCACTGCTGGTATCTAGGGTACTGTGGTCTGCAGCCCAGGGGAAGTGTAGGAGGATGTGGAATTTTACCCAAAGTTTTGTCACTAAGAAGGCAGATGGTCAGGTCTTAGGTTAAAACATTCAGGGAAACCAGAAAGGGGGAGGGAGAGGTGTGTAAAAATGAAGCTTTCCCAGTACATATAACTGTAGTGATCCCAAAACCACTGCAGCAATCTACAAAGGTAGAATGATAGGAAGCCTGTTTGAATTTCGGTGCAGATTCTCTTGACTCCCTCACCTTTGTTACACTCGGTTATAAAGTGTCACCTAAGATGGCTGTCCTCAAAATACAACAAAGATATTTACCAGAGGGCTAATGTGTCACTGATCAGCTATTTACAAACCTCCTGAGTCATATGACTTTTCTATGGCCTCTGTATCATCAAGATTCCCAAAAAAAACTAAACCACATGATTTTTGCTTTTAGAGGAACCTATTTTTTTTATCCAATCAAATTCTGATGGTCAGATGAACTTTGCCACTACAGCTATGTAAGAAAATGTACTCTTAAGAGCAAACAGAGAAACTGGCACAAAAGAAAGTGGAAAAATCCCCCACAGTGAGCAGTGATTCTCTCTTTGTTTATGATAATCACAACATTATTGTAACAAGGAATAATAAATTGGCATTGATGATTTCATTGGATCTTGGGGAGCTAATTATTGCATATAGGTTTATAAAAGCCAATGCAGTTTCTTCTTTTGAAAAAAAAAGTAGGTATGTACTGGTTTCATCTTTAGAGATTTTGCAAATAGGTATTTAATTTTCAGTTGAATCTTGCAGTCTACCTTTAGTACCACGCTTCTCAATGACACTCTTAAAAGGAACAAAGCTTCCAGCTGAGCCAGTCTCCATGACTACTGCACATTCCCTTTTCTTTTTCTATTTTATCCTTGAACTGAAAAATGACACATGAAGGACTTAGAAAAAGAGAACAAGAAAGTAAACAATTATATGTAACAGACAGCTAGATACAGGAGGCCAAGTGTTATTTCACATCAACAGAGCAACAGACTTCTACAGAGAACTTAAAATAAGTCATGCATACTAGAGAACACTTTGAAAAACAAATACGTGTATGATGCTGCGTAATAAAAAAGTTTTTTCCTGTAAGAACAACCAATACCAGCTCCAACTGCTGTTGAAGGATCTGGTTCACAACTCTGCAGAAGAAAGCTGAAAATAAACAAAAAAAGTAAAACCAGGGAAAATAGAAAATAACCTACATTAAATCACATATAAAAGCCTTAAAAAAATGCAAAAGTCAACCAAATAATAAACAAGATAATTGAGAAACCCAAAATATAAAGAAAATCTGAATAGCCAGCTATTCATTGAATAGAAGAGGGGTGAGTGTTGACTAAAGATACAAACTTTCAAAACAAAAAGTTTTGTGGTTTTTTTAATCTTTCACTGTTACATATCTCATATGTTAATATGGTACATCAATGTGAAAGGCAGGAAAGGAAGATAAATCTGTTCCAGTAAGGTAAAACATCCTACTGAAGCAAAGCAAAAACCACAAAAGACAGGCAGACTAGTAAATTATTTAGAAAAAATCTGCCAAAAGCCCCGATTATTTGGACTAATTAACATTTCTACCATATTTTCTTCCCTAACCAGCTCCAGTATGTCTTCTACCACTCAACTAGTGTGTACTAAATGCTCCTTAAAAATGTATAATCTACCTTTTTTGGTCTTTTTCTTTGGCTTCATCTCTCTTGGGAGTCTTCTCCAATCTGTACAGAAAATAGCTTTAAGATATATGAGTGATGATTTACAGCAGTAATCCTCCCCCTGCCACCCACCAAGGAAAGGTAGGGACCCCTGTTGTGCTTGATCCTATTTACACGTATGCCTTAAGTGGTTTAGCACACAACAGTTTTATGGAATTCTAGCTGTACTTTAAATTGAGGAACTAGAACGAGGACTGGCATTTCACCCACTTAACAACAACTAGCACCTGCCCCAAAGAGACAAAGTTCAGCCTTTCCAGTGGCCCAAATGCCCTTCAATATACATTCGATAATTAAGTTTGCAGTAGTGAGCTACACAGGTATGGTTGTGGAAGTTTAATATTATAAAACCCAGCTACCTCTCGCTGAGACATCAGGTTGGGTTATTTTTAGTAAGATCAATGTTTGTTCCCAGTTCAAAACTGGGATCTGCATGGCAAGTAAAGAAGAAGGAAAGCTAGAGTGAGAGCTAAAGCTTGCGTTTTTTCTGCGAATCAGTTGTTTCAAGTGAGTAATAAATAAAATCAGATTTTTCCCCTTCTTTTCTCCTTTTTTGGACAAAACAATACTTCGCCTTGATCTGAAAACATGCAAAGGGCATAACCCTCAAAAGGAATATATGACTTGGTCAGGATTTGCACACTTTCTTATTGCTTGAAAAATAATGAATCGAAGATTTAAAAGAGCAGAAGATTTCACAGGTTAATAAAGAATTAGCCTTTGATAATCTCATATATTACCTGGGGTCCATGCTGCATGCTCCTTTTCACTGTCCTGGTACTTTTTACTGTACCTCTCAATTGCTATAGAGAAGGATACAAAGAGTTACTGAATTCAATTAATTAAAAAGGCAATCCAGACACTGTCCTTGATATTTTCCTGTAACTAAACATACAGTGTATTTTTTTTATCCCACATTGAACACTTTCTCGTGCTGCTGCCGAAGAGTTTAATGTCACTACTTTGAGCTGTTCTCATGATAATTCACAGCACTAATAATTTGCTGAGTACTTGCAAGACCTGGATTTTATATCCCCCCAAAAAAGGCAAAACCCCAGAATATTACTTTGCATTTTTGGGGTATCTCCTTTCAATCAAAACACTCCTCCCTCCGCCCTCCCCAAAAAAACCCAAACTGCAAAATTATTATAATTTATACTTCTATCCTCAGAAAGCATAAAAGCATAAAATGCAGGTATCGTCAGGGAAACAACGTTGAAACATCAAATGAACACCAACTCTTCTACTCTTCAACAGTTTCACAACCAAACCTTTGCGACAAAACCAGTCAGTGACATTGATCACCACTGTGCTAATCATAAAGAGTATCCAGAACTCCCAGGTCTCAGACATGTCTCAGACTGGTCATGATCAGTTCCCAAAGACTTTAAGTACTTCTGCAATGGCAAAACTTTGCAGCATAACAGAGATGTGTCCTCAACAGCAGCAGCATATTTTAGTCTATTTAACCTGTTTCCAGGCACAAGAACTGAACTGAGACAGGCACTGTAAATAATACAGTAGTTACACAGTGCAAGTACATCCATTTATACTGCAAAAAGCTTTCTTGTACAATCTCTAATGACAAAAGCAATATCAAAACTTCAGTATTTTTAAATCAGTCACATTTTTTCTTACCAAATTACCATGCCCAACTGCAAAAAACACGTAATGCAAAATTACTGATTCTGATTGCAGTAATAATTCATTACCCAAAACGGGATCATTTTTGTGGCTATTGTACAAAAAATGGTAACAAAGACAGACTGTGACCTTTACAGTCAGACTTCTAACATACTCACCAGAAAAAAGGAAGGGAGAAGGAAAACGTCAGAAATGAAGCTCAATTTTACACTTAGTTATGACAAGGGCAAGCAGAAGACCTACTTAAAACTGGGCAACAAAGAGATTGCATTTAAAATGACAGTGTCTCAAGGGGGATTTAATGTAGGTGGTCTTCACAGATGCTGTAGGAAACTCAGCACAGAGAGGGAAAGAAACTAGTAGTTTTGATTTCAGCTTGAGGCTCTTCAGTGAGGAACTAATTGCTGATGCCATCAGTAAAAAAATATGTCTGACTGACTCTCGCCACTTGCAGCAAATGAATTAATTCCAAACCACTGCCAAGGTGACAGTCACCCAGTCATAGCAGATATACCTACAGGAAAAATACAAATGATTCATAGCTTATGAAGAGAGGAAAGTAGAGAACTTACTACAGAATTAAGCCTGCTACTCACTCAAGTGTTGAAATGAATGATGAAAATCTATTCTACATGGCGTACTAATGCATCAAAATTGTCAGGTAGTATTAGACGTGGCTTTCATTTACTACCTGAATAATGAAAGAAAGATAGATAGCTATGTCCTAACTAATAAAAATGTTTCCCTTCTCACACTTCAAAGGACCATTTGGCTCACAGATGTTGTGCTGAGGGTAAACAATCCATTTGCTCTTGTAGCAAAGCCATTTTAAGAAGTTCCTGCCCACAGTCCCCCTCCTGCCTCTCTCTTATTCCTACCAGATGTTTTGATGAAATACAGGGGAGGAAAGGGCTGTAAACCAGATAACAGAAAGGGTCAGTTAAAAATAATCTACCTTGGGGGAAGAAAGTGATTTTCTTAAAGCTAGGCCACATAACGCAGTCCCAGACACAACTGCACACTGTGACTGAGATTAAAGCAAGCTTTTTAAGCTGCAGACCACCACTGATGTAATTATACCCCACCCCTAGGTGACGCATTTTTGTACAACTAAAGGTTTAGTAAAAAGTTACCTCAACTTACCAACTTACCCTTGGGGAGACAATGAGAACATCTGAAGCATTATTTGAGTTTATCAAGTGGCTGTCTACCTGCTTTCCCCGCAACTGCCAGTTTTTGTCGAAAAACAAGTCTTCAAAGCTGGCAGTTCTATTAAGGAGCACACTCAGCAACAGAGAGAGATCACTCCACCTCAAAAAGAAGGCCGCAGAAACAAAGACGATTTTGGGGTGAACAGTAAGAATGATCACGTGAGGCAAAGTTGGAAAAGAGAGATAATATGTTCTCATACGTTCTCATACAGTGGCTGGTTCCTTAGAAATAACCCTGACCGGTTCTCAGGCGCAGCAGTTTCCCTTTTTGTGCCTCAAACGGAAATAGCAAACTTCAAGCCTGACAAAGATCAAGAGCATGGCAAGCCTCTGGTGAGATGAGAATCCAAAGAGATTGAAATTTGTTTACTTGGAAGATGAAAGAGGACATGTGATAAAAAAGTAATTTGGAATTCTTCTACCATCATAAAGGGATCTAGAAATGAAGATCAGATCTGTTCTCCTTGCCTGATAACCAAGGTTTTACCTGGCCGCACCATCAGGGTCCACCCTGGGCCGTCAGCTTGTGCTGCACTACATCTGCCTGCTGCGTCCCGGTGACTGCTGAGCTCCAGCTGCAGGTCAGAGGAAATATTCTGCCTTTTGTGACCACAACGTCTGGTCGGCAGTGTGTTCACTGCTCATACTGCAGAGTCCTGCTCCGTTTTAAACAGTGCTTTAGTACAAGAACAAGTGGACAATCAATAAGGTGTGTTAATCAGTGTTACATTCAAAGACTAATAAAAAAAAATTGCACGCAGTCTCAAAAACCTCTAGAATTCACCACTACACCATGAACAAAAATTACCAAAAATTCAGAGGGGATTGGACTATGTACCTGTGTTGTATCTACATCATGAATATTCAGTCAGAAAATATTCTGATGGTTTTGGGGTGGAAATTAAACCTCACGTTTTAGAGTTCAAGTCAGCTCTCATTATTCAAAATCAGCACAAGACAGCAAAGAAAAGATTATCCAGTGTTTGGCCACTTTGGATTTCTTAAACATTTTTATAAAGCTTTTTAGCCACTGCCTATTGCATGGACTGAGCCTAGCGACTGACATATGTAGCATTTCCTAGTATGTTGTATTTCCTATTTTCCTGTAACAGCACTTACCATTTATACTATTTGGAACAAGCATAAAGGAGGATGATAGAACTAGGCAAAAATCACTAACAAAAAGGAGCACTCCTCACAGTAATAACCTCCTGTGACTGCTAGATTTAAAATACCCCCAGAGCAAGGTAACCAGACATTAAAGTCTTCCTACCCTGCTCCCCTTTCCTGCTTTCCCACTAGCTCAGTTTTCTGACCAGGAAGCTTGGATTTTAACAGTATAATGACATATGACAGGATGTCAAGTATAGCAGAGCATTTATTGTTATCAAACAATAACAAGCTGTTAATTTTTAATTACATGTTAGCAAAAGACATTCTTAGGTCAAACAGAGTAAGATCAAGGTTTGGCTTCTAATTCAGCTCTGCTTCTGATGCAAACCTCAGTAAATCACTTATCCTCACCCCAATCTTTGTATTTCAGGTGACTTGCCAGTAATACTTACCGATCTTTCCTGAATGGACATAGGGAAAAAAAATTAGTACCTTTTAGAATGTCCAGCTATTAAATATAACATTGATTACTTTAAGTATGTCTTTGCACTATTAAAATGGAAGCTGAATTTCAACACTCGTATTTACTACAGATTTCTTTGCTCCAATGCAAAATTTTTAGGGTATTTTAACATGTAGAAATGCCTTTTTCACTTGTATTAGTTAGCATATAATTGAAAAGACTGCGTATAGTTGGTCTAAATGTTTCTTACTGTATATCAAATGGAACAGGTGTTTGATACCTCTCTTTTTCACACAGTAGTTGCTTTCCAGTTACAGCACTTGTAGGTATGACCTACAACTTCAATAGCTGTAAAAGCAGAAAAATTCCCTATTATCTTGAGCTGCCAATTTTTATTCCTCATTATCAGTACAAAATACCTCTTCAAGACATGCATTTCACTGCATCATCCTTCACAGAATAATAACTACTGAAGATATAAATAAAAATAAAAAGCACACAAACAAACCTTCACGATCTTCTTCTACTGCCAAAAAATACGGCATTTTTTTCATAGTTCCTCTAAGATCTTGTTTTAAGGCCAACATGTAATCTTCATCTTCTCCTGTTTTCAGAGGCACTGGCTTATTGTCTGTACTCTGTACAAATTATGTTTATTATTTATAAGGTCTTAATATCCATCAAAACTATGCATTATGCTACTTTGCAAGTATACTTTATTGCATTCTGACATGCATGACTGTTTACAACTAAATTTATACCTTTTATGACTTCGCTGTATCTTTCTGCAAAAATATATCAAGAAATCTAGGGAAAAATAGTATTAAAACTGTGAAATAGTCATTCATAGTCATGTTAAGCTCTTAATTGCCAAAAGCAGTTTTTCACACCAGCGTAACTTACTCAGAAACCATTGCTTCTCTCTTCAGTCAGAGTAGCGCTGGCCTTAACCTCTTTTAAAACAGTGTTTTAACTACACTAAGTATGATTACTCTGAATAACATGGACACCCTTTCCATGACTGTTGTCACAGACACAGGTTGTATTGTCATACAACCAGGTAGCACACAGGCCCTCACACAATTCAGTTTCTGTCAACTGAATTTAAATGAATTGTTAAGGTTTGGAATTTTGGGGGGTTTTTTTGAACTATGAATCTTGAAACTGGGAAAGACAAATAAGCGAAAACAGTTTTAAAAATATTCAGAAAACTAGGGCTAGAGACAGAATCACAGAATAGACGTTGTTTCTCTCACACGACAGATGGTGCACAGTCTTCCTACCTGAGTGGTAGGCTGCAAAGCACAGAGTGCTATCAGAAGTCCCAGAGCTGGATCATGAAAGGAGCTTGCTGCTTCCAGCTATATTTGCTAGCTGGCCAGCATTTTAAATCCCTAATGTTGCTGATGGTAAGCTGATGCTCCTTAAGTGGGTTTCTAATTGCATTTACAGGAAATTAGTAAGAACTCAAAAAGTGGCTATTAGAAATACATAATAGCAACAATTCACTGCTTAAAATAATTTCAGTGTAAGTCAGTCAACAACTGTAATACACTTTTGGTCACTGTCCAATCATTACACCTAACTCTTGAAATTTTTATCGATACTAGTTATGCCACTGGGTTAACTTTGATTTGTTTGAATGGCACTAGCTTTTCCTTGAAAAGTTTAACTTCATTCCGAAACTTTGTTCACAGAAGGAAGAAAGCATCTTTAACTTCTCCATCGTATACACTAGATATACCGGGGCTTGTAATTCTCCTACAAGGCTGACCCACTGCTGACTGTAACTGCAGAAGCTGTAGTTCACACATAATTCAGTCTCCTTGTGCTATCAAGCAGACTGCAACATTCACATTAGGAACAGTTACAGACGGCAGTTACTTAGTATCAATGAAATCACACAACTCAATTGTAAAGGTGGACTAAGAGGATGTATAACATCTGGTTCAGTAAGTCAAAACGTTGGGTGAAATAACTATTCAGAGAAATCTCAACATAGCACCGATTATTTACCAAACTTGCAAGTTCTGTATCATAACTTGTGAGATTGAGAAAAATTTCATGCACCTTGATCAAATCTTGACACAACTGGAAAGTCCTCTTATATAGAACTGCAACATTGTTAAGGCTACTTTTCAGCCTCAAAATTGTCCGAGCTTCCCTGCACAGCAAAACTCAGTCAGAAAATGCTCCTTCTTCCGCTTTAATTTTCAAATGCATCCCAAATGCCAAATCTCAGCTTCCTTAGCTACACAAAATACCTTTCAGTGATTTTCAAATTCCGGCTACTGAGGTACAAGACAATAATCCAAAATCTTTTACGTTTGCATCAACAGTAAATTTCTAAAATCAGCAAATCAGCTTCAAAGACTAGTGTAACTTCATTTCAAACAAATTTAGATATCCCGTGTTTCCGTTACTGTAATGTCCAGAAAACCAAATCACGATGAGGACTTTAACAAACCAACACCTTGCAAGCAATCTAGTTAAACAGAGGATACAACAGTTCGCAAAGGGACAGGAAGTAATAATAAGAAAAACAATTATTTATATTAAATGCTTCAAAATTTACCTCAAGTGCTTAGGGTTGTTCATATATTTCATTACATTATGTAAACAGAACACTGAATACACTTTACCTGAACGCAGAGAGTGTGCTCTAAGGTACTTACAGGAAATGACGGTGGAGGCTTACACACGACATCAGGTAGAGCTGCGCCTTTAGCAAAGCCAATAGCCTCAATGTTGAAGGTAAACGTAGCACGTCCTCTTCCTCTACCTGACCCAGCCATCTGGAGTTACTGAAAATATCACAGATTTTTAAAGATTTATTTTTGTTACATGTATCAAACGCATGTGTGTATTACCTATAAAATTAATGTTGAACAAAGATTACAGTAATTTTAAAACTACTCTCAAAGATAATTTTAAACATAAAGTGTTTTAATGCCCACCTGAGGTTCTTCCACATACCATAAATTTGGTACATGCCTAAAATCAACTCTGTTCCCTCAGTTCTGCTAGCCACCTCTGCATGCCTGAAATTACCTCCTAACCTAGGAAATTTAAATATTCTTCTTCTAAACCTTAGATACACTGACTTGAGTTCAATCAGGGTAGAAGAACCAGAAACAAGATAAGATAAAAATAATAATAATTAAAAAATAAAGTTCAAGGACCCTGAACTTTCTGTGAATACATTTTGCAATTTCTGAACTTTTCGCTGAAAAACAGTTTGTGTTTGTCACTCATGGCTCATTTGTCTTTCAGATTATTTTTTTTCCTTTATCTCTGTAACTAGTTTTGGATACTGATAAAGAACCAAAAGCAAAGAGGTTCAAAGTAAAAGCATCAAAGGACTTTTCTTCACCACAGCGGTCTCTGCTCCACTCCAGCATATCGGCAAGCTAACTGCTGATAAAAAGTGGTTGTTTCTAACTAAAATATTTCACCAAGGATATAAAAGAAAAATAGCCTGCAAAACTACCTTTACAGTCACATCTCACCACCTTCACTGTTACGCCAATCTCCACCTCAGGACCGTATGACCCATCAGTTGGCAAGTAAAGCAAAATGTGAGAAATACATGTTTTGCAGGGGAAGATGTCAAGAAATGGGACCCAAGTGAAGCCTGGCTGAAGCAACGTGCTACTGCTCACTCCCCAAGACCATGTAAAGATCAATTCAAGGCCCCAGCCCAGAAATCCCATGTGCTGTTTACCATTAATGGCAAGGTTACTGTATTGGACCCTGCTTATTAAGAATTTGCCTGTTCCAGACTTACTGCTGTACCTGTATCATCACTATTCCCACCATTAGTGTGCAGGTGAGATAAGTTCAAACAGGAAATAAGAAACAGACTAATAACTACACCTTCTCATACACTTGTCTAAAATAACAAGGAATGCCAGAGAGAATTATGAGTAGGAGCAAAGAAATGCATACTTAAGATTAAGATCTTTTAAGATTCCCCCAAACAGAAGCAATGGCCTTTTTATTAAATACCAGTGAAAACCAGGTTGATGCAAGTATTTTCCTACGTATTTTCAGGAGGAATAAGCTCTGCTTGGATAAAACAAAATCACATTATATATTTCCACAGCACTCAGCAGCACAGAAAACTGTCTAAAAATAACCAGAAAGACCTAAATAAATCATTTTAAGGAAGACAACAAAGCAAAATCTAAGCCTGAGCATTTAATTAACTGGAAATTAAAAAAAAAAAGAAAGAAAAAAATAGCAAACTCATTTGAAAACAGGATGAAAACCAAGATGTGAGCCTGGCAGAATAGAGAAAGATGAAAGATAAGTAAAGCCCCAAATATGAGCAATTATATAATCTAGGTGTGAAAAAAAGGGAACCAACAACAGAAGAAAACCAAAAAAAAAAAACTTAAAGGAGATGTCCAGCTAGGAAGGAGAGGCACACTGTTTGCACTAAATATAGTGACTATAAAGATCTATTTTTAAAATGCTGTTTTAAAATTAATTCTCAGTACGATTTTCTTGAAATAGCGCATTAGTCTGATGAGAAGTAACAAGCTTTAAAAAAGCAGTTTTTCAACTCTGCAGTTTTACTGAAACTCGTGATTTTGTCAAGCATACCATACACTGACAGATGACTGGAGAAATCATGAAGGAAAAGCTGAGGTGTAGAACTAAGTCACTGAGCCTGACAAAGTTATCACGACAACTCGTGTTTTGGCTGCCACGAGGGATGCCTAATGGCGCACCGGATGCATTTTTGTCTTCACGGGTAGTTTGTGTGTCATTTACTCTATAAATGAGAAGGCGAATTTCAAATTTAAGCTTTTCAAATTCCTTCAAAACTACCTACGCCGTTGCTCGGGCCGTCAGTCGGGGAAGGCTGCAGAGGCCTTCGGGAGGGAAAGGCCTGTGGAAACGCGGTCCCCACCGGCGGCGAGGCGGCCGGTGCGATGGCGGCGGGCGTGAGGAGGCTCAGGGCTCGGGCGAGCTCTCGTTATCGCACGTTTCCCTCAGAAAAAAACTCTCGACTGTGTTCGGACCCTTGATTTTCAGAGGCAGGTGCAATCAGTGGAAGGGAAGAGCAGATAAAAGAGAAAGGACTGAGATTTGAACACCGAGACTTTGGTTGGGTTTTTTTTCCCCACCTGATGCCCCTGAAGGCAAAAGGGTGACAATATTTGTCACGACGGCCACAAGCCCCCGCCATGTGAGAATACACACCCTCGGCTCCTCCCTTGCCCTTTCCCGCTCCCTCTCCCCGCGCTTTCCCTCCGCCGCACCGCCACTCCCGCCCCAAGCCGCCGGGCACCCCCGGAGGGTCCCGCCGCTCCCCGCACCACCCGGGCTTTACGGCTTTACTTCCCCCTCCGCTCGGGTCTCGGCCGCCTCCCCCGGGCAGCGCCCGGCCCTGTCACGACAGGGGAGCGGGCTCAACCCCTCCGCCCCCTCACGCACCGGCTGAGCCCCGCCGGCTCCCTCAGGGCTCCCGCGCCCGCCCCTCAGGCCTCCCCCGCCGGCTCACCCGCCCGCCGCCGCGCTCCGCCCGCGCCTGCCGCAGTGGGCCGGGCCCGGGGCCGCCCCTCCCGCCGCCGCCGCCGCCGCCGCCGCGGCGCTGAGGGGGGCTTCGTCGTCGGGGAGCGGCGGCCGGGCGATGTCGGCCCTGGAGTGGTTCGCGCACAAGCCCCTGGGCGGCGGCATCTTCTGGATCCAGGAGCGCTTCTACGAGTCGGGCAACCGGGCCAACATCTGGCTGGTGCGGGGCTCGCAGCGGGACGTGGTGATCGACGCGGGGCTGGGGCTGCGCAGCCTGCCCGACTACCTGCGGGCCGCCGGGCTGCTGGCGCCGGCGGAGGGGGCCGGTCCGCGGCCGCTGCTGGCCGTCGCCACCCACGTCCACTTCGACCACTCGGGCGGGCTGCAGCACTTCGAGGAGGTGGCGGTGCACAGCGCCGAGGCCGCGGCCCTGCTGCGCGGCGACAACTACGAGGCCGTCACCTGGCTGTCGGACCGGGAGGTGGCGCGGCCGCCGCGGCCCGGCTGGCGGGCACGGCACTTCCGCGTCCCGCCCGTGCGGCCCACCCGCCTGCTGCAGGAGGGTAAGGGCGGCCGGGGGCCCGGGCTCGGCTTCTCCCTCTGAGTCCGTATTTGCGTTAATGCCTGAGCTGACGTAATTTAAGGAAGCGTTTTGGTTATTCTGAAGCCTGGGTCGCAGAGTAGCGCCTTTCTTGCCTCTGTTCTCGCACGGCTTTATGCAGCTCCTCTTAGGATAGCTCAGCCGCTCTTTTTTCACTGACGTTCAGTCTCCGCAACCCACTTTGCAGAATCTACAAGCCACCCGCAGTCCTCAACGTGGGACGAAAAAGATAGGTAGTGGGTTAACCTCTTGTCTCTACCGGTCCTGAAAGTACTGACAGGAACCGAGAAAGGTGCATGAAGTACCCTGTGCTGGCCCAATCTGTTTGCCTGTTGATGCACAATTTTTTCCCTTGGAATGAGAATCGCTCAACAGTAATTTGAGTGACTGACTAATTGAGCACTCCAGGTTTAGCCTTAGGCTTCTAACAGTATGTCACCGTGTCAGTCAGTTCTGGCATTCAGTGACCCTTATTATGTATAAACTGTCAAGGCATAGCAGTGTAAACAAAGCAATTTATTGAAATACGTACTGCGAAGAATACGGATTTTGTTTTACAGAATTTACGTAAATGTAACATTTACAGAAGTGGCTTGTCACAGGTAAAAAAACACTGTTTAGTCTCCCATAGGTAAAAATTACTAGGTTATTTTGGCAACAAACAACCTAACTGTACAGTATGGTGCAGCAGAAGTTAAAGGGTGGCTGTCTGACAGGGAGGTGACACCTTTTGCAGGGGACTTAGTCTCTTTGTGGCTGTATTAGGCCATCCCACACAGGTGCTTGGAAAAGCAGAACTGAACTTACTTAAGACTTCAGAGGAGATCTGATGTGACATTTAACTATAGTCAATCAACAGAAGTTTAAGCTGTTTTTTTCTTTCTTGAAAATTATTTTAAAAGTAATCTTGTAAAAGAACAAGCAGACTCGCTGTCAAAGTAACATCAAAGTTTCCAAGATAACGTTCATTGGGACATACTGTGTGGAAGTGGCATGTCATCTCAGTGCTGTGGGTGAGGATATCCAGTAATGCTGAAAATACAGAATGTGGCAGGGGCAATATTCTGTTAAAATCCAAAGCCGCAGCTTTTACTTGTACATTGCCTGCTTCATTTCTTGAGTTTGGTTTTTGCATTACCTTAATCCTACCAGATCTTTCAAGCACCTTTTGTTATTTTGGCTATTCTAGCTAAAATTGCATTTACTTGTATTGTGCCTTACCATTTTACAGTTTTCCTAGTCACTGGTATCTTTTAAGACTCACAGTTTCCTTCAGCTGTCCCAGCCCTTTTTTTTTCTTAATTTCTGTGCATTTCTTCTTTAAATTTTGGATGCCATATTCTGCTTCTTTGTACTCTTCTCAGTGCCAGGAGCAGTTTGAAACCGACTGGAACACTTGGCTCCGTTAACTTCACCATCTCCACTGTTGTTTCATTCACCGATGCAGGCATTTTCTGCACAGTCTTCTCAATAGTCAAGTCTATTTCTTTCTCCTACCAAGGCTTCTCAACATTTTCCTGACAGAGAATTTGGCTAAAAATTCTCCCTGATGATTTTGAAACTAGCTGCTTCTGTGGACATAGGGGTCCATTTCCGTGTTAGGTACAGCGTGGTCAGGTGTTAGCTGTTCAGTGCTTTCCAGACTCTCTTCTAGCATTTTCAGTAATCCTTTTCAGTGGAGTACCAAAGCGCATTGGGTCCTGTCACGAAAGAGCTGCCTTTCAAGGGTTAAGTACCTTTAGGTTTGCTGAGTCTTGAGTAAATTCGTGGCATGCCCCTCTCTCTAGTGTGAGATAGATCTGTAACTTTCAGATTTCTAATACAGTAGAGGTTTGGTGCCTTTTTCTTGTTCTCCTTGGAACTTGAAATGCATATTACAGTTTTAAGCATCGTTTTAGGATGGCACTGGATGTTACTTATTTTAGAATTGTTTCATATAGTTGTTAAGCAGCTGCTTCTGAGAAGGTTGCTTATATGTTGGTCATCTTTCCCTATACAGCCCTAAAGTTCACATATTTACCACCTGTAAATTAATGGGGTTTGCACATTTATAATTAAGGTGGCATTACAATTCCAAAATCAACAGCAGACTTGCTTGGCCTGTTCTCCATCCCTAGACTGACTTTCTGCTGAAAGTACCAGTTCAGTGGCTAGTACAATGAAAAGGCATTCACATTTAAGCTGGCAAAAAAATGACCTAATGTTAAGAAAGTTCTATTTTTATATATCTGATTGAATGAGATGAAGAAAGTGTGTGGAGGCCAGTCTTGATTCTCCTCCAGCAATTTATGTTCTGTCATTTTGCCTTTCAAAAGTAACAGCAGTGGAATTCTAGGCGAATTAAGTGAGGGTAAAATTATAATAAATTGTGAAACACTTACTTTGTAAACTTTCAAAGGAGACCCAGCTTAGATGTGTTCTGTTTGCTTCCTGTTTTATTTCTCTGTCACATTTCTTTTCACGTTGTTTACTTTATTAGCATGGGAATAGATTTCATTAATACAGCCCACGCCTGTGTTAACTATTACTATTATTGGCAAATACCCTGATGTCAAGTGTATCCTTCAGATGCCTCTGTGGCATTCACCAAGAAAATAAATGTCCCACTCCCATTGTTGTGGACATACAGTATGTACAGACTCTCAGGGTATGGGTAGGTCGTACTCTTTGTGGTGTTTAATATACATGATAAATGCACACATTTTCCTGTAACACATTTGTTTGCAGGGGATGTCATCAGCCTTGGAGACCGACAGCTTACTGTCATGCACATGCCTGGCCACTCGAGAGGTAGTATTTGCTTACACGACAAAGACCGGAAGATTTTGTTCAGCGGAGACGTGGTGTACGACGGATCCATGATTGACTGGCTTCCGTACAGCAGAATAAGTGACTACGTTGCAAGCTGCCAGCGCCTCATGGAGTTAGTGGACAGAGGTCTGGTGGAGAAGGTACTGCCTGGGCACTTTAACATCTTTGGGGCAGAAACGCTGTATCGTTTAGCTTCCAACTACATTTCGCAAGCTGGAGTTTGTCACAAGGTTTCTACTTGTGCCATGAGATCCATTGCAAGCATAGCACTTCGTATTACAAATTCGAGAGTCACTTCGTAGTGACAGTGCATTTTGTGTGATCTGTTTCCTGTTGGAAAACCAAATGGCTTGTGAAAGTGTTGATACAAGCAAAAGCAGCATGCATTAGTAAAGAGCTGGCAAATTGATTCAGATGAGCTGCAAAAATTCTCCCTATTTTTGCCTACTTTATTCCTATTTTTATAAAAAAATCTGTGAGCTAGCAGCTTTAGCCAAAGCTACCATTTTTCTTTCTATTTTTTCAGGGCATGTTTGCATATGTATCATGATTGAAATACATTGTTTTGTTTTTGTTATGATTCTGACATGCTTATATGCCAAAATGAGAGGCTTTACGTTCATGCCTGAAGCCCTGTTGATGTAGCACTAGGTTTGTCACTATTCACTCAACTCCTGCTCAGGTTTTGGCCTAACACAGCTCGTGCTAAGACCTGGTGTGTGCTGGGAGCAGCGCGATTAGGTCGAAACGAGAACAGCACCTGCGCAGGACTCGGTGGGCAGAAGGAGGTAAGGGCCATTCTGCAGCCGTTGTCACCTGCTGCGCGGTGTCTGCTGCACCCATCATCGCCTGCATCTTCGCAAAGTAGCTGTCTGGCAGTTTCTTTAGAATCCACTAACGTATGGAAATGCTATAGACCAAACTTCCAAGCTGGAAGGTATAGATTCATCAGCTTACCCAAAAAGCTTTTGAATCGCATCCAACAGCAGATGGACTGTTGAGGCTTTCATGCTTCCCGGTGTGGTGCAGGGGATGGCTGCACCATGACAGAGGAGCAGGAATGAGCACTCTCACCGTCGGCTGGGGAACTGTTTTGCTTATAGGTGTGCGAGCTAGGAACTAAGAGAATTTGTGAACTAATGAATTAATGTGTTAAACTAGTCTGTACAGAGTGGATTGAGCCCTTGCTTGATGTGTTTTGTTTTTTCTGACGAGCTCATAAAATCAATTTTCTTTACAGTTGTTCTGTAAATTTGAGAAAACTGGACTGTGACCAGCTTAAAGATTTTGTTTGTGTTGAAGAGTATTTTTATGTGACTGGATTGTAACTCGGTTGTTAATGCTCTGTGGTAGGGGAAGGATGGAGGTTTTAATATGACCTTGCCTTACTGCAGGTGCTGGATTAAACAGCCGGTACACTTGCTACTACAAAGTGAATGTAACTTGAACTGCTTACTGTTTGCTTTGCTTATGAGGTGTTTGCTGCGTATGGTTTTTATGAAAAGTGCATTGCATTTGACTCTGTTCCAAAAAACGTTGAATACATTGAGAAATGCTAAATGACATTGTAACTTGCTTATGAAAATTGAATGTGTGATATTTAAAAGCTGTTGAAATGGTTAAAGTTTGTGTAATTATTCTAACTATATATATATATTTAACTTTTTTAAAAGGACACTGTCTGATGTTATTTTTGTATATAGACATATATACTTTCCTAAAAAGAGTGCAAATGTTTTTCCCAAGTTTTAGTGGAGTTTAACCGTATTTGTTTGGCTTTCACTTTATGGGGAAGCTTTTTTCCCTCCTCTTATCACACCCAACAGAAACGGAGCCCAAAGTTTGGGCTCTGTCTAAGGCATAGGAGAGTGGAAATTGATAGCCTTCTTAATAGGTATAAATTCTGGTGAAAAAAAAGAGTTGCACAATAAAAAGCATCTCTGTCTGAAAATTATGAAAGAGAGTATCTTATGTAATACTTTTCCCCTTTCACAGATCACTGCACTCCTGCCTTTACTATTTGAATATATTCTTCACCGGGATTTGTACTGATAGGTTGTGACGTGCCTAGTTCTTGTTAGCAGTGCCTATCTCCAAGCTGAAGCAAAACTGTGAGCGGACAGAACAGGTATAGCAATGCAGCACTTGAAAGAGCTGTTATCACTCGGATATCATAGCCTCTTTTTTGGAGAAATCCAAGTACATCAGTGCATAGCATGAGAAGCTTTTAAGCACTGGGTAGACTTCTGTCATAAATTAAGCTAAGAGCTTTTTATCTTGGCCTCATTTGGCCAGAGGAAGAAGTACAGGTGAGGCTGGGAAGTGGAAAAGCCAAAAAAGCCAGTGAAGAGGCCCAGGACAAACTCCACAGTGTGGCTTTCCTTTTTAGCCTGCTGACGCATGCTGCTATTTATGTAACAGTCCAGATACCGTTCTTGATAGGCAAGGGTTCACAGTGGGCAATCTGAGGTGGCAAGCGGGAGAGTCAGAATGGCTGAAGAAATGCATAGCACTGAAGCTTACACCAGTGATCCAGATGAAGCCATGGTGTCACCAGTTACCCAACAGTAATTGGTTGAATTCCTTCAAAGTGGCCATCTGTGGCACAAAACCAGTAGTAGTCTTGCTTTATGCTTTGTGAAGGTTGTAGGAGCACTGGTGATAACCCCGTGCAGTAACACGGAGAGACAGACCTCTCTGTCACAAAGCCTGCCATATGTATGCCAGTTGCTAAAATTTTGCAGATGTTCATTAAGATAAGTGAGATCACGTTGAATGAGCATTTTGGTTATACTGCTATCGGTTGTTTATTTGATCCAATACTAGAAGCCCTGTAGCCAGATTTTACTGTACTGTAAAAGAGAAGGCTCACAGGCATGCCAATTAAAAAGGAAAGATACCCTCCATCACTTGTGTTTAAATCTGTGCTCAGTATCGGCTACAAGATCCTTAAATGTCCAGATCACTGTCAAAATGCCCTGTTAAGCCATGCTTAAGTCCATTAAGTGTACGTCGATAACAGCAATTGCCTGGGTTTTTTTCCTTGACCAAAATATAGGGGATAATTTCCTAGCTCAGAACTGAGCTTTACATGAACATAGCCCAAAATGGGGCGTGTTAGTAAACTGCTGCTATAATCCAGTTGAAAGTAGTTTTTGAGGGTCTTGAAATTATTTTTGTATTGTAAGAAATTCATTACTAGGTAAATGATACATCTTAAGTATAAACAACTGGCTCTGACTATTTTTGTTAAGAATTACCAAGTTTTAGTCATAAGAGTTTGACAGTGTCCCTTTAACACTACTTGGACTAAATATTTAAAACATGCATTGTAAGCTTAAATATTGCAACATCTTGGGCATTTAGAACTGTGTTGATTTATCTGTAAAATCTAAATGTATGTTAATGCAGTTTTCAGTAGACTGGGGAATTGACAAAAAAATCAGCCGGGAAGTTTTGCTCTGTAATCTGTCAAGACTTTTGTGATGTTAAACAACAGTTTACACAGTAAAAAAAAATTTTATCATAGGTAATCGTAATAAAAAATGTTATAATCCTACACAGTCCAGTCATAATTTCTAGTGTTTTTTAAGAGAAGCACTTTTTCATTCTAAATGGAGTGTAAAATCTTTAGAAGTTGCTAGCAGTGTTTTTTATTCTTCTGAGCAAGAGACTGCATTAGAAACGTTTATGGATCATAGACAGATGCTTCAAAGCTTGTATAAAACCATGAGTGGGTACTTCTTAAAAAAACCCCACCACATTTTAACACAAATCAGAATTAGGTTTTCAATGGAATTTGCACACAGAAAACATGTATGTGATGAAAGTATATATTTGGGGGTCAGTTTCAGTTGGTGGTGACCTTTCCACACAAGACAGTAGCTAATGACAGCTGTTTACTGTACTTGAAGCAAAAATGGTCACATAGCTTTTGTTCAGCACGTAACTGGAGCTTGAAATAATGCCTAGCATACTTGCTGTCTAGTTCCTGATGAAAGGTAAGACTCTGTATTAACAGATAAACTGTAGAAGTTTCATGGAAATTAGTCCTTGAATAAAGAAAGCAGCTGCTGTCACAAAAACCAGCAGCAAAGAAATGTGCCTGTATAAAGCCAAGAATAAATGAGGCAAGTGAAATGCCCCAGTTCATTTAAAGATGAAGATATGCTTCCTTCCAGACAACTGATAAGTGGACTTCAGGGATATGTGGTTGTCCAATTAATATGATGCATTTGTTTTCCTCCCAGGAGTTCCAGGGTCAAGGTGTAGTCTTCAAGTCAACCACTTTGCATATTGGCACAAACACAATCTTGTTTTCAAAACTACTTTACCCTGTTAAATTTTGAATTTTATGGGGTGATGACAACAGAATTTGAAGGCAAATATAGGTAGAAATAAGATGATTTTATGAGGGAAATGAATGAATTGTAAGTAATTATGAGGGAAATAAGGCAATTAAATGAAAATAATTACAGAATACTACAATGTTTGTTTTCTCTAAAGAATAAAATGAGTTTGGGAGCAGCCAGCTGGGAGGCTCCACTTCTCAGATTAGGTTATTGGGGTTCCCCACCCAGCCTTGTTCCTCTGTCCTTTTTGGTGATGCAGAGGAGTCTTTTATCGTACAACCTAACCACCAGGACTAACCCAGCTGATCGCATGTCGTCATTTCGAAGTGCTGTACAACTGTGTATCAGTGATTCCCCACTGCACGTCTAGGAGGAAGGTAACTTCTAGTGGAAGTAATACGCTTCAGACCTGAGTTTCCAAGATGTGGCAACCCACAACTTCCACTCTGGGTCTAATGAAGGATGTGCAAAGTCTTTCTCTGTCATCTGGGGTCAGCAATAAGTTCAGATGCAGATCATGAGTTAGCAGCACTGTGTCACCACAGCACAGTACAGTATAAAAAGATGTCGGTGCCCCAGTTACAAGCATTTCACCTCCTGTTCTGCCCCAGTGTTTGAAGCAAGAGCACTAGGAAACCAAGGTGTCAGCTGAATCCATTACTGTCACTACTCTTTTCTCAATAAATGGGTCTGCCAACGAGTTGAAGGAAGTTTGTTACATGTACTGTGAAAATCACCATATTTGTCATCAGGTTTGATATGGCAAATTGTCCTAGCAACAAGAATGAGTATTTTTCATTGGCATTCAGCAGATAAGGGGACAGGTTTGGTTTGCAGATGAGAAATTGAATGCTCTACTGCACTTCTTTGCAGACAAGTAAGAAATAGAGGGCTGAGAAAGACCATCTTGAGGTCACCTAGCACCATCTTCATGCAGAGAAGCAGAATGTTTGCTTAAAACTAGAGGTTTCCAGGTCTGCCTTCCCCCACTTCTTCCTGTTTTCCATCACTTTTTAACTTTCTGGTTGCTCAACTGCCTCATGTTTCTGGCCCGTTACCAGCTTTCTCCTCCGCCCCACATCCTCTGCTGCTGCTTCCTCACGCATACCCAGACCTCTGCCTATGCCTCCCCATGAGCTCCCCCACCTTTTTCCCCCTCTTCCTCACTCTGAGAAACAGCCTCTTTTCTTTCACAAAATCTGAAATCCACCATCTCTGGAGTACGGGGTCTGGAGCACAAGATGAGAAACCCCACAGAGAAAGGGCAGCCCTGTGGCTCACCGTCAGCCATAAAGGTCAGTCCACAATGCCTTCTTGATCGACCTAAACTTTTCTTCATATTCAGTCCAAGTTATCCTTTTCTACAAATTAAGCTGTTATTCTTGGATGCAGTGTCCACATAACATCTTTTTACATAGAAGAAAACTGTTACCAATCAGCTACTATAAGCTTAAAAACATGACATACATGGGAAGATTTAATTCCTTTGTTTTTTCCCCTCCAGATCTTTCCAGTTTCTTTATTCCTGTCTTAAACTATGCTCTGCAAAACCGTATGCCACTCAAGCTTCACCAGCACCAAGCAGAACAGAACAGGTTCATCCTTGCCTTACATGGTTGCACCCTTCCTAATACATCATCTTGACGATTCATATTTTTGGTCCCTTGTAATCTCCAAGTTCTGTTCTGTAATATTTGCTATCCAGTTACTTCACATCTTGCATTTCTGCACCAGACTTTTCTCCTGCGAAACAGAGCACTGTAAACTTGTCTTCCTTCCATTTCATATCACTGATTCGAGACCACCTCATCAATTTATCATCATGATTTTGAATTCTGATCCTGTCTTCCATCATGCTTGTAACTCCTCCAGCCTCTGTGTGGAGGGTATACGCAGCTGTCCTTCTTACAGCTTACCAGGTGGAGAAGGAAGCCACAGAGTTTGAAGAGGCTGCTTTAGTCACACAGGATATCTTTGCGTAAATAAGAATAGCCTTCAGTCTGCCTCATACCTTTCTTTCGCTATCCCTTCATGTCATATTCGGCCTATACTCTGCTCATGCAGAAAGGATTTATCTACAGCAATCAGTGTTTTGGTTCATTCTTTGGCACTTTAAGTTTTAAAATGTAAAATTCTATTTTTCATACTGCTGTACATGCAATCTGATTCCAGTTTCTTACCAGTTACATAAAATTTTTATTTACAGCAACTATGAATGTGTTGCATTATTTTTGTCATACCAAACTACACCTTGTATTTCACAATAGATGCTACGTTGTGAGGTAGCTATCTCAGAGGAGTAAGGGGTCTTTATAAGCATCTTTCTAATACACATGGAAATGAAACAGTCATTTTAGTCACTTCAGTACTACAACATCTCATTTTATTTTTACATCAGTGAACATCTCTATTTGCCATCATGTCACTATGAAAGAAACATGGGATGTTTCTGCTAAAAAGAACATTCTTAGGGACAGGAAAAAAAAAGCATCCTTACTGGTAAATCCTAGACTGTAGGATGCTAAATAACAGAGGTCAGAATGAAATTCAGGACAAGCGCTGTTAAAGCTTAGTGTAACACCTTGCCTTTTAAGAGCAGACATCTGTAGCCAAAGAAAACAAAAAATGGAGATCTGTTAGGAAAGAGGGAGGGAGATAAGGGTGGAAAAATATATGGCAAAGGAGGAATTATGATTATTTAACTTTTAAAATCTAGGTCTAAGAATTCAACCAACACCGTTTCAAATTACTATTTATAATTAAGGCATGTATTACTGAAATCATTAAGCAGTACCTCTTGTGTCTCAAAATTCAACCAGATTTCATCCAAAACTAATTCTTCTTCAGTCCCCTCACTTCCAAATTGAATTAGGAAGTACAGAAACAGATAAAATTGAAAAGCAATCAGAAAACACTCATTAGGTTTTATTTTAAATTTAACATTATTTGAAGCTAAATATTACATAGGGGTTTTGCTGGTAAAAACATGTTAGGTTGTATTTACACTGCACACACTGGTGCAGCAAAGGGATATCCAGGCTATTCAGGAAGCAATCTAGTCCTCTGAGCTGCAAAATTAGCCCAGACAACTCTAGTGTGATGTTAAATCACTTTACTCCTAGCTTATACATTAACACTGTGTTGCTTTGTGTAATCATACCTCAAAGTCAGTTAATGCTTCTACAGAGTATATACATGCAGACTATCCCATCTCTGCTCCTCTCCTATATTCCTACAAGACAATAAACATCATCAATGTTTATCAAAGACAATAAACGTCATCATTATCTTCCCACCCGCCTGCGGCGTCCAGGTCCGGTAAGCCTGGGTGGTGTAGGAGGAGCAGTAGTAGACTTCCCACTTGGTGGTTCAGCAGTCCAAGTACAGACAGGAGCTGCCTCCAGAGCAGGGGCAGAGCAGCTGTGCTTTGCTGTGCTGAGAGGAGGAACACCTAGGAAGGTGCCACCAGGGACTACATCCCTCTGCACAAAAAAAAGGTGTCTAAATTTACCGTGCAAATAAAATAATAGCCTTCATTGCATAATTATAAAGTAGAAACCAACAGTGTTGTAAGCCTGCTTTTTGCTTTTGCTGTGCTTTCCAAAACCATTTTCAGTACATGGTTCCCCCAACCATTCAGCTTTTATTGGACAGGCTAACCTCACCAATTTAATAACTAAGTGTGTTCCCATATGTGCCCAACAGCATCCTGGGAAGGTTATGAGGCATTCAACAGCAATTAAAATTGGAAAGCACAGGAAAAACAAGCAAACAAAAGAACCCCGACACAGGGAGAAGGACTTGGGAAAAGTCCTTGGCCAACACTTCTGTGACTGTACCAGAGCTAGAGAGTAAGGTATTTCCCAGCAGTTTGATCCAGAAGTACACAGGAGTACATTTCCCATCATCAAACTGGCAAGGACACATATGTTTTCAATACAGCTTTACATTTTCACACTGATTTTGTGCTGTACGATTCGCTGTAAGAGTGATGTGAACAAACAACACTTGAACTTGCATGAAATCTGCCCAAGCAAAACTACTCCTTTAAAAATTTTTTTATTAATTTTATTGCCAAAGCAGCTTGTTGCTTTACATCAGAAGGTTCTGATATTCGATCTGATTTTGAACAACCAGGGTGAGGTTTGTAATCTCCTGGACCCTCAAATTCAGCCTGGGACAAGGTAACAGTAGAGTGGTTTCAAATACTAATAAAATTAGGAATAGAAAAGGAAACATACTCAAAGGGAAGATATGGCTGGCAGACAGCCCCACAAATGGCTTTCATATAGCAAAGATGAGTCTGAGAATTAATTAAAAGCTGAAGATACAGCTAGTAATAAAGCCTTGAAGTATACGTCACAAATAAACAATTATTTTCCTTATTAAACTTGCAGTACATAGGTATGAGAAACATGCTATAGATATTCTAATTTATCCACTCCACTCATAATGGGAGGCAATTTTAGAAGGGGTTTTGCCAGCTTTCAAAAGGTAAGGGTTTGAAAGTCACAGCTACCATACCCAAAATCAAGTATTTATTTTTAGCTATTATAATTTGAGCCTGTCTTTTCAGTTTTGAATTCCTGGCATCTCCATTTCATGTGCAATACGAGCACGCTGCTGCCAGCTTTACTAAATTTACAAACAGGGGCATTTTGGTTTCTGGAGCAGAGCTTTTGCCATAGCATCCCATTAAGAACACCACCAGTTGCACTAGGAATCTGTCTGCTTGGAGATCTCCTGCCCTGAAGATCTTACAGTTTAGTGCCAATAACAACATCACTGCAAATACTGAGGATTGTAAATGGTAAGACCCTCTCCCTTTCTACACTTGCAAATGAGACTGGTTGAGAACAACCAAATTGAGAGGCAGAGAACATAGGGGTGTACTTATTCCTGTGGATTTTGTAGCCCCTAATTGCCCTTATCTTTTCAAGCCCATCTTCACTGGTCACCTAAGCAAGTTAGGCACAGGAAGTGGTTACAGGAGACCTGCCTGCATGCTCCCTTCTGGAAACACCACGGTGGACCAGCAGAAGAGCAGGAAGTCCTACCTCTACCACCTGAAACCACTGCAGAAGGATTTGCTCTCACTTTTCCAGTGACAAATCTAAGTGCCTAGAGGCAGGATTCACACAGCCAGCAAGCTTCCTACTAGACAGCAGGACATACGCAACAGGAGAGCTGTATGTGTGTTAGGTAACTAAAGCCTAGAGGAAAGTGCTTAGTCAGCTGTGCATCTCTTCTCACTGAGGTCATGGCAAGCTCATTGGCCTTGGAGGTAAAAAGGCAATTTTCCAGCTCATCTGCTAAGTTTAGAAATGAAGACCTGAATGTGGATCTCCAGTTCTCTGAAGCATACCCAGAGGGTCATTCAGTGGCAGGTATTTGAGTCTACCTGCCAAGGAGTAGCACGGACAGGAGTGCTCCATGAGGGAGGACAGCCTGGAAGCCAACAGCAATCACAACACAGGCAGGGCTAGCAACCTCCCCACAGGCTGCAGGGATGGTGATGGTAACCGGACCTGTCAGCAGCCCAGTGATTACCAGACAACTGCAAGGTGATGACTCAAGTTCAAGGCCAGGCCACAAAGTCCGGTCAATGAGCAAGCAACAGCAGCACACAGCACGAGGGCAGGTCTATCTGCACGCAGCTCAGGCAAGGACCAAGGGCCTCTGGGCTGAGCTCCAGGACCAACGTGCAGAGGGGCTGCGGGTGGGGGTCCCAGAGGAAACAGGGCAATTTGGGGCTGCTGGTGCACTCAGGACCCTGGCCCTACCTCCTCCACACTCCAGGTTAGCGTTCTCATCACTCAGTTAATGCTCTCCTTTTTCCCTCTGGCCATGTAAATATGTTGTATGAAGCACAAAAAAATTAATTTGCAGGTAAATTTGATTGTTTGTATGCTATACAGTACCTACTGCCTCGATGTGACCAGCATGGACTGACTGTAAGAGCTACCAGCATGGAGTTCCGAGACCCGTATTCAGGACCTGTACCCAACTCCCTGCTTCAAACTGGGGAAGAAACCAGATTTGAATGTAAACATACAATTACTCAGATGAATGCATCTAATTGCAGACATATCCAGACAGCAAGGAGTGAAATGAAAAGCCTCTAATAAAAAATCTCACTACAGCACAGGTTGAGGGTCAAACCTGCCAGTAATTCATGCTTTTAGTTACAAAGCTACCATCTGTTAACAGAGGTCAATTACAAACTTCTCACAGTGCCTCTGCCTACTTGATCTGTGGACTAGAGATAATACAGACAGCCAAACAAGCCTCATCTCTGCCTGACTTTGTTCAAGAAAAATATGCCTTTAGCACACCTACTGATTCCAGCTCTTCAAATCCAAGAGTGCATACTCAGGGTCAACATGCTACTAGTTTATTGCTGGAAAACTAGGTGTGAAACAGATGTGAAACACCTTCAGGACATGCTGTCAGTCCTGAAGGAAGCAGGACTTAAGTGCCTGAAGGCATTTTTCACTGTCTGAGTCTTTTTAATGAAATCTAGCCGGACTGCTTAGCACAGTATTAAGAAAGATTTGAACATCCATATGGTTCGGCTAGTAACACTGGACTATGCTGTTTCAGCACTGGTTGTAAAACAGTCCTGTCTGCTCAGGGCATCCCAAATGGCAAGGCACAAAAGGACACCTATTGTGTCACAGACCAGAGTGCCAAGGCAGCACTTTTTCAAAGTCTGTGTTTTCTTATCAGCAAGGTATTTCCTCCACCTACAGAATATGAAATGTTGGCTTATTCACTAGTTTGCTAAGCACAAAAATATTAATGGCAATGAGAACTGAAACTATATATTAAGGTCTTCAGTCTTCATGTAACAGACTGCTTTCCCCAAAAATTTTTAGGAAGGCAAAGCGTACACTATTAGAAAAGCTTGATAAAAAAGTTCCCATGTACTCCGAATACTATGTCTGTGCGTATATACATATTGCAAGAGCATGCTTATGAATCACGTCACCTCTCACATTTGAGCTCTGAAGCAGACCTCCCAGACCCCATCTTGTAGGTGCACAGCGGTATCAATTCTCAGTTGACAGACAACAGGCTCCTTCCCCAAGGCACTGCCAACAGCCAAGCTTGCCGACCGCTGCCGCCGCGCACGCAGCGCCCGTTCCCCGACTCCGGGCGGCGGGAGCACGGCCTCACGCCGCTCCTCCACAACCCACCATACTTTCGCACTCAAGATGGCGCCGTCCCACCCAGCGGCGGAGGGAGCCGGCAGGGCCTGGCAGCGCGGGGAGCTCTCCTACCACAGCCCTACCACACCGAGGCTAGAGAGGGACGAGCAGAGGCGGCACACCCGCTCCGAGGCGTCCCCGGGAGCCCGCCAGCCGCCCTAGGCGGAGAACAAGGCCGGAGCAGCCACCGCCATAACCCGCCGCCTCTCACCGCTGCCGGCGCCGCGCAGCATTCTGGGTAACGGCACCCCACACCGAGAACCGCACCCCCCCCGCGGGGACGACACAAGAAGAACGCCCTCTCCAGCTTGAGTGGCAGCCTCGCAGCCAATAATCGAGCGCTCCGCACGAGAAGGCGGGAAGCTCTCCGCCAGCGCCCAATCAGACGGCGGTGATGTGACGAGGAGGGCGCGGGTTGGCGGGCGCCGGCGTCGTGCCGCGTTTCCAAGGGGAAGGGAGCGCGGCGGGGCCGTGCGGAGGGGCAGGCGGCGCGGTCCGATCCGGGCAGGTCTGGTGCGGTGCGGTGCGGTGCGGCCCGGCCCGCCGCGGCCCGGCTCGGGGGCGGCAGCAGCGTCATGAGCTTGGCCTTGAGGTCGGTATGAGCCGGGCGGTTCCCCCCTCGCCCCCTTAGGGCCCCGGAGTGCGGGCTGGGGGCGGCTCTGCTGGGGGGCGGCTGCGGGCGTTGCCCTCAGGGCCTCTCAGGAGCCCTCAGGGCCTCGCTGTCCCCTCGGGGAGTAACACCCGGGGGAGCTCTTGGCGGAAAGCGGGGTGAGGGGGGCAGCGGCGGGGCCTGGGCGCTGGCGTGCCCCGTGCCGGTGAAGGTCAGCCGCTTATGTCTGATCTCTTCGGAGGGGGTCGTGGGCGGCCGGGGCGGATCAGGCCCGACAGCCGTCTGTTCACCGAGGGCCCGTCGCGTCTTGCTTTGAGAGCTTCGCTTCTGGATTGTCTGAAGTCGTGCACTTTCAAAAAGCCTTTTAATAGGCGTTAAGTTCGGCTGTAGGGTTTTGTTGTTTTTTTTTAATTCAGATTCAGTAATTGTTGTATAAAGGGGCCTGGCTTATAATTTCTATACCTCGCAAATCCTTCTCTTCGAGCATAAGTAATATGCTTATATGGCATATGTGATCCTTAATTTTCGAATTTGAGAACTTCACGCTTCATATAGTAAAAGTGCTTGTAGAAGAAGTGGCACTAAACTACTTGCATTTAAGGACTGCTCTGTCTTTTTAAAAAAATCTTTTATGCTAAGCTTTAAATAAACACTTGAGTAGCTAGATCCTTCTTCTAGAATAGTTCCACGGTAATCTGCTTTCAGACTTCTAAATGGATTTCATCATCACAGCTCACAAAACGTGGGCTCTCTGGATCTGAGCTACCCTCCCAGTCCTAATTATGTAGCCAGCTCAGACTTATTTTAGTCCTTCCAAAAGCTATAGTAATCCAAAGCCTGTGTGAAATCACACTGTCTCAATTGGTCTGCTAAGGACTTCTCATGCTTTGAGGATATTGTGGTCTGAGGCAGGTCCAGCTTGTGCAGCTTGCACTTTTCTTGTCTATATTTGGAATTTTTACTGGTGTAGCTTCAGTGGTTGTTGAAAACTAAATGCCAGCTGTGTGGGATCTTCGGTTTAATCTTTGGTTTTGATTAAAATTAGCAAGTCCTTAACAAAGGAGAAGAAAAAGCAGCTCATTACAGGAGATTTGGAAAATAAATATCCTTGAAAAGCAATTTTCTGTTCACTCATCAGTAATTTTTATACATTTTACAGTAGGTGAGACAGCACACATTTTGTCTCTGGTGCAAATAAACAAATGAGTGTAAAAAACCTTTTCTGGAGAGCATAACCTAAATTATACAATAATGTAGGTTAGAAAGGTGCACCTTTCTACTTGGAGCAAGTCCCACTCAAAACTGAAGGAGGTTGCTGAGCACCTTTTCCAGTTGGGTTCCAAAAATTTCTGACGATGGAGACTCCTCAGTCTCCCCCTGCAACTGTTCCAGCACATAAACGCTCCCCCTGGGAAAATGTTTCCCCTTAGGTCCAGCTGCAGTTTCTCCTCTTGCATTTTGTAGTTGTTGTCTCTTGTCCTTTCACTGTGCTCCTCTGGGGGGAACCTGTTGCTGTCTTCTGTGTGATAACCCCCTAGGTAGTGAAGGACAGCACTTGGATCCCCTCTCCTTAGCCCTTCCCCACCTAGTCCTTCTGCCCCACTCTGGTCTAAGCAAACCCAGCTACCTCAGCTTCCCATGCACCATGTGCTGCAGCCACCAGACACAGTAGTCTGCCTTCAACCTTATCCATTTTCTCTACATCTCTCTTGTACTGGGGTGTCCATAACTGGATGCAGTACATCTGATGTGGCCTCATGATCACAGAATGGAGGGGATTTACCACTGCAATTGGCCATGCTCATCACAGCATGCTGCTGAGCTTCATGCATGCCCAATTCTTCCAAGGGTGTACCCTGAGTACTGTAACAGTCTTAGTTGATATCACCTGTTATCTCAAATTTACTATTTTTTTTTAAGAGTTCTTGCTCTGAAACGAACATCTTCCAAGCAATTACTCTGGATACAGCAGTCAATCTCATTGATGTGAACAAAGCACAATTACAGCAAAATTTACACTTTACTAGCTTGATCCAAAGTATCTTTTATCAGTGTCATCCTTTTCAGTTTTTTCAACTGTTGTTCCCACTATATGAACCATGTATTTTATTTCTGTTATCTGAAAATTTAATCTTATTTCTAGACTAGCCAAGGAAAAGAGGGCTGTCTTTGTGTCTTTGAACAAGATTTGCTGGTCTGAGGGGCTTGTCTCTTTTGTATATACCAAAAACAGAGCAAAAAGTCTTTAGACCGGTGTGTGTGAGAGAGATTTAAAGGATATTAAAAAAATCCATAAATGCCATTTATCTAAGAACTGTTACTGGCAACAAAGCCGATTTGTGCCACCTAACGCCCACTTTAGTAGCCAGATGACCCAGTTGTCTGGCCCAGTTAAGCCTCCAGCGGCCTGTCTCAAAATTCTTTCTTCTAAGCTACAGTTTAGAAATAAAGTGTTTTCAGGAATTGTATCACTTCAACTGCTAACATAGTTTGTAACCTCAAGTATTCTTCTTATCTGGGTAGTTTTTCTACCCTCTTTTTTGTTGTTGTTGTTATTGTTATTTATTAACCAAAACACCTGTGCTGATTTTATTTTGGGTGGGGGAGTGGAGGTATCCTTCACCTTTCACAAAGGAATTGTCTATTTCAAGTGTTATTTTAAGTTGGGAGGACAAGCTGGGAAAAGATTGAATAGGGAAGGTAGTGATCTGTGCAATTATGGCAAGTTTCTTACTGGTGGAAAATGTTATCTACAGTGGTATCTTCCCAGTAGAAATAATTTAATTTCTTTCTTCTTATATAGGAATGAGCTTTCAGTAGACAAAACTAAAAAGAAGAAAAGAAGAGAACTGACTGAGGAACAGAAGCAAGAAATTAAAGATGCCTTTGAGTTGTTTGATACAGACAAAGATAGAGCAATAAATTATCATGAATTAAAGGTAAAAGGTTTTTTTTCATTTAAACAATTTTATGGCAGATGATATATATGTTTCTTAGTGAGTTTTTAAGATGTTGGCTGTATGTTTAAAAAATGCTCCATGTTCAGGATCTCTTGCTGGGCTAAAAGAGTGAGGATGTTCGGTGGGAGGGGAAAGAAATACTGCATTGATGTAAGAATGAGCTTTTATTCCCACAATATATACTTGACACAGTAACAGAATTGCTGTAGCATCCTGCATAACACTGGTCTGAATGCTCCCCAGGGTTTAGCTTGGACAGATGACTAAGTGGGAAGAGCTCTTGAAAAGCTGTTCCGTTCTTTTTAAAGGCACTATATAATCCAAAGCTTGATGTGAAAATCCACAGGTTTCAGAGGCTTAGGTAAAAGATGTAAATCAAATTTGTAAAACAGTTGACCACAACCCAGAGCTTACCCACTGGCATTTTTCAGGAGGGAGCCTATGGATTGTAGGAATGAGGTATGCTATTTGCTGTGCATGTGGGAGGCTCAGTCATTGCCCTTTCCAGCAAAGGCTATCGGCAAATGGAGGTTAGGATGGCAGTCTTTCCTAGTGAGTCCTCCCACTGGAAGTCTCTAGAAGTAGTACATGAAGTTTATTGAAGTCTCTTTAAATCTTTTATGAATTTTTATTCTAATTATACTGCATCAAGAACAAAAAGTGGCTTTAGAGAGGCCAGTGTTTCTGTTATGTATTGGGTGAGATACTTTTGGGAAAGAATACCTAATCCAACCTGCTGGGTCCACATTCTGTCTCTACCAAGTAACTTGGGGCGGGGGGAATCTTATTTTTACTTCAGTTGCTGTTAGGGGAATGTCTTGGGTACAGTGATTCCCTTCTCTTTATTTCAGAGTTCCGGTATTTTATTGTTGCTGGAAGCCACAGTGAGTGGCGTAGTACTGGGGACTGTTTCAGGACTGTTAATGTGCTTTTTCCAGTTATGGTATGCTTTGAATTCTCAGCTCTTATGATTACCTGCAAAGCTATTTCTTAGCTGTCTAATTAATTATTGTGGCTGTGAAGATAATACTATGGAAGAACAGAAATACATAAAGAAAAGAACTATATCCTTCTCTACAAAAGCAGCATATAACGTAGATTTTTGAATGGCTACATCCAATAGGATTGTGGGTTTCCACTTCTGGTTTACTGTATGTTCATCAGTTTGGAGGGAGTCAAGATAGTGTGTGCTGAGAAACTGCCATCTCAGTTGAAGTGGGAAACTAAATGTGTACTCCTAACCTAATGGAAAAATAAAAAATAGGTTGCTTTATGTTGTTCACTGGAAAAGCAGTAAAGTCACTTGTTAAGAGGATTTGTAAACCCATAAACATATACACACTTAGTATGAATACTGACAAAGAATAATTTGAAGAACGGTTTTCAATTTTATCTTTGAAAAAGGGTCAGTACTTGAAATGTTTTTGGAAGTGAGGAAAATAAATCTATTTGTCCTAAGAAGCATTTGGTCCAGTCTGTAAAATCCCTGAAAATGCAAAGGCTAGTTTTCTCACTGTACGTTGATATTCCATTTTCTAATAGTAGTTTTATATGATTTTTGTATCCAAAGCTTTTTTACTTTTATTAATTTTGTTTATTATTATTGCTAAACCATTGATACACACCTTCTCTCTTGGGCAAGAAGGTAATTACTGAAAATAAAAAGCAGTCTGTTAAATCTGTATTTTAATCTTCATATATGGTTGCACTTCCATTTTGTTCCAAAAGGTGGCAATGAGAGCCTTGGGTTTTGATGTGAAAAAAGCTGATGTACTGAAAATACTTAAAGATTATGATCGAGAAGCGACAGGCAAGATCACCTTTGAAGATTTTAATGAAGTTGGTATGTGTTTGATTGTGTACCTTTAGAGAAATTTAGCCTGTAGTAGTGACTACAATTTGGAAGCAGTACTTTGTGTACTTTCTCAGTTATCTAGTACAATTAAGAAATAGAAATGGGGATTTCATTTCATATTTTTCTTAATAAAAGTTAATAGTGGAGGAAAATAAATCTTTGTACTCTGAATACTCAGTTTGATATGTAGAGATAAATGATAGCCACAGTATAAAAGGAAATAGAAAGTTGTTCAAACTTACACAAAGGAATAAGAGCTAACTTAAAATTGAGATATTCTTGTGTTGTTCATGGATTTTGTAAGATTCTTCTTCCTGCTGTGGAAAAAGTATTTGGCATTGAATTTCATGGGAAGGAGTGTATACACAGACAAACTGTAAACTGAATACAGACTTTATATATAACACAGATAAGAGAAATTGAAGCAGATGTTAAATGCTGTGCTTCAAGGATTTTCAACTGTTGATAAAAACAGTGGAATTTCATTAGGCTGTTTCTTTCCTCTGGAGATTGTGTATTGCGCAGTTTGACGTACTTTGAGTATGTAGTGATCTGCAGAATTTTTAAACATTACAGCTTAAGTTTCTTTGAAGATTTTCTGGTTGTTACACATAATTTATATTTTTGCATACAATTTGTGTTTACCAAAAAAATAACCTGTGTGGGATTTCTCCATGTATGGCTTTATATCTCTATTTCATTATTCCAGTCCATGTGTTCAAGGTGTTAGATTTCTGTAAATTTTCTGGGGAAAACAAACAAACAAACCCAACAGTGTAGTACATGTCTATTTGCTCTTGGCTACGAATAACAATCTGCTTAATGTGGCAAAACATTGATTGAAACGTGGCAAATTTTAATGATTTAACAAGTTACGATTGGACAAAATGTGTTGTTAATAACAGATATTTTTGTAGTTGTATTCCAGGCAAGAGCAAGTATAAGTCAGAAAAGAACCAAAAATAAAGCCTGTGGGGAAATACACGTGATCAGTCCTGATTTAATTTAAAAAAAAAAAAAAAAAGGAAATAAAATGAGAGTATGGATTTAATAGTAGTAATAATAATAATAATATTATAATTACATCATTATGCTATAATATTATATAATTGAATATACTCTAATTACTGTGTAATTCCCTTTTAATTCCTGATGTTCAGTCCTGTCATTGTTCACTGTTTCCTGGTTCTGTCCTGGCTATCAATATGGGCAGTCAATAAGTGCTGTGAGAAGCTAGGAAAATTCTTGTGGAAAGCACAGTATATACTTGGAAGACGATGGAACCTGTCCCAAAACTTGAATTGGATTTGTGTGCTGCTATGACACAGTGTAACCTTGACACAGAATTAAGCATGATACCCCTTCTAGCAGAAAGATCAGGGAGTTAGAGAAAATAGGTTATAGAAGCTTTAATTGTGAAGAGCTGCTGAATATAGCTAAGTAATTTTTGAGCCATCAATTTTTCATAATTTAATGTTATTTATGGTTTTAAAGGTAGGAATGGCCCATCTGAAATGTCTAAAGATGCAATTACCTTTTGTCTTGTTCTGTACAATCATGTTCCCTATAGTGTTTAGAGACCTAGTGTTTTGTTGTTCTTCAGCTAACGTTGCAGTTGTCTTTTCACCACAAAAGGTAGAATCTTTCAAATGATGTAATACTGTCATACAGCATAGTTGTTTTAAATGAAAATATTTAAATTTAGTATAAATCTCAGGGATTTATGTAGACATATAAACTTCATTGCTGTAGTGAGCTTGTATGAGCATGAATCTAATTTTTACCTGTCAAGTTCGCTAAGCCAGAGCAGACGTTCCATCTGCAGACAGTAGCAGATGCTAAGTGGTTCTCTATGCACAAATGGGGTTGATGTGTTTTTAATGGCTTGATGAAAGTCATAAATAGCAAGCCCTGTAATACAAGACTAGCAGGTACAAAGATGTGAAGATACTTATGGTTGGTTCCAGAAATGTCTGAAATAATTACTAGAAAAATATTTTATGTGGCAAGTTTGTCTTTTCTGTTACAGAAACTGACATGATTGTGATAAAAGGAATAATAAAGGCTGATGAATCCTTTCAGAATTAACATCTTGCAGTTCATAGCAGTGTCCTTTTCATAACCTGTGGGCTTAGGTTTTTTTTTGGTTTTTGTTAGTGTGGTTTTGTATCTAAAAGAGAGGTTCCATGCAAATGTTTTTCATTACTTAGTGTTTCAGTATTTTTTCCAAGTCGAAATTCTATCCTGATCCAAACATACAAAATAAAAAAGTCACATGTCTGCGTCTGTCAGAGCTGATGTTTTTTCTGAAAGGTAAGTTTGGAACAGAGTAGGCATGTGTATACTTTTAATTCCTGTTGAAAAGTGTGGTGAAAGCATGTAGTTTTCCACTGCAACAGGTACATCCCAAAGAGAAACTCAGCATGGGAAAAGGGAGATGAGAAAGAGAGGTCAGATAACAGCTAAACAAATGTGCACGTTGAATTGAAATACATAAAAGTGAAAGAATGGGTGAAATTGGAAGTGTATGTTCTTCATATTGCCTCAGTCTGCTAAGGTCATTCTGAGTTTACCCTTCAGAATTTTTTTGTCTAACTTAAGTATCCTTCTTACAGTGACAGACTGGATATTGGACAGAGACCCACAAGAAGAAATACTCAAGGCATTCAAATTGTTTGATGATGATGACTCTGGTAAAATAAGTCTGAGAAACCTGCGCCGGGTTGCTAGAGAACTAGGTGAAAATATGTCTGATGAAGAACTACGGGCTATGATTGAAGAATTTGATAAGGATGGAGATGGAGAAAGTAGGTGTTAGCAAACAAAACTCCATATAGTCTGTTCTTAATTTTTTCCTGTTTGTAAATGTGGTTTGTTGTGAAAATGTCCTCTTTGGTTGCCTTCTAAATAACTTTCAGTTCAAACTTAATTTAGCTTACAAATAATGGAAATCGTTGTTTTTGACAGCTACTAGTCCTGGATCTTGGAGTCTAAAAATCAAGTAGATTTCTCAAGTTGATTCACCACTAACTCTTATTCAACTAATGTCTATTAAAAGATTAGTGAAAGTGTAGTTGAAGGTGGAAGTAATTGAACTGGTACATGGAAGATTCCATGTACCTACACTACATTTTAATTTCCTTAAAAATCAGTAAAAGGGTTAAAGTGCTAAGAGAAACTCTTTTGATCACCTAGTCAATATTTCTTTAGTGATGTGTCACTGTTGTGATTTCGGCATGTTAGTCAGATATAGAGTATTAAGCTAATAAATCATGCGGGATGTACCCTTACCCTAGTAAGTCGGTGCAGGATCAGCTTGGATGGGTCTTTAACGTACTTCTGAACTTAAGAGTGCTGAAGAACAGCGTGTGAAAAATGGCTCTGGGCAATTGACAAGGTGTGGGCTGCAGAAGGGATTTATTAGCTAGATAAAGAACAAATTAACAAATCCAGTTTGATACTATGCTTATTAACTCTTTGTGAGCACTGAAGCTTACTTTTTTTCACTCTCTTGAAAACACCCTTATGTTTACGCCAGAAACCTTAATATTTGAACTTCAGGGACCACTCAGTTGAGACCATGTACATAAACACTGCATTTTTAACAGTCATCGAAACCTACTTCTGAGTTTTTCTTTCAGGATGGTGACTCATGTCTGAGATTTCACTAGCAGTTCATCACCTTTTCCAGTTACAATAGTATTTCTACTTGTGAGCCACCGCATCTGTTGGACTCAAAACTCTCACTACTAGTGAAAAAAACTGTGTTGTTGTCAGCCTTGTGACAGACACTCCTCCCCTCTGTGCTGTTTGAGATAGATGTTATTCCACACTTAGGAATGCAATCACTTAAGTACTGAAACAACCCCTATTCTTTCAAGGGGAAGAACAGGACATTTTAAACATGGTCAGTGGTGTGGAAATGTGAACCTTTTGTTCCGTTGTACTGGTGTAAATACGGAGCCTGGAAACAAAGATAGTGAAAGGTCAGTGATTCAATGGCCAGAAGAACGTTAATGTTGACACTGTTATTAGTAAAGTAAGTGTTGAGAAAAGTGTGTGATTTCTTTCCTTTTGGAGCTATTGTTTTCTGATATCTTTCTATGGTCTGAGGCCATGGTTCCTTAATAAATCCATACTGCATAATTCTGATGTTCTTCCACACTCCCAGCTCTGTCTTCCCACCCGTTTCTTGCCCTGGCAGTACCTGATCCCACAGGTGAGATGTTGAAGGGAGCTAAGCCAGGAGAAAACTATTCATTTAGGTTTTTAAGTGTTATTTTTCTTGCTGCTTAGATCCCCGAACTGTCTCACTGCTTGATGAGATTTTTTTGGAGCTGCATCCTGAGAAAACAGATTTTGTTTTTTCTCGTTGTTTCCTATAGGATAATTGAAGCAGGTCAGTATAGTGAAAGCTGCAAATCCTGTTTTCAGGCACTTATCTGTGTGCAGTGGCACACAGGATTGCAGCTGTGATTTCTGGTAGACAATAGGATACCCATTTACTTCCTTTTCAGTAGCTGTATAGCAAACAAGGAATCATGCTTGTTTTCTCACTCCATTAGTCTGATTGCTAGTCTAGGCAGATACTTCAATTTTGAGCTCGTTTTGCTTTTAAAAGGAAGAGTTGTGAGGACATTGCATTGCTAGCTTTACTTTTTTTCTTTTTTAAAGATTCATTTTACTTTTTGTTTGGGTTTTTTTTGAAGGTGTAGCTGTTGAGGTGAGCGAGAGTAGAAGTCATCTGCAAGCACATTTTGTTCTGTGTCGCCCTCCTGGAGCTGTCAACTGAGATGTCAGGATCATGGATCAAGGATGGTTTTTTGTCACGTGGCTATTTGGTCACTACAGATTAAATGTAGACCATTAGCTCCTTTCAGGAAGGTTACCGAGTCATAGTTATTTTGGGTCGGTGCTCCATTTTTTAATTCAGATTGATCAGCTAAGGGTGGGTGGCTCAGTTTCCTCTTATTCATTCATCCATTCATTCTCTTTGTTAGAGCAGTCAAGCACAAGATCGAATATGGAAGATTGACAGCATAATGTTTGTATATGGTGCTGTTTATCCTTAAGGTTCTGTGTGTTTTCTGTTCTTTAAAGAAAACTGATGCTGTTTCTAGCTTTTTAAGATTCATTCTGAAAAAGTAAATAATCCTGTGAATCACTGTTCCATTTAGCTTCAAACATCTGGGTCATGTAGCAAAATCTTGCTGTCATCTAATTCTCCTTCTTTTCCTGCCAAAAAAAGTATCTGAAAATGTTAGTTGGTAACATTTTTAATTGATACTTCAAATACAGGAATAATACCAGTTGTATTCTAGCACTCTTCTTACATTTAAGAGATTGGTTTGCTTATAGTGAAGTAAGGTTTGTTCTGTGATACTCAGGCTACTTGAACCCTTGTGTTTCCAGCAAAACCACTGAGCTGTACTGATACAGTGTACATAAGTTTCTGTAGAGGAATGTATTTTTTACATATTTCTGTATGCCTTAAAAACGTAAACAGTCTTGTTTTTGTATTCCTGGGCTTAGGAATGACTCCTGATTTGGAGTATGACTATTTTTAGAAACTCCATGCTGTCAGTTCATGCAGTTTTTGTTGTCTTGTGTGGATGCATCTGTAGGAAACATGATCTAGTCTTAGGTCTCAGATTTTGGCACAGAATTAGGGGAAAAAAAACCTCCACTGAAATAATACGCTTCTTTAAGTCTCCAGAGTCTAAGTCAAAATTTTCTTCAAATTAGCTGTGATACTAGTTTGTTCTTTTATGATCATTTATGTCATGGAATTGAGGGAAATGGGACGCTAGGAGAGACTGTGATTGCTTCGGATTTCATTATGGTTAACTTATGAACAGATCCTAAGCCTGAGGAGGATTAACAGGGATTAACTGGGTTACTGGGAACTGTACCTACGCTTCTCTTTGCAGTACGTTTGAATGTTACAGTATTATAATGACAACCAAATTTGGTATTTTCACTTTGCAGCATTGTTTAACAAAGATGTTTTAAACCAGAGAATATTTTGGGGAGGTTGTTTGTATTTGTGCTGTTATTGTGCTGTTACTGTGATAAAGCTGTGGAAATGCCTTTTAAAGTCATACAGACAACACAGTGCTTATGTGTAGTAGATCATGATGTAGCTATATTATGGACTGATATTTTGGAGTATAGGGTCCTAAGCTAGCCTAAATCTACTTGTTTCATATTTTTTGACATGTGTCACAGCAGGGCAGATTTAGTTTTGTTTGTTTTTTTTTTTTATCCTTTAACATAGTTGAATTTGTTTAATTTTCTTCTAGCTGTAAATGTAGCTCTTGCTTTGCAGTGCTTTGTTCAGGAATAGCTTGGGCACATTTGCTGGGACAGATAATTGTCAGGGAGAATTCTTCATACATATCTGGTCTTTTCCACACCACTGACTTATTCTAATCATTCCCCACTACAGTAATTAGTTGCAGAGTGAACATGTTCATTGGTTAACTCTCTCACAGTGGCTCTGTTTTAACATATGAGTAAGGTCAATAGCTCAGGTATAAGTGCAGCAAAATAATTAATGTCTGCTAATTAATTTATTATTATGACTTAATTCTTCAAGTACATTTGTGTAAAATTTCTGTTAATTATAACTGAAGAATGAAGGAAGTTCAGATGGGGAAAAGCTTGTCAAAAGTCCATTTTACTTCTAGCTAATTTATGGAATTTAATCTAGATCAATTTATGAAATGATCTTAAGATTCTTTTTGTATTTGGCAAGTGTTATGGGTTTGAGAGACAGAGGAATAGTATGGTTTGGGATGGGGAGGCAGTTTTGACATAAATGTCTGAATCATGATTTTAAGAATAAAACTGAAATTGATCATAACTGGAGCTGCAGTATTGTTGCTTGAGAAGCACTTCTTTAATACAATTTATCTACCATTTTAAACATTTTTATAAATCTTAAGAAATCATAGTAATAGTGTTATGTTTTTGCATAGCCATCTTTTTACATATTTTTCTCAATGTTTTTTTCTATCTTGTTTTAGAATATTTTTACTTTCATAATTAGAAATAATAGCTTGTTATATGTGAGCTAGATTCTGGCTTAAGTATTCCACGTAATGAAGCTTGCATTCTGACTTTTCCTTTTACATTAAAAAAAAGTGCAAAATCTCTGTTGTTCTAGAAGCAAAAAATCCAAACTTGTAAACCCTCATTATAATGGAACAGACACAGCGAATACTAACTGGGAAACCTTTAAGTAAAACGTATAATACAGATATGCATTATTTTCTTTTATGGTTTGTGGATGTTTGCTGTTTATCTAACAATTTTCTCTTTTTCTACAGTCAATCAAGAAGAGTTCATTGCTATTATGACTGGAGATATTTAGCATTAGAAGAAAGGAAATGAACTCAGCACAAAAGGGAGGAATCATTGGCAGCTTCCATTACGATGTTTTGTACTTCCATTCATTTCTGTAGCTGGAGTGATGCAGAAAATTACTTTCCTCACAGGACCAAAATAAAGACTGGTTATATGCACTGATAGTTCAGTACTTTGTATCATTAAATATTATCACTAGCGTAATGCTATACCATTTTAGAACAAGTAAGTAATGCTGCATTTCAGAATGTTCGAGTACTCATTTGTAAAATAGCTTTGTATAAGATTTCTAAATTGTATCATATTATAAGAACCTTTTGAGGTTGACTTTGTGTTAGCATTAGCTGTGGCCTTAGTTTTGATACATAAGGTTTGACAAACTTCCATTTTAATAAAATGTTCTTTACTATTGCTGCTTGAAAGTCTTATTTTTGTAGTTTAATCTGAACTGGACAATAATGTAAAATCCTTCAGGGAAAATAATTTTTTTTCATTTATAGACTTGTACTTCCACTGTTCTCGATCAATGGTAACATTAAATGAGCAAGCATTTGCATCCTCAAAGATGCAATTTATTAACTCTGTATTATCCCTGTGTGATAGCAAAGGGCAGGCAACTATGCATGATGCTAAACTGTATCAAAAATGTGCTTAAATCATCCAGATGTCAGCCAGCACCACGCTCTCCAGTATTTACAGCTGTGAAAGCTGTGGAGACAATGACAACTGTTTATGATGAGTAGATGCTCTTTCTGCAGTATCTAGTTAGAAGAAAAGCATCACAGGGAATGAACTTTAAAGTAGTTGAAGAGACTGGATGTATTTCTAGTTTGCCAGGTGTGTTCCAGAAGAGTTCTTGTGGGTTGATCTTTCAGATTTCCTGTATATTAGTTATAGTTCCTTATTTTTAAATTTTGCTCTCCTTATATCAAAAAAATGTAACTTTAAATCTTGGTGTTCATCTTTATTGTCAGAAAAATAGCTGCTTTTTAACTGTCAATAATCCTGGGGTTATGAACAGGTTTGCCCTGCACAAACAATCAGGGCTTGGGATTTATTGAAGACAGAAGTTAAGATCATCAAAGTTAATAGATTTTTTTTCCTATTATTTTTTGAGTGTGGCTTGTAACATTCTTATCTGTGAAATACTGTGTTGCTCTCTATTAAGCCATCAATACCCGTCCATTCATACAGAAGGTTATAGCAATTCAAAATGACCAGCAGTGGCTCCATATAACTGATCAAGTAATACAGACAGACACCTCATATAGAAACCCAGTGGGGTATGTGGCCATCAGCTGGGATTTCCATGCTGGATCTCGCTCATTCAGAGAGACGTCTTTCAAACAGCCTTTGCTAGGAAAGGACGTTCTTCCTGTTGAGATATTTTCATTTTGACAACCTCCCCCCCCCACCCCCCCCGCAATTAATTATGAAAATACAATGGTGAAAAATGGTAGGGATAAAATTAATATGAAATTTGTGGGACTGAAGGAGTAATTGGTCTTTTCCAGGACATTGCAGACTTCTTAATGTGCAGTTAGTCTCGGTCTTAAAGTTTGAATAAAATTTCCTCTGTGGTATATCAGAGGTGGATTTTATAAGCAGGTTCTTGCTCAAAAAGTAAACAGCACGAAATATTTGCAGGATGAAGATCGGTGTTTATGGGGAAAAAATCTATATATAGTATGGACATACTTTATTTATTTTATATTAATTTCAGTGTAATAGTTGGGAAAGGGGAAAAACGAGAGTTGAAGATGCAAGAGAGTCTTGCTTTGGAATAAATACAGCAAACTTAGAAGTAAAATGCTTTAGAATCCAATAGCAAAAAAACCCATGTAAAATGTAAAACTTTTTTTAAAAACCCTACCCTTAAAAAAAAACCCCCCCCACAAAAACCAACCCAACTTTTAACCAGTATTTTGCAATCTTAGCAAATTTGTTTGGGAGGTGAATATTAGGGGAAGAGATTCTGTGTTTGGGACTGAGCCTATGAACTGGTCTTACCAAGTATTTTGTAGGAACAGTATGGGTATTGTCCACTTCAGTAGTTTCTGGCTTTGCTTTTAATTTCTTAGTAAACTATTTCAGGGACATTTTTATTTTCTGCAGACAATGAAAGTGATAGAGAACTTAAAAGGTCCCTTAGTAGTCATCAAAAAACTTTATCCCCGAGAATCATACCCTTATTCTGAATGTGCCGGTTTTCTAATGCTCTCCTGTGGCTGTTGAACGTCTGGCTTTAAGAGGGATGTTACTGTTCTGTTCATCTGTAGATGGCTGGTAATTATTTCTTGATAGGTGTCACTTTCTGTTTGTAACTCTTCCAGCAAGATGCCCTTTGTCTCTTCTGGATTGAGGCTGTATTTCCAGCTTTTGCAGTGTACTTGAAAAACCTTACTTTATTCTTGCAGATGTGGCAGCACTTGTTATGGGCTAGATAAAAACAGTGCAACACTCCATAAGCACAGGCCAATGAACTGGCGAGGTCTTGTAAGTTGCTGAGACTGGGGGAGTGGCACAGAAGAAAAGAAAGAGAAACAATCAGCATAGTATTTAGTGATGCTGTCTCAATGTTTGGCTTTGCTTTTTCTCTGCATTTCCTTGTTTGGGAGATTTTTGCATTCCGAACCCAGGCTTGTTTTGTGCTGCTGACTGGTGAGCTTCTTGCTGTTTTGCGCACCGGGAGTGTTGCAATTTCTGTTGGCTTTTCTTGATACTCACTGACCGACAGTAATTGTGATAGATTGGAGTCCACAGCTTGGTAAGATCTAAGCTCTGAAGTTGCGACTGTCTGCTTTGCCCCAGCATTGACACATATGTTCAACTCTGTATGTTTTGTGGGTCTCATGCCTATCCTGGTGATTTTTTGTAGTTTTCTTGGTGTATCATAGGATACAGATTCCCAGTTTTTGTCTTTTCATTCTTTGTCTGATAGTGGAGGAGGAGGACAGTCGTTTGGTGGCACATTTAAATCTTGTCTGTTGTCGAATAGTATCAAGGTTCAACAGTCATCATTCCATATTGGAAAGCTGTGCTGTGAATGTGTGCCCTATTTCTAGACTTGCAGAGGTTGGGTTAGTGTTAAAATACCCATCTGGAGTACCTGGGACAAATTCTTCTCTGTCGCCTCTGCTGTGGAGGGCAGTGATGTCTGGTAGAAGTCTAGAAATGGCACCTATGGGAGTGTCATAATCCATTGCACTAAAATCCACTGGTGCTTCTCTTTAAGAACTTGCAGTAACAACAGTTTAACTGTGCCAGCTAGTCCGTCACTTCCCTAATTAATCCCATGCAACGTTGAGGAAGTTGAGAACCTCCAAACGAATAAAAATACCATGTTGGAGTGCACTGTATACCAAATGTTACTCTGCTGACTTATTTTAGAACAGTCTTTTCAATACTAAGTTTGTCATGTCAGACATTTTTGGTTTGTGTTTATTCATGGGAAAGTTCCCGTGGCACAGTTAAGTCATCAAAAGTCAGAAAATGCCGATGTTAAGGTTACATATGCCTCGTCATGTGGAGGCTTTGCCTGATTTCAGAAGCACCTCCGTAGTGCCCTGGTGACGTGGCTGTCTTCACCACATGCAGCAGAGCCTTGCTTAACCGTGCCCTTGGAGCTCAGCAAAGAGGAAAAGGAAAACCACGACAACTTGGCTGGCAATGGAGCGGAGGCCAAAGAGGCAGTTTGTGAAGGGAGGGATGAGGAGAGAGGCACTGGGAAGAGACCCAGCTGGCCCCGAGCTCAGAGCAGAAGGGCAGGGGGTCCGTGCTGAGCCACAGTTCTGTACAAGAGGAACGACAGCCCAAAGGGTAGAGCGTCTGGGTCCATGTTGATCTCTCTGCCCCTGGGGTGCCCTCAAGTTCATAGCATAGCTCATGAGTGCATCTTCACTTGCACCATGGCTGCAGCTCAGGAAGACACTTAACTCGAGACTGGCATTGTAGGAGGTTATGTGTGGTGGTTGTGGCATGAAGCTGAGTGTGGACAAGTCCTTCAACTTTTAGTCTTTTGTCTTAAGCAAGTTTTGCAGGCTACGTGGGGTTCTGTGGTGTCGCAGCTTAGTAAACTTTGTTAAAGTTAGCAGAGGTTTTTATCACAAATTGCACAAGGACAGTTGTACTAAATCCAGCTGCTCCACTTTACTCCCTGTGGATTGCTTGTAGTTGCTCATAACTACTCACATAGTTGGATATTTTCATCTACTCAGATCTGATGAATGCACTGCTCATAAGCAACTCTATACTTGTTTTTGTCAAACTGGGTCCTGCTATTAAGCAGGTAACAGCTATGATTGCAACTTGCCTTGCTGTGCACACAACTATGAAGTGAGAGCTGCATTTGCCTTTGACTTTTCAATTAGGTCAAGAATTTGCAGAAGATAGTGGCTGGCACTAACTAATGACTTTGCAGAAGTCATTTTCTGTAGTGCTCTTGCGGAGGGATAATTGCCACTGAAGTAAGTCTGTAAGGATGCTGAAAATGTTTTCATCCTTGAGTAACAAAAGAAAAATGATTCCAGAGAGGGAAAAAGAGGTCAGTGTTTTGAGCACTTCTACTTTCCCTGAGGTACACTGAGGGAAAATCTGGAACAATCCATTTGGACAGTCCCACGAAGATGTAGCACGCATTAACAGAAAAATCAGTAGAAATATCATAAACATCTAGAGAATCTGCAAGTATCTTACTTTTATGATAGCACAAATGGTTCATCTACTGTAGAACTGTTACTAAGCAAACTGAACATGTTGGCAATTACCAGCAGTCAGAAGTGATAGCTCTCGGAATATATAAGAAGTGGGAACTTTCCATACGTAGGTCTCTTTGAAACAACATATGAATGTTTGGCCAGTGGAGGTTGTATTTGCCACTTCTTAGCCATTACTAATTTGAAAACTACTTCACTTATAAAGAAATATTTAAAGGAATTCCAAACGAATAAAATAAATGTAAAGGAATAATTCCTTTAAAACACTCCTAAAGGAATAAAGAATGGGCTTAGGAAGGGTTTACTTTAGTAAGAGAGATCCATTTCCAGCTGGGTAACTAGACAACACTTTAAGATTGCCTAGAATCTTTTGCAGAAATGCTTGTTATAACATAGAATCATAGAATGGTTTGGGTTGGAAGGGACCTTTACAGGTCACCTAGTCCAACCCCCCTGCAAGAGCAGGGACATCTTTACCTAGATCAGGTTGCTCACAGCCCCGTCCAACCTCACCTTGAATGTGTCCAGGGATGGGGCCTCCACTGCCTCTCTGGGCAACCTGGGCCAGTGCCTCACCAGCCTCACTGTGAAACATCTGAATAAACTTTTTTATTGCAGAGCTTAATTATGAATGAGTTATTTTAATTATAATGTCACAAAATGAACTTCTGAAAGGGTATTTTTTTTGGTGGTGGTTTTTGGTGGTTTTTTTTGTTTGTTTGGTTTTTTTTGAGGAAGTGACCTTGAAGCTTGACTCACAATAAATCCTGCTTTATTGGTGTGAATAGAATTTGGACACTTCGTGTTGGCAGAAACTTGCAGTAATTTACACCAAATTCTGTAACCTTTTCTTGCTTGAAAGGCTTTCCCAGGTGTTAGAAGGAGCACTTCCCAGCCCTCTCCTGGAGGCAGGTTACAACACAGCAACTGTCCCAACTGTAAATGGAAATGTAGGGTAAGGAAGAAATGTCTTAGAAAACAGTTACCCATTGAAAAAGGAGCTGTGCAAGCTCATATAATAAATACATCTATTTTAATCCGGTTGTGATGGGGAAAAAAACCCCAACCACCTAGTGCTCTTTTGTTTAGTGAAAGGCAGAGCTCCAATAATACAAGTAAAAACTACACAGTAATGCACTGTACCAAGGAATGCAAAAAGGAAAGTAGTAAAATATCTGTATGGTATTTGTGATTGCTGTATATATTGAAAAAAAAATCACAGGGAAACAAGCAAAGTAAATGAAATTAGTAAAAAATGCTAGTTAATATAGCTTATAAACAGAGCTCCCTTAAAAAGGCATTTAAAAAAAAAGGCAAAAATGTCAGAAGGCTTAAATAATATGCTTTGTGGCCCCCCCCTTCTCCAGGGTTTGTCAATGCTGAGGAATAATCCTGCTCAAGATTTTGCAGTTTGAAGGATGCATTAAACAAGTCAGTGCTTCAGTCCCCGTTGGAAGTTAGAAAATTCCCTGGTACTTTTAAAAAAGAGCTAAACATAACTCCCACTATTCTACCTGAGACTTCTTCAGCTAATAAAACAGGTACCGATGTCTGGAGCTATGCGAGTGAACTAATTATACCTGTTTGTAATGGCTGCCGCATTTACGAAAACAGTCGCAGTGCTAACAGCATCTAATTCATTACTTTGTGAAACACTGAATATCATGACTTGGAAAAGTGTTAGTGCGACTAATTTAAAAAAAAAAAAGAAAAAAAAAGAGGTAATATGTTGTCTTTCCCACACAGTTCTTTTTGACAAATTGATTACACTCTAGCCAGGGCAACCTCAACAGAAACACTGATTTATATTATTATTTTTTTTTAAACCTAGGTGTTTATGAGGTGCAGTTTCTGTGCCACATTAATGTTCCACCAGGAGGATTTGTGACTTGATTGCTTAATGAAACAGCTCGGTAGGAGTATATATCACTATAGCTGGGCTTTATGTTCTAGGTAACCATACCTTTTCGTGCTCACTTTTCTACAAACGGGCAGCTTCCACTTGGTAATCAAATGTGGTAGATTGCGGTGTTAAAAGGAAATTTGCAAGGACAAAAATTGTCAATTATGCTTTTACCCACTAGGGGGACCCATTGTTATGACTAAAAAGCGGGATCTGAAGTTACAAAACCCAAACCAGCATGATCAAATGCCAGGTGGAATTTTTATACCGGAATCTTTTCGCTCTCTTAGTGTGTACACACACCTTAAAAACCTGTGGGCCTCTTCCACCCATATAATAGTGATTTGCCAACTAAGATGCAACTTCGATGCAGCACAAATAAGAACTGAGCATTTTGCATGTACAGAAAACTCACGTTTCTATGTTGGGTCACCTTGCAGCTGTATTGTGAAATAAAGATAGACAGAAAAAAGATTTAATTGCTTGTGATGTGCAGAATTTACTGAGAAAATATATACTTGTTCAAAGATGTGCTAGTTGTTTTGTTTTCTTTTATTCCTGGGTGGAGGAGGGATACAACTGTGCTTTTTTGTCCTGACAACCAAATAGCTCACCCATGTCCTAATTATTTCCTGCCTCAAGCATGCACCCGCCTTTACTCTGGGCTTTGCAATTCCGTGCCCTGCTCTTCAGAAGGCTCCTTGCAAAATCATCTCATGCACGCTTCTCCCCCGTTGCTGGGCTCTCTCCGCTTTGTCCCGGCTGTGCTGCCCATCGCGCTGCCCTGCCTCCCTCCTGCCTCTCAGATGCTCCGGTGGATGGGTCCTGTGGCTGCCCCTGGCCATGTCCCTTAACTCACGGTCTGTCCCCTGCGCGGTGCCACTCTCAGCATCCCCCGTACCTCCCACAGGCACCTCGAGGCTTGTCTGTCTGCGTGATCCTTCCCCCCTCATTTCGCTAGCCCCATCACAACCCTCACCTCGCTTAGGTAGATTAGGGGAGAGCGGGCTGAAAAAACCAAACAGCAATAAAATGATCTGGAAATTTCTGCATGCAACATTTTTTGATCAATGCTTGCTTCATCTGGTGGTGTTATGCCTCTCCTCTTCTGCCCCCGTCCGGGTCCTCTTATTCTTTTTATTGTTCTGTTGTCTTGTGTCAAGACGAATTTGGCACCCAAGCTCTAAAAAGTTGGGGACAACATGTTTCTTGGGTGTGCCACAATAAAAAGTGATGGAAATTATTGCTTACTGCCTAGAGTGAAGTTGTTTTAATACTGTTTCTAATGCTACTAGTAACTATGCTTTTTCTCAGAATGTATAGCTTTATTAGTTCTTGTTATTTCACACATTTAATATTTTAAGTTCTCTAGGTGTGATGGGGATACGAGGCAGTAACTTTTTATTTTTTTAACAAAGAGCATTTTTTATTTAAATACGCTCAAATGAGTGAAAATTTGTCTTGAATTAGTGTTTACTTAAGTAAAATTTTCTCCCCCAGCATAAAAGACTGATGACCAATTGCGCTGTGTGACCGTTTAAAAAAGTATTTCAGCAAAGTGCCTATTTGGTTGCCTCCAATGGCCCTTTTTGACAGATTGTGCAGAGCTTTGGGATGAAATATTCAGATCACATCTGAGTAACTCATGGATCTGCAGCTTGCTTTCCACAGGGAACCACAGGAGGTGGGCATCTCAGTCACCAGGGTCTCGGCCCTTGAACCTAATGGACTTCCAAATCCCTCTGCTACCATTGGAAAATAAGCACCCACACGCCCCTTGGAAGCAACTTTAACTTCCTAAATCATGTAGTTGCTTTTGCAATTATTACCCTCATCCTGTGCAGGAATCTTGATAGTCTACATGTGGCAGACTTCCAGGTGTTTTTATTTTAGTATGTGTTTATTACTTGTGTGAGTTTAGAAAAGGGATGAAAACAATTAAACTGCAGACAGACAATTTTGTGAGGTTGTGGTATGGTTGAAGGATAAATTTGCATCCACTTCTCCCCTATTGATATTAAGGTACCACACAGTGATGAACCTGTTGTTGGCTGATCTGTGCTAGCCTTTGTGCGTCCAGCACAAATAATGTCAAATATGGGTGTGGAAGGCAGGAATCTGCTCTATACTTCAGTGAGTTGAAACATGATGGATGGCAGGAACATGGAAAAGATATTTTCAGCATGAGTAATATTTTGCAAACAGAGTGGAAATTGAATGTATATAATTTCTCTAGTCCTGCAGTGCTGGATCTATCCAGAGACGTGTCCCACAAAGTTGCACTGGTGCAGTTAGAGGGGAGCATCAGGATGGAGCACAGCGCGTGAGCTCCTGTACCGGCCGCTGCTGCGGACCCCACAGCAGACATCAGCAGAAGGGACATCATGTTCTTCTTGCTGCAGTCGTGCCGTCTCGTACCTCAGTGCTCTCCCAACTTTTCTTGGTGGATTTAACTGGGTAAGGTGCAAACTCACGCTCCTTCTGCATCTTCTGTTACGGAAGCGCTTGTTTTTAGCACGGGGGCTTCAGAGACACAAGAGATGTTGGCATCTGAAATTACTGTGTCTTTGCACCAGCCTGAAATTTTTTGAAACCTTGCATCGTGCTAATTAAAGTTTGAGCTGTAGCAGTTAAGTCTGATACCTGTAGCCTGGCTTCTTCTTAAGGTTCAGACGAGGTAGTGAAGCTGTTGCACCTCCTGTTGCAGCCCCAGGCAGTCATGGAGAGGGTCTGGGGTCCGTATTGCAGTAGTTTTAGGGGCCCTCCGTGGGATCCTTCTGCAGACAACATCAGACAGTGAGTTCATGCCATCACACTGAGCACATCAGGCTAGTTTGTGTTAGGACACATGCTTAAATACAAATAAATATGTTAATTCAGATTCTGTTCTAGAAAAAAAGGGCAACCTATGCAACCTACTAGGAAATTACCAACTGTGGAAACTGATTTTAAGCTGCTGTGAAGATCTGTGATCGATAAGAATATGAGATATAAAAGAATAAATGAGCCACAATACCCCAATAATAATAATATGACCTTGTTTTAATTCATCACAGGCTAGTAGCATTTCATTTCTTATTGCTTCTGATTGCTAAATGACCACCTAAAAATGTGCAGGGGGTAGGTATTTATATCAGATTTCATTTGCGATCATCGAAAGGTTATTATTTATTTGCATTGGCAGATCTAAAAATCAAAATTACCTAAATGTGCTGTTAACCTGCTTTGATTGCAGTCTGTAAAATGTGTGCTTTAAAAAACCCAGGAACCTGGTGGCTGCTTCTGAGGCTGTTTTTCTTTTCAGCTTTGGAAAGAAGTACTTACATGGAAGGGCAATGATGCTAAAATTAATAAACTAAGGAATCTTTGCTCTGGAGGGACCAAAAGAAACTTGTGTGTTCTGAAATTGATTAAAATGCATTCTCTTTGGCTAGAACTGAGTTGGTGCCAAAACAGTGGTCTCAAACTTATGTGGAAGATTTATTTTGTTATTTATTTGGGTTTTTTTTCGTAGCTTACAAAATCTCTGTGTAAATAAACAATATATCCTAAATCCACACTAGCCAGGTCAATGGCAGTGTTTACTCAGCCCAGTGTGCACAATTAAAAAACCTAATACAAACAAGAATATAATTATTGCAAGTTCTTACTGTTTTTTTGTAAACTGTTCCTGGTGTCTGACAGTTTCCTACTCTTAGCTGATATTCTGAGACGCATATTAATATGGCTCAAGAATCCCTCATTTCAATTACTGTAATGTTAACTGCATTTTGAAATAAATACAAAGTTTCATAAACTGTAGAATTACTTAAAATTTGCTGTTTTCCACGAACACCTGCTTTTCCTGCTCGTTAGAAGCAAGCTTTGCGAATACTAATTGGCATCCTTACTCAGCCCCGGAGTTCGATCCAGGAGAGTATGATGGATTTACTTCTTTGCTATATTTGCATTTTAAAATCTTCCCTTGTGGAAGAAAAACAAACGTAAAGGGTGGGAATTCAGTGAAAGGAATCCAGAAAATCCATCGGGATCTACTAACTTGCCATTTCATCTAAATCTAAAATATGCACAGCAGTTGTACAACTGTATGTTTATATGCAGCTCTGCATTTTTGACTGAAAAAGAGAGCTTTCTTAATATAGCCTAAAGTGTGATTTCGCTTGGAAAAGTGAATCTGTAAACTTAGCATCATGTTTATTGTCTTAATGACTTTTCAAATTTCAGACTTGATTTGTACACTGGCACAGCAACTTGTTTATCCTAACTACAAGCTCAGTCTGAGGTCAGCGAGTCTAGCTATGTTCAAGGGCCCGAAATTAATGCGATAGTACATCTGTGGGAACGGTTGCGTAATTCAACGTCTTATCAAGTCACCACATCAATCCAGGGTTGCGGTATACAGGACTATAAAAATGCTGCTGCCTTTCTCCAAGTTTCTCCACCCTGCATTGTGTTTTCCTGTCCTCCTCCCTTCTGTTTTCCACACAAAAGGGAGTTCACTGAAATGCCTGGTTTGCCTCCAAAATACTAACCTTTGAAAGAAGGAGTGGGAAAGTAGCAAGACTTTCAAACGAAGGAGGTACTTAACTTGTCTCGTTTCTAGCCTAAGGGTGGGCTGCATTACAGGAGTCATGCAACCGGAGTGGCATCCTTCCCCACGCAGCCTCCCAAAGCCATCGGCTCTGCTCATCCTGTAAGGCACTTCCCAGATGGATTTGGGCCATCGCAGTCCCATCCCTGGGAACGTGCAGGTTTAGGTGAACCCGAGGTAGACCTGTCCTTGCTACCTGAGACAACCCTGAAGTCTCTGCAAAGAGGTGTGAACAGCTCATCTGGGATTCCTTCTGATACCACTCTGAAGACAAGAGCACGTTACCATGTTTATTAATGCTGTGGCTGCGTAATGCACTAATATACAGAACTTTTATTGTCCGTAAACATGATAAAAAATAATTGATTCAGCCCTCGTGAAGGGGACAGTGCACTGCAGTCCTGCCACCATGTAGCGCAGGGCAGCTTTGCCTGCGAGTGGAGCCCGTGCTTGAGCACCGGCTCTCTACCACTGCAATCTCAGTTAGGATATAAATGTCGATTTTTTTTAAATAAATGCAGTTTGAGTGACATGACAGGATGCTGCTTCAGCATTGTGTAATGAGATCATTTGGTTCTAGCTAACAGGAGTTAAGTACCTGTTACACTGCAGGATAACTCGGTGGATGTCCTGCCTAACGTCTACACAAACCGCTTTTCCATTCTGCAAGGTTTGCTTGTATTTATGGAAGGGTTTTGGTGGTTTTCGGTTGGGCTTTTTTTTGGTTTTTTTTTGTTTCTTTTTTTTAAAAATACCTTTCATTCAGAGTGCTGAAAAATCTGAAAAGAAATTAAGTTGTTGCTGAAAAACCAAACAGGCTGCCATCCCTTTTTCTTTTCTGGGCTAAAGTCCAATTTTGCACAGCAGTTGCAAAGAAAAAGCAAACGCATCACTAGATTCAGCGAGAAATATTGTAACAGTATGTAATCTCTGTCAAGATAAAATTGCTTTGTGATTTACATTACAATAAATCCTGACCTTTAAGTGCTGCAGACTAAGCTAATCTGTGAAGTACTTTATTCTATCACTGAATCAGCGTGTGAAGCTGAAGCAAAGTGACTGTATTCGTCCCACTGTGGTGTTGCTGAAGAGCATGTAGGAAAGCAGATTATGGTGCAGCATTCCATGTGCATCGCAACAGTGATGTAATTGAAATATCTAGTGTGGATTAATAGAGTTACTTGCTACTGCTGTAGGAAGCATAAATTAATATTTTTATAAATACAGAGCATATCATATTTAAATTGACATAAATCAGGACATTTAGAATTAAGCTTAAAAATCCAGGCTGACTTTCTAACATCAATTTGCTAATAGCTCATTCCTTCTCTCTCTCTTGCTCCCCTCATTTGTTTTATTTTCTTTTTTTAAGGAGACTGACTTGTGTGTCAGCATAGATATTTCAGCCTTAATTTAAATTTTTTGGCCTTTGTCTCCCAAAGTCTCACGTAGAGTGTTTTTTTGGGTGCAGCCTTTCGTAGTTGTGTTGCCTCTGGCACTTAAGCTAGTCTTCTCTTGTTCTTTTTTTCAGAAGAAAGTCCCCAGAATGAATATTTCAGGGATTCTTTAATTATGTATTTACCCAATGGTCCTTAGCAGAAAACACATAATATTCACCAGATTGAGTAAGTAGGTAATCAAGTAGTTATTAAAACAGGAATTCTTGACACATTACCCCATAACACAGCAGTTAAGTTTATTGCGTCATGGTCTACCTGGAGCATTTTTAGCCTATGTGTTTATATGTGCACTTAGAGGCAATCTTATTATAAAGCACTTAGGTGTACTGAGCCAATCAGATTTGCAGACTAGGAATGTATTATAAACTCTGTAATTTTGCATACAGAGCATCTCATGCTGTGAAACTAACAGCTCTTTAAAGCTTTTCATGTTACTGTTAGACCACCTCACCTTAACATCTGCTGAAACATTGGGAAGAACCTAATGCCGATGGAAAAAAGTTTATCTAGGTCTTTCTCTGGTCTTTGGGTCACACCAGATTTTATTTTAAAATTTTATTATATGTGGTATTCTGAGGCCACTTATATTGTCTATATATGTCAATATATGTCCATTATCTTGGAGCTTTCATTTGTCTGTGTATCATTCATTGCACCTTTTGAACAGGATGTATGTATATATATCGTATACTTGTTATGCGTACATATCATATATTATGTTATACATGTGTTTATACATGTATATATTTTTTGTTTGTTGCATGTATGTGTGTGTGTCTGTGTCTGTGTATATGTGTGTTCACATATAAATAAAAAAATCCACTAGGATTACTCAAGCCTGTGTCTGGATCTGATAATCTGAGACAAGTCAGGAAGGAAGAGGGGTGGCTAATGGGAAACAGATGCTGAAGACAAAGATGGGCACTGATGTGCAATATTACAGAGAAGGATAAAAAGTTAAATAGTGGAAGGACGAGGAAAAACTGTCACGACAGAAAGAGCTGCAAAAGCTAAATATTCTAAACTATAATAAATGGGAAGTTGATTGGCAATAAAAGGTTTCCAGTTTTACCCAAATGTATGTGAAATATCTTCTAAATATTTTACTCTTATTTTACAGCTGAATGTTTTTAAGTTATGACAGAATCTCTTTGTGTCTCTGGGGAACTAGAGGGAAAGAAGGGAGGCATTAGAAGGAGGAATTTTTTTTTATCTGAAGTTTTTAACGTTTTGATTTGAAGTCACCTGGAGGTCTCTAAGCACAGAAGTTATAAAATTTTAAACCGTGGACTTGCTGTGTTGATCTGTCTGAAAAATGTGTCAGTCCATTTGATTTCCTCACTGCTGAATGTGTGGGTTTGTCTGTTATATTTAGTTATGGATGATTGTGTAAATCTGAAAAAATGTCCACGGAAGCCTTTGACATGCATAATGTCCTGTGTAGTCCAGGGTAATAGCACAGACATAATCCCCGTGTGGATCTACAGTTGGCATCCAAAACACAAGGTGGAAAGGAGCTCTGTGCAGGTAGGTGGAATCATTGTGTATGTGATATATGATATGCCTGCCATAGTTGACAGAGTCCTGAACAGAGTTCATTGAGGATTTTCTGAATTTGTTTTCCTTAAGACAAGATTAGAAGCTGTTTAAATCAGTGCTTTTACAACAAAAACGTTTTCTGAAAATGGTTTCTTTCAGTTACATTTTAATGAAGAAATGCTTTTGACAGAAAGTTTTGAAATTGCTAGACTGAATCAATTTGCCATTTTTTAATCCCAGTTCAGTTATCCAAACAATTTATTTGGAAATTTAAGGTAAGTACAGCTTAAAAGCAGCTAATATTAACATGGACATTTTATGAAGTTTTGAAAAGGGGAGGATTGGAGAAATCTCTCACATTTCAACTGTTGGTTTGTTTATTTTGTTGCTTTGCTCTTGCCTTTGAGGGTTTCCACTGAGATTTCACAGGTTTGACTGCCAGGTCATTAGGGATATGTTTACCTCCAGCGGCTGTCCCTGATGACGTTCACCTCTGAGACAGCAGCGACGATGCCAAGGTTACATTTATACTGATGGACATGCCAAAGAGTGATCGTGGACCACTAATAGATGCTATAGGAATATTGTTCATTTCAAGCAGTTCCGATATGCTGTTCTGGGTGCTTCCCACAAAAAAAGATTAGGCTTCGTTATGTCATTTCAGTAGGATCAGGTGGAACAGCAGCTTGTGGTGAAGAAATAGGGGCAGGTGTCTCAACCACCGGCTAATGGCAACTGCTTTTTAAAGCACCTTTTAAAAGACAAGGGCGTCTTTCTGAGATCCTTCGCCTCTGTAAGTGCCTTCGTAGAACAGCTGGCTCACCTGGAGCCAGGTCAGGAGGTGTGTTAGCCATCGGTGAGGCCAAGCAAGGAGTCATCTGGCCACAAACCTGGAAGATTATGAAAAGAAAGGGAGGGAGACATAGCTGTTTCATGCATCCAGTTGGTAGAGAGCTCTCTGTTTCAGAAATGCAAAGGTTTAGGGAAAACCCCGTTTTCCTGAGTGCTAACTCATCTGGGGGGCTTCCAGAGGAAAGAGAAAGAAGATAAGGGGTCTTGTGCTGAGATCTACTGGGTTTGCTTATTGCAATGAACAGTTCTCTGTTCGTTGCTCTCTGTGGTCAGTAGCTGGGCATTCAGTACCTCCAGGCGAAGCCCATCCATATCCCTCTCTGCCAGTTTGGTAGCTAGTTTCTAGAGGTTATTTAGCAGCCTTCTCTTAACCCTGGTCTTCTAAACAAAATGCACATCATCATCTGAAATGGGCCTGCAAAATAGTTTTCTCAAAATAATACATATCAAAGCCTCTCTGGACAAGTGGTTGTGCCTGTCCATTTACACAATGGTTTTACAACAGCTTGTCCTGAGATGTTCCTTGTGCTTCCATTCAATATGACCTTAAATATTTTATCAGGGCTTAAAGTACAGGACTCCATCCATTTGCTTAAAGTTAGTGGTTTGTTTGGTTTTTTTCTCCTTTCTATTCATTTATAGTTTTCATTCTCTATTGCACAGCAGCTGTATTTTTTCCAAGTTTCTGGATTTTTTTTTTTTAAACTTATTTTCAAGCAAACAAAAAGCCAGAATGACAAATGCTAAGTGTTTTCCCACTTTATTTAAGACTCCTCGGTCACCCCCAAGAGCTAGCTAATGCCAGCGTACTGCAGAGAGCTGACCTCCTAAATTACACTGACCGCTTCCTGCCAGTTCATGTGGGTATCGCTCCTGGGCGCAACACCCCAAAATGAGTCATTTCTCACAATAATAATTAAAAAAAAAGGCTGTGTGGGACAGAGGATCTTTAAGTCTCTCTGTGAAGAGGCTGTGGTATGTCCCTCTGTGAAGATGGCTGTGTATTTCTTTTACCCTCAGCAATTCATTTGCAAAGTTTCAGAAAGCTATCACTGGAAGGAAAAAGTCTAGATTTTTTGTCTTTTATTTTTCTCCCCAAGATGAAAAGAGATATTTTCTTTTCCAGGGAACAAAGGCTTGTGCATGCAGCCGTAAGCCTCCTCCCATTCATCGGTGGTTTGGGAGGGGTGAACACAGAATGCTGTGTTGTTTGCTGGCCGTGGCTCTCCCCGTGCGTGGTTTGGTGGAGCTCCGTTGCTTGGCCAGGACTGCAAATGTGAGTGGACTTGTGATTTTCACCCACTGGGCCAGGATGGGCTGCATCCATCATGGGCCGCGTGGCATGGGCTTGCAAAAGTGGATTTTGAGGAGCAACTGTTTTTTGGGGAGAAAACAAAATCAAAACTCAATCCCCAGCACATGCGATAAGGACGCGATCAGTAAGGAAGTGCAAACCACTCTCTCCTGTGATTTACTGCTGTGTTGGTGCCCATAGAGCTCCACTAATGATGGCTATACGTAGGCTAAATGCTCCCTAATGCACTGAGCTTTCTACCTAGCCATTATGGCTTTCGATGGTGTTGAAAGTCCAGGTCATTCCTGAAATTAGTCTTCCCACCTGCTCCCCGTGAAGGCACCCGTCCTGGCTGGCCCATGGTGCTCCTCCATCGCTCCTCGCCTGCCCAGGCTTGGCCCCACAAGCTCTCCACCCCCACACGTGCTCACCCCCCATCTGCAACAGACCCACAACCACACAATGACTTTTTGGGCAAATGATTTTTGGGTTCTGTTTCTGATCTGATTTACCATGGGTAATAATTTTTTATCGTGGACAAATGAGTGATTGCTACTGAGCCTGCTCGACTAAATCTCCATGTTAGCGTCAAATCGTTAAGGACTAAATAGAGGAACCACTCATAAATGACATTAGTGCACTCCACGCTGAAGGCTGGGGTGGGAATACGGAGAAGGATGAAAGACGGAAGAAAGGATATAAAATACAGCAGGAGGGACAGCTGAATTGCCTCGTAACCACATACAGCACCTTGCCTCCCCAACAACTGTTTGATGGGGATGGTTTCTTCTCGGCTTTTCAACACACCAAGTGCTAGCAATAGTTAAACTGCATACGTTAAATAAAACCTGGTCATGTAACCATGCTATTGGCATGATATTGGACCTTAAAGCTATTCAGCAATCCCAGATCATTGTCTGTGCATCCCTTTCTCCTTTTTTTTTGAGAATATATGATCTCTCCCTGTTTTTTTACCACTTTTATGATATGATCCTGCAAATAATGCTGATATAGAACTAACAACTGCAGTTATTTCCTTCCTGCTGAGATATCCAATGCTCCTGGAGCAGAAGAGCAGTAACGAGCCAACACACTGGCCCATAGCATGGTGGTGAAGCGAATAACTGCAGGTGCTGGAGGAGTTGTACCCATGCACGTTGCTGTCCCCATTGGGCACGCTTGGCTCCTTCCCCACCTCCTGTTCCTCAGGGACCGGCTGCTGCCACGCTGCTGGAGGGAGATGCTCCCCACCTTACCTCCATGGGATCGGGTCCCGTAGGAGCTTCTGAAATCCTCCCTCTGTCTCTTTCCTACATCTAAAAATTTTCTGAGCATCCAGCGTAAATTCGGAGTCTTCTCATCTTTTTTTCTTTTCTTTTTTTTTGGCTGAAAGTCACTGCAGCAGAAATAAATCTGAGGTCACAGAATGAATCCACTACTGGAAAGAATGAATCCTGTTGTGTTTTAAGCCTTCGTGAATACATTTTTATGGGCCTCTTTTTTGATATTTGTGGATTAGGATTGACATACAAACAGTTTCTACTGTTGTAAGGAAGGGGGGAAAAAAAAACCCAGAACCAACGTTGTGAACACTCAGAAAATAAATGATGGAGGTCTATTCATTTTAGAAATAGTGTTAATATTTCTGGATCGATTACACACGGCTTGAAATAAACAAACATCCACAATAGCAATTTAGATATAATTGTATCTCCTTTTTTATTTAGATTTATACAATATTAACTATAGAAAGACCAATAATGTCAAGAACTGTGGAAAAATATTTTTCATTAGGAAAAGACATACTGGAAATTTATTCTGTCCCTGCGCTCTGCAAACATGCTGGCAGTTCAGTATAAAACAAAGCAAATACTCAGGTTGTGAAAAGTTGTTTTCTCTCTGTAACTTCCTGAATGTTACCCTAACTGGATTTTCAAATTGGTTTCTGTGGTCTGCAGCTATGCACAGCAGAAGAAATTGCAGGCATCTCTTAAGCTGAAAGAGTATTTTTAGATGTTTTGTGGGCTGTGTATCAATTACTTTATAACATAGAGTTAGTAAGGAATGTATGAAATATATTTAGTGTCTTTTGAGAGTATTTTAGGAGCATTTGATTCTGACACATAGAATATAATTTACAGAGATGCAAGTTACGTCATTATAAAATTATATATTGAGAAAACACCACCACAAAAAAAAAAAAGCCAACAAAAAAACCCATGAAGAAAATCCTTTGAACCATGCCTTGAGGTATCCACCCTTGAAAAGAGTGGAAGTTTTCACTAAAGAGTCTTTGCTTTCCATTCAAAGGAAGCTTTTGGAAGATTATACAACCCATGATTTTTCTATAAATTATTGTTGTATCAGTGGTTATGCTAATGCTGGTTGCATTACTAGCTGACTGTTCCTTTAGCCTTAAAATATCGTTCGGACATCTCCCAGTTTCCTTGGCTTGCCCTGTCTCTTGGCTTGTGTGGAAAAAGGAGGTAGGAGAAGGGCCCTGCTTTTCTCCTTCACATTTTATTTTCTTAATTACAGAAAAAGGTAAAATGCTTTGTTATTATGAGGTTTTGCAATTAATATATTTTTTTTAAATATTCAAAACAGAATTACTATGTGTTACTTAATACGAATAACTGAGGGATTACACCCAGGCTTTAATGTTTTCCCAAATGTCATTGCAGTGAATGGGTGGGCAGGAGGGAATTACCACCTTTCCTTCTGCATTTATCGGTGACTAGGTGCATTGGTTGCACGGGGGTAACTATAGCTTTCTACTAGCAGCGTTAGAAAAAAAATTTAAATGTCCTCCCCACTCCCAAGGAATAGCTGAGCAGACTGAGAATAGGTAAACCTTCCCCAAATTGTACCAGCCCTGCCAGAGCTGCCAACGTGGGCAGCACAGATGAGCCCCAGCGAAATACCCAGGAGGTAGTTTCCACAACGATCTCTCCTGCAGGCTCAGTCCTAATCAATTTGATGGTATTCAGTGTTAAATTCAGATACCTGATGGGCAACAGGAGCTGGCCTACAGGCCCAACAGAGAATCCTCCATCTCTGAAGTAACTTATATGGAGGTAAATTAGCCATTTTTTTTTTTTCTCCGCCCCCCCTAAATTATTTTGAGTGTTTTATCATGACTTGATTTTGAAACAAGTCGGAAGGAACTGCTAAACTGGTGTTTTGCCCCTTCTGAATAAATATGAGGCACTGTGAACCTGGAAAAGCTGTACTTTGGGAAGCAGAGAGGAGACCTTCTTCTTTGCCCACCACCTTTTTGTGTGACTTTCACCAGGAGGACCTGCTGATCTGCCCAGAAGGATGTCCTGGCTTCCTGAGATTCAGTCGTCCTTTATGGGAGGGAGGTATAGTGGGATGGCTCACTGGTGATGGAAGGGACCATTTCCACCTACATAAACCATGCCCAAAATTTACATCTGTGCTTGCAAATGTAGTGTCTGAGTGTACAGGTGCCTATTTGCAGAGACAATCAACCCTTGCAGCCTACTTATGCAAACTGGGCAGATATGCATTTTGCAGTCACCATTCAGACAATGAAGCTCTGGTAAAAAAGAACGTCTCTTAACTGAAAATTTTCCACCCAGATCTCAGGAGATGTCTAGTAGTGACTGCTTCTGGTTGGAAACGACTATTCTTAGATCCTTTTAAAATTTCTACTTTCAAAATGAGCCATAAAATTTCAGATGTTTAAAAAAAAAAAAAAAAAGCTCTTAAAAAGGTAGTTACTCTGTCAAACCTCACTGAGTTCCCAGATTGTTATTTCTTCTAACCAGTGCAACTGACCCATCCCTTCTGATGACCACTAAAGAAGCTGAAAATACCTACTAGTGACTTCCTTACCCTAAAGGGTTGTGTTTCCTCTATTAAGACGACCTCTGAGCTACAAGCAGTTAGGTCTTCCCTTGGGGCAGAGCTCGGCAAAGCTTTGTCAAGCTCTTGTGCCACTGCTGAGTAATCCCAGCACAGTCCTGTGTTCTGGGATGGAGCTACAGCGACTTCTAGACTGCTAGGAGCTGTTTGGGGATTAAGCTTTATAAAACCCGAGTCCAAAATGGAGCTGAGAAAACTGTTGTGAGAACATATTTAATTCTGTCAGGGGCTCAGACATCGTAATAAGATCATACTCTAGAGATCACATACGATCACAGTAAGCTGTCTGGTCTTCTCCCTGTCCTCCTCCTCTATAAAAAAATACTAATGTCCCCTGCTTGCATATCACAGGACTAGATTTTCTCTCATTAATATAATGAAGCTTCATAATATTTCTCACTGACTCCTGTACGGTGCCACCCTTCAATGAAAACGGTGTAATTTGATGAGATTCATCCATAGTCTCTGCAGATTATGACAAACAGAAGCCAAAGGCTTTGCTTTTTTTTTTTTTTTATTTTTATTTAATTACAATAGATCCAAATGACTCATTTTAAAGTGAAACTGACAATATGTTAAACTCTGAAGCTCGTTGCTTGCTATTTTAACGTACAACGGCATTAATATGTAGTTTGTTTGGCAGTGGCCTAGAAGTAATTGCTAAAGGATCAACAGCAAGGGAATAAAAACACAGAGCAATTACTGGAGTTTCCTACTTACTATCACCCCACTTGGCATGCTGCTTCAGCTGGTGCTGTGCAACAGACGTGGCAGAAATACACATAAGCATTGGCCCAACCGGCCAAAAAAGAAGCTCATGCAATCAAGGAAAAGCATTGGGCACTGAATAAAGAGTGCAAAAAGCCCAGTAATAGGCAAAACCATTTGCTCGAGCCTGTGTCAGTCCAGCTAAACACTTGACCCGACCTCAGGGATAGTAAAACGTATGTTTAAATACTCAGGTAATATAGCATGGTCATGGTCCCTGAATAATTTGAATCTTCATATTTTGTCTTCATGCTCCTTGAGGATGCTCCAGAGTGAAGACAAGGTGAAGAGTGAGGACCCTGGCCCACAGAGTTTAAGTGGACAAGGTACATTCAGCTGCTGGGAAGAGAGCATTAACATGGGCTATTGGCAGCTTGCAGACAGGACAAAACTATATGCTTCAAAGATAAGTCGCCGTATCTGTCCTACAACCTGCCCTTTACCATAGGACACTTTGAAATAGATTTATTTATCTACACTTGAAGTTTTCCAGTTATCTACCTCTTACAGAATATCACACAGGTAACAGTAATAGGGAAACCTGTCTCCAAACAAGTTCGGTACGTTTGGGGTTGCTGCCTCAGAAAAGCTGTTGCTGCTTCTTAATATTTCTGCTGCATTCCTGGCTAACCTAGCAGCATTTTTAGTTGTGGCATCATCTGTTCATCTTTACAGCAGAAATCTGAGGCTTGATATGAGGCCATCGGCACAGAAACTCAGACAACACTTTCTCCTCCTTCTACTATCACGTTTTTTTAGGATTTAACTGAATATCTGGAGAGGTGAGAGAACATATACTTAGTTAGCTACAGGAAAAGTGTTCCTATCAACATGCTTGGCCTCTCTCCAGGATAAAAACTAGCATTGTTTAAGGAGCAAATGAAAATAAAAATAGAAATGCAGGAACGTAAAAGAATTGTCCCTTTCTGAATGATTTGATGAACTTATTTGCTATTTGTGGAAACTTGAATGGTAAAATTAACAGAAAATTCATGGTTTAGGAGAAAATTATCTGGTCTACTGAGAAGGCTGTTTTGTTTCTATTACAGTTACGTGTTTGGTCTCTCTTCTATGTTTGCCAGCCAGACTGAAGAGATATCCTCTTTCTGCCTCTGGTCTACATCATACAGCAGTGTTGGTGGAAACGTACAGACTTTGGTAGGCTTTAACATCCATCTCCAGAAGAAGCATCCAGACACAAAAAGTTTAACACAAGGGCAGATTTGTGACTTGGAGCAAGCAGGAGTTAGCAAGAGATTTGTCATACACCGAGTATGATGGTTTATTTAGCTGTTTAGTGTCATGGCTGGATTCATTGATCTCTAGCTAGATGCATCACAGATAAAATGACAAGTAGTATACAGCAATGCTGAAAAAGATAAATATCATTTATTATCTTCACGAGGATCTATGTGAGAGCTAGTTTCACAAATATTCACTTATCAGGATGCTAGATATGATCACTGTCATAAAGGAATTAGTTCAGGCATGACAATATTTCATGTTGAGAGGGAATGGGTAAAGCTGTCTGGTCAGTGCTTTCTTGGAGAAGCGTACAAAACCAGTGTTCTATATGCTCCATATGACACATTAGCTATGCTGAATTGAAATACTACGACAACCTTAAATGTAATGAATTGTTGAGAAAGCAGCACTGCTTCCCCCTTGGCTGCTATTTTTGTCATTAGGAGATAAAGATCAGCAGCTTAAGTGAAACAGTATATCTGTGGCAAGGGATAGATTTATTTGTCAGCACATAAATACGGCATTCAAATTCTTTCCGAAGTTTGGGGTTTTGAGCAGCAGCAGCACCAACAGAGACCTCAGGGCAAGGTGCTCTACCCCAGCGTGGCGAGCAGCTGGATCGCACGGACCCACCTCCAGCAACGTTAGCTGCTAGGACATCTTCCCGGGCGATGGCCGGGCTCCAGGTGTGACATCGGGTAAGGTGGCAGCCGCGGCTCCTCTGCCCCTGCCCAGCTGTGCTCCCCTGGCCAGTGGTGCCTGCAGGGCCAGACCTCTCGGGGCGCAGGACCCTCCGCAGCTGGGGACGGGGAGCCCAGCCGCCTCTCGGAGCAGGTCTCCCAGCCGGCACAGCTGCTCCGCTTTGCCCTCTGCCAGCCGAGACCCTCTGCGGCATCCTCTGCCGTGCCAGCATCGTTGTGCTCTGCACCACCGGTCTGCGGCTCTCGCGGCTGTAGCAGCTCAAGCCAGGGAATTAAATTTAGCAACTAAATAGTGGAATTGTTTCCCTTTCTCCAGACCGTCCCAATATTGAGCGTCCTGGGACTTGCCTTCCCTGCTGCATTAGATGGCACAGTGCTTGTAGCATGCCCCTTGCAGGATTCTCCTCGTTACCCGACGTACCTGGATTAATGCCAGCTCAGGCAGGCTCAGTTCAGGTCTGCACCAAATATTGGACCAGCTGATGAAATCACAGCCAGATCCTTGGCTCCTGGTCTGGAAAGTATAGGATGGGCGGCACTTTCCTAGCTGGAAACATCGGTACAAACGAGCAGACGTGTTGCACGTTGGTTATCACGTACTGCATGCACGCCTGTGGCCTCTGCTTGAGTGACTTTGGAAGCACACATGGGACCAGGAGTGGAAAAAGGCAAAGTTACTCCTTCCCTGATTGAAAGATGGAAAAAAAATACATCTCCACCAGTGCTAAAACTCTCTGGACTTATTGAAGATATATGGGGAAAGCAGTAATGGCTCTTCTCTGCGGGTGCCACCAGAAAGGAGTGCAATAAAACGAGTTGCATTGTTCTGACATGACTTGGTTTGGAAGCACTTCATCTGGTAAAAACTTTTCATAAAGTAAGGCAGCAGTTACTAACAGCAGAGCTGTCACAAAGCTTGAGAATCTACTACATGGAAATAAAAAAGGCACGTGACACGGCTTTACACAGATAAGGCAGGGAGAAGGTAAAAACACAGAGGAATTTGTAGATAGTCTAATGTTGATGAGCCAATTTTCCATTTTTAGAGAGCTCACTACTATCTACTGATTAGAACAAAATGCTGGGAGAAAAAAGGGAATAGGTGAGACAGGCAGACAGAAAAAGAAAAAAAGAATTTGTCAGACTACGGAGTACACAAATAAGAGCTCTATTACTGCAGATATGATAGACGTGCACGAGGTTACCAAAAGTCTAATTCTGTAAAAATGGGAAGTGCGCTTTAGGTGGGAAATAGCAAAAGATATGTAAAAAAAAAAAAAAATGCAAGAAATTGAATGCATTTCATCACTTTCCAAGGGTTTGAAGCCCCAGGAAGAAGAGAAGAGCTAACGGGTACTGAGGAATTGCAGCCAGAATGAACGGATTCTACCAGCTTAGGAACTTCTATTAATTTCAGTTGTATATGAACTAAATGTATGGTTTAAAACATACTGCGGAAGTTTTTGGGTTTTTTTTGAAACAATGGAACATTAAAAAAGCAGACATTATTTGTTAAAGAATGAGATGAATGAGATGGCTTCATGGCCATACATGCAGTGCAAGGGTAGGAGTACATCCAGTTGACAGAGAGGATAAAGATGTCCAGGGAAACACAGAGTATTGCAGCAGTATAGAAAGCACAGCTGAAAAATCATCTAATGAATCATGACCACAATTTCCTTTCACCTACGTTAGGTTTGAAAAGGGAACATTTCCCACTAACTACTGGGGGACATTTTTGAAGAAATGGATCCCAAATATTCTCCAGTGATCGATGTATCAGCAGAATTATGGCTTGTGTCTTTGGGGAAAAAAAGAACTCATGTTCCTTAAATTGATTTTGTAGAAGGGGCTGTGTCAAATATCTTGCTGCTGAGGTGGGTCCCAAGAAAGCGTACCCTGTTTCTGTGGGTAGAAAGCGGAGACGTGGAGCTTTGGGCTGCTCGAGGGCTGTTTGCTGCCTCCTGCCCACTCCATCTGTGCACTTGGGTGCCAGGCTGGTTTATTTGAATTATTTCCATCGTTCCCTTCTGCAGGGCTGGGAAAAGTGGGTAACACAAATGTGGTGATGGGAAGGGTCTCGCTGCGGGAGAGCACAGCGCAGAGTGGTCAGGGCTTACAGGGGCTCTTGCAGATGGTTTCTGTGGCTGGCTCAGGGTGCATCAAATTTGGTGGTGCCCAAAAGTGTCTGTGCCACTGTGCTGGCCCTGGAAGCAGCATGCTTGCATTTAACGTGATTAAAATTAGAAGACCCTGTGTGGAGCCAATCCATTGTCTCTGTGGCTGTGGCATGATGAATTTGGACCTGGATAATCCACTGGTTTACCACATTTTTCAGAGTTCATGAATGACAGTCTCTGTCACTCCCCTGCAACAGAGACCAAATCCCACTACTGCTTCTGCATCTCTGCCCTAAGTCATGCCCCTCTGTGGTCATCTCCAACACCCCTTCTCCTCCTTGTGTCCACCCTTCTCCCACCCATGTGTCCTCCTTCCCTCTCCCCACTCCCATGTCCCACTGGGTTACTACCCTCCCACCTCCACGTCCTCTGGTCTCTGATAACCTTTCATTTTCCTTCTTGGATGACCACACTCCCCAGAGCACATTTAATTCTCTTGCACAGAGGGGGAAGGAAAGATGCATGAGTTGTTCCAGATCCCCTTTTTCTTTTCTTTCTCCCTTCACAGGTAGACAAGGCAGATGATCCAGTGTTTTCTATATTGCATGGGTTCGTCCTGGTTTTGTCAGGGACCTGGTAGAAGAGCCACAAGGATGGTCATTCCTGCAGCACTGTAAGGAGCAGACCAAAATAGTTGCTGGTTTCAGCGCTTCAAATATTTCAGCCTTGCTGGTCAGAAAACAAGGATACTGAAAAGGCAGAATTCTCCCCATTTATGGCTGCAAAGTGGCTTATTGCCTGACATTGACAGTCTTCTCTGTTTTTACCCTTTTTTAGACGTTCATAATTGACATTTATCAGCTAAATGTAAATGATTATGCAACATTATGGGTTTATCTCTTGTTTCCATTGCATTATTTAAAACATTTTTAATTACAAGAATGTAATTTTCTATCTCTTTTAATGGAGATGCTAGAAACAGAAACCATTATTTCAAAGATTTTTTCTGCTGAGAAATAATGAAATAGATGGGACGGCAGGTATCTGTCCACAGATACCACTTCTGAGAACAGCTGTACCTTTTTCATGTATTTGTTTAAAAAAAACCTGCCTGAAATAGAATTGTAAAATATTAAGAAAAGGTATCAGGGATGCAGCAGTAATGCTGCACCCCTGCCCCATGGTCAGTGTCTTTCGTGGTACATGGGCCTTTGTTGAAGGCTCCGGATGGTGACTCAGAACATATTTGCTAAATATCTGGCTCTACAACAGTCTTCCCATTTGTCCTTAGGCCAGTCACTAAGGGTATTGTTATTAAATGTGAAGGGATTCAAAATCACTTCAATTATTTAAAAAAACTTAATCACTTGTCTCTCTGTGATTCATTTCCATGTTTTCTCCTATCTTTTACCTTGTGCATTTAAGGCTTGTCATGACAGGTGCTGTCTCTTACTATATGTTTGTAGAATATGAAGGATAATGGGAAATTGCCTGGGTGGAACTCATGACATATTGCTAAACTAGAAATAACAAATGAGTTTTAGTAACTTTAGCAGATGGCAGAGCACACACAATTTTCACGTATTGTCTGAAGAACTATATTTGTTGTTGAATGCATACCTCAATTTCTAAGCTACTTTTCTGATATTTCACTTTCCAACACTATCCATCTTGGAATCTTCTTTTGATATTTACTTTTGCCCATTTATTTGGCTCAGGTCTATATTTTCACTCTTTATTCTCTCTGTCTTGCATCAAGACTGTATTTATTCTCTCTGTCTTGCATTCTCACTGTAACGATGCATACAGTCCTTGGGAAAGTTCTCTTGTTCTTTTTTGTGAATGGAACAAGGACTGAGTTTATGGTGGCAGGCTGATTCCTGTTGACCGGTTGGTTAGATCTGCAGGAGCAAGCACGAACTCTTTAATACACCTCAGAAGCTTGTGCAGCCCCAAGGCCATGGTCATGTTGTGTTGCATCAATGCCTCCTTCACCCAGCTCTGTCAGAAATGCAGGGGACTGACTGGGCAGTGAACAACTGCTGGAAAGGACGTGGTGGATGGCAAGCTGGACACAAGTGCAACTTTGCAACAGAGAAGGCCAACTGGGTCCTGGGTTCCATCAACAGGAGTAAAACCAGCAGGTTAGGGATGTGATGATCCCACCTCATTTGGCACTTCTTAGGCCATACCTTGGAAAACTGTCTTGGTTCCTTTGGTTCAAGAGAGAAAGACTACCAGATCCAGAGGAAGACCACCAGGTTGTTTGCTGTGTTGGAGAACTCGATGCATGGAGACAGGTTGGAGGAACTGGGTTTGCTCAGCTTGGAGAAGAGAAGGCTCAGAGGCATCTAATCACAGTCTTCTAATACCTTAAAGGTGCTTATGGAGAATAAGTTATCCTCACTTCACAAAGATGTACAGTGCCAGGACAAGAGGCAATGGGCACAAGTTGCTCAAGGTAAAATTCTGCCTGGATATTAAAAATATTCTTCACCATGAGAATACTCAGACACTGGAATATTTTACCCAACAAAGTGCTGGAATGTCACCTGATTGATAGATATAATGAAGTCTTGACTTGACGGGACCCTGGATAACCTAATCCAAGGCCCTGCTTTTAATGAAAGGTTGGACCACATGAACTACAGAGGTTTTTCTAACCTGGAGTTTTCTATGAGTCTGTGATTCTATATTTCCTTTATTCTTCCCACTGTAAATGCATCCATACTTTATGCCTAAATAGAGCTATGACTTTTCCAATATACTGGCATTGCATGTGTATTACTATATAATACACTTTCCTTGAAGGAACTATTGAATTAAGCTTTTTTTCCATAAGGAATTAATGTGATAACACCTATACTTTTCTTAGGGAAAGTGTATAGCTAAACAGCCAGTATCCTGTGCTGACTCCTTTGTGTTACCAGGCTGATTGTCTCCCTGCCTTGCACAGAGGTGTACTCTCCAGTCATCCATGTTGCATCTGTGTCATCTGTGTCCCAATCTCTGCCTGGGCAGAATTAAGAAGTCTTCTGCTGGGACACACAGAATGGCACTTACTATATCCCGCACGGATATCATCTCCAGCAGACATGGTCCAGCTCTCCAAGGCCACCTCAGTAGTCTTGTTTCTTCCTCTACTCTTTCTCCCCATCCCTCCACTCAAGTCAAAAGTAGGGTGTGTGGTTGAAAGTGAGGTATGATAGGAAAGCTCTTGCTCCATGATATGTCAATAAGCAGTATGGCTGCAAGCTCTTCCCCTAAAGAAAGAAGAGTATGTTCAAGCTGATCTGTGTCCCTTTACCTTTGAGGTGGTCTCTAAGATAGTATAGCCTGAATCTACATATGAATATGGAGAAACTATTTGGATCAACAGCATACTCTTCATGATTGTAAGAGCAGATGAAATAATTAAAAAAAAGGGTTTGTACAACATTAATGCAGTAGGTGCTAGAGCAACACGTCGTATCAGGCAAAGCAAATACTGCTAAGGGTTTATGCGTAAGAAAGTTTTGAAGCAATGGTGGAACATATTACTCTGTTTCATGTCAGACAACACCACTGAAATGGAAAAATATGTCAAGACTGAATGTCATACCTTTGGGTAGTCTTGAGCGTTTCTGACATGGAATCGATTATACCAACCTGAAAAAATGAACACTTCTTTAAAGCCTTCTGAAGTGCCCAGTTTGTCCTAATGTATGCATATTCCAGGTATTTAGGTTATACCACACCAGCATCATCAGCCATGACTAATACATTCTTTACACTGAGAAAAGCTTTACTAAGTACAGGCCTGGATAGCAAAGTGTTCCTGGAGTGAAGACATTTGAAAGACATTTTAATTCGGTGGCACCACGCAGAGGGCATTAATCTTTCTTGTGATTTCCTCTATTGTAACAAAGAAAAAGATTTTTAATGTGCAAACCTCGTTAAATCAATCATCCTTGGGAATTTAGATGCACAGTGTGATAAAGGCAACAACTTTCAATACCTAGAGGCAATTTTTTCCATATGTTTTGGATGTTGGGGTTTAGGAAAAACAAGCATTTTAATGAATTTTTGGTCCCATTTAAAACATAAAATTTTAATTTAAAGATGCCCTACTTTAAGATAAATAATATAAATAACATTCACAATTAATATCACAATGGAAGACTGACCTGTGTTGTGCAAACTTTTCGGTGCTTTCGGTGCAAGATCAGGATGGTTTTGGAGAGAATGGTCTAAGTTATTGATTATCTAGTGCTGCCGCAATATGATACAAAACCATGCCAAATATTGGAAGAAAACACAGGGTTTTAGACATCCTTGAATTTATTGAAAATTTAAGCAAGTCTTTGAGCTATTGTGTTTCTCCTGTTCCTGAGATTTAGCAAGACATCTTTACTGAATAACAATTTTATACAGTCTAAACTGTTTGCAAACCTGGGATTGGGTTCTTTATTTGGAGAAAGTAGAAGTGTAATACTATTTGAAAAAGTCAATGATTATGTCGTTTTGCATCACAAAGAGATGGCTGACTATGACTAATCCTCAGGCATTTGTCAAGCCTAGGCTTCCCATGGGAGAAGATTTTTACTAAGTGCCATAGCCTTTAGAGCAAACTAGGACATTTGATGTATTTCCACATGGATAACAGCATTACATGACATCTAAGTAAACTTACATTATCTATTAATTGACAGCTTAGATCTGCCTGGCTTAAGGGGAACAGGCAACTGTGTGAAGGCTGAGGTAAGGTTAGAGGACAAAATGTCAATTGTCACTGGGTTATATCTCATGAGACAACTAGCAGTCCAGCTTGTAGCCTGGATTTAGGCTTATATTATGATCCTTTTCCATTGTCTTCTTCTGAAAAACATATTTTTTTGTGAATAGTAAAGGCCATGCACACTGAAACAAGATTTTTTTTTTTTTTAATTGTGTGGCTAATATGGTATAATTTCAGAAGATTTTTAGAGATGCTTAATGTATTTGCATAATCAGGTCCCTTTAGACTATTTTGCAGCTCTGAGCAATTATGCACTCCACTATATAATAGAGAAGAGGCTCAGGAAGCTTTGTGTCTCTCTGCTGTCTGTTTCTCTCCCTGAAACAAAGCACCTCAGTTACAATGCATGGGAAAAAAAAAGAAAAAAAAAAGAAAAAAAAAGGAAAAAAATAGACTAATAAACTGTTTACACCAATTTAATATGCTTTAATTAAGCTTGGTGAACTACTGAGTAGAGATTTTTTTTGAGAAAACTTGACCATTTTAGGCAATGCCTCTGTATGGAGTTAAAAAGATAAACTTCGTATAACCTTTATCTTCATCACCTTCTGCATTTGTTTATCAAGGACTGTCTTAAGGGAGTAGCTGGTGTCAGAGCATGAAATACAGTCTTCTTACAGGGCGCTCACTTTTGTGCAGTCTTGAAGATGACAAACAAAAAGAGTTGGATCAGAAGGCAGATAAAAAATACCCATGGCATTAGAATCCCTTTCAAAAAATAAAAGTTGCCCCCCCGACCTCACTCGGTCTTTGGGTCCGACTAGGTTGTGTCTTTCACCTGTGATTGAAGGTGAAACCTGTCTACTCCTGCTCTCACAGGACCACGAGCTCACACATCCTGGTATGGGAAAGAGCAGGGATTCTCAAATTTTGAGGTCGAGCGATGTCTCCAGGTCATCTCCAGCCTGGCCACCTCCTGAGGCCATGCAAACCCCTGGCAAGGAGCCCTAGGCTATTTAGACTAACTGTCCTCCACATTGGAAACCAGGACAGTGAGCAAAAGCAACATTCGTCATCCTTCATCTAGTGGAAGAAGGTCCATCGTCTGCTTGGTTGAAAGAGTGGATAACACTGGGATAGTGCAACTGAATGCAGCTCTGCAAAAACACCTACTGAGAAATTTGCCACTAAAAGCCTGGTGACACCAGTATGATCCTCTTGCTTCAGGTCCAAAAGCAAAGATGATCTGTGATGATGAAGCCCCTTGTGAAAATATTAAGCCTTTCTGCACACACAGTGGTGGAGTGTAAGACTATGGACATGGGCAGCATTTATGAAACAGCTGATGTGTTTGCAGTTCAGACCCAGACTCACCTTCCGGCTAATCATTTGTGGATCTTCGTGTCTTTACAAAACTGATACTTAGGCCAAGCCTAAGAGGAAAGTAATCTAGTCTCGCAATATCTTTAACTGTTAGATTTATTATTACTTATTAACTGAAAAGCAATAGGCATGATTAATTGTATTAAACTGAAGGTACAGTTACTTCCTTAAACTCATTTAATGAAACTTTTTTGAAGAAGTCAATAACAAATTTCATTATCTTCACCAGTACTTCAGCTGGTAGCAGCAGGACTACAAATAATGGTAAATATTCCAAGCATTTCATAATGCACTGTATTTTGGGCTGATTATGTTTTGTGGCTCAGTTATTAAGTGTTGTAAGGTTTAGATTGGCTCTGGTGTGAGCTCTGTACCAGGTTTGTTATGAAAGGTATTGTAAATATAGTCTTTTTTCTCACATGACTTCTTTCACTGTGCATGTTTAACAGACTGGGAAATGCAGTATTGCAAAATGTCTAGGAGTTCATATTCATTAAACAAGACAATAGCAAACCAAATATGCAGAATTTCTGACAATTCTGTCATAATGCAAACCACACAGGAGTTTCTTAAGAGCAAAAGACAGGTAAAGAACAACAGAAAATAATTAATATAATGAGGAGGTATGTTGAAAACAAAGGCAATGGCCTCGTTAGTGAAACAAAGGCTGAGAAGACTACTGTAAGATAGACAAAAACAAACTATCACATAATAAAAGGGCTTTAAAGAAGCCCTGGGTCAATATTTTTGAACATATTTAATAAATAATTTATTTATCCCTTACAAATGCATTTTTGGAAAACGCATTGTGTGGAAATTAAGTTTTCTGAATGCATTTTGTAGCCATTAAGGATTGGACCTTAACTTATTCTAATGTTAAAAATAAGTCTAAAGCTGTGAGAAAGAAAGGATGCCGCTGTTTGAAACTGGCTGTGTCCCCAGTGATGGATGCAGACAGTCTGTGACCCCCAAAGAGCTAGTGGGGTACGGGGACCAGCATGGGCACACAACCCCTCCACAGCCACACAACGCATCAGTGGGAAAAGAAAGAGGAAGAAAAGGAGGGAGTCCTGTAAATGTTATTTCCCCCCCCTGCCATGTGTACCCAGGAATATCTTGAACTGTCTCTGCTGCAATTTCCTGGCTGCTCTGTACGTCAGCTGTTTTCCAAACTTGAGAAGCGGGTGCAGGACACACACACATGTATATCCACCCTTTTATGTTAGCTCACTGTCATATTAGAGATCTTTAGTGCAACTTTTGAAAATAAAATACTGTCATACAGAAATAAAAGCAGTAAGAAGGGGCAGACTGCAAATTCACCATTCAGGTTCAGTAATCTGAAGATCCTTTCATTAAATGTTCCATTTTGCCAGAATTTACAGGCAATTCTAAACCTGAAATTCAGCACATGTTAGCTTGGGGAAGCTATTACTTTAATAACTGTGCACTGACATGCATGGTTTTTTACCAAGTTGAGCTATAATGTCTTGCAGACTTGTAGGCAAAACAGCGGATTTTTTAGGATCTGAGAAAGTACAAGTTGTAAACATAGTGCAGTAAAAATGCCTTCTTCTCTGTTTCCCATTGGCTGTTTGTCAATTTGTTTGCTTCCCACACTCTCCCAGCTCTTGGTGTATCCCTCCTTAAGCCAGCGATCCTAGGATGCACAAGGTCTGGACATTTCACTCAGCCGCTCTCGTGCTGCAGCACAAATGAAGAGAAATATGGAATGCTAACTAGAAAACAAATCTGCTTTACACTGCCATACACTATAGCATCCAACCACTTGTTCGATATTTATCACTCTAGGGAAAACGATGAATCAACCTTACAACAAGCACTACAGAGGTAACAATTAAAGATGTTTTTTTTGTCTGAAGAGAAATGCTGGTTTGGGGCACACATTTGTTTCCCTTTAAATCATAATCTTTAATCACACTAACCTCGCAGACAGCCTGTATAAGCTGCACAACTTACTGCAAATATTCAATACTGACTTTCCCATTTGTCCTTTTCCCATGGCGAAAAATTGCTGTGAAATTTTCCCTGTCTACTGCCACATTATCTTATTGGTTATAGAAACATGAAAGACCATCTTGAAAACACTGAGTTACCAGGCTCAATATTTCTCTATAATCTTCCTGAGCTGTGCTCTTGTGGGAGCAAATACTATACCTCATGTGGAGGTCCCCAGGAAAAGGTGTAGGTGAGCATGACACAGGATGAGTGACGGTAGAGGAGATGTGCACATACTCTCCTCCCTTCTCAGAAGTCTCGTGGCTTACTTGCACAAAGGAATTTGGGCAGAAAAGTGTGAAAATCCAGCCTTTCACCTGCACCATGCATCATTCTCTCTGGCTGTGGAGGTATGGACAGATACAGAGATTATCTCCAGCTAGTAGCGGTTACTGTCCTAGCCTGAAAGTGTCAACTCAGCTACCATGTAAGTACCATGAGGTTTCATCCTTTGAAGAGAGTTTAGGTAGACAGTGAAAAAACAAAAGTGTCTCCCATATTACCCATTTGAGGTGTTTTGCTTTTCAGCACATGATACTTACCAAGACTGGCATGATTGTCCATGCCTGCCCTGTCATTTAAGAACATTTTTGGTGGGTCCTTCAAGTTTTCTAAGCTCTGCCAAGGCACCAAGTCCAGCAAGGTTTACATTATGAACATTGATTATCTGAACATTGATTATCTGAGCTAATGCCTTACTACTTGACTGAGGCAGTTTACACCTCTCAGGCATATTGCTTGTGGCTTTCTGCTATTTCTTGATTACATATACTCCTCAAAAGGGCCTTCAAATATGGAAGTTCTGAAGAACATAATGGAACCATCATGAAAGTCACAGCTTCTCCCCTGACACACCCCTGCCTACCCGGCTGCTAACAAGGTCTGTAAGAGCTTTGTATGTAGGTTAAAAATCATAGAATCATAGAATGCTTTGGATTGGAAGGGACCTCTACAGGTCACCTAGTCCAACCCCCTTGCAAGAGCAGGGACATCTTTACCTAGATCAGGTTGCTCAGAGCCCCATCCAACCTGACCTTGAATGTGTCCAGGGATGGGGCATCTACCACCTCTCTGGGTAACCTGGGCCAGTGCCTCACCAGCCTCACTGTAAAAAATTTCTTTTTTCAATCTTTTTACAAAATTCTTTTTACTTTTGCCATCTAAATTATGGCAACAGTTTGCAAAGGCTGTAAAAAATTTCCTCCCTTTTGCTGTCTCTTGAGTCTGGGTGGTACAGACCATTTTGGGCAAAATTCAGCTGTCAGCCAGCAGTTACCCAGGCTCAGTTTTTAGGTTTACATGTGTAGCCCATGGAGTAGCATGAAGGTAATGTGACGTGCCTGAAGCAGAGATGGATAGACACCGCACAGACCTTCCCCTCGGCTGCGTAAATTCATTTATCGGGTTAGACTTGCACTCAAAAGCAAGTGCTGCCTTTATGTGTGTGTGCACTTCTGCTTATCAGCATTGTAAGAGTTCACAATCCAGAAAGGCTGGTAAAGATTAAAGCAGTCTGAAGCACCACAGCCTGTTTGATAGGCTTTGACACCCAGGGCTAGTGCTGTACTCCTTACTCCTTACATGCAAGCCTCCCATTTTAAGTCATATTTTCTTCAAGTTAGTGGGAAACAAGCAAGGAATGCAGGTCAATGTGGAACATCAAAAGGCCACTGCTCTCCCCAGGGGTGAAGAGAAAAAGAAAAAATCAAAAATCACGTTTTTTTCCAGAAGCTTTCAAGAAAAACAAAAGCTGCAGCTCTATTTTATAAAACACACTTAAACAACCTAACACTGAATTATTCATGCCTGTTCTGAAACACAAGCTTTATAACCCTGAATTAATTGCCCTTGGTGGTGAGTATATCTAGTCTCATTGTAAATACTTTGCCAATTGAAATACAAACATGTTCTGCACAAAAAAAGATGTTAACACAAACAGTGTCATAAGCTTAATAATATTGTCACCTTCTTCCTAACCACTTCGGACCAAGTTTTACTTTTGAAGACGGTAGACTGACTGGATTTTCACTGGTGTAGCTCAGACCAGAGTTTTCCCCACTGATCACATTTTTGGGGGGATATCACTGGTTCTGCCAGCTTGTAGAAACCATTTAATTTTCCATTTGTCTTATCAAACTCCCTCTGCTGGGATTCTTCTGCAGGTGATAATAATTCTGTAGGATTTTAAGATGGGACATTCCCCCATTTGAGTCCTGTTGCTAGCCAGAAAGCCACCCAACATCTGTGACAAGGTACTTTTTCCTGGAACACATTCTTGAAATCAGCATTGCCCCTGGAAATGAGTTGTCCATAGAAGATTGCCTCTCGAGTGGTGTGATGTATAAAAAAAAAAAAGAAAAAAGAAAAATACATTGGGACTTTTCTGAAAAGCAAAACCTTGCCTCTTGCAGTAACAGAAAACTTTTTTGCAATGAAGCTTTTCTTTTGTCTGTGTTCTTGGTCAGGTACAAAATGCTTTCTACATTGATGCCTAAATCTCAAGTGCATTTGTCGTAAATACACAGAAACCTCTGCAACTGGTTGCAGAGATTAGACGATTATATTTTAAACCAAACTCCGTTGTTCAGTGTTGCCTGGTAATGATGGAAAGTTGTTCCTCATAAGAAATACAGAATACTTTCTTTAAAAAAAACCCTGTGCCCTGTTTCCTTTAACAGGGCTTTTGAGAAATACACACAAAATAAAATTTCATCTTTCCACAGAAGTCGGTGTAAGTGACATTTAGCTAATGGTCTGAATCCTCAGCTGCATTGAGCTCCTGCTCAGCACTTTTGATGTGGGTGGTGGGAGGAGAAGGGCAACTCATTCATTTCCAGGACCCTCTGATCCCATGGCTGTCATTTAAGCTTTAGGATCCTGCTGGCATCAACAATCACGTTAGGCAATCACCCATGGCACCGAGCTGTTTGCTCCAGTCTTATCCTGGGTGGAAGGGAGGGAAGGAAATATCGGAGAGATGGAGCTGAGGGCCACCAAAGGCTTTCTCTGCTGGAGAGGGACCTCCAGCGGCCCCGTCAGCTCTGGTCAGGACAGGGACCCTGTACTTGAAATGTCTGACAGGCCTGCATTAAGGCTCTGCTCTGTTGCTTAACACCGGGAATTCAGCAGCGAAGGGGAAATGAGAGTTGGGGAGTGGTTGCTGTGCTCCTCCATCGGTCGGGGCCATGGAGGCACGGCTCTGCTCGCTCTTGGCTCTTCCTTCTTTGCAATCCCCTGGCGCAGCCTCTGTGGCTGAACGTTTGCCCTTCTGTGTCTAAAATAACTGTAGGTCCAGTCTTGACTGTTGCTCCAGATTTTCAGTGTTTCCCACGGCTGAAACCTGGAGAGGGAAGGAATGGCATAGCCCCAAGCCGATCCTGACATCTGCACACCCAGAAGCACCCTTCGCTTGCATTGCACCTTGCCACTGTGTTTGCCGTCTCCGTCTCGAACTCCTTCCTTCTGTCTGCAATAACTCAGATCCGAAGTGATGTGGAGGTTCATGTCAGGTTTGGGCAAGGCTAATGAAAATAAATGATGTTAGTGTGTGATGAAGCTTCAGCTGACTCTAATGGGAGGCTCACACAGAGTTTTTATGGTCTCACCCCAGATGCCTACCTGGAAAGCCTTTGGAGGGGGGTGGAAGCTGACAGCAGACGAGCATCCCAATCCGTTCATGTAATTTGGAAACTATAGCTTTAAGCCATTTTATAGTGATTTATAGCCTTCGTTTGCTGATGTGTTGACTGCTTTGCTTCCCTTTGTGGAGAGGGCAAAGCACTTTCCACATGCACTTAGCTCACCGGCAGCCCAGGTCACCCGGTGAGCATCATGATTATCCAAATACTGGGGGACATGGAGGAATGTGCCACTCCTCGCAGGGATGCGAAAGGCATGCCAGCCTCTTCTTTTCTGGTCTTTTTTTTTTTTTTTTTTTTTTTTGAGCTGTGACATACCATATCCTACGTGGCAGTTGGCATGACACAGATGAGAAGCCAGAGTGAGAAATGGCTTTCCTTTCACTGTGAGGCATGACATATGCTGGGAGATGCTGCAAACCTTATTAAAGCTCTTATTATTGTGCTACCTAATGACTGGTGTATATATAAAATATTATTGCGTTTTACTGAGACACCCAAATGTTCAAAAGCAACTAATGGTTTTGGACATGCAACTGGCAGCTAATTCCCCTGTCATTAAAAATCAGGTTACTTCGAAATTTTTCAGAGGCTACACAGCTAAAATCACTAGTGCCTTTCAAAATGTAAGCTATTTTTTACTAGCTAGGTATTGTGGCTCCTGCACTTTAAAAGTAAGGTTTTCATTCCTCAAAAAAAGTACTAGTAATTATCTTACAATATATTTTCTTAGTAAAGGAAACCCACACTAGATGTGACAGCCAGGTGGACAGAAAACCATGTAAACTCAGGGCCAGGCAATGATATAGTTAGAGGTCTAAGAGGAAGCAGAAATATAAGGTGGAGCTTGCAGTGTTCATTGAGGTCGGAAAGATATAGCAGTGTGTCGGAGCTGCACACACAGGGCAGAGTCAAGGCACTAAGAATAAACACCACCGCTGTGTATTTCAGTTGTCGTGTGCTATAATTGCAAGCTTGATCTAAATGTTATGAAAGAGTACTACGGCCAGGTTGTTCTTCATATAAAAATATAAATCTTTTCTCTCTCCATACAGATAAACAAAGCCACTGCTTAAGACAAGAGACTCATAATTACGGCTTTCTATATCCTACACGTGTAGGCTATCCTACACGTATAGGCTACGGGAGTGAAAAGGGAACGACAGAGGAAGCCTTTGCACTCGCACATAATCATGCTGCATTATTTTATTTCTATCGCCGACTCCCCTAAATGTGCAACAAAATCGGTGGCTAAAGTGGTAGAGAAGACAGGCGTAACAAAGCACAAGCCATGAAACAACCTTATTTTCCTTCTCTCTCGGTGGCAATGCAATTCACCCAGGAGGGGGAGATATCAGCCTGCATGCTGCAGCAGCGAGCACGCAGCCTGTATTTCGGCTCCTGCTCGAAATTTGTCTGACAGAGAGATTTCAACACAAACCATGCAATTTGGTGCTGGAGCACACTGGACCTCATCTGCTTAAAAAGATGCACAGATATAGTCATCACACTTCATAATTTAATAAACTGCTAAAAAATTGCAGACGTTTTCATTTTAGCAACTTAGGTCCCGCAACTAAACTCACGATGCTACAAAGACATTTGAATTTTTCACTAATATGTCATGAGCACTGCACCCATTGCAAATTAATGAGTCTCTGAATAGCACTGTGCATTTGTCATTTGAATTTATGCTAATGCACTGAGGTCTCCTGATGATGTTGATAGTCCACAGCAGCTGCTCCAACTATAGAATATACACGCATGTTCCTCCACTTTTTATTCATCTTTCCTTGGATTTTTCTGGTCTATCATTTGGGCTGCAGTCCTGCAGCTGGTTATTGATAGGGCTGCTAATTCTCTTTGACTTTACACTACAGGCTTGACCCCCAACCCCGAGCAGAAGTAATGGACCAGTGTTGAGAGAATTATGTACATCACACAGCAACAACCTCGGACCAGCAGGTCAAAAGGAGTTCATTGAGAACCAATGGTATTTACAAAGAGTGTTGGCATAGTAACCGATAACTTTTTTTTTTCCAAATGAATTATACCAAGTATAATTTATTTCAATAAGTCAGTCTGAGGCTGTGACTGCACTCACATAAATTATATATCGCGGTAGATGGCATTTGGTTTTTTCTGCATCTACAAAGAAGTAAAGGCCTGTTTACCCTTCCCACCCAGAAGAGGAGAGTATGCAACAGCCAGCATATGGTAGCGACCGCAAGATGCTGGCCAAAGGCTAGATGACAACCTTTCCCTCCAGAGTTCAGGCAGTGCTGTTGGGCAATGAAGAACAGTGTCAGACCGAATCCTCATGGGGTCCTGTCAAAGAAACAAAGAAAAAATTGGGAGGGAAACTAGTAATAAAACTTTCAAAATATTTATCCGTGAGCTGTTGTATATTGGAAGTTAGAATATTCCAGAGCAGACTACAGTCTTTACCAACTTTAGCTCTAAATATGACAATTACAGTGCCGCTAATATACCCAGGAAACAATTATTTGAGCTGCCTAATCATTTTCAAATGACTCAGAAAAATCAAGCACAGAGATGAAATAAGGAGCACAGAAACAGAAAATGCAACTTGTTAAGAGTCACTCCATTTTTTGTACTGTTCCAGGTTTCACAGGGCCAGGGAGGCTTAGTAGTTTAATTTTGAAACATCTGGGAGCAGCAGTGCTGTACAATATACTATGGCCTTTTGTTTGCAGCAGGTTCTTTTCAAGGGAACAAAGCTGTGTCACATGAGGGAACTTGACTGAATTATCTGATAAATGTCAAAATTAGACAGATGCATTCTGCCGTCTCTTAAATACTATCAGGAAAGGGTTTTAAAAAATTAACCAGTTCATCTCTAATATCAGAGACAAGCTCTGCGGCTGAACAATGACATATTCAAAGGCAAAAGAGAGCAGACTGACTCTACGGTCTTAAAGCAGCTCCAAGCAGAACTCTCAGGAGAGCTACTTAATATATATATATATGTCTATATATTCTAGCACCCTTTGCAGGGTTAAAGGGCCACTTCAGAGAAATGTGTTTCAGTAAGAAGCAGCAAATAGCTACTTTCCTATAGCACTGCAGTTTTCCCATCAAGGAGGGTAAAGACATTTTCACTGTTCTCAAAAAACTTTGAAATGTAAACTTGTTCGATTGATGGCTCCTTCTGGTCCTGGCAGCCTTTTTGATAGCTGGTGCTCTTTCTGGAATACTTGTTAAAAATGTCTCTGTAGCAAAGATGTTGGTTTCTTCCCCCCCCCCCCCCGCCATGTGATTTTTTTTAAAGTCAGTGCATGGGAGAGTGGAGATAGGCTCTTGTCTTCGATGCAGCAGACTGACAGGTGAACACCTACTCTCGCTGCCCTTGTACATTGTAATACTTTACGAGATTAGACTGCCTGAAAGCTGTTTTTTCAGTCTAAACCTTCAATCCTCTTTGAACACAACTGCTCGCACTGACTTCTGCTCGGGAAAACTGGCCATGGCGTTGCAGGCTGTGCCGGAGGCTGCACGTGCGTCAAGGTTGGAGGCAGCTATGTGCACCAGCATCATTTAATGCCAGTGCCAACCACAGCTATTAACTCCTCCCTTCACGGAGACTGACCAAAATTTGGGACTGGGAGTGACCCCAACCTGAAAGATACTGTCTCAGGTTCTCCTCTCTGTCAGTGCCCGTAGGAGCCTAACTTCTGACCTTTACCAGCAAATAAACTCCTCTTCTGGTTCGGCTGCCCGTCTGTTTGAGGCAGCCCAGCTTTCGAAAGGACTGTGCTTGCATACTTGCTTGTCAAGCTTGCAAGGCTCTTAGTTTTGGAAACATTTTGCTTCGCACATGTAAATCATCTCCTGGAGGTTGTCACATATGCTTGTTTCTCATCTCTCATGCTACCTCTTCTGACCCTGCTAATTCCATCATTGCAGTGTAATTGTAAAAGAAATCTTCCCGGCTGAAATAACAAGCAGTGTCACGGGAGTTTTCTGGAGTAATATCTTGATGCTAACCACTGTTCACAGATCTGGGGAGGATTAAACTTGCTCCGTGTGAAGAATTTTATACGTAGATGTAATAAAAAATAATGTAGCTTCCAGAAATAAATAATCTGAGGCAGACAGTCAGCTTTTTCCACTCCACTTTTCCTTTCACTGCACTCTGCGTAGCTATTAACTAGCTATTGTCTTTATTAAAGATTATTCTTCTGCGTAATAGCTGGGGTCGTATACCACATCAAAACACAGGGATTTGCAAGTGCCTCCTGGCATGTTTCGTGGACAGAATCTTGTCCCTCATTCCCGCTGCACCAGCCTCACCAGCTCCCCTTTCTTATTTCTTTGAAAGGACTTCTGCACACTCTGCCACTCAGATAGCAGACAGTGAATAATTCAGCACACTGGCATATGAAGCCATGGCAGAGAAAGTCGCTGGTGTGATCCACACGGGCTACAATGTGCTTATAAAGAAAGGCAGCTAATCCTAATAATATGCTGTGCTAGCCATGGCTGTTGGTAAATTATACAGCACTCAGTAGTCTCTCAAGGCTCAGAGGAGACTGTGCTTCTCAAAAGTGATAAAAACTTTTCTAGGCTCTTGTTGACTTTTACTTTAAAAACTCTTGCAGGGATTTTATATCAGGGTGCTTGTTGCTGTTTTTTTAAGTGAGAGAATATTTGGTTTTACCATGGTTCTATTTTAACTACAACAATGAGTTCTGTGAACAACTTTCTAACATTTCAGATTTCTATAAAGTTATCTTATTATTTTCCAAATGACTGTCTTAAAAAAAAGTGTGAGGGATGGAGGTAGTAGTGCAGATGAGCTTCACATCTTAAAGTTAGAAAACTACGGGGGAAAGGTTAATTTGAGTCAAAACCTGAGCGCCCCAGACCTCAGATTCTTAGTGTCATTGGACATCTGGGGAATTTGGAACAGGATTCTTAGATAATGTGGGTCAGCCTTGCCCTGTTGATATCAAGGGGCTGATTTATAGGGACGGGTGATCTGGCTCTTTGTGTGATTTCCTTACAGTTCCAGATGGAGACACTGCCTGCGGGTGATTACCATCCCTGAATGCCGAGCTTGCATTTGGTCTCACACCTCAGCATGTACTACAGAAGGCTCGAAAGTATCCTGAAATCAAAGAATCCAAACATCATAAAAAAACCCCCATATTAATTATATCGCTTCTTGTCCATGTTAGAAAAAAAGCCACGTTCAAAGCCTTATTCAAGGGCACAGTTAAGAGATTTCAGTTGTTGTTTCCAGCTGTCTGGACACAGGAGATACCTGCTTATCTAGCTAGCATACCACAGGCAGATAGCGTTCAGGGCCAAGCTGGGAACAACACTCAGCATGAGGAATGGAGAATATGGTCAGGAGGATGCAGGTGGGAGAATTTCACTGCAATCCTTTCTCTCTGCGTATCTGACAGCTGCTCACAGCTTTTAGCAAAACACTGTCCACAGAAGAACGAACCGAGGAGCTAGGTCAAGCACACAGAAGATCTTTGAAAGTGTAAATTCGTCCCTTTAGTGAAAAATGCATGCTGGGAGTTGGCAATTTGGACTGGTTGGGGTGTGCATGTGTTGTGCCTTCTCCACAAACTGCCAGGCACCTCCCAAAGGCATGGTGATGAATGCCTTCTGGCCTTCTCAGTGTCACGACGTATTTGTGTACCCACAGGAAATTAAATACATAGACAGGGAATATTAAGCATTTAAGTATCCATATCCTCAAAGGGAATTGATCCCGAATTTGGCCCTTAGTCCTGAACATTAGAGGAATCCTCAGATGGCAAATTCTGCAGTCGAGATGGTCCTGAAAGAAACCTGGTACTCTAAACACTAGGCATATCTCTGCTCTAAATTAAACATTCTCTGCAAAGCTATTTATTTGATTTTCTATATGCAGCATGTCCAGATGCCGCGTGTGTTTTTGAAAGCAGACTCTTGCTTTTAAATTCCATATGTGGAATGAATGTTTATTAACATATCAAATTGGATAGGATTTTAACTCAGCGGGAAAAATAAGGTTTTCTAGAGGCAATTGTTCAACACACACTTTTTCGGTGCGTTAATCTTCTCCGGACTCACTTCTCAGCAGAACTCAGTAGCTGCAGTGAAGAGTGGCACCACCAGCAGCCCTTTCCTTCTCCCGGTCGGTCGCACAGCACTGACATTACCCCGTGAATGGTATGCTGGATCAACAGCTCTAATGATTCAAGGGATGTCCCTGGGGGTTTGTCCTTTCCCCTTCACAATCACTCCCTCGCACGATTCCCATGTGCTGTGCTTAGGCTCAGAAACCTGCCTGCTTAGCAAGCTTGAAAGCTCGGCACCAAGCAGTCCACGCAGCACAGTAATCGGTCTCTACGACTGCTTTGCTTTATAAGGCAGAGGAATTGCCACGTTTACCTTACAGATCTGTATTTACCTACAGACAAAACGCTGTGATTCTGTTATGTGCTACTGTGTAGTATAGATATTTTATACGTGAGTGGGAGTGAATCAAGATTTCTTTTCAAGTATGAGCGCCACACATTTCACGCTCTTTTTTACCCCATAACCAAGCTCCCAGGTTGCAAAGATTCTGCTTTGCTCACAGGGACTCATGGTCAAACTGAAAAGAAAAAAAAAATAATAAAAATCACACCATACTTCTTAGTAAGTTCTCTTGTCTCTTTCAACTAGCCAACATAAAAACCTTTTCTCCTGGCTTGTACAATCTTTTAAAGTACTAACAAGTGTTCTGCGGTTTCTAAGAGATTTTTTTTTTTCTTTCATAGCTCCAGGGTTACCACCCTAGTAGGTGTGGAAAATCTTTGTTCACTTCATTATAAGACACTTTTGTGTACCATCTAACTGGATTCAGCCAGCAAAGGAGAGCAGATACGTGATATGCCAAACGCTTTTTTCCTCGTCCCTGACATCCTAGGATATTGCACACTTTCATGTTCTAATGGAGGCTTTCTTTTACCAATGACCAACATTTTCCACTACTCTCTAATGCTCCTACAAGTTTCTGACCTGTTATAATTTCCCTGCCTGCAGTGCAGTTTCAGCCAGCGTTCTGTTGAGTACTAAGGAAATTAATATGCTGCCTAGAAAAATCACCTTCAAATTTAGAAAATCTGTATGCCAGAGGATGCTAACTTGTGTACACTAATATCTCGAGTGCTCTCCATTATATCTGTGCGAGAACTGCAGTGAAAATCAGGGGAAAAGGGCAAATCAATTCATATAATGGATTTCACTGCAGGCTTTCTCACAAACCTTTGCCCACTGTCACCGAGCAGCACCTTAACCCTGCCAGTGGTAGATGGAGATAAGAAGCGCTCCAGACCAGTGAAAACGAATCTATACATTGAAAACATCGCATATATCATTTGTGTGTGATGATGAAAAAAATGCCCAAGCACGTTTCAAATATGCATGTACTCAGTAACGTATTCTTATTACCCAGTTCTGTATCTGGGCTATTTTCAGAAATTGAAAGCGCTGCTTCTCTTTTAAAGCTGGCCACTTCCTTTTTGACCATCTTCCCACTCTGAACATAAAACAGGTGCATCAGCAATATTTGGCATGTTCATAGCAAAAGAAGTTCTGTCTTTAATACCCGGCATTTCATGTAGTTTGCCTTATCTCAGTCATCAGCACTGATTCAAAGCTATTGAGTATCACAGCACTGACTGCAAGCCAAGTTCGACAAGAGTCGGTTGGGGTTACAGCTGTGGGAGGACCTGCAGAAGGAGGTAATAGCTGCCTCTGGAGCCAAGAGACGCCAATTATACTACTTCCTTCATATTTCTCATTTGCTAAAACTCAGTTTTCTTTGTTCTTTTATGAAAGGTGACTGGACTGATTAAGATTTCCAGATGCAAACAGACAACTTATCTGACATCACTGGCAAGAAAGATAAAACGGAATCTACTTCATAGTGAAAAGATTAATACAAATGTATTTGGCAGAGTTATAAACAGTTGAAAATGAGGTCTTACATTGCTGAGGCTCGGGGAACCTTAGCTGTAGCCTGTGCTGCCCATGCTACCTGCAGCAAATGAGGCATCCGACACAGGCATCCGACACTGCCTGTTAAAGGAAGGTAGCATCAGACGATACAGTCCTCTGCAAATTATGTTTTAAAATGCCACGGTACCCATGTTTTACATTGTATTAGAGAACAAAGGCAAGTAAGAGGTGATGTTAGAAAACATAATCTTTCAAATGCTATCGTAAAATAAAACTCCTGCCCAATTTCAGAGCAGAGCAAGCTGAAGGAGGAACTGTCATGAGCCGAACTTTTGAAAAAGATACTAGCCCCCAGACTCCTGAGGGGCTAGGGTGAAGGATCCCAGACCGGTGATGTTGCAGTGTCATGGGCAGCAAGCAAAGTGGAATAATTTGCGATGAAGTATAAAAGTCCAGAACTGGTGCCTGCCTCCTTCCCTCACCCTGTCACACACTGAATGTTCACCCCAGTAATAACTACTCTGTTTTCCTCTTTATTTCCTCTTATGGTACCTTTCCCTTCCCATACCTTCTGGTGTGGTGAGCTGTAGTTACACTGCCCTGTTACCTGTGATACACAAAGCGAAAGTGTTCTGGGCTGAATAAACACTTCAAAGCTATTTATTCTTAACAAAAGCCCAAACAATAGTTTAAGAATTACAGATCATCACCGTCCTGCACAGACAACCTCAGAGTAATTACACACTCATCTTCTTACTTCAAAACTAGAGGTCCTGAAAGCAGGATAAGGGGAGTCTTAGTGTTAAGTTCATACAACATTAGGAGACACAGTATGAGGTTTAGGATATGTAATTGCTTAATTGTGATTTTGGTTCAGTCTGTTTGCCATCATCTGGTGCCTATTTAAATATAGATGCAAAAAGGAGATTCCTATAGACTTACTGGTCACCTTCAGTGTCCCGGTCCTATGTTGGTGGCATCTCTGTGGAGATCTCTAAATTATTCCACTCCATACTGCATTAGTCTGCCTCTGATGACTCTTGTTTTTCATAGATACCTGCTTAAAACACAAGCTATTTTGCTTTAAAATGGTGATTACATTGCCAAGAGAAGGCTATAAATTGAAAGAGTCTTTTTCAGACACACGTTAGCTTGCACCGTGTGCATTCAACCCATCCCATTCACTACAGTTTTCAATGCAAGATGTTGACCATTGCCTTGGTTTTTCCACACCATCTGTGGAAGAACTATTTATGTTCTTAAGCTGATTGGGATACTGCACCTCCAAATCATATACCAATAAATAATGGTATCTTATTTTTCCAAGTAAGTAGGTAATTCCTATCATGCTTAAGACCATGGATGAGTTCAGTATGGTGGCCCATCCAAGCCTTTTGGTCTTCCCAGCACATTTGATGCAGCTGTATCAATAGCATTTCTGCTCCTCTCCTTAAGCACATCAACAGATTACTAATTATTACTCTTTTAAAGCGTAAAGCAAAATGATATTGTACAAATGAAAGAGGTAGGACTAAATAAGACTTACTTAGGGCTAATTTCAACTCCCACGTTTATTGATTTTCCCTCTTCATCCTCCCAGCAAGGGGTTTTTTTAATTAGAAACAGCTCCTGGAAGATTCTTTTGGCAAGTGAAATGCGGGAACTATCTTGGTTTCACCAGCGCTAATGCTGTTTTGTATTTTAAATAAAAACTTTTATGAATTTTAGTTCTTTTTTATTTTCAAGGCCCCAAACTCAGAAGTCACATGATAATAGCAGCTCTTTTTAATTGTAAACTTAATAGCAATTTTTTGTTTGTTTGCAAATTTATTTTCAGAACAGAATGGTTGGATATAAAACCTTAAAATGTAAAGCTTAAAAATGAATATGCAACAAAAAGGCCATCAAATACCTGCATATGGTGTGGAAATAGATAACAAATCATCTAAATATGCTGCCAAGGTGGTGGTGGGACATTAGCATAATCTGACATCCTTTGGACCCCAAGAACGTAGGTGGGAGAGAGCTCATACATGCATGTGTGTATCCCGGGAAAATCTTCGTGAGGAATTCACACCTTAGGCATGAAAGTAAGTCACAGAGGATACGCAAATGAGCCAGCTTCTTCGGTTTCAGTACTGATTTAACTATTTATTGAACCTTTATGGTCAGAGACACAGATAACTTACAAATACGAACTGAAACAATCTCCAGGATGGCTGTCTTGGAGAGGAAAGTGCCTGTAACTGGGCGACTTTTCCATGGGCATTTTATGAGTAGGTAGCAAAGACCCCCTCTCTTTTGCATTCCTTTACTGCCTCATCCGGGACATGAGTAATAGACAGACGCTGCTTTTACTGAGTGTGGGTCAGCAGTAAATTAGGATGGTGCAGGTATTATGCATTAGCGTACCACAGGGCTCTTTCTTTTCATAATGTTAATATTATTTCCTTTTGTAACATTAATTGTAATATTAATTGAATCCAATTGCTGCCTGCACGGTTTTTTGGGCTTAACTCTCTCTTTTATGTCCACGCACACCTTCAAATATGCCCTGCAGAGAGGTTAGTGTCCACATCATGCTGGAAAACAGAATCATTATGTACCTTTATCCAACTCAGAGACCCATTTGTGAGAACATGAACCCCGAGGGGGGATTCGCTTAGCTCTCATTTTGCCTTTTTTAAAGCCACTTTTTAAATAGTAGACCCTTTCCTAATGTGGCTGCTTTCTCAGCTATCTCGTCTTTATATGGCTCTTTTCCCCCCTATCTTTGATTTGTACATGTGCAATGTTTTTGATCAGATAACACCCACTGGATATGTTGCTGTCTTTGTTCAGAACATTGGTTTTGTAAGCTGCAAAGCTGATAAACACTTATATGTGCCTTGTTTCCTTTTCTGCATAAAGATTCTATTGAGACATCAGCACATCTGGGGAAAACATGTTTTTTAATATTATAGTTGTTGTTATTCATTTTAAATTCAGCACTATCATATTTGATGTCTGCATCTTTAAAAAATGCAAAATGATGCATTGTTGGCAATAATGAACACAAGTCTAACAGAGAAGAAGAAAGGGAACCTGCCTTCAGGTTCCTTTGTTATAAAATTCTTATCTGAAAAAAGGACCTTTGAGGATATTAAAACTTGACTCTCTTTCTGTTAGCCTCACGAAAGATAGAGCTCTTGTTAAACTTGTGTTGCTTTGTTGTCTCCACAGTTCTGATGCCTTACACAGCAGTTTTTCCTTTAAAATAAATCCTTGGGACAGAAGATAAAACAAATGCCATGCTCTAGTGGCTGGCATATACCAACTAGAGGCATATTCACATGAGAAAACTGCTTGACAAATATTTCATCTATCTGAGATATTTTCCAGCTGAGTTGCCTTGCTATTCTGTTCCCACCACATTCTCTGCATTGCACAGTGGAAAAGCAAAGACATTTAACTTCTGCACTGGACTGGGAACTTCAGATGCTAAAAAACAGGTCATTTTTTTTTTTTTTTCCAAGGTCGTCTTTTTTTCAGTTGGCACTGAATAATGGAAACAAACTTAATATCAGCTCTTTTCTCTGAATACATCTGTATAAAAGGAGCAAATGTGGGAGGGGTTAGATATATGACTCAAAAGCCCCTGCATACAATAGCTAAAAATTCTCATGAACTAAGACTATTTATATATTTATTATAAAATTATGAAAAGCTCACAATACTAACTTTCTTGTCATTAATATAGGAATCTAACTTGTCTAAGTATACAAAAGTACAACTGATAGAAAATAAAGAAACCACTCAGAAAAATCTTGGATTCCAAATCAAGAGGAAATTGAAATATTTTTATGGAGGTCAATTTATTGGAAATCATTATTGCAATTAGCTGAGCAGGTAATTTTCTAACATAAATTTATAATGAAAGTTCTTGTCTAATGTCAGCTCTAAGGGCCGTGTGTCAATGTGGTGTGTGCCATGTGTTCCTTCATCCTTATGAAAAACAAAAAAAACCTGTTAGGTGTATAAGAGCACTAAAAATAAATTACTTTTTTCAATAAGAATAAGGAAAATTTTAGAACACATTGAGTGGTTCACCCTTCAGAGCAAATACTAAAATAAAACCTAGAAAAATTAATTTCACTGTAACTCATGGAGTTAGAAAAATTAGTAATGAAAAAAGGAGGAAACTGGCGGAAAGTTGTACAACTTGTTCCTGATCCTTCAGACAGAAAATAAAGCTAAAACTCCTAGTTAATCGGATACAATTAAACAGCATAGGTCATCTTTCAGAAGTCAATCATCTAATATGCCTGTAGAGCTATTTGTGTTCAGCCATGAAGTAACCAAACAACTGTGCAGCATGCTTTTGATAAATTTGAATAGAAGTTCACTTGAAAAATCACTATTTGCTTGCAGAGTAGGAAAAAAGGCTAAATTTGTTGTGTTAATTATTTACCACAAATTTTTCACTCAGCTTTGGCTATGAGTAAGATGGGAAATGAGTCAAAAGGCACCATGTAAGGGAAAAGCTTCAGTAGTCAGATGCTGGCTTTCTACCTTTAACACACTGCCTACATCTACTTGGAAATCCCAGGCAAAAGCGAGGCTGATTTCAGCCCAATGCACGCTATACCCATATTACAAAGACACGTTGCATGGTTTTGGCATGGTCCGAAGCTCTGACCCTGGCCCAGGTTAACAGCATGTGCACCATCTCAGCATCCTTTGGAGCATGATCATGTTGTAAATTGTTGTTAATTCCCTGCTACAATAAATGGTAGACCAGTTTCCAGTGCTGCCAGCTCTTTAATCTTCCTAAGGACAAAAAGTTCATTGAAGACAAATTGAACTGATGGGTACTCACAGCACTCAAACTGGACTAGGCTTGGATTTTTTCTATTCTAGGCAGCCGAGGCAAATTGAGTATAAAGTTGTACAGTACCATGCGTAACACCAGTGTTTCTGAGCAGGCAGCAGCAGTTGTGTCTCAGTTTTAGAGGGTTGCTTTTGTCTGGACTACAGTATTCCTACTTATTTGGGAATTTACGAAAGTAAATGCAGTAACGGAGATCTGAGAACACTGTATTTATTTTATATTTTCTTACACCACCATTGCAGGAAGAATAAAAACCGTAGGAAGAAGCTGAGTGTTTTTATTACATTTTTACATATAATATCTCTGTGAACATCTAATGCAAGATTTTCAAGAATAGGAGTCTTAATTTTTGCTCCTAAATCCCTGTTAGATTCTTAAGTAAATGCCTGATTTTTAACGGTGCTGATCACCCAGCGCGCCAGTCGGGGTCCCACGAGAAAACAGCTTTATAAACAGTGAATCTATCTGAAATGTTATCTAGCTGACTTCCTTCACTGGAGCTCAGTCAGAGCTTTACATGAGCATAGCTTTTGAAAATCAGACTGCTTATTTTGGTGCCAAATTTAGGAAAACTTGCCCCACAGTTACAGTTTTACCTGTGCAGGTCCATTAATTACCCTTGGAGAGATGAAAGACAGTACGGTAAAAAAAAAAAAAAAAAAATTGAAACCCCTTCATTAACGCAGCCAGAAATTTTCAAGAAAAAAACAGACTGAGGTAAGGATCATGATATTTCACCAGACCTCAGTCTAGGCAAAATTCTGAACTTCTGATTGTTAATCTTTTCCTAAAACCTGTCAGTATCTCCTTAATTAAACAGAGCTTTTCTTCAGTAAAACTCTTCGTGTCAGAATTATACAGACGTCCAATTCTGACATTCAAACTACTTCTTGGCGGGTGTTAATGAAGTACCTTAGTTTGTTTTAATGAGGTACAATGCACCGCTTCATTTATACATGGGTAGAGGAACAGGAAGATTTTTGAACAGGTTTTGCTCTGTAATCCAAGCAAAATGTACAGACTCTGCTACTCACCATTAATAGGATGATATAAAGAGTTGGCAGCATTTTTCTGCCGAATACCCTAATCTCATGTGGCTACATTTGAAAAGTGGAAAATCATTGTTATCTCATATAGATCCTTACAATGCACCGTATGTATCTAGTGAATGAGCATCAAACTGACCCTGTGGGTGTATGCTGCACATCCTGCCAGTCCATTGATTTTGGGACTACACTGAAAACAAAAGGCTGGCTTTGAGAAAGGGCCATGAACTCACATTTAGGGGTGTAATTTTGCACAAGTCAGAACAGAGGAGAGACAAAACTGTCCTCCAGACAATAGGCTTCAGTATGGGGAATGCTAATTATAATGTTGGAAAGCTACGGGGTCACGCTCTTTCCACTATTCCGTAATTACGCTCCAGGAAGCGCGGCACACAAGAGGTTAACATCTTTGGTTCGCTTTTTATTATGCTTGGGAATTTGATGCAGATGCAAGGCATAATTCCATAAGAATTATATTGTTGGTTATCATTAATGGCTGCTTGTTATGAAGTGCAATATTCCTACCTTTTAAAATTCAGCAGGATTCTAGACAGGCCTTTCCTCTGTTAGGATCTTGGCCAATAAATTACTCAATAGGGTGCATACAGTGGCTGGAGCAATATAATAGCATCACCCTTGGAAACTGTGTGGAACAGTATTGGTAACCACAGGAGCAAAGGGGCACTTCTTCACAAGGATGTCTTTCACTGGCGCAGACGGTCAACCAGAGGGCAAAACACAATGTTTCAGGCTAGATATAGATTTCAAATGGGGCAGATATTTGGCAGGCAGGAATCATATGCATAAAGCTGACTTTGAAAAAATGTCATGCAAAAAAGAAAGATCCACTGTTACCACAGGAATCTGAATACATTATATAGTGCTTTATTAGCTGGGTCTCATTCAGGGAGGAAAAACAAGTTGAATGGACCCAAACGGCAGCCTTTAGCAGCAGAAGGATGCCGCTTCTGTGCTGTCTTCCTTTCATTTACCATTTAGTTTCTGCTGACTGCATCTCTGGCAGCATTTCCTAGATGGAGAAGATCTTCTTCCTCAATAGCTGTTAATATAAGATCTCCTCCCAGTTCAACCTATTTGAGACATTTTAGGTAACTCCATATATCAGATGTCGCTGGAATTTGCCGTATTGCTTTATGGCTAATCCCATCTACCTGCCAGGTCACGGGAGAAAAACATCCATTCTTTATTGTTGGGGCCAGTTCTGTGAAGGAAAGTGAAAGGAGAGAGTTTGCCTGGTGAACCCTGTTTCTGGGTGAGCCCTGATGTGCTCCATGAATTTGCTATGAAAGCAAACCAAGCCTTTTGCAGGTAGGAAAACATCCCCTCTCTCACAGACCCATTCTAGAATAGATTTTCCCATGAGATGCTCTCATGTAAATATCCCTCCTGTAACATTTAAGAACATGTTCATCATTACCATATTAAAACAAAGTCTCACCTGAGGCTAGTGCCCTTGGACAGTTTCTGAAGTCTCCTTAAAGTAGGTGCATAAAGAAGGGGCACACAAAGGCTCACATCTGGGTGCTTTTTGCTTTCTATCCTAAATGACCCCTAACTCTTTGCAGCTGGGGTGATAAGACGTGAGGGCTGGCTTCAGAGTGAGTCTGGGGCATGGATTGAATTAGCGTTTCTGGATCTGCAGCAAGACGCCTTAAAGGCTGTCTGCACGAGCTTTGCTATACAACCCATTGCCTGTATATTACCACTTACGTACATTTCCAAAGATCTCTGACAGTGTCTCAGCTACCATTTCAATATATATCTGCATAACAGCAGAAGCAGTCCTGAATAACCTGTACATACCCTTCACGTGCTCCATAGACTCACTTATAGATGTGTGCCTATGTAATATTTACATCCTTAATATACCTCATTATAGTCAAGGGCAACTTATATGCAGTTAAAAGTAAAATTGCTGCTATCAAAGAAGTGCAGTCACTCCGTAAAAATTGAGAAGATTATCTCTGAAAAGCCTTTTCAAAAACTCTCTACTCTGTTATTAACACCCTAAGAAAAGATCTCAAGAAAAATGGGATAATTTTCCAAACGTAAAGGACAATATAAAAAGATGTTGTTTATGCAAGTTTTAGACTAAACCAGGTCCTCTGTTATTAAGCAACAGTTCATGTTGCATGCTAGAGACTCTACATGCTTTTATGACACTTCTACATATTAATTGTCCAATTTTATCGAAGTTGGTAATAATTTACTTATTACCAGCATTGGGCTGAATAATATTTTCCTTTCCATTAAGTTTCTTTCCCAGGATTTTTTGACAGTTATATCCTCTCATCATTAATGTTACTTCTCATCACAGACTGAACTGAATATTCACATGAAAGATCAAATCACTGTTATTTTGACTTGTTACTATTTTTTCATCTAGATTGTTAACCCATCATTTTTATGGCATTTTACAGTAGTTGCTACATTTATAGCATACCTGCTAGTCCAATTCATTATACAGACTAACATTTTGGAGGAGAACTTTAAAATAAAACCTCTTTATGAACTCACACATATTAATGTGAATCTGTCTCCCATTTCTTTTCCTTTAGTGCTTCCTGATATCCTAAGAGCATTTCCTTACTTTCCAGTTTAAATTTTTCTGGTATTTATTTTCCAGTCGTAAAAGAACTTCAAGAAGCCTTACTGCAGCTAGCGCCAGATTTAAGTATCATGGAGGAAAGGACCATGATCTCATAAATGAAGTAAAAATTCATGAGATGGGAAAATTAGGCTCTGTTCTTGATGAGCTTTTTCTATAGAGCTCACTCCCATTAATGAGGAGCCTCATGAGCATGAGAGGATGACTGCTGATAATCCTTTTAGAAGGTAAAGATTTTTTTTTTCTTTCTTTCCCCCCCTACATAAGGTATACAGAGTTTATGGGCTTTGGCTGAAGACTTGATGAATGTTCCTAAAGCAATACTATTTCTTTTTTTTCTCCTAAAGCATCTCATTCCCAAAAAGTCGTATGTGACCTTGGGACAAACCCATCAGACGTAGTCCATCTCACACTGCCCCAGCGGGAATCGTATGAAACCTGTGGTTATTACTTGTATCATGTTGGCATCTGGAAGTATTAAGATCATTAGAAACAGCAAGAGGCCAAGGAATTGTAAGGATCTAAATAGGTGGAAGAGAAAAAGAAAAAGGGGTTTATGCCACTTTTAAAGATGGGAAGCAGTGTCAGAGAGAAATGAAATTAATTCCCTAGAGGACACAAGGAATTTCTGGCAAAGTTGAGAATTTAACTTAGAGATCCTCTTTTTAAGTTGTCTGTCGCTCTTTTAAAAGAAAGAAACAAATAAACCCTAAATCTCTTGATTTTTCCTACCTGGCTTTCTTATGCGTAAAGTCAATCTAGGATATTTTTCACATAAAGTTGTAAAATTAAACTAGCTGATATAATAAATTGAGCTACCCTCATCTGTAGGCTGAACATGAAGACTTAAATTCTGCTATAAATAAGCTGGGATGGGGTTGGGGTGGGGAAAAGAAACACCTGAATAATAAAAATGTACGCAGATTATACATTTTTTTGGTGTCATGATTGACTTCTGCACATGGTGTGCCCAGCACAACGGGACTCTGGCTTAAGCACTTTGCAAGTAGTAGTAAAGATGTTTGTGGTGATGGTGTAGTTTTACAAAACTGAAAGGAAGCCCTGGATACTCATAATTTGCATGCATGTCAGTAAGGTGAGATCAGATGACTGAAACCTCGCTTTTAAAAATTAAGGTTTATCCAGTTATGAGAGTTGAGTGGCCACATGGTCTTAGTCTGCTCCTGCCATAGGAATCAATGGGATTTTGCTGGTGATGCTGAACAGAGTAGAACTGAACCCTGAGTCTTCATATTGAAATATTGCAATTACTTGTGCAAACTGAGTAATTGTACTCATGACTGGCCAGATGCTTAATTTTGAAGATCAGTTTCAAAAATGCTGATAAACCCAAATGCCAAATTATCATGTGCTGTTGATTCCAACCAAAAAATTGTAGGTGGAGATACAAGAGGCTGTGTGTATGGCTCTTAATCTACAAAAGTTTGATTTGGAACAAAATTTTTATTTAGCTTTAAGAAAACCAACCTTCCAAGTAATTAAACAGACCAGTGAAGATTCTAAAAATATAACAAATGTAAAAATGCCGTAAAAATACCATAAAAATGATGGGTTAACAGTCCATCTGAAAAAAATAGCGACAAGCCAAATTAACAGTGATTTGATCTGCACGTGAATATTCAGTTCGGCCTCTGAGGAAAGGTAAGAAACAAAATGGAGAGAAAAAATGTTTTACAGAAACCCGCTGCTGGTAATTAGTAAATTGTTACCAACTCTAATAAAATATGAAGATGATTTTGCATATCCCTGACATGCAATATCATTAAACAATAGACCTAAGTTCCTGCTGAAAGACAAGATGCTTCTGTCTGAGCCATCCAAAGGTGCACTGCAATCAAGAAGTTGTCCACTTGTCAAGGACCGTCATTCAGAAAAATATCGTTATTAAAATTAACAGGCCGTAACTCGTGCATGTGTTTTTCATTGGCATGTTCCATTCAACCTGTCATTTGTCTTAGCAAAACGCTGTCTGATCCGAATACCACTAAGGAAACAATTTAGAAGGCAATAAAAAGAAAAAAGGTTGAGAACTTTGTTCAGCATTTGCACACCTTTCCCCATGGCTCTTCTCAGGAAAGCTCAGAGGCTGGCCTGAAAAATAACTGAATAAGCCCTGAGGAAGGACTTCAGGGGTGGATATATGGGGGAGATGCTGACTGTAAAATCCTGCCTTTCTGCAGCTGTGCGGTCAGTTAGGCTGGCAGATGCTTGATGCTTCTGAGCACCTCAGTTTCCCTCCTACCCTCAGCAACAAGTCATAAGGGCAGTGCTGGAAGTGGTGATGGAAACACCACTTCTGCAGGTCGTGTGCTTCCACGTGCCTGCTCTGAGAGCAACGCGCTTTTACGGGGTCACTTCTGACTGTGGATACGGAGCCGCCGAGCTCAGAGCAGTCCTTGCTGTGGGGATTGTGCCAGCTCCGAGCAGGCTACGAGGAGCCTTCACGGCATTGCCCAACCCCACACTACGATAATAAGCCATATTTTCTAGACCATTTATTCTGTAATAGCATTAACCAAACTATAGATGTTCCTGTGCAGCTGGGGCACAGGACCCCTTCTCCTTCCAGGTGCAAGTATTGCTGTGATAACTGCAAGGACTTCAGGTAGTTGCTGGTCCCTGCAGTGCCAACCACTGCTCGGCATGGCTGTGCCACCAGGCAGCTCCCTGAAAATCCAATTATCCAGCTCCATGGCCCAAAGATTTTGGCTCTGTTTTTGCCCACGGCTCCCCACATCAGATATCATCCCTTGTAGATGATAGGGAGGACAATATCTACCTTTTATTCTTATACTGATGCTAAAACAATAGGGAGTTTTTGTTTCAGTAATTACTGTGACTTCCAGAAACTGTAACACACTGTCCTGCTGACCCCTCCTGTGCAAGGCAGCGTTGCCTGCCTGGAGTGATGCTTACCGAGTTATTTATTGTCTTTCTACGGGCCTAAAAACCTGTGGTAAAGTCAAGCTTATGGCCTGCCGCTTGCCTCGCACCATGCTCTGCACTTCTGGGCACGGCTCCTTCAAGCTGTGGAGCAACCTACCAGAGGGGCTGTAGCTGCAGAGATCGATTACAGCAGCATATTTTATTGTTGCTGGACTAAAATCTTCAGGAATGGGAGTTTCAGTGCAGCACTGCCACTTCCTAACAGCTGCCCGGCGTGCCCATAAGGTTGTATTTCACGTGCGCTGCCGTCTGTTCTTCCACCACCCAGTATTTTGCTTCCCTTCTCTGTGGGGAGGGTGGAGAAACCTGGAACAACCCTCCAAAATACAACCGCTAAACATACCCTCTCAGAGCAGGATTTTCTTGTTGGAGGAAGAGCTGTACCCCCACCTGCCATAGATTTGCAAGCAGCTTTTTCTGCAGCAGCATGGGGCTCTTGCTGGAGTGGCTTCCCGATTTATTTCCCCATGGGTGCACTAACAGGGGCCCTCTGCTCCCCCCACAAGCCTCCTGCACCTTCTGGATGCCAGTTTTGTACAGTCCGGGAACTATCTCTGTGTTTGATTTCCCAGCAGTTGAGGAATATAACTATTTGAATTGGTTATGTAAAGAAAAAAAAAAAATTGCAAAGAGAAAGATTTCCTTCTGAATTATTCTCCTCCCAGCCCCTAGTGAGAACTCAGTTTCTTGCATGCCATGCTTCTGAGCTTCACTCCTACAGTCATAATATACATGTTCAGCAGTCCCCGAGCGACAGCTTCAAAAATGTGAGTTCCTGGGTCTGGTGTTGCCTTCGAGGCACAGATAACCTTTGCAACGTTTCCTTCTTTGTCAGCCACAAGTGGGATGCTTGCGCGAGTCCATCCAGGAGCTGGGGTTTAACTCGCCGCAGCTGGCGCTCGGTGTTTCACTTTGATGCAGAAGGAGTGTTTTGGGGTTCTGGTAGGTCGGCACAAACAAGTTAGTCCCTTGTGCAGACCCTGTAAACCCTGCAGATCATGTTAATATTCAGACAGAAATGACAGACACTGCCAGTTTTCTGGTTTGGTGTTCACTGAGCACAAAAGTAAAAAAAATTAGACCTTGAAAACCAGTAATTATTTCCTAAACAGGATTTCTGTGAATTAAGAAACTTTGTAAACCCGATACTGAGGCAATAAAGCAATCGGTATTAGAACAACCTTATTTTACAGAGCTGTTTGTGCATACTCTATTGCCTTTTCTGCTTGTACTGCTTTGGTCAAGTCACGCAGTTAGCTTATGAAATGTGAACTCTGAAAGCCCAAACCTGTTAAAAATGCTTCCCATTGCCAAACAAAGCAAAAATCTTTCCACTTTGGAATGAGCAACTTTCTGTGATCAACTAAATCTGTTCTCTGATGAAAATAAATGTAGAATTCAGATCAATGAAGCGTGTGTGTGAAAGGGAAAGAAAGAGAGAGTGGGCGACTGGAAGTGAGAAGTGGAAGGAGCTGGGTATCCTTCAGTTTCCATATCTGCACATTATAGCTAATAAAAAAAATATAATAGCTTGTAGTATTTCCAGCAGAAATGGGAAGCTGTGACTGTACAGTCTGCAGTGAGCTTGAATCATACGAACCAAATGGAATATCCTGTAGATTTTCTATAGATCTGCTCTGTGCACACTTTCAAATAACCTTTAACAAAGGCAATGAATTGCTGCTGCCGTTGTAAAAATCGCAGTGTGCTGTACTAACGTGATACTAATGAAAAGTATCTTAAAGAACAGAAGTTCATATTACAGGAACTTCAGTAAATAAATCTGATTGTTCACCTGTATCATTTTACCAGGATATTTTTCTCATTGATTTTTAAAGAGAAGCAGGTGTGGGGTAGTAGTGACTAATTCACACTGCAAAACCAAAAAGTTGTGTGGTTTGCTGCTTCTGTGATGTCTCTTCCCCACCCTCTGAGCTCTGCCATATTTTGGCAAGGATTCAGCTCCTATATGAGATAGCTAATATAGGTCCTATATTAGATAGACTATTAAGTAAGGTGAGAAGACAAAAAAGCAGGGACACTAACTCCCCGCAGAGCTCCATTACTGAACTGTTCCCAGGAACTCCATTAGCTTGGGAAGAAAAGAGCACAAAAATAATGATCCAGGCAGGCTGCTAAATGCTCAGTACATGGGGCAGCAGGTAAGTACTACCTGCGAGGATGTCCACTGAACCCACGCGACTCCTTGCTGCATTATATTCTGCCCATGAGGTACTTTCTCCCTGCTACTTCTCATGTGTATCAGGAGAAATTAATCCAGAGAGTCATTAGTCTCGTTTCAGGTCATGGCATGCTCACTCCAGCTTCATCCAGCTGAGGTGCATGTTGGCACCCTGCTAGGAAATTATTAGAGGCTTGAGTAAGTGCAAAGGTAGGTTGTGCTTGTCATGTTCTTATCATAAACTGTGGTCCAAGCAGATGTATATCAGAAGTACATAATGCAGAACTCCCTTAATGGCATGTACATAAAAAGAAATATGTTTGGTCATTATTCCTTATCCTAGGGTGGAGGGAAGATTGACATCACATTAACCAGAGATTATTAAAACATGACGTGCAATCCCAATAGAGCCCTTTATTCATCCCCTTTTTGTTTAAGATTAAGCAGCCATTTTCTGGCCACTGGCTCCCAGGACCTCATCTGAGGAAGGATGAGGGAAGTTGCAGAGACTATGATGCTCTGAGCAAGCAGGCGAGGCATTTCTCATCTAGATCATACTTGGAGCTTGTGGTTCAGGCTTTCCAGAGTGCTTGCTGGACCTCACTTTGCATTGGGTAGTAAATTTCCCATTGACTTTGCAAGGTTGCTAGCAGTGGTTGTTTTGAAACACATCTCGTGCGCACCTGCAAGTGGGAATTCAGCGCAAATCGTCCATGCTTGAATTGGTGGCTGCAACCCCGCTCCAGAGCTGGTCTTTCTCTTTACAGAACCAGGTACAATGCTGTCAGTACGAGTGTCTATATAATATACGTCTCCTTAAACAGTTACGGCTTTTCCTCTCTTCTCTCCAACCTTTTATTTTTCCCAAAAACGTATTTCATCTTCCCACACCCATGCTGGCAGTGCTAGTAACTCTGAAGGGGACACTGCCTTTTATATTTCAGAAGCTTTCACACTGTGCAGATATTGAAGAGTCCCAAAACTATTAAAGTTATATATAAGGGAAATTCTGGTAACATTATTAATGCCTGTCATTTTAAAGATAAAAGCATTTCCTCAGTCTCCTTGTGATCGGATGGATTTACTGGCATATAAAATTAGTACCTTTCAGTCTTTGAAACCAAGTTACGTCTTAGTGACCTGATTCTCCCCAGATCAACAGACAGCCCCACGCAGGTGTGAATGCTTTACAGGGACCTGATTCTGCCTTGGTGGGACTTGGTACCCCTTGCACGTATGGAGAGAAAAGAAGAAGAGTCTTGAGGATAATGGCTACATTTTCACTGCGATATAGGGAAGATGCAAATTGCCACCCTCTAATCTTAAGTGTTCACATAACTTGTATTACACATGATACGGTACCTTGCCGATACTTCTTTTTTCTTTCTGGGTTGTGTATTCTAAGCACTGAGTATATCTGAATGCCCCCGTCTAATTATGGATGAGATACTCACTATTACTGAAGGTATTACCACAAGGAAACCATTATTAATACATAATATCATTGTACTATCACTACTGTTGCTATGATTCATTATTTTTTAACCCCTATTTTCTGCGGCTTTCATAGTAAAATTACCTTTGAGGCTAAAATTTGACATTTGTTCTTCTCAAACCAGAGCAAACAAAAAAATAAACAGCTGAATAAAATCTACACAGTTGTTTCAGAACAATGAAGCTGGGGAAATATTATGGGTTTTTACCAACTAAGCGTATCTTTTTTTTTCTTTTTTTTCCATTACAGACTCTCAAATAGAGTTTGAATGTAAAGCTCTAAACTTGGCATGTACACAGCTTTCAATGAAGATCACATGCTTTTGTAAGTTTGGAAAAAATGGTTAAGCAGCACATTACATGCACAGTATATATTATTTTTCCATGCTGCTTCATCCAGCCCAATCCTATGGGACACGGAGACTGCCTGAGAAATGGGCAATGCCGTTGATTCCCAATGAAACCACTATGAGCAGAGAACTTCTAAGCCCCTGGGGACATGGACGCGCAAACTTCATGTCCCTCCCACCTTTACGATGGCTGCAAAGCATTAAGCCTGTCTGCCATGTGAAAACTAGGGCTTCTCTTCAGCTGAATTCACAGAAACCTATTTTGGCTGCCTCTAATAATCCAGAGTATGGCCTTAACTCGGCACTTCCCAAGCTATTTTCTCCATCTCTTTCTTCCTCCATGAACTCTGTCCCTCTCTCTAATTAGCTCAGGCCAGACCCACGGTGTCCTGGTTATTCTGCTTCCAGCCTGGGAGCCAGCTCATGTCCTTCCCTCGCTGCTGTCCTGAGCCGATCTTGCAGCCCCTGCACTCCCACCGCAGTGGGGATATGCCCTACCGCTTGGGAATAGCTGCCATAATTAAACCGTTTAAAATCAAGGAGCCTGCAGGGTTTTTGATTTATGGGTAAAATCCATAAACTAAATATAGCTTCGCTAAACAATGAGTAAGTTGGGATTAATAGTTTTGCAGAAGTAAATGGCATGCATGTTCAACCAGAACAAATAAAATTATTAAACAGGAGCGTGGAGGTGAAACTAAACTCGGCAAATCCCCCAGCCGTACCCCATGCTCTTCTCTTTGAGATGGCCGCGGGCAAGAAATCTTCCTCCATTCCTTCCCTTGCGCCCTGCCCCCTACCTTCCTTTTCCCATCTTTTTCTGCATGTCTTCATGCCTCCACCTCCTATCCTTGCTCCGTTGCCCCTTCTCCTCTGCCCGCTGCCTCCAGCTCAGCCAAGGCGAGGATGCTGCGGCCGGATGGTGCAGGCAGGGCTTGCGGCAGGGATGTGCACGAGCCCCGTGTGCCTGCCTGCTCCGTGTGATGCTGGAGTGCCTCTTCAGCCTCTCTCACAAGCTGGCAGCGGTCCTGGTGCTGGTTTCTCAATGGTCATTATGGGATGGCAAATCCGCAATGCTCCGTTGATAGACCTAACGGGCCGGAGACTGCTTGAAGCAGGTGTTGTTGTGAGGCCTAATTTTGCTGGCATTAAATGCCAATTCATATTTTTTTGCAGGAGCACTAAATTGTGCTGTTTTAAAACAGGAAGTCTATGTTAAAAAGCTGTGTAAAACCATTATGTTGTAGCCAACGCTCCAGGCTTTTCTAATTAGGTCATTTGGAAAAAAGATGACCTTTTAGTTTCTGAGCTGTTTTTCTAGGGTCACATGTTTCTAATTATCATTTGTATTTTACTTTGCTAAAGCTGTTGACAAGCTGTGACTCTGTGTGTGCGCGTGTGTGTGTGTCTGTGTTTTGGTTTGTGTGAGAGAGAGAAAGAGGGCAAAAAAGGAGAGAGGGTACACGTGCTTTATAGGGTTTCTGTCTGCAAGCGTTCAGCCAACAGAAGAGGACAGAAACAATGTATGCACTAATTTTAAGCCAGTCCAACTTGAGAGCAGCTGAACCTACAGGATGAAGAAACCCAAAGGGGTTTTCTAGTGTTTGTGTCCTTTTCAGCCAGCTTCCCTTGAACTTGTCCAAAGTCCCTTCACGAACGTTTGCACTCCTTTGGGCTGTGCGATGAGAGCATCATGTAAAACAGACCACAGGAGCGAGTGGCTTTTTGTCTTCTTTACAAATAGCCTTTACGTCTAGCCAGAAAGTCAATGAAGAGATGACTCTATGACTGGGGTCAATACAGAAAGAAAAATTAAAAGAAAGGAAGAGAATCCGTGTTTTTCAAGATGCATTTTGAGTATAGAAAATCTGCCATCAAAAGCAGAGAGAGATTACAATTTCTTGATTCATACCAGGTCGTACACTCAGCCCTTATAATGAGCATGACTGTGGACCAACCTGCTCTTCTTGCAAAGTATAAGAAAGGGCCTTGACCTCTGCATCCATTGGTCATTTCATGGCTAACAGCACAGAGACATATAGCAGCTGTACAGTTATGGGCAATACGTGGCAAGGGCAGCACCTCAGGTCCTGGATGCTGAGCTTAAACGAACATGAAAATCCAGGCATACAGTTCTGGGTGCAGATGGAGGTGGAAGGAAACGGGTGCTGTGCTCAGGGAAGCTGTGAGAGCCTCTCTGGAGCAGCAGGGCTATGGCCACAACTTTCTGCTGCAGGCACGAGGGTACCGGTGTGCACGGGTGGGTGAGCTGGCTCCTCCACAAGAAGTGTTTGCTGCAGGACAGCAGAGCAATGTACAGCTCTTGTCCAGGGGCCCGATAGTCACAGTGTTGTTGGGATGAAAAAATGGGGAAAGAGACCTTCAGGAGATTTTGTCCAAGAAGACAACATGTATAATGTAGACGTTAAGTGAGACTCAATATTCCAATCTCTTGCACTAGAACTGAACTTCTGACTTCATCCATGGGTTCCACTGCTTGAAAATAAAAGGTATTCCTACTTTGAACTACAGACCCAGTCATGAACTTTGCAATCAGACCACCAGCTTGTCTAAAAGAGAGTGTTTTCATTGTCTCTACTTCAGCTGAGAGTTTAGTCTTTAATTAGTAGATAATCTGTTGTATATCCCTGCTTAAAATGTGGTAGGTAGTAGTAAATTTTGTGGTGCAATGAACTATTAATAATTTAGAATACCTTCTGACCCAGCATAGTTGTTCACTGGGCACTCATGATTATTTCATTTGTAGAGTAACTGGAAAATGAAAACAAGATCCTCGAGATCTGACACAGGGTTGTACTCACTGTTCCAGGAATGAATTTCATCTCATCATTTCTTATAGGAAAAATCTGTTTACAAAGAAGACTGAAAAGGGGAAAGAGTTCCCATCTGTGAGTACTGCTTTATGAAGATTATGCTGTAGTTTCATTTGAAAGAGAGTGTGCATATTTTATTTCAGGAAAGTTCATAAGGCAATTCTTAATGAGAATGTAGTTTGGTCCATTTTTATTGAGAATGCATTCCATGGGTTAAAAATTGGTTGTGCAGTAAGAGCACGGGCGAATGACTATTACTGTGAATGGCCCTGATTCAGAAAAGCACCGAACAGGTGCTGGATGTTAAACTTGAATTTTTGGATGTCAGTTTTGAAACAAGGCACCAATATTGCACAGGCTTCCCAACTGCGATCTGAGATGTTGCTATGACAGTTTTCAAGGTTTCTTTAGTTCTTGGCTATCTGTAGGTGGTTTCCAGGAAGAGGCACAAATCAGCATTTGCAGAAAGCCGAGTTACCTACAAATTGATGTTAAAATCTAGTTGGCATTTATTTATTTTGTTATAGGTGCAAGTAGCTCTGTGTACACACACACAGACACAGAGACACACATATGTGAATCAATAAATTTCACTTGAATTTGGTGACTTGTGGTGCTGGACCTACCGTCAGCACTGTGTAGGTCTAGGAAAACATTTCATGCACAGCATGAATATCTAGCACAGGTGTCCAAATGCTGGGGCACTTACCCTGTGATCATCATTTCCAGCACTTGTTATGCTGCTGCACTCAGGGTCGGAGTTGTGTAATGTCTGCACTCCTTGTGTCTGGCTGCTCGAGCAACCACCTTGATTTCAAAATGAAAAAGAATAGACAGACCTATTTCCATGAAAAGATTGTACTTACTATGTTAGAATGGCAGAACCAAGCTGAAAACCCACCAACCATATCACAAACATAAAAAAAAATGCTTTTAATCTTGGTCTGAAAAATGCTTTTCAAAACTGTTGAAGGGCAAGTTTAGTTACAGATCTCCATCCAGCCTGGAGCGACGGTACAGTAGTATATTTTCAATACAAAACCTCTAGTTTTCTAAGGAAAATAAAATCATTAGCCAAATCATGCAAAATTTGCTTTCTTATCTTTGAGACTAATAGCAAAATTTTGTGGCCCTCAAGGCGTGGGGACACTGCCCAGTCAGTGTTTTGAGGATTTCTGTTATGAACAAGATAACAAACTGCTGATGAGGTCCACTCATGCTGCGTGTCAGACTGCACAGTCATCGTGTGGAATCACTTCAGTCCAAATCTCCGTGGGGGTCTTTTGAAGGCATCTGAACTTCACCAGGACCACTTGCGTGCTTAAAGGAATCACACATTCAAATATTTTACTCAGTGTCACGGTTACTTGCGTAAGGTCATACTTGGACCCAAATCAGCTGCCTTCCAGGAAAAGCAAAAGCAAGCTACCACAGTGAACATCTGCAAGTACAAGAGTCCAGTCTTGATGGACAAATCCCTATGCAACCTGACCGATCTTGAGCCTGGGGTCCCTTCCAACGCAAATTACTCTGTGATTATCCATGTATCTACTGGTTTGCACCTTCATGCACAAGAAAGTGTGTGCCTTGCACAATTGCTGTCTTGGGTTTGCACACGCAGCTCTTGCACTGTCCCCCTCCCCACATTGTGTTGCAGCAGCTCGGTTGCACTCAGCATTGCCAGGACCACGATAATCCTGACACTGAAGCAGAGCTAATCATATGGGAGCAACTGCCATGCAAAGGCAGGCAGAAAGACACGGGGCGCAGGTTTTTTTCCTATGGTACCAAACTAAATGTGTCTGAAAACTGGAGAAAGGCATTATAACTGCTCCTGGTTTCAGAAATGTTAGCTGGTCTCTTTCCTAATGCCAGTCCAGACCCTAATCCCTGAGTTTTCATTTCCTTTTGCTCCTCTCCCTATTCTTACAGCCACGTTATTAGTCCTGTCATCTCAAGATCTATATGAGAAGAGTTACAATTAACCAAACATTCTGATAACCTAAGAGCAGCAGGAGCAATAGTTCTGGTCTGTGCTTTAATTCTTGGGTCAGCGCCTTTCTGTCAGTGTTACTTACATGACGCATTGCCTTGAGCAAATATAGTAAGTAATAAGAAGTTCCTGAGTTTATAATTGAGTTTGTTGAATATCTTCCAAGTCTTCTCTGCTCTGTTTCCTACAGGGAAGAAGCAAAATATACCCAGAGCATGAGACTAAAAAACCACCAGAAAACCCAGAAAGAAATGGTTAAATTGACCTACATACTGTCAATTTTGCTGACCAGATTATTTAAAAGGCTAAAGGGCTGCAGATGTCAAATCCATATATGTATCAGTAAAATGATCATGATAATCACAGCTTATAAAATAGAGCTGAAATGCTTCATTAGGTACTGACAGTTTCTAAACCATGTTGTCACTTTCTGAAAATGTGTCACACTGGCATTTTTTTTTCTAGATATGGAGAGAAAGAAATAGAGAATTGCACTGTGAAGCAGGGATGAGCTGAAAGCAAATCAAAAAGGTCTCTTAAAGAGATCACCATTCTCTTTCAGCAAAGCAGGACAATGTATTAAATAAAACTGCTCTTAACCTGTTGGGCACTTGAATCCCTTGGGTTTCCTGTAGTTATTCTATTGAAAAGGAGGCTTAAGAAGTACAGATTTCAACAGCTTTTCAATTGCCTGTAGCTCCATGTAAGGAAAAGTAAAATTTAAAGGTAAAGTGAATTCATTGCTGCATTTGTATTACAGTAACTTGTACTTGAAATTGTTCCTTTTTACAAACTGTTGCTTGGTTTGTTTGTTTGTTTTTTAATTTGTGTTCTGGAGAATTTGCTTTATGGTTTCTCCAATATGGTTTACCTCTTAGTTTTAAGGATACAGGATGATCTGTATTTCTTTCATGTACAGATCCAGTCCATCATTTTACAAGGGTAATTCTTGGGAAGAGAGGAGTATTTCACTCAGAAATATGCAATATGCTTGTGGGCAAAATATGCCCTTGTGTAGTCAAAAGAAATGATGTGCACCTAAGCCCCACTTTCAAAATGTAATTTAAGCGATACTTTAATAATGACTGTGCCTACTTCTGCATGTGTTAACAATGGTGCCTTTCACGGAAGCTCCTTAAAATAAAATAAGGTCCCCAGTTTGAGCCCACAGATATGCAGCACACATGAAAAGCCACCGAGCTGGTCTGTGAAGTCCCTCCTGCAGGGGATTTCCTAGCAAGAACAGCTTTTCAAGTGAGCCAAAAAGGCTGGTAGCAGCGGCCTAAGTAACCATTTTCCATCTATTACATGTAACCACCAAAATAATTCACCTTATAATATGGAGGAATCACAAGGCTGCTGTGGATTACACCCCTTTCATTTGTTTCACAAGGATTCATAAGGATTCCTCTTCCTTTTTTTTTCACCTACTTCATGGTCACAGCAGCATTACTCTGCCCCTAGCCCTGGGAAGCAAGCAATGAGCTGGCATAAATGAGTAACGGACGTACCGTACTGGGGCATTACTCCTCATCTGGATAAAGACGGTGGCAAGGAGACTTCAGCTAGGATTGCTCCAGAAAGAATTAGACTGGGCCCAATCCTAGCAGTAAAGATAAGAATAAAAATAATTACCTGCAAGGTGGTCAGGGGTCATGTAAAAGCCAGGTGAGATCATCTTATATTTTAAGCTATTAAACGAAAAAGAGGAGAACATTTACTTATTAAGATCATTTCCTAATCATTCTTATAAGATTTTAATGAGTGACAAACTGACTCTGGATACAAATTTATGATTTCCCAAAATAACAATTTGATTGGTTTGAGTGATGTCTTGCATCAAGTAATCACAGTTAATTTTGCCTCTGAAACGATTTGACTTTGCCAGTCTATCACATCTTCCATATGTACAGCTGTATTTCCATGGCTGTACCTCTGTTCTTTGTCTGGTGTAACCCCCAGTGCCCAGGAGAGTTTCTTCTTCAACCTTTCATCCTGTCCTATGCATGGACCATCTCACAGATATGTGTCTGCTTGTCTAGCTATTTTCTTCTCTTTATCTAAACCTTCCTCATGCTATTACCATCGACTACCAGCAGCATTGAAACCTTGGTTTCTTAGCAGGGTGGGAAAGTAGATATAATTAAAATGAGAACAGTAAGCAGTCTGTGTGATGGCTTTTTTCCCAAGCACCATCTCTATTACCTCAAACAAAGCTCAGAGAGGAAGAAATTGTCCCCAGCCACTTTCCTGATAGCCTGGGCAATAGAAAAGAGGGAAAGGACAGATGTGCTGCTCCTGGCTGAGTGAGGCTAATCTGAAAAAAGGGAGTTCTTCCATTTTCTAACACTTCCTTATGCAACCACAGCTTGCCCAAGAAATAGCGTTAACATACATCTTGCGTTGTACCTGGGAGTACGGAAGCCGCAATTTTCCACTTTGATGCCAAAGTCAGGCCTGCGAACTGGTGTTACACACCTAAATAAATATGGTTTGCCTTGAAGGGAATGGCCTTAGGAAGGGAAGGTATTTAGCATTTCAGATACAGTACTTGTATCAAATTCTCTGACACAAATGACTCCCTCTCCGACACAATCGCCCTGAGTTTGACTGTGTGTATGCACGTGTGGATGAAGGCTGTAGCGAGCAGGGAGGCTAAGATGAAAGAGCGACAGCAGTATTGCTGGATGGAGGAATGAACCTATTACAAAGGAAAAGTTAAGTCATAAACCACTCTGCAACAATGGCAGAGGACTCGCTTAGAAACGTGGATGCTGTTGGCTGACTCGCAGCACAAAAACCAGGCAACTGCTCACCAGATGTGTTCAGCTGTATGCGTGCTACCCCGGCTCCGTACGCAGCCCGTCACATACCGCAACTGCATTGCTTGGAGTGGGCTGTGAGAAGCAGAAAGGAAGGCCAGAGCACAGTTGACATTTTTCCTTTTCACTGTTTGTTTTATATCCTCCCACTCCTCATTTTCCTCCTCCTACACCCTGGTGCTGCATACTGATGAGGAAATACTTGGTTCAGACCCAAGCAGTTATTTTTGGTTATTAAGGTTGGTGCTGGCTGCCCAGCCTACACTTTCTAACTTGCCAGAGTTGCATGGGGCTGTTGGGTTTTGCATTGTCAGCATTTAAGGGCACATTTTAAAAAGATTTTGAAAACAAAATAGGCACACACACACATATGTGGATGTATCTAGGGACAGATGAATGCACATACACAGACTTCCATCCCATACATTGAATTAGGTAAAAGAAACCGTCTTTTGTCAAGTTTCACAGGTATCCTGTCCTTTCCACCTCTTATGAGCAACACCTGTAAAAAGAAAGAAAAATTACAGAGGAAGGTGCTGGATGATGAAATAAGAGAGTGTGCTGTTAGGAGAAGAGTATGCAACTGAAAGGACACAGGGACAAGTGGTATCACAAGAAGGTTATATATGCTTCTGTCCACTTGGAAAATGAGGTCTTTTTAAATTAATACAAAAAAACATTAGGGAAAGACCCTGGGGTGAAGTGATCCGAACGGCGAGCTTTGTCCTCATTGTTTGTGGGGAACAAGAAATCAAAGAAAACTCCAGTCACTATATGGGGCACTCAACTCCCCTGTTAGACTTTTCATACATCCAAAGGCAAACCATTTCCCAGGTGCCCAGATCTTTGCCTTCCCACGGTGAGCTCTGACTGAGGCATTTTCACTCATGCCATCACAACAGGACTCACACTCCAAGTGAGATCCAAGCTGAAGCCTGTTTTAGACCGATGCTTGATACTGTGCTTCCCTGGTGGAGAGTGAGAAAAGTGAAGAGTAGGTATGCTACGGTGACACACCATATGGCCAATGTGCCTTGGTCTTTTTTCTCTCTGGATTTGTGCCACAGGTTTTGGGTGGCGATGACCGACGAGACAAGAAGCGCAGCAGAGAGAGCTATGACAACTGGTGACATATTACAGTTACCCTGTTCACCAACCTTCCAGGCCTTGAGACGATAATTTCAGCTAATGTAATTGAAAGAATTTGGGCCAAAAGCTACCAGATTGTCAGGACCTTTCATCTTTATACTGGAGCTGATCACTGCAACAACACTGGGCTTGGACGCAGAGCATGTCAGCCTGCTGCAGTCATGCTAGGAAGCTAACAAAGCTGGCTGGTAGAGAGCTCAAGCAAAAAATATGTGCTAACCTGTTGCTGTAACTCTTGCTGTGATTTGTTTTAGGTAAGCTGTCTCAGGAAAACCTCACTGAGTGCTCACTGCTGTTGCCAACTGCCTTCTACAGTCAAGGAACAACTGTGTGTTCCTTCTGAAATTGCAGTCTGGATGCTGGCAGGAGCACTGCCTTTTAGATATGTTGCTTTAGGAAGTCCTGTGGTGCCCGACATGGTAGTGCTGGTGTTCGCCGTGCCCTCTGGACAAGGAGCGCGCTGGGGATGCTTGTGTTGGCAGCTGAGCATTAAGGCTGTGCTGGTTTAGGGGTCTTGCTGGTCTTCCTTCACAATTTTCTGTGATACATACCCACGGATCCTCTGCACCGGGGTGTGTCAGTCACTTCACATCATAGTGCATGAAGCAGAAGGCAGCTCTGTCCGCCCAGGAGCTGTAATGCATGACAGCTATGATAGCAGCTGAGGCTCTGTCCTCCCGGCTGCAGGAAAAGGGACTAGAAAGAGGTCAGCAAATCTATACGGAGACGTCGTGATGCTCATCCCTTTGTGTGGCAAGTGATTTTTTTTTTTTTGCTCAACTTTTTAAAGCCAGACTTTGGGCATGCTTTGCTCCGAAGAAAGTCACAGCTACTTTTTTAATCCTAATGGTCAGTGTACCATGAGGGTCATGAGGAGGGGACTGATTAACCCCTTGGAAACTACCATGAGCGGGTGGAAAGGCTGTCCCTGAGCTGGGAACACAAATGCAGATGATGGGGACAGTGCAACAAGTCAGACAAGCGCACAGGTCAGATGCTGGGAGGTCTCCAAAGTCCCAGACTGTAGGGTGGGTGGCTCTGCCTGCAAAGCGAATCGGTATTTCCCCTCTTCTTCCCCGACCTGCAATAGTCTCTGCCTGCCCAGAGCAATCTTGACAACACTCACACGCCTGTAAACACCAGCAAACCAAGTACACTAAATCTATGCATGGCTATTTTTGGTAAGCTAAAGGAAAAATAGCAGCCTGCATTGGGAAAGCCTGGGAGTCTGCCAAGGCCATGATGTAAAGCTTTCCAAGTGAATGCTATGGCTGAATCAGTAAAAGCATGTCTGAGTCAGGATATGCTGTAAGATCTTGCCTTCTGAAATTAAATCCCTCCTCTCTCACAGAGAGGTAATATTTCATGCTGTTAACCCTTTCTGCTCTTCAGAGGAGTGAGCATTAAAGCTGCATAATTCAAAAGCTTCATTTAATTTAGGAGGAAATGCTTTGTTTAGTATTCAGCATTTGGCTGCTAACAACGAAGTCTGAATCTACTAACGAAGCCAGAAATTCCCAATGGAGAAATAATGAAAACCACTGGTATTTTCCTAGAGTCTTTTTATTTTTAAATCACATCAGTGGATTCTTGCACAACAGTCATATTCAAATAGCTGCTAGCTCAGAAAAGGCAGTGACTTTGAAAAATATATTTCCATATTTCCCCTCTAAGTTTTCCTTTGTATCCGTACCCTTTCAACTAGGCTTATGGTTGATTTTCTTCTTCTGCAAGATATAGATAGGGTTGTTAACAGGGCTGTCCCCTAAAAGGAACAGGATTCAGCAGCAAAATACTTTTCCATATTACTGGAACATGAATGATCTCCCTGGGCCTCTCCCCAGCATCCTTGCAATAAATGCAATTCCAGGAAATTATCTGATTTTTGACATGAGAGTTTTTAGGGAACAGAAAACAATATCCAAAATGCAAAATCTCTTTCCCTTAGTGAAAGTGGTTTGCAGACCTACTCCTAGGACCTCTCTAGGACAAGGTTTATTAATGAAGGGATGGTTAGTAATAATAAACAATCTGAATTACACAGTAAGTCTCTCTGAGGAAAATCAAACTCTCTTAGTGTACATCACGATACTGTTTATCTGACCAATAATACTGACTCTTCGTTTCAAACTCAGAATTATTTCTTTACTCACTGAAAGAGCTTGCAAAGCTCCCTGTTACCCACGTTGCCCCTTTTTCCCTTTTGGTATCGGCTGCTGTTCCCCACACGCCATCTGCATCTTTTCCAGGCTCTGTGCTCCTTTATTTCCTGCAGCTCTCACTGCTGCTCCCAGGTTTTCTTTCTCTGCTATTATCATCTCGGACACCTTTTCTCTTTCCTCACATCTCCCTGATTTATGCTGTGCTCCTACTTTCACTTTGGTACAAGCCAGGGTCTGGCAGGAACCAGTGGAAAAAATCAAGGGCACGCTTGTGTACATTTGGGACCGTGCTGAGAGTTTAATCAGACTTCATTGGGCTTGTGCCTGTCCTTGCAGACGTCTCGCTGCACGGCTCAGCATGCTTTGGAGGATATAGAGGGTACTTACAGGTGAAGTTTTGAGGAAGGAGTGGTGAAAAACTGCACAAGAATATCATCTTACCTGCAAATAATCAGATATTCTGGGCAAAAGCTAAAAAAAAAAAAAAAACAGCTTGCAAATTTTATGTAACTGAACAACACGTCTGACCACAAGCAACATGCCTAACTCACCAGAGAAAGGAAAGCACAAAGATCTTTTGAAATGATGATCTAGATGGGCTTCTTGATCTCAGTCCTAGGTGCTGATCACCTAGGAGCTAATTCTCAATGCATCCAAAAAATGTGAGATGCAAATATTAATAGTTTCAGAAAAAAGGAAGCTGATCAAAGACTTTGCAGTCCTGTAGCAGCAAACTCATATCTAAGCTGTCCACACCTGCTTCTGAGCTGTTGTTGGAGTACACTTCTCTCAAAACCTTTAAGTAGTTCTGTGGCTCATGCACTGTAGGTTTTAACACCACTCAGTGTCCCATATGCTCAAAGAGAGACATAGACATGGAGAGGTATGAAAAAGATTTCATATCTTCATTTGTGGAATGTCATTTCTAGCTCAAGCTGACCAAAGATTGCAGGCTCCATTGATGCAAGCAGTCTTTGACCACCTCAAAATACTACTCTCATCAAAAAACTGCTGTGATTATTTCTTTAGCTATATCTGTAAGATTTGCTAGGCAAATAGAAAAGCCTTTGAAATTCAGGGTCCTTTTGAGTGTTTCAGGCTGGCTGATTGGGAGACCTCAGTGCTGTGAGCATTGGTTCTCATTTGGAACAAAACTAGATAATAACAATAATTTAAAATATCACAAAAGATGAAGTTTTGTTTCAGGTGCATGGACATGTGGTGCTTCCAAAACTGCTGTGAGAAGTGTCGTGTTCCTCGTCTCCCTCCACCCCTGCCCGCTGCGGAGGTGTGCTGGCAGGGATGCAGTACCCGCTCCCCTTCTATTGCCTCCTGCAATTTGCCCTGTACCGTTGGCTGTCTTGGGGTGCTTAAGCCAGTGAAACAGTGTGGGAGATGGTTTGTATAAAAGACGCAAAGTGAAATAAAGTTGTATTGTACCGAGTTACTGCCTCCCATGACAGCTGTTTATCCCCTTCAGCGGTCTTTCTGCCACTTCTCTCGCAGAGGCCATTTAAATCTTTGGGGTATTTTAACCTTCTTTTACTTCTCTCGGCCACAGGAGAGGTCTCCCATGGCTGCTTACCCTCCTGGCTTTTTTGCATTCGAGGCTACATTTTTGGCCCAAGCTGTTCTTTGTGTGTTGCTTCTCCATGAATCTGCCTTACGGCTTTTCACTCGGGGACTGGCACTGACACATATTTCCTTCCAGCAGCATCCTGTTCAATTAGTGCTCTATGACAGGTTGTGGTCCCTACTCAGCAGCAGCTGGGGAGTTGAAACATAAGCCTGTTTTTTGCTTGGTAGCCCTACAGAGGCTTCTCCATCAAGATCTGAATCTCTGGTGAACAACTGAATCTCATTGCCCACTCATTTGCATTTTATGCCTAGCATCTTACTTTGCATTCATCTATATTTATGATACATCACAGTATACAGGCAACTCCTTTCAGAGCAATTTTCTTGATGTCATTAGCCTCGCTGGTAACTTGCTAAATGAACAGCGAAAGGGTTTAGGAGGATTCAAATAACAATTAGGTAATTATGTCTACAAGAACAACATGACATTTGGTAGCTAGACAAGGGAGTGGAAAAATAGTGGCAGTGATATTAGCAGAAGCAAGATTCAGGTGAATACCCAAAAGTTTAAGTGATTCTCTAAACCAAGAGGTCCTGCAAGCCCCTTATCTGCCGACAGGGTCCCAGCTCTCAGGATTTGCTATTCCTTGCTCACAACCTTTCCCACTTTTCCTGGCAGTTCAAGGCCCTCCAGGACATGTCTGCTACCACTGTGCCCCGAAGCTGCCCTCGTTTCTCATCTAAACCCTCTGGCACACTCTCCTTTGCAGTTTTGAGAGATGAAAATAACTCAAATGGGTTGGAAGAGGCCACAGCTCCTTACCAGAGCTCAAAGTGAGCTACCTCAAACATATTGCCTTGTGCTTGTTAGGGGATTTACATGATACCCATTACTAGGTTGCTTAAGGCAAATTAAGTGGGAAGAAAGACAATACATCAGAGCTAGGTATGCATTTTGTGACCGAGTTTAAATGCCTTTACAGCAAGAGCTGGTTGTAATGAAATAGTAGCACTCTGCAGTGGAGTTGTACCTAGAAACCTGCTTGTTGCTACCAGGTTTTGTGAGAAACTCCAGAGCAAAGTTGCAGCAAAGGGATATACAACATTAGCAGGTTTTGGGGAAAAGGAGATGACTCCTAGCACACTCCAGTGTGAAAACAAAAGAAAAGCAGGTGCATTCTGCCCATGCTTAAAACGCTGCATTGCAAACATGCAAAATGGCTAGAGAAAAGTTGCCCCCAAATCCAGCCTTGAAACCTTGGCGTAATGCCCTGCCATACGGAAAGCGAATGCTTCAGGACGTCTTTACTTGACAGGCATGAAAAGAGCCCCGTGAGCTGTGGTGCAGCAGCATCCTGGGGGCAGGGGACCTGAAGATGGATTTCGCCAAAGGGAATGTGCCTCGGTAGGGCACATGTTAGTCTCTGTCCATCCTTGCAACTTGGACACTGGAGTTGCAATTGGCTTTCTTTGGAAGGAAACAAAGCAGGTTTTTCTTCAAATGGGAGGCTACAGCAAACTGTAATTGGTTTTTAGAAACAGATAGCTAAAAGAGGTGTGCTAGAATTCACTTTACTAAGGCTGTGAAGAAATTGAGTTTTCATATCATGGATGTCTGATGTCAAATTCTGAGTGTTCATCATATTTTGGCTAGAAAATCCATTAAAAGATATAAGCTTAAGATCATAATGTAGTTGGAAGATATGTTTAAATGGATGAGCCTGTTTCCAAGCTCATGTGAATCCCCCAGGGAGACCTCTTCATCACCAACCTGTTCTCTGAATTCAATAACATTTGCATGAAGTAATGAGGGTAAGGACAGTCTGTGCACTGTAACAAATGTGCATACAGTTGTGCAGGTAACAGAACCAACATCACCAGAAAACCTCCCCAGTTCAGCTTTGTGCACAGGAACATATGAATGAGGAACCAAACAGAAAGTAGAGCATCCACCTTTGGCACTGTCCACTAGTGGACATCAGGGATCTGATTTTTGCAAACGTAAGAACGATTTCACAAACAGAATTTCAGAAGCACTTGACAAAGAGCTCTTGAGAACCTCCTGAGATGTTTGACTTCATATAAATATACATAAATATTTCAAAACATGGTCTATGTGGTTAAAGAAGTTGGCTCCCATTACTACAATTTGCCTGAGGTCAGACCAGAATAATCAGCGGGAGATAGTCCTTTAAAGATGGTCTCTGGTTGTTCATCAGCTGTGGTATAACATCATGCAGCAGAAAAAAGTTGCCAAGTCAGATTCCCCCTAGTCCAAGGGTAATTTGGAAGAAAACCTCTAAACTGTTTATATGTGCCCAGGAAGGAAAAGGGGATGAAAATAATACTGACACCTCCCCTCCCCTGGTGTTTCTAAAGGAAATGCAAGTAGGGACCAGATCCTTCTCCAGCAGATGGAATGAAACCAAATAAAATACATCTCTGCTTATAATATGCTTATAATAATATGCTGCTACAGAGAACTAGAAGTATACCAGAAAAATTAGTACAATCTATCCAAGATTTTTCCTCTGACTATTTAGTACATCACATTGCACTGATTACTGAAATCATGGAATAAACCTGATTTTTTTTTTTTTTTTTTAAGCAGTTAAAAAGCTATTTAACCAAGTGTTCCTGTAGTTTAATTTGACTGCTGCAGAACTCTGGCTATAGAATTTCATCTAGCAACAGTTAAGGACAAGTTTGTTACACAACGATGAGAATTACAGGTTTAAGTCTTAAAGACATGCAAAGAAAGTTGTTTTTGAGGTTACAGAGCTATTATATACTTCTTGCAGTTACTATGGCACTTAGTACAGCTGACCCCATTCTGGAGGATTCTCCAAAACTGCAAAAATTAACAGTGATGAAGAAATGTTGCTTTTCTTAATTTTTGGCCAGAGACATGGAAACAAAAGGAGAATAAGGGTGATTGTGGTGGTATTGAGAATAAAATTCAGAGCTCCTTTGTCCCTTTCATGTCCTTTAAACTTTAAACTTTCATTTATTTCACGATCTTCTGTTTAGCTGTCCAAGATACTGCCAATGTATGTATGGCTGCTCCACTGAGTCTGAAATCTCACTAAATTACACCATGGTTTCTTGGCAGAAGGTTCATATCTTCCAGTATAATTTTGTGAAAAACAGAGTGTATTACTGCAGTGCTGCCAAAGTCACAAATCAAGCAATATGTAAGGTGCTCCAAAATTATGATATTGTTGTAACTATGGTGAGACGAAGGATAGAAAATGTCTGGGGCTAAGCTTCTTAAACGTGTGGTTTTGAACTTTCCATGTCCATTCAGGACATTTTCTTAATATTTTTTCTATGATGCGCACTAGAAAGACGTTTATGTTTTAAAAAGTTAAGCATAAATTCTGACATTTTGTCATCACTTCAGAAGCTGCAGTGCAGCCTTAAGCAACACAGCAAACAGTGCACTATGAACAATAACGTTGTAAGCTGCCAATGCTGCTGATGATACCCAAACCTTAACAAAAAATAATAGCATACTTCAGATTTCCTGTAAAAAAGCGTCTTCCACCTGAGCAGCATTAGTTAAAGGTTAGACAGCTATAAGTGTGATAAATATGTCCTTGTTATAGGCTGTTGCATCAAGGCAATCTCACATAGGACTGAACATCTGCAAGTGGTGTAGCAAATAGCATGCATCTGACAGACCAACTAATTTACTGCAGTTAGTCCAGGAAGATTTTACATCCAGATAGCTGGATGTTTCTGTATAAAATGTAATTTACTGCCGAAATACCCTAAGAGAAAATTTCACAATTCAGTTGTGCCTATTGAGCGTTTGCCAAATAGCTCAGGTCCTTAAATAATTGGGCCAAATTTCCAGCTTGTGTAAATTAGCACACCTCCACTGGTGTCAGTGGAACGATTTCAATTTACACCAGCAGAGAATATAAGCATCTGTGTTTATTCATGCAAAATAAATGATTTCATTGAATAATTACAAAACAATTAAGGCTGCCATTTATTGGCATCATATAACTGCACGCCATTCTCTATACCTGCAAGTACAGGCAGTAACACACAGAGAGTACTCAAGCTGAATATCGGGTTGAGTTCATAACAGATAACTAAAGCAGCAGTGACACCATTCCCTGTTGAAATGAAATTTAATGAGGATGATGGAGAGAAATAATTCTGCAATCTACCTTTCTCTGCTCTTAATTTAACCAGAAGCTGAATGCTTTGTGCAAAGTTACAGCTACTTAGTCAACTGATTATTTATCTTTCCACCTTTTTTCATTCATGGAGAACATGGCATGAGTTAATTCTTACAGATAGCCCACCGTAGAATTGCTTTTAGACAAAGCAGACAGATGGACTCTCTCTTCCCTGAAGCCTTGTTAAACTAATAATCTATAACATTCATCCTTTAACTTTTAATTGCATTTCATCAGCTAGTGTCTCCTAGTTTACACCTCAATTGTAAAGTACAGGATTATATTATATATGTGTACAGGACTCCTCTATTGAAAATCTCAGTGGGTTTTGGCTCTTCATCTGTGTGGCTGTGATTCAGCATGGCAGGGGTTAGCTCTTAGATGCCACTGTACTCCGGGGAATTGGTAGTGATGATTAAGTTGAGAATCCCAGCCCTGATAATTAGCTCAGAGATTCTGTATCTGGATATGTGCTGTGAAAAGGAAAAAAAAAAAGAAGGAAAAGAAAAGAAGTGATTTTTAGAGCAGTTAGCCCTAAGGAGTTGGCTAACCAGCTGTCTCAGATTTTATATCTGCCAGCAGCTGGTTGGTCAAAATAGTTATTTACTATGTGGAGCTGGCATGTTTACTGTCTCCTCTTTGATTTACTGGTTTAATATGTTGCTTTTTGAAAGACAGAAAAAGAAGAAAGTGAGAGAGGGAGACGGGGGAAGAGAGAAAGATGGGAAGAAGGATAGGAAGGAAGGAAGGAAGGAAGGAAGGAAGGAAGGAAAAGAGATAGAAAGAAAGAAAGAAAGGAAGGAAGGAGGAGGAAAATTGTCAGCTGTTTGAGTCAGCTTGTAATATGATCCCCCCAAAATAATGACTAAAGCTCCACTGAAAGCAATGCAGTTACTCGGGTATGGATGAGAAAAGAGTCAGTCCTTTTTGTGCAACATTTTTCTGCTCTGTCTGATTCTGAAGGCCAGCTTTCTCAAAGCAGGTCACATTTTTCCACCTCTCTCTTTTTGTATGTCCCCATCTTTGCTGAATAGGGTAAGAAGTCCAACCTGCTGTACTTACAGCAAAGTAGACTTACACTTGAGCATTTTACATTTATTTATAGACTGATGGAAAAGACAACAGTAGTATCTGAAATGTCAGCAAAACAATAATTTTCTTGAAAGTCAACAAGCTTTACAGATATGGTCTTTTATTTGGGTATAGACTACAGATGAAGGCTAACAGGTATGGCAGATACTCTTTTAGTTGTGAGAGGCACTTTTTTTTTAACGATTAGTGGAACATTTTAGTAACCAACAGGTCTTGAGTTTCCATGCCAGCACAAGAACCACTCAAGAGTATTATCTAATTCTTGAGATTTTTATGTCTAGAAGGTATTTCAAAGAGAAGATGTGGATTAAGAAGTCCAAGTTCTTTTTTAGAGAGGGGGAACAGAACATTTTTGTCCCATGTTGTATTCCTCCAACCAAAATGTTTGTTATCGAATTAAATCTGTTTGTGGACCCATTCCAATAAACTTTCTTGTTGAAAGATTTCTTCTAAATATTACGTTTATAGCTGAGGAGTCAATAGAGTTGGGTCAGTCAACTAGATAAGCCGACAGAGAAAAAGTCTGGCTAAAACGTGGATCTGAATAACTCCTGACTGCCCATAGGTGGATGTGCAGTTATCTAAATTTTGCCTGCCAAGAAAAAGTATCAGGGAAAAAACAGAAACCTAACCTTTGGCCCTGCCTAAGAAAAAAAAATATTTTGAAATCTCCATTGGAAAGTAAGGTCCTTAAGTGTTCATGCAGCATCTTAAAAGTGTATCTGGCCTCTTTAGCAAGTACAGCAGAGATCAAATGCTTTAACATTTTGAAAAGTGTTTTTTTCAGAATTTTTTCTACAAAGATGAGTGTGGCCCAATTAAATTGTGTGCTTTCTTCTATTTCTTCTAGACCTCATTCCAAAACAATACAAGCGCTGATATAAAAAGGCAGCGTGACAGCTGATTACTATATAAACAAACAGTGATAGTGGTGGTTGTAGCATTAGTGTAGGTATTTTTGAGCACAGGACATCTGGCATTATTCTGCAAGAACTAGGTCATTCTAACAGACATACATATTGCACAGTGTGTAAATAGTCGGGAACAGTTGTCGGTTTGTAAAAAAATAAAAAAACCCCAACAATCCCAAAACCAAAACAAGAAACCCCATACTGCAAATAGATTGTGGATTTCTTAGAAGCAAAATCTGTAATGCAGGTTGGAGGCACTCTGGGGGGAAATTTCAAACATGCCACACACCCAAAACAAACCATACCCTGTCGCAAACATCATCATAATGGACTCAAGTGTGTATGGGCCTATTCTCTGCTTTTGTAGTTTTAAAGACACAAAAGTTAGCTAAGGAAAATCTGTTATTTAGCAAGAAAAATAAAAAATGGTAATAGTTCAACGAAACATGTAAAGTGGTGAGTTATATGAAATTATGGAGGTTCTTGTCATTGTAAAAATATGGAAGATCTAATAAAAAGCCTGTTAAAACCACAAATGAGTGAAATCAGACCTAGTGTGTTGCACACTTTGAGAACCAAAGAATGATATTGCCCTGTGATGCCTGGTTTCCTATGTTTTCTCATTTATCCAGACTGAATCGTGCAAACAGAAAAACAATTGGTTCTGATTATGAAGACAGTGTATATGTGGGACTTCTATTCATTTCAGCAAGAATTAGATACATACAACTCAGACCATAATCTGGTCTCTGACATTTAAAAGGCCACAGGCCTCTAATTTTTCCCTGCTAAAATCTGTGTACTTTTAAATACTGTGAAATTTATATCCATGGATTTTAATGAGGAAAGGCACCATATGAATTCTGAGCAATCTTTTCAAGACATTTAAATTAATTTCTGGAACAAAAGATGTAAACCAAGAGAGTTTTTCTGGATCTAGCTTTCACAATAATATGGATAATTAATCTTTCATTCCAAAATTTCTCTGGGGAGAATGGTAAATGGTTTTCATTTGTTGCTAAACATCAATCTTAAATGACTCTAAAGACTGTGCCTTGATTTGTCATGCAACATGTTGTATATTCCTAATCTGTTGAATGAGGACATTGCAAGCTGTATTTTAAAAGCCATCACGCAACTATCTCCCTTGAAAATAAGGGAATTAATGCAATTTTTCCAATTCTGATTCTTCTTGCTGAAGTTATGTTTCTTTGTATTAATTATACATCAATGCTGCATTAAGAAAAAAATCTGACTTAAATACCTTCAAACCATGTAATCATGCAACTGTCTTTGTCCAGACAAAAAGTTCTGGAATCTAATTTTGTTTCTTTTTTTCCCTTTCATCATGTGAGCTGATTCAGATTTTATTCTCACTGGGGTACATTTGAGGCTGTAGAAAAGAGAGCTAGTCTACCTTTGCTCAATTTGACTAATATCTGTTAAAAGCGAAACTGAATAGCACCCAACATGTAGAAAGGCAGCTGAGAAGATAGAAATAGTAAATGTTTGAAACTATAGCTTTCTTTATTAATGCATGGACAGCACAGGTGAAATAGAAAGATAATCACAAGCTTTTTCTCTGGCCTGGGCTGGGTCTGGTTACGAAGTCTAACTCTTTGGGTTTCAACATAAACATTAGACGTGAGTGTTGATCTGCTTGAGGGTAGGAAGGCTCCACAGAGGGACCTGGACAGGCTGGATCGATGGGCCGAGGTCAATTGTATGAAGGTCAACAAGGCTCAGTGCTGCGTCCTGCCCTTGGGTCACAACAACCCCATGCAACGCTACAGGCGTGGGGAAGAGTGGCTGGAAAGCTGCCCAGCAGAGAAGGACCTGGGGATATTGGTCAATAGCCAGATGAATACGAACCAGCAGTGTGCCCAGATGATCTTAAAGGTCTTTTCCAACGTAAAGTATTCTATGATTCTGTGATTCTATAATTCTATGAAAATGGATGGAAGAGGTCTGGGATGTATGGTTCTGTTAAGACAAAGAGGTAAATCACTTTTATGTATTGAGGAATTTATCCAAACTTGGACTGATCAATAGTGCTAACAATCTTATTTAAATACAGAGAAAGAACAGTTTGAAATTATACCTGAAAAGTATGCCGTAACTCTTCTATCTCTTTTCATTTTGACTAAGTCAGTTCAAAGTCTAATCTCTTTAATGACATTTGTTACAGTTTGGGATACTTTTCAGTGTCCTGTTTCACCTTTTTTTTCTTTTCAGTTGATGATCAGGGAAGTGATAGCCCTCAGACATCACCCTGGGTGTACTAGCACAGTCCTCCACAGACTGTTACCAGAGGTCCAGAGACACAAGTTACCTTTTCCCTTCTCCAGTCTCACCTCAAAGTCCAAGGTTGGATTTCTGAGAGGTCTTAGGCTTGGATAAACTCTTCTGCCGATATCAAGAAAAATTAGATCATGGACAATAATGGCAATTAAAGTATTCCAGAAATTAGTATGTCACCTCAGCTTGGTGTTCAGTGTTACACTGGACTACACTCAAGCCACTTATAGATGTTCAGTGTGGTTGTCACATCTGTGATAGCATCCCAGTTCAGTATCGTGACGAACCCACCCAGATTAATCTCTGTTCAGAGCTACTAGGTCGTGGCTGCCAGGGTAACTGATGAAGAGCAGAGTAAGGATGCTTAAATTAGGCATTTTTGAGTGGTAATCTGTATACAGACCATTTTGGTTGTCCAGATCATTGACTAATATTTTGGATGCTACACCTGTGGGTTAGTTGCTAATGTTGCAGTACTGTACGTGAAAAATCACCAAACACAAACCATGTACCTTTAAAATCAAAAAGCACCATGGGGGCACTAGTGAGGTAGAGAGAATCTGAGTGTTGGGATAATTTGAGGGGGAAGGATGGGAAAGTGGGATTTAAAAAAAAAAAATTATCCTCCAAAACACCAGCCTGCTTTTCTCTGCAGCTTCAGGGCTTCATGATATTTTGAATTCAAATGCAATCATTAAAAAAAAAAAAAAAATCAAATTCCATTCAAAACACAGATAGAAAATAAAATAAAATAAAAGGAATGTTTGAGAGATCTGGAGGTGCTGCTGACAATGTGGACTGTATGAAGAGGGAGCACAAAAAAACCCAGAAGGATGAAAAATAGCAGCTGATTACCCAGCCCTTTGGAAAGCCCACGTCATACCCCAGGGCTAGATGACCTAAACCTTCCTGAGAAACAGCAATTTTCTGTGCCAGACTCTCCTGCAAGGTGCATTCTTCTAGATTACACATCCTGATACAGTGGAAAGGTCATTATTCAGCTCTGGAAGCTGTTAGAAACCTGAGTAAGGAAATATATTTCTCCATGTCAGCAAAGGCTGACAGATCAATAGCTGATACTGTCTCTGCTGGAAGAAACCTTGGAGCAGCGTCGCTGCATCACGAGTGATTCCCTGAGAGTCACAGACGATGGAGCGATCATGGAGTCAAAGGAGAACAGAAACAGTAAACAGAATAAAGCCCAAAAGAATAATTCCTGCGTATGACTGAAGCTCATCCATAAGTGGAAATGGTTCTGTGTGTTACTACAATACCTCCCTTATTTTTCTTGATGTGTTTGTGCGCTGGTTAGCCCCTTTTTCCACCCCCTCAAGTCTCAGTAACATGGGAGAGATGCTTTCTGACAGACAAAAGATAATCTTACACTTGACTTCCAATATCAAGGCATTTTAACTGGCACACTTTATATTGAATAATTCATGGGTATTCAAGCTTTACTTCACTTCACAAAGAAAGTGCTTTCTCTTAGCAGCGACAGTAGATATGAGCAGCTAATTCATTATTTAAAGAGATTAAGTATTAGCAACTGGTATGGGCTCTTCAGAGCTCTTTTTATTCCCTTTGCTCATGTTATCCCCTGCCACTTGCCTGCCTAGTACAGATTTTAGATTGATTTTACCATATTAAAATCTTTTTTCAACAGATCTCTACCCTAAAACCTCACCATTTCCAGCATTGCATTGTCCCACTTTAAAAATGTAAAGTAATAGGTAAAAACTACAATGTGCTGGTGAAATGCTTTGAATCTCTGTGAGCTCATGGGAACAAACAAAAATGCAACATTATCACACTTGCTGTTTAAAAACCAACAGATGAAAGTTGGGAAAGGGGAATCTGTATGTATGAATGATCTCTAGATTCTCAGACAGTGGACCAGGGGGAGGGAGGATGTTTGATTGAAACAATGCAAATTGCTCATTGTTTAACTTCGAAGAGCTGCTGTTGCATTAAATCAACTTCTTGCACCTGGGGATTTGTCTCCTTTGGGATGCAGACCCTTAAATGATGAAATCAAGTGGGATGTTTTCAACGTTAAAAGCTCTACCATTAGATATTACTTTGCAGACAGGTACATTCCTTTGGACCTGAGAGAATTAAGCTTGTTCTGTCTTAGTGAAACTCCTATGAGCAAATTCTCATGTAGATTGAAATTAAAGAGGCCTTTTCCCTGTGATTTGATGAGACTTCAAAGCAGCCTTTGGTCTCTTCATAGATCAGCATTAGTTTTGCTGCAGATTTCTAGACACACAGCCATACATTTTGGTAATAAAAAGAGTGAAAACTCAATCAGGGTATAGCTGGAGAAGATTTTCCTCCTGATCCCCCTAGCAAACCTGCCCAATGTATGGTCCATGGTGGCAGTGTCACCACTTCACCCTACTGCTTGTTGGGTCTTCTAGCTGTGCTGGATTCTCTATGCACGGACACACATGACGTGAAGAATAGAGCCACGTTTGACTCCTCCACACTGATGCCCCTGCACGTTGGGGGCAAAGACATGCACTGTCAGGTAGCACGTGTGTAAATGTCACCAAAGGCTACCATGCCATGAAGCCTCTCTGTGGCTATGCAACTGATGCAGTCTACAGCAAAGAGCCTTTTTGGGGTCCTTCTGCTGCCAGGGTTTTAAAAGTAACATACCAGCCTTACAGTGGTATAGACTTACTCTAGAGAGGACGAATACACACGTATATACCTAAAAGCCTCAGACCAGCAAAGCATTTAAGCACATTATCAGGTTAATGCAAGTAGCCCCAGTAAAACACTTAACTGCTCAGAGCTAAAGCTGAAGAGCTTTGCAGGCTTGTGCCAGTGTTTCTGCAAGTACTGTATGTCTCCTTAGCAGCAAAGGGATGTCTCCTCCATCACACAGAGGTGAGCTAAGCTGAGCAAGTTTTTGTCAGTGCATGGAAAGGGTTTCTGCCTCTGCTGTTAGGGTTAAAACCACGCTGATATAATTAGAAATTATTAGAAGATAGAACCATCAAAATGGTAACTGTCCCACGAAAATGTAGGTCTCTTGCAATTAAGTAATTTTGCTGTGAATACCATGAATCAAGCCTCCAGATAATCAAGGGGTAAAACAAAGTGAAGGAATCTCCTCCTTGTATCAGGGGAGGACAGAAAGGAGAAGCAGGGGAAGTAGAAGACCAGCTTTAAAAAATCTGCCTTGATTGAGACATTTTGCTTCATTTACAGTTATTTCCACGAGAGATCAAGCAGCCTATCTTGTGGGGGGGCTGCCCGAAAAAGCCCGTGTCTGGGCTCTCTGGCTCCGGTGCATCGACATCATGGCAGGGCCACCTCCACCCTTGCACCACCCAGTCACCTCCCTCCCTTCTTGCAGAAGCAATGTCCCATGGGCAGCTGGACGCTGCTCCCCAGGCTTTGAAAAGAATCCCACGGTCCTGCTCATCTTCCGCAGCAAGCTGTCATTCCCAGAAACTGCTGGGCTCCCTGGGGGGCATTTCAGGCACAGATACCCAGGGAGAGGCAGTCTGCTCTCTTCTGTGCAAGCAAGGGACAGATGATGAGCTCCCAGCACCTGACCAAGCATTTGAACCCGGGTTAGGTTTAGATACCCCACGCCGGCACAACATTGATAGTGCACAGGGACTTGTCCTGTCTGGTACTTTCATTTTCATTGCTAGAAGAGTCATGGGAAACTGAATTACACCCATCTCAGACATGCTGTTCTAGTGCGTAATTTCTTTTCCTTATATATGAGTAGTTCTCTCATTTGTGCTAAAATAATCAACCTGAAGAGAAGGACAAAACATGTGAGGACGGCTGCTGCTCCTCATACCTCTCTTCTGCCTCTTACCCAGCTTCACACTTAACTCATTTTTTTTCATCTTGTACAAAAATATGAGTTAGACAATCTGGTTTATTCAACCTTGCACTGAAATTTTAGCCAAATAACTTGCAAATCCCAGGCTTCACAAGGAAAAAGAGCAATACCTGAGGTCACAGCTAAAACTTAATTCAGACCACTTGTTTTAAGCTCCATTTAAAAAGCTCATAATTTTTTTATTAACGGAAAAGATATGTTTTCATTCCACTGTTTGGAATGAACTTAAGGAGATTTGATACGATTCTCACAACTTAAGCCAAACTTAATCACTGTTTTCAACTCAAGCTGGTGGCTGGCTGAATCAAAGCATTGTTACTGGAGAAAGTGCAGAGAGCACAGGGCTCCTTACCTTATGCAAAGCCACAGCTCTGGCAAGCAAAAACATTTTCCAGAATAACCTCAGGTACAGTGTTGGAACATTATCTTGGAAATATTTTTGTTACTATCAGTATTACTTATAGCAGGAACAAAAGAGGGATAAAAGGAAACCGTTGCTTTCCTTAACCCCAAATGTTCCCTGCTCTAAAGGCTGTAAATATTCCATAGGCAATACAGAGAAAACAGTTAATGCAGAGAAATAAAACACTAGGGTTTGTAATCCTTATCTGCATGGAGCCGCTGACTGCTTCTTCCACTAATGGTTCTGCTGAAGCCAATGGGACTCCTCGCAGATAAAGGTACTACATCTGATGATGGCTTTAATTAAGGGGGTCATATTAGAGCTTTTTGGATAAATGTAAATGTTTTTCATCCAGATTTTGTGTCTATTTTTGCAAAAATCTTCAGGTTCACAAATAAAGGCTCTTTGGTTGATGCTTTCTCTTTGCTGTCTAGGAAGCCAATCAAAAGCTCATTTGAATTCGGGGTAACCTTTTCCAGTGCTATCAGAGGGGCTTGGTTGAGAAGCATCCTTGAGGGAAACTGGTCTCGAATTCACCTCCCAAGTTACCAGCCCGTCCCCTTGCTAGGGGCCAGCCGTGTATGGGAGTGGATGGTATTTACCTTACATGGGGCATGCCCTTTTCAACCCTTAAGCATAAACTAAGTGCTGTGAAGTGCTGTGAGACTTCTTTTGCAGCAGCAATCTCTAAAATCAGTGCTAAGTATGGTGAGGATCAGGTCAACAGTAATTCTGATTTTTAGATAAAGAAAAAAAACAGTTTCCAATAAAAAGTATATATACCCTTGCATCTTTTTCTTTTATCAGTCCTTTGCATCAGAGCAGATTTTGACCTCATATCAGGTAGTAAAAGATATGCAGCACTAAAAATAGATGACATTCTTTTCCCTTCTAAATTGGAGGCCTGTTTTCAAAATACATTAGATTGTATATTTTTACTGAAAATGGATTTTATATTAAGAAAAATAATAACTGCATTATAGAATGGACAAAAGACTGGGCTCCAAAATTCTAAATGGTTTGCAACCAGCTCATGTTGGTTTTATTAGACAATACAAGACGTGTAAAAAGGCAAAAGCTTTGTTCAGTGATTTAAACATATTTTGGCTTAAGATTATTGGCTTCCATAGCTTGCCATGTGGGTGGTCTAAAACTATGTCAAAAGATATTACATTTCTCTCAGAATTTATACATTTTTCTCTTTTATAAAAGACAATTATGCCTACTAGGCAAAGGTAACCTAGCCTCATTTTGTACAGAAATAAAACACAGGGTATTAAAATCTGTGTTCGCGGAGATAAAATACACATGCCGTGGTCCTTAGACTCTCTCTGATCCTGTCTCTGTCACCAGCAATTTATCTTCCTAATTTATCTGTCCAATATCAGAAATTTCTATATTGCATTAAAGCAAGGTGATTGTCTATATGATGAAATAATGCTGTCCTTTTAAAGTGTCTCTCTGCTCCCTGCTCTGCCCTCTAATTATTTTAAGGAAGAAATAAATGACTTTTTTTCATGTATGGAAAGACCCATTTCCTTCTGTAGGAAGATTTTTTTATTGTGGAGGTGTTGTTTGCCAATAAACCTTCCTTCAGACAGATGATCTTGTATCTGCGGTGAGCATCGAAGGCTATTTTGAACTCTGAATCCAGTGACTGAAGGGTGTTGCTGTCACCTCAAGAAAGTGGTACAGCCAAATGTGAATAAACCGAGAATTCCCTGCAGGACTTTTGCAGTAGAACACCCATCTTTTCTCCATCTTCCAGGTAAAATACACTAATCAGGTCCAGCACCCTGAAGAACCATCTCTATGATAAAACCTGTCCACCAGGCAAATCAGAAAGCTGGCCATGACTCCCCATACTCACTCCCCATAACTCACTCCCCATGACTCCCCATAACTCTGTAACTTTTGCAGATTATTTTCTCCCTACCAGTAAAAGCATCCCTCGTGTCGCAGATCTTCCTGCTTCCCCTACTCCGGTACTCAGCAGTGGTCCCACCGGTGGTCAACGGAGCAACTTCTCTCCACCACTCCATGCACCTGCAGGGTTTTGCAGATATTTAGTGGAACTCATCACTGGAGAGGAGTAATTTCAATATTCTTGCTGATGTCCCAGTTCAGGTTCTCACTGCTGTGGAGGTAGCATGTTTTTATTGTGTACTCTGCTATGTCTGCTGACCATTAAATTTCTGTTGGTCTAACTAGATTTCAGGGAGTTTTTTCCCGCAGAAACTAGTGTGCAGTCATCAGTAGCTTCCTAAAATACATTATTTCCTTTAATATTTGGAACAAAGTGTCAGTGAAAAGGAGGCTGGAGACAATAAACAATGTACATGCTTATTTAGTCTCACGTACAGACAGGCTATGAGCGTAGTTGTTTCTTGTTTCACAGTTTGAAAATACATTTAGGAAAACAAGGAGAAAATACAGCCAGAGAAACCTTTTCCTGCCCTTTATTATACTTTATTTTATGTATGTATGTATATATGTTAAGTAAAATACATAAAAGGCAGGATCTCACTGAAGTAAAAGTGATGATTACTTAACCACAAACTGGAGCTTGATTAGGTTAATATTAAAGGTATCCTTAATTGCTAACATACATACATACATAAATGATTGCCTGCTAAAATGTCTGAAATGATTAAAGGAAGACTTTTTATTATAAGGCAGTTCGAGAAAATGTGGGCCATTAAGTGAAATACTGTATTAGCAAATAACTGATAAAAAGATAAAAGTCTCAAAACAATAAATCAATTGATCTTTACAAAGAGCAAATAGGGAACTTTAAACAAACATATGATAAAGGTGTTAACTGAAACCTTCCGTACTAAATAACCATTCTTATGATTTTATGTAGGTCGCTGTACAGCGTAGATTGTGGAGTTTTTTAGGCAAGTAAATATATTTGAGCAATGAGATAAGGAGAATAACCTACAAGATAACCATTCACTTCAAGTGAATATTTTAATTGACAGATGGAAACAGTATATTTCTTGTCTTTGGTACATGAGATTATATTAAAACAGATTATTGTTTCTCAGCCTATAAATACTTGTAGATGTTGGAGGATTAATTTGAAAAATTAATCTTTCAAAGTGAATTTTGTGTGTGTGTAAATAAAACAAGCTGTGCATAGTCCTTGTGGTGGGGCCAAAATGAAACTTTTAAGCTCAGATTTTGAAACTTTACTCAACAGTAAGGTCAAGGAGAGTGTTGCTTGAAAAGAAATTAGGGACTAAACCCACTGAAATGGTCATCAGTAGAGCTCACGAGGACATTTTTTCTATGAAAATATTTGTAGAAATGTTTTTCTATTTTCAAGTTTCATTTGAGAGATAGCATTGCTATGAAAAAAAGGCTATGTTTTTGTCTGTTTAGCTGAAAAGGCATTTCTGTCTGAAAACAAAATGTCTTATGGAGGGGAAAAAAAAAATCGATCCCTTTTAGTCTGAGGCTTTTCTTCCCCTTTTGGCATTAGAGTGCTTTTTCTCTCTGGTTGTTTCTTCAGGGCAGAGGCAGGATTCGGGTGCTGGAGGTGGGAGGTGAGATGGGGCCGCACGTCCCCCAGCCAGGGCACCGTGCACCACAGTCGCTCCAATCTCCCAAACGCACCTGCCGGGTGGTGCAGACACTAGGTCCTTTCCCTGCCCAGGGTGTGTGACGTGGAGCGATGCCGCCACATCAGAGTCCCGACATGGAACATGACACAGGTGGGGACCCAGCTCCTTCGCTAGCACGGACCCTGGGTCCGCTCCTGCCATCTGCAATTAAATGGGAACTGAACCAGGGAGGAGGAAAGACCTGGGGAAGAAGGCATCAGTGCGTTTCCCTTTCATTAAATAAGCAGCCATCCATGCTGTGCTTAGCTGTGGAAATACTTGGGTAGGAGTTGCAGTGCATTCGCTTTGAGGATGCCGGAGGCAGTCTGCACTCACAGCATCGGTGTGGAGCGGCAGTGGGGACGTGGAGGAAGGCAACGGCCAAAGGGCTGCAGGTGAAGGTGGAACTTTCTTTCCAAAGCCTTTGGCCTTCCCTCTGCTTATCCTTAAAACCGTAAATATGTGTTGCTGGCTGGTTTCGTGCTGCGTCCTTCTTGGGATGGTTGGGCCAGCCCTGTGCGTGGGCTGCAGGTCATGCAGCAGCAACTCCAAAGCTCTTCGGTCCAGAGACAGAGGAAGCAGCGGGACAGCTTTCCCTAGTAGACCACTGATGGCAGTGATGAAGATTTTTTTTTTTTTATGTGGACACTCAGTCCCTGGAAAGTGGATTGGGAAGAAAATTATTAAAAATGAGTTTATGCATGAAGTCTCACAGCAGTAACACTGAGTACTTCACAGTTGTCCCACACAGGATTCATCTGCTTGAGACAAAAGACTCAATGTACTACTAACATTGGTATTTCAGAAAAGCCATGTATCATTACATATATTATTCAAATCCTACTGTAAGACAGAATTTAAAATTCTGTTTTATAACCACTGTAGATACAAACTCATAGATATCTATTGACATGCATATATATCTGTCCATCAGTCTTTATTACACACGTACATACACACACACATCTTCTAAATAATTTTCCACATTTCAAGAAAGACAATTTCTATTCTATGGAATTCAAAGCAAATATGAGGGTTTTTTCCTTTCTTTAGTTTAATATCTATATTAGAAAGTGATAGATATCTAAAGAAATATAACTCCCATTGGGATGTGTCTATATTGTACATGGAGGTATCTAGAAACAGTGTGATTTAAACGAATATGAATTTCCATTCATTTTTCTTCTCTGTGTAGATTTCTGAATTTAAAAGAACTCTGCTCCATCAGTGCTTATTTTGACCCACCTAGAATTTAGCTTCTTAAAAGCTTCCTTTACTTCTTAGGATTTTAATTACTGCCCTCTCATCTGAATTTCAAAAACCAGTTCATGTATAATCCTCCACTCACTTTTGAGCGACCGCTTTATCCAGACAACCTTTGTTTCCACGTATGCCAGATGTTTGCTTTTCTAACATGTCACTTTGCATCTTTCTTCCAGAGCACTTGCTCCACGGCCCGTTTCACTCATCTCCCTCGCTCCCTGTGCGCTTGTACTGTACTTTGATATCTTGCTCAGTGTTTTTATAAACTTAAATAAACCCAGTTTCTGTGTCAGAGTTTCTCCTGTGGCATGACTGTGGTCCAGACCTTGCCTTTGGATGTGTGTGCGTTCAGGTCCCTTTGCTGTCAACAGGAACCTCATGTGCATCTTGAGGGCACACTTTTGTTCTGACACTTCTCTTGGGAAAAAATCTTGATCTACAAACACTTTGCCAGGATCCATGTACGATAATCTATAATACTTGTGGCCTTTGTATTTTCTAGGGAAGTACATCAACACATACCCATACACTTTATTTACGGTCTAACGGAGGTGAATATGACAGTAAAAGCACTTTGCATGCCCACATCCAGAAGCCTTTCTTCAGGTGGAGCACACACAAAAGTAATTGGATATTTTGCTGCATAAGGATTCACTTTCTTGGGTGGATTCTGTTTATTTAAAAGATAAGTCTCAGCAAATACAAAGGGTTGGATATGAAACCTACAGATTTGTGTCTAATGTACATACTTCCCTTAGGATAATTCCAGAACTCAAACATAGTAATATTGTTCTGTTTGGCTCAAGTGATAACTAAGATTTCGAGCCTTGAAATGTTGTTTCCATCACAAAACCCCAAAAAATTACGAAAGAGAAAGACGGTATTTCTTGATCAAAAATCTATTTTGGTACATAGTAGAAACAAACAATAGAAAATTGCCTTGCTCATAAATCTGAGTTTGCCTTTCCAGGACACTGTATGCAAAGATGACCTCTTCCCTAGGCTAAGCTCATAACCATTTCTTATACATTCCCCTGGCTTGCTTTCCTCTTGCAACTAGCTGTTCTCCAGTCTATTGTGTTTGCTATTGGTCCCCATCGAACTCTTTGAACCGTATGGTTTAACTCCACTGAGGTTTCATGGACCACTAACACCTTGGTCAGGACCTCCCCGGTTTTGGGCTGTCATTACATAGAGCAGCTTTCTCTTTCCTGCCATTTTGCTCAAATGAAGAGAAGTTCACGCTGATGTTACCTTTACACATCTCAATCACCTTCCAGCTTTAAAGTAATTTTTTTTCTTCTTTTGTGAGATACTTTTATGTGATTTAAGATCCCACAGAGTAAATGGAGAAATCAGTAATAACCTCTCACTGAGACAAAGTTCTCAACAGTCTGCGAAACAGTTCACATTATTGTCAAGGAAAGAAGATTAGAAGAAAAACATCTTCACATTCAGACATGAAACAAAAGGCCTTTTAGAGTTAAATGGTTACATTAGTCACATTTGAAAGTTAAAAATTGCTTCTTTGAGGCCCTTGTAGCTGATGGTACAAAAGATAATGAGGTTGTGGAAGCCAATAGTAAGAGAATTTCACTATTTGGAAGTTTGAGTAATGTAAACCAAACAGAGCAGAGATCCTGGCTCTGCGCAAGGTACATAATGTAATATTCAAGGATATCTCTAGGGTTGTATTTTGTGTTTTGGAGAGGTGCCAGAGAGATTTTTAAATTATCTAAGTTTTGCCTCCTCATTTCCTTTCTTTACAATGTACAGTATATGCCTGTGCTTTTTGATCTTTAAACAACAAAAACAATATGAAAAAACCACAGGGGCACAGCTGGGTACCAAATAACTATGTTTACTAAAAATATACAAACATGCAAGGCCTAGTTATATACATATTGCTGCTCTGGCTGGTTTCTGGTGGCTCTGAAACGAGTACAGTGAACAGCACTAGGAGGTTTGCAAGCTATTTAAGGGGAAGCTACTCTCTGCATATACACTGTACTAGAAAAATAACATCTGGGAATGTTATAGTTCAATGGGATTTTTCTCTCACACATGAACTGTGTCTTTCTTATATTATTTATATATTAGATACACACACACGCACGACTCATACACGTACCATGTTGAGGAGCATCAGAGAAACAGTTTGTAGGCATGCCTCCCCAAACCTTGTCTGCTGAAATGCATGATCTTCCCAGAAATCCAGCTTTTCTTATCACCTTTGCTCGCTATGACTACAACACAATTGTCACTGAGACTACATTAATAAGATCACAAAGCGAGGCATTTGAAAGTAAGGAAATAGCAGAAAAAAGATGCCCACGCTCTATTATTCAGTCTTAAATTATATGATCGCATGCTAGTCTTTTCAAAGATGACTATCATCTCATTTAGTGCCCAGGATGGCTGGTGATTAATGATGAGATATCTGATATTTTGTTTTCTTTCTTCAGTGTGTCACCCGTTGCTCTGTTTAAAGCTTTGCTGTAAAAACAATGTTATTTACTTTTTAACATTCTCTCGTGTGTGTCTCATCAGTGCTGCATGAAAAAAGGGGATAAAAAGCTATAACTAATAATCCCAAACACAAACATGGGGCAAAGAGATGCCCAGTCAGATATGCTGTTTTCTGTTACTTTAGTTGCTTTAGTTTTGCACAGCAGTTCAGACAGCTTCCACAGAATTCCTTTGCAGCTGTGAGCTGTAAAATAGGCTTGTGATTTTGTCTAAATTTGGGTACACTTTCCCAGAACAGCCAAAGCCACACACGTGATTCACATGCCAACCTTTGTCAAACTTCTATTACATTCCTTAGAAACTGATTAATTTGAACTTTTCAGAGAAGACACATTGGTGATTGATGAAAAATGAGACAAAAATGAGGTAATTTTTTCACTAGCCCCATCTCAGATATGGCAAACCCCATTCTGAAATATTCCCAAATTCAAACACATGGTTTGGAAGAGTTTCACTCAGACAATTACATTTTTTTTAAGTTTTTAGGCAATGAAGCTGCCTGACAGCTTGACAGTGGAGAATGCCAGTCAAAAAAAATACAGCATCACTATAGAATAGGCGGTTCTATAGTCTGACCTCCAAAACTCAAAATGTTAAAGGAATTTAAGGACTAAGAGCATAAAGTGATTTGGCCATTTGTTCCCCTAAAGTTTACCCTCTGCTCATTCCTGTGCCTTTTTTCTGCTGTTGTAAGTCACATGGCTGAGAAAAGGCAGGACTTGACTTCAATTATTGTGGCATATCTGTGTTTTATTATATAGTTTATGAGTCCACACTCAGAGATGCACTGCATCAAAAGATTAATGGTTATGGTTTTAAGATTGCATACACTGAATTATTTTGTTCTGTAGTGCTGGTACAGCATCTACGTCTGGCCTCCTTAGGCTTTGTTTGCATCTCTTGGGAGTATTTTATAATGTAAAAATAAAATAAAAAACATGCACAAAAAGGAATCAATACTGTATATGTTAAACTTCCTGAGTCCTTATCTATACTGTGCTACATCTCTAATTGTAACGACCTCGGGAAGAGTAAGGATTATTGATTGTAAAATAGGATTCATCTTGCAAATTTTACTTCCATGACTTCCTGAGTCTAAATCCCAGATTAAGTGAACAATGTAGGATAAATTTTCTTGATCAAATTAACTTATCAGACTTAGCTTTCGGGTAGGTTTTTAATGGTAGAGTAGCAAATAGCTTACATTTAACATAGAATATCTAAGTGCCAGACAATGAACAAGTGGTTCAAGTTTTTAGAAGATTAAGAATGGTGCATGAAACCTTTGCTTCTAAGTAGAAAAATATAAAATGTGAAAATGTTGTTTCACAGTGAAACCAGGGAACTAGATTTTATTTCCAGGAGGGAAAAAAAAAAAAAAAAAAAAAAAGAGGAAGGTTGGTTGCATTTACACACATGTGAAAAGCTTTTATTTTTCAAGGCAAGGGTCTTGTGTCATATGAACACACTAGTGTCCTTTGGTGGTTTTCAGATCCATGGAGCCTTTCAATTAGTTTAGGGTGGATGTAACCTGTAGTTCTCAAGAGGCATTTTAAGCTTAAAGAGCTCTGTTCAAATCAGTGAATAAAATAAAGTTAATGCATAGATGATAAGTCACTGTGGCTTAAATGAAGTTAATGTGTAGATGCTGAAGTCACTGTGGGTATCACTTGTGGTATAAATTAAAGACCCAGAAGACTTAACTCTACTGTCTTAATAGGATTCCAGGCCATTTATTGGACTAAGTGATTGGAGCTACGAGAACAGGACTTTTTCAACTTGGCTGAGTGTTTCATAGAATGTTTTTTTCTGAGCTCTGAAATTCAGATGCAAAATTTTAAACAACAAAACTGAGAAAGTTTGCCAGTTCATATGTACATTTCAGTGTTAACCAGTAACCTAGGTGACTTTGGACATTTTCCTACCTCCAAAGTTACTAGTTTCATGCACCTCCATCCTGAAATCAATTTATTCCCTTTCTGTTATTGAATATCCCAGGATACAATGAAGGATGTGTTTTTAGGTAGTTTCTCAGTGAAAATTCAGGTCTGCTGAGGAACAGACAGAGTTATCTCATTCACTGACTTATAAATTAAACAAAATCAAGTACTAATATCTGTAAGGAGAAAATAATAGATAATTTCATATTCTCCATCTTATTTCCTCTATACCCTAATTTCCTATATTTCTTAATATTTCCTGTTACACATCATTGCTAGAAAGTGCCTCATCCCAAGAAACCGTGCCATGTATACCTGCTTCTTAACTTAAAGTATGCCAAATGTTTTTTACAAGATGTTATGCCTGCTTGATATCATAGAGAAAACCTGTTTTTTTTTCAGGCGAAATGTTACCTTGCTATTCTTGTATTCACCTAGTCTTGTGTGACCATCACCATTGCATTGACCATATTTTGCAAGACAGACATCTTAGGAAGGTCAAGGTGAGGCTTGAGGGGGATGTTTGATATGCAGTGGAAGAAGACATAAGGATGGTCATGAGTGAGTGCCTTCTGTGAAACTCAAATTTCTACTCTCTGCATATGTTAGCAGACTAATTTATCATTGCATTTACTAAGACAGCTCAAATCCTGAGCTCTACAGGAGCATCCTACCTGCGGGACAGATTGCATGGCATCCAGATGCACTGTGCTACGGTGCTTCCGGGACCCCCACACCAGGAAATGTCCTATCTCTAAGGGGTGCAGGGAGTGTGTCCTGACCCGTCGTGTCCTGCTTCCTGAGAAGGGGTGCTCCTCTGACTGCTTTTCCCATTCCTCCACCCCTTATGTGACCTGGGGGTTGGGAGACACTGGATCAATCCCCTGCTCCGTCAGAGCTCGCCTGTGAGACCTGGGGAGTTGTGCTTTAACATCTGATCTCTAAAATAGTGATAACAGTATTTTCCTCCCTCAGAGGAGTTCAATGATGATAAATACATGAAAGACTTCTGAGGTTTTCTGGTACTACAGAAGCAGATAAGTTTCAAAAATAGATTGAGAGATCAGGTTTTTTTGTATAAGCTCCAGAATAGTGAAGTATTCAAAGCTGAAACTCTAGAATCTCTGTTTTCTTTCAGAAAGTCACATTTTGCCTCTAATAAAACATAACTTTTTCCCCACTTTCATTCCATTCTCCTTTCCTTTTCTGATATATATTGTAACTTGATATGGAAAGAAGATATAGAACCCCAATAATTTCAAATAGGAATGTAATCTTTTTACAGGAAGCCTTGATTTATAAAGCCAACTCCCTGAGGTACAGACAGGTTTATCATTCTGCTATAAATGTCTGAATGCATAATGGAATGCAGACTCTAATTTCTATAATGTGTTTGGATGATGCATTGCTCATTGAGAACTTCAGATGAAGCCAAAGAAGAAATCTCAAACAAATTCTTCTGAAATTTCGGTCTTCTAATGCATTATTAAGGATTTCAGATAAGAAGCAAAAATGCTACACAATCTTGTGAAGTCAGAAAAGAGCTCATAAGTTAATATTTGACTGAAATTTAATCTGTAGTAATAAAGTTGCTTTTGCTTTCAGGCAGTTACAAGTACCAATAGAAATGCAGAGCCCCAAAGGTTTAGACTGGAGTCAGCTTTTCATGAGAAATAGGAATTATTTATGATTATGATATTGTTATGTTTGACTAACAATGTACATAGACACTAGCCAGGTCTAACATAAGGATAACAAAGGTTTGGTATGATACTTAATTGAATGCACACTTTGGAGGCTCTGTTTTCCCACTGAAATGATTTGTACAAATAAATCTTGATTATGACTGGATTTACACCCACTATTAGAAACCCATCCAGATAGCTTCTTTCTTCTATTTTCTTTCCTTTCTTTTTTTAAGTGCTGAATTGTTTGAGCTATTTCAAACAAAAGAAAGTAACTGGTTTTAATTAAAGCACAGCTAGAATATAAAATGTGTAAGTCTTATTAAAGTGCCTGGGAAAGACTATTGCAATGTATAGATGCTATTCCTTTGTTGCCAGCTCTTGTGATGTTATCAGAAGAGTGGTAATATTTGATGTTTTTCTTGAAAACCAAAGTTCCATGTATCATGTAGTATTTTAACAACTGTAGCTTTCCTTTAAAAAAAAAATAAAAAAGAAGATTAAGGTCATCATGTTTGACGAAGAAAATTTGAAAATTTGATCTCGTGTGTACCTTAAAAGATGACAAAGCCAGAAGGCAGTGGAGAGAACCCAACATTCATTATTTTTTTTTAAAGATCGTTATTTCAAGACTATCTCATGGTTTATGGGGCCTGATTCATGAGTTTGGAATGTCTGGGTTTGGCCATACTGCCTGCGTTGTACGATTTTACATGATCTCAGCAGCCGCGAGTAGGTCACTGCCTTCCAGTCTGCTGCCTTCCTTAAAACAAGTAATTAACAACAACAACAACAACAAAAATTATTTTAAAATCATTTGGCTTGTTTGTAGAAAAATTAGATTCTCCAGGCAAAGCTCACTGTGAAGGGGAAAACCTTGTCTTTCTGCAGGCAAGAGGGTCTTGAATGCACTTGGCCGCAGTTGAGTAGGGTGCAGAGGACAGCCACGGCGCAGGAGCTGGAGAAGTGTGGACAGAGCAGCACTGTCCTGAGAGAAACAGTCCTTCTCTTTGACCATTGCAAAATGCTCCAGATGCAGACCAGACTTGACACAAGAGTCACGCTTACCCCTTCTAACTTACAGAGTTAAAAAAAAAAAAATTAAAAAATTCCATCATGCAATACAATGTCTTTCATATTTCATACCCTTGTTGTCTCTGGGAAGCAACTTTTTAACTAGGAAGGACCAAGGAAAGGACTCGTGTAGACAGGATAACTGATAGTCCAAAATTTCTCTTTCTTCGCATTCCTCCATCCCCCACCCTCCTTTTGTTCTTTCCACCCCTGGCAGCCTACTAAGGATGACTGACAACAGAGTTGACAGCTTTATTCTGAAAGCTAAACTGATTTAAATCTGAAATAAATCTAATGTCCATTGGTTTAAAGGTCTGCATTTGGAAACAGTCTGAGAAAATGAAGTGTAATTGCAAACTAGCCTCTCTATTAATTTTTGGGGCAGCACTCCTAACACCTGTTTGTTTTTACTATTATTCTGTTTTATTGTAAAGAATTATCTGGGCTTTTAGAAATGGGGTACTATTTAATGCTTATGTGCTGTCACTTAAAACAGCGTTGCTTGCCCACCTGACTTTTACCTGTCAGCTGTGGAAGATCTATCTATAGAAAAGTCGACAGTCCGGGTATGTTGCAACCCGGAAAGAGAAGAGCTCCCATTTCCATTAACGTGGAAGGAGACCCACATGAATTCCTGGTCTGTGTTTTTGAAATCCCTTGGTCTTGCTTGGGGGGGGTGGGGGGGGGAAAGAAAAAAAGAAAAAAGATAAAAGAAAAAAGAAAAAAAGAAAGACAGTGGTCCTGCTTGAGCTAGCAATGCAGTTATAAAGCATTTCAAAATTAAGTTAAAACATGGAATTGTGGAATTGCATATCCACACTTAGACTAAGTGATTCTCATGACCTAGGAAATGGTCCATAAACTGGAAATAAGAAAAGGACACCTAATGGGTCTTGGAGAGTAGGCTGAACAACTCAGTCCTTCATGGTGCTGAACAAACACTGATGTTGTCCCCATTTCTGCCTTGTGTCTTATGCGCAGATGGAAGAGGTGAGACTTAGGCTCTTGTTACGGCCCAGGAAGTGTTGGCTTCAACCTTTAAATCCAAGAGATTACCCTAACCATTGGCAAATATGGCTCTCAGAAATACATCTGTCATAAAGAAATTTGTTTCTAGAAAATGCTCAAATATTATTTACTTAAAAATATGGCATTTTATATTGTATTATCTTTTCCCTCAAAATTAGACATGAACTTCTACGTCAATTATTAGGGGCGAACCTATGCATTAGTTTAAGCTGTCTTTTTCCCCCATGTTTGCATTACTGATGGCTTGTCATTATACTACTTTGCAAATCTTCTGCCTTGTATTGGCTGATTGTTTGTACAGAAATGGTGGTTACACTGGTCTAGTACAAAAATTCTGCTATATCAGGAGAGCAAAGTTTCATATTTTCAGCAGAAACAGGGAAGACTATCCTTCCTGAGCAAAATTTTGTACACAGAGCTTTCATATGTTAGCCCATGTTCAGCTTTCAGGTTTTAGTCTCATGGCTGAAAGACAACTAATGTTCAATGCTACAATAAATGATGTTGGGCTGTAGCTAAGGGCTGGTCTTGTGGCTTGCAAATGCTATGTACCTGTTAGCTATTTCAGAGAAAAAAATAATAACCTTTTTCCATATGAAGGTAATGCTCTTTGAGAGTAAAATCCCTTAATTCTAAATTTATTGTTACATAGATTTACTAGGTTTTGAGCACAGATTTGTTTTCTCTTAATTGGAGCTGGTCATTTTTGTTTTGAATTACAGACTGCTTAATACACACATGCTTTACTGAAAAGGCGGTGTCAAGCTTAGCAACAGTGATGTTGTTATTAAGTGATTGTGCTGAAAGAAAAAGAGATCTTTTCTACACCAAATAATTAAGCATAACATTTTTTAAATGTTAAGATTCAATGAGGTTCGTGCTAAGTGACTGTGGCATGCAACTGTCTATGTACGATTCCTGTAACCCACAAAGCATGAGTGGTCCATTCAATGAGCCCCAGCTCTGTTTGTGTGAAAGCAATTTTGCTGTGCAGCAGCAAAAGCTCCCAGAGGAACTTTTGCCACCTGAGCCATAGGTCTGCACGGGGAGGCAGCAGACCAAGGTGAGGATCTTCTCCATCTCACCCGCTCCACCACCCTACCCCTTGCTCCTGCTCACAGTCTGTCAGTCCCTGCAAGCGGAGCAAGGGAAGGAAAACACCTTGCAAACCCATCCCTGGTGTGTACACTCTCAAATGGTTGTCAGTGAGGTAGCATGAAGAGATGGCTGCTCTTTGGACCTTTGGTGGTGAAGTAGCATCCTTGGGCACAAAACTGAAAATTGCCACTGATTTTCATGTGGTCTGGGTTGCAACTCCTTGTGCTGCAACTCTTTGCAGATGACCCCAAGAACAGCGCTTATGCATACTCTGCCGAGCAAACCCTTAAATGTAAAGAAAAAGGAGCACAAACAAGTCCATGTAGTCTGTTTATATAGCCCTAGAGATTCAGATAAAGAAAAACAAACATAACCTTTTCAGCTGTTCCTCACAAGGGAAAAAGAAAATGAAACATTTGATTATAATTGTTTTAATGAGCTTTGATTCAAAATGAAGTCATAATGGTCTGGTTAAAAAATATTCTGTTAATGAGCTTATATTTCTATCAAAGTGTGCAAGATGCAAAATTCTCTGAGGATAAAATTAAACAGCAAGCAATATTTATTTGCTGATGAATAAAATCCTGCTTATTCCTTGAAAAAAAATAGTATTAGTAATAGTGTTAGTAGTAGTAGCAGCAATAGTAATGGCGGTAAGACTGGCAGGAGCACAGTAATAATAATCTAACCAGATGGTCTATCTTAGGTTTTACCTTGAAATTAGAGAAATAGTATTGAGAATACCTGCTTCTGCAGGTCTAAAACCTGATCTTAGACATGCAAAACTGAGATCTGGCTGTAGGCCACCTCTAAATATTGTAAATGCCTCCCCCCAATTTTTTTCTTATTGTAAACTACTATTTTTTAGAAAGATGCGTAGGATACCTAGGATATCAACAACTGCAAAAAAGAAAAAAAAAAAGAAAAGAGAGGGATGCAATGTGCTAATTAGGGCAAGCAATGTGTACTCCCAGCGAATAGCACTAGCTCTGATTATTGTACTATTAGAAGAGAGTGTTTGTGTATACCTTATATTTTACAGTATTACATGGATTGCAATGTAGTTTTCCATGCAACATACTCCAGCCCATAACTCAACTGGCCTCCAGCCTTAGAGCTGTGTAGACAATCTGGAATTTGCCCATTTAAAGGATATCTACTCTTGAAAAAGATCCTATATATAATGATGTTTTCCCTTTCATGTGCTGCAGAGGGTAATAGGATAATATGTGGAATACAGGAATATATTTCATTCTGACTCAGAATATTTTTATTCTGGTTCAAATCTAATTCCTTTCAAATCTGAATGCAGATCTCTCCTTTAGATTTCCATGTCAAGATATTTCTGAGCATTGCCTTGTGCAGCATATTACCTCTTCAGTACAACCACTCATTCTCATGTCAGTTGATTTGCCTAATCAGGCTCTGGTTAAACAATGCGATTTGTCTCATGTAAAAGGAGACAGCTACAATCTGTTGTGTTTGTAGTTTCCGTTTCAAAAGGAAAACAAAAAACTAACATTAGCAGGATGGATTTCAAGACCAACTCTTAATTACATTAAAAAATAAAATTTAATTAGTGGGGTGCACGAAGAAAGAAAAATAATATGCACAGCTCTATGAACACCATAATGTTAGAGGTATTAACTGTAGACACACAAGGATGGTTGGATTATATAGATAGAAGAAAACCTAGAAAACCTTATGTAACAGGGAAAAAAAGTATGAAAGTATAGAATTGACTTAGCTTTGTTAGGTCCTGAATCCACATGTTTAAGAAGAGTTTGCCATATTACAACCCTGGGTGTGCTGGTTCTTTTTAATTTATTTCCATAGACATACTTCTTTAACATTAAACATACATACATATACAGTGAGTGTTACCTAAAGCAAGAAAAGAGATGCTGGACCTTAGGGCCGAGATATGACTAACTTTGTTCCAGGCTTCTTAGCTCATGAGAAAACACATTTGCAGGAGAGCTTTCTGACAACCTGCTGTGCTTGACTCATCCTTAATTATTGTCTTTTGCAGTGTCCGTTCCTGTTTGCTCCTTGGCACGGACAAACTTTGGGGGTTTTTTGTTGTTTTTGTTTTCCTTTTTGTGCGTGCATCCATATCGCCTTCTCCTTCCCCCCGCCCCCACCTGAACACATTGTCAAGGACTATTTCTGGCTCCAGCTTAAGACATCCTTTAAAATAAAGAACAAACTGCTCCTGGACTGATAATTCTACTTAGGAATGGATAGATTCTCACAAGCTTAGATCCTGAAAGGTACACGAAATGGTCTGCTCTAAACCACACGTTGCCATGGTTACCTCCTTCTGGCTCAGATGGGGATGGGGGCCAATTATCAAGTTTTGTTTGCTTGATTTTAAGTAGTTTGTTACCTGGATACTCAACAAATAAGAAAACTGGAAAAAAGACTTGTTTTCTTCTTCCTTAACTGAAGGAAAGAGAAAACAGTCATACCTGAATGTTAAAAAATCCAACAACATTCAGATTCTTAGTTACACAGTGAAAACACTTCTGAACTGTTTTCTTTAGAAAGGGTTGGAAAGAGGCCTGCGAATAGATTTTGCATTAGCATCATAACGTGGCCTGTGGAAAAAGCAATTGATCACATAATGTCACTGTAAATCATGGGCAGGTGGAGAGAGGGGGTTAAATGGTGCTGGTTTTTTATCATTATTTAGACAAGAAGGGTGTTTTTCTGCAAGGATCACTTGGATATCTAATTAATGAAAGAAAAGATCCTTTCTGATGGGTTGTAGCACACAGATGCTTACCTGGTGTCATTCATATCCCTGCTTCTTAAAGACCTCCCAAGCATGTTGTGCATGGTACCCTTTCCCGGGCTTAATGAGAAGCTTTGGTAACAAGCTGAAGATGGAAGAGTGAAGTTGGGTGGAGGAAGAGAGGAAGAAGAGGACAAAATTAAAATACTATCTGTCAGTGGCCCTAATAGTGTATATGGGCAATGACAGAACAGTATTTTAATTTTTATCTGGTCTGCTTTCTACTCATTTATTCCATCTCCTGCTTGTTATCGAAGTTTCAGATTAAACTTAAAGATATGAATGTATTGCCATAATAAATTTATAAGAGGATATTTAAAGAGCAAAGATTTGAATGACACAAATGAACCTCAGTGTAGCAGAGCTGAAGAAAGGATTTTCAGAGAGATGCCACAGCAGTCAGAAATGACTGCTAGAATCTCCTTAATTAAAAAAAAAAAAAAGACTGGAATGCAATAGGCACAGAAGGTGTTTCATATAAATTTAGGCTTAACTTTAAATTATTGATGCTATTTTAAATAATCTTTAAAAAGGTTAAGAAAAACTAGTTTAAAGAAGATTATTGAAATGTAAGCTAGCTATTTGGAACATGGGAAAACTAAGATGTTAAAAAAGGGACATATATTTCTAATATGCACTTAAAATTTGAGTTGTTTTTGCTTCATCTCTATTGCATCAGTTATTTCTCCAAATGGCATGAAAACTGATGTTTAGACTGCGTGGCCTTCAGATTTGCTATTGTTTTTTCCTAGCAAATAAGATACATCTGTCTTAACAAAACGGGGATCTGCCACTTTAAGGCAAAATCTTTTGGTTCTTGCTTTCTCAAATGAAATATGGTCCTGTTTATGAATAACTAGTTTGCAATTTGTTTAAATTACAAAGGAGAATCAAAGAACATGGCTTTTCTTTGCAAATTAAACAAAATTGATAACCACCAAGAAGGCTACTAGCACAAAGCAGAACTCTGCAAGCACCAGAAGAGTGAGTGAGTGAAAAAATGATAAAAAACATAAGTGAGTAGTAGGATTCTGCAACTGTTACTTTTGCTCTGTAATCCTGATTGGCAATTTATTAAAAAAAAGAAAAAGTAAAAAATGATTACCAGTCCTAGCCCTGCAATCTTCCTTTTAGGTAGGTAGAAGATGTTGGAGACAGAAAATCTATTAAAATGTTAATACAAATAATTGCAGTTTGTGACAGTTAGTATTTGGAAGCAGGTTATTGCACAAGGGCCCTGTTAAGAAGTGTTGGGAAGGTGAGCAGAAAGGGAAGCTGCAAGTGAAGGAGTGGGGAAAGGATATTTAAAATGGGATCGCCTAGGGACCTGGAGCTGGGTAAACCAAAGTGGGTCCTGAAGGGAAGATTTAGGTACTTGGGGAAGGGGAACAGCCTCGCCAAACTTAAGGGTCCATCGGGGATATGGTTACTTTAGGGAGATCTGGTAGGTGTAGCTCTGGGAGGTGTAGCTCTCTGATACATAAATTATCCAAAAGGATTAAATCTTTCCCACTTTTCATTTCGGCTGCTTTTCCAGGCTGAGGACCTTTGCCCATCCACCCATCCCTGAGCTGTCAGGAACATTTGCGCCGAGCTCCGGCTTCGGCATGCAGCAGCCCGGGCTTTGTGGACCAGAGAGGTTCCTCCTCACCTTTGCAGGTCCAGGCAGCACCCCATCCTGGAAACCCTGTTGATGAAAGAGATGCTACCTCCCCCCTTTCAGTGGCAACACTCGCTGAAGTACTGAGAAACATCTGCTGAAGTACTGAGAAAGCAACGGGGAGAGGACAGGAACAGCCCCCAGAGAAGAGTGAAGTGAGAGCAGACACACAGGAAGGATGAAAAAGCTCCTGAGCAGCACATGGTGTCCGGACGGGTTGGGGCACGACAGGCGACGAATGGCTCCGTCTGCCTGAGCTGACTGTGGGAGCCTCTTGGTTTCGTAACAGCTCTGGAAAGACAGGGAAGCTGCATTTTTTGGAGTCTGGGGAAGGCGTTAGAGAACAAAAGAGGGAGGGAAGGGTAAAAGGGATTGCATTTCGGTTGGAAGCTTAAATCTTCCGTAGGACAACAGAATACAATACCAGAATATATCTATCGATGCTCACATTGCCTGGAGACATGCTAAGGTCTGTGTACATATGCACATACACAAGTAGCTAGAGTGGGCAAATGAGACTGGGAACCATAAGCCCATTTATTTAATAAATTGGTTCTTGTTGCTATTTTGGTGTGGACTTTCTCCCCGTAAAACATTTCATTGGTTCTTTCAGCTTTACCTGCATGTGATCTACCTTTTGAAGAGAAGATATAAGAAACATATACATTCAAACACTACAGATGCAGGAATGAGAAACAGAAACAGAAGTCTTTCTTTCAGTTACGTGGCCTTTTTTTCATCCTGAATATTCAATTAGGATGGGATTCTTTAGCCAGGGATTCTTATCACAGGATAAAGTAAGATTTTATGTATGAATATTGCCCTGAAGCTATGATGATACTGGTGGTTTTCATGCCATATCACTACACATAAACACAGAGGTTGTATTAAGATTTATATAGTTAATATTATGTCTTCTTGCAAGGGATAAATATCTATTCTTTCTATGCTCTCACTGAAATCTGCCGAAAAACTCATTTTTGGGGCTAGAATTTTGCTTAGCAAGCTCAGAGTCAGTTGTAAGACTCGAGTTATACTGGAGACAATGAAATTACAGAGAAAAGAACAAGGAGAGGGGAAAACATATAATAAAGAAGTGAACCAGAGGTATGGCTAGACACTTCATACCCAGATGACCCCCCCACCTGCTAGTCTAGCTTATAAGAAATGGAAATACACAGCTCACTCTTCTATTTAATAACAAACAAACAGACAAAAACACCAAAAAAACAAACCACGCTGATGGGTCAGGTATTTGGCTTTGCAAGAAGAGGCACTTGTGGACCCGAGTTATTTTTGCAAATAAGGAAGAGCGAGTGTTTGCAGAGTGTCAAGCCTCAGGAAGTTTGTCCATCCTCCTGCCTAACCCCGTTGGGTGGTGATGAACAGCCGCTGCAGGGCGAAAGGGAACTGGGGAGCCACCGAAATCCTACCCCGGGGCTCGTGGCTTGGGGCTGGCCCAGACAGGGACAAGAAGAAACCAAGCTGGAAAAAAATGCTTCAGCAGCGGAGGCTGCAGCCAGGAACCGGCAGCTGTCTCCAGGCTTTTCAAGGTTGTAGAGCAATCGCAGTGCATTCCTGGGGATTGCAGCGCTGGGCTGCAGGCAGGAGCCTCGTGCCTAAATATTCTCTGTGGCTTGGCTGTTTCTTGGCTTATAGAATTTGGTCAGATGCTTGGCTTGCTCTGGATTAGCTTTACCTTTAAAGTTGGCTTGGACAACGCCAGTGGAGAAAACCAGATGTAACTTGTAACAGCATAAAAAGTCCAGGAACTCTGCAAATATGTAATTTACTTGAAAAAACAAACAAAACCTGTTTTCCATGAAAATAATTTTAGAAAATACTATTTACCTTAAAAAAAAAGAAGGTATTAATTTTCAAGGTTGTAATTAGCATGTGATGGGCCAAATTGACCCTTGGGGTAATATCATTTAAACTGGTTGTGTTTGTATCATGGTTTAACCCGGAGTGTATGATAGCTGGATATGTATGGTAATCATACTGCTCCTGAGAAAAAGGATGTGGCAACCATATACACATATAATACTTTTTCATTTCTATCTTTGTCTCCTGTATATTACACTTACACATATTTCAAGTAGTTAGTTGACTGAGTATGTTAACAAAAATGCAGTTGGATTTTGTTCCACTAATCATATTCAGGTTTAAGCTCTAAAAATTAAAATGGAAGCCTAGGCAACCCAACTTTCCCATTTTGGATATAAGGGCTGGTTGATTGCTCAGGAGCACTGCTGGATCTAGCTCCTCGCTTATTCAAACACACAGTACACATAGTATATGCCTTTTTAAACAAATTGGGCCATATCGATGCTCTTACCCATTCACCTGGGCCTAAGCAACACACCGGCATCCCGTACAGCTCTGGTCCGTGACAGACACTTCAAGGCTTGTTGTGAGTGTCTCACCTGTTTCAGATCGCAGTTAATCACTGCAGTTAATCTATAGTGATGTTTTTTGCTGCATTGCTCTTTGGCAAGCCCAATTCTTGCTTCTGATGTAACATTTCTCAGATAAACAAGGTATAACTTGATGGGTATGGCATTTCAAAGCCAACAGTTAAAGGCTCACAAAGTGGAGCAAGGCAGTAGAAAACTGAGCCAGAAGGATAATGGTTAATGCCCTCTGTTCACAGACAACCCATTACTTCTGTAATGCAGCACGCCTGACTGACCAAAATTACAGTTGTTGTTTTACTTCGTTTGCTATCTAAACGCAAAGCTAAAGAGAGCAAAGCAGTTGCTTGACTGCAAAATTAACACTGAAAAAGCTTCTGTAATACAAATACATATCATTATCTGTATTAACATAATTACTGGCCCACAATACCACTACTCTTGACACTGAATTAGTATACCTTCTTGCATGACCTAGAAACTGGGTAGAAGTGCTTATAAAAAGCTCTTTTAACAGATGTTTGTGACTTTGTGGTAGACATTCATATATTGGTGACCAACATGAAGGAGACATTTTTATACGTTGCTGGAGAGTGACTGTAAAAGACAAGGCTTTTGAACGCCTGTAAGTAGGGCGAGGCAAATAAATTCGTATTTAGGAAGCAAAATTAAATATTTTCAGAATTACTGTTCAGGTCCCCTGAAATCTACTTCCTCATAATTTCAAGTCATTCTGCTTTCACTATGTAAAAGCGTCCAATGTGTCACATGGTAGGACTATTCCTGAGCTGTAAGTCCTAATCAATGGTGTATTATTAGTGCAAACTCTTATTTTTAGAGAGAACTGTCTATATTCCACTATAGTTGAGTTCCTTAGGCAGCTCGATGGGAAAAATAGAATCAACTCCAAAGAGATGTGGATTTGGGGTGATATCAACATGAGAAAAAAGTGGAAAGGTCAAAACAACAGCAACAACAACATAAAAAGGCTGGACTTCTGTTTTGGGGAGATGTCTCCACCAGAAGCAGAAAAACAGAACAAATGCACCCAAGAAGTGGGGCTGGTGCGTCTGAGATCTTCTTAAGATCTGGGATATCTATAACATTTTCAGAATGTGACTACTCAGTCTCAATTTGCTGTCCTGGTACCACATTGAGCAGCCACACGACTCTTCGTGGTTTGCTGTCACCATGACGTCAATGACCGTGGCAGCTGGGACTGTTGTAACTTTCTGAGGAAATGAGGGAAAGAGGATAAGTCACTGCCCTTGCCTCAAAGACAAGTTTTGCTGTTTTAGACTTTTCTAATGCCCCTTTATATTTTCAAATGACCCTCAACCCGGTATTAAAAATGTGTTACACTGCATAGTTAATTCAGCTCTTGTAAAATGCACAAAATATTGCACAGACATTGGTGCATAGCCTGTCGTTGTCGAAACTGTGCACAAACAGGCTCAGCAGTGAGCATTCTTTCAGCATAGCTTTTGAGATACCGATCATTTGGGTATCTTTTTGAAAGCTCTGTTTCTGACCCCTGTCTGGGTATGTCTCCCTCATTCGTGCTGTGATTACAAGGCATGCATGATGTGGAGGTTAGCCAGCTGGAGGGGCACATGAACTGGGGTGCTACTCCCATATGCAGCCTCTTATCTCTCAGAGTGAATTACGCTGCTAAATGCATCCCTATTTGCTATTGCTGTGAACAGCAATAATTTTTCTCTATAGCCTTTCTGCACCGTCCATAGAGCTTGGAGGTGGGAAATGTGTTTACCTTTCCCTGTCAGTCTGTGCCACAGACCAGATCCTCTGCCTGCCCTGGACTCCGGTCAAGGAGTACAGCGTTTCATGCTTTAGAAGGAGGTAATTGCTCTGTTTGTACCTGCTTGTACAACCACATTCAGTTCTGGAGATGGAATGTGTGTTAAGAGTTTAGTCCCATTAAAAAATGGATATCAGCCAAACTGCTGCATTAACAGGCACTGCCGCATTTGCTACATTTTCCTTTCTTCAATAGCAAGGCAAACACGAGTGTTAGGTGTCACAAGGCTTTGTTTATGGAAGGTGCACATCGCATAATCCACAGAGTTAGGGTTTGCGGTGGTGGTGCAAGACCCTTTCAGCACATGATGAGAGAAAGCTGATTTATATAGACTACGTTATGGGGCAGCATTTTCAAAATTTGTTGGGGGATATAGCTACCAAAGCCCATCATTCAGAAGCATTTATTTTTCCTTCATATAGATGGAAGGTCCTACGTGATTTAGGTACTTTTGAGAACCCTGCTATGTCCCTTTGCATTTTTACCGGTTCTGGAGGAAAGACAGTGCTATCAAACATCCTGTAGCTTCATCTGAGTTTCTGAAATATAACAACACTTGCTTATTGTCACAGCATGAACTTCAGCCCAGCTGGGTAGTGCTTCTTCAAGCCACACAAATGTCTGAATGTCAGAAGCACCTTCAAGTATTAAACCCTGTGCCTTTAAGGCGGGTGCATTTGGCATTAAACAGACTTTCCAGCTAATGAATTTCTCAAGTTACAAGAATAATGGCCTTTTTAATCTTAGCAAGAGTAATTAAACAGACGTTTGTTATTAATGATGTTGTTAATGGCAGTAGATATTGAATTTTCACTGTAGATATCACACAGTTGTATAGTGATTTTTTTGAGGTTTTTATTAACTTGATTGGGCAGTGAAGCTAAAAATGTATCATATATATTTTTTCCTGCCTCTGGAGGTATTGATTTTCTCCTTGTTGTGAAGCAACTTCTTTGCCTTCATTTTGTTCTTACTGGAGATCTTCACCTTCATCTTCCTTTGTTGGCCAATCTGACAGCAAAAGGACCAGATCCAGTCTGCTGCCACTCCTGAACTGCCTGGAATGATTTTTGCAGAAAGGGATGTGGGTAGCAGTGACTGCTTCTGCAGTCCTTTTTCAACACTTGCTGGGGGTTCCCATCTGTGTTTCACCCCAGGGAAATATGAGTTTGTTACACGTCCAGCTAAAAAACCCTAGCTTTCTACCTCAGATTAAAGAAACTCAGGCTTTTTAATTCCTTTTTACTCTTGAATCCAGAGTCAGCCAAGACAGCAGGCAGAATACCTTCTCTCTTTTTCTTTTCTAGCGTATTATGCTCTCTTCCTTGTCTTCTTGGTGCCATGCAAGGTACGGAGAGGGACAGTACGCTTAAGTCTGAAGCTCAGATCTCATGTGTTAGACCATTAATGAAACCTCTGCTTTCAACCACTGCTCTGAATTGGGGACAATGCAAGTTTGTGCTCTCCTCTGAGTGCATACAAAGCCCCTCAGGGCACCGTGCATTCTCCATCAAACAGTTGCTTAACCTTGCTCAATACTGTGGAGTAGTTCATAGCTGTGGAGACATCCCTGTGGAGGAGACGCCCTCATTTTACTTCTTTTCTTACACATGCATTTTCAGTTTTGTGGGTTCAAATAACCCTGCCTTAGACTTCCTACTCCTTGCTTTACGTAGCTTTCTCTTGGTTGATAGCAATCACTTACCAATAGTTACTGAAATCGCAACATCTCATGTTCTTTCTTACCATCCTTTACTAGTCCTAGGAGCAATGCCGAATAAAATGTGGGTTTATTACCATGTGGGATTCTCAGCCTTTCCTGATGGGAAGACAGATTAATCAGAATAATTTTTCCATGAAATGAAGGATTTTCCTGACCAGGCTTAGAAACAGCTTTTGCAGTGACATGGGACCCTGCTTGACTCCTTGTGCTTTCACATCTTAATTTCTCCTGAGAAAAATGTTCAACAAAAAGCTTTAAAAAATCCCCCGAACTCTAGAGACCAGGATTTGTCTGCTTTTGGATTGTGTCTGTCAGTGGATGCTTTCCAAGCTCTCATGTTTCTGTGAATTCCAGTTTACACCTTTTAAAAGCGCTCCTTCTGGCTTGGCTTGCTCTCCTCCAGGGCTTGGTCTCAGCTCTGAGCCCATTTCAATCATGTGCTTAACCTGCCTTTGCTGCCTCTTCCAAGTATTGCTTTACACTAAAAAGAAGGGGAAAAAACCCCAAACAAAACAAAAAGCTCTGGCATCAGTTGCTAATTTCCCTTCCTCTGTCAAGATTACGCTAGTAGCTCTGAGTAATTTGTTCTGATTTTCTCAAGGGAGTAGGACTGAAATAATCCAATGTTTATTTTTATACAAATTCTCACAGTGCTACAATGTTTTGGAGACTTCCTGGGATGTTTCTAGTTTTTTCACAGGCTAAAAGGCCATTCTCAGAGGTAGCTCCTTCATGTAAACCTAAAAATGGCACTTTCCCACAATACAGCTTATCAGGAAGTTTAAAGTTCAATAGTCTCTCTCTCACTCTCTCTCCCTGTCTCACACACATGAAAGTAAGAAATAAAAAATGAAGGGGCTGTTCTGGTTCTGCTGAGAGTTGCCTTTCAATCGTTTCATTTTGGTGTGCTGACTGCTTGTAATAGTGTGATGGGACCTGTGATGGTCTAAGAACAGAAGCGAGTCCAAATCTGTAGGGAAAGAGAGCATCTTTTATTAAATAAATTTTGATTTATCCATGCAGTGACTGGTGAGGGGAAACAAGATGCTCTCAGCATTCCTCATGCTTTGGGTTTATGGACATACCCCCATATGGCATAGGCACAAAATTAATTTCCGTACCAAGACATCAAAGCTGGAATGGCTTGATTCTGCTATCTCTAAAATGTCTGGAATGGTTTAATTAAGAGCGATTGGATGAAACACTGCCTAACTTCGGTACTCTGAGGATGGGATCTCCAGGACTGTTTGGTTTGGCTTTAATTCTGATTACTTTCTTTTAATCCCATCATGATTGCCAATAAAACTGTTGAATTCAAGGACAACCATGTTAACGCTAAGCATGTTTGAAAACTGTGGGCAAAGACCTGGTCCTCCTGTCCTTTCTCATGTCAAAGAATATGTTTGCTTGTGTGAATAAAGATTAGTTGCATAAGTGCTGGTTTCAGGATCACAGAAAGAGAAGCCTGGTTCCTTTCCTGGTGCTTTGTCCAAGGTTTCATTATACTGCAGATGCATTGGAAAGAGATGGCTCCTCGCTTTCTCAAAGTTTCAGCCCCAGTTGGTTGCTTGATTACTTATTTCCACCCCAGGGACCCTTGTTGTTAGGATTGTTGTTAAACAAAATTGCTTTGCTGGCATTGTGTTCTGACAAACAATTTACACCTCTGTAAACTGATTAGTGCAGTGGTTTTATCTTGACAGCTAATCCTTGTCTCACATTTTAAAGAACAGCTGAGGAGGATTTTCCTGTGCCCAAAGAAATAGGTTTGCCCGGTGAGGTTAGGGAAGCTGGAACATGAATTACTTAAAATGGAAAAGGTCTTGGGTTTGCAATAATTTCAGGCATCTAACGGCCTGCAGACCACCTAAGTCTAGAAACAATTATCTTATTACAAATATTTCTTGTAAAACAGAACTGGCAGAATGAAAGCAGAAACCCAGTATTTTTTCTCCAGTAGACTACAGCACATCATTTGGAAAAGGGGAGAGAGACCACAGGGGTACTCTATGGGTGGTGTGCTTTGGACATCATTGAAAGGGGACGTGACAACGATGAGGAATTTCAGACCTCTGGCAGCCACTGTCCAGCACCAAAATGAGCAGGTGCTGGCAGACTGCTGGTATTGCAATAGCCAAAACTGGGAAGTTCTAACCTTGGCAGAGGTGAAGCGTCCCATGAGAAACTGGGTTTTCCAACTTGTGTAGTAATCCACATCAGGAAGAGAAAAGTGAGTAAAACCTGCACAGCTCAAAGCAGAAGCCTGTAAACCCTACGTTTGTCCCAGATGGAGACAGAAAAGGGAAAATTGCAGGGTAACTGGCTACAATAGGAATAAGGGAAAAAAAATCACAAAGAGCCTTGGGACAAAGAAGGGACAATAAAAACAAGAGGAAGGTAAAAAAGCAATGCTAAATTGACATTTCATAAAGGAAGCAACTATGCCTAGATGGCCTTTGGAAAGTAGACGAAAGCTGCCATTTTGGTATCTCTAAATAGCCAAGAAAATGGAGTAATAGTTTCAGATACTATGGATAAAACTAAATTCAGAACACAAACTCTCATCCTCATCACAAATTCTATTTTTGTAGTATTCTGAGTACAAAGCACTAAACTGGACAACCAAAGAGAAACAAGCAATAAACTTTATTTCATCCAGCTACAGTAGGTAACGTGCCTGATTTCTTCTAATTTCAGAGATTTTTTAATGTTTAGGAATAGGATTTATCTTGCTGAATTGTAGCTGTCTTGAAGTTGTATGTGTGTCTAGCCTCAGTTAACCGTCCAGGTCTCTCTACAGCTGAGAAAAGACAAAGGCATCTCCACAGGTCGATTCTTCCGCAGAACCACTTTGGCTGAGACAAAACCCACCAGAACTATTGTACTGCTTTTTGATCAGTCGAAATGGCTTTGCAGTGGTAACTACAAAACCAAGAAATATACTCTGCTAGGTTTCAGTCACTCAGTAGAAAATTTCAAAGTAAAAAAAAAACTCAAGTCAAAACCAGACTTTCAAAATGTCTTCCTGAGTAAGTCCACAGCTCTGTTTAACAAAAATTGAAATGCTATTTTGTTCAGTAGTTTCAAAACATTTCTTCCGGAACTTCCCAAGTCTTGGCAAACTCCAGAGGTGGCACCTTGAGCATTTGTGTTTCCAGGTCTGGCCAGTCCACGGCTGAGAGCTTGGGACTTGGGGGAGCTTGGTCTCTTTAGCAATATATCAGGTGAACAGGCAGCAAGTCACATGGGATAATTTTAGAAACGTGCCTGAGCAAGAGATTTTCAAAACTGGCACAGCTGCCAGTTTCCTTGGCTTCAACCAGAACTTCATTAAAATCATTCTGTTCCCATGGATCAGCTACATTTTGACAAATCAGCATTTTCCACTGGGAAAAAGAAAACCAAAAACACTCAGTTGGAACAGTTGCAGTCATTTCTAGTAACAATCAAATGTGAGATGATAAATTGGAGAACAGCTCTAGCAGTGGACGTGCATCACAGTGCTATGCTGAACACCACGACCCACCACATCAGGTGGAGTTCACTCAGCTCTTGTGTTGATGCTTATGTGTTGTCTCTGCCAAAATATTTGCATGAAATGGTAAGGAAAAAATCCTTTGCTTCTTGAGGCATTAATTTCCATGTTTGCTATGTAGATTTCATAAAAAGACATAAACTTGTTGGTTACAGGGAGAGACCATCTTCTTCTTCATCCCTTTCTTAGTACTTTTTTGTGCGTTGAAATGTCAAGCCACATGGTTTTTGTTGTTCTTGATGGGACGTGCAAAATGCTCACCTAGAGTTGCTCTGTAGACTCAGTGTCCTTGTGCTTTCCTTGATGAAAACAGAACCTCTCATCAAGTCAGAAAGGTAACATGCATTTCTAAAAAATGTTTTGGAAAATAGGAGTCAGATGCTTTGTGCGTTCTCAGTCTCTGGCGATGAGGAGGTAAAATAAAGCAGACACCACTCCTTAGAAAGTTGAATGAGGAGCCATTTCCAGCTGTTCTCTCAGGCGAGGCTCTTGATCAGTAATCTTGTTAGAGATAATTATGAATACATTCAAAGGTAATTATAGCAGAAGCCTATTTTACATGTAAGCAGTTGCCTTTATGGTAGTGTAAGAGACTTGGGATAGGTCACCAAAGAAATAAAAGTCTGAACTTGATTTCAAGCTGCTGTTATTGCAGAAGGGGAAAAAGCCATCAGAGAGAGACCGCTGGCATCTCCAAGCATGCTCACCTCTTGCAAATTTTTATTTCCCATAGCCAAGAAAGTAGCCCTTCTTTGGGAATGAAACCAAAGGATTTGGCTGAATTTGCGACTAAAATGTCATCCATAGCTCTCTGCTGTCAGCTCTGTCAGAGAAGGTATTCACTGTCTTAACCTTTGTTTCTTTCTTACCATGTTTGGGAAAAAGAAAAAGGAAATTGTCCTTGGAAAGTCTGGATACAAAATGGTGTATCAAAAACACTGTTTTAGAAAAGATGCTTGAGTTGATATTTGCCTCCTTTTCTCTCAAGGTTATTACTCTAAGTGTCTACATAGAAGTGGCTTGCTTTTTTTTTCCCCCCATGAGTTAAAAGACAGTCAAGTTTACAATTATTTGTATTATGGTAGCACACTTGATGGTCCCCCATAAAATTAGAGGGCTATTGTATCAGAGAAGGAGATAGTCCCAACAGTGAAGCTGCTGCAATTGAAAAGGATAGACAAAAGTGTGGGAGAAGGAGATAATGTATTATTGCATATCACATTATTACAGATAGGGAGCTGAGACATAAAAAGATGAAATAACTTGACCAAAGCCACACAGGAAGTCTGTGATAGACACAAGAATTAAACACAGATCTCCCACCCCTCAATCTGGTTCTCCAGTTGTGAAGCTATTGTTCCTCTCTCCCTTGTCTCCTAATTGGATCCATAGGCACCTTCTATCGCTGACTTCTGTTAAGTATTGTGCCTGTAGGTAAAGCCCCCACACTTTTTTTTAATGCTGATACTAAACTTTAATAACTAGGACATCCTTCCACTTTTTTTCCCTGATGCCTGACAATAATGGCTCAGTAATTACTGAACTAATGTTATCAATTCCAACAGATATCACATTTATTAAACAGAAAATGCTATGTTGCTGTTCATCAGTTAGGAGTGTGTATAATTGAAACATGAAAATGAAGTCTGTACGAATATGTGTGATTCATCATGAATTCTGCAAGCCCTACACTAACTTCTTTTCTTAATTAAGTTGTCAAATGGAAAACTTATAATTAATGCAACAGCATATTTTGTAGGAGTTCTTTGCTACCCCCGTATAAAGCTTGATTCAGCAGAACAATTACAAGGATTACATGTGTGGATTGGGCACCCTTGTCTTATTAAGCAAAAATTTTGCTGTCCTGCATGACTATTTTTAGTGCATTCCACCGGGATCTTCCACGAAAAATGAACATGGGATTGAGAATCACTCATTATTTTTCTCCGTCTCTTTCTATACACAAATAGTGATTCACTTGCTGTGAGAAACTCATGTTACTGGCCTACTAGATTATTTAGTCCAGTAAATTAAAACTATGGTGATAGACATAGAAGCAGCACAGTTTCCTAACTGCCCTGTGCAGGATGAGTAGTTTGGTTCCTAGCCTGGATCTGGACTGATGCTCACAGCCAAGCCAACCCATGACCTTAGGACATCCGCACTCAGGACAACTCAGGGGTTTGGGCATTGATTTTAAAACACCTAGACCTCCTTGAACCATAGGTTTGGGTGATGCTGGGTTTGGTTCCATTCTTCATTCTTGCATGACAGTTAAAATGAGCACTGTGCTTTTCACTTGCTGTGCATCTTTCTCAGGTGGGATTGGAGACGCCAAAGTGAAGACCCACCTGCTCTGCATGTACGGTAAAGATAACACAGTCATTTCTCTAGTGGGTTTCCACACTGCATTTCACTGGTGCTTGTATGTAGGCAGCTTATGAAGCACCTTGCTGTGCTTATCCCCCTGCTAGTCATAAAAGATAGCATTTTAAAAGTAATCTGTTTGGCCTCTTATGCAAGAACCTGAGTGTTTTACAGAATATTTACATTTTCCACTGTAAAGTAATAACCTCCAGCATGCCATTTTCCAGGCAGGGAAAGCACCGCAGAATTTGGGAGGGCAGCTCAACCTCCTAAGCCCAGCCAGGCAGCCCTGCATGTGGGTGTGAAGAGCCTCCAGCCAGGGATGCTGTGGTCAGCATCCCTTCACCTCTGCCTGGTCCACCACCAACTGCATCTTGTGCACTGTTGGTCATTAGTCCTCTGGTTGTGGTTATTTTGCTTGTAATTTCTTATAATAGCCCCAGATTAGACAGAGAAATGCCAGTTTCCATCGGCTGGGGTGGGGCAGCAGGCATAACACGGGAAGAGACTTTTCTCCTCTTGCAACATCAAAGCCACAAATTTCCATATGCCTTTTTTTTTTTTTATACTTTACATCTGATTACAACTGTTTTCACTTTAGTGCCAAAAGAGAATACCTAAAACAGTGTAGAAGAGGAAGACACAGGGGTTTGTGGGCACTTGCAGCTGCCAAATAGAGCAGCTGTAATGCTGCGGGTGCTTGGGAAACCAATTAGAAACACATGGAGTGACAAAAAAATGTATGTAACATAAGATTAGCACAGTGAATGCAGCCACACTGTGTGAAACTTAGGCAAGCTAGGGCTGGCTGGCACCAAGGATCAGTGAAAGTAGAATGCAGTTACGATGCCTCAAAGAGAAATTGAACATTAGTGCTGGGAAATAAGGAAATATTCTCACTGCGATCCTAACTGTAGCTTAAGTACATGGATACATCAATGTCAAGAAAATTGTTTTTAAAAGTTAAGTATGTTAAAAGCAAGTCTACTGTTCACAACTGGGTTCTGTGGGAAAACTGTTACCTTAAAGGATGCCCTGACTTTTTGTGTGGCATGGGTCAGAAGCTGTGAGTCCAGGCAGAAGCTCTTTCTTTTAACCTTTGCTAAACAATGGATCAGACAAGCTGAAGGAAGGTGTCAAGACAAACGTGAGACAAGTCCTCTTAAACAACATAAAAAAAAAGGTCAAGATCTGAAGAGTCCTATATATTTATTAGCTGACAGACTATTTTCAGAAACTCATTTAGAGATATTTTTTTTAATACGTGAGAAATGATCAGGTCAGACATTAGTTTATCCAGTTACATAGTGTTGCAGAGGAAAGCTGTACTTTCCACTGTCTTTATTGTCTATCATCAATAAGAGAAGGAACTTAAGGCAGAAGTTTTCACTCTTCAGATATGGGTTGGTCATCCACGATTTTTGTTCCAACAATAAAGTCCTAGAGATGACAAAAGACCTAGGATTTTTTTTCACTAGAGACACAGAATGGAGAACTTTTGCTGACGGTCGTCCAAAATTTGTAAGGCAAGTGTTATGAGGATTGAATGGCAATGTAAGTTTTTAATGCATTTACTTGGTGACAGAACAGAAATGCAGGTTACAGAAAACTGATTACTCAAAGGAATAACCAGAATTATAGGAGCGGGGACTGCTGGGTGGAAGCATAGATGACATACTTTATTATTGAAGTCCATCCAGTAGTTATCACATTCCAATAAACAGGATTAATTCTTTTCTATCAAGATATTGCACAAGTATATAGAAGAAATTTCCAAGGCCTTATTTCGTGGACTTTTCACCAATGTGCTGTTGACAGTTTCATTTTTCCTCTCGGGGAAAAAAGAAAAGCCCAAAGCCTCTCACAAGTCTTTGCCCTCCTGTAAAATGAACAAGGCCAAGCGTAGTATATGTCCTTCAGCAGGCCCCAAACTTCATTATTTCATGGTGAGTGAACGGAAAAGTCATACACCCTACATATACTTAGTGCAATTTTTGAAGCCCCTTATTTATTAAGCCAGCTGTGTAAGCTTTTTTTTTGTCCTCCACCCCGCATGTCCAGAGCGCATGGTTTGAGTATGTAGGACACTTACTGCTGTTAGCAGAAAATGAGCAGGGAGAACAGGCTGCATTTATCTTCACCAACTGCAGAATAATAACTATTAAGGAACGAAACTTATAAGATTTTCACAGTCTTGAAAATTGTCTCCACCTCTACTGCCAGCAGAAAGCATGCTGCATTCAAGACTGACAAGCAAGGGTGAGAGCTTTGCTGAGCAGAATACTTATAGATTTCAGTAATTTGCCTGTTCTGCGGAATGGAGAAGATAGACAGAGGAAAGAGACAGCACTATGGCCCATCTGTGCAAACCAAAAATGCTGCTAGTAGGTCAGAACAAGTTGTACAACTGCCCCCGATAATTAAATCTATGGCCTCCATAAAGCTTCTTAATGAGAGCGCTTTACTGGCTTGGCCTTATATCGCTGGTAACAATTAATTTGCATTTTAGAATGTTTCTATTTATCTACTGTTTGCAATTTTAATATTTGTCTTTACAGAGTGAGGTGCAAAAGTCTGATTTGTTTGCTCAGGATTTACTTCTCTAATTTTTACTACCCAGATGGAATAGCAACACTTTGAATGAGAATTTTTGTGATTTCAAAACGGACGAAAAATGTTTTCCTCGGCACAATTTAAAATGGTGTTTGAATACGTAGCCTACAGAACTTTGAAAAACATGCAGATTTTTTGATAGCTTTGTTTTGAAAAATCTCATCCTTAGATATTTCTACTGTGAGGAAAAAATAGCCCTTGTATTTTAGGTCTATTCTGGGCAGAACATGCTGAAGATGTGCTCCTGATCCAGTGACCAATTTCCAGCCAGATCCAAAGCAGGAACACTTTTGTTTGAGCCGGTGGAGGCACTCCTAAATGGCAAAGTACAAAAGCTAATCCTCAGAATTTCACTTTCTTTAAAACAACAACAATAAAAAATCAGAATACCAGATGCGGATGTTTGCTCAGACATTTGTAGAAGTGAGAATGCGTCTGGCTGTTTGGAGCATTATTTCTGCATCGTGATGTCTTTTGTGCCATGGAACCTGCTGTGAAACCTGCTCTCTGTGTAACAGCTCATATGGAAAGATCAAGGGTGCATTGCTTTGCTGGCATGGCTGCAGGATAAACAGTTCTTAACCAGACTATCACACACTGCTAGAGTTTCTGAACAAGAAGTTACGAAGTTAAAGACACTGGGTTTTGCCCTCGTTTAAAAATAAAATACTGCCTGGAAGAGCTGAGATTGCAGAGGAAAGAGAAGGGGTTTGAAATCCACATCTGAACCTGGAAGCAATTCCTCCCAATAGTGCCTTGCTCTCTAACCAGTTTAAAAACCTGCACTAGCCAAACTTCATCATGTATTTTGGCAAGAACAATCCACAATCAGGACAAAGTCTGGATTAGAGTTTCATGGAGTCTCTTTCCGGTCAGGATTTCATACTGATATTGCTTTCATTATGGCATTATGGACACATTACCTATGGCTAAACAGGGAAGCTCCATATTACTTGCTAAGAGTTGAAGTCTTGTTGGAGAGATTACAGCTTGTTGGGTGCAGATCTTGTTTCACATTGTCTATAATAAATTAACCAGTAAATTCAGAAATATATTCTGGCTTTAAGGATCAATTTTACAGGCAGAAAGACCAACGTAGAGAAGTTGTTAATGTTATTTGCTTTAGAATACAGTGATAAGGAAAATAACAGAAAATATTAAATCTGCTGTGGATTGACTTGTAGATTTCTCTATTAACTGCAGTAGATTTGGGTAAAGATTTCTAAATAATTCCCGTTTAACTTCTACAGCACTTTGCTGGTCCCATACCAGCAGATGCTCTTGGATATAAATATTTCCCGTGACTTCTGAGATGGGCAGTACAAAAGTCTCAAACCTGAAATAGGCTCAAGCTGTGACTCCTTTTGTTTGTTTGTATCCTTGCTCAGAAATGCCCAATGCTTTCTCTAAGCTCATGTTTTAGGCACAATTCCTCCACACTTTGCACAAAGTGCTACCATTATTCCTCCTCCACTGAAGAAAGATGATAATAAGATAAATGCCTTGGACATCTCCCAGAATATACCCAGACCTGCCTTTCCCTGCTACCCATGGTTTTGTGAAGTTGGCACTTGACTATGAGTTATGGAGGAGACGCATCTTCTGATGATAAGGTTGGGTGATAAATGTCCAAAGCCAGCATGGGACACTTGAGAGGAAGTGCCATAAATTTACCGCTGAATCAGCTCTAAGGAGGAGAGCTGGGGCTAAAGAATCACAGCTGTCATTCGGCTGTGGGAAACAGTTCAGGGATCATTAGTATTGGTCATTCCCACGAACTTGAGGTTCACAGTGGGGAATGCCGGGAGGTGACACCGCAATCTGTGCAGATCTCGAATCCCAAAGATGAAAGATTGCCTGTTGTTAATAAGCAGGTTACATTTCATGTTCAAAACCAAATGTATTTCCCAGTTCTTAGTTTTGCTCTGCTTCCTTTACAAATAGCAAAATTTAAAAAGGTAATTGGTAAAAATAGGGAGTGAGGAGGAGGATAGTTGTTGGAGTTTTCACCTTAAACTCAGTTTAGTACAATGTCGTTTTTTGTATAACAATGCCTGGCAGTTGGAAAATGCTGTAGCACAGTCAGGCTTTTAATATTTCATATTACATATCAAGATAAGCCAGAGCTTTTTGGTTAAATGACTTTTAAGAGAAATCTCTTTCCCCATTATTCCCCCTTCCCCTTCTCTCCTGAATGATATTGCAGAGAGAAAGATGGAGAAACACAGAGATCATCTTGTTGGAAAGCAGCAAAATGGCGCGTAACAGATCTCTGACTTGTATAATTTCTACCTCTAAGTGATTGTTATCAGCGGTATTTTGACTATATCCTTTATAGAGAGCAGCACAAAAAAATACACTTTAACCTTCTGCAGTGGTTGAATTTGATGCTATTCTTTCCAGGCTTGACTGTGATTGTGCCTCAAAACATAATGGGCAGGACTGCCAGTAACTAGGACAGATCCGTCAAGTACCAGGGTTGAGGTGCTGCTGCAGAGTGAGCATTGTTTTAATGGGACAGAGTTAATTACTGCGTCCCAGGGAGCTGTGTGGGTCTAACTGGGACAGAGAGATAAACCCTTTGGGTGCTTCATTTCTACTGTCACCCCAGCAGAAGGACAGCCCGTGGGAAAGCAGTTTCTAGGGGAAGAAAAGTAAAACATCTCGGTCTTCTTGTCAGTACAGGTGATGGACTGCTATTATTACTGTTTTATAATAAAAAAGCAGAGAGGAACGAGGAGAGAAAGATTATACAATAATAGGACGAAGAAGGACAAAGCTGGGAATCACTCTAGCACCAGAACAGATGATTTGATCTCACTGTGTCTGCAATTCAAATGTGTCAGGGTTTTTTGTTTAATGGTTTTCTCTTAACATGGAATAGGTTTTGTCTTTTGTGCTACAAAAATATAGAAACCATGCCCAGAGTAGTACATGTTTCCTTGTAAAACACTGAGGCAAATCACGGGAGGCTAGGATCTCAGTCCCCAGATGTCAGTTTCCCATCTCTGTAATCCTACTGCAGTTTGAGCATCGTGAGCTTGATGTGCATCCTCATATCGGAGAGAGGCTCTGAGGCACTGACAGCCGAGATCTTAGACTATATATATGCTCCTAAACAGATCTGACAGTCAGGATCTAAATGACCCACTCCCACTTTCAAAAGTAGCCCAGACACTTGAAAGTCTCTTTGAAAGTAAACAGTTTGTGGGTTTCTGGGTGTTGCAATCACTTCTCATTCCACATGTAACTTTCTGGCTTTCCTGAATGAAACTAGAATAGGGCCTTTGGCAAAAAAGCTAACTCAAAAGCACTGAAGAGGCAGTATTGCTGATGTAACTTCCTTATTTTAATGAAAGCTTCTGCTTAAAAACACATTTCATGGTACCTCTGGAGTTTAATCTGAATGTTATAATTAATCCTTACCCATAGAGACAATAGACTGGATAAAATATTGCATCTGTGGTTTTGGAACTGCTTTTTTTTTTTTCTTAAGATTTTATTTAAATTAAACGAAGGGAAACAAAGTAAAACCTTCCTGCTTTATTATTCCATAGAACTGATAAAAAGTAGGATATCTGCCTTTCAGGAAACCCTTATATTTTGACACTTGTTTTTGTACTGGGACAAGAAGCTGAAATATTGAAACTTTTCCCTGGTTCAGGTGGTAATACTTTCCAAAAGGATTTGGGTTTTGTTTTTTTTCATTCACAGCCTATTGACCAGCCCAATGTTTGGGCTAATTTCATTTTATTCTCAGAATGAAACAGCACCACCTGATCTCAGAAACAAAGGCTTGGACCTTCACTTCATCCTGAGTCAGCAGCCTCCTGTGCTTGGATGGAGATCTACAAAATTTGCTGAACTAATGAATTTGAAGGCAGAAGTAGTTTTAGTGGGCAAGAAACCAGAGCAATTGCTCCAGGCCATCGTAGGATGAACAGTAGTCCAAACCTGCTAGTGGTACAAGCATTTATTAAGGGACTGCAAAGCGAAAGGGTATAGTGCTTTATTCCCTGCCAAGCTAAGTTACAAATCCCTATGACCTTTGCCTGGATCACCAGGTCTAAGGGAAGTATAAGACAAATATTGCTTTTGTGTTTTATACAGCAGAAGGGGAGAGGAAGTCAATGGCAAAACCTGTCCGCAATTGCAATACTGGCTTTACACAATGAAAGAAAAACCCTCAAGCCTTTGTTTCTACCTAAGCTACTCTTACTAAAACTTATTTACAAATATTTTTCTGTGCTAAAATTATTTTAAACTGTATAATTTATTAAACATTTGCAATTTGTTTTATAACAAACAGTCTAGATGCCAACATCTCAAAGAAATACAAAACTCCTGTGCATCTGAAAAGAGCCCAGGTATTAAAAAAATGCTTCAATTTCTGTTTTAAATGCCTTAATCTCAGCACATGAATTGTTATGGCATCTATCAAAACAAGCAAGCAAACAAATAAGAGAAGAAAGAAAAAGATGAAAAATTCAAAGTCAACAGGTAAGAGGAAGTCATGGAAAATGAAAAAGACAGACTCTGCGATAGAAGGAAGCTATAGTTTGATCCTGTCTTTAATCCAGATTTCCTTCAGGCATCTTCATCCTGCCAGTTCTGGAAAAAATACCCCAATGGACTCACTTTTTCCTGAGCTTCTCTGCTTTTTGTGTGTGATCCTTGCTTTTGCAGAAAGACCTACAGATGACTACATGTCATGCCTTAGAGAGGAGGCTAAAAGATGGCATGTTATTTTTCCCATGCGTGAGAACCATCCACTTTTTGTGAATGGATCCTTTGATAATCTCCTTTGGTACAATGACAGTCTAATTGCTGGGTATTTGATCCACTAACAAAACATCTGTTTCAAGGTTCTGTGGATTTTCTAGAATCAAGCTAATTTTTCTTTTAAAGACATGTGAAATAATAATTTATGGTCCGAATGCAGTTGGAAAGTTTAGGTTTTTCTTCTTTTACTCCTTTATCACTGATATTGGAGATAATTTTAATTCAGTACAAACTTGTTTCTGTGCTTTGCAGTCCAAAGGTGAAGCACTTTTCCTGAATGAGACATAGTCACATCCAGTATGTGATAGTTATTGCTAAGTCTTTTGAAGAATTTTTGTGCTGTTACAGCTATAACTCTACTATGAATAGTAGAAAAAGTCTCTAGTAGTAGTATTTATGAGGACCTCTTCCAGACCCTTTTCTAACTTCTGGGTTTATTTTCTCTGCCTGGTGCTTGAAGGTCTACTTGTAATGATTACTGATTTGTCTAATTAGGGAACGATAATTTGGTCCTTGCTGAATGAAGGGCAATGGGCAAACCTGCATATGTTTGCAGTGAAATTGAAAGAGAAGCCAAACTTTCCTTTGCACATGAGCTGAGTTTACCATGCAGTTGCTTAGCTCGACATTTAAGTCTGTCCTAACAGATGGAGAGGTTTTTGTTTGCTAGTGCGTGGTGTTGATCTGCAGTGTATTGCCATGACACAGTCATAGCTGTTATGTGGTGAGGACCAGGAGTATCTGCTGCTCCTAGACTTTCTCCACCATGATGTCTCTACTAGCCCGTAAACTTCGGGATGCGCTAGGGTTTAGCCAGGATGCCCTAGGGTTTAGCAAGGGTTTAGCAAGATTTTAGCTAGTGAAAGGACCTGGGTGGCTCAGATAGGTTCAGTTCCCTCCCTTGCTTCAAAGTCATCAGTGGACACTGCTGTCTGCTGTGAGGGGCCCTTAGGTGGGTAAGGACAAGAAGTCCTGTTGATATGTAAGACATTGTCCACCTGTGGAAACCACTTGTGTAAAGAGATTGTCCACGTGTGGAAATACTTCTGAAAAAAGAAAATAAAACCTCTAATTTATTTTTTTTTTTGGGGGGGGGAGGTGACAATGACATGAAAATGGCCAGAAGAGAGAGGAGGTGCTCAGCTTGAATACTTTACTGCTGTTGAAAGAAACTCCCCAGTCCCCTGCATGGAGCTGTGTGCTCGCACCTCCCTGGTGTCATCTCATCCCAGGGACCTGCTGGACTCACCAGGCTGGCAAAATTCAGAAAAGTAACTTTCTGCAACTTTAGTGAGCTGAATTTGCTCAGATAAAGTGTCAGGTCAGTGCAAGAGGGGCAAGGCAGTGCTAACGGGACAGGGGCAGAGATGGAGGGAGAAGGTCCTTACTTTTCAGGTCTTAGTTAAACAGGCTGAGCTATTTCATCTTTGCTGTATGGGAGATGGTGTAACCAAGCTGAGTTTTGCATTATGCACTGGTAGTGTAACCAGTGGAATTGCTGCTTTTTTCTAAGAACCCCTTTTTTTGCTGAAATATAGCGATACTCTACATGCTTTACATGAGAAACATAAGCAAAAGAAAAAGTTGTTTTTTCCTATGGACAAGCTAACTTTGATGGGTCAAACTCTGCTTAACTTTAGCCTTCATCTATATTTTGGCTCCCTGGGTAGAAAGCAGGCTCTTAAGCCCACGTAATAACAAGCATGCAGGATCCTGATTGGACCTCAAGATACTATCCATGACTGCATGATCATTAGCATTGCAATGCAGCAGAGAAGAGCTGCTGTTCAGCATTTGCTACATTATTTAAGTATAATTTAAAATGCTGTGTGATATTTTTGTGACCTTATGCATTGGAGAGTAACTAGCTTCTCCAGTCCTTGATAGGTTAGTCACCCTGCAAGGCAGCAGTTTGAGATATTAGCCATTGACTTAATTGTACCTCTCTTATCCTTCACCCTTAAAACCTCCATGTCTGCCCTGTAGCTGGAAAGATGGAGAGATTTTTCTGAGGCTGTGGCTGTGCTAAACATACAGGTAGCCCTTTTCGTATACTAGTGCAAGCTGATGCTGTGAGTTGTAACATCCCAAGTTGGAGGAAAATGTAGCCTTTGTGGTGTTCCTAAGTCAAGGAGAAAGAAGGAGCTTTTTTTCTTTCCTTTTTTTTTTTTCACTGTTAAACTGCTCTTGGAAATCAAAACACACTGTTGATATTTTGGGAAAGTGTTCATTAAAAATGAATTCGGTGACCATAAATCAAGTTTTGCACAAGAATTCGGCTGTGTATAGGTTTTCTGAATCCGCATGATAAACAGTTACAAGACGCAAGATTGCTACAGAAGGATATGTGGTTGGGGTACAGGGGAGTGCGGACAACTGCACAAGAAAATCAATTATGGACAGTGTACACCCCTTTTATTCTCACTCATAAGGCCAGTACACATGTTCACAGCGAGCATTACACAGGGCTGTATTTATTAAGACACACAATTCTTTCATTTGGCTGGTCCCTGTAGCAAAACCACAATACCACCACAGCAGAGACGGGCCCAATCGTGCTCACCTCAGCTGCCCTTTCAGCCACCACAAGCCCTGCTTCCCCTGAACAAAAAGGCAAAAATGTTGTTGTTTGCATAGCCTAAAAACAGATTGTACCTTAGGAAAACAGCCAGAGGAAAAAACTACTTCAGAAATACTGAGAAAAGCCTAAAAGAAGTTATATAGCCCTCAGCTATGCACTCCTCGCAGAAAACATTTTTTTTTTAAACCTACGTGTAAATCCATAGCATGTTTATAAAGTTATTGCTGTTTGAAATTTAATTCTCCTGTGCATGTTGTCATATGTGGCAATTTTATTTTACATAGGCTACGGCTGCTGTAGGTAGCAGGACGTTGGTATTGTAATTATGGTCAATGCTGCAGCATTTCAGCCAATAGACCGCGGTGCTGCTTAGGCATGCTGTGAGGATTAAGAGACAAATGCCATGGATTATCTGTTATGAGAGGGCTGTTTGAAAAACAGACGGAACAGTAGGACTTTAGCAGCAGAATTTCTCCTGACTACTCCTTTCCTTTGCACTTACCCATCCTTCTTTTCTGCCTGTGTTTCTCCCCGTTTCTTCTTTCTTGTCTCGCATTTCCTCTCCCTTTATTTCATTTCAGCTATGTAATTACTCCTTTTTCTTCATCATCTCTCCTTTTTTTCCTATTTCTCTCTTCTGTTTCATTTTCAGAAGTAGGATGCTGGACAACAACTAAACATTGACAGTTCTTGGAGAGCTGCTTCAAGAGTTTGCTCCAGAGCTAGATACCTCAACTTTGGAGGTCATCCATCAACTGGATGACCTCAGAGGGGCAACACTAATATGTTCACGGCAGATTGAATGCTAAATGTAGCCTACCATGCTTGGAGGTGTGGTGTCCCTTTTATTTTGGCACCATCTAGATTTATGACTCCATCTTCGCGGGGACAGTGAATTTGGTCACGAAGAGAGTCCCTAAGATGGTGTAGTCCCATAGCCAGTAATAGAGACTTGATTCTGCAACTTTGTGCATGTACATAACATTGCTCCAGATCGTAGTTCAGCTAATCTGAATGGCAGTTCAGAAGAGTTTGACTGTAAGGCCTTGAAGTGGCAGTTCCTATCAAATATGTCTGTTGTTGAAACACATTTCTGCATTTTAAAAATATTTAGCCTACATAATAAATCTCTGTTTAAAGTTCTGCTAAACTCCCCTTTATGCCTTTTATTCTAATAATAAATAAATTGTTTGCCTAACATTTGGGGACATGTTTATTTTTTTCCATTGCAGAAGAAATTCTCATGGAAAACACATTAGCAACCTTGGAACAAAAGACGCAGAATGGGGAATTTCCCAGTGCATTCCACCGCCTGATTGTTCTGCTCCGTGTTGAGAACCAGTTGGTGTGCTCATTTATAACTACATGTTTTTGTAGACAGTCATCGGGCTGCTGAGTGGAAAACACAACAAGAGCTTGCGTGAGCAAAGAGCATCTTGAGAAGAGCTGAGCCGAGCAGTTGGATTGCACACTTGCTTAGCGGTCTCTATGCAGATTCAGTATATCTCAAAAGCACTGAGAGCTGGGATACGTGCCCCTGCGGCAGGTATTGTCATTTCACCCAGCACAGGAAGGCATGGGGGAAGTATATGTTTTCTGAGACACAGTAATTCCTGTATTTATTAGGTTGTTTGACTGGGATGCCACAGTGCATGGTTTTTAGAAGTTCACATAACGGGTAGGAAAAGACAGCCCAGGTTTCATTTAGAAGCAGATGGAGAGATCCATCCTAGCGTGAGGGGAGTGGTTCCTTTCTGGCTGCCGTGCTAAGAGCTCCCAGACCTGTGTTAGTATGCTTCAACTGCTTTTGCCAAGTCAGAAAGCCACCCAGAGGTTAGGTGGCTGAGAGGTGGCATCTCTCCTGTCCTTGTAGCAATTTATTTCACCCTCGTGTCTTTGGCCCTTTATAGAGAGGGACAGTGTATGATGATGACAGGGGATGTCAGAGGCAGCACAGCTGCTGAGTGAATCAGGTTACTGAGCTTGCAAGCTTCTGAGTGCTTATTCTATTGGATCAGTTGTTGTGAGCAGTTTATGCCAACAAATAGATCTGATATATCTGAAGTCTCAGTGATGTGGCTATAGTCACACATGCTATCACCTCTGAAAGTTTCTGTAGAAAAAGTGCAATAAGTCCTTCTAGAAAGCTGGGATGCCTCTGTAGATACCTACAGAGTGCTTTCTGCACCCTGTGTCCTCTGGCAATGTTACCTCTCAGAGGGGGTAAGCACGAGCTGCAGTCATTTTACTCATCTCTTTTTTTAGCACGGCTGGTGTATGAATTCTTCCTTGTATGTTGTCTTCTCCCCATGATCCTGTGTATGTTCAGTGCCGTAACGCTCCAATGTATGCAGCAGTTTGTCTTCCCACCCTGACGGTGTGTGACGGTTGCCACCTCCCCGTAGACTGGGAGCCTCTGCGTGCGAACGTGTTCCTGCAGCCCTGTGAGTCAACTTCTGGCGACGCTTCCTGAGGCAGAGATGAAGTCAACGTTACGAGTGTGAAGGAGCATGACCAACTCCTGACATGTCTCCATCAGGACCATACACAGTCATTGCACCCAGCTGGGTGGGTGCAGGGGATGCGTGGAGCTCTAGCAGCGGCGCTGGGGCACGTCTCCGTCTTTCAGGAGGCATTTGCAGGAGCAGAGCCACAGTAAGCAATTATGTTTATATTGCAGAATAAACACATTCTGAATGCTGATGAATGAACCAAACAGCTGAATTGTGTAATTTGGAAACATGGCTACTATACCCCTTCAGTAATTAATTTTCTCATATACCCTGTGCCAAGTTCCCAGACACAAGGAGAGCTTTCTGACCTCTGCAAGGTGTGGCTGGACTGTAACGCTCTATGCCACAAATTCCTTGGCCAGTTAGTGCTCTTTAAGGAAATTTACCCTAGCAGTTCGGCAGTGCTTTCTGCACAGCAAGCATGCTGCAAAGGAGAGCGATGAGTATGAAGCCTTCATTGCTCAGAGAATTAGAGAAGACTTAATCCACTGCCTGAGTCCTTTGCTCTGTGACTAACTTTGCTTGGCATGTAATAGGGTGGAAAGCTAAAACTCAGACCCTGCAGTCAGCCAGGTGGTAAATTATCACCTTCCCACATTCTGCTAACTTTGTTTTCTTTCTGTGAGTGAATTAGAATAGGGTCACAGGAAACCAGGCTGCACGGAGAAGTCTAATGAAAAATGGAAGTGGGGTATTTTTCACCCAGGAAAGAAAGTTGGAAAGAGTTAAGGACACAAAGGCAGGCTGGAGAGGCACGGTGCGGTGTGCTGGCAGCAGAGCAGCTTAGCTCTGCGTGTGCAGGGGGCCAGAGATGCAGGTCTGAATAAACAAGCTGCTGGGAGGTATTTCTTTGGCAAGGTCTCCAGGCCAAATCTTTGGCCACAAAGCAGCATTACCAAAAGTGACCTTAAACCTTAAGAGAGCAACTCGTGTGACTCAGAGATGTTTCAGCTTGGTGTGCCCAGCTCTGTCAGTTTTCCTGACAGGCTCTAAATGCACGGGGCGAAATGCCTGAGAGCATAAAGGAGACACCTTTTATCAGGGAAGGAGCCTGACAGAGGTTTGACGGGAAAGGTCTGAAGTTCAATACGTGCTCTGATGTCTGAGTGGTGCGCTCCTCAGGGGTCCAAGCCTGCTGGTGTAAAGTAGAACATCTTTATAGCAGCTCTAATTTGTGCTGATGGCTGAGTTGGCCTCCGGCCAATGCAAAGTTGGGGCAAGCAGAAGGAAGGCTTGCAATCACCTCTTCCTCTCCACCAGAGCCGTCGCTGTGCCGAGCATAAGCTTGGCTCAGTGTGGGACTGTGTCACTGAATGCTTCATAACAGAATGCATCGGGTCCAAAGCATGCATTCTGGTCTATCAGATAAGCAATATGCCTTTTTAAAATTGTCACCGGCACCTTTATACATGCCAATTCTGGTGATAATTGCTGAATTTCTACATTTAGAGGAAGCAAGTGCTTCATTAATATCACAATGTGCTATTGTTTACTGCATGTGTTCTGTTCCTTCTAAATATAGAATTTAGGTAATTATCACTGTGGCTATTTATTTACTCGTTACAGTTCAAATGTAGATACATAAGATCCTGCAGTAATATTTATTTTTAAAAGTTTGGAATCTCTGAAAAATCTCTCCCTTAGATGGGTTCAGCTCTTAGCTTCCTATAAAAATTTCATATTGCATTTTTGGATGGCCATCTGGTTTGTTGAAGCCTGGAAAATCTGCCTTACACCAACGCAGAAATTTTGCTTAACAAAAAAAAAAAAAACCCCACACCCAACCCTCAAAGAAATCAAAGGGCTTTTTACTGCATTCATAGCAATTAAAATAACTTTGTATCTATCTTTTGTTAGTCTTTAGTACTGAAGGATTGCAAGTACTTCACAAAATTTAACGTATGGAAGATAGTCCAGGAGATACTTGTATTTTTCTTCTGTTGTATTAGTGGTAAGAATACACTTGGTTCTTATCTAAAATACTAAGTAAACTTGGACTTGGTCTACCACAAGCTTTGGTTGCTCTGTGCAAGGCATGCCAGCCATACCTGTACTTACAGGATCTGGCTGGTCAGGAGTTGGCTAGAAAGGCAAGAGGCTCCTGAAATTTGAGTTTTGGACTACCTGTAAATTCTGCTTTATTCTTGCAGCACACAGTGTTGGGTTTTTCTAACAACAACTCAACTCTTGTTCTAACCTAGTACGGCTTGCATCATGTTGTTGCAGGAAAAAATGGTAGATAAAACCTGCCGTGTGTAAATCTCCAGAACCATGTTGCTGTGCAAAGCACAAAGCACGGGCTGAAATTTCCCAGTGAGTCCTCCTTGGCTGAGTCCCGGATGACTGCAAAGGTGCTGGCAAGCAAACATGGAGGATGACAGATGACAATGCAAACCTTAGGGTGTTTGTGTCTCTGACTCCTGTTGGTAAAGCACAGCTGTTTGTACTACTGAGGTGTTTGGGGCTCTAGTTGTAGGATAGCATCTCCTTGCATTAGACTATGCAAACATATAAAAAAAGTTCTTGTGGCAAAGAGCTTGCACTTGGTAATCTATTTTAAAAATGCCCGTGCCTACTGGGGAGTTGTGAGAATGAACATGAGATGCTGTGATGTCTTTAGACTTGATGCTCCTCATAGGTTAAATAAGAAGCATCATTCTCTGAACTATGCTTGGTGTTAAAAGCAGAGGTCCTGAACAGCAGCATATTGCCAGTGACAGCCTAGATGCTGTTTGTGCCTCTGAAAATCTGTGAAAATTAGTGAAAATTTTTGGTGCAGGAAGTATCATTTAATACATACATCACAAAGGAAAAGCAAGGCAGCAGAGAAAGAAAGCCAGAACACATCTTTTTGGAGAGCTTGGCTGAGATATAGCATTTAGTAATTTTCCACTTCTGGTGATAGATCACTGTCTTCATTTTTTGGGCAGGTATAATAATAATTAATTACTGTTGATTATTTATATATCTCCACAGAATTGTGAAGACTTTCTTGCAAAAATTATAGGTCAATGGCCCAAGGAGCATTAAGATCCACACAAGCATTAACACAGAAGGGATTACATTGAGCAAAGGGTGGAGGGGAAAACTGTGGGTTCCTGGAAAAAAAGTTTACGGTAGTCTTGCTGTTCATTGATGAGGCTCTGCTCTTGCAGTCAAGATACAGTCAAGACTGTGCCTGTTCTTCATGCGGAGAGCCTCTGAACATCCCACACGTGTTCCTATAGGACATCCTCCAATGCCTTTAAGGGCTAAGCGTGCCCAGTGATTTCCCATGCTGCTGGGCAGGAATATGGATGGGGAACACATGATATTCTCAGCCACTCAAAGACTGATGCAGATTAAATCCAGCAAGACCTGGTAATGGCTTTGGGATTTGCCTACAAAGAAGAGGTAATTAGGCCTCGCCTCATGTTCACTTACCTTTCATCAAAAAAGAAATTTGAAAGCAATGCCCAAATAGGTGTTAATTGCGTTTTAAAAATACATTTTCTTTGTTTATACTTTTAGCAGGTGTGTCCTGATTAATCTTTTCTTTTTTTTTGCTACTGTACTGACTGATCAGGTCATCAGACTGTTACGAGGTATGTTGTGCTTTTGTTCTTTTTTCTTCTTGTTTTTAGTGCTGAAATGATTATTGTTCTATTCTCCGTGTATTTATTCATTGTCTTAGGTACATATAGAGAAATAAGCATTCCTGTGAGGCATTGCCTGTTCATGCTGTGGTAGTGTGTTTTGCCTTTCTTTGATGTATGGCATTTAAATTGTTTGCTCACCTCTCTTTTCCCTCCTGCCAACCTCCCATTACCATGAGCTTGTCCTACATTTGTTGGAACACGCTCAATTAGAAACCCTCCTGCTCTTTTTTTCTCTGTTCTGTACAATTTCATGTGCATTTTGAGTGTTTCTTTTGCATATCCCTTCTTGTGGTGGCGTTATCAGCACTTTTCTGGTTCCTCAAAATTGCAGAGAACCGAGTCATTCTTGGTACAAAAAGAGTGTGCATCTATCGGAAATTATTTTTCTCTTCCTAAAACTCCTTTGTCCTCAGTTTTACAAGAGGAGATAAGGTTTTTAAGTTCAGATTTCTAATTTAACAGTTAGTTTGGGAGTAGGTTTTTTTCACACTGGTTGCCTGTTCCATAATAAGGTAGCCAAGAGTGCCTCCTGGCTAGAGGAGTGGCACTAAGAGATACATTAATTGTTGTAGATGTACCTTGTGAACATAGTGAGGCTTTTGACAGTTCCTTACATTTGATCTAAACTAAAGCACTGGGCAGAAGGTAAAAATCTGTTTGCAAAATGACACTCAAGTGGTTATCAACGGATTTCTGTCAAAATTACTTTCTGTAAGGATCACTCTTGATCTGGTATTAACAAAAACTCTGAAATCCTGGATGACCACATGTTGTGTTCATTAGCTTTGTGCATGGCATGGGAGGTTGAAGGACTCCTGGAGGCTGGGGTTCAGAAGTGAAAAAGTCTTGGCAAATTTGCAATGCCAAGAGTCTTGTTGATGCAATCCAACCAGAACAAGTGCAAATACCTATGTTAGGGAAGACTAAATAACTGTACATATCTTCTGTCTGGAGAGAATGAGAGAATGAGGTACAGGGTTATGGGGTCAGTCGCAGATGGAATGAGTTGCCTGCATTATCCTGTTATGGAAAAAAAAGAAAAAAAAGAAAAGGCAAATCTATGCTGAAACAAAGCTTGTCTATAAGAGATGAGGAAACCATTCTATTCTGGCTGATGACATCAGAGTTGAAGGAAAGTCCAATTATTTGTGCCTTCCTCCAAGAAAGTCTGGATTGATGCTTTTTACTATGTCTGTTTGCAGAGAGAGTGATTGGAGATCCAGAAAATATGACCTGCTAGGAAAGACTGAATGGATTGGGTTTATGCAGCTTTGAAGGAGATTATGGTGGCAAAGGTTTTAATAAGACACTAGTTTTGCAGCAAGAAAGATGACAGGTTTTCCCTGTGCCCCATCAGTAGGTCAAAAAAAAACCCACAAAAAACATTTAAACAGCAGCAAGGAAAACTGCTTGCTAGGGTTGGGACAGCAGAAAAGAGAATACTGGAATACTGGAAAAGATTTCATGGTCTTTCTAGGCAATGTTCTTCGTCAAAGTCCTTTAGGTGGGAAATTTGGTGCAAGTGCCAAGGGTGATGAGGGAGAATTGGGCTTGTACTGGTGCAGGAAGATTGACCTGCCACAGGTCCTACTGCTATTACACTTCTAATAGCAAAATTACATAGCTGTCACTTACTGACTTGACATTGCCATATTCACATGTTTTAAATTCAACTTTAGGAATGTAGCTATATTTTTCTACTGGCTGGTTGAACATGCCTCCTCAACATGTGTCTTAATGCACTCTGAATTGCACCTTAGGGGACTTTAGAGGGACCTAATAGATCAGAACGTGTAGTCAATAGAGTTGGTCTGTTGAAGTATTTTCCTGAGGGCCTGTCAACATCAGACGTCCATCTTGGGTGTAAGTGAAATTCACCTACACAGTGAATTTCACCTAAACATCTTACAGTGGAATAAATTATTCTGCTGTAACTAAAGTAGTACAGCTTTGACATGTGGGTACAAATTCTGGCAGCAAATGGAATTATCCTAGATTAACGTCAGCTGAAGTAATTAGGTGGAAAAATATAGAAAAGTTTAGAAATAAAGAGTGGTGGTCTTATAAACAATGCTCAAAATCTAGATGTTCCTTGGGAAAGTTTCACCTTTGTTACTGCCTGGTTTTTTTTAAGTTAAAGATTTTTGTCACTCAACATTTTTTAAACTGAATGTAAAGTCTGGTTTAGATCTAAAAAGCTGGATTTACATGCCTTTTTTTAAAGGAAAGGTGTTCATAAAAAAAAATATAAAGAGATGCATAAACTTGAAAGTTGGAAATGTTGAACAGTTGTATTTATGATTTTGCCAGTCTGCTTCCTTTCCCTTATATCAAATTTATTTTTATCACTTGCCAGCCTTTGCACTTTGCTATTGTGATTATTACCTTGGAAGTCTCCATTTTAAAGAAGATTTCAAATTAAGATCAGTGGGTCTCAGTCACCTATTAAAGATTAAAATATTAAGACAAGGTTTCAGTGAACAGTGTTAAAGATGAACAAGTACTTTCAGTCTGATCAAGTGTGTCATTCCTTACCTCTCTCTTCAGTATCAAACAAGGTTCTGTGATCTGTAGGATTAAATTAAATTTCTGCAAATGCTGGTCTTCAAATAATGAACGTTATTAGTTTTGGAAAAAGGTTATGCAAGGAAATGCACCCCATCAGATTAGAAATTTTGATTTTTCTGAATTTTTTTTCCATTGATAGGTCACTGGAGTAAAAAGTGCTTTGTTAACATGAAAACAAATGTCAGAGCTTTTAGAATGGAGTATTAGTGCTTCAGCTGTCAATTTGAAAGTAAATATTTTTCTTTTTCCAGAATGAACTATTCTATTTACAGGACCAATATTGGGGTAGAATTATGCTTTTAGGTTTTAGATGGATATAATTAATATATTACTACTTCTACTTTTTTTTTTTTCTGTTCATGGATATTGGGACTAAGTTTGGTGTTACTGGAATATTTCAGGGCAGAATTTCAGCCTTTGCTTGTCATATTTTTTAACAGCTAGTAGTAAGAATAAATGACAGTATTTGAGTGTGATATCCTTATCTAATACATGATCTGCTGTTAACAGGCACAAGGATTATTATCCTTACAGACCTTTTCTCATATAGAGGCACAGCCTCAGTTTTGGTTTTAAATTACCAGTTCACAGAGCTGGCTGCTAGTTTAGTAGGAAACTGCTTAGATGATGCTAGATAATACGAGCGTTCTTTATTCTCTGTTGTGTTTGTAAATGAAGTGCCATTAGTATTTAGGATTAGTAAACTCAGGAGGCAGCATCTACTTAGGGTGTTTTCTCCCAGGGTACAGCACTATTACAGCTCAGGATATTTACATGCAAGTTTATTCTGGACTGGGTTAAATTAGTGACTTTGTTTACAAAAATACCATCCCTCTCTGATCAAGTGAAAGTACATGCCAAATCACAAGTGTATCTTAGTCTTTTATATTGACCTTAATGAGACTTCAAAATTAATCCAGGAAGCATATGGTATTTTTTTTTCTTTTAAATAGCCTTTTACCAGCACTCCTCCACACAAAATGTTCCAACACTTACAGGTAATAGTGCCTTAAAAATTAATGCTTAAAAGTACAGTAATATCATGGTGGGGGACAGGGTGGGGAGGAGGGAACAGCTAGACTAGGATTGGAGACCTTCACCTTGTTCTTAGCTCTACCACTGAATTGCTGCATCACTAGAGGCAAGTTACTTATCCGTCATATTTGGTCTCTCTGTGCTGTAAACCTTCCAGATGGCTTTTTTCTACAGCACCTAGCACAGTGGTCCTGTAACCTCAGCATGAGCATTTGACAAATTACATGGCACCTTCTCTCCTTAAATCTGCAAACTGACTCAAAGGAAAGTTTTACTTGCCACGGGCACTGGTACCAGAACTGGGTCACAGGCACTCAGAACTGTTTTAACTTCTGAGGTATTTCTCATGGTCTTCCAATGTCCAGATTTAGCACAATTCATAGGTTTAAATGCACCAAATCTATATCATGGAACAGTACATTGCCATGAAATTTTCAGGAGAAAGCAGTCAATGCTTAATCTGTGTATTTGAATTCCAAGTGCAATATTCTTTGTATGTTCAAAGACAAAGTTCTAACTTTGCTCATATGAAAAATACCTTGCTACAAAAATCAAGTTCTTCCCTTTGGAAGCAATGTGGTAGAAACACGAATTCTAGCTTATCTCCTTATTTTATTTTGGCCTGTTTGCTTTCCCTTCTTTTCATTTGATTGCATTTGACCATTATTTTCATCTGATAAAAATTGTCAAATGCTTCAGAACTGGCGCTCAAAAGCAAGAATTAATCCTCAGGGATGCAAGGCTTTCCGTCGCGATGCACAATCTGCTTCGTGCCACTAATGACAGTATAAGACTATTAGAAGTGAACTGAATAGATGAAGAATAGTCCTTGCATTAGGGTAAGGAGACTGTCACTCTGCTGGCAGCCCTGCAGAGTGTCACATATCAAAGCTACCACACTGAGCTAATACTGCACTTATCCCGCAGGTATTCCAATGTCCCATATGCACTCACTGTGTGTAGGGTGGAAGTGTGTGCACGAGGGGAGTTGACAACGTGTGAGAAGGAACTGTAGGAGATGAAATGAATGTAACTTTTATCTGCTTTTTTGCAATAAAACCCCCTTGTAATAACAGTATATAGTCAAAGTCTTTGCTTTCTTTCCTTTTCTTTTTTTTTTGTTGCCACTAAGTAATTAAAAGAGGAAAAAAAATTTTTTTAATAGGTTTAAGAAGACATTATGGGAAAAGTGGTTGAAAAAGTAGGAATGGTGTCCTAAGCAACTGCTTCAAAAATAGGTAGTATTGTTCTTTAGGTGATGGTGACTATTGAAATTAGAGGTGTTTTCTGAGTTACTGTGGGTTTTTTTTTCCCCATAGATCACAAAGAAATTATGATTTTGGTTGGTATTTGGTCCTACATACAGCAAGGATGGATTGATAAAAGAATCCAGATAAAAAGAGAAGAAATGGCTGAATATGCAATAGTCATGATACTGATAGCAACTTGGTAAAGTCTTTAGCTTGACTTGTAAAGCATGTGTAATTCGAATATTTTGGCTGCAAAACACATGTGGCTGTGTGTGGTGAGGATCTGGGAGATGTGTGGTACTGCTACTCACCCATTTCTCAGAGGATGCAAGGTCCTTACAGGCTCACTCACAGCCAAAATTCAGCCCCTGTTCAAGTGTCAGGCTTCCGTGCCTGCGAAGATGTGTGTGCAGTTCCCATATGCTCTTGCAGGTTTTAAATTCCTAGGATTAATCTAAAAAAAAAAAAAAAATTGGCCATTATAAGTTATATCTGAGATCTAAGATTTTTTTTTCTCAAGCAATGCGGTATGGCTGGTTTATTTTTAAACCCTCAAATAGCTGGGAAAAAAACCAAGGACAGCCAGAATAAATTCATATAATCTAGATTTCTAATTTTACCATTTACCTTAAAGGAAATAGTTTAAAGACAACCAATACCTGGGCTCAAACACATATAATGGGTGACTTTTTTTTGTGAGAGGAAATCTCTGAGTGAATTTAAGAGTTTTACAGACAGGGTTAATTAGGTTAAACCTAACTAAAATGGTGCAATGCTGTCATTTGAGAGAAATCAGCCTGTCTCTGCTCTCCATGACATGCTGAAAAATCTTTGTGTAGTGTTTTTGTTCCTCTTAATAGTTGTATAAGGAAGCATGATTTTTTTTTCCTTTTTTCTTTTTTTTTCCCAAACTGAAGCCAGCGCAAGTCTTCCAAGTAAATAAAACTTGTTTCTCCCTTTTCCTACCCAAAATCTTTAATACTGGTCTATAGCCAGGACGCCAATGAAATCAACCCACAGTGGCATCCCGTGCATTTCCAGCAGTTTCAGGCATTGCTCTCCCATCACTTGTTGGCTCCTGTTTGCATTGTCCTGGTGGCTGAGCCTCATTATAGCCCATTACTCAACTCCTGATGAAGACCAGGTTGTGATCCTCCTGTGATAAGGCTGCAGCTGGCTCAGGCACTGATGTGACCGGGGCTGTAGAGACTCTGCTACTGCTCTCAGCACATTGCGATGTATTATTTCGGGGTGTTGAAGCTGGCCAGCAGAAGACAGTATGTTGAAGATGCTTGTGACACTGCCAGCACTGAAAGCGACTCGGTTCCTGCCGCTGCAGCCCTTTCTTTTCCTTCACTGCTGTTCTGCATGGCCGTTTGTTCTGGTCCCCCGTGATGAAGACATGGCACGTCTCTTTTAACTCCTACCGACCTGCGCCTTGAAAGTCACAAACTCTTCTTCCTGCAACACCGTTCACAACTTTAATGCCATAACTCCTTACTTGCAGTCTGAAAGCATTTATGGTGAGCGTATACTTGGTTTTATATTAATGCTGTCTACTAGCATTGAGAGATTTTCTTCTTCGCTGGTGCTCATTCTTTGTAATTAGACACAGCAGTCATACCATGTATCAGCCTTTTTATCAGGCTAATTAAGGGATCTTCTGGTCTCCCCTACATGATAGACTTCTCAGTATCTCTCTGCGTGCTCTGCACCCATTTCAGCTGAAATTGAGCGGCTTTGGACAGGAAGAATAAAACTGGGCAGTCTTTCTCCCCTTTTTCATACTTCTATCATTCCTTCCTCTGTCTGTTTCCCTCCTTTTCTTTGCTCTATTCTGCCTTTGTGTCATTGAAATTTGCCTTCCACTAAAGCTAAAGCAGCTTCTAGGTTTTAGGTTTCACATGACAGCAGTGATGAAATGCCTCAGATGAGAAGGGCCAGAGGAACAGTCCTGTGCTGTTTCATACGTCTCACCGAGATGCCCCATTGCTGCACCTGAGTGCTCAGGTACCATTTCTCACCAGGCAAATAAAACGTGCACGGTAAGGGGAAAATATTGGTGCCTCATTGTGCTCACTCCCATGGACTCAAAATCACAGCTGGGCTGTCCTTAGCCTCTGCTCTTTTGCTGATACAGAATAAAAGTTGGTTCAAACAGATTATACAACTTTTGATTCAGTCTTTTAACTATTGAATTAAAGCTAAAGAGTCTGCCAAGGGAGGCGGGGAAGCCAGATTGGAGGGGGAGGAGGTGAGAGGTGGGAGAGGGGGAAGCAGAGAGAGGAGTGTGGAAAGTCTTAAAGCCAAGAAACTTGAAGAAATGGGGGGGGGGAGTTAGTAAAAGAAGTAAGAGTTATTTTCAGATCATTATCTCTGTAGTTGACATCATTTTTAATTAGAAACTATTTTTTTGGTATACAGTGGAGAGAATTAGTTAATAAGTCATTGTCTTAGCCTTCCCCTGCCCCCACCCAAACCCCTCACAACATTGAAGGCCCTTTTCAAAATTGCGGCAGCATTGTAGGGTATGCTCTGTTGGAGTAACATCCCTTCTTCTACGGGCGAAGCGCATTGCTCTCGGCAGCATCCAGCCTCTGGCATCATCTCTGATAACCCGCCTGAAGCTTAGTGATAGCCTGGCAAGACATATGTACTCTCATGTCATCTCATGTGGAGACATATTCATTCCTGCCGAGTGCATTTCTGGAGACAGTAGCTAGAGGTCCAGTTCTGCTGCCTAATATTAGATATAGAGAAAGCTTCCTAATGTTTTTGGCAGGCAAAGCCTGGCAAGAGCAATTCTGGCTCTCCCACTTCTCCACTTGAACCTCTTCAATAGTTTCTGTATCTGTTTGATTCATTTGGCTGTTAAATGAGTGAAGTGATGGTGCAAGGCTTGAAGGTTTCTTTATAACTGTTATCTTGAGTAGGCTCATTTGCTGGAGTCAGTGGGAGCACCGGTAAGCCATATATCCCAGCAGATGATCCAGCCCGCTGTATTAAATTGAGACTAAAAAATGTGTGTTATCAGTGTCTTCTAGCATGTGAGATCACAAATGAGTTCATATACATAATGGAATGCTTTACATTTCCACGGAAACATATTGCTGATTGAAAGAAGATGGATAAGACTGAGCTGGGATGTTGCACACCGTTTTAGTGTAGGAAATGAAAACACTTCAATTCAACCATGCAATTAAACTAAAGAAAGAACTTAGGTGGTTGGAATATAGCTACTTACATTTGGCACAGTACATGGGATAATACCCCTGCTACTGTCATCTCAAGTAGTTTTAAAGATTGGGAATGTCCAGGATTTTCATTGATGCATGGCTTTTCACTGGGTAAAAGTTAACTTGCAAATTGTTTTTTTAAGTCTTTTTTCAAAGGAAAAAGTTTAGATTTGAGCTTTTTGGCTTAAAATGTGGGGTGTTTCACATTGACATTACTATTTGCAAAAACGTGGCAATGTTTGATAGCAGAGCACTAGAAAAGCAAATTAGACCAGTTCTTTATAGGAATTTAGAGGCCTGGGAGTCAAACGTAACTAATAACCATAGCACTCTGTAACGGTGGTAGGGGAAAGGAATCAGTCCTTCTCAGTAAAATGATGTCTGATGAAGGAAAGCTCTCTGCCAAGGGCTTGGGGGAAAACCATCTCCAATCTCAAATATAATACTACTGTTTAATGTAGTAACAAACTGTAGTAATACTATTACCTTTGAGTATTGCTCTACTATAAACCATAAATTGCAGTAAAACAGGCCCTTCCAGAAGAAAAGGTGCTTTCATACCACTGCATTTACCTGTGTGCTGCTTTAGTTCCAGTTTGTACTGGAAGTCAAATCCGTAAAAGAGGGAACTTGTTCTGTGACAACAGGTCGTTAAGGCTGTGAGAGAGCACTTACTACTTCCAGCTTCAATATACAAGTTTCTCTGGCTCCCCTCAGCACTTTTGTCTAATGAAATGAAACTTTTCATTATTGCAAGCCTAAGGAAACCATGATCTGTTTCAAGAAACTTCCGTATTTATCTGGTTCAGCATATTCACGTATGATGGTGAATGTGTTGCCCTCCCCTGCTTTGCCTCCATGTGGTTGCTTTTCACATTGTGCAATGTGTATTTCATTACACATTTTCAGAAGCCAAGATTAGAACAATTGCCAACTTTTAATTCACAGGAATCCTCTACTGAAACCTAACATATTTAGAAAAAAAGGCAAATTTGATCAATAGTACCTTTACACCTTGCTAGATAAAAAAAGAAGCTGAGGTAAACATTTTTCCTTTTTAAATTTTTGTTTTAATGGACCCACTGAATAGCAATGTCTACTGAGGGCTGCACAAGGCATAGGTTTGTGACTGAGTGAAATGACCAGTGCAAAATTCTCGTGAAGTGGAACTTCTGCTCTCAGTCATGCAGATTTTATCCCCGTATTGTTCCTGGTCAACACTGTAAAGAAAGGTGGAAGGATAAGGATAGCTGAAGGATTTCTCCATTAGCTTTCCTGATGTTCATTTGATCAATAACCCTGTCTTGCTGACCTGTTTCAGAGCAGACTGTTGATGTCTGCTTGCTGCCTGCTGATTTCTGCTTGTTCCCTTCTCCTGCTTTGAAAGCAGCATGGGGTGGAAGAGCTACTTCTTCTGTATGTTTCAATATTGCTAATAATGAACTGCTCTAACTGCATCTTTTAGATGTCTAGATATTACTGGAAAATTTGGCTTTTAAGAAACAGGGCTCTCATGAAATGGAATTAGGCCACTTCCTTCATCTTCTCATCAAGTATTATGCCCTGCATATTAAAAAAACCTGAACGTGAAACTTAAAAATTGTCCCTGCAGGTTACATGGGGTTGGGAGAGCTGGAACAGCCTTTGCATTTCTTCTCCACCATGTATTTAAGTTCATTATTTGCAGTAAAGGCCTTCAACAAGAGGAAAGCCTATGGCAGCCTTTTGGACTTGCATGGTTTGGGCTACCTTTGAGGTGTACAGGAGTGTTGAAACTTAAGAAATCCATGGTATATAAACAAAGTTCTGTTAACTTTTGGTTGAATTAGGTGCTTAAGGCCTAAATTCACAATGCAGACAAGTTTTCTCACTGCCCAGGAGTCGGGAAAACATTACCTGTAATGTGTGGTATTCCTATATGCATTTTTTACTAATTTCTTCTGGTTCTTTGAGTTCTTTTCAATGCAAGTAGATTGTGTCAGCAAATAATGAAAGCATGGTGAAAACACCTTTCTGTTTTATAATCTCAGCTTTGTAAAGATGTGTTTAGATGAAAAAAAACCCCATCAAACAACCCTCCAAAAAACCAACCTGTGAAAATAACTTGTGGTAACAGGCACAGGGACAAGGGAGGGGTACATAACAGTTTTTCAAACCGCATAAACTTATTATAGTTCAGAATACTGTTACGCATGTGATTAACAGCAGTCTGTCAGACAGAAAGAAATAGCTATGGAAAAAAACCTATCCTGATTGTTATAGGAAGAACCCAGAGTCAAAAGCACTTTGAGCATACACAAAGGCAATAACACAGCTTAAAATCCCTTCACAGCATTCATGATGGACTGTAAAGCAGGAGGACAGAGTGAGGAAGAGCTGCAAAAATAATAGTAATGAAAAAAAAACGAATAGTAGTCTGTGTCTTGGAAAGGGAAGGTGGTTTCTCTGAGATATTTGCCCCTCTCCAGCACAGGAGGTGCAGTGGGGCTGTGGTGCCTGTTGCAGAGTAGCTGCAGAGACTGATTCCTCCTGGCACAGTTCCTTGCATGGACAAATTTCTCCAGTATTGCATGGGCGTGTGGAATTGCAAGTGAAGGGAAGGAGAAGAAGACGGAGGAATTTTATCCAGAAAGATCTGAGAGATTTTACTTGTGTATGGGTTATATGGTTGGGCCATCACTTTTTGAAGAAAGTGAGACTTTTGGACTGTCAAATATGTTAGTGCCCCTTTGCCAGCACTTTCTAACGGTTCAAGGTATGCTGTGGCTTAACCATTACATTTTCCTGCACAGCAAAATACGCATGTGACCCAACTAGTTCACAGAAGCCTGAAATACATTTCAGGTATGGAAACTGTGAGTACTTAGACATGGTGATTTCTCTCTAAACATTAGGTTCCAACTCTCCATTCAGTGCAGGTGAGAAGCATCAGCTTATAGCCTGTCTGGTGTAATAACGGTCGTAGCCTGTCTGTAGTATACTTTCAATGTGTTGGGCTAAAATATCTGAATATATAAATACTGAGCCTTTCAGGATCTGGGCTCTTTCTGACTTAGCTTTGTGTTGTCCCTGTCAGCATAGGCAGTGCTGACCCTGAGATCCGTCAGTCGTATGACAGTCACCCAAAACGGGTGGCGCACAGGTGGATACAGCTGTTGCTAACTGACAAGCCTTATACTGGGTGTATACTAGATGTATATAATGTAATGTACTAGATGTAATACTAGATTAACATCACACATGCCTTAATGACTGTGGTTTTCCTGAAGTTATAATTTAAAAGATTTTATAGTTTGAAGATAGAGGGGAAAGACAAAAATTGTTACCTTTTTTGGTGAATACCACAAAGTTTGACAGTGGGTGCGTTATAGACCAAATCGCACAGAGACACATTATCACTTTTGATCAGAATTACATGTTTTGCTCACTTTAGTTGTAATGGCAGTCTTTAATAGAATTTACTCAACTTACCATAATAATTCTGGTAATATAAAACTGCATTATGATATTGCGTTAAGATATGACCCTCCCCACCCTTCCCAACTGAAAGGAAAATTTAGGAATAAGTCAAATCATTAACAGGGATCCAGATATTTAACCCGCTTTTTATGTTTTACTATTTCTTAGTAATATAAAAGGGGAGTTAATACTATTGAAAATTATTTATTTCCACAAACAAAAAAATCAGTAAACTGAGTTCTAGTTCACGTATTTTATAAGGTGTATATATGAGGTAGATCCTTCTGGTTATTGGAATAATATAGACAGAAGTGTTATCTGGGATGAGATGGTGTGAAGTGCCACTCTAAATGGAGAAAGTAGTGATATTGCCAAGTACTGGTGATGGAGTGGTATAAGATACCTGGGAAGGCTGAAATAGAGTAAACACGAGAAGCTGTTAGTTCTTTCCAAGAAACCCAGAAATGCCCCAAGCAAGTGCCTAGGGCAAGTTTGAGTCCTTTATGCTAGTTATGTGCTGAATGACTACATTCGGCTGGATAAGAAGCTCTCATCCACTTAGATTTATAGCCAGTTATGAAGGCTTATCTGTGTGAAATTACAGTTTAGCTTTATTCTTTAGCAACATTCATTCATCACAGGAAGGAAAAACCTAACAACGTCGGTCATTCTGAGTATCAATATATTATGAATTGACTGAAAATTGATGAAAACCAGAGCTGAGAACTTGCTGAAGGGAAACGTTCAGCTCTCCTTCTCCCCTCTTTAGGCATTCAAATCTGGTGCACGTAAGCAAAGGTAGACTTGCTTCTTCGCTTATTCCTATCACTGTGGATCAGAGGTAAGCCAGCCACAGGTAATAAGGGCTATACTGATATATAATTTTGGGCAAGAGGAAGGTAGGGTGTGGTTTCTCCTTTGCCCAAACCCCACACAAATTTCACAGTTTAGAAATAAAACTTAGTGTCAGTGAAGCACATGGGAAAGCACCCTGGTCTTCAGAAAATGGGTAGAAACTTTCCTGTGGCTATCACTGCCAGGAACCAGGTCTTTTTCTTCTTCTTTTATTTTTTTTTTTTGGTGGGGGGGTGGTGAGCTGTAGTATCTTTGTAATCTTTAAAGAGTACTCCATATAAAGTAACTTCTACTGTCGGGTGCTCCATATAAAGCCCCGCACTGCAGGTCACAAAAGGAAGGATATATAACGGGCTTTGTTTCATTGTTCAGATTTCCATCTGCATGTACAGCATGAGTGGGTGTAAATCATCACAAATTCTGGTTTGGTGCACAGTCTTGGAAAATCTACAGCTTTGTAAAAGGAACCTGTGAGTTGTTGACAGCCAGCTCTTTCTGGCACTTGATGGGGAAAAAATCAAACAAAATCAAGACATTTGAGAGGATAGTATAATATGGTAGAATAATCAGGTCCTCTCCTAGTGACTGCTTATCTTTTCTCTTAATAACTGGAGTGATTTGTCTTTATGTTGGGGCAAATTCGTTGAGTTTGCACCAGGATGATGCAGCTGCTCATCAGCCATTGCTTTCATACAGCAACACGAGGAACAAGCCAAAATGAATGATAGTTTTAATTCCTTTATTCTGCAACCTGTGGATTCAGGATAGGAAAAATCATTTATTGGCACAGCAGGTTTCACCTCTGGGCTCATGTTTTGGTTTAGATCACCAATGGGTAAGTTTGTTGGTCCCTATCTACACATAGAAGCATGAATGTTTGAGATGGAAAAGTATTATTAGTACATGTTTATCACCCTTGCCAAAGCAAAATTTTCCCCTATAAATCCCTAGCAGACATTTGCTGCAACAGCAAGCACCACATAACTTGGCACATTTAAGCTTCTGCTCCAGAGTACTCCAGATGTGAAGTATTGTATATGTTGTGTTTGTGAAAGGACATGTACTGGTATTCTAGGGTTTTCTTTACAGAAATAAGACTTCCTTGAACAAAAGCCTGCAGGATTGTGCCCTTGTGTTTTGAGGTTTGCTGTGTGGATGTGTGATAGGTTACATGATTTTGTACAAGTGTGGATCTGGTTAGTTTTATTACACTCTCCTTTTCACAAATGTCAAATTCAAAACAGAGGTATGGGAGAAGTAATCCTCCGAAAATTCTTAAAATAAGGCAGCTTTCGTAGTGTGACCTGAAGTACTAGCAAATATCCAAGGGACAGATTTTTTTTTAGTTTACGTTTTTTTTTCCTTGGATTTCATAAATCAAGAACAACAGCAAGATAAAAAGACAGGCTAACCACTATTCTGTTTTTTTCCATCTCTTTGTTCTCTTACGTATTATCTTGTTGGATTTTTTTTCCTTTTCTTTTTTTTCAAATGATTTAATTATCTTTTCTTGTTTCTATATACCAGGTACACCACACTGCCATTTTTCCTACAGGATCATTTTACAAATGGGAGTATATTGTATGCATAACTAGATACAGAAAATGATGTGATTAGGTGATTAATCATCATTCTTCACCTCAGGCCAAAATTCTGATGATTAAACCCACCTCTTCAGCATGTAGCTTCTGAAACTCAAATCCTTTCCAGCCTGCTTTTTCAGAAGAGAAATTTCGTAAGAAATTTCGTAAGTCTACTGCGAAAAGGAGTAGACTTGCAGGTACAGCTATTTAGTTTTGCATGACATAATGCAATATCTTCAAGAGATGCAATTGGTGTAGCTTCACCATAGACTTACCTGTTTCTGGATAATTAAGGAGCTCATATGGGAAAATACATTCAGGCCTCCTTAGGCAAAAAGGAAATCTGAAACTGCCTTTCCCGCCTTTTGCTGTTGTATTATGAAAGTCTATTCACAAAATGATCTGCCACCTGCCATGCCCCTACAGTGCAAAGCAGGATGACAAGGGCTCTTTAAAACAGGCTTGAAAAGACATCTGCAGGGACAAAATAGTCACCTCTTTGGTGGCAGTGAAGTCTGCGAGTTTGGAAAAACTTGGCGTCTACTTGATGCAGCCTGCAATTTAACAGCCTGCAATTTTGCAGCCTGCAAATGAGTTGGACGGTACCAACCCAGAGGGCACCACCTACATGAGTTCTGTAATTCTGGTTTGTAGATCTTTCACTGATTCAAAGCAGGCCCTACTGCACAGCAACTATTGAAATTAAACCCTTTTAGACAGTACCTTAGGAAAAATTGAAGTCTTGCAAGATTTCTAGTTTTTATGATTTTTTTCCAGTTCTTCTACACTTTCACTTCTTTTGTTGTAAAGCTAATCACAGTTCCACATGTATTCTGTCTCAGTAGTAATTAAGAATTAAGCAACAAAACCTAGTGTATCATACGTTGCTTTGGGATTCAGTGTTCTTATGTGGGGGAGAAAAGTTCACTGCAGATACTTGGTATTCAGCAATCAATTATATTCTTAAATGGTATTATTATGTGACATACCTGTAAAAACAATAACAATTTTTATTATTATTATTTTGTCTATGTGTTTATTGGATTCTAATTAAAAAACCAAAAAGAACTAAATGAAAAATGTTGGATTACTTCCCATTCCAATGGCAAAAGGAAAATAAACCCAATCCCCGCAAATGCAGTATGAAGGGCTATATTATGTATTTGTATACTACTGAAAGGGGCTGCCTGGGTTCATTGACCCCAGTCTGGCTGGTGCTAAATGTACAGAAATAAACCCATCCCCAAAAGATTGCAATCAAAGGATAAAACAAGAAACAGATGGCTGGTCCTGCATGGGGAGTGTTAAAAATAAGAGGAAATTGACTGGCACAGTAGGCAGTGGTCTCGGCACACCAGCTGCTTAACCATGGACAATTTTTTTAAAGCATCATGGCAGCAAAGAATTTTTAAGCTTAGTTTTGAAATAGGAAAATTAAATGGTTCTTCGTGTTTACAGTCAGTGCCATGTTCTCAAGGGCAGCAAGAGTGAAAGCATGAAGGAAGTGTCTGTCACTGGTTGGTTGGAGTTGTTGACATCTTGGTAGAGTACGAGGAGAGATAACTGGGACAGGGTGGGAGCACAAGCTGAAGATCACAGCAGGTTAAAGAAGGGGCAACTAAATGGACTGCAAGGAAGATGATGTGACCAAAGAGGTGGCCTAGGGATAGCTTTGGGAGGTTGATAGGTCTCTGCTAGCTTTGAGTAGGCATGACTGGCTTCAGCATTTGCCTGGCTTCGATTAGAGAAGTCAAGATGGAAGGGGGGGACCCTGGACAAGGCTGTTTACTGGCAAGAAGGATAAGAGAGTTCTGCTGCTAATCTGCTATGCTTTGATGTATATTTAAGTGAAATATATAAACCTCTGGAAAGTAGGCACCACAGAACAACACTGTACCTTTGACTGTCGTCGTACAAATGCCACCATCAGTGTTATAAAGTACCACAGGCAGTGTTATAAAGTACCACAGGATCATGAGAAGGCAGATATAGCACAAGGAAAATTATTAGCATATTTTTAACTTTGACATCTTTGTACAAACGTTAAAGAATAGTAATCCTGTTCTCCTTAACTAGCCTTTTTTGTGGAGCTCCACCGAACATTTTTGTTGTTTTGCTTTGCTTCAGAGCTTTTTCTCTGGGAAGGGACTATCTAACCCCTTGTTCTGCCAGTACATGGCACAGGAAGATGTCTGCCTGAGAATCCAGCAGCTACACAAAACTGGGTCAGGTAGCTTGAACTATTTTTAAAATGATAATCTTCTTTTTCCTTCAGTTCTGCTACTTCCAGTAGGTATTACAGTCTGTTTTAGTAGTAAACTGGCTTATTTCAGTCAGTGCTGTATAGACTTAATTCTCTGGGAAAAAAAAAAAAAAAAAGAAAAAAAAGAAAAAAAAAAAGTGCTTCAGAAGTCTGAATTACCCAGATCTCTCCTAATTGGTGAAAGAGAATGCTGAGTATGGATGGCAGATGTTTCCTTAATTAATATCCTACTGGGTTAATCAGCAGAACCTTGGGAGCTGCTATGAGACTTTTGATGTGTTCAGAGAATCCAAGCCTTGATCTATAGACTTTAAACTCATAACTGCTCTATCTGTTTGCCTATGTGATACTTGCAAATAGTAGATAGTCTTCAGTCAGAAGTTGTCTTTTGTATAACCTAATTCTGTGCACATTTCAATGACATTTGTGTTCAAAATTTACAGTAAATCTTGCATGCAAATTGAGCTCCTCTCTAAATTTGAGATTTCTTACAGGTTTTAAAAAATTGACTTATTCACAGTTCAGAATGTTTGCCTTTCAATCTCCTAAGAACTCAATACACTATTTTTAATTTTGTGAAGTCTGTGTTTTACCATAAGTAGGTTTGATACTCAGAAAATTTGTCACGGACCTAATGGCACTCATTAGAACCGCATGTGCTCTCACTGAAAATAGAGCTAAGTCAGGGGGAGAAATTGCAATCTCTCTAACTTTCACAAGCTGAAAACTTGGAAAAAGGCAGTCATTTATAAGTTTTTTGTTTTCACATAAGTCTTTCTGTATCTTCTGAAAGCTAAAAATTTGAACTTTTCACTAAAATAACAATGAAATGGGATGAAGAAAAATTTTTCCATTTCTCTTTCTGAATGTCTCATTTTGCAAATACCCATCTTATAAACATTCAAATTTTAATCAATTAGCATCTTCTGGAAAATGCTGAAGGCACATCCCCACAAACTCTAGTTGTAATCTTTCTTATACAGCTGCATATGGAGAGGGGTGAGGGAGGACAGAGTGAGGAAAGCTGCAGAAATAATGCTTTTATACCTAAGTTAGCAATGGTTTCCCACTGCGGCAAAATGCCTGTGGGGTTTAAAAGTGTCATAGGACAGCTCAACGTTTCCACAAAGGACAGGAGCTCATTTAGTGGCTTTGATTAATCTCTCTTTCTTTTTCCCCTGTATGTTCTACCATACTTTCCTCATCAAATCCTTAGCCCGTCCCTATCTCAGCCCTCAGTGAGATACTGAGATACTCTAGTATGCATTTGTATGGTGTTGCATGATACAGTTATAGAGTTTGGCCCTTATCTAGGTCATTGTTTCTTCCTGGAGCAAACTCACACCTGTAATTAAACTCTCTGGAGAGAGGGACTGGGCAAAAGGGGCTGTGCCACAGCAGAAGAACAAAAAAGGGGCAGTGTGGAACCCTCTCTTTGAACAGTTCAGCCTTACTTTGCCTTACATAGGGCGTTCAAAGAAGGGAACTATATAGTCTTTTTTTTTTTAGTGGGTACGGCTTCTGCTTGTCTCTGTCCCTCTGCAGTCCACAGTAATATATTCCACAGAGTGAACCTCCACCAAGCAGAGGAGAGGCTGAACCCCAATTTCCCTTCTTCATCCTGCTTTTACTCTTCTGAATTGCATCATTTATGGCTTGGAAACTTCAGCAACTGCAAAGTGGAGGCAAAACTTGCCCTCAGTGAGTAGGAAGTAGAAATAAATGTTATACTAACCAAAAGGGTGTTTTTGGAAGGACGTGCCACCTACAATAATAGGGAAGAATATTGGTTCTCACTGGCTCGCCTTATTATTTTAAGCTGTTCTTTGCTCTTTTCCTCACTAGCTCACATCCCACTAGCTGTTTACAGTTATTTCACACATCTTATGCCAGCCTTATGCCATTCATTCTGTTGGGACCTGCTTGAAACCTCCTCCAAAACTTACTGCTATAGATTTTTTTTAAAGAAAATTCTTAGCTCCTGCCCATCAAAACTGATTCCCCTACAGGCAAAAAAAATTACATCATTTAGTATATAAAACATGTCAATGATTATGCAAGATCTTGGTACTACTCTTGTTCGCTCTGTTCCTCCTATCTGTTAACAGCAGTCATGTTTCTAAACTTTGCTTGTAGGTGCTTAGTTTGGGACTATAGACCCGGTTCTTCCTTGATTTAAGGTCACTTTTTCCTACTGTATTACATTTGTTCTCCAGTATGCCCCTGTATAGGCAGTGACACCTGGGATGAAGGTAAGCTCTGGGTCTCACCTTCCCTCTGTTGTGCTTACTAAATGTAGCTCAGTTCCTAGAGAGAGGGTGTCTTCATCTCCCATTTAAGTGCATATGACTGAAGGCATTCTTTAGTGCTTAGATCCATGCGTCGCAGGGCAGGATTGGTCTTGTTATGAACGTTAATATTGCGTCATTTGGGGTGGGATGGGGGTAGATTCTTCCAGTACAGTAACTAATGAAGAAATAAAATGGAATGCTCTACAGCACTCAAGTAAACCAGAAATATTTTCTCCAACTGGCTTGAAAAGATGTAACAATTCAGCATATGATTTTAATTAATGTCCATGTAACTAAAAATGTGTTTAATTCACAATAGCATTACAAGAAAACATATTGACATCTAATTATGGATCATAGAATTTGCTCCAGAGAAACTGTAGTGCATCTGTTCAATGAAACACAATCATGGAGAATGCTAAATGGCAAAATATAATGAAAATGTGAACCAATACACAAATGAGGCCATTAAATACATCAGTGTGAAACAAAGTGGGGATATTCAAGAGAAGAGCTCATGCATAGGGTTTGGTAGATAATACAAAGTAATATTGTCTAGTAAGGGTTTTTTTCTTATTATTTTCTTGTGAATAGCAGGATTTCAGCTGCTGGGGTTTCTCAATGGAGACTGCTATTTCCAAGTTAGCATGAAAATGCTCGATGTTTAGCTGACAATTGGCAAAATAATTCTCATGACTTCTGACAATAAATGCTTCATTTGTTGCAGCTATTTTGTCAGCTCTTGTGTTAGAGTCTTTCCTCCTAAATATCAATTTTACCTTAGCTGATTTCACTATCTTTACACTATGCCCTTCATAGTGAAAGTTGGATTGGAATCATAAAATCAAAACTAAAAATTATCTACCTACTTGGTCATGAATTATGATAGTCCAGAACTAAACTGAACCAAATGCGACAGCAATGAACACTCCTGCTTGGACAAGCTGTTAAAACACTCAAGCCTGAAATATCTTTTAATCTCCATTTTAATAATCCTCTTGTCCATGTCTTCTTTTGCCATATTCATAGGCAAAAGGGGTTCATAGAAACATATGGTATGAGATTGCAAGAGGAAAGTTTTCAAGTAGGATCACTTTTGGATGATTTCTACCAGCACTAATATTTGGATTATTAAACTGGCATACAACATTATACAGTGAAAAACACATTTTAAATTCATCATATAGGATCATTCGCTCCTGAAATCTCTGCTTATTCATCAAGGAACAAAAGTATTATGCAAGACAGGAGCCTATCACAACTGAGCTAATGAGCTTGAGGAGGTAGCCTTTTAGTAATGAAAACTGAAAACAGTTCACTCTATCTTTTAGTTTTGAAAAACACATAGATTGAAAAGACCTTTAATCCTGTTGCTATATAGATATTTTTTTTTTAATCTGGTGATACAGAGCCTTACATTAAATTAGGTATTAGAAGGTCCTTAGTCAGGTATACATGCAGCTTCCAACCTGGTAACTGAATGCCTTATGCACAGCCATTACACAACACAAATATCCTCAATTACAATACTAGCTGAAATACAGCTTCTGGGCTGGGAAAGATTAGAGTTGATTAAACTGCCCATTGTTCCCTTTAATCTATCAACCTAAATAAGACAGCTATTAGATTGCTGTCAGCTCCAAACAAGCCATTTGGATGGACACATTATTCCCAGTTGTGCTTTCAGTGAAATAAAACCAGATATGCTAAAATGGGGGACAAATTTCTCTCTCCTTTTGCTGTTAGAACTACATTGGACAGTTTGGCCTGCAGCACATGCTTCAGTGAGTGCCTTTTTTATCTTCAGAGAAAATGTGTGTGATCCACTAGGTAATCATTGTACACCTGCAAGAAATTCAGAACCACAGCTGATCCTCTCCAGTGTCTCCATTTTCTTCCATCTCTTCCCATCTGCTGCAATATAGCTTTCATTTTGTAGACTATTGCTATTGCTCAAATTCTGAAACAGCTCAGTAGCTACATATCCTTTTAGTTAAATGACCTTGGGGAAAAAATCCAGAAGAGTATCTCAGGAATAACTGAGTAGTTCCTGATGAGGTTGATTAGGGATTTAAGGTGCAGAAAGTAAGTGATTTTCCTCTGAAGGTGTTGTTTAGTCTTTGAAGTAATAAAAGAAGGGATTACAGGGCTTTGGACACAAGGTGGAATGCACTGAGTGATAAAATCTCAGCTTTCAGGATTGTATCTACTGGCCCACACTGATAAACGGCCCAGTAGCAGGTGGAGAGAAATCCTGAGCCTGGTGCAAAACAAGGCCAACAACTTCCCATTTACTTGCTGAAGTCATGTCAAGTCTCCTCATGATTTGGTTTTGCAGTCCAGCCAATGCAGGCAAGTGCCGGACATGTAAGGATCTCCTGGTTTTCATGGAAAATGGTGCCAAAGTATTGCGTGTGATCAGAATAGATTAGTGATCAGAACCACTAGTAGCCAGGGTTCACTGACCTAGTTCATAGATCAGGTCATTGCTGAATATTTTGAAATATTTAGAGCAAAAGACATGAGACTGACTTATTTGTTGTGTGGCATGGGGAAATTTAGGCAGTTTTGAAGTTAAAAGTATTCTGTCTTGAACCATTTGTTTTTCCACAGAAGACGTTGTCCAAAAAATAGAATATACCTTGAAGACAAATCATAAATAATGCTCTGTGAATAAGCCCCCTTTCCAGACATGATAAAAGCCTCTGGGAAATGCTCCTCTGGGCAAAATACCCCAAAAGGGCTTTAGGAAATAGAGAAGACTGATGGTTTATTTAAAATACCAATAAGTGATTGTACCTCTAGCAAATATTTTATTTTTATGCAAAATCCTTGATCAAATCACTGCTGTTTTCTGTATCTTTAAGCTGAGTTTATGATCCCAAGAGATGTACAAGTCATGTAAGTTACTATGTTGTCATTTTCAAAGCAGATCCCAAAGACCTTTCTTAAATTAGATGTACTCATTTTTGAAAATATGTTGGCTCATAAATAGTGGCTTAGCCATATGTATTTTGCTTCAAATGGGAAAATGGACCTACTTTTCTAAAAAGTATTTTGCTTAGCAAGGCAGTCTTCTTTTCTAGTGGAAGGGAGCCTGCTTGAAGAAAAAAATCCATTTGTTATATTTAAACAGCACGTGCGCATTTCAGCTACTTGCATTCTTAGCAAAAAATATCTGCTATTGGAAATCCTAGAAAAATCATTTGAAAAGCAAAAAGCTTTCTAATTGAAACAACTAAAAACGCATTAAACAATGACATAGAGAATACCTGTTATTAAGTCCTACCCTCTCTCCCTTCTTTTGGTATTGTAGGCAGAGAGAAACTTAATGTCTCTGTGGACCTCTGGTATCAAATCTACCACAGCACTGACAGGTATATTCTGCACTGAGTCTTATCAGAGCTCTCTGAGAGGAATTCCTGCAGAGCCCTCAGCTGCAATTGAATCTCCTGGTCACAAATGCATAGTTAACGTTGAGGTCTGCCTTAGAGAATAAAGGTCACAAGCTTATTACTGCATTCAGATGGATTAAAGCATTTTTAGCTGTTGCTACCTCCCTGGGAAAGCAGAAGGAGCTCTGAAAGAGCCCCTAGACATCATGGTGATAAGAGTACTTGTAATGAATCGATAGAGGAATTACCAACATTACTGGAAGGAATTAATATTGTGCAACTTCTATCGGATCCTCTGGAGGGGATAAAGGAGCTAGTAGAAGTCATGTTGAAAGCCGGCAGAAGAAAGCAGTGCTCGTAATGTGTATCTGAGCTACAGAAGTCCTTGCCAAAGCAGTGTGTGAAAGCTGAGACAACATGCAACCAAAGCAAAGCTGCAGAGGTCCAAGGCAATAGCAATCCACTGGAGTTTAGCAACTAAATAAAGGCCACATGTTGCTCAAGAGGACACAGAGCTGAAAAGGTCTGGAGACTGAGAAAGTGTTAAGGGAAGTATTATGTATTCCCCAGTACTAAGCTTTCCTCTGCAGTTGCTTCTGATTGCCATTGGAAACATGCTGCTGAGTGAGATGAACCCTCGGTCTGATCCAGAAATGCTTTTCTTGTACGTTTGTTTTCAGTGCATCTTCTCTGTCTGCATGCATAACTTATGAGTCTTATGAGTTTTTAGCTAACTAACTACCTCTTTTCTCGCACCAGTGCTGTACAGTCAATATAAAAATGGGTACTCAATTTCATCACTCGCACTGTTTTAATTGCCCCAAACTAACATTGGTAATCAACATGAACAATGCAGAAAGAGATAGGGCAAACAAATGGATTTTTTTTTCTTTTTTTCCCCTGAAACAAGGAGTGTAGGCATAAAAGAAATACCACACTACTAACCCCTTACTTTTGAGATGTTTTCCACAATGGTGCCTTTAACATTGGATGCTGATATAGGATTTGGCTGCAAAATGCTTTCTAATTCAGTCATTAGACTTTTTCATTATTCTTGTTCCTTATTGTAATGTCAGCTGAAAACTGCCATCTTAAGGTACCTCTGTCAGTCTAGGATAGAGGGAATTATGTTATTGAAGGGACAACTGGTATCCCAAGCATTTTAGCAACTGTAAATTAGTGTCTTCTAAACAATTCAAACATCCGATTACCACGTCACCTTGAATTTAAGTATGCTGCATGCTCTGTGTTTAATCACAATTCCTGTGGACATTTAAGGCTTTGTCTCATTTCTTCTACTTCAGAGACTTAACTTCCAGTCTTGACAGATTTTCTTTTTTACCCTGTAGTTGTTTTTTTTTGAATTCTGTTATCAGCAACACCTTTTCTCATTGCTGTGTTGATTTTCAGTTACAAGAGTGCAAGAACATGTGTAGCACATTTGATATATTGAAAGAGCTCGCTTTCCTGAAAGCTGGTGGGCTATAAGGAAAGATTTTAATGGATGGGCAAATGCATGATGCTGTAGTGAGTAAGGTTTACAGAAACAGTATTCTTGAATTATGCAACCTATCTAAAAGGCATCTCTGTTCCAGGACCTTCACGGATACCCCTGCATAATCCTCCTTTGCTGCATGGCATGTTGAGTCAAATTGATTTTACAATTTCTGGGCATAGAAAAAAGTATAAAATTGAAGTAGCAAAGAAGACACACTGCCAGCTGAACTGGAGAGTTACTAGATTTTACTCGAAAGGTGAAGAGCTGCAAGAGAGTAGAGATCACTGAGATTACTTCATGAAACAAGAGAATGAGGGATTATTGTTTTCCAAATAATTCTATTTAATGTCTTCTGCAGATACTGAGACAACAGAAACATGAAACAAAGTGGATAATGTTCCATCAACACTGATGGACTGCTGGCTATGAGCTGACATGAATACTTGTTTAGGGGGATTTGATAACATGGACTGAATTGAAGATGGAAATTACTAGAAGAGGGTAATGATTTATTAGCGCTCACATGGCACATGGGACAGATTTTGTTCTTTTTGCTGGAAAGCAAGAATACAAGTCATAACTTATGAAATAAAGTGCAATGAAGCATATCTATCAGGGAACTATTGCCTGAAAATAGGCTTTGAGATAGGGTCTTAGCCTTGTAACTTCAGGTTGAGGGACAGGAGAGGGACAGCACTGCAGAAGACAGAAAAGCTGTGAAGTGCAGCATGATGGCCTCGTGGTGTGCTCATGTTATGCATTTCAGTGCAACAGTCATTCCTAGTGAGTTATGTGCTACAGAATATGCCCATCTTGTGGAAAGACATGAAAGGCTAAAGTAACTGGGAGTAAGGGAAAGATTTTGAATGCTATTTCAATCTTTGTTTTCATTGACTATTTGGTATCTATTTTAGCATTTCTATGGGCAGAGCAGCATCTGTTAATATGACTTCTAAGAAAATATTTTATATTTATTTTATTTTTGTTTACAAAAACTTACATGTAGTAAAACCTAAAAGAGGGAGCATGTACAAAAGCATAGGATTATTAACAGATTAGTGTATGCTACCAGGGAACTGTATTGGGTGAACGGAGAGTGCTTAAAAGCAGGTGGGAGACCTTGGTTGAAGATATGTGAGTAAACTGGATTGTATATGCACACTAACTTGTGTCATGAACATGAATAAGTAAATTACTTATGGTTTATGTAGGCTGAACATCAGGGACAATATATTTTCTTTTGATATGGAAGTAATTGTTTCTGCATAACTCGTCAGAAGAAGAAATAGGATCTGTGATTGGGCTTGCTTACAGGGAGGAGACACTGCAGAGACCGGGTGATGGAGATGTGGGATTTTGCTCACAAAGCACTGTCCTCTCACAGCTCCATCTTTATTCAGCCTTATCTTACTGCACCATCACTGGTCAAATGTGTCAATTTCTGACACCTCTCGTGTTTTTATTCCCATGACAATTCCCTTGCCGTATCTGATTTAGGACTCTCTTCTGCTGAAATACTTCAAAAAAAAATTATCCTTATTTTGACTGAAATGCATAAAGTGAAAATTACTCTTGTGAAAACTTACAACCTTATGAAAAAGCCCATAGTTTATAATTATCCTCACAAGTTTGTCTTCGCCTGCCTACTGATTCCTGAAGTTAGAGAGGGCTCATCCTTCTGGCATCTCTGTGAGGTTAATATCCCTTTTACACTTTCTTTTTACCTTCCATCCTCGTGTCTGTAGCAGGCATTCACCATGTCTTCTCCATAAAGCTCAAGCTCTGTGTGTCCAGCAGCCACTCTCCAGCCCGGGTCAAGTATTTCCTTCACGTCACACCTCTCAACGGATGCACTAGGCTCAATCAAAAGATGGTGGGTCGCTGGATATGTGAGCTGAAAATCTCACAAAGAGAGCTTTCTGATCAGTCACAGCATTGCTGATTAGAGCAGAGCACAGGGTGTCAGCAGGGGTTATACAGGATAAATTTATTTAGATGCCAGCCTGGCAACACCTTGAGGTTTCAAGTGATTTAACAATCTACCTGTGAAAAGGATGCAACAAGGGAAATCAATTTAATTAAAGATTTATTTGACAAGCAAGGGAAATGTTTAGATTTTGAACAAGCAAAAAAAAAAAAGGTTAATTCTAAATACTTGCTATTATCAGTGAATTCATAGCTTTACAAGGTATTTTTCATAAAAGATACCTCAAGCGACAGATGAAAAAATGCTGATCAATCATTCAAGCAATTCTTCTTCCCAGTAGACCCTAAAAAATGTTGTCATGAATCAATCAATTCTTTTCCATCTTACTTTTGAAGATGATGTCTGAAATGTAAGAAAATTGGGTTATAGACCTTAGGTTAGATTGGAATGATACTAATTGGAGCTCATTATGGTCTAATATAAATGCTAATCTTATAAATATTAAAGAGTCAAATCTATCTTAATGTATTACACAGTACTTACATTACCTTCAAAAAAGTCAGCTTCATATCAACAGAGTGGAAACTCCAGTTGTCAAAGTTGTAGAGGAACTTTTTGAAAGGAGCTGTCAATGTCCATAATTAAAAAACCTATGGTCTGGCACAAGGAGAACGATTGACAAAAATGGTTTGGTTTTGACTTTAAGATGCGTTTATTACCCTGCCTGCAAGCCTGTTCTTAGATGATTTCTGGGGATCTGCTTGCTTAATAGCAAAAATTCCACTGTTTTTTGCACAAATTGCCTTTTGAAAAGCTGACCATGTCACACCTAGGCTACCATCTGGTGGGAAACAACTTCATTTTTGGCACACCTCGGAAGTGGCTGATTACTTGCAACAAAATAATATTTGTTATATGTGGAGGAATGCAGAGGTAATTTTTTATCCCTTCTGGTCTGTTCCTGTACAGCATAGTTAGGTCACCAGAAAGTCTGGTCATGCTGATAAGTTGTGTGCTCCATAATGCTAAGAAAACCTAACTTTGTCTCTACTTTTTCCTTCCTGCCCCTTAAAATCTTCCTGTTCTTCCCCCCAAAAAATGCAGAAATGTGTACGTGTACATTGGTAAGGTCAATTCACTGTCATCTGAACTCTGCTGGAAAAAAAAAAGAGATTGTGTGTTTGTCTGCTTTAAGCATCTTTTCTCTGTAAAACCAAAAAAATTATTTGCCTGATAGGAGGAAAGGGAGCATTGCAAGTGAATTAGAGGATAGGAGGTTGATGGAGTCAAGCATGTAGGATTTACTTATGGGAACAGTGAGGGGGGAGAGGGAGCGTTTGGAGGAGGGAAGGGAGAGCATTGTGCTCTAATTGTAAAATTAAAGTAATTAGTTGGAAGAACAGAGTCTTGGGCTCTCAGCCCCAAACCAGAATATCTATTTAACATCTGTGCACCAGCATCATGTGAAACAAAGCACGGAAACTGGTGTTAAAATGTGCATGTAACCCCAAACATGACGGCTTTTCTGAGTACTTCTCAAAATTGTGATATCTCCACTTCTCTTTATTTCGTTTTACTGCTAGCGATAGAGTAGCCCATAAATACCTTTCCCAGGAAACCTAAATTAATATTTCACACTGAATTATCTATGCACACTTTTTCACTCGATCATAGGTTCCTCAAATTTGTTATTCAAATTTGGTTGGAAATGTCTTTCTCTCTGTGGACAGTGAGTGAGCAGTTTGAGAGCATTCAATAGTGACTTGGTAATCAAGCATGCTTATTAATATTTGCCAAGAATTGGCTAAGTTAAAAAAAAAAAAAAGAAAAAACTAAGAAAACCTCCAAACCTCTCTGCGTACAGGAGGAATAAAGTAGTTAGTTTACTCCTCACTTTAACAGTGGTTGCAACAAGTAACTCAAAGGATTATAAAAGAAAATCTGCTGCAGGCAGTTAATGGTATTTTTGTATTTTCTTTGTTCTTTTTTGTTTTTTCTTGTCAAAAAACTTCGTAAAGTTGGGGTTTTTTTTCTGTCTTATAAGTGGCTATGAACTTTTAGCTCTTGATACTTACAACAAAAAAACTAGGCTTTAAGATGACAAACTCAAGCAATTGGAGGAATTGCCAACGTTATCTGTCCAGATTCCTTTTACCTATGCTATGCATAATACTTATTCACAATGCTATGATACTAATTCTTGGCTTCATTGGCATGGTTTCTTGGTTATTGGTAGTGTTGAAGTCCTTGCGTTATACCGCTGAATTATTGAAATCATAAATGAGTTAAATTTGTTGTTTTGTATGTAAGAAATATGGCTATTTTGCATTGCATTTGCAGGTATTTTCCAACTTGAGAAGTGGGGCTCAGGGCTGCTGTGTTCTCAGGCACTTTATGGGCTCCTCTTCTCACCACCCCCTGGTCTTCTTTTCCCCTCCTCTTTTCCCCCAGCCCCCAGCAGTTTGCATCCTGACCTAATGCCTGCCCTGGCTCTGTGTAGGTCCCAGGTCCCTCCGGTGAGGATATTCACCCTCACCCATCATACTGCTACAGCAACTTACTTCCCCACTTCCTCTTAATGTGCTTTTGCAAAAAGGAAGGTAGTGATGGGGCAGAAGCGGTAAGGTCACAGTCCTGCCAAAAAAAAAAAAGACACAGGGCATGCAGCATAGTCCGAGGCACTGGATGCACTGACTCCTGCCCACCTGCTCAAAAGTTCAAAACACGCTTCATACTAGTGCTAAAAAAGAGAGAGGGAGGAAGAAAGGGGAAAACAGGCATGGTCAAGTGGCATCTGCTTAGGGCTGCTGTTCACTTCAGCTTCCTTGTCCTGTCCTCCCCATGATGGGCACATTTCCCTTGGCAAAACATGTCCTCTCTTTTTTGAGAAGCTACCTTATTCTCTGGTGATCTGAAATCACTGCCCAGTGGTGTGGTCAGTGGCAAACATAAGTCAGTGGAGTTTATTCATTCCAAATTCAGGAAATAGTTTGTCTTCTGCTATATACTAGGTAGGTAGCCACTTGCCACCACACCAACAGATTTTCCTGCTGTAGTTCTTCTGTATCTGTATAGGAGATTTTATTCGCACTTCATCTTCTGTGTCCATATTGTATTAAAAAAGAGGAGAAAAAGAGGGAAGGGAAGGGACTATTCAGTTTTCATGTGAATAAAAAGGGCTGCAAAACTTGATTAGAAAAATCACTGGGTGCAGAAAATAAATTTTCTAATACAAATATTAGAATAAACTATAATATTTTAAAGTTTTTTTTTGTTTAAAATAAATGACATTTTAGTTAAAACATGAAAATATCTCCCTGTTCATACCCCATGCTGCTGTGTTTACAGAGAACTTTTTCTCATAGCAGGTGGGGACTTGGGAGAGTAAGAAGTGAAAGTGTTTAACTAGGGGAAAAAAATCATTGTCTTGTCAATGGAGGGAAAAGAGCCTGCGGAATAGCTATTTAACTTTAGAAAGAACATGAAAAAGAGAAAAAGGCTCTAAGGCTGTATTTTTCCTTCTTTTCTTTCTTTATATTTGCGAAACGAACTTGAATGCACCAACTCCTACTTCACCCAAGTCCATGACACCCATTAATATGTAGTTTACAAAACCTGAGCCCTCCATGCATTTAACAGATGTACACTACCAGTGTGTGTTCTGTTTTTTTTCCTGAGCGCCCAATAGACTAGAGGATGTGCACACTGCTTCACTTATGAAATACAGGTAGTTCAACAATCAGAAAGTTCTTTATTAATTTCAACATTTACATATATGGATATATTGTATCCTGATGTTTATATAAAGTAAAGAAACTGCTAGGGAAGCCCTAAATAAATTTATAACTTAGGTATTAACTAAGTTATTATCTTAAATACTTAAAAAATAATTTGGCTAGTATTTTCCCTCTTAGAATGAGACTGCTACAAGTGAGGATAGCACTTGATGTGTTACTATTTGTTGTGAAGTGATTTGATAAATGTTTAAATAACTCACTGCTGCTGGCAGTGCTTTTTCATAAGAAGTTATAGCCTGGAAGACATTCATGTGTGTGGTCCCATACCTTAAAAGAAAGAACCTCAGACACAAACCACTTTTCTGCTTCAGCTATGCAGTGGTGTGTGATCTTTTTTCCTCTCCTCAGAAGATCCATTTTGATTTGACAGTGGCCAAAAATTGCAGCTAGTTCAAAGGCACCTACCATGAAACCCATATGGTGCTTGCATCAGGTCCTCAAAGCCAATGATTGTGCTACAGATCTACTACCACCCTGCCGCATGTGCTTGATGTAGCTTTGGATGGTAAAACATTTATTTGGGTAAATCCACAGTAACCTAAATTCTGAAGTAGGATGTCTTTTTATGATTGACTTCTAATATGCCACAAAACTTAATATTGATACAAGTTTTTGCAGGAAACAAATTCTTCCTTGTAGGCTTTCCATTAAGCTGTAGCTTGCTTCCATTAAGCTTGTAGGTCTAGGAGTCGAATGTGGAGTTATTTCTACCTTGACAACCATCCTGTTACTTCTTAACATAAAAAGTTTTTCAACAGAGCACAGAGGCTTAAATTATTCCCTCAAATGAAAGGGAGCTAGCAATAAAGCTTTAAGTAAACATTTAAGCTTTGTACTATGGCTATTATAGAATACATTTAAGGCTGAGAAATACTAAAAAAAATCCTGATTAACTTTTAAAGGAAGTGAGGAAGATCAAAACCAGATATGCTCATTGGTTTTGAGGTCACCCAGGCTGAGATGCTTACAATCTGTTTTTCCATGGTGTTTACCCTACGTTCAGAGCATGGCTCCTCTCCACTACAACGGCAGCTCCTACCCAGACACTCTGTCTTCTGCCTCAAAATCGTTTTTCTTCCCTGTGACAGATCTTAGCTGAGCTAACTCTTCTGGCATGGCCTTACTTAACTTCTCTTCCTCCGCATTTTTACTCTTTAAGCAGTCATGGCCACATGTCAGGGCTGATGGCGCAGAGTATGCCTGGCTGGCCTCCCTCCCGGTTCCCTACCGCTCCAAATCTCTTGTTTGTTCCCCCACCACCCCCCTCTCTACCACAAGCTGGCCTGTTCGCAGCCCGTGAACATGCCGATCAATCCATTGTTTGAACAATACACTCTTCTCAGAATTGGCCTCCCTGGGGTTGCAAATGCTGAAAAAGGAGTTGGTGGTTTTGCTGTTATCCATATTAGCCTGGATCTCTGCTTGCTGTTAGACCTCTTCTCACTCTCTCCCTGCCTCTATCTCTGTCCCTTCGTCTCTCTTATTCACATCCTTCTTCACGTGGGAGACGGATCATGACTCTTTTCTTCCCAATTGCTTGGGCTGCCATGATGGAAGAGAGATTCTCATCTCTGAGTTATTGGTCTGAGTACTTGAAATGCAGGGTTTGGGGAGCAGTGGTCTTGAAGGTCTTCTTTCCCCTGCTAGGAATCAGAGAGTTGAAACTCTTTGCTAGGAAGTCGAATTTGAAATTACCGAGGGGACCGCTTGTTGTGTATGCACAGGCATAGGTTTAAGAATATACATTTGCAAAGTTGTAGGCTGTGCCTAGAGCCAGCTTAAACCCAGGCCTAGGTTTCAGATGGGCCAGAAATTTGCAGTTGAAGGCAGGATTTTGTCAGACGATTTAACAGGTGTTACTCTTACGTTCGACTGCATTGTGCTAGGAGCAACAGGGAGTCTGGGGTAGTAAATTTTAAGAAGTAATGATACCCATATCAAATTTTGACAGACCCTACAGTGTTTTATTTGTAATCAGGGCAAAATGAATCATCCTCCCCTTCTCTAAATCTTGCTCTACTTTATTCTACCTCTACTCTATATTTTATTATGAAGCATGAGCAATTTCATTTGAGGTACTAAAAATTTGTATTGAATCATGAAAAGTAAAGAATTCATCACAGCTTGCCAGGATATATTGTTCCTGGGAAACGAGTCATTTACAAATATTTGGTAGTCAGCACATATGAGGTAGATGCTGATTTTTATCAGACCATTTCACAATTCTGTTTCTCCTGGTAGAGAACACGTGTCTGTTCACTTCTTTCCTCTCTTGTGCTGGGGATGAGACTTGAAGTTTCATCCTTTTCCTCAGAGAAAATAATAGATGGGGGTGAGGGGAACAGTATTAGGTTAGAGTTGTGGGTGGAAGCAAGCTAGGGCAGACTGTGATAGATTAAAAACAAGCGAGAGTGACTGAAAAACAGAAAAGAACCAGAATGGGAGCAGAAGGAGAAACAGGAAAGATCTACAGCAATCCGAAGATAGTAAGAGCTAGAAAACACGGACCCAATATCTCCCAGACCCCAAATAGTCTTTTTTAAATTTGAAATCAGATGTTATGGTAATCGGTCACTTTATGACAGTGATAAGTTTTGGATTTGATTGACCGTAACTCACTCTTCAAAGGCACCATGACTGAAAGCATGAGAGCTGAGTAATAACTGTAGTCTCCTTAATGTTGCCCTGAACTTGAGTAAGACCTATGAAATTATCAGAACATTAGTGGTTTACCATGTTCTTTTTTTGGGAACCTCAATATGTGCTTGCATTTCTCAGCTTTGCAATATCTGTTCTATTAGCACTTTTGTATACAAAGTTGCTGTAAGTACTTTACATATGGTATTCCTTTGAGTTCACACACACAAAATAAGCTTTCCTTGAGAGCAAGGTATCCAGGTTTTTGTAATATGTCAGCAGAAGAAAGCTAAAAAAGAAAGCTGAAGAAAACATTTGGGTGGAAAGACGATGAAATCAGTACCAGACGGGTGGCTGTTATGGTATCATTTTCCTTTTTTCTCTTCAGTTCTGCAGATTCATTCATGTCACTTGCTCTTGTGTCAATAGGCACACATTTCTTAGTTACAAATAGCTCTAATGGGAAATTTTGATTTTGAATGCATATTGATAGAGAGGTTGAATTGCATTTAATTTGGGGACCAAGCAAAATGATTAAGAGAGAAAAAGAACATCCCTGATCCATGAGATTTTTCAGATGAACTAAACCAGATTTGCAAATCATATGGTCCTCAGTAATGTGTCTATTCAAGCAAAAATACAACACCAAAAATTACTCTTTGTTCTAAAAATTAAAAAATGTATTCTGCTTCTCATAGGTCATGACTGTCATGCTCCATTTCCTGATGTAAACACCCTTTTTTTTTTCTTCATTAATAGTGAGATCAGCCAGTGTGCTATGCTAGCTATTAAAACCTGAAATCATTGTACCACTCCTTCTCAGTGATATATGAATGTTTGTATTCTCTCTTGACATTTCTTCTAGTTTGATTATTTTCACATATTTTGAAACTGAAATTCAAAGCAAAATATATAAACAGTACACAACTCACTGACAAGCACAAAGATATCGAAGCTATCGGCAAATTCTTATAACATTCACTACTGAGATGACATGTGAATGTCAGAGATCAGGTGTACCTTTTGCTTGCATCCATTGAAACTCTGCTGTCATTGTTTGTCACATATACCAATTGCCTTCAAAACACAGAAAATTGAAAGAGATTTGTTGAATAATAGCAGGAATATTTTTCTTTTTTTTTCACTTTTCAGATTGGGTCTCATTTTTTATGTCCCTGGATAATCAAGATAGGTCAAAGGATTATTTAAGAATAGAGGCAGAGACAAGTGTATTTTTGGTTTGTATAAGTTTAGATGGCTCATAAGTATCATAACAACACAAAGATTTTTATCATCTCAACTCTTCTGTGTGACAGCTGTGTTGGAATTAGTTACATGAACAAAGAATGAAAAAAAATGTTATCAATAATGACAGGGAAGTTACTGACCTACTTGTGGCAAAGGGAAGACTATGGTAAAACTTGTTTTTAATTTGATTTTGCAGACCTTATGTACACTATCCCATAAACTCAAAGGTCTTGCTTAAACAAGGGTTTTGGAAATACACCCCATGTTATATAATCTTAGAAAACTGGAATATATTGTTTATTTGTGGTTTGTCATGAACTCTTCATGTGAGAAGTAGCATTGAGTTGGACAAGAAATTACTGCTTGGAAAATATAAAAGTACAAAAAGACCATTTAGAGAGTGAAAAGTACTAAAGAACAGGACAAATGTTTTTGTCTATCTTTTATACGATGAGATGCTTCCTGGTATTGGAAGGGCGAATATGAGCTTGAAATGGATTATAAAATGATAGATCAGTTTTAACCTTTGGTACAATGTTGACAAGGTGCGGTGTATATACCAGAATTGTCTCCAAATTTCTTCAAAGCAAATGTTATTGAAGCCTCCCTCTGCAGACCCAGCACTTTTCCTTGCTCCTGTTAGGTCTGAGGATACTGGAGAGATCTAGCACTGGAAAACACCTGTATGAATTACAGCATACCTGGAGGCTTGTGTATTGACGTGGGATTCCAAGCCCATTTCCCCTTCCATCTGCCATGTAGACTAGGACCCCACAGTGTGGCATAGTCAGCTTCTAGTCATGAGCTGTGGAATGAATGCTCCACACAAATGGTCCTATGGCGACAGGGAGAAGAAGAAAAAAGGCAGCAATCATCCTGATTTTTTTACTTTTACCATCCCCTGCTCCACTCACTGGTGAATCTTTGCCTCTTGTATGCTTTCGCTCTCCTCTGCTTGGCATGCATAGCAAAACCCCTGGGTAGAGTGAAGGTTGCCCTTACTCTGCTGAGACCTTTGTCTGATGAAGTCCAGCACTGTGTTCAAGAGTTTGACCTGGCGTCTGTGCAGTGAATACTACACATGGAGGGTGGATGAATTAATGAAGTATCAAGAGGCTGGCTCATACAAACTGTGTGAAAATGAGCAATCAATGTGGAACAAGCCCAGGGAAGTCAATAAGCATGAATGGCTGTGCTTTACAATGCTGAGCTCTCATATTTCTCATTTGTCTATTGCCATTCTTGTTGATTGAACTATTTAATTTACTGTATGAGCATATGTAATGCTATAACTTTATTGTGATGGCAGCAAAAGGCATTTTAAGATGAAGCTTGCAACAACAGCAAAAGCCTCTCCATGTTGTTTCAAAGTGAAGATTTCCCATGTAATTTTAAACTTCAGATGTTAGTATTTTACAGTTAAATTATGCTTTGTCAAAATAAAGACCCTTATCCTTCCTTTTCATTGACTTTCCTTTACAGGTACTTTGGAATTACATCTGTGCTTCAAAAACGAAACTACATGTAGAGGTAAACACTCAGGCAACTTGTGCATTCAACAATTTCTTTTTGCTCTTCTCCAGTTTTATGTTGTTTTGTTTTGCTTTATTTTAAATTAATTTTTTAAATAAAGTAAAAATGGCTTATTTTAATATATCCTTAGGATTAGACTTGGTCAGGAAGTTATGTGTTGATTCCAAAATGTTTTGTTACTTCTAGATTGTTCTATGCCTTATCTTGTTAAATCCAAGCCCCTTAGTGTTCTCCTAGAGGAAAAAAGAGTCAGAGGGGCTGCCAAAGACATCTCAACCAATTCTACCAGTGACATAGTCGTAACCTAACTGGGGAATGGAGGTTTGCAAAGGTGTCAGGACTCCCAGAAGTGAAGTCAGCAGTGAAGGAGTGTTGAGTTTGATGAAGGAAGTTTATAAAAGCTGTTGAGTCCTATTATATGATTCCTATCACATTCTGCCCTGCCTCATGTCTTCCTGGAATAGCCAGGTGATTAGGGCACTAACCCCTGGTGTTGAAGCCCAAAATTCAATGAATACTTAATACAATTTATACAAAATAGAGCTGCTTTAATAGTTGAGATTGAAAATGTTCCATCAAGAGTAATGGATAGCCTTGAGGGCTTACTGGGGAAAGGCTGAAGCTGAAATCTTTGCTCTAACTCCAGGGGAACAGAGCCTGAACCCGGGTCTCCTGCCTCCAGGAAGATGCTCTTGTCACTGTGCTCCTTGGTTATTCTGAGATGCATAGCATAGTCTTCCTGAACAAAAAGTCTGTATTTGCTGCAACAGATGTGTTGTCTCCTACATGTTTTGGCATCAATGAATTTTCCAATAAAATTTTATAAATGGAAAACTTGGGCTCATTAAACTGGAAGACTACTCAGGATGGAAAAAATGTTATCACAAGGTAGCTGCCAGGCAGACACCATATTCTTCTAATGTCCGAGTTCTCTACCTTCTCTACACTTGTGTAATGATACAGCTGTCTACCTGCTAACAGTAAGGTAAATTGACATAGCTTGTCTCAAGACATATTTCTGTTAAGATGTATTCCTTTTTTATAGCACTCTTTGTACTTGCTCTGTCTCTGACTTTTCTAATTTTCTTTCAATTTTTTACTTCTGTTTTGCTTCCTGCATTGCCTCTGATGTTATGGCCCTCATTAGTGGAATGTCTTCTTGCTTTCCTTCTCCATCAGGAATGTTCCTGCCTTCCAAACCCAAGTTCCTTCTCCTCTTTATAAGAAATCTCTCTTTTTCTATACAGTTAGTGAGACTTCTTAAGTTTGTCTTTTTTACTCATTATAAAGGAGGCCAGAATGGAAGAAAAGTGTGTACTGGCAAACGTTTGGACATTTGAAGCTTTACTTAACACTGTTCTAGTATATAGGTGACGTTTGTTCTGACTTCATGACATTAAATTCCTACCATCCTGAAATCTGCAGTTCATTGGGCACCTTTTTTTATAGGAAGCTCTTTGCTGAAAGATATAAAAGCACACTGATGGCCTGAAAGTAATTATTTTCTGGGAGCATCAGCTCTATTTAACTTAGGTAGTTTTGATACTTCCATCTTGCTACTGGTGAAGGGCAGAAATAGATAATTGTCGTGGTTTAGCCCCAGCCAGCAGCTAAGCACCACGCAGCCGCTCGCTCACTTCCCCCCCGGTGGGATGGGGGAGAGAATCGGAAGAGCAAAAGTAAGAAAACTCGTGGGTTGAGATAAGAACAGTTTAATAATTGGAACAAAATAATAATAATAATAATAATAATAATAATAATGAATTATAATGAGAAAGAAAACAACGAGAGAGACAGAGAGAAGAACAAAACCCAAGGGAGGGAAAAAAAGAAAAAAACAAAAAACCAAAAAAATTATACAACCGCTCACCACCTGCCGACCGATGCCCAGCCAGTCCCCGAACAGCGATCGCTACCCCCCGCCAACTCCCCCAGTTTCTATACTGGGCATGACATCATATGGTATGGAATAGCCCTTTGGGCAGTTTGGATCAACTATCCTGGCTGTGCCCCCTCCCATTTCTTGGGCACCTGGCAGAGCATGGGGAGCTGAAGGAAAAAAAAAGTCCTTGACCAATGTAAATACCGCTTAGCGACAGCCAAAACATCAGCGTGTTATCAATATTATTCTCATACTAAAATCCAAAACACAGTACTATACCAGCTACTAGGAAGAAAATTAACTCTATCCCAGCTGAAACCAGGACAGTATCGACACCTTATTCTATACCATTTACGTCATGCCCAGGTTCTACCCTTTCTAATACAATTAATCACCACCACTTTTCCTGTCTCTTGATTATATATATATATATATACACACAGTTATCATTCCCTTGGTCTATGGGCCATCCTTCTAAAATGTTTATTAAGTTCATTTAGTCCATGACTTTGGGCTTCATCTCTTATGGTTGTTACTCAGGACAGGAGAGGTGGTGTGTTGCTTGGAGTTATTGGGCACCAAAGCCAGCTCAGGTCAGGTCACTGCTGCACTTGCACTGCTTCTTGTAAGGCTTCTCCTCCATTTGTTCAGGTGGTTCCGGCTGTAGTAATTCCTAGAACATGCAACTCAAATCATGGGTTACAACAATTTAAAGGTATTTCCATTACAATCTCCACCCCTGGTCCCTTTGGACCAGACCATCAGGTTTAACATTGCAATGAAGTCCTCCCCTTGCCCCTGCTCCAGCTTGGACTTATCCACAGAATGTAGTACCTTCAGAAGTAAACTTGTTCCAACATGGCCTCATGCACAGCCACTGATGCTTCAAGGTGTACCTGCTGCAGCATGGACTTCATCCACAGCCACAGATGCTTCAAGGTGCACCTTATCCAGTGTGGACTTGTCCTTGGGCCACAATCCCTTCAGAGGTATACCTGCTGTGGCACACACATAACCATGGCCACAGAAGTTTCAAGATATACCTGCTCTGGCATGGGCTAATCCATGGGCACAGATGCTTCGGGGTGTCCTGCTCCCACGTGGATTCATCCACAGGTCACAGTCCCTTCGACTCGAGTTCACACTGGAGTTCCAGCCTGTCCAGTGCAGCAGCACAGAAACAGCAGCGATGCCGTGGCCATCTGCCAGCCCAGGCACATCGCCATTGCTGTTATCAAAATGTTCCCAGGCACAGCAGAGTCAGATGATCAGCAGTACAGCAGCACGGCAAGCAGCGAAAGCAAAAAGCAGCCACTAACGAGCCCTAGACTCTAATACACAGTAAGGCAAGCAAGCCCCATGGCAAGCAGAGGAGCCTGACAATTAATAGCTAAACAGCAATAACATAAATTCAATCTAGCACATTCCAATCAAATCTGTCATTATCTCAAACCCTTCGAGCCCCACGTTGGGCGCCAAAAAGGACTGTCGTGGTTTAGCCCCAGCCGGCAGCTAAGCACCACGCAGCCGCTCGCTCACTCCCCCCCAGTGGGATGGGGGAGAGAATCAGAAGAGTAAAAGTAAGAAAACTCATGGGTTGAGATAAAGACAGGTTAATAGGGAAAGCAAAAGCTGCGCACGCAAGCGAAGCAAAGCAAGGAATTCATTCACTCCTTCCCATGGGCAGGCAGGTGTTCAGCCATCTCCAGGAAAGCAGGGCTCCATCACACGTAATGGTTACTTGGGAAGACAAACGCCATCACTCTGAATGTCCCCCCTTCCTTCTTCTTCCCCAGCTTTATACACTGAGCATGACGTCATATGGTATGGAATAGCCCTTTGGGCAGTTTGGATCAACTGTCCTGGCTGTGCCCCCTCCCAGCTTCTTCTGCACCTGGCAGAGCAGGGGAAGCTGAAAAGTCCTTGACTGGTGCAGCAACAACTGAAACATCTCTGTGTTATCAACACTGTTTTCAGCACAAATCCAAAACATAGCCCCATACCAGCCACTATAAAGAAAATTAACTCTATCATCTCAGCTGAAACCAGGACAATAATAATTTTCACAAACATACTAGAAAACACTGCGGGAGCATCTTTGTATATTTTAACAGCCCAAATGATTTTGTTATTAATGCTAAAAATTTTGTCACTTTTGCCATGAAATTGCATGTGGCTCATGTTTTTGCCATGATTGACAGAGGATTCTTGCCTGAAGCCAGCTGTTTGCTTACAGTGCACCATGGAAAAAGCATTTGAGATGGGCCTTGGCTATCACATTTTCATGTGATGTGCACTCTCATATACATGTGCATATTACACAAAGAACAGAAGAGCTCACAGCAGCCCCAAAACGGCATCTGTTCTTTATAGTGAGATAAAGAAGCTGCAGAAGGTTTGTTGAAACTTGCTGATGCTTGTTGTCACTTAGCAGGAAGTGTTTAGGAGTTTGTGAAGAACAAAATTACAATTTGTCAAATGTTGCAAACCTCAGAGTGATCGCATACTATTTGATTTCACTGTTGCTATAAATAGGATTTCACTTTTTGGGATTACAAAATGACCAACTTTCTGTTCAGTGAGATATTAGAGTTTTAGTCTTCTTTATCCTTCATATTTTTTCATAATCTAAAGGGGGAAGTTACCATTGCTTTACTAACCCATAGTATTCTCCTGCCAGCACACATTAACATGTGAAATCCAGACATTATTTAGCCTTCTGCAGGATGACATGACAAACCCTGCGCTATAATGAGACGATTTTCACATACGGTGGTAGTTCTTCTATCATGGCTAGTAGTACTTCATCTTCTAGTCCTCCCTGAAGTACCGAAAAACAAAAATATCAAAATGTGAAGTTTGAATCAAAGGACATTTTGGCCAGTAGGAATAATTTAATTCTCTCAGATCTTCTTCCATTTGGGCCTAGCATAATCTCCCATGGAGATCTATGTGTCATCTTCACCGGTGGCCCCATGGAATAAGACAAATGTTTCTGTTATGGCTACAGCTGCCAATGGGAAACGTCAAGTAAATACACTGTGAAAGCTGGCAGTGCTTTTGACTTTGGGGAAAATGTCACGTGTCTTCAAATATGTTTAGGAAGGAAGTTCTGAAAATAAAGGATGAATGGGTCATTATATATTTATGGTAAATGGTGAATACTGTTTTACTTTTAAACAAATGTTGTGAAGCAGCAATTTTATTGTGCTTTTTCACATGTAGAAAACTAGTGTTTATTTTCTACAGAAACATAAAACCAAATTCATTGAGCTATAAGGAATAAGTAGGAGGTGAATCCTTTTGAGAGTAGAATATGGAGAAAACAATATTTTCCAGGACTAAACACATTGGTACAGGCTATAGATGTATTTCAGAGTCGTGAGCTAGGTTTATAAGCATGACAGAAAGACAATGTTGTACTGGACACCCAAACAAGATGATATGTCTCAGGGATATCCTTATCTACTCCCCTGACACTAGTTGAGCTGGCATAAAAGTCAAGAAATAGCAAAAGTTGGAGCTGTGGTCATGAGGCACTGCTTATGAATGATTTCAGAGAACTTCCAAGGAGCCCTCTCTTTCCTTGCATATTATTGAATAGTGGGTGACCACAGTTGAAATTTCAAGTGCTGGCAATTAAGTTAGACCACTTGAGATGCAGATCAGACGCAGATGATTCTTTTCTCAACTGTTGCCTTAGGTTCTGCAAATGGGAACAGATACCAGTGAGGCTTTTACCCCCAGGGCTGGATGATAAGGCTGCTCAAGCACTCCCAGTGGCATGTGACCTGGAGTGTGCCTTTCACCAGGCAGAGTTAATGGGAGGGCTGCAATCTTCTAAGTGCTTCTTCTAAAGCCACCCTTGGTTACACTGAGTCATTCACCATTGCCCATAACAGCCAGATGTACTTGTTTTTCTTTACTATCAGAATTAATGGGCTGAATGGAAGCAAAAGCTGTCACTGCATTACTGACCACCTGAGTCTGCCTGAAATTGAGCTTTCGCCAGAAATGGAATAAAGGTAATCAAAAGTTTTTCTTTTCCTGAAGCATGGAAAATAGGCTTTCAGGACAAAATGAATGTTTAGAAAACCTTCTTTTCCCTCTTCAACTTCTCTGGAGTTTTCAGATACTTCTGCTTTGCAAAGTCACTTTGGATCATGCATGTAAATTAAGTCCACCAGCATGTCCTAGCGCAGTTTAGAAGTGGAAAGTGAGTAAAAATTACTCTACCCCACTTTTGTTGCTTATTGACTCTAGAACTGGCTGAAATAACTTTCCAGAGTAACTCAGGAAAAGTTGTATAGAGCTCTTTGTGAAGAACTACCTGCATTCTGCAGAAAACTGAGCAATGGCCAGAGAACTGGAGGGATAACACACAAATATGGGCAAGACTTTCCTTTCTCTTTTCCTCTGCACAAGCTAGACAGGTTCAGGGAAGTGCAAATAGAGACTGTAGGTAGTAAGGAGAGACAATGGGGTAACAAGACATACATGAAGTAAAAGACACAAAAACAACTGGCAAAAAAAAAGTATTTAAGTTTTATTTATTTAGAAGATTTGCTAAAAACCTAAGTATTTCAATCTTCTCCTAATATCAGACAATTTCCAAAGGAACACGTTAAGTCAGAACTATAAGTAGTGGGAATGGTGGGTAAGTATACTTCTGCCTTGCACAGACAAATAGGTGTAGGAACAGTTTGGGGTTTAGCACTTCTCTGGTGTCAAGATGGACTGTCAAGAGCCTCGATGCAGTATGTCCCTGCTGTAACGAAGGATTTTCCTGTTCCTGTTAAAGAAATCCTTATTCAAGCTGCTATTTCAAGCTTGTTGGTTGTATTTAAATTCAGAAATATTCATGGAACATTCTTTCTGAGTACAAAAGGTTATTTCTTAAAATATGAATTTTACTTACATTGCACTGGATTGTATGTTTGTACAGGGTTTCTGTAAGGCATTAGGTTTTAAGCTCATTCTGTAACATGCTTTTTGGTATCAGCACCTGCCTTCTTCCAAGAAGTTGTTGAAGTTTATAATCAAAGTAAAAGCAGAAGTATGGTTGAACATTTCAAATGTCTATGGAAAAAACCCCTTGCCTACAGGCAAGGATGTATGTCATCGAGTTTGTAAGTGCGGTAAACTGGAAAGAAAATGAAGGCAAGTGAGTGCCCAGACCTGAGTCATGTCAACATAAACCATTTCTGACTAAACCCTGACTGGGCAACACTCCCTCAAGCCAATATAAACCATTTTAAAGTTGCCGTAAACTTGTCCTTTGGCAATGAGCTAAACCAAGATGAGACATAACATGAAAGTAAAGGGATTGGGGCAAGAAGTGAGCCAAGTCTGTATGATAACAGGGATATTTGCAATTTAGAATTCATTTTGCTTTGAGTATATACTTCTTGAACTGTTCCTGAAATTCACAGACTGCCAAACTTTGCTTTACAGTTGAGATTGTGCCATGGGAGCTAGACCAAAAGTTATACGGAACTCCAGGAAATTCACAAATCTCAGTGTAATGTGTGTGCTTGTTTTTCTTCACAACACTAGAAATTGACTTACTGGAAGACGAGTAAGGTAACGTAATTGTAACAATAATATAAAGGATATGGCTCAGAAAACGTACACAAATCACTGCCCTTTTATTACTTTCTGATCTGTCTGCTTAATGACCAAAGTGCAACCAGTAGCTGTTAAGAACCTAATTAGAAATAAGATACATGCAGCATACAGTACCTGTATTTTGAGGATGCTAGCAGCTTATTAGTTTTCTTTAATGTGTCAGTCTTATTAACAGCATGTGGTTACATGCACTGCATGCAAGTTAATATAAGTTTTATGTCTGTATTGGGGCAGATTTGTAAAAATTGAATGCGCTTAAGTATGTTGTATAAACTGTACACAGATGTATCTAGAATCTATCCCTGGAACAACAAAAGTGAAGTGTTCAGGTTGTTTAGCCAGTCAAATATTACTGAAGTACTTTTATTGGAAGAGAAGTGCATAGTTTTCATTATCCTGGTCAAGAATTACTGTACAGGTTTTGCAGTCTTTCCAGGAAGATGATTATCTCTATCCTAAAAAATAAATCTTTAAAGTTATAAGTGACTGAAATTAGAAGATCTACATGGAAATAAAGAAGTCTCAGAGTGGGAGTCATTCTTTTCAGACTGTGTTGTTTATAAAATTCAAGTTTTGTCAGGTAATAATTGTATTTTAAATAAATCTTCTAATTTAAAACCTGTGAAGATGTTATTACAATGAGTGTTATCTGTTTACTTGTCATAAATGGTGTTATTTTGTCTTACAACTAATTACTACTAGAACAATGTATCTGAATGATTCAGAAACTTATTAGATGGCACAATGATCAGTATTAAACTTGTATTAAAAAAAAGAAATAAATTACTACATCATAAAAAGGGAACTAATGCCTCTTTACCTAAAATAGGTTAGAAGTATACTTACATTTGACAGTATTGTCTGGTACGTCTAAAATACTTTTCCATTGTAGTATTCTGTTGTTAATTATTTATTTTGATCCTTTTCTTTCTTCAGACCCTGATAATGCATGAAGTGCTGTTATCTTCCCAAAATTTAACTTGCTCACGTTCACACTGACGGTGTTATATCAAACCTCTGCACCTTGGGGTGGTGCTTTCAAGGACTGGACTGTGTGGGTGGTGGGTGGGTTGTGAGGTATCTGCAGTGAGAACACAGAAAATTGTGAACTGACAGCCAGGACAGAGAGTGAATAGTCTTTGATGAAGCGTCCCCATCTTGGAATCATCTTAGGAGGTGGTGATTGCAGTTATAATGACAACATGAGGTGGAATGTCCTCAAATAAAGCATCCTGTGGATGACCAGCTTTTTTTGGTGAGCTGGTAAGACATTAGTTAGGAAGATTAGGGGTAGAAACTAATATGCATTGTCAAGGATGGAGATAGATATTGTACCAGAATTAGCTTCAGAAAGTGCTGGCAGTTCAGACAAGGCAGAAGGCAAGAACCAAAAGTAAAGAGAACCTAACCAATCTTTTCACCAAATAAACAGATTATTGGAATTTTAACATTGACTACGAAAGCAGTATGCTTGAGGGGCAAAAAAAAAGAATTTAACAGGAATTTTTTACAAACTTTCGGACTGAGACTGTCCTTCCTCCGAGTGTGCAATTACCATTAACCTCAGTTCTGCTGTGGACTGAGGGCAGGGCAGTGCCCAGCCTTTTATTGTCAATGCAGAGTGGCGGTGCTGTTAGGTACTGCTTCAGTCAAGGGTCTGTCAGCATTTCCCATGGAATTTATACCTGGTCTATAAAACACACTCCGCTGCAGGTTGATATACAGTCTGCCTCCTAAGGAGTCATTACTATCTATCACTTCAATGATCTGCTGATAATGGGGGTGTATCACTTATGTGTGTAATGGGTCTGAAAGAAACGGGTCTGTTGAAATTGCACCGAGTCTGCGGAAAACGGCAGGGAATCAGTGGGAGTTCCTGTACACTCCTGAGATCCTTGGGGGCCATTATAATGCGGGAAGAATATTAACACTCTTCAAATGGGAAAGCCTGTTATAATCTCCTTCATTAATCAAAGAAAAATCAAACATGCCAAACCTGAACACCGTGTCGTCTAGACAATGGTAGGTACAATTCAGGATTTTTTTCTGACATTTGCTAAAGGTTGGTTGATTTCAGCATGGCCATTCTAGAGCCCTATGAACTCAACTGGTGTTTTTCCAGTTGGATTTGACTCTTGGTCTTCGCCTCAGACTTTTTTCTTTCACATATCAGCTATGTTCGTGGGCTGTTTCTATGCATATACAAGAGCTGTGCATAGTACGGGTAAGCTAAGGACAGAGCAACAAACCTTAACTCTGAGTTTCCTGGCTGCTCTTAAAGCACTAGTGTTGTTTTAACATCCTTTCCTATTTCATGAGCATGCAGCCGTAGACATAAATATAAATATGTCTGTCTTTGATAAATTAAAATCCTAACAGGTGTGAGAATCCTTGCCAAGATAGTTACGAGCTGGTCAGTATATATTGCTTGCACTTGGAAGTGGTACATTAGAGAACACCCGACTGTTTCACTGCTTTATAAATAGATGGATTTGGCATTTCTGCAATCATCTGCAGAGGGTAAGAAAGTAATAAATGGATAAAAGTAAGTATAGATCATGTTTCAGAGTCTTGTAGATGAAATTAAATTATTCCACAACATGTTCATTCCTGTCATTAGCTTTTCTGATCTTTTGTGTCATTTTAGGTTCGACAGGAGCAGCAGGGGGAGGAAAGATGTTCTAGTGCTGCAGGTGCTAGTCCTAGACCTCAGAGACCCCAGATCAGTTTCCTTCTCTGCCATAGACTTCCTGCATGACCTTGGGCAAGTTTCTTAGTCTGGTTGACATCCAAAAAAGCACTTAGGAACCTAAAGTGTAACTCAGGCTTAATTTAGGCATCTTTGTTCAGGGGAGTGCTCCATGAAAATTCAGCCTGCTTAGGTGCCTGAGAGGACACGGATGCCATGGCTTTGGCTAGGAAAGAAAAGACAGACAAAGATCATTTAAGTGTGTTCAAAGTCACCACTGTCCTCAGATGGGCTGAGAATAGAAGTAGCCTCATTTGGAGTCTATTTAGAAATGATAAATCAGTTATATCCCTGAAGGTCCTGGTCTGTTAGGTGTCCTCTGAGCAGCTGGCATGTGCAAAGAGCTTTGAGTTCAGCACAAAGTGTGGTAGTTTTTGGCAACACATATATATATAATTTTCAAGCTTGGAAGGAGAAAGACCTGTCGTCCACCTCTTATACATCCTCCCAGTGGATATAATGCTCTGAGAAGTGGGACGAAATGGCTTGTAGGCTCTTTTCAGTATGTGGCATTTAAAATTTGCTACCTCTTACTGTGGTCTACTCTGGGATAAGAGAAGATAACTGCTGTCCCTATTGTGGAAGCTGTGTTGCTGTGCAGGAAAGACAATCGAGGTTCGCGAGAGGAGAAAACACATATGTAGGACAAGACACATGACAGTAAAGCCTGTGGTTAGAAGGCAGAACTCTTGGTTCTGCTTTCTTCTTCCACAGAAAATATTTACCCATTTTACCCAATGACTGTAGTACAACGGGGGGAAACTCTCCCTGAAGCAAGGTGCTGACACGTTTTGCGTTCACAGCAAAACATCAGAGAGTGGAGTTTGAGCTGGGGGGCAGGAAGGTCTTAGAGCCTTTTTCTGAGGTTGTGGAGAGATGGGAAAGCATCAGAGAGGACAGCCCTTTGCTAGGCATAGCCTGTTGGGCTGTGGTTGGTACAGACTGTTTAATCACAACTCTTTCTAGGTTTGATCTACTTCTGGATATTTCTCTACCTCCCCTCTGAGGTGAACTTTGGGAAGAGACCATTCCTGAGTTCATGCTGGGGCTATGTCTGTTGCTCATTTGTGTACCAGAGCCCTTGGCTCTTCCCTCCCAGGACCACAGACTTTATTTGCTATGTTCTAGCCAAACCTTGTTTTACCTGCTCTCTGCTCTGGTGGGTCATCTTGCACCATGTCCTTCTCTTTTCCCTCACTGTTAGTTTGGTGATTAAGAAATTTTAAAAAGTCTGAGATATGAGTTTAAATTCTTCAGATTTAGGAGAGCTTGAAGTCTAGACCTCCAGCTTTCCAGGCAGGTATGCTCTAAACATTTATCTCGTGCCATTCTGCTGTGTCCTCTGCTACCTTTATAAAAATTCCTTTTTCTGTATCTGAGTATTTGCTTCAGGTGTCTTAGCCTAGTCCCAGATTCGCAGCTCTGACCTGCAGAGATACTGAACTCACAGATGTCTTTAGGTAGGACAGGTAGGATTTGAGAAAACCTTCAAATTCAGTGTTTTGTGTTGACTGCTGTGAATCCTGTTCTAAAAGCTGGATTTGCTTCTCATTATATCAGGAACCTGATTCTGGGAATTATATGCCAGGGCTGGGTGCCGAGTTATGATTATGTTCCTCTCTCTCTGAGGTTTTGGGTTGTAAAATGAGGATGGGATAACTTGCACTAACAGTAACTGTGTGACTCTATTTTGAGGTAGGACAGTGCCATTTCAGCACTATATGCTGCTTGGATATCAGAGTAACAGGGGCCATGTAAGAAGAAAGGATTGTCCGTTGAAATTGAGAGAGTTGCATTTAGCATGCATTGTAAAATAAAAGCCCTTTCCTTCTCTTTCCAAACATTTCTTCATCTAATGTAGGACCAACAGAAATCATAGTTCTGGTGTACAGCAAAGTGTCTGTTTACTACATGAGCCTTCCAAGTGATGTCAGAAGGATGAACTGGTCTGAACAGAGTTTTTAAAAGCTTGTCTTTCTGGCCACCACATGTTTTTTAATGTCCTTGTCTCCCTTATAATACCTACTGTTTTTCTATCATGTGGTGTATCCTTTTAGATACGTCTACATTGGAGTCATTGCAGCTTAAGTGCAGACACTTGCATTCGCACTCAACTGGCAGAAATGTACCTGCAGCAGTATGGGACTGAGGGTGAGCTTCACCATCTGGGTGCTTATAAAGCTTTCTGCCTGCATTTTGCAGGTGGCCTTGAATTCCAGTTTGCTGTAGCTGCACTTATAATAAGCTTATGAGGCATGTTTGGCTATCTCTGCACCAGGCTTAGCCACTGTGGCTGCTTCAGAGTATTACAAACCATTTGATGTGGGTCCCTTGTTAAGTGGGCTTTTGGGTGGTCCCTTCCAGACCAAGAGTAAACAAAAGAAGTAATTTTTTTTTCTTTGCCCACACTGAGTAATAAAGAGAGCTCTTTGACTAAAAATTATAGAGCCAAACACATCACACATTTTAATAACATACTTGCTCATAATAGCATAACTTCTATACCCAGATGGACTTTGAAATTAGACTGGACAAAAGACTGGGAAATGTTCTTCGGGGAACAAGCCTGTACCGGCAGGAATGGCTAATCAAATAGACATTTTCTATTTGTGATGTCCATGAACCGCAATTCCAACAGGCATGTCTTAAACACCAGTATTTCAGGAACACTTGGCAAACGTATGACCAAACTAAAATATATTTCATTATGAATATCAGTGGATTAAGGTGATCTCAAGATGAAATCACTTGAGAGAACAGAAAATAATTTCCTTACATATTGTATTCTAACCAAAACACTACGGTCTTGGGTCAAGATATCAAATGTTATTAGTCTTATGGGAACTTTGGAATGAAGATTGGTAAATGTGGAACATACTTTCTATTCCCCTTTATTTTCTAAGAGATTATTCTGTATATGAAAACGTGCATGCAAAATTTACATCTATTCTTGGTGGATCATTTATTTTGATTTGGAGATAAAATAACCTCAAATCACCATATAAATTTTAGAAACCACATTTCTCATCATTTTGGATGCCTAATTTATCTATAATATTACAGAAAACATGAGAACTGTGATTTAGCAAAATTGTGACTGGATTTCTCTATCCATTAATTCCCACTTACAGCTAAAAAGGGGTTGGGCACAACGCCTAGAATTTCTCTCACCTGTACGTAAACAACTGCAGAATAGATATCAGCATCAGTGCAAGTTGTTTATATGTCTTTATACTCAACAGAGGGAGAAGTGTACTTGCAGGAGGCTTGGATCATCTGACCTATTTTAGGCAACCCCCTCAGAACTAATGAGTTGCTGTCTAAAAATGCCTCTTTCTTTCAGTGGAGGCTATAAAAGCAGTTCAGGTAACTAGTCAGATAAGATGGGATGCCTTCTATCTCAAGAACTTCACGCTTTTGCAGGGTACTGCAATTCAGGAATTTATGAAGTTGAGAGGCTTTACAGGCTAAGTGTCCTCTGAAGCAAGTGGAAAGCCTAACTGATGAGGGTACATGTCATAACGATACCACAAACATAAGGCTGTGCCTTAAAGAGGTAGTTCCTTCTGTAGCTTCTTCAGTGATGATCTCAGCTTATATTAGAGATGAGATTAACCCTAGCCTTGGAATAGAGATCTGGAACAGATCTTCAACTGGTGCAAACCACGGTAAGGCTCCATTTGAAAGCACTGGAGTGATGCTACTTACCTTGGCTGAGGGTCTGTTCCATCTGTTGTTGTTTAACTGTAGACAGAATGACATCTCTTTGTTTGACAGCTACCAGAGAGATAATCATAGCAGGCATATCTCTCTCTGGAGATGGATCTGTGCCCGGGTTATCAGTATTCAGATATATCATCAGATTAACTTTGAGCTTGGAAGCTTGGAGTTGTATTCTGTAGATTTTTTTTTCCCCAGTACTGTACAAGTTGGGATCTTTTTTTCCAAAACTTTTAAAATAGATTAATTTGTTTTGAGGCTAATTTCATCCTTGAACTTTCTGATTCCTGCTTTCAATAATTCACATTTAAAACAAAGTGAATCATTAGCCTGATCTCAGCTGTGTTGAGATATGTTACTTTTTTTAGCAGTGATTGCAATTATTTCTGTTGTGTGGTCACAATGGTTGGGTCCTGTGCTCCAAATTATTGATCCAATTGGACCACATTTCCTCTCTGAGTTTTCAAAATGGTTTTTCAGTTTTATATTCAGATATTCTACTGCCAGCAAAGACTTTTCAAGGCTCCTGGTATTTATTTTAAGTGATTCCAAAGCAGGACAGAATTGCAAACTGTTTCTCTTCTATTGCTCTCTCTCTATACCTGCAACATTTAAGGCTGTTATCCGTGAAAGTAACCCTCTTGCCTGGACAAAAGCTTACTAGCTGTAACAGAAGGCATTTTTCATTTTGCTTCTTGAGATGCTCCAGGCAGATTTTAGAGAACTTAAACAGAAGCTGTGGTAGAGGCACCTTCCAGTCCCTCTGAAACCCAAACAAAAACAAAAAAAAGTTTTTTCTTACCTTTCCTCATCCCTTGGGCAAAACTTACCAGTCTTTCTCCTCCATTCCTTCTCCAGCAATCCACCTTATGCATCATGGGCCTCTCAAATGACCTCATTGAGTCCCCCTCTCTTGAGAGCAATACCATTCAAAGCAGTTATAGAGCCTTTTTCCCCTGAGGGAGTTACTGGAAAATAACACCAGGTGTAGTGCTTTGGGTAAGTGGCCTGAACAGTCCGTGTATGTCTAAGCTGAGTACGCTCATATATTTTAGTAGCCCTCATTTTCACGACACTGACATCCCTTCCTTCAGCATGAATCCATCACAATCAAATGGTATAGTTCTGATGACAAGAACTATCAGCTGGGAAAGCAGAGAGAGATGTGAGATTTTCTCCTGTTCATGCAGTACGTATGTATTTTTAGTTGGCATGACGCTTTAAAGCCAACTTTACAAACTCTCTTGCGATAAACTATTAAGATACAGTATTGCGAGGGTAGGAATAATGCACATCATTTTTTTCCCTATGTTGGTATTAAATCCAGTTCCCTTTTATGCAGGATTACAATTAAAAAACAAGGGCCTAGAGCAGGAAAATGAAGGATATGTTCAAAATGTTCTATATCCACAAATTTATCTATAAAAATCAGAATACTTTGTCTTGATTTCTAAACTAGAATTATTGAAATGAATTATTTAAAACACTGACATCTGAAACCTTGTGTGTCTGTGGTTCAGTTGGTGCAGGAACTGTTTGATGTTGGTTCCCACAGTTGCAACTCTTGGGTTTTTGTTCACAACCTTCTATTTGGAAACTGATCTGTCTCAGGATCAGAGCAGATCTGCAATTTGGGTTTGACTTGACAAAATGGTAAGAAATGAGGTCTCACCCCTCCTGTCACCTCCATAGAAATTTCAAGGAGAAGGCACAAGTTCACTTTTTTTCTTTTGGGAGTATGTGGGGATTTGGGGTTCTGAGGATATAAGTCTACTTCATCTGAGAATGCTTAAAAATGCAATAATTTTTTTCTTCTTTGTGTTGTCATTTTGGTACAATTGCTGGCAGCTAAAGTAACCATATTTCTTCATATTTTAGATTGTCAATGCTTGTTTTTTTGATTGATTGTAAAAACTGTGGAAATTTTTAGGGGAATGGATCTAATCACTCCCTGAAACTCACTTTTCAACTTCAGAGAAAAAAATTCGTGATGAATTTCTAATTAAAACATAAAAAATAAATTTTCAAAGAATCTTGTAAAAAAGAAGACACAAGCATTTTGCATGTGAAAGCACAAACACAAAATAGGAAAATAATTTAGGGCTTGAAAACCAAGGGGAAGGATAGCATTCCTGTGGAAAAGAAACAACCATTGACATTTCTTTCATTCTCTGTTACTGACGGACATGAAGATGAAACACTGTTGGGCGTGGGGGGTGGGGGGAGGAAATAAATTGAGGTCTGAAGAGACAGAATAATTCTACAATGCCATGCAGAGGTAACCAAACCTTAGATAAGCCCATATGTCTACCTTTCCCTGGCACTGTACTGCAGATGTCTGGTCTCTCTGTCTACGCCTATGCTGCAGAACAAGTGTTATTTGGGGAGTGAGCACCATAGTATGCAAGGGAACCTACTGAACCCAACACAAACTCAATTCCACTGCAGCTCTCTTTCAGCCTCTGTCACCATGTTTCCTTTCCAGAACAACTGGGAGGATAATGGAAAGGTTTTGAGCTTCAACTGTTATGGTTATGTATTCGCGATTTAGCCAGAGCTCACTGAAGATGGTGTTTGCACCAGTTCCCCTTCGACAAAATGGAGATGGCTATACTTCTGTGCCTTATGGAGCCTTCAATCAGGATCTAAAAAATGTCATCACTGACAATAATCACTAAAGATTTCAATCCCTAGCATTCATTAAATCAATTCTCATGGTCAAATAGGTAATCAGTCTGTTTTTTCTGCTCTAGTCTCAATTTACTCTTTCACTTCAGTGAAAAAAAACATTATTGAACTTTCTTTAACCTGATGAAAAAATCATGCTCTTTTTCTAAGCAAGAAGCAAACCAACCAAAAGGCTTATCTATTTATTTATAACTTTTCCATTTACAAGACTCTTTTTGGCAATATGGCCAACTGCTATCCTGATATGATTGTAGGAAATATTTATAATTCCATTAAATGAGACTGATTAATCTTGACTTGCTTTTCACCAAATTTTCTATAGTTAGATGATGGACTTTGGAAGCTAATCATCTCAGAGGAGAGCTGCTAGAGGCTAATTCGTAATACATTTTGTATCACTTGGCTGTTGATTTAAATTTTAAGATTGAGTTTTCTCTGCTTTTTCATGTCTTGCAACAAACATTGGGATTCATGTGGCACCTGTGGAAGAAAACTCAAGAGGATCAGCGTGAAGAGGTGCTTGTTTTTAAACTCATTTGCTTCCTCTTGTTTTGATACAGGGAAGATGTGACCTGCAGCTGTACCACCACACTTCTTCACACTGCAGTGATAATGGGAAGACCCAAGACCGTGTTTGAATTGTGAATTGAGGATGGCTGCAAGATTACCTGTAAATCTTCACTTCCCTTCCTTGCACCTGCAGAGCTTAAGCTTGCAAACGCAATGTGCTATGGCTGAAGCACAGTTTCCAAACCCTGCTTGGCACCTGGGCAGGACTGGGAGCTGCACACCGCTAGACATGCTTGTCCAGTTTTTCATGCCCTATTTACAACTCAAACACCTGCTTCAGATGGAGACAAGATGTTTTTATACTTGCTCTAGGGACTGCTCAGTTTTTCAGCTCAGTAGATCATCTCTCTGATGGGTTGCCTCTGTAAATATTGTATTTGGATATTGATATTGTATCACCAAAGGCAGATTGAGTCAATTCAGTAGATTTTTTAAAAAGTTTTCTATAAGAAGCAGAGGGAATGCTGTGTGACCCTGTTTTTGTTGTTCAGATAAGAAAAAGTGCAGTGATTTCCTGGTAATGTATAATAGATTATTAAAATGGAGTAGTTAAATGTCCCTTGCAGTCTTTTGATGCACCATGTAGATTTTTCTCTGCTATCAAAATGAATAGTGCTATACTGTTATCTTGCTGCTATAAGCTGAGATTTCTTTCTCTCTCTCTCTCAGAGCCTGTCCTAAATACAGCTAGAAAGTTTTTATTTGTACAGCACCTGAATTAGCTCAGCTTTCTGTTTTACTTGGATCAAGGATACTAATGATTTTAAACACCATGATTCATGTCTGGACTTTATTAAATGATATTCTCAGGCTTCAGGCTTCCCCTTTCTTTTCTCAGTTTATTTTCCTTTGTTTTCCCATAGGAAAGTTATACAGTATAGTTTCACTAATGCCATATATCTGTTCTCAAATCTAGTTATGGATACAGCAACCATATTTTCTATTAAAAGTATAAAGCATATATGGGAGAACACTTTTTCAGGGAATCACATTTGATTTTGTTGAGAAATTGTAATTTCCCTGTTGACATCATCATCACCATCACAGTTATTGGAAAAACAGGTAGAAAATTGCTTAAATTCAGTATACTTCATTTTATCTGAATTTTTGGTCCACTTTTGGCTCCCCCAAAATGCAAAAGTAATTCTGCTCCTTGACTGCATCAAAAAAATACAGCAGCATTTCTTAATTTTCTCTGCAGGTCTAAGCCTGGCACTTATTTTTGATACCCCTCTGCAAACGAGCACTAATTATCAATTATCACCATCCATGACAATTCTGTATCATGAGTTACAGTTGATATCAATTCAGCTGACACTGTCGATACATCTGGCTCAGGGCACCGAATAATTACCAGGTGATAGTTATTACTGGCTATTGAATGGTTCCTATCAAAGCAGACTAAGAATAAAATACCCTGCTCTTTTGCAAATCTTTCGCAGTGCAGTGTTCTCATAGCAAATCATAACATCATCCTAATTCCTCACAGCTATCCTTCCCACCTTACTTAATACAAATGACATGACAATCAATGTCACAGATTCTTTCTTCAGGGATTATTATTCTAGTTAATTCCACATGTTGCATCCTCAGCAATATCCAAAAACTATGCCTTGCCATTCTCAATAGATGAAAGCTTGAGTATGTGGAAAATATTGTCTATTAATCAGATAGACAGACCTTTTATTTTTTTTTTTAATTTTTAAAAAGGAAATGAAAGAATCAGAAGAATCAACACACATCCTATTTATTGTGAGACAAGGGTTGCTGGAAAGGCAAACATAAATGCTCATCACTCTTACATATGCATTTGTTAAAACTGGTTTTGCAGTAGTCTCACTTATTAAGAGGTGAAATTGTACTGGATATGGATTTTTTTCTCTGTGTGTAATTCATAGTACTCACGATAAGGCAGAATCTTGCAAATTTATACCAGAAAAACTGAGGCTGTGCAAACCACTAGAGACAACAGCAGTGTTTGGAAGTTGATTGCTGCCTTGCCCATGACCGAAGCCAGTGTGTAAATTCTCTCCACAGGATTTTTGTCAGTTGGTGTCAGAGGAGCAGAAAGGTGGTTTCCAGCCACCATTCCCACCTCTCTGCAGTCCTCTGCTAATTGCATGTCCACTAAATCAGACCCGAGCTACTTTCTGCTTTATTTCTTTGTGGTTGAATATAAGAATCTCTGAAGTTTTATTTTTTGCTGTACAGGACAGTGTGTAGGATATGGGAGTTAACGTAGTGGACAGTGTGGTGGTATCTATTAGGTGTAAACCAGGACTGGAACAAGATACTTGTCATCTTCAGGACAGGTTGTATGAGACCTTTTCTTTTCCAGAAGAAAAAAATCAATGAACCTGCTCAGGTGTACTTCCAGCAGTGTAGCAGCACTAGGAGCTTTAAATATACTCATGCTTCCCCACATTAATTCCTGCTAAGTGGCTTGGAAAGCTCCAGTGGGTGAAACAACTTATTTAAAGGAAAGGACACCATAGATAAAACTGTTCTGTTTTTGTAGAAATCAGCTGAAATATGATTAGGAGTTGATTTTGGTGACAAAACTTCATTTTAAGTTCTATTTTATAACCTAGAAGAGTTGATGGTATGTTCAGAAAGTGGAAAGCTTGAGTTTTCTTCTTTTGTGTTCATTTTTTTTGACATCCTGTGAGCAGCAAATGACCCTTCTGTCAGAGAGGTCTTTCGTTGTTTAACACCTTTAAATTTATGAAGTGAGAATGGTGATATTTTTTGCACAGTGGACCTTCTGTCCTCCTCTTCAGAGTGGCAGCAGCAAAAATACAGATGTGTGCAAATGTTCTGCCATTGGTGCCTTTCTCCTTCAGGTCTGGTGCACCAATTGTGCCTAACACAATTGCACTGTGTCTCTGATACCTGCCTTTATAAATTCTGGATGTCATTGTCACGTTCTCAATTCTTGGAGTCTAGGTTTGGGAAAGTTATTCAGGTTGATATCAGTTTCTTGGGGTTGTTTTGTTGTTGTTGTTGCTGTTTTTTAAGTATTTCTTTCAGCCTCAGCTCTGACTTGGTGCATCACTGGGTGTGCAAGGGTGTGGAGGAGGTATGGTGCTCATTATAAGAAGGAAAAAATATCAGTGGTTTCGTGAGAGTTTCCTCCTGTGGAAATCTATAGGTGTCAGGCAATGAGAGGTCTGAAAGGATTTGGGACTTGGTCATGAACATCTGTAATTTCACCTTTTTGCTCTAGCTGCTGGCTGGTTCAGCTAACAGCAGACACCTTTCTGTCTGGGCTGTAGATTTTAGACAATGTTCATTGCATAAACTAAGATTTCAGCGGAACTTCCCCTGCATTGATCTTTCATTTGTGAAGCTCTGCTGTTAAATTAACTGCTGACAATGTCACATAGAATTGGGGTGAAGGTTAATGTATTCTACAAGGATTAAATTTTCTCATTTTTCAGACTGGAATACGCATGCAGTACTAAGCACCCCCTTGGCAGAGCCACCCCTGAGTTAATGGTGTAGCACAGGATGACAGCTTAGTTCTTCTAAAATACTTTCTATTGCTTTTTTCTTTTTTTTTTTTTTTCAGTTGGAGCTTTATATAGTAGATGGCATAGTAATATATCACAAGCTTGGGACCAAAAAGCTTCTCGCTTATTCAGGGAACTCTAAACCTTTTTTAACAATTTCTGCTTGAAATGTTGGTTGGTATCCGCATGAGTTTTCTTTCACATTTCTGCCTTGCTGATTCTTGTAACTTCCCCTTATGTCACACCCTGTCAGTGTGATGACAGGTCTCAGTGCTCGAAGCATCAACCAACACCTGATACACCCAGATCTGGGAAAATCCCTCAAACAGCAGCTGCAATTCTTGACCTAAACCGAGACTCTCAGAACCAAACCGCAGGGAGCAGCGTACTGGAGGCACTCTTCCTTCAAGTCATTCACACATCAAACTGTTGTTTACAAAAGGAGGGAGAAGGGAATTTCTTGACTCTATTTTTTTCTTTGCCTCATGATGATCTGTCCTCAAAGCATTTTGTACTGGTAGATTTCAGCTTTCATAATTCACTGGCATTTACATTTGTCAAAATTAAAATTAATATCCTAGTGACGATAAGGGACACAGATATTTGTGGCAGAAGAGCAATCAGGAAGATACGTAATCCAGTGAAATATAATATTTAAAACTGTGCAGCGGCTTGTGCACATAAATACATAGAAATATGTTTCTAAAATCACAACATTTGGTAATTGCTCACAGAATTATTTATGTATGGACTTTCAAATCATAGCAAATAGGGATGGCATTTCTTAAAAGTAAACAAGTGAACAAAACAAACATCCCTATACTGAACCTGGTCCAAAATGTGACAATTATCGTGACACAGCTTTTTCAATATTTTTTCCCTAATCATGTAATTTTTGGTTTCTCTTTTCACAGAATCTGGCTTTTCATAGTAGCTGTGAAACAAACAGCTTATTTGAACAATGGGTCCCTGTGGGATAGATAAATATATTGGACAGACTTTTTTTTTTTTCATCTTTTAGTATAGCTTAAAACTGATCATTTATTTGATAGTCTGCACAGAGTCACACACACAGGATCCTTATAATGGCTCTAAGTGACTAGCCAGAGACATTGATGTGACCATAATTTAGAAGAAAGGGTGGGAGAGAAATGAAAGTGTAGGATAATGGGCAAAGTAGCAGTGCATTTGTTTATCATTTTTACTGAACATCATTCTTCCTATACAGCTCCTTATTACTTCCTGTTCCACTTCCAGTAACCCCACAGTCCCTTACCTCCATTTTTCCTGCCCTTTTTAAATTACCGTCCTTCCCTTAAGGACTGAAGTGTTTGCTGAATGCAGATGCTTCCTCCAGCCTTGGGGAAAAAAAGAGCTGTATTTTACTAAATATTAGATTTATATTAGGGCTTATATTCAAGGGGAAGGACTTTAAAAAAATAAAATATTGCTGCTTGCTATTTGAAAATGCCTGAAATTTAGTGTGCTTGAAAGAATGTCAAAGTTTTCATGTCAAGCATGTAAAAGGCAAAAAATGCCAAAAAGAGGATTTCTGGTCTGATTTTGAGGATTACCATTATGGTACAAGCTTTAGTTATGCAACTGCCTACTGTCACTTAAGCTAATGTAATACCAGAAAGAAGTAGTAGGTCATCATCACCCATGGGACAAGGACACTGGGCAGATCTAGGCATAACCAGTGGGCTTTAAAGGGTGCATAAAAACAGAGGGCACTCGAGACTGAGCATGTTCCAGATTCGGGAAGGGATTGTTCTGTCCTCCTTATGGGCCTCCTTTTCCTTTTTTTCCTAAACCTAGCCAGTTTTACTGCCAATTTGTGGCTGAGCTAAATTCAAACCTTTACTTGCATATGTATGAATGGAAGCTGTTTTACTGAAGGCAGATTCTGGGATGTGGGGATAAAGGGTTCATGTGAAGGGCATACTCTTCATTGCCAAATTTCACATTGTTACTCCAAAGTATGAGGCACAGAAGTTTCAGTAAATCATTATCCTGTCTCCTTTGCTGTTCCATATTATACATTTTCCATTGTAATTCCTTTCATTTATGTGACGGAATTGTTTCTGTTGTTGTTCCAACTTAATGGCTGCCATTCCTTTTCCTACCTTTTATTAGTCTTTGGTTCCTTTCCTATGTGATCCCACAGACTCCCTATTTTTATAGACATTGTGTTAACCTAGGATTTTAAATGAACGGTATACGGAGTGTGGAATTCCCCCGCAAAACCACCATGCTGTCGTGATTTTTTGTGTAGGGCATAAATGCCTCCTCACTTCATCTCCTTCTCTCCTCCCCCCCACCCCCTGCCTTTATATAAAGGATGCAGAAATAAAATTAAACCTCTCTCAATAAAATCTTTACCTGTCAAATAGCACAATTTTAAGCCAGTGTAGCCTGCCAATGCTCTTGATTCCACTCCAGGAGCTGCAAATAAGAGAGGATATCTTCAGTAATGATCTTTTATTATGAGGCTCCTGTCATTCTTCTGAATATATTTTGCAAAAGAAAAGCAAGAAAGAGCTAACAACAAAACAGTCTCTCATCATGTTTCTTCGTTCCTTTCTCACTACTTATGCAAGCAAGGATGTCACTGTAAGGGAGAAGCTCCAGGAGGTCTCAAAAAAGCCATTATTCCCACAATGTTTACAAGCCTCCTGCGAGCATAAAACCCAGACCATTTCACAGGTGGGAGCAAAGGTCTGAGGGCTACTGAAACTCTACATTTCAGCAATGCATCACATTGAAAAGAAGCACCTGTGTTTCATAATTTTGTGCTGATGTGCTCATTCTGTGGTCCAGGGGTCAGGTACCTTTTGCACCCCACTTTAGCTTCTTTCTGAGCAGCGAGAATCCTGACCTTCACAGCACATTTGCATCAATGATGGTAGAGGGGCAGACCATTCAGATGAAAACAAATTCCAGTTTAAATTCTGGAAACGAGTACCTGCCAGTCCGCAGTCTATCACGCTTTCTTGCTGATAATTAGTTGGTTTGTTCCTGAACCTGAATAGCCTCAATGAAACACAAGGCTAAAATTAAGCATGGAATAACCTAAAGACTCCAGCAAGACAATGACAAGGGAAGGCTGGAGAGAATGTGAGTTAATGGAAAAGAACAAGAGGTCAAATCCCACAAATGCAAATTCTGCATTCTTTATATTTGCATAGACCTAATTTAGTGAATCCTCAATTTCCCCTGAAGCCTTTATTGACAATAATTCCAGTTCTGATTAATATTTTTATCAATGATCTGGATGAGGGGATCGAGTGCACCCTCAGTAAGTTTGCAGATGACACCAAGTTGTGCGGGAGTGTTGTTCTGCTTGAGGGTAGGAAGGCTCTGCAGAGGGACCTGGACAGGCTGGATCCATGGGCTGAGGTCAATTGTATGGGGTTCAACAAGGCCAAGTGCAAGGTCCTGCACTTGGGTCACAACAACCCCATGCAACGCTACAGGCCTGGGGAAGAGTGGCTGGAAAGCTGCCTGGCGGAAAAGGACCTGGGGGTGTTGGTTGACAGCCGGCTGAATGTGAGCCAGTAGTGTGCCCAGGTGGCCAAGAAGGCCAGTGGCATCCTGGCTTGTATCAGGAATAGTGTGGCCAGCAGGAGTAGGGCAGTGATCGTCCCCTGTACTCAGCACTGGTGAGGCTGCACCTCGAATGCTGTGTTCAGTGTTGGGCCCCTCACTCCAAGAGAGACATGGAGGGGCTGGAGCGTGTCCAGAGAAGGGCCACGGAGCTGGGGAAGGGTCTGGAGCACAAGGCTGATGGGGAGCACCTGAGGGAACTGGGGTTGTTCAGCCTGGAGAAGCGGAGGCTGAGGGGAGACCTCATCACTCTCTACAACTGCCTGAAAGGAGGGTGTAGAGAGGTGGGGTCAGTCTCTTCTCCCAAGTAACAAGTGATAAGACAAGAGGAAATGGCCTCAAGTTGCAACAGGGGAGGGTTAGATTGGATATTAGGAAAATTTTTTCACCAAAAGGATTGTCAAGCATTGGAACAGGCTGCCCAGGGAAGTGGTGGAGTCACCATCCCTGGAGGGATTTAAAAGACGTTTGGATGAGGTGCTTAGGGACATGGTGTAGTGGCGGACTTGACAGTGTTAAGTTAATGGTTGGACTCGATGATCTTAAAGGTCATTTGCAACTTAAATGATTCTATGATTTTATGATTCTATGATTCTATAACGTAGGAAATAAAAAACACAAGACTGCAAGTTCTTTTCAAATGGTTACACAGTTGTATCATTCCTAGTCTTGTGGGACCCAGGTTCATGACTTGCATCCTCATGCAACATCAATAAATTTTAAGTATAAAGTTAGTCTCAAGCCCTAATTTTCCACTGCTTAGTCACAGTTTCCATCTTGCTTGTAGGTTATAGCCAACAGCTGATTAACAGCATAGGCACTTATTGCAGGGTAATAGTTCAGAAAAACAAAGTCTAATCCAATTCAGACTGAGACACCTTAAGAATCTAGGTTTCAGGCAAAAACTCTGTGGGTGCCTACAACCATGGTTTTTGGGCTTACTTAGTGGTTTCCTTGTTCAGCACAAAGTCAGCTGAGCAAAGAAGTATCTCCTTCTTTTGGGATCAGGAGATAAGCATCCTAATACTTGGCCCTCTCATGAGCTCTGTTGTCTAGTCTTGTCCCGAGCTGTCTAATTACCCTGCACTGATTAGTATATGGTATTAATCTTTGACACAGTAGCCTGGTCATTAAAAACTTCCCAGAAGTGAGAGTAGGAGTGGTCAGGTCTGTCTCATACTGAGAGGTTAAACTATCTATGAGAGTATGAGGTTATATTTTTATTTTAACTCCATGTCTCACTTCCCCTGAGATCTCCTGCTAATCTGGTTTTAGAGGGAAGTGTTCAAGTGCTTACCTCTACCAGCTTACAGAAAATCCGCATCTCCTTGTCTTTTGGTTGTCTGACCTAGTGAAAAAAAGCTGTGTCCTGTTGACATCAGTGACCATCATCCCTGTCCCATGTGGTTTCAAAGGACCCAAGACAGGGTTTCATCCCAAAACAACAGAGAGGCAAAATGCCATGTAGGGAAGACAAGCAGAAAGCAGTCGTTATAACAGGAGTCTGGCAGGGTGAGAAAGACGATGTGGATCCCCAATCCCAGCTAACGGTCCTTCTCAGCAGTGAGATTGGACCAAGCTGGTTGATGGGACTACGCCTACATTTTGGTAGCTGTGGTGGTGGAAAGCTGTTTGGCCCTGTCTATATCGTGAAGACCTGTTGATTCTTGCACGCCTAAAATCCTTGTGTCACATTTGTGCTTTAGCGAGGCCAACAAGTGAGGTCCACCCTTATCCAGCATACACATCCAAAAAGCCAGGCAGAGATCCCCCTGCAGTTCAAGTCTGGCTGCTCCCAGGGAGGCTCAGAAAGCCCTGAAGTTCCTGGTAGGTCTGACCATGGAATTATGTGCCTGCAGCTCCCATCAGCCAGGAGGGAGCACCATCTGTCCAGTGCTCTGTGTGGGAGTCCTCACCTTTCCCTCTCATTTAAAGGTGGCTGCTGGCTTTTGAAGGGTCCATACATACTACATCAAGGCAGTTATTGATAGGGAACTGAATTCTCCACTTCCCTTTTCCCAGGAGCGCATCCTGCTGCCTGCCTGGAGCCAAGCTGTCTTTTGCTTCCTGTTCTGGTCACTCCATGAATTATGTTCTTGATTACACAACGTCCCAAGAGCTATTCCAGAAAGAGTGGAAAATGTTCTTTTACATGTTTTCCTTCTGTCCCCGTAGAAAGATGTCTAAGTGAGAAGTGTCACACCTTGAGTACCACCTTCACTAAGACTTAACTTTCACCTGCAGACAGCACTGCTCATGAAACACCTTCTTCTGGGCCTTTTGGGGCTGTGGTTTAGACCCACACTGGATGATGTACTGACTCCCTGTCCAAGCCTCCTAATTCCGCATGCTATACGAGCAGAATCTGGGCAACGCTGCTCATTCACAGAGCTGGCTGACAGAATTTAAGCATTAGAGGTTAAAGTATCACAAAGCACAGAAACCTGCCATGTCGCCTGTCCCAAACAAACTTGTGCAGTACATGAATGTCTTGTATTAGCAGTGATAAACAGTTTGCTTTCCAAATGAGAACTGAAGTTCTCTTGGGTGGTTAGATGCCTAAATGTTGCATTAAAGGCCTGAATTTCAGAGATCCTGGTATTCCTACTAAATCCAAAGGATGTGATGCTCATCATCTTTATAAACTGGAGCATTAGGGCTAAATAGGAACCCCACTGTGAAAATCAGTCCCAGAAGTGGAAGGGATGGTTGATATTAACTAGATTAAAAAAAAAAAAAAAGAAAAAGAAAACAACCATTTTCTGTACTGCGCCCTTTTGTTTATCTTGGTCTTCGTGCAGTATGGTTGACAGGAATAAAAAAAGCTCTGAATTCTTGTTAGTGTTACATGCTAAATGTTTCGCTTTATCCTTGGAGTTCATAGCAATTTATTGTTTTTCTTCTTAGAAATATGTATGTGAAATATCCCATAAGGTTAGACCTCATTACTCTGCAACAGGAGGTATATTGTGCCGTGTTTTCTACACACAGCAAAGTAGACACCCAGTGTTTTACATAGTGTGATTCCATTATAACCCTGTAAACCACTGTAATCCCAACACCCGCCTTCCTAAAATGCATGCATGACAATCCAAAATGCTTTTATTGTTTCTGTGGTCACTTTCTGGAGGTGGAATATGTCAAGGAGACACCTTCAGAGAAGGAGTTTTGAGTATCACTAAACCTCTTCAGAGACATCTTGAAGAATTGGTCTTGTTCCAGGGACTGTGTTGAAGCGTATTTTGTTGAAATGGTCTGGAGTTAGCTAGGGGCAAGGGAATAAGGTCTATACACAAGGATAAGACAAGGAAGACTAATTGCACTCCTGGGAAATCCTGGCTTGGATGATTATATTGTCAGAATCATTGATCTTAGTTTTGCTATCCCTCTCTTGAGAGGGAACGAGGAGATTCTTGTATGTTATGAGCTAGAGAAGGAATGATACTAAATATCATTTTCTTTATATAAATAACCATGATGGGAATTGGGTGCAAAAGAATGTTTGCTTCCAAGCAAAAAGGAAAATGTGTTATAAAGGGAAAAGGTATATGTTTTGTTCAGTGTCTGCAGGATTTAATCATAACCCAAAGGTGCCAACTGTATTTATTTTATGGGACTAACATCTGTGTTCTGCAATGTAATTGGGATTTCAGGTTCAATGTGAAAGAGCTCTGTTTATTTTTCCACTATAGTAGATTATTCCCCTGTTTGTGCTAATTACCCCTCTGTGCACGGGGTCCATATTGTCTAACTCTTGCACTAGATAACTTCATTTGTGCTGTGCTAGTCTCAAACACACCTGCAAAAACCTGTAACAGCTTTTAAAGCTGAAGATGTTTCCCTAGCGCCCTGTAGCACAACAGTCATGACTACCTGAGGTACCATCCTGAAAGATAGGGTAATTACAGCTGAATATACAGAGGGAAGGAATGCAGTGGTAGATAAAATATAACCATTTAAGTATGTGGATCAATCTGGGCCAAATAGCAGTGGTTAATGGCATTGACCTCCTGGAATTACACAGTTATTTCTACCAGCTCCTTTCTTATTATTTAGACATACACAGTGCTATGAGTTTAATCTAGTTTAACAAATAAAATAGTTATTTTGTTTGGAATGAAACCTTCCTGCCCTGGATTTTGCAATTCTTAAAATACCTTAGACTGGACATGAGCTGAAAAGCAAATGTGGGTTGGATAAAGTGGTATGTTTTGATCTGGGAGAAGACTGCCTAACAGCTGCATGCAAAGCTAGTTCTAACTGGGAATGCAAAATGCCCAGGACTCAATTTTTTTGTTTGGTTGTTTTTGGGGGTTTTTCTGAGATACAGTTTGTGTGATGGATTTAGTTATGAACGCTAACAGCTCTCTAGGAAAAATCCAAAAGCACACAGAACTAGGTCTATGCCTGATGAATCCTAAAATTCTTTATCACAGGATTGCTATTCACTCTTTTACTCTAAAATCTGAAAATGCCAGTTTCTCTGACCTGATGATGCTGCTTTGCATCATTCTGACAGGTCAAAGCAGGCTTAGCCGGCCAATTGAGGATTCCATTTTTAAGGCTATAATGACTCCTGTGATAACCTGCTCTGGCTGTTGTCTCAGGGTCAGGGTATGACATGTTGACTTTCTACTAATTCCCTGCCTGCTAGAACAGCCTTCTGGGGTCAAAGGCATTAGATGTAAAATGAGAGGAGCTGAGGCTGCTGTAATTCCCACCAAGTATCACTAATGTAAGGAGAGAGGGTTTTTTAATACTCTCTTTCATTTCTTCCTATGGTGTTTGGCAGTTCCTAGGTTTTGCTCTTTCATTCCTCTGTTCTTGAGAGCAAAGAGGTACGTTTTGGAATATACGTGAGAGAAAAAGACTTCAGGGTCAGATACTTTATGATAGTGCATTGTCAGACCGTTGTATGGTCATTTACACCTGTGCAAGTGCCTGAAGTCTTGTATGCAAGTATGAAAAGAGGATTCTGATGAGGAAGAGCATTTTATAAGCACTTATGATTAAGACTATAAATGATCCCATAATGTGCAAAGCCATGCAGACTGAGGCCTGATATCTCCTTCACATGAATAAGTGATTCTTGCTTTTTATTCTGCTCAGCATACACATTTGAGATATTTTCAGTAAGGAGCAAACACATTCTGCTGAAGAAAACCATCTATTTGCATGCTTGTAATCTTTGCACAGCTGTATATCATGATTTCTGATCTACAGACTTCTGAAATGGATGAATCTGGGACACCTGAAAGTCAGCTGAAGATGTGTAGGCAAGGGCTCTGCATGGGCTGCTTCGGTTCATTTCCTGTAATACAGGACTCTGATATGGTTTGTTGATTTGTCATTGTCAAGAAATGTGCAAGAAGGTTAATAAACACCACCAAGCTGCTTTTCTAATCTCCAGTGTCATCGGTATTGCCCCTTCCTTCCACCTCATCTTATTAATCAGTTTGCAGGTACGTTTTCATGGAAACAGGTTATTCCATGGCACTAGAGAATAGTTTCTCAGCTTTCTGATCTTATGCAAGTACGCATATTCCACAAAGTAGCAGATTCCCCTTAGCTACTGAACTATTTAAATTATTGTAAGTGAAGGTACAGCAGCCAATTTCCTTTGCTTCTCTCTTTTTTTTTTTTTTTTTTTTGCACTGCACAAGAAAGCAGAATCAACAAGAGTTCAGGGTTTTTTTGGTTTTTTTTTTTTCACTACTGTAACAGGTCGCCATTGAGGTTAGATCATATTCATGAACCTTGAAATATCTATTTGCTAATTGCTTGTGACAAGCAAGCTCAGTAGAAATGAAGGGAGTTGGCTTAAGCTGGAAAACTACATAGAATTGTCTGACAGTTAAGAATACAAATGTGAAACTAAGCATCTCTTCAGGCAGGTAGCAAGCGAGTCATCTCATAAGACCACTTCTCTGAAGTTTGTAGTAGACACCAATTTATGTTAAATGAAGTTAAAATGGTATGCAAATACCCTTTGAATGGTATTTTTCTTGTGAAATGTCAACGTTAAATAGATGGCAAACAGAATAAAAATGTCACAATACTATTAAAAGTCAAAAGAAGTTCAGGACGAATTGAGTACTGGACAAAATTTTGTGTCTATTTTATTCTTACCAGTTTGTCCATCTTCAGCAGGTACTCTTTTTTAAATAATGGAAGGAAAGAGGACTATTGGGAAACGCTTTGAGTTGCCTCCTTTTCCACTGCGCACAAAATTTACATCTCTCTAAAGGGCATAGCCATTTGTGCTATTTCCCATTTATATTTTTAAAGGAAAGATGAAGAGGGTCATTCTGAAAGCCTTTGTTTTCTATGTGTCACTAAAAATATGGATATCTTTTTGCCTTCCAGCCTGTTAATTCTGTGACAGATAACGGTGTTATTTTTAAAGGTAGCCCACCCAGCTCTGCCCCCTTGCGAGAACACCCCGTGTGTGGGTTGGTCAGATGATAACCATGTGGAGCTTTGTGTGGGCCCTTAGTCAAACGGGTGCGAGTATCATTACTCAAATGAGTATTCATAGCCACTACTTGCTTTATTTTTTTCTAGAGCAGCAACAAAATGGCAGAGACGACAGCTGCCACATCATATACATACACACACTCCTACACAAACTATGCTTTGTACATCAGAAGCAGCATAAATACCATGGCATGTGGCAGTTACCATGGCAACGTGTTTTTTTAATGAATAGCAGATGGAATAGGCATGTAAAACTTACATAAGTTGTTAGTAATTTGTAAGTTACTGCAGACCAGCTACTGCAGTAAACTTTTTGTTTTCACTGTTTCTATTTTTTCCACGTACAGTGTTCAGTCACTCCTTTTCTTCCCACTGAGTTTACCCTGATCTGGAATATAGGCTATGGTGGTGCATAATAAATAGCAATGGCTAATTTTTTTGTGGGTGAGGTTCCATAATACAGACGACACAGGAAATAATATGGTTTAGCACTTTTTTAAAATTTATTTTTATGGAATTATTTTGATGTTGCCTTTAATGGTAAAATTATAAGACATTGCAAAAACACAGCAGCTTTCCTTTTGAGATGCAAACTCCTGAGTGGATAGTGAGCATTAAAAATGGGGCAGACAAGTGAAACTATCTGCATGAAAATTCATGTTTTGATTCACATTCAGATTGTGGTTTGTTAGGTGACAGAATTCAATAATTTACTGATCAGCAGGGAAAGATAATGCCCCTCACTGTAAAATTTCAACCAGTGAAATGCCGAAAAAAGGATTCTTCCTCAAAATTGGAGGTATGAGCTCCTTAGGAGATATGAATAACTGGCCTGATCTTTATAGCAAGGTCAGGCAACTCTAAAGGCAGAACTGGAGTTAAAATGGAGCTCCTTTGGCTGTGTGAGTAGCTTGCTCACCTTCAGCATTTCCCAGTCACACCATAAAGGACCAAATCAATTATGATTTAGGTTCCTAAATCCTATTTAAGTGCATGATAGAAGTTAGGTGCCTACATGTTCCTAAATGTTTTTCAGATCTGGACTGTGCACCTTGTTAAAGAGGCAGCTTCATTAATTCAAGAGAGACTGATATTAGAAACAGAATAATAGGAGCAGGTTCTGTCCCAAAAAGGAGAAATGACTTCCCAATATGTATGTTGTTCAAAGGTAACAACAAAGATTCAAATTACTGGTTACTGAGCAGCTACTAGGGAGGCAGTTAACAGACACGTATGGCTGAGATTTTCAGGCACCTTTAAAAGAGTTTGTACTCTTGACTTTGGCCAACTACCCTTGGCGTGTGATGGGGTTTGGGTGTGAATGTCCCTTGACTCCTCTAATTCTGGGTTACAAGAGTGATCTTGTTCCCTGAGGCTTAACTTTTCAAAACCCCTTTTCTGTTCTTTCTCCCTTTGTTTGGAAATTTGGTGCTGGTCTCCCTGCTGAGGAATATTCCCCAAAGTCAGTGTGGGGTTCAGGAGTGGTGAAGGCTACCCCTTTTTTTCATACTGCTCACTGGTTCCTGGCAGCTACTCCTGGTGGTACTGGACCTTCATTTTCTGGTTGATGTCACCTATCTTCCTTCTTATAAATCTACTCTTGATTTTCCTTCTGCAACCAGTTCTCTGACTGCTCCAGAACCAGAAGACCTTACTTGTATTAAATGCTGGACCGACCCACTTATTCTTTATAATAGTGATGGTCACAGAAAGGCTTATTGCATAATATAGTCATCAAACAATAGTTTTTTAAGAAGAAACCCACGGTGTCTCTGCTGTCTTCTGGCTGTATTTCCACTGAGCCCCATAGTGCTTAGGAATCCTCTTCGTCACTTTTTCTTGTTTTTATACTAGTTGCAGAGGATTAGGACCAGAAAGAGCAAGGTTATCGCAAAAGAGAAAGTAAATAAATCAGGCTCTTCCCTTTTTACTGTTATTGAGAATTCCAAAGTCTTTCTTTTATTCTCCAGGGGTGTATTTTCAAAGCAGTAAAATTAAGCACACCATTCCCATGCATTAACCATAACTTACGATACACAGGTAGATCTATGCTAATTGTTCCTTCTAATGTTCCAGGGGAGTTATAGCTAGGTAAAATGAACACTTGATTTAGGCCTCAGAATTCAAAGCCTTAGAAGTTATTTTCACCCACGAAACAGCAGATAAGAGCAATTACTGCAGTCTTCTTATCTCCTTTACCAAATTAACCCTTCATTCTGTGGGAAGCTAAGTGAGAATTAAATGTTCCATCTTCATGATGGTTGCATGTATTTTTAAATTTACATTTTATTAACAGAGTAATTGTGGACTTAAATTTTGTTTAAATGGTATGCTTCATATAACTGCTAAGTAGCTGTTATACAATTGTAGAGAAAGCTTTGCAAGACATTGAGACACTAATGGCTTTTCAACCTCAACAAGACACCTAATATAAAAAGACGTGAGAGCCTTGTAATTAAAACAATCTTCTCAGTGAACTGTTGATATAGAAAACAATCTGCTCTCCTTTACATTTTCCATATTAATTGACTGAAAAATTATGAATAGTACATTTTGTGAAGGTGCACTTTGGTAATTTTTATGTTATTGAGAGCACTTTAACTCACAGTGCTACCATGAAACTGTATTGAATATTGCAATTTGTCAGTATTAGTGTGAACTAGAAGTATATTGTTAGACATCTCTATCACTAATCCAGGCGTCCTTCCAGAACTCCTTCAGCAACCCAAAAGCTCTCACCAGAAAAGTGTGCTTTGAGAATCTGACGCCCCAAAGACTTCACAGATCTTGAAGGCAGCAGCTGAATGCAGGATGAGCAGCTCTGGGAGCCAATATGGTCTGGTTTCCTATGGCTTTCTGTCTAGCAAATAGACATTCCAGTGTCTTACAAACTGTAAGCTCTTTCCTGAGGGAAAAGAAGGCATTTTCCAGCATTTCTGAAGGAGTGAGCTCAGACTGCGTCCTTGCTGGAGTGAGGGCAATGACGAGGGAGAGGGGAGTCCTCTCTCCCACTCCTCTACTCCCATGAAGCTCATTTAACACGGTACTATATATCTCATCTGGAGTTTGACTGCATCTGCCTTGTTTCCTCGGGAGACTACATCAGTCTTTAAGCCTTGCCTTTCTATAGTGGCACCAGGAATCATTGTGTCTGGTTGCAGGGCATGGTTAGCCTACTGCTGTGGCTTCCAGCAGTGGTGGGTGTGGGAGAAGACCATGTGATTGTCCTCTAAAAATCCAAAATGAGTGATGTAAAACACCATGAAAACACAAAACAGCAATGAGAGCAGATATCAGACCACTGGCAAGTCCCCTCTTGACAATGCACATAACAATGTGATAAGGAACATTACAGGAGGAAGGTGGAGAATAAATGGAAGTCACCTTGCTTACAATAGATAATTGAGTTCAAATGGCTCATGTTGCACAAGTAAACTTTTGTTAGTATTAAAAACAAAGCTTTCCAAATCAATTAAAGAAATTGCAGCACACTCAGTCAAACCTTTACGCGTTTCCATGCATGAGGACATGTACATGCTCTCTTCCTATAGACCAATTAACAGTGTGTGAGTCTCAATCTAATATTATCTAAAGGCTAAAAAGAACTGCCTTAAAATGTTAAATGAATTCATTCATATTAAGGTCTTTGGCCTTTGCTGAATATGGGTCACAGTCCAGTTGTCACCATTAAAAAGTTCAGCAAAGGTTTTGCAGCACTCGTCTCAAAAAATGTCTGAGGTTACCAATGTCAGCAAGGTCTTGTCTGTAAGTTTACTGTGCCCTGTGTTGCTCCTCTCCTCCTCAAGAACTGTGGAAAACCTCTGTGAATAATTTCAGGTTAAAACTGTTTCCTATCGTACTCTTCCTCCATGTACTTGCCAACAGGCCAATAATCAGCACTCTATTTACTCCCTATTTATACCAGTTACAAGCTGGGACCTCTTCATATGTTGTGCAATGTGGTGTATCAGTGGTACTTGCTAACCGGTAATTGATAGTGTCACTGAAATGATAGTGGTTTTTCTTCATGTGCATACTTATCAAAGATTCTTTGTATCCACAGATGAATAGTCTCCTAGAAATGAAATAAAACCTGCCTGCTGCATTACTTATGAGGCATTCTGCCATCTCAGTAGGATCTCTGACTCTCAAAATGCTTGCAGTGTCTAATAATTAGATTTGGATAATTCTTTCTCTTCCAGGCATCACGTTTTATTTTAGCAAGTATTTCCCTCCACAGTAGTGCTGTTGAAATTTTGAATTAGGAGAGATACAAAAAGAGCATGTGTGTATGTGCGGGGGGAAAAACCCTTAAAAGTACTCCTTGGGGTGTGGAGTCTGCCTGGGAAGAAAGAAGTATTGCAAACTTCTCAGTTCTTGATGTACAGTTGCAAAAGGAAATTAGCTCATTTGTAATTTCAGGCAGTCCCCCCATCCCAACACACACACGCCATTAATAATGAGTTGAGAGAAAAGAGATCCAGAGTGCACGCCTGCTCAAATAGAGCGTGTACTTAATAGTCCTGTTCGTACAGGGCTCCCCAAACCTGCGTGTGCTGCCTCCAAGGACTCTGCCAGTGCACGGCAGCCGGAGCTCTGTGGCGCAAGGATGCCATCACCCCCACGCATTCCACAAAATCCTTCCTGAAAAGAATAAATTAGGCTAGAAAGCCACTACGTGATTAGGGAAGACAATGCGATCTTGCTTAGAAAGTGGCAAAATGCGAACGCTCCTCTGCCGTGCGGGTTCCAGCAAATCCTGATGAAACCATTCGTATTTTCACATGCTCAGGTGTTACAGTTGTGGGTGCAGAGTCTCCTCGAACCAAATCTTCAAAGGTGTTCGGGTCTAGCACCCATCAGTCTTCGACTCAATGAGTTTCAAGAGACCAGTCACAGCTGGTGGAAATGGGCAATAAAAAGGGGCAACAAAATGCTGCCTTCAGCTGTGGTGCAGGGCTTCGGTTTTGGGGGTTTGTTTTGAGGTGGCGAGATACTCTGTATAAGTCATTGGGAATACCTTCGTTGTTCTCTTGTTATGAAAAAATGGTATTTTAGTGTATTTATGAACTGTGATTTTTTTTTTTTTTTTTTAATGAAAAAGCCAGCTTTTTAAGTAGCAAGTGTTTGACATTGAATTAGAGCATACCAAACATGTTGGACCCTCCAACACAGATAGCCCTCCATACTCCTCAAATTCTGCCAAGTGTGGTGTATGTAAGGAAGAATTTTATAGATTAAAATTTGCCTATTTATTCCTGTCACAGAAGTTGCCATCTTGGCTGTGCTTTTTTTTCATGCTGTACAAACCAGAAAGGCTGTAAGCTAAAGCTGGTTTACAGGGGCAGACAATGTAGATAAGACAGTGAATATCCACTGAGAGTCCTGAAAAACAAATTAACAATGACCAGGATAAAATTGCAGGGACCATCAATCTTTATACTTTAAGACAGGGATTGGTCACCAGCTGTGGTCAGAAAGTAATTCATAACCATTACTATCAGGGCTTAACATTATATAATTTGATGCATTCTGGGTGCTTTATTCTCTTACCCAGAATAGAGAATAGTTTTTATCTATGGATTTCTGTTATGCCATTGCAACTTCTCTTTGTATTTGGAAAGAAGCAGGGATAAAATGTGAAAGACCTCTTACAGGAAGAGAAAGAAAGCAAACAATTATTGACAGGAGCAAATACAGTCAACTTGATCTCCTCTGGTTTTTTTATCCTATTTCATTTAATGTAGACAGTTTTTGTCTTACCATTCAATTGTATGCTCTTAATAGTCCAAGAAACAAGAAAACTAGCTTAATCAAGTCTACCGGTAAATCTATATATAACAACCATCCAAAATAAACACATAAATAGGCACATTAACCTAAGCTCTGGACAAGTCATAAATGTGTTAAAATGAGTAAGAATTATAATGAAACCGAAAATATACACCACTGCATTAGAAGGGAATTCTGTTCTTATGATCTTAAAATATCCCTCTAATTTGAACCATAATGCCCTTAATACACAAAGAAATCTAACTCCAGCAGATGTGTTAGATGCATGTAATGAAAAGAAGCCCCTTTGTGGATTTACCCTTCGCGGGGACCCAGTTTCTCCACCCCATCCCAACAATTGATGCAAGTTTCAGCCATAACCAACTCAAAGCAAAAAGTGAAAGCCAGCCAGTGCTTGAAGCCAATCATCTGAACAATAGACAGCATGCCACCATATGGGACAGCTCTTGAACATCCTGTTCTTGCAGGCTCAGCATGAAAGCCACAAGAAACCCAATGACTGGAGAGTGTGACTCTTCCTGTAAAGAAAAAGTAAATGTCAATAAACAAGGGTGTCTTCTGTGGTATGTCAAATAGTGATCCACCTGGAAGCATTAAAAAGGCTGACAACTGGTTTGTCTACCCATGACATTAACCTTTGCTGTGCCAAAGGCTTTCCCTCTCGATTTCAAGAAGAAAGATTCAGATGTGTCTTCTTTCACCAGGCCACCCTTTAAAACACTGTTTTGAATACTAATGAGATCTCGTGATTTGCAAAGCGGTTCCGTCACAGAGGTGTGAGGGGAAGAGGAGAGCAGACAGCAGATGACTGCCCTTTTGGCTGCGGTGTTTTGTTCCTGTGCAAAGCCTCTGTGGTAACAGATGCACAGAGAAGAGCATTAACACATGCATGGTACCACAGAAACACACGTCTGCAGAAGTCTGGTGTACCTGGCTCTGAATATGACTGTCCACCTGGCTCTGTTTTCAGAAGAGTCAAATTTAACTTTTCAAAGAAAAAGCTACACTTGCAATGCCAGCAAGACTTCGTGTTTGTGCTCGCCATGATACTGGGAAGAGGTACAGGGCCCTCCTCTGAATAAAGCAGCTTAAAACATTCAGATAATGGGAACTAAAGATGATGTTAACAAACCAACTTTCAGAAAATTGATAAATTCATTTCAGGAATTTGAAATTACACAGAAGAAAAAATATAAAGCACAATGCTGTGCCGCAGCCTGCCCAGTGAGTTGTGTCCTCTCAGTAGTGTTGTAAAGTGACACAGAGTGTCTTATGAAGAGTGAATTTCTTGTACTTTAAATGGTTCTGGCTTCACATAAACCAAGATAACACCATCCAAACTACTGAAACAACACCTTTTTTCCTTAACCAGCCCCAGGGTCCACCCTTTCTGACCTCAGCTGGAGAGAAAGTCTGTGGGACTGGTGTCCTCTGTAGGACTGATATCCTTAGGACTTATCTCCTGCTCTTGGGGGCTGGGGGAGGGGGGGCAAAGGCAGCTCAACATAAACAGTAACCCAAATCCAATTATTTTCATTAAACATCGTGCATCTGTGTATGCAGTTGTCACCCCTGGACCATATGGCTACCTTTTCCTGCTCCACCATCTGAGCCAGCAGCAGGACCAGTGCTCTTAGAGAAGTGGACTGCGTTTGGGTGGGAAGGGGGTTGTGGTTTATTTTTGTAATGCTACGTGTCTTTAGACTCTTAGACATTTCACACAACTGTCACGCTCAGTGTGAAGACTAATATTATTACCCCACACTCCTTTACGTTCTGTAGTTTATGGGTATCACTGCTGGTTTCTTATTGCAAAGAACAGCCTTGTGGCTTCACCAGTGAAATCTATTGCTTCTCCTGGAGGTTGTCATGTCAACAATGATTACTGAGACCTCCGTGTTCTGTAGAAGGTCAACAGCAGTAGCCTGAAAGAGCACTTTTAACCACTTTCTGCTTTTGTCTCAGTGGTTAAATAGTGTTACTCAGCCACTTCATGGTGGCATTCTGGAAATGTCAGGATTCACTCTATAGCCATTTTTCTGTTCCTGAGGTATTTCTATGCATTAATAGTATTTTGGTGACCAGGGGGAAGGATGCAAAGTAACAAATTGTAGTGTGCATGTGATTAGTCTGGCTGTGAAGTTAGTGTTTTTCCTTCTTGCATTTCTCAAGCTGCAAATCATTTCTGGATCCGAAACAACGTTTCTCTTATACTTTTAAAAGTATGCCATATAATCTTTTGCTAAGTATTTTATCTTACTTCTCACTTAAGCAAATAAAATCCTTAAGGAGGCCAACCAAATTCTCTGTCATTGGCCAGTAAACTTACCATGCATATATAAAAAAATACATACATACAGATATATTTATGCATGCATTTGTATATACATGCATTATATATGTATATATTATATGTATATGAATTATGTATGTATATATGTATGTAGATACATAAGCACACAAACCAACACATACAGATATATACATGTCTGTACATGTGTTTATGTGTGTGTATACTTGTTTAAACAATCATGTTATGCACACACTAAGTTATATACACCAAGTTCCAACGCTGCATGGTGATATGGTGCAGTGATGTATTGTTTAAGCAGAGACTCTTGTTAGCATTATTCCTATGGTGGGTAAAATATACCCCCCAACTTCTGGAGTGTTTCAGTAGGAACAAGACACAGCATATGCTCTGCTTCATGACTATTTCTGTTGGTTTGTGTAGAAGAGGTAAGCACTGCTGTGTCTCTGGCTTGTGGGGTAATGCCAAATAAGGAGCAATAATTATTAGACAGGTGCTGTAATGACTGCAGTTGATGACGATCCCTTCTACTGAGGTTGGAAGTTTCTTTGGGACTATCTGCATAAAATATTTATTTCTGTGCCAAAGTGTGTGAAATCAGTGAGTGTTAGTTCCATTCTGCGAGGCTGGTATAAGATCTTTAAAAAGTGGCAACTTGCCATGAAAAATGTGTCAGGCAGTAAAAAGAGATTTAGCAAAGGCCATTTACTAAGGGAGCAGGGCAGAGAAAACACTGACAAAAGCTGGCATAGAGGATACCCAGGGAGGCCGTTGGACCCAATGGGGTAGTCACTGCACCCAACTCCGGTTTTGGAAACCGGGCAGTGTCTGAAGCTACAGGTTGGTGGGTACCTTTGTTTTCCTTCTCACTCTCCCTCACTGCCGATCAGCACCTGTGAGCAAGACAGTGATGAGTGCTATCTACTGCTCTGAAGAAGAGGACTCAGGCAAGGCAGTAAGTGAGGCAAAGAAGCCTCCTTGCAAAACAGCCATGTGTTTCAGTGCCTGCTTCTGCAGGGTTGTCAGAGGACTGTTTGTGCAGCGAATTGTGTAGCAGGCATGAGCAGTTAGCTCTGAAGATAAAATGCCAAGTGCATGAGGTCACTTACTGAAAGAGAGTGTTGCAATAACTGTCTGCAATCCTCTACAGAAAGAGGTTTTTGAATGGAGCCCACAGTTCATGGGCAGCTGGGGATCGAATCTCTGCCTCCTCTGCAAAACAGCAGACATAAGGTCAGAAACTCCGGAAATGTAGGGAGGCATTTACACTGCTTTAAACCTCTCCGGGCTCTGTTGTGAGATACAAATTGCTAGAAATTGGGCTATTTCATTATGTAGCCAATGCTTTTTGGCTTGTGGAACATTGGTTATTCCGTATGTAGCATAAACTTTTTTTTCACACACACACACACAAATCTCCTTATGCAAGCTGCTTATACCTTTCTCAAGATTGAATCAGAAGAATTAGCTTGAGAACTGGCTTGGACCTGTGTGACGCTTGACCTAGGGTCACACAAATGCAGGGGTAGTGTCTGCCTCTCTTCACCCCATTCCAGCTGCCTGAGGCCACGGGGAAGCAGTATGGCTGTTTGTTCCTCAGCTTGGACCCAGCTCTGAGCTTGCAAAACGATGCAAACCTGCCTCAGCTGGAGGGGCCAGATAGATCATGCCTCTCTTTAGCTCCCAGAACATGTGAGGTGGCTTAAGCGTCCCCTAAATTGTCCTTGGCACTTTGTGACACCAGTAGATCTGCATGGTGGGGAGCATTAACATGGGCTAGACAGCAGATGGGTCCCTCCTTCCAAGTCTAGTTCATCAGCACAGCTGTGCTGGAAGACTGAACTCTGTGAGGTTCCTTGCTTTCCTTTTTGCAAAAATCAGACCAGTTTGCTTGCAAGATCCGTATGCTCTGGTCAGCTAACTGATTTCTCCTAAAACAGGTTCCCTCATAAGAACTGCATCGTTCACAGAGCTGTGTTCATACCAACACCTCACAGGGGTGCAGGCATCCCTTTAGCTACCACAAACCACTACAAATCCTGTTGGTCTCATCTCTGTGGTTTTTTTTTTCCATCTGATCCTGTTGCTTGTAGCTTGCACTTGGTAAACTGTGTCTCTGTCTTTAGCCTGTTTTGTTACAGAGGAGAATTATGGTGCTTTAATTATTTGGAAGAGAAGAAGGTTTTCCACACTGCCATTTAAAATATCAGCCACATAAATGTCTCTGGTATTACAGAAATGGAAGATTTTTGTATAGGACTAAATAAAAAATTTGGATGAACATCGCAGGCAGCTAGAGAAGAATGTCATTTAGCTGATTGAGCGAAGACACTAGAGAGATGCTTGAAATAGAGAAGAAAAACTCCCCAAAGTCTGAAATCCCACATATTTTTCTTATTTGAAGCAGTAATTCCAGGATACTGGAGCGTCCCATTAGCCATACTGTTCGTGCTAGGATTTCTACAGCAACTGCCAGGTTTCAGTTCTCATGCCTACAACAAACCCTTGACACTGATAAACCACACAGAGAGAGGGCCACAAGGTTTCTGAACCCCAAGCCCAAACAGGAGAGCCAGGGAAATGCCAGACTGTGATTTCAAAATGAATGCCTTGTGTTGATTATCTTTCCAGCAAGCAGTTCTCTCTTCAAATAATTTTGTCTGATGGCAAACATCTAATTTTTTTTCCTCCTTAGTTTAATTAGTGTTGGTGGAGAGAAGTGTGCAGGGCTGAAGCTACAGAGTGGAAAGAATGCAGATAAGTGTCGTCGATTGGTCTCCATAGCTCTGCTTTAGACCAAAGGAAAGTCGATGCTTTCTCTTGTGCTATCAGTTCAGCAGAAAGTTACACGAGCATGACAGCGCCAACTTTCCCAAACAAGGAGCGGAGCTGCACCGATTCGTCCCACAAAGCTACATGGCAATCAACAAAATAATGTTTTTGCACTTGAGAATGTGTGACTTGATTGATAATATCTAATTTTACATGACTTTTAAACAAAACCAACAGAAAGATATGGAGACTTTTTAGGAGCAGTGGGAGAATGGAAAGCTGAATGAAGAAAATTGTGCTGCACATCATCTTGTCTTATTACTGTTAACGCCAGCAGTCATAATCAAGAGTTTATTGTACAGGGCAATCTGGATGATTAGAAACTGGATTCAAGTTCATAAAAAACATCTTGACATAAAACTCTTTTTTTTTTCACCAATAACACCAGGAGGCAAATTCACTCCCTCCCTCTGCAACCTCTTTTAATTCAGTGGAATTATACCAGAGATAATTTTAGCCAAGTATCGTCAGAATTCTTTTAAAATCATATTTCAAATAAATGTACATTTGCAGAAATATATTATGTCACAATGAAAGGTATTGATATTGTAAATTTAGGTTGTTCCTTTGTCTACCATTTGTATGTTTGAAACTTGAAAGAAATAGAATGCAAACAGGCCAAAGAAAAGTGCAACTATTGTGTCCAGTCAGATTATTTTCTTCTAACCTTTTCTGCAATTATAGAAGAGACTCACTTTCCTGTAGTCACTTGTCTGAGCTTTGTTGGATGACCATATCAGATCCAAACGAATAAATAGGAACATACAGCTAGAAATTTGGTCACAAAATGAACTGTACGTATTTCTAGACACAGCATCAAGACACACCAAAGGAGTCACCCAGGATTTTTTTATCATTGTTTCACTCAAGAAGATTCTCACAATGCCTTTCTTCCTACAGTTTGTTTTTTTTTTTCTCCTCCCCCTGAATCTTTTTTCCCTGCTTATTCTTGTCAAACACTTTTTATCTCTTTGCTCTTGTTTTACTCTTTTCCTATCAGGATGATGTTCCCTGCTCGGTTGAACCCCTCACTCCTGGGCTCTGTTTTTTCCCACCTTAAAAGGAAAATGCTTCTTTACTACTCCTTAAACTGTTTCCTGCTCTGGGCTAAGGCGGTGGGGCATTTCTCAGGCTGCCCAGTGCTTCAGCCTACTTAGGTTGTGACTGCTACCAGTTGACTTGATTTTTTTTCCCCTCTAGTGGCTCTGGTGGCTTAGTATCAGTTAAGGACCACTCATGATGAGTTTACTACTAGATAGCTTTGTGGGAACATTGCTGCTGCTCTTCCTCAGCTTAGTCAAGCAGCCAACAATGAGGGGAAGGACTTAGTGAGCTGTGACCCCACCAAAAGAGAAGCCCCGAGGAGAGAGGTTTGCACACAAACATGTGTCTCTGCTTCATGGGTCAATAATGTTGTGTGGTATGATATAGACATACCATGTGGTTATCCAAGCCTTTGTACTATATATATTGCTGTATTAAAAGCATTTCATTCTTTGAAAATGCAGTCACGTCTGGGGTGGTACATGGATGCTCTCTAACAATGAATAGCAACCCGGTGTGACAAGACAGGAAAAGAACAATACGTTGAGAAATATATTTAGAGTGCAACTTGATAATATTGCAAATTATGTCCACATACTCTCCTAGACCTCCAGATTAGGCATTATGTGGGATTTACACAAGCTTGAAGTACCTTTCAAATTAAATGTCTGGGCCTATGACATGATGAAAATCACTTTGTGGCACTATCACAGAGCTACATCATATTTATTTCTGCACTGAAACCTTCATTTTACGAACAGTAGTTGCAGACACCACAGATGGAGATTTGAATGTGGTGTGATACAGCACATCAGGAACTAGTTAAGGTAACTATTTTGCAACCTGCAATTTACTCCTGTGAAAAGATCCCATGGCACTTTATCCGAGGGTAGGGGTGTTAGCCCTTGTGTGCTGGATTCATTCCAAGTTCTGCTATGTGCATCTGGATCATCTCTGTAGTTTCAAGTGGATATACTGTTCTTCCCTTCACATCCTCAAAGCTAGTGTATTGTTCCTGGCAATAAGAAGCTGGTGTGAACACCCCAACCAGAGATTATTTTAATTTAAGAAATAACTGTATTTTTATCAGTAAGCTGCAGAGGTTGTATTTTCCAGTGGAAATAGGCATGCTTTATACAACAGATGCACTACTGTGCCTCATTTTGCACTTTTTAGCTATCCATTTATTAGCAAAATAAATCAATCATCCTAAATCTCCAACCAGTTTCAAAATAATTTCATTTAAAAACAAAAAAACAAACCAAGAATTATTCCTTTTTTTTCTACTCGGAGACACAAAGCCATATGGCTTTATCTAGCTGATAAACTCTTTAAACAGTACAATAAAGAGGTGTGCTAGAACATGTGCAAGTCAGTGTTGTCGCTGAAGAGTTCATCTGGCCCACAGAACTACCTTAAGGCAGGAAGTTAAGTTATATGAGGAGCAGCCCTCAGGCTGCTGCTCTCGTTCAAAGATAAAGCTGACCGTGGACCAGGGACATTATTTATGATAGATGACATGTATGGCACAACTGAGATCATAAATGTTCCTGTTGAGAAACTATGCACTGAATGCCACAGGACCTCAGAGGCAGGCAACGTAACCTGTATATACCCAAAATTTTAAAATTCTTCATCTATTGTCAAAATGCAAAACCTCTATGCAGTTAAGTATACTAATTAGTTATTATGATGGATAACAAGAATCAGAGGTAAAATAGCTGCTGAAAAGTCATAATGCTGGTGTTCAGGATTTTGCTGGGTACCACTGTGTTTCTGTAATGCTACAAGTGCTAAGAAACACCAAAGGCTTTACTTAAGCTCAACACATACATAATAATTCTCATTATTTTAAGAGTTACAGTGACCATAACATGGTCAAAGGAGAAATTACAGAGTCGGAAAGTAGTGTACAAAGCCTAATAAACAAAGAACATTCCCCTACAGTTTATTTCTTCCTCTCTCTCTTAAAATAGTTGTCTTACACTGGAGAGGAGGGCACAGCAACAGAAGGATGGTGGGAGCAGGTAAAAAGAGGAGAGGCCTTAAAACTAGTTTTATCACCTTTAGCAATCCAGCCAGGAGAAGAGGAGCATATGCTGGTGCACACATCGCTGCTAAGCAGTGCCCCAGCGCAGATGCGCACACTAGGAACCCGTGATTCACTGTTTTATGGCAAAGACGACCAAAACTCCGAGCTGCGCTCCCGTTTGCAAAACAAAAACCACTTCCATACATCAGGCTTTAATGACTCTTTAGGTCTTCCGCCTCTGCCAGGTGCAAATGACTTTTCATGTAGGCCAGCAGCACACTTCCCTCTCTGACTTGTGGTTTTCTAGGGGGTTTGAAATGTGTTTTCCCCTTCTGGAGGGCCCAGTGACTTATTCCTCTTTTTGGCAGCACCACACTGGTTCGGGGATGTCTTCTGGGGGTTTTCAGTTTGAGCACAGTCTGTTTCTAAGACTTCTGCTGCTGCAGCATGTCAGGAGCTGCTCCAAGCTTTCTGATTTCAGAAACAAAGCCTGAAGAGGAATGAGGCTATAAGGAAGCTTTGCTAACTGCTTTTGGAGCTCTATCACCCCTGAATTTAGCAGAGTAACATAGTCTTCCTTCCACTGTCAGCCGTCATATTTCAGCCTAACTCCGCAGAAGCCAACAAAGAGATACAACAGGCTGAACCAATTGAAGCTGTTGCATGAGTGCATTAGGTGGGCTGATATTTGATGAAAAATTTTTAAAGAAGTTGCCCATTTAATAATCATATGTTTTTTGGAGAACTTTAAGCCCTCTATTGTTATGTCGAGCACTTACTGTTGGTTTAACACAACGGAGAGATCAAAGTCTCATACCAGAGGGAGGCTCCTATTTCTGCTTAGGATTCACAGCTCTGGAGTTAGATGTGAATTTCTTCCAAAAAACGAGCAGGAATTAGTCTTTTCAAAACATGGCCATGGCAGCTCAGCGTGCAGTATTTACCTAGGCTATAAGCAGACCAGTTTCAGATTTCCATTTAGCTTGCAGGGATTTGAAGTCCTACGAGGCATATTTTCTGTGGGCAATGTAGTGTTTGGTGGTATGCAAACCATTTTAGTTCTGGAAACTGGATGACCAAATTAATATCTTAGTGCCTTCAAACTAAGAGCCTGGCAGAGCTGCTGTTGCAGTTAGATGGCTTCCCAGACTGGAAGCAGCTTCTGCCTGGGGCAGGTGGGATCCATCTTATCCCGTTCAGATAGACATGTGCCAAGTTCCTCTTAAAACCTAAGTCCATGCACCTAATTGCAGCATTAGGTCTCATAATGCTTTTAAAATCTGGTCCTTTATGGTCCTCACTTTACTTTTTCCGGTGTTTATCTTGAATGATCAGGTGTTAGACACATTGCTGTCAGCTGTGTGTAACTTTCTGGATTTGATTCTGATGCTCTAACAGCCATTGCCAGGCAAGCGCTGCACAAAATTGCTGTGCAATTTTTTATTATTAAATTCTAAGTGAATTCACGTTTAATGTGTTTGCCCTTCCTTTTTGTCTGCTTTTCACGTACAACCCAGCAAATAAGTTTGGTTGCAGAAATGTTTGCAGAAGCAGCAAAATTTTAAGTGAGAATGAAAAATATTTGTGGAAAGCAGATTTTGTATTCATCAGAAACCTTGCAGTAAGGAAGATCCTATCTATTGAGGGAGTTAAAGTATGCCAGGTAGCCTTTAATTAAACTTGCTCTATTTTGAAGATTCAACTACTTGCAAACAACCTAACAAACAGCATAGATAGCACAGACTTCGGGGATCACTGGCTATATCACCTTGCTGTCTCCACATCATATTACAGTTCATTTTCTATGCTGGCTTAGTTCCATCTTAAGGGTGGGAAGGGTTTTAGTTCCTCGTGTTCCTGCTAGGAGGCTGCAGCAGCTTTTGAGAACAGCTAATGGTCACTCTGGGGAGAGACAGACAAAAAATACAGGGAGCAGGTACAAGTTTTCAAAAGACAAATTTCTACTGCCATCTTTGCTGTAACACTTTACGTATGGCATCATTAGTGCATAGCACTTATACTCAACTCTTTTGTTTTGAGATCTCATTCAGCATGCCCCTGTTGACCAGGCCTGGATGAATTTTTCCTCTAAGACAAAATCAGAGTTTGTTTCCCATGAACGCTCACCTCTGTTTCCAATGAATTTGCTTTCAGCAGCTGTTTCTGCAGTTTAAGTCATTGGGCCCAGATTCTCAGTCCCACTTTTTGCTGCTCAGTCCTGGGCTGCTGCTGAGAGCAGTGTAGCAGTTGCTAGCAAACTGTGCAGTATAATAAAGTTCAGAGGATGCAAAAGATCAAAGGGGTCTGAAAAATGACCAAATGTTAGTTCTACCTTCACCCAAGAGCTGGTGTTTCTCAGAGCGCAGCTGGCTGAATTTACACTGGATTATCCGAAGGACAAGGCTCTACTTAATAACAGTCGTAGAAATAAATTCCTATTCATCACACCTAGTATATTTGTATGGTGAGACAGTCATCTGGATCTGTATTTAGTCTGAAGCACGTGTATTCTTCCATCTTTTTTTAAACTTCAGATCGTACTTCTACTAGCTTATCAAGCTTGATATAGCTTCAAATGTTTAATGCCCAATGATACAGTACACAACAGCACTTCTCTAATTTCCTGTATTGTTCATTCAGATATAATTTTCATTGAGTCCAAAAAAGGAGCAGGCATTTTACCCATTCCTGAGCAAAATTCTCCCTCTCTCAGTCTGCTCTTTCCTCTGTCTCCACTTACAAGGTTTTCCTTTTATCATTGACACAGGTAGATAAATTTGTTGTGGAATTCTGCACATTTTAAAAAAGTGACAAGTTCAGTATACAGAAAAAAAAGCAGAACTTTCTCCAGGCTCCAGACCTGAGACTGTCTCCTTTCCAGGGCTGTCAAATCGTCCCAAGGTACTGCAGTTTATCAAACAATTTCCTTTTTATTCCTCATCAGTATCAGATGCAGGAAACCTGCCAGTGCTTTTTGTCTTATTGGTTTAAATTAAAAAGTAGAGTTTCTCATGATTGAGTGGAAGATCCATTGAATGGTTCATATTAAAATGATGCTTTGGCAAAGAACCCAAACATATCTATGGATACTCGGTGTGTGCTTTCAGTTAAACATCAAGCTTTTGGCACAACTGCTTCCACGTTATTTTTTTGTGCCATGATATGATAACACTACAATAATACTTAAATGCTGACACAACAGAAAACATTGCCAGTTTGGACTCCCAGGCATTGGCAAGCTTTTTGTTATATTTGCAACCTAGCACTCTCTGTGAGCTTCACAAAAATGTTCATCGCTTTCAATGGAGGTGGAGGGAAATGAAAAAAAGAAACAAATTGCTTTACAAAGTGTTGAGTTGGAGAGGCTAAATATCACAACAAATGGAAGATCTGCGGCACGTCAGAACCTTTTTCTTTCTTCCATTCCTTGAAAGCGTGAGGTTTTTCACTGGATTTATCTCTATAGGTGCAATCCATTTCCATTCCACCATTATGTCATCTATAATTTAAATTTACGAGACAAAACTTTAGGCTTGCCAGGGGAGCAGCTGGAGCGCTCTATTCCCTTTGCCATAGAAAATGTAGATGTGCTGAACGTATTGTGTCTGACAAGCCCCGTTGAAAGTACTCCTATCTTTTCTGACAAATATCCATCAGCATGTAATATTTATTCTTCTGTTTTAGTTTCCCTGCAAATAATTGACGGTCCCTCAGCAAGCATTGGGTTTCCTGCTGAGGCAGCACCACCTGTACGGCTTTCCCAAGCTCACATCAGGTGCTCCGAAATGGAGGCTTTCATAGGGCTAATGGATAAAATGAAAGAAGCAGGTGCAGTCAAATGTAGGGAAACAGATTTTTCTCCTCAAAACTGCATTGTTATAGTTAGCATTGCTCCACAATGATGCCTTTATATGACATTTATTGCAGGTATGAAAAGACTTTTCGGACTTTTTCACTTCTTGCATTTTATTGGCCAAACAATCCCCATTTTTTGCAGTATAGTTGTGCACTTTTAGTCTCCTTATGCTTCCAAGTTTAATTTTACTGATGTAGACAATATGTCTGATGCTGTCCTCTAGTATCCCCTTAAACTAATATTTTCAAGGGTGACTAGATATTATGTGGTTTCGGGTGACAACAGGAGATACATTGCGGGACCCAATCTTCAGAAAACTTGACCTGTTCCCTCTTTGAAAATCAGATATCTCTTAGGAACATCCCATCTTGGTCACCCCCAAAAGAAGCCCCTCCCATCACTTTTACCACTGTGGTGACTGAGGTGACTTGTGAAAACATAAACAGTCGTGTAGGTCCCCAGGATGGGGCCACATGTGATATTGCAAGTCATGATGTAAGCCACTGAAAGAGCACAGCTTGATTTTTCAGGTGCCAGAATTGTGTTTGCAGAGCTGGTAGCTTAAGAAATTTTTGTTGCACAGAAGCTAATGTCCTTAGTGATTGTTTCTTTAAATGTAAGTGGCATTTTAATAAACTCTGTAATAAAAGTACTCAACATACTGCCAGTATGGCAATTACTGATTCTTTTGGGGACAAACCCTACATTATTGTGTAGAAAATATTGCCAATAAGTGTCTTTTATGTGTCTACCTCTGTACTTAACCCACACAGGTGAACGTCTCCCTCGTAGCCATGGTGACAGTCCCTGCTTCCTTAGGTCATCATCTTCCTTTTAGCTCTGAAGGTCCCACTAGGTAAGGTGTGCAAAAACAATGTCACGAGAATTAATTTTATTATTGTTATTTGTTTTACACTAGAGATCTCAGCAAAAAACTTAACCTAGATTGCAACCCTCCTGCGCTAGCCCTGTGCAGCAGTCAAAGACAATTCCCAGTCTGTACTAAAGAGAGAAACACAACATCCCAGAAATCATGGAAAATACATTCCCAAGGATATCAGGTGTGATGAGAAGAGGGGCACAATAACAAGGCTGTGAACAATGTGATCATATTTATGTACATCTTAAATCCATGTCTGTCTTTTTTAAGGGCTGGTCATTGTTTTATTGTGCTGTTTTGTTTGTTCTAAAAGGATTTTGTCAACTTCCAGCCATTTTCAGGAGCTAGCATGCTAATAAATAAGAAGTAATATTTCTTTATACTGTTTTTATTATGAGATTAAATGGTTTTGCTATTAAAAGTAAGTCTAGAAACAGACTTGGCCAGACTTGGCTAAAATCTATAAAGGATGAGATTGAAGAAGATTCGCTCCAGTTGTCATCTACAGTGGAATCAAATGTAAATAGCTGGATCTATAAAATAGTGCTCCAATGTAGAGGTAATATCTTCCAGCCATCCTGTCCAAGGCTTTTCATGCATAGTGACCTCTAATTAAGCTGAAAGAAAGGTGCTTCCTTCGTTTAGTGTCCAGAGGGACAAGGTATCTTTGGGTCACTTTGTTCGTGACTCAAAACACATTCAAGTATGTGACCTGGATCCCTGTATGGTTCAAAATAAAATAACCACTGGGACTCAGCCATGGTAGAACAACTGAGGACACAGTGGATGGTCCTGACCATGAAGGACTCAAGTGCTAGGATGCATTTAAGAGCATGCTGTTTATAAGGATCAGGGGCCTCACAGAAACCTTTTCTACCATGACTGCAAAAAAAACCCAGCTGAAGTTTCTGAATAAATGTAGCTTAGAGAAATGCAGTGTTTTCCGAGTTTGGCAGAGAGATGTCAAACGTTCAGGAGGAGATGGCCTGGAAAAGGCAAGGTCCCAAGGCAGAGCAATGAATTAAGACTTAGTTGCAACTTTTCTGTCTTCATTACAGAATGAATTGACTTCACTCTTCATGCTCAGGAAGGAAAGTGGTCTTTTTTCTGCACCAGTCCCAAACATTCACATTCAGAGCAGCTATTTCTTTTGTTACTGGGAAGTGAAAAGGCAAAGCTTTCTCTGAATGTATTCACAGTCGGTTCTGAGGCAGAAATGAGCTCTGTGATTTTTGGTGCTTTGGATATTAGGATAATTATCAGAAGCTAATGAGTTTTTAAAGGTTTCTAATGTGAACCTATGATTTTAGAACCTCTCTCCTGTCAGAATCTAACTAGGTTACAGACAACATGACATGATCTATGGCCCATTTCTACTAATGACTAAAGCATGAAGGTGCAGCTTCCTATGAATAACACTGCTCTGCACCCATGATGAGGAGGAATCTTTGGAAATCTGAAATGCAAGGCTCATGCACTACTGCAAAATTGTTTCAGAAGTTTGTGGGAAGCTACAAATACAACAAACAATCAATCTCTACCTGTGTGATAAAAGAGAGGCTTGTCAGCATTCAACAATGTTGAAAAGCGTAGTTAGGGTGAGCAAAATTTGAGACAGGAAATTGGATGGTTTAAGTTGTCTTTCTTTTGAGAACTGGCTCATGCTGGTGCTAAGTGAAATCTGTTACCATTTGGTGGCTTAATACACATGAAATGGGCCAGTGGGGTCAGTTCACTCCTCAGTGAGCAAGTACAGGCGGTCTTCCTAAAATGTGGCACCCTGGCTGGCAATCTCAGTGGGAGGGCTGAGATAAAATGTGAATTACTCTCCAGTCCTTAGGTGTTTTTCTCCTGAGCTGGGGCTGAAGCATCCTGAGAGTGGCTGGGAGAGGAAAGACGCACTGCTGGTGTCTCTTCGTAAAAGTGATTACGTGTGCGACTTTGGTCTGGAGTGCTGTCAATTTTGTGCCTATTGAGAGTATGATTTTTCACTAAAAAAAAAGAAAAAGGGAAAAAACCCCTTAAGTAATGGAACCTTCAGAATGGAGTCTTATCCATTATCTCTTGAACATCTCTTGAATTTTGCCACCTTTCATAACACTTGAGGAGTGTTGCTAGTTACAACTCAAAAGATACTTAATGCTGTGCGTTGCTGGTATTCAACTTAATTACTGCACTGACAGTGTTTTTGTTAACCGTGAGTTATGAAATGACAAAATTAGAACAAAACTTCATCCTCTGTCACACTCACTAAACCACCAGAATAATAAAGTGCAGAATACCTTTCCATGTCAGGTACCAACATACGATTGCTCAAGCTCTGTTCATTTCTGTAGCAGTGCGTATAAAGTATGAAGTGAGAAGAACAGAGCAAATCAAAAACAAAAAAACAGGAAAGAAGTATCTTCTGCTCCACGATAGTTTCAGTTTTGAGGCGGGGGAGGTCAAACAAAGTGGTCAGCAAGAGTGATTGCTCACCAGATGTGTCACAAATACACTCATTCTGCATCATTCATTAAAAAAAAAAAAAAAAAGAAAGAAAACTTTCTGTGTAGAAATGTTCAAAACTCATCCAAGCTGAATGTAACCTATATACATCCGTGTAATCTATCTATATTGGACTGAAGTTCTTTGGTGCTTTGAGACTCCATTATGTTGCATGTGGTTTCCATTCTCTTGTTTTTATAGCTTTTTGGAATTTATTTTAGATCTTTTGAGACCTCTAACCATTCCCTGGCTAGAAAGATGGGGTTTCAGACTGTTCGATTTGTTTCAGAACTTCTCATTTCTTGTAGCAATCCTTTGTGTGTTTAATTCAGTGTTAGACTTAATGTTCTTTGATTCCAAGCATTGCATCATTAACTAGCCTCGTTTTTCCTTTTGCCAGCATGTACTAGTCCTCTAGAAATAGTGTCATTTCTTAATAAAAGACAGTTTCAATTTTATTGGTTTTGTTCTTTCTGTCTTTGTTGGGGAAAATTTTCCCAAATTTTAATTATTTGATTGCATTGTTTTTGATGAATTATGGTATGGTATGCTTTTCTGGCTCCATTTTTTTAAATGTGCATGGAGGGAGGGGAAGTATGGACCAGCTCTTGCAGCCATACGATTGCTTGGCAGCTTTCATCAGTGCTTCCACGAGGAAATTTAATAGGCCATGGAAAATAAACTGTCAGAATGAGACAAACCCTGCCATAGGCAGGACCAGTTGTGGAAGTACATTCATATAAAGTCTCACTGAAGTCACCAAGGCCAAATCAGAAACTGTGTGTAAGGAGATCAAACAAAGGCTTCCTTGCCATCAGTTGTATTCTTTTAGGTTATTTGCCGATCTCTTGGGGAATCTAAGTTTGCATAACTCACACACCAAAGAGATGAAAGGAATTATTCCTGGAAGTAATGCAGATCCTTCTTTAACTTATTATTTCTTCCTATCTCTGAGTTGTACAGTTTTGGAATTTTTTTAATCATGTTTTCTTTTGCTGGGTCTCTGGCTTGTGAATTCAGACCTACTTTAGCTACGTTAAGCAATGAGGAAAGGAAACTGCATTTCAGTAAGATGGGTGACACAAATAAGGTGGTGGCTAAGTTGCATCATTCAGCTAAAACTTGTCTACCCTTACAATTCTCCTGCTGTTGCAGCTGGAGGAATTAACAGCTTTTTGTGTGTTTGAGCTGAAAATAACAGTAGCCCTCTTCCCTGCACAACTGCTCTGGAAAGTTTGGTGCATCACACAGAGCCAGATCTCTGCCATTCCTTCTCCTTTAGGATGATGTGCTCTATTCATGGATGCAGCAGCAGTACCAACCTCCTCCATGTGTGCCCTGAACCTAAGATTCCCAGCTAAGCCTCAGGGAGTCTTTCTCCTGTTAAGTTCCCAAAAAGGCCTAAGTATTTCCATTAAGAACTCATTCAAAGACTGGAGGGCTTGAACTGACGTAACTGGCATTTTCTTTGATATCTACCATTTTAGGTTTAAAGGCACAAACCCAGCTGGCATTTAGCAACTTATCAGTGAGCCGCTGAGCTGTGGTAGCGATTCATGTTCTGTAACCCATCGCAATTCAAAATGAATCAGTTTTACTTGCTCACCAAAATGGGCCACACTTGAAATTCATTTGAGCTTCCCTAAAGCCATCTATGAATTCGGTAGGACTAACTACAGGAATGTGAACTGCTTGGTGACAATAGATATTTGCTGGGTCAGATCTACAGTGGCTGCTTGTGCTAGAAAACTTCACCACATAGCACTAAATATGGTGCTGTCTTGATGTACATCCTCTTTCAGTGGAAATAATCTCTGTAAGCAGGGACTATGCGTATTTATTTACATCTCATACTTGCGTTGTTTTACAAATCAGTGGAATATATAATCAGATACTTAATTAGGAGCGTGCACTGCTGAACAGGAAGCCTGTAGTTATTTTATGGACAGCCTGTATAGTGGTGCACTACATGACATGGATGACTGAGAATCAATGTTTCCATGTGGTGATTGCAGTGCCAAGTACACTAGTTAAACAAAAATTGCATGCTGAGACTGACCATTATATGGCAGTTTTGAAATGAAGCATGAGCTTTCTGCTCATGAGATGAGGCATCGGTTTTCTATTAGCCAAGCACACATCAGTGGCCATAAACAAACAAAGATGAGTCACTACAAATTAAGTGGAAAATCTGAAACTGAAAGCTCTCTGCATCAAGCTGATTTTCTAAGGGTGAGACACTGGCCAGCCCCAGCAAGAGTTCTCTTAGAGGGGCAGGATGCATTCAACCCTCCAAATTTACACCCTTGCACGTCTGCAGTCCAGCACACGTGGTGGAGACTGGGAGGGGCATTCTTTCACACCACTGAAACTTCTGTTCCCATCCGTTTGCGAGGAAAAGCTTAATATTCTTGCATTCCCTGTTTAATTTTGTATCCGCGAGCAAAGGACAGAGCGTGCAATGTGATGTGGATGACTAGCCAGGACATCCCATAATTAATAGCTGCCACAGACACTATGATGAGGCTGCTTCTACAACACTGTCTAAAGATTTGCTCGTTTTCTCTCTGCTGCTGTAATTTCAATGAGTTTCCAGCTCAGGAGCTCCTGGATTTCAGCCATTTGCTCTCTCTGCTCATTTCAATGCCTCCAGGGAGAGGGTGAACAACCCCTCTGGTTGGAAGCGCTCCCCCAGGACCATGAGGCTCTTCCATGGAAGAGTGTTAGCATCACTCAATACCTCGGAGCCAGCACTGTTCCTGAAACAGCATGACTTGCTGCTGTGTAAATGCCATACACACAAACTTATTATTGCCTGCCACATAAGACCACTCTGCACTTCCAAAACTCTTTTTCTTATTCACACTTTCAGGAAAACATTTCCAAAAGTCAGTGCTCACCATAATTATTTTCTTCAGGTTCTCCATTGTACTCTCTTGAAAATTGCTGCCTATTTGCTCTCCTTCCTAACAGAGCAGAACAATTGGCCCAGGCTCTGATAAAACAGCCATGATTGAGATTTTCCAGAGGCATGTTTCAGCCATGGTTTTATTTGCCTAGTACCCCCTGTTTACATTCTGACTCCAAGATTATCTGCAGATATTGTTCACTGATACTGTTTTTTGGTGGTGGTGGTGGTGGTGGTGAGGGTTTGGGGTTTTTTTACACTGTTGCTTGCAAAGCAGCTCCCTAGGACAGCAAGCCCTGGCATGGTGTGCTCATCATGCATATATTTAGCACCCTAATCTCTGCAACCAGTGCTTGTTATACTTTTCTTGACGTTTTCTGGTATGCTTTTTGACATCTGCTTGCAAACTCCTGCAGCCTTTTCAGTCCTGATATTCACTTGTTTCATCTGATGTTGTTTTCATAGTCTTCAGATATGCAGATTCATTGCTTTCCTTCAAGTCTTGTCTGCTCAGTCATACTGGGACAGTCAGTCCTGAAGGCTTTTTTGTTGTTATTCAGCCCCAAAATCTTTACAGATCCTTTTGGGAACAGTGTACTTCATTGGTATTTTAACATTATGGTACTTTTCCTTAAAAAAAAAAAAAAACACCAAAAAACCAACACACCAAAAAACCCAACGACAAACTGCAAATTATACACTGACCTTATCCTCTAAGGAGCTGTAAGGACACAAGATATAAAGTCCTGTTTTCCTACATAAATCTGACAATGTCATGGCATATTGTCAAAGTAGGAGGGATGGTAAAAGATTTCTTTGCAACGTAAGGGGTTGGATCAAGGTGGGTTTGTGTGTCCTGTGGCACTACTTCTTGTCGAAAAATGGCCCTTTCAAACCATGGAAAACTCCAGCAAGTGTCGTGATTTTCTGACATCACATGCATCAGATACCCTTTTTCTCCTCCTTCCTCTCCCTATTGAAGATATTTGAGCATTTTACAGTTCTTCCCACTAGTGTACCCGTCTATGCACCTTGTGCACAACAGCAAGACACAGCTTCCCTCTTTAGCTCTATGTCTAAGTACACTATTTCTATGTGCAAATATTAGGATGCTAACAAGAAAAACCTTTGAGATTTTGGATAATTCTTCTCACGTGATTCTCAAATTACAGTGAAGAAGTGAACCATTAAGCATCACATTCAGATAAACGATTCACAACAAATGTTCTGACAAATCTGTTGCCTTTTCTGTCTGAGATACATCTATGAAGAGATTTTGCATTTTTTCTCATTTGTTACTGAAAATTGTTCAGCCATGATGTGTATAGAAGAAAAGCATCACCACATGAATCCTTAAAGTACTATTCGCTAAAATTGCTAATGCTTACAGTTTTCTCATTCACTGCCCACACCATAACTGACCACATGGCATTGCTCCTGCCTGTGCACCTTTTTGCAGAACAGAAGGATGGGTTGGCTAAGTACTTTTTTTGAACATACGTATGATACAGGCATAAATGCATGTGAGTTTCTGTGGTGCTGTCTGCATGCGCATTTATGCAAATACATATTTGGGAGCTACCTTCCATCGTTCATGTAAATCCTTAAAAACCCATAAGCACACAAACCAGATAGAGCCTGGAATAATATCTAACTGAATTCCCATTTTTTAATTAAAAAAAAAAAGTCAAAGACTTACAGATCTATACCATTGTATACCCTAAATGAGATTTTATTCTCAGTTAGACAGGTCTCTGGTCACATTACTATCAATTTAGAGTAATATAACTCAGGTTAGTGTTGGCTTATAATATTTATAGAGCAAATGAAAAACAATCAATAGTACTGTATTTTTAGTTATTTTGCTACATCAAATAGCCATAAAGCATTTAGGTCCAATTATTCATATGCTCTCATCCTTAAAGAAAAGAAGAAAGTAAGCAGTTATTAACTACTGTGAAGAAGTTATGTAATATGTTAACTAGAGATCACTGTATTTTGCATTACCATATTAATATACAAATGAAATTAACATAGCTCTGCAAATTACAATCCCCTTCTGAACACTGGATTTTTTTTTTCTTTGTTCTAGTATTGCTATTTGATATTGATCATGAAAGGCTTGCTGAAACAATCAGGAGAATATTTAATTAAATGATATAATACCATATGTGTTAGATATCCTAATATCTAATTATATGTTGCATATTGTAAGTTAATATGTCACTGTAAAACCTAATATTTCAATTATACTTTTCACACCTGTGGTCAGGAAGGGGTGGACCTTTTGTAATCTGTAAAATTCACAGGCTTTTTCTCTCCCTTGAAAAATCTACAGTCATCACCTCTTTTCTTGTTTCATCAGTTTACTTTCAGTAAATTTACAAGAAGCTCATGTTCAGAGCTCATGTTTGCTGTCTTTCAGAGGGCTTCCCACCACCCACCCAGGGCGAATTCCTGGACCAGACTGTGCTACAAACAAGATGTCAAGTGCTAAAGAGACTGACCCCCTGGTTTTTGCTTTATTAGGAGTCATCTGAATGCCCATGAATTTTTCACAGCCTCTTCTAAAGGGAACACGTCTCCAATAAAGCCTGTATTATAGTCACACTTTGAAACTCAGTGTTTGAATGGGATCAAAATTAGGCAGAATGAGTTCATCTGTCTTTCTTGATTACACTTTATTTTTTTCCACAGACACCTAGAGAGAAGATCTCAGTTTTAATGTAGGTTCAGCAACAATTGTATAGAATATCACAGAACTGAAAACTAATGGGTTTTGATGCATAAGACACAAAAACATAAGCAATTGAGAGCAAGGGCACTGTGAAATATGTAAGTGATTTTGCAAGGTTTTCCTTTTCTCTGTATGCTTCTGCACATCAGCAGCATTTTTAAATGAAAAAGCAGTACTCTCATCTTCTTCTTTCCCTATGAAAAATTATAAGTGATCTGAGGACTTGGTCCTGTATTCTGCACAGGTAACTTTTGCCAATACTGGGTGTACTGCTTTTTCTCTCCTCTTCAGAAGTGTTTAAAAATCCTCGTGATTTTTTTTTTTTCTGGTGAGAGAGCTGTTTTCAATAAGAAGGAAGAACTGACAGGTTTTTTTCTTATTTCATAATGGTAAATATTTTTACAGTATGAGAAAATATCTGTAAGCAATGATAATTCAGACCTTACTGTATTATTTTAGGGTAGAGGTGGGGGAGGCCAAATGGAGAACTGATTTTCTACAGAAATTGATGCCTCCTTAGATCTGTAAACATTGAGCTAAAGTACTTGACTTCCTGAGGTGAAATAAGTTACTTCCAGCAGTTGCTAAGATATCATTAATAATCATACGTGCAATAAATAACAACATGCGAATTAGCTCCTAAGAGATATATGGCTGCAAATTGCAGCAACAAATCACTGCGTGTGTAAGAGAATGATCATTACTCCAGTGTGTACAAAAGCTGTTTTAACAACTGTATTCTTTATGGTGAAGCTCACCCTAATTAGCCTTTCAGATTCCCGAGGGAAACGTCTGCAGAGCATTTGACATTGTGATGTTTGATCTAGCAGGGGGAAGGGAGGTTTGTTTCTAAACCTAGAAAGCACGGGGCCACGAGCTTAGCTTTCAATTAGGTCACTTCTATTAATGGGGGTGGGAAGTAAATAGTCCTTTCAGGAAAATAGTTTGGAAGTAAATGAATATTTAATCAGTTTGGTATATGTAAATGTTTCACAAGATAGCTATTTAGTGGCAGGACCATCTTATTATTAACTGCATGTGCGTAAGTACACAAAGATGTGTAGATGTGGCACTTAGGGACATGGTTTGGTGGGACTTGGCAAAGTTAGGCTTACAGTTGGACTCGATGATCTTAAAGGTCTTTTCCAACATAAATGATTCTATGTGTACACAGTAAAAAATCACTGCTGTGTTTCTTTTTCTTCTGCTAGCTCTATACCAGTGAGATTTTCCTATTCACCTACTCCTCTAACAAGTGTTGGAATTTTTTAGGAAGCTGCTAAAATAATGTAGTAGGTCAGGTTTTGCTAACCCAGGTATCAGGGAGGCAGATTGATGTTGGTGCTGATACAGAGCCATCCATCCTCCCCAACGATCCTGGGCTGGAATAGTCAGTCATTGAAGTACCCAGTGGTTGGACAGCCTATCCTGGTTTCAGCTGAGATAATTTTCTTTATAGTGGCTGGTGTGGGGCTATGTTTTGGATTTGTGCTGAAAACAGTGTTGATAACACAGGGATGTTTCAGTTGTTGCTGCACCAGTCAAGGACTTTTCAGCTTCCCCTGCTCTGCCAGGTGCAGAAGAAGCTGGGAGGGGGCACAGCCAGGACAGTTGATCCAAACTGCCCAAAGGGCTATTCCACACCACATGGCGTCATGCTCAGCATATAGAGCTGGGGAAGAAGAAGGAAGGGGGGGACATTTGGAGTGATGGCGTTTGTCTTCCCAAGTAACCATTACGCGTGATGGAGCCCTGCTTTCCTGAGATGGGTGAACACCTGCCTGCCCATGGGAAGGAGTGAAGGAATTCCTTGTTTGGCTTTGGTTGCCTGTGCAGCTTTTGCTTTACCTATTAAACTGTTTTTCTCTCAACCCACGAGTTTTCTCACCTTTACTCTTCTGATTCTCTCCCCCATCCCACTGGGGGGGGAGCGAGCGAGAGGCTGGGGGGGGAGCTCAGTTGCCAGCTGGGGTTAAACCATGACACACCCCAATGGCTAAATTGTAGGTGACATGTTTCCTAAAGGAAGTCTGAAAATCGGCGTTGAATTTCTGAGCTTGTATAGGAAGACTGAGGTGCTTTAAAAGAAGGCAATCCACATTACTAGGTAGATTGGACAACCTGAGCAAATGGGAACATAAAAAACGGGTGCCTCTCCTGCAGATTGTAGATTTGAATCAGGCTGCTCTCAGGGCTGTCTCTTTTTGCAAAGCACCAACACATTTAGCAAACAAAGGGAAGACGGTGATGGTGGCAGGGAAGATACCCGTGTGTTATGTGACAGCTGTTAGCGCATCGCTCAGCAAGCAGGATGCCTGAGCTCACATCGATATTTCCAGCAATCCTAGGAGAGCAGCCAAACAGCAGGCTCAGGAAGATGGGGTTAAAACATAAAAAAGGAGCAGGATTTAAGCCGCTTTCTTTTTTTTTGATAGAGAAAGACCTTTCCTACTGTCTCATTGAAATTGCGACCTGCCCTTTTATTCTCATATGTTTTACAGAGAACCTAGAAACCTTTATGGAGCTATAGATTCTGCCATGTTTGCAAGTTACCTGGTGTCCTTTTGTGGATTTAAGCCTGTATTTGATACCTACATAGCATCCAGGGAATGGTTTGAGACAGCAGTGTTATTTGCTCAGGCATTCCAACCATAAAGGCATGTGCCTGGTGTTTGCAATTATCTTTGACTAAATAGATTCAAAAATCAAAGAGAAACCATTTGGTAAGGCATGCAGCACTTTTTTTAAAAAGAAGTATTAGATAGGTTTGCTGCTGTACTGCGAGCCTATTGCTTGTTACAGAATCATATTTCCTGCAGTAAAAAAATTACATGTTTTCACTGCATGCCCCGACACCTCCAGCTTTAATAAGAGTAGTTTTTAAAAATTCTTTCTAATAGGTTGACATCATAAAATGATGCTAAGAGCTTACAAACTAAGGAAATACAGTGCAGTCAGCTTTTGTTCCTTGTTTGAAATAATTCCCTATTCTGGAGAGAGGAATAATGTCATGGAAAACATTTGTTGCAGTTTAAGTTTGGCTACTATCCTAAACCATTCTCATGACCAAATTGACCCAATTCCCACCTCCTACCCCTCTTCCCAGACCCCATCATGTTTTGTATTTATTTATTTTTATAAACAGCTGATGCAAACTTTGAAAAAGGTGTGATGGGGGTCTTATTTTCATATTTCAATGGTATACATTTTCTTTAAAAGGTATGCGTTAAATGCCACAACATATACAAATATGGCTCTTGTGCCCTTCTTTTCATTGAAGGTGGAAAAACCTTTGATATTTGGGGAGGGTCTATATGGTAGAGGAAAACGCTGATGTAATTGAAACGTAAGCATTGGCTTTACATAACAATTATGGGCTCGTTTAATAGGTTTTCTTTTTTGCCCTCTGTCGTATTACGAAGTGACACAGCAGTGTATATTAAGCAGATCACTGACTGCTCTGGAGATGTAGTTTTGATCCTACCTTTAGTACAATTTTCTGAAATAGGCAATATATTTGCCCAGTGGAAATGTGATAACTTGTAAATTCATAAGTCTATTGTAGTGTATGGCATAAATCCTGCTGCTGGGGAGAGACTTGTAGGTAGGCGTGAGAGAGTATCTGAGCTAGGGATTCTTTCCTGAGAGGGCTGGGTTGTAAGGCTCTGAATCAACAAGTACTTCAGCATGTGCATAAGTCCCTTTGAAGCCAGCCAGACTCAACACATACTTAAGTTCTTTGCTGAATAAAGGTGGGAACTAGTGTGTTTAGCTTTTAGCACATGCTCAAGCATTTTTTTCTAAACGAGGGCCTGAATCGCTTAAAAAAAAAAAAATTATACACACATGCACTGGCACCACATGCTAGACAGTTTATGAAGAGTAAGTTTTTCCACAACAGAATCAGCAGGAACTATTATTAAATGCAGTCATGTCAATAATGCGTAGCGTGGATCTGTAAGCCAAGTGGAAAATAGCTCTTGTGCTCAGAGATCTGCTATGACGGGAAAATGGGACTCCCCAACACCAAAGCAAAGTAGAGGCTACAGAATGAAACTGATAAGTGGAAAGGGATACCAGTAAAAATCCAGATGCTTTCTGGAGCACATATGAGTATATATGAACCTTGAAAGCATGTTGATTATTAAAGAAAAAAAAAAAAGGTTTTTGAATTTTTTTCCTTTGACTTGGCCCTTTTTAGCGATTGCTATTTTCCAAGGTATGCAAAGAAAATCTGACAGGGTTTTTGCTAGTGTACAGGCCTCTGGATAATGTCCTTGCTTGTCCTTTTCCTTGTTCTTTTATGTGTCAGCAATTATTGACCTCAACCTTCATTTTTGATGAGCTATATAAAACATTAATAAATGATGAGGAAAAAAAAATGTTGTGGCGCATGATAAAATCACCTGTATTACAAATAAAATATTCACTTCTGAGATTGCCAGCTATTTTTACATTCAGTGCTCGAAGTGTTTAAACACAGTAGTGCTTTAAATTAAATGAACAAGAAAATCCATTAACAAATGGGGCTTTGTTAGAAATGGGTAAGAATGCTGGTTCTGTACTCAGGACTGGTAAAATACAAGTGGGGAAAGTGTAAAGCTTTCTTTAGTGAAAACTATAAACATAGCCGCTATGCTCTGTTTTTAGAGGATTTGAGACAATAGGGAAAGTCAAAGGGAGAACAGGATTTCATATTTTAGTAAGAGTAGCCCAGGGGATGGGAAGAGAAGATTTTACAGAATATTCCAAGGGGGAAATCTTGCTCGTCCTTATTCCCTGTGTCATGTGTCTGTTTTTCTAGCAGAGGTAACAGCATCTCTGCAAGGAAGGCACCTTCTCCAGCACAGTGAAATCATGGACCCACAGCAGCTGAGCTTATCCAAGCCTGTCGCTGTCTTTCTGTAAAATGTGTGTCAAAGAGAAAACCATTAGACTGTCGATAAGACTATGTCTTGCAAAAATCTGCAGTTTTTGTGCTATGGCAAGGCATCCGGCAGGATCTGGATAGAGGCAAATAGTATTTCTTTTAGACTTGGTTTGTTCTTTGGAGATTTGAAAGCTTGATTTATTCATCAGATCTCAGGCTGACCCCTTGTCAGAGCTCAGACTAGGAGTGTGTTAAATACAAAAGGAAAGGACATGCATGACTTTATTTTAGGACATTAGCAGTGGCCAAGCCAGGCTGCTCTGGCTACCAGACCCCGGAGGAGCCAGCAGTAGGTGTTCCCACTAGGACTCAGAGGCACGGACAGCTGAAAGGGAGGTACAGAGCCATGATGGTCCCTGGACATCCATGTGCGTGTTACACCGCCGCCGATTCCTGAGGCTGAGCCCATCTTCCTTAGCAGAATCGCCCACCTGCTTCACTGCTAGCTTCTTTCACTTCTCTTCTTGCAAGGCAAGGCTGCCAGCGTACTCCTTCCTCCTTAACCCATGACCTCCAACTCAGACAGGCAGCAGTCATGAAACAAAAGCAGCTTTTTTTTTCCAACATGAAGGAGCCAGAAGGGCTACCTGAGGGAAAGGAGTCTTGGCTCTCTGTCCTTTCTCACCAGGAGGGGAAGATAACGCTTAGATCCACAGATGCCTCTGCCCGCTCTTTGCCCGTCCCTTGCAGCTGGAGGAAGAGGGGGAACAGGCAGAAGGAATCCTGCTGGACGCTCCTAGCTCTTCTTCACGGCAAAGACGGAAGCGGGCACATCAGGCAGGTCTACGAATTTATAACATTCTGCTGTTGCCAGGCAGCGCCCAGCAAGGAAATTCCCAAGAGTGGGACAATCTGGGATGTTTACGCAGTGAGCATTTCGTGGGAAGTTATGCCGTGAAATCATACTGATTTAGGTGCATGATCAAGTTGTACTGTAGGTACACTATGAAAGAGAAGTTATTAGTTATATATGTCTTCTACATTTTTCCCTTTTTTTTTTGGAGGGGTTGGGAGACTGTCTTTGAAAGGATGAGGGATACGGTGGATCCTAGTTGTGTGCAAATGGATCTCTGCACCTGGGACCGATGGCAAACTCCTGGGTCCAGGCGTGTGCTGCAGCGGAGCCCCTGCCCCATGCTAGGCTGAGACCCAGGTCATCCCCTCCACCAACGCAAGGTGCTCTGCAAAAAAGCATATCTCAGAAGAGAGGGGACATTTTAGCCTGTGCAGGGTGACTAAAGGACTGGGGTCTGGCAAAGGGCCATGTATGGAGCCGGAGTTAAATGCAGATGTACACCCCAAAAATCCATACACTTTCATTACGGATGTTCGGTGGCTGAATTTGCTGCGTTGCTGCTGGTTAAATGCGAGTGAATTAGTCTTTTCCTGAGATCACAAACTATCTTGAAGTGTTTTTTGTGGGCAAATGAGCAACACTATAGTTAACTACGTTTAAAAAAAAATAATTAACAGAGTGTGGCTAAGTTTAGGCACCTAAATCCATATATAGGTTGTTAAAAATAAGTCTGGTTCTCAGAAGGTCATCATTTTTTGAGAATGAAGCTAGTAATTTAGGTAGCTAGATGTGAACTGAGGTGCCTGAGTTGAGTCAGTTGGTCAGTAACATTTTTGACTGAAAACCAAGCCTTTCTGCCTTTGGAGAATACATCCTTGTTAGAAATGCAAGAAATTCGTATGTACAGTGTTTTACAGACATGCTCTGTTCTTAATTTTTCCACAAAGAAACAATGATTAAAAAAAAAGTCTGTGAGCTTTTTTAAAGTAGAAGATAATTAATGTAAATCAGTCCTTAGAAACAATACAGGCTTATTTTCACATTTGTTTAGGATTAAGCTGCTTCCACAAAGTACTTCCACATGTATGCTAATTAGTTTTATAACAAAACCAACCATCCCACAATGAAGAGTGAAGACAAAAGTCTTATGAACCATGCCTTATTCAATCAACATTTATCTCCACTTTCCAGGCCAGAGGGGTCCCCTTCGGGGTTAGCTCCTGCTGAGCACTGCAGACTCCCATTGCTCAGCACCTGACCAAGTCGGAAGACCTCTGGGCGCTCGGGAGCAGATGGGAAGCATCCTCTTGGAGAACAGCAGGTTGTTTGTGTGCGGGAGGTCATAGGCATTCCTCCAGAGTACTGCTGAGGCACCAACCTTTGTTTCACCGTCCCAGCCACGCAAGAGCCAGAGTTGGAATAGGTTTATTGCTTGCCCCCTTGTAGGGTTAGTCGCAAGAATTGCTCTGGCTATTGCTTTTTCTTTCGTCAGTATCAAAAGTAAATTCTTTTATTTTAATATCAGTCCAAACCAAGTAAGTATCAATAGCATGTTGATACAGTTATTGCCATGGGGAAATTGTATATTCTTACTTTTTTTTACTTGCTTTTTCAGTCTTTACTCCGTTCCTGCTCCTGGGACCTGCTCCATGCAGGATAACAGCTCTCTGTCTCTGCTGTGACGGAGTAGCTCTTGATGTACATACTTATAAACCATGGAAAACACACGCAATCCTGATGCAATACCCTTCCATTTTTGCTGATTTACTTTGTATATACCGTAAATGAAATCTGATGGGATGTCATTCTAATATCTTTATTGTATATCTGAGTCTAAGGATGCAGCCAAGCGAGGATTTGATGGCAAGGGAGTAGCAGAGCTGTGATAGCCTGGTGTAGCCCATGCTGCTGGCAGCAGCAGAGGAGACACAGCAATACCCTTGCTCCCTGTTCCTGCCTGCATGCTTAGCTTTGCCAATGTAACTATTTATGTCTCCACAGTGTAAACTGGATCACTAAAACGACTGAGGTTAAAGATAGCCTCCTTTCTGGAGGGGTAATGAAAGGGAACTTTCTATCCAGCCTTGCCCATGAAGTCAGCGCATCATGTAACTGAGCCCTTGGAAAGCTAAGAAGCTCTTACAGTCCACCCTGGTCTCACGGCCATGCCCATAAGTGCACTTTTTCTCGTGCACTTTGGCTCTCTCCAGATTTCTGGTTCCTTCATAACTTGAGTCCTGAGCACCCAGCGGATGTGTTGCCACACTATCAGTGATGCAGTTGAGGATTTTCTTTCATAGAAACCAGAGCATGGGGTCAACGGGTGAATGCATAGGTGTCACCTACAGATGGGCTACACACCTACCAGCAGGAACAAGATCTAGTCTGGTTGCTATAATTTGGTTTCTGTTTCCTCAGAGATTTTCTTTTGTTCTTTTGTAGCGACACCATTATTTGAAGGACTAAAGTCATACTTTACCACCGTTTTCAGAGAGCCAGGGTAAACAACTAGACTATGGAAAAGAAACAGTGATGGCTGCTTTTTTCATACAGTTTGGTACATCACACTCATTGGTTGCAAATTTAAGCCCATATCTGGGTCCTGTAACTGCATCCCACCACCTGAATATGTCTGATTTCTGTGTTCAGCATGCTTAGAACATATTCATATTTTGGTATTTTGATGGAGGTCAGTAATTATTAAAGAGCACACCCCACAATTGCTGCATACACAAATCGTATTTTGGATGCAGATCAGGATACATGACTTCTTTTCAGAGTGAAGAGTGATTCTGCCTTATCAGACATCTGTCGATAGTGCTATTTCTGAACTTCAGTGGATGCTGCATCACACAGCCACTTTGTTTTTTGTTGTCAAAGCAATTTCTTCTGCAGCTCTTCAGCTGCCTCTCTGCTTTTGGTGCCTGATACTCTGCTGTCAGTGACTGGGTGGACATGTTATTTCCAGCAGTGCAGCCTCTCTGCTAGAAGCACAAGAAGATTCTACAGAGCGAGCTGTTATGCTCTTTGAGCTGCACGTAGATATGCTCTTAGTGTCTCACCTAGTCCTAGTCCTTGGGGAGGTTACAGCTTACCAACGATAAATTTGGTACCACATACCAAAGATTGCATAGGTAAATGGAAGGTGTACTCTGGGTCACTTTGGCTCGTTCAACATTGAAGGGTGTCCCGGGGGAAAGGTATCAATAACAGCATGCTTACTTCCTTGAGATTTGTTCTGGGATGAATCCAGCATGCGTCCACTTCACGCAACTTGTCAGATCCAGCATTGAGGGAATTTAGATCAAGAACGCATGGCTGGGTAAACTGCAAGATTGTGAAAACGGTGTGTTAGCATCCATGCTTTTTTGGGTGATAAGATACTATAGACACGAGGGCTAGGGTTAAACAGAAATTTAAATCAAGGTACTTCCATCTTCAGAAAATCATACAGAGGATGTGAGAAGGAAGCCAATGGTGAAACCTTTCGATGCTACAATAGACAATGGCAAAGTATCAGTGCTGGGTGCAGGGGCACATTTAAACATTGGGATGCACTTACAACTTTCCTATACAACAAATAATGTTAGTGTAATTAAAGTTATGTTCTTATCGGCATGTAATTTTGCATGAAGCTTGTTCTTTTTTGTACTTTAGTGTACTTTAAGCTATTTCCAAAGCAGCATAAATCAGGGCTGATGGAGCTCAAATCTAAAGAAGGGGTATCGAGAGAGGTACGCAGCTGCAGCCCCTTTGTGTGAAGCTGTGTGGATGTGCTTCTCCAGGCTGTGGGATTTGAGAAGGGGGACAAAAACCATCTGCAGCCCCCACTAAACTTGAGTTTGTAATCTGAAACAGGAAGGACCTTTGCAGAGAAGCAGGGATGTTCCTCCTGGAGCTCTATGTATCCCAATACAGCACTCTCATAGCGTACACTATAGAGGTACAACTTCCACGTATAAACACCTCTGAGGCTGGAATGAACATTTCCTCTTAGCTTCCTCCTGGGAAAATATCCATCTTCTACTGGAAGATCAAATGAGCTGTTCCACTGGATCAACATAACAAAAATGTATGAAGGATTTACTTCATTCTGCACAGGCAAAACTTCACCGGAATAAAGCAACTTTTTGGCCCAACAACAAAAACTGTTTCCCATTTCCTATTTTTTTTTTGACAGGAATGGATACTGCTCTCAGAATATGAGAGCAATTCCACTGCCTAAGAAATTCATAGACTTACTCAGGGTGTAGATTTTTGTATCATGTCCTATAGGGATTTTTTTTTTTTTAGAGAATTAAATATTATCATCAGTGCATAGGCTGATGTGATTTCATAGCACAACAGGAATCCCACTGCAGCTTAGAATAGTTTTTAATCTTCTACATGGTATTGGAAACAGCTGGATTAGGGCGGACACAACCTTAGAAGACATCAGCCAAGCAAGGTCGTAAGGGTGCATTTTCAGAGCGGTGCATAGTCATTTAGCCACACGACTCCCATTAGTATAAATCACTAAATCACTATGCACCACTTTAAAATATAACCCCTAGAGACACTTTCTTAAGGAACCTTATGGGTAGTTTCATAGCACAAGTCTAAAAACCTTTATAGGACTAATATTTGCCTTAGCCCACTCCTAAAATGGCATTCTTTGCACTACTGCACTTGATTAATTAATTGAAAAGTCTTGTGCAGGTGTTTTGTGCTCTACCATTTATATTTGAAGTAATCATCTAGGCTTCAAGTAAGACTTTAACGGAGAGGTGGAGTTACATATTTTTCTGTTTACCTTTGTACAAGAAGGTACATTTCACAGCTTTCTGTATGTCTGCCTGCATTACTAACGAGCTGGTGGATACTTGGACATCTTTCTGAATAGACCTAAGGCAGCAGATAAGGAAATATGACTATTTAAAATGGAACAACCATTTTAATTTTTTTCTCCGTGCTTAATAGTTAAAAAGCCTAAACCTAAATCTTCTCTTTCAAAGTAAACTGCTATCCACTTTTAACTAATAATACATTTAACTGCTTGACACATCAGCTGGAATGATTAAATTATGTAGCAGTAGAGATATCTCGGGAAGCAATGACAGGTGGTACAAACCTACCAACAGTAGTTTGAAATGGTGGAGGGGGGGAAACATTTTCAAATGTCAAGACACCAGCATCAGCCTCACTGTTTTCTTGTGAAATATGGTTTCTGGTTTACACACGTGTTTGCCATTCAATCATCTTTTCTTGTCTTCAGTGCACCCTTTTCAGATCTATTCGGACTGGGAGGTGTGTGTTTGCAGACGTGCACGTGCATATACATAGGTGAGTGCACATAAGGACCAAGTCATGCTTTTGCTTGTCTTTGTGTCATTAAAAGGATGCTGGAGAGAAAATATGTTTGCAGGACATTGCGCCTTGCTTAGTCAGAAGCATGCTGAAAGAGGAAGGTCTCACCTGGGATGAACACAAAACCCTGCTGATAAGCACAACTTGGTGTTTCTCTTTTCGGATCAGCCTATGGAGAGAGAAGGACAGATGGAAAGACCGTCATATTTGCACTTCTTTCCTTGACAAAACTGTAGTTCAGGATTTCTTGGCTAATCCAGCTCTCTTAGGCATTTGAGAGCTTTTTCTACAGTTTTAACAGGGCACTGAGGTCTACCCTGTGTCAGTGATTGATAGGTTAGGATTGCACTGAGAGTTTGAACCCCAGTAGAAGTAGTCTCTGTGCTCCTTCTTCCTCTTCCAATGCTGCTGTTGAGGGAGAGCTGAAAGCCAGTCAGTTTTTCTCTCAGTATTTTATAGTCCAGGAGCCATACATACGTATGATTTGCTTTGAAGTTCACCAGTTGTTGGAAGAGTTCTCTGTGTCATTTTCATTCAGAGGAAGCCTGAGAAAACCATTCCCACTAAGCTGTTGAGGTATTCATAAGGAACGGCTATAGAGTCACCCAGAACCCACGTAGGATACATCAGGGTGCAAAGTCACTGGGGGCTAGCCCTGGGTACAGATGCTGTATGTATCTGCTGCACTGCTGCATTTTACACCATTGGCTTTTTAACAGGAAAGCCTCAGAGAAACAGATTGGGGCCAGCTACAGAAAAGACTTATCATTTAGCTCTTGAAGAACCACTTATGCTTGCAGATGCTGTTGGATGTCTTTTGCTGTTGATGCATCACATAAAATAGGCAACACTCAGCAAGGAAAAGCTGCTGAAGGTGTCAGTCCTGATGAGGGCTGAAGGAGGATCAGAAGGTGCAAGCTGTAAGCAAAACCCCCTGACTATGTAACTGGAAGTTTAGTGAAAAGCTTACATGTCTAAGTGCTTAAAGTACATCTCTGCTTCTTTTGGGGTCTGACTAACCTTTCTTGGCTGGATGTTTGCTGGTTTTGGAGCCACCAAAAGGCATGCCCAACAGGCAGTTGGGTGTCTAGCTGCTTCAGGCTGAACAGCTTGAAATGTCTCATACAAAAGTATTGGACTAATTTCTCCAGGAGGTGGGGGTGATCCAAGCTAGGTTTTCCGTCCTCAGTATTAAACATTATAGTTTCCTTTTCAATGTGGAGCCTATTTTTGCATAACTTGATTTATCCAGCCCTGTGAATCACAAGATTCTGAGAAGACCCCTGGTCCTTGTGGAATTAAAAGGTAATTATTCCATTCCTCTAATGGGACAGGAAGAGACAAGTCTGGTGATTCATTTCCTATACTCTTCACTGGTTTTCCTCCTCAGAGGCAAGGGCAGAGCTGTTCCTTCTTCCCCTCTGTGCAAGCCTCCATCTCAGTCTAACAAACATTCAGCAGCAACAACCTCCTGAAGAAGTGGACCCCAAGAGACTTCCCTCTTTGCAGGAAGCCCACGTGCTCTCATTAAAGTACTAGATATGACATATCCTCTGGATTCCTTTTCCCAATGAATCAAATTCAGCATCCGTGCAGCCTAAAACTGTTAATTCTGTAACCAGACATAATTACAAACAAACAGTGTAACTTAATTTGTGATTGCTTACAGGGAATCAGAAAAAAATCAAGAATTACATCAGAAAGAGCCATGGGATGACTTATCCATGATTGTCCAAACCTTGCACCTCCTTAACTGAATGTACAGGTATATTTTCCAATAAATGTCAGACTGCTTTGATTTCTAGCATTATTTTTAGAAATTGCCAAAGCAAAAAATATGATTTTGCTCAAGACATAAAGAATAAAAGGAATTAAATAGACCTTTAAGGAATTTTAAATGATTGGAAAGATCCCTGTCTACATGATGAGAGAAAAATACTACTTTTCTGCAGTGCAAGTTACATATTTAGTGGTTTCTCTACACAGAAAATATAGTCCATTAATCATGTCAGAATACCTCATTTAGTTTAGGTCTTTATGTCTAGCAAACCATTTAGTTTAAACTAAAGATTTGTAAGCATCCTTTTTATGTTTGAGGGAATGCTGTGTTTCAATTTCAGAAAAATCCATGATTTTTTTTTTTAAAAAAAGCTTCATCTTGAATTAAAGCAAAACCTAAAAATGTTTTTTTTTTTTTTTCCAAATGGAAATTCCACAGTATTCCCTTTAAAAATAGGAAACAGTAGAAACAATTTGGTGTTTTTGAAAGGAAATATGTTTCTTAGGCTCACTAGGTGCTGTGGCTTCCCACAGGCTGAGCTGGCAAAGCACTGAAGACTGGGATCTGGGAGGCACTGGGATCTGGGAGGCACTGGAAACTTGGTGAATGTCTTCAGGATTCAGGAGCCAGAACTTCAGAGCTCCCTTTTGGGCAGGCTCTTCAGAAGTGCATAAAAGCCATCCGTCTTCAAGGATCAAGGGTTTGGTGGCCTGAAAGGAGTCCAGAATCTATTAACTCTTAGAATTACACAATTCAATTAAGCACATCACCAAGGAGTGAGGCCAATGTGTTGGCAGGGAATCAGGGAGGAGGGTGTGATTAGTCTCCATAGATATGAGTGGAGTAAGGTCAGGAGGCAGAGTAGATTTACTGAAGCCAAAATAAAATTTTGGTACATGTGTAAATAGGTGTAAGTGTATCGTTAATTAATTTTAGTGGCAGATGGTGTCTAACTATCAGAGCAGTGAAGATCTGAAAGAGACTTTGATTTACACGCAGCAGGGTCAAAAAACCTCCTCATAAGTTGCAGCACTCTGGTTCTAAGCATTTAATGGGACTCTAATATGGCAGCAGGGGATGGACTTGATGAACCGTGATGGACCTGATGAGCCTTGCCACCCTGTGTTCAACAAAATACTTCAGTGTCTCCAAATCAACATTTTCCTGCAACGCTGTTGTCACGTTTCCAAGTTGTTCTACTTACATGCTAACAGTGTGGATGAGACTATAGGGTGCTGACAAATTCATGCAAGGGGTTCAGTAGACAGTACTTTCTTCTCCACCACAGGAGGAGAATCCCACTGCAGAGTTAGGCAGCTTGATGAAACCTTTCAGGTATGACAGTGGTCTTTATCAAGGCTTCTACATGCAGTCAGGTGGAAGCTGGTAGGGCTCAAGGCATGAATGCCACTGCAAGTAAGTGTGGGGAAAAGGCAGATTTGTCAAAATCTCAAAAAGGGCAAACTTCAGCCATTCCAAAAGTTTTGTTGGGATGACCTCTCTGTGTTCAAAATGTGGGTGCTCTGTGTCATGCAGTCCTGGGGACCTGATGAAGAGCACTTTCATCCCTTTCTGCCCATGTGTTTTAGTTTGCTTCAACTGGAAATAAGTATGTAGGAAGTGGAAAGGAGAGGTGGAGTCAGGATGACTTAGCTGTAGGTACAGCCTGGCTGGACACCCAGACCAAGGATCTGGAAAATACACCACAAAGCCCCCAGTTTACATGTACCCAATGGGAATTTTGCATTCATTTTAGCAGGACATAGATTTCACTCTGCTATTTATAAAGTTGTGATGTACTAAACCTGTTCCCTCCTAGGGGAAATTTCAGGGACAATTGTGGTACCTTCGACCTTTCTCTGAAAATATTGCATCATCAATTGTGTCAGCAATACGCCTTGAAAGAGTTTCTGACTCCTGCACCAAAATAAGATCTTTCCTGGTGATTCCTTACTGGCAAGAATATATTTCCTTTAATCTCTTTAGTTTTCTTTGTCTTTGATAGTGTCAGGCAATAAAACTTATCATATTTATTCGACCATGATGTCACCTGGAATTTCTTGCTATTAATTAGGATTTCTTAGATGTCAAAGTCTCTCCAGTTGTGAACATAACAAAAAAGTTAATACAACTGTGGGGGAAAAAAATCTCTGAAACAAAGTCTGAAAATAAAACCTGCATTTATTTGTGACATAAAACCAGCTCTACTCATTCTGTTTAAGCTTTCAGAGGAGGGAAGCTTCCAAAGCTGAGGTGCTCTAGTTTGCCATTCAAGCCCAAAGGGGATGTTTCACTTGAAATTATAAAGCTAACAATATTGGAAATGCTGGAGGAGCCTTAACAATAACCTACCTAAATTGCTATTACATTCTCTAAAGTGTATTTCATTCTTTTAGAGCCTCTGTATGAGAGACACTAGTGGAAAGAACTTTTCCATCATTTTATTTCCCTGTCCTCGATGCTTCATCCTTCTCTAGAGTGCTCTGAAAATACTGGTCTTAAACGGAAGGGCACACCAGAGTGCCCCGTTAATCTTTCTGTTGTTCAGTTTTTCTGTTACGCCTTTTCCTGTCATCACAGCATTCCCAAATTTGACAAGCAGCATTGTTCAGGACTACCTGATGTTCTGTGGATATGCCCATATTTGGAGTGGCACATACAAATTAAAGTCCCTCCAGGAATAGTAAGTTCAAGTAATCAATGATGATAAACAGTAATAGTTACCAGAATGACTCCACTGCAACAAAAACCACCTATGATCATGGTACCACTGATTATTGCATATTATTTGTAAACTAATGAAAAGCGTATTTTGCATAAGAAAATCATGATTGTGGTCAGTGTCTGGAATTGTTTATAACAAAAGGGATATTTGCTTGTGTTGTATACAAAATACCCTACTTCACATGCATGAGCCTTGATTGGAGCCTTAAACCTTTGCCCAAAAAACAAAAGTGGGAAAACTCCCGCTGAAGTCGGTGAAACTGATCTTAGGGAGTGAAACGCATGCTCAAATGTTTGTTGGGCACAGACCTTCCATGAGATTTGTACTGGGATTGTTTAACATATTTACCTACCTGATAGATGCTTTTTTTGGGTCATGGTGTTAAGTTCTTTAGGCCCTTAATCTGACCATGACCACTGCTTCCTATCATGAAACAGTCACCTCCTTGATGCAGAAAAAGTCTAAGCAGCAATAAAAGGCAGGGAATACCATAAATACTAGTATGATGCTGTTTTATCCCTGCACCTGTCACAATGGCAGATGAAAAGTAATGGGTTCCAATGATGAGCGCATTTAGGAACCTGTCCGTCCGTGTCTGGGGCAAATAAGCAGAACAAGTACAGACTGTGCCCCAGAGGCGATGGGCTGCAGCAGTGCATGACCGCCTCGGCCTCCTCCCTGAAGACTACTGAATGGGAGGGGAGGGACTGCAACTCTCAGTGACCAAAGCCATCAAATATTTGTAATCTGTTGCCAGCGCCAGATGAACAAGAAATGAGTCAGCCAATTTGTCACCAGCTGTTGGAAGTTTCTTTGTTTCTCCTTTTGTGTGCACTTTTATTCTTGGGAAAGGTTCTGGTTTGGTAATATTCAATAAACCTGAAATTAAGAGACTTTTTTAAAAAAAAAAAACAACCCCAAACCTGATCTGATGACATTTCTGTTTTTCTGGAGACAGCATGGAAGTATTATGCTCTATCCTAAATTAAGTGTTGTGTTATTTTTGGCAAGACCACCCATTATTTTCTAAGAATTAGTCATATCAGATGTTTCAGTAGCCTAACAAATGAACTAACAAATGAATAATGGAAGAGTTAAAAAACTGGTTTTGTATCCCTTTTGATGTTAATCATGTTAACAACAAATGTTTGCTCATATTTGGTCTAGACCAAATCCTTAGCCGTAGTGCACGTAGTTGAGATGAATGGGAAGGATAATGGTAGATTTGATGAATCCATTGGTTCTTTGTTTAGCTGCAAATCCAGCCTTTTGAACAATTTAATGCAGGCTTGAGTCTTTAAATTATACTTTGAAGACATTAAGAGAGCTATCTGTCAATCTGTGGTCACTGAGTCTTCCTGAGCAACACCTAATGATGCCCATGGGCCAGAGTACAATTGGTCATAATTTTTTCCAGTAATTATTGTCTTGATTATTTTCTTGGTGAGGGATGTTGTTTTCCCTGTGTTGAAACATTTTTAAAAGTGTTAATTTCAATGACATTTAGGGTGAAAGAACACTGAAAGGCAGAATTGTGATAATGAACTGTTCTGGTTTGGCAGTCCCACAACCAATCATTTTGATTTTTCATTTCAAACTGATTTTGTTAAACGTTCATTTTAATAAAATGTTTAATGTGGGCTGACACAAGGAAAGTCATAATGAAATACTCACCAAAAAAAGATTTAAAATAAAATAATCTTTATTGGCCCCAAGTACTTTTTTTAAAATAAATGGTGCCAAAAAAAAAAAAAAAGCTTGGTGGCCGATTAGACTAGTGTGATTAAGGGCTAGTTTCTGAAACCAACAGCAGACAGGAGAATGATGTAGACGATATTTTGCTCCACTCATAGCCCAGGCCATATGACATGGTCAATGCTGGCGGTAAGCATGGATGAAGCAGGAAGCTGCACCGGTCAGTAAACCTCTGTGTAGCCATAAACCCTGCAGGTGACATAAAATGTCAGGCTGGTTTCTTCTGCCACTGCTTGAGGAAGAGCCTCTGTGTTGCCACCACTGTTTCTTCTGTGTGGTTAGTACTACCTTCTCTTCTCTGCCTATTTGACATCCCCAAGGGAACAGCCCTGTCCTGTGTTGGCTTCTCATCTGGGAACAGCCAAATCCAGGGCTTTGCTACTGAGGAGCAACATGTTAACTCAGGGATCATCTACCTTAAACCTTCTATCTTGGTCAAGCAGCTGTTATTCCATGTTTAGCACGCATCCAGACCTCATGCCTTTGGATTTAAAGCAAGATGCTTCAGCTGTGCTGCTTCTGCACCACCTGTGTCTTTTGCGAAAAATTTTGCTTTGTGCTGGACTTACTATATTTTTAGACTCAAAAGATTTTGAAACCATAGAGGTATTCATAAAATAGCAATTCCATTGTCCACCCAACTTTGCAGCTCTTTTAATTGCAAGTGTTAGGTTAGTTCTCCATTGTTGGATGGTTCTCTCTTCTGACTCAAAGCAATAACCCCATGGTTGATTTTCTTCTATTAGAAAAAGCAGATGGAAAAGATACATCGAATAATGATTTATCTCATCAGTTTCCTCGTGTTTAATATTTTCCCTACCACTTAAATTTTGTTTGTGGTCTTTGGCATATTGATTAAGCCAACATATTCATGTAGATAGCCTGCTACGTATATGTTAAAAAATACTAAAAGCCCTTCTGCAGAACATTGCGCATTATGTACATGTATTTCATGCATGGAGAAGTTTAAATTGACTTCTGGATGTTCTGGTACCCTGGATCAAACAGGCTGTTTGATCTCGTTCAGTACTTCTCGTTCAGTACTTCTCCAGTATATATTTTACAATGCAGCATATATTTACCAGTGCTCCCAGCCCTTTGCTGAGTCTCATGGTTATTTCAATGTCCAAGCTCTTCTCATCTTCACATCTCCAGGAAATCCCACTCTCCAATTTCCTGCTGCTCTCTCCTTATCAACGTGAGAAGCAGAGGAGCATCTGGTTGGGAAAAAAAGAGGGCTCGGTAGTCTTGCTGTATTTCTTTGGAACTGCACTAAAATGCCACAAAGGTATACGTACAATACGTACCCTCAGATGATCTGCCAGTTCTATAAACACTTATTTTGCAGAATAACAATTGTAAAGGGCTGCTGGCAATCTGGAGTTGAAGTAACATTTGTAAAAACACCATACCTTATACTTAAGCACCTGGAAAGTTTGAGGAAACTTTCTGTGCTGCAGTTTCCAGTTTGTTAACTACGGACAATGATGACTGCTTATTCTTTATTGTTGCACAGTATTATACTGTGAAGTAATGTTATTTTTTTTTCTTACCCTGTAAATTTAAGGTAAAGTTTTGGCTTGTTTGCAAACATTTTGATACAGTATTTTGGATTCAAGAGATAACAGCCTTTAGCTAGGAGCCTTTAGATCCAAAACTGCTTAGACATCATGATGAAAAGCACCTTTGATACAAGATTTTTGAGATAATGCAGTCTGCAATTTTTTCCAGAGGATGAACTTGTATTTCCTGTTTCACAACACTATGGTTTGGAAACTGCCAGCTAGACAGACAGATTTATGTTGCTATTAGGTGTTTTAGTTTTCTGTGGCTTAATGGTATTATTTTTATTTTTTTCTTTAGGGAGCCACTTTATTGTTTTCTCTTGCATTTCCCATAAACGTGTGTACAGGTTTGAGAATTGAGAAAATTAATCAAGGACTTTAGGACATGTTTGTTTTCTGTTTGAACTGACATTGATAGCTCCTTCTTTTTCGTGTCTCTTGCTATTTAAATAGCATTTGAAAAATTGTATAAGTATGTATTCTTTGCTTAAGAGCAAATACTCGTGCTTTCAAAGTGGTAGAAGAATAGCATGCAGAGAAAAATTTTTCCCCTCACTGGAGCTCTAAACTCAACTGCCATCAGGACAGATTGTAGCCAAAAATAAATATGGATTTCTCTTTTCTTAAAAGCTTAAATATTTTACCATACTAAGTTTAAAAGAAAGCTGCTTAAACATCTCTCTCTATCATGTTAACCATCCTTGCATTTTCACCAGATTTTATGTAGAGGAGAAAATGGTGGTTTTCTTAACAATACTTCCAACTTAACAATACTTAACAAAACTTTGCAAATTTTGGCCTGTCCTTATAGGCCATTCATGTGTGTGGACTTTATGCCTACTGACAGAGACTATGCAAGCAGTGGAAGTCATAACAACAGCTCAGGACTATCAGGTTAAACCTGTTGGTAAACTGAGGAAAACCAGTAACAATAGTAAAAATGCATAAACCGTATAAACCATATTATAGAAGAATAAATTCAGTGCATGTATATTCACTGAACATGTCAAATTTTTGGTTTACTCATGTCACCTGGGAGATCAAATTAGTACATGGGAGGTATTAATGCAATGAGAAAGCAGATCATATTCTGTGGATCATCACATGTCACTGCAGCCTTTTGAATGTTTCCCGGGATGTTTCTGACTGACAACGGGTTTGCAATTAGTGACACAAATGAGGATACACAAGTGCAACATCTGCAGGAGAGAGGCTACATTTTTTTTGCAGTTCTGGTGGATGCAGAAAAGGTGTGGGGGGATGGCATTTGGGGCTTTTTCTCTAATCGTCAAACCACACCAAAGTAAACAGCTACATTCCTATTCTGCCTGGTGCCCCACCATCAGGACCTTTGCCCAGCCCTGGATCTGTCAAGGGGCTCACCAGTTTGGTTGGACTGCTCAGAAACCTCTCTTCCCTTGTTTCATTTTATATGCCTGGTTTTGCACCACCTGCAGCAGTATGATTAATATTCCAGGCAGCATTTCATAAAATCTTTTCTGCTGCTTCTTTGTGCCTCATGACTGACATCTCTTCACTTCAAGGGTGATTTTCCTATTGGCAAGATGAGGAAGTGCCACACCAAGTATCACCTTCAGGAACAAGCAATATAAGTACTATAATGAGATGGGTCTTTGCAGAGCCTGTAATTGGTGACAAGGCATGGCAGCTTCGTATCAGACATAGATGTACAACACAGGGCTTATTAATGAGGCTGGAACATCACAGTCGAGAGCCTTCCAGTCACTACTGGATAGAAGAATGTAATATATTCTGCACGTTGTTACTATGCCCAGTGCCTCCAATTTGCATCACAAAACCTTTCGGTAGGCCAAATGAAGCTAATCCAGGATGGGATCCTGCTTCCTTTTAGATGGACTATCAATGCATGGCCTGCAATCCATCATTCTTGATCCCAGCTCTCACAGACAGCAGCAACAATCATCTCAACTTGCAGATCTGCTCACTTTAATTGGGTTAGTTTAGTAACCCTCCTTGTATTAAAGTCAACTTGGAAAGAGATGTAATATTTTCAGTTATGAAGACCTAGAAACTGGCCGTAGTAAGATTTGATTGTAGATCAAGAAATAGGATTTTCATCAAGTTAAGAAATCTTCATGGAAATATATGTGGAACAAATAATGAAATAAAATGATTAACAACGAATTCTGCAAAGATACCCACAAAGCAATAAGGAATCTGATTGAAAATCAGTTACATAAGTTGTTCTCTTTGGAAGGACTTTGATGATTTATTATTAGTGGGTATGTGTATTCTGAGTTCGCCTTTTGTGAGCTTTTAGTATTAGTTGAAAAAACACACTCCTTTTTGAAACAACAAAAACATTCAAATGAGAGGAATTTTGGTTAAACAGATAAGATTTTTCCTACTTTTAAATAATAATAGATGACTGTTAAAATAATGTGGGTTTTTTGTTTCCCTGTGGGACATTTTAAAGAGAAGGACTTCATGTAAAAAGGGAGGTCCACCCTAATTACGCTGACACTGTAAGTTACATTGCTTTTCATTTCTAGAAACAATCCTCCACACATTACCTGGCATGAGTAAAGTTCTGTGAAACTGTATTAGTACCATGAGGTTTGGTAAGAAAAAGTGGCTAAAGAAAGAAAATCTGATTCCAGAACACCTTTTGGTGTCAGTCATTAAAATCTTTGTTAAAGATCTGTCCCTGCCTCAGCACAAACATGCCCAGAGCACACTCCATAAGAAGTGTATCTCCAGAGTGTTGTCAATTGTATTTAAAATGTTAAAATGTAAATTTTGATTGAAAACACTGGTTTTTTATTTAATTTTGTTTTGTTTTCAAGAAACTATGTTGCTGAAATGACACCACTTATGCCACGAGCTGAAGAGGAGCCTGCCAGGCAGCAAACCACTGCATTTAATTCCTAATAATGACTAAATAACTCTGCAGGCTTAGCCTACAAATTTCTCTTCCTTTGCTGACACTGGCCCTTCAGCCAGTAATTCAGAAGAATGACAGCTGATGCCAATGTTATTTGTTTGTGGACAGTTTCATGGACAAAATACTGAATAATTTTATCTAAAACATAGATTCACTCAAAGAAGTAGAAGATCTGTCTTTTCATCCAGTTTAGCTTTCACTTGTCACTTTCCTTCGAGGCTAACACATTCAGATTTAGTACTTTTTTTGTGTGTTAATGATTAAAATAATGACCAGGGAACTCACAGTCCTTTAAGAGGCCAGATGTGGAAATGCATGTGGTAAATCCACATAATAAAAATCTCTTAGTTCTTCTACTGGAAGCCAGCTTTTTTTTTTCTGTTAGCATTTTAGGGTTTTGCTTTATTCTTCTGGTCATGGCTGCATTCTTGTCGTCTAACTTCTCTTATGCTTTTAGCTAATGCATGATCCTTATGCCCTGTAAGCTGCTTTTAATATCCAACCAATGGCAGAAGTGCAAAGTGTAGTGATCTAATGTTGCCTGGAATTTCTCATAAATTTTTAGAACAAAATCTGATTATTTTAAATTGAAGTTTTCATTAAATAATTTCTCAGTATTTTAATGAATTCCAATAGAATAGCGTCATTATCCTTTACACGGAAGAAGTAATCTCTTCTCACGTATCAAAAGCCGTAGAAATCTATCTATTGACTATAAAGGACCTTGAGTTAAAAAGTGTAATTTTTCAGGGCTGAATCCATAACGAATAATTTTGAAGGAAATGTGAAAGGATTCATAGTTTATTTGTGAACATTTGTTGAAGTAAAGGGGCTATGTGTAGCCTTTGAAATGTGGGCAATACTCAGGTACCAACAAGAAGAGAGGGAACACAACTACATCCTGTTGTAGCAGACCCTATAGCAAATAACTTCAAAATTTTAAAGGCATTAATTACAGCTTAGTTCTTGCTTTTTTATTATTGTTCCTGGAGGCCTTTGAAGGCACAGTTCTTCTCTATCTTATCATATGGATACATTGTGAACAAAATGCAGATGCAGGCCAACTCCATGAAGAAACGAGCAGCAGACTGCCAAGCCACTTGGTGCAAAGACCTGTACATCCTATCACAGGACAAGGAAGAGCCACCGAGCCCCAAAGAGAGAGGGAGAAGGGACCAGTCCTTCGGGAAAAATCATCCAGCTGTTCCTTGCACTGACCTGTTAAACATTGCAGAAAAAAAGCAATGCAGCTATGAGTTGAAATAATTGTGGTTTTGCTGGTGGGCTCTAAATTGGCCCATTCTGATACTTTACCATTATGGCAAAAAGGTCCTCTAACAAGAGTTTTAAGTTCTTGGCAGCCCAAAGTAGAACTTGATTATCAACAGCAATCTTAACTTTGTTAAATAAGGACCACATTTACGAACGTGCTTATAACTGGGCAGTTTCCATAATGAAACCGCTGGCCAGGTTTTCAAAGCATATTAGCCGCCACTGTATGCCCAACAGGCTTAGCTGGTTTGTGAAAATCTGGCAGCCATTGCTGCTCTTCACTGCTTCTGAAAATCAGTGCCGTGATTAAACAGCCATCTGTCTTTTTCCTTTCTTTTCAGTTATAATTTGGAGTGGATTTTTCTATTGTCTTGTTTTTGTTCTCTTTTTGGCATATCAGTAACTGTTAACTGAACACTGGCTTTGTTTTAGAAGAGGATAAAACAGTCGGTGCCTTTTAGCTTTTCTGAGTCTGCTAGCACATAATTGTTCACCTATAAAGGCATACATTTTTCTTTGCTAAATAACTGCTTAATAACAGCTGGTAATTCACAAATGGTGGGATAGGTTGTGATCTTGCAGTCTGTTTTGTAGGTATGATCCTTTGGATTTCATCTGATTCTCACTGAAGGTCAACGTGGCTCTCACGAGGGTTCACTTGTATAACTTCAAGTGCAAAACAAACCCATGCATCCATGAGGGATTGGAATTATTGAAAAAATACTAATGTAAGGAGTTCCCTATTATGCTACCACTTTTATAGATCATAAGGATGCTTACAATGTTAACCTGAATAGTTTTTTTTTTTCTTTTTTTTTTTGGTGCTACTTAATAGAGTTATGGTAGGACAACCAGACATTTTATTAGTCGTAGTTGCTCTTTTAGGTGTCACTTATTTTTCTTACCTGAGGAGTTGGGCATGTAGCATGGGAAACAGCTGTGGTACCACAGCAGAAAACGTTAATGTTACTGAGAGCATGAATTAATTACTGGCAATTTTGAAACGGAAAGGTTTTAATACCTTATTCATTATAAATTGACAGTTGGGAGAGGTTTCAAACAAAATGTAGAACTGATTTTTTGCTCTGGGCTTGATGTTTTTTCTCGTTGGTCTCTGTTCATTTTACAGTTCCACTTCTGAACTTATGAACCTATCCAAAGGCCATTCATAGAGTATTTAACTCACTGCAATCCTGTCAGCAGGTGTTTGCTTGACCCATTTGGACCATAACATTCCTTTCTCAGCCATATCCATCAACCAACCATTTATGCATGTTGGAAAATAGACTATCCTATGAGTAAAGAACCCTCTTCCCCAGCAATGCAGAAATGAACAGAAAACTAACTGATTTAGAATAATTTGTGGGGGTTTTTTTACACCTGCTTCCCCTGAAACAATAGAAAATACACCATGGTAATCTAGAGACAGGAGAGGAAGAACCAGAAGAAACAGATTAAATTTTTGCAAAAATCATGTCCTGAACACAGGTTTAAATGCCTAGACAGATGACCTCCAGGAGATTTTTCAGTTTTCTTTATTTATGCTTTAGACGAGTAGGAACAAGGTCAATAAAAAGATGCCACTTTTATATCTTGTAGCTCTGCTCATGTCAAATTATGCCTGTGCATTTCTACCCAGTGCCTGCAACAGGCTAAAATGTGAAATATTTAGCTTTGGCAATTAAGAGAGAGAGCACCACTTTCACTTTCTTCCATCCAGGACAGTTTTTAGCTGTTTCTGCCCTGGTAGCAGCGGTGACAAGCCAGGTAGGACACGTCCCTCTCAGAGTGGACTCCCCTGGCTTTCTCCAGGCACCACTGGAGATGTGTTTGGCAGGAGAAAAATGACCCTGATAACTCCCCTGTGCTGAGAAAGGGCCTTAACCACTGGACAGTTGAATAAAAGGCTTAAATTTCTTGAAAGAAAAGGAAAATGACTCCTGGTAGCTACTCAGTATTAAAACCAGAGGATATTCAGTGTGTCACATTCCCAAACTTTACTGGATCCTTGTGTAAGGTACTGAAATGCCAGAAAGATGAGGTTGTTTACACAGAAGGCTCTCCTTTCCCAGTACCACTTCTTTGGTGTGCTATATCTCCTTCGGTGGCACCTAAGCCTCCTTGTCTACTTATCTTGGGAACTTAGCCATATAATATTCAGACAGCAGAATCCTCCTTTGAGGCCAGAAGTTGGATATTGCAATACTTAGCACTGAGACATTTGCATATGGGGGAGGGAATGGGTGATATCTTTTTGGTTGCTTTTGAAAAAAAACCACAACCAAAAACAAGTCTTAAATCACATAGCCACTACTTGAAAGCAGATGAACCGAATCTTGTGAAATTCTCAGCTCTTGGCAGTTATATTAGGTTCTGAGAGTTGATATAGAGGGTCTTCTGTCAACAAATTTATCACATCCATCACGGAGTGTATCCAGGGGATTAGAACTTTGAAATAAAAGTTTTCCCACCCCTTGGCCTTCTTCTATGCAAAGACACATTCTTGTGCCTTTTTAGGAATAAAAATAAGACCAAGATAAGCAGCAGGAGGCAAAGACACGATGGCACTTTGTCCACTTACGTGAGATAAAAATCTGATCTATGTTCCCAGTTACCAAAATTTAGGTGGAAGTTTTCCCACCTTTAACTGACAGTTATGGAAAAATGGCTCAGATAGCTATACAGCTGTAAAGTTTTTAGGTAAATTACAAATAATGTAGAACGAACTCAGGTTTCAAACTCTTATTGGATTGAGCAGGGGCTAATTAATGCTGTTTTCCTGGATACACTCTCCTTCTTTTAAATTCTTCTTTCTCTTCCCAGTGCCTTAATAAAAATCTCTTGGCACTCAAAACAAAGGCTGCTGTGCAGACCTGGTGGTTCAGATGAACTATCTGTCCACAGGGTGAACCTGGGGTACTGGTTTTCTTTACCCTTGTTAAGTCCTGTAATTTGCTTCTCAGGATGGGAAAGGAGGTTGGGAGCAGGCAAGCTGGCAGGAGCTGCTCATCACTGCTTCCAGAGCAGTTCTGCTGCAAAAGGAAGCAGGGAGTACAGAGGCAGCAGAAGGGAAGCATATATAGAAAAAAAAAAAAAATCTTATTCCTCCTGCCCGCAGAAAAAAATAGATATGAAAACTAATAAACTTCTGAATTCTTCACAAGAATCAGCAATTGATGGTTAGACTACAGTAATGTCCCTCGACTAACCGAAGCTGCGGAAGCTCAATTGCCTGTCCTGTGTAACGCCACTTGCTGCTCCTCCACTTTTTTAGTGTTCTGTTCCTTTCTCTTGGAAACTTCAGATCTCATAAAAGCCCCTTTGGAAAGCAGCTGGGTTGTATTCCATGTAATGATGTTATCGTACTTACTTTTTTTATTTCTTTCAGACCCATCCTGGCCTTCTTGGATTTTGTGTAACATGGAAAGTCTGCTGCAATGCCTTTGCAGAAACAGGCGGCAGTGAGAGCCCTCAGCAATAAACACCTTCAAGGTGAAGGTGGAGAGCAATCCCTTTCTGATACCTCAGAGCACTCCACATTTCCAAGCGAAAACAACAAAATTCCCAGAAAGGAATTATTTTACTGTCCCTTAGGTCCACAAGATTCCTGAATATGGGAGAAAAATACTCCCTGGGACTCTCTTAGCTGTGTCAGCTGAACTGTAAATCTCAGGGTTTGCTGGATGACAACACTGTGCTTATGAAGCCTCCTGCGCTATGGTCTATTATTGAGATAGGTTTCAGCATCATCATGTCATGTCCTTTATAATTAGGAAGGGCTGCTCTGGAGTGCAGCACTAGCAGTCTGCGAGTGAACAGGGCTCACTCAACTCCTCTTTGGAGGTCCAAACCCTTGGGAGGTGGGCAAGCTCACTCTCATGCTTGGGAGCAGCAAGCCAGGAGCAGGACTCCAATTAAATAGCATTTTCAGAGAATATGAATTACAGATCAGTAACCATCCTTGTGCAGTCAATTTCTTTGAAAGAGCAAACATGAAATGACCTGTTCTCTGATGAAACTCCTGTCAATGGCAAGGTTTTACTGTTCACCACACTCAGTTCAACAGGCGAGGAAGGTGGTTTTTTTAGCCTCTCTAGTCAGATTTCTTTGTCTGAGCACTGTCTTTTTGTAACCAGAAACCTGTTTAAAAGTCTATTTATTTCATTCCCATCTGCTAGCAGGTTTCTGAAGGAAGCTCATGTGATGGGAAGAAAGACGAGTGTGAGAGAAAAAGAAAAGTTTGATGGATACAGACTAAAAAATGAAAAAAAATTCAGATGAACATTTTTGTCATATACACAGAAAAGGAGTTTTGCTCAATGTTGAAAAAAGACTGCGATGTTCTTGCTTGTTTCTAAACAAATGGGGGGACAAAATTGCTGTTTTAAGCTCACACTTTCTCAGGACTAGCTGAAGCCGAACCCAGGCAGCATTACTTTATGCTTTTCAGCCCTGTCACAATTACTGTTGGAAGCCATCCTGTCCTTTCAATATGATTGGAAACCCACATTTTTGATGACTTAATTTTCTTCTGAAACTGCACTGAGCATATCCAGCCTTCCTGCAAGTCTATTTTCATGATTTTAAAATCAACAGGAAATGCACAAGGTACCTCATCACAGATTGCCATGGTTTGGTGACAAAGTGGTGTTGCTGTCTCTTACAAATGGCTAAAAAAAAAATCTGAAATAACTTTTGGGAAAAAAAAAAGAGTCTAGGGGATTCACAAAGCTAAGACACATCCTTAAACACGGTTTAGCAGTTGTAAAACAAAAAAACCCTCACCTCCCTTCACACCTACCGCCACCCGGAAGAAGAAATTTACAGATAAATTGAATTAATGAGTCAGGAACTTAATAAATAAACAGAGGTGAGGTCCCATTGAATCCTGCCTCACATAGGCAAAGTACATTCAATTAGTCAAGCACACTACTAGAGCAGGACACAGTTTAACCAGGCTTTGCACAGCTTAGTGCTGGTTCTTGGATCTACGAAAAACCAGATATTTTTGTAGATTCTACCACCACTATAAAGCCGTTTCTAAACGCAGTGTGCTGGAGGACAGATTCACACTACAGACTCTACCTCCTTACATGTACCGATCTACGGAGACCCCCCTCTACCCCAGCCTCTTGTGTTCCTGGCTGGCATTTGTCAGGCAGCTCCCAACACCGACAGAAAAGGGCTTTTGTAACTCTTGGCAGGAAAACTCTTCTTGTGAGAACATTCTGTATTTGGTCTGGAAGGCTCTGATGAGTTTGCTTATCATGGCACAGCTATAGCAACAGAAACTTTGCAGGTTTGTGCTTACCTTAGAGGTTGTGGGGGTTCTGTATTTTTTGAAATGTACTGTAATATTCACCTTCTGGTTGTGCTAGAGCAGTGTAGAGATTTCATCTAACCTTTATGAAAAGACTGCACTATCTTGAAGGTTGCTGATACCTCTTGTGCCTCTAGCTTCCCATGTAATTTTTCTGCAATTTCTTAAGCTGCCCCTTTCATGCACAGTTCGACGGTCTCACTCCATGCAATTTTGGTGAAGAATGCAATCTAACTCAACCAGTTCCTGCACCAAAGGAAGTTCACAGTTAATGTTGGAAACCATCTCTGCTGTGATCTTCTTTCCTCTATTAGCTTCTATTTTAATCCCCGGTGTAGTTTTCAAGCCATAAGAGTTTCATAAATATTTTACTATTCACACTCCTCAAAAAAAAAAAGTCTCTAGCAAGACCAAACGTCAAATCTACATTTCAAATGTAGTATAATACTTTTTGAACTAGTGCAAAGATGGAGATAAAGTTTAGGGTGACATAAAACAGCAGGGGCACAGGCTGGAATAAAACCATCCCTATATGTCTGAGGAGCCATGAGGGAATACGCGTGAGCTTGCGAGGTGCACGCTCAGGACAAGGAAGCAGAGGGAGAGCAAGCAGAGCAGTCGTACCAAGACCTTACCCAGAGGTATTTGCCAGCACAGATGCATGAGCACAGAGCTGGAGGGTGACAGTAAGCGTGTGCCGTACGGCGTCCTTCTGGTGCCTGGAAGGGAGCAGCCAGTCGAAGCTGCTGTCTCCATAGGGTCAGTCTCCTGCGGCAACAAGAAGAGTGGCAAAATTATTAAGAACAGTAATTAAGTACAGCTTATCTAAAATCATTCATATGTTTTCTTAGCACTTTTTGTCTTCAAATATTGCAAGCGCATTAATTCTCAAAGATATTTAACTGCAAAGACAAGAAACGTTTTTGAGCTGAGTACACACATAAAAGAAGAGTTGGTCAAGAACTTGAAATCAGGTTAAATTTTAAGGAGCTGTAAGTCAGCAGGGATCTAGCATTTTTCCAACACTGGAGAAATCTTCCCTCTTCTTTTATGGTGATTTGCAGGCCACTGTGGTTTCCCAAATCAAAGTTTATGGCCCTGGGCTTAGAAAATAAGCTCTCCAAGAAATCTGGTTAACTATGGACACACTGCTGCCTATACATCTCCTATGATAACTTTAGAATTATCTCTACATGAATATTCTGAATATGAAGACACATATTTTATTATGCTTTGCAAAACAGATAATTACTACCATACTTAGGAATGAAAGGCGAAGGAACAGCTATTAATGGTGTAATGATTTACAGCCCAGCTTTGCTTCCAGACAAGTAGACTCCAAAATCGCATGACTATTCATTAAAACTTGCAAGTTCATTAAAGACATGGTAAGATTTCTGAAAGTCTTATTGAAAGCCAGCGACTGCTAAGGTCCAAATTTCAGTGGGAATTAGGTATATAAAATTCTTAGGCACTTTGGGAAATCCCACAAGGGCCCGTGTAGAAAACAGAGAAATACTTTAAACAACTAAATGCATTTAAACAAACAAAAGCCCATGGTTCATAGCTGTTTAATGTCATTGCAGGCTTCCCTGTTTAAACTGAAAATTCTTTCGGACCCAGTATTTCTGTGCTGGCACATCTCTAGCTCAGCCATGGATTTAGCACCTACCTGGGACCTTCCAGGTTTCTGAGGGGCTGAAAAGTCCCTCTAGGCAGATGCTGACTATTTTGCAGCAAGGAGCCTTTGGATAAAAAGCAATGAAGAGCATGTGGGAGAGGGGAACAGACTAGAAGACAGACCCGTCCTTTCTAATGATGTCTTACTTTTTGTCTTCTCCTATGTAGACAATGCTCAAGAAGAGGACTTCAAGGTCTTCCATATATGGTGGAGGAACTGGGGATTTGAGCCGATCAAAAGAAGGAAAAGAAGAAAGAGGATGGTGTTACTGGAACTGCTTCATGTACAGACAAGGTTCTTATAGCCACAGTCTGGTCTGAGAAGGAAGCAGCATCACCCACTGCCTACTGTGCCTTGAAAGAACAAATGATGTTCAGCTCTTCCAAACACAAATATGGATGCTCTTGCCCTCTTTGTTGGCTGGGTGTTGTGGCATCCCCTTAGTATGCAGAGATTTCATTGGTTTCAAAGGGAGTAGGGCACCTTGCCACTATTCAATATCTCCTTTAGTATAGACATTTACTTCTGGTGTGTTTCAACAAATCCAGCTCTAAATAGCTTAGGCTATGACTACAAGGGAGGGTGATATAGGACTGACCACTTGAGATCTAGGATCTACAGCAATCCTTATTCTCTTGTTGTCACAGCATGGTTGTATACCTGGGTTTGGAGCTGACTTAGTATATCCGCACAATACTTAGACACAGTTACACACCAGCTCACTTAGAGCTAGCCCAGGATGTTTTCAACTGCACACCATTATGGACTCAGAACACAGGCTCTACTATATCTTAACTGCCGTTGGATATGTTACCAATTGTCTTAAATATTTTAATTAGATATTGCTTTAGGAGGTCATGGAAGATACTTGCCAGAAAAAAAAAAAACCTCCTTAAAAAATATGTCCATGTATGTGTGTGTTTATTATTTCTGTGGGAAGAGATGGGAAGGTGAGTCAGCCCCAAATCAGACTGCACTTGCAGTATCTTAAAGCAGCTTCACTGGAGACACATAAACTTGATTTCAGAAGAGCTTCTCTGAATCCCCCCACCTGGGGTTCTTGACACAGTTCGTGTCCCCTAGTTACATCTCTATCACTATAGAATTAATCCGTGGTGTACCATATTTTCAAATCCAGTGGCTTGGGAACTTTACTTGGGGCTTCTGCGGGGCTCTCTCATCTTTGATGTTCTGTCATTTTTCCCCCCTTATTTTACATATGTGCTAAAACAGAACTGGTTAGTCCAACACATTTATGTCATTAGCAGAGGGTTTGGGTTTTTATGATGAGTGATATCATGTAATTTAATTGCTGGATTTCATAAGTAGGGTTAGTGATCTCTCCCTACTCCAGATCAGTAGAGATACCACAAGGATTCCTATCATATGGTGCACTTAATTATGATAAATAAGCAGGGATAAATTAAGCCTATAAAAGGCCCAGATGGATATTATATTTGCATCGTGAATGCATGCTATGATGAAAATATGGCAGTTGGAGGGCCCCTTTGAAGCAGAGCTCTGGATCCACACTTAATCTGTATTGTAAAAAAGATGTGAACAGTAAATTCAGCAGTTCATGACAAGCATATTGGAAGATTTTGGCTTCAGCAAAGAACCTTATTTTAATTTGTGTAGAAGAGAATGGGGGTGGAAAGCCTAGGCATGAAAGGTCTGATAGGTTTAGCTGGCATGTAATTTTTTGGTCAGTTACAATTGAGACTTGGGGCTGAATAAAACCAGACGCACTGGTGTTGTTCCAAAGTTCCAGGAAACCTACCTGATTTACAAGTGTATTTGTATTTGGACCAATTATGGAGTGCAGCCCCTACAATTGCTATGCAAGGTCAGGAAAGATGTGGTTCATGTTAACAATATGACTCCACTGGGAAACCGGTGGTTTTACTCACTTCTGCTCATGAATAAATTACATTTTTTAAAAATTCATAGGAGACAACAAAATCATACGAAAAATAGCTCTTGCGTTTAGAAAGATAGTTTACTATTGGGAGCTGAACATTGCTGAACTTCTCTAAATCAAGTATAAAAATATCTTTTTACATCATTTTTATTTATACAGAAAAGCAAAAATAGGCAGACAGTAAGAAGTCAAATTTAGCATTTACACAGCAGCTCTCAGATAACGGAAGTTAATTTCATATGCATTTAAGCCAATAGTGTCCAGTATTATGGAAAAACAATTGGAACAGAATGGGAGAAGTATCTGTGACATATATGGTTTTAAAGAACAAATTTATTTGTGTTGCATTTCTTTCTTGATTTTTCAATTTCCCTTGTAGTACTGTGATATTAGTTATGTATTGATGTATTATCGTCATTGTTATGTATTACTGCCTTTACCATGAGAATTCATATGCCTTTAAGTGACAAAAGAGAGAATTATTTGGGGGGGGGGGTGTTTAGCTATATCTAAAAATGTTTTCTGCAGTACTGATTCTCTTTGCATTACTTCAGCCTCCTTTTCCCAGGACAGTTCATCTTGGCTTCACCTTTTCTATCTGTTCCCTGGGTTAAGGGGGAGAAGCTTTACTAAATTTTGAACATATAAGTATTCCACAACCAAATGGATTTTATGTGAAATCCAGTTCAATAATTTAAGTGATTGATAGTGTGGTGAATTTTGAGACACAGAAGGATTACAACCAGGTTATACAAATGCAAAGCAACTTTTAAAATGCCATTGCAAGCTTCATTTGGCTTGTACAGCTCCGAGGGTCCTCACAGCAGAGTATGTTCACAGATTTGAAAACAAAAGAAGAAAAAAAAAGAAAAAAAAAGAAAAAAGTTCTTTAAATTCTCATCTACTAAAATAAAAAGGAATTCAATAAAAGCTGAGATGATGGGTAGGCTTGTGTTCTTGGAATTAACTGGGGCTCAACTGTGAAATGTGCATCAAACTAGGCAGACAGCTCAAAAGGATAGGGGTCTATATGTCCCTATATGTGGCACTCACTTCAAAGGCCCATATTAAAGTTCTTTCCCCTGTTTACAGCTATGATTTTTATATCAAATTGGACAGATAGAGAATAGTCTGAGAAAAGTTTCCTCTCCTCCTGAGAAAATATCCAGAAACTTGGTATTCCAAGCTATTTCCTGGGAAAATTTTATATGACAATTTTTTTATTCACAGAATGGAGGGAGGACTATACCATAACTCGCTTTTATACTATTTTTCTGAAGAAGAGAGAGTTAACTTGTCCACTGATTAATGATGAGCAAAGGTGAGACCCAGAATTAGGCGTTAGACCCTCTGGCAGACAAGGTTACACTCTGGTTCTCACTCAGCACTTCCCCACAACAAACTAAGATGATTTTCAACTTAGGATGGTGGGCTGCTTGTCTCATTTTGAACTTTCTTATGCATCTTATAGGGCATCTGGGATCCCAGCTGGCTCCTGTGAAATCTATGAGGTGGCAAGTTTGCAAGACTTTGAGGTTTCCAACATTTAAATCCACCTCATTTGCAAACCCAACCCTGCATATTTTGTGATGACCAGTTTCTGTGCTTGTAGAAACCACTCCTCAGTTTATTTCTATCTACAGAAAATCTCTCTACTGAATCTCTCTCTACAGAGGGTTTATTTTGTTTTGCTTTGTCTACTTCATGCCTCTCTCAGATCTAAATTTTCCCACAGTCTTCTGAACTTAAAGAAAGGTCGTTTACCACGCTCAAATTTTCTCTAAGTGACACTTAACCAGTCATTTTATTTAGCATCTCCTGCTGTTTTATCCAGATTTAAAAGAGATCTAAAGAGTCTGTGTGTGCCATGCAGTGGTCATGCACTATAGCAGAGGTACATGCCACCTTTACATGGACACACAGTCTTTCCTGACTGTTGGTTTATTGGCTTTCAGTTACCAGTATTATTATTTCATGAGACTTTTCTTACTTAGATGATTGCATGGGTTCAAACTGAACTAACAGCAAGAATTAATACAGCAAAAGGCAGTGTGGGTACATCAGCAAGTTTCCTACTTATCTGGATAGTGCAAAAATTATAATGAATTTTGTTGTGGTAGTGATCTCTGCCTAGATTGGAGTTTAGAGGCAAAAACTGTGCGTGGCATTTGGTATATTTGTACCTGTGAACACAACATGAACGGCTGTTGGTGCAGGGTGAGAAATCAGACTGTTGATTTTGGGCAGGAACATGCAAGGACAAATACAAGAAAAGATGCAGAGATGTTACTTGTTTTTTAAGAGGCCATGAAAGGACGTTTTGATGTTCACTAGAGTTAAGCCGTGTAGATTGGTTCGGTTTCATGAATAAACTATATTTGGCTTGTACCTGAATTTTTCATGAATTGTTAGTGTATTTTATCAAGCTGTTGAGAGAGTATTGCTTCCATCAGTTCTGTGTCTGTTCTGCAAAACAAGGTAAATAATTGATTTTTTTTCTCCTTACTTGCAAAAAGGACTGCACAACGCTAAACAGGAACAAACAAACAAAAAAACTTTTAAGAACTTGCATCACCAAAGAAAGAAACACAAACTCCTGCCTGCAGCTCATGTCGCTACACCTGGAATATCTCCTAATAGATACAGTATGTACAAGGAAAAAAACGTTAATGATGGTCTTGCTTATATCAGCTCAAATGAAACAGATATACCAACAAAAGCACTATCTTGCTCGTAAAATCTTGTCTACAGTAGAGATGTTGCCAGAAAAGAAACACTGCAAAAAAAAACCAAACACAAAAATCATACTCTTAACTGACATTCCTATATGAGCAAAAGTTTGCAGCAACTCCTGGCTCTTATTTCTAGTTGCTCCTTAGGAAGTCCAAGGTCTTATGCTGGAAGATAACCCAGAGAACTGTTAATGACTCCAATTAAGAGGTGTGAATATCATTTACACCTATCTGTTCCCTTTTAGCAAGAAAGACTACAGCCAGAAACACACAGCGCATAATCCTACAGAGAGCATTTCAAACAGAAAAGGTTGCATTTACTTGAATCATACAACTCCTTAGTCTGAAAAGGGAAAAAAAAAAGAAAAAGATATGTAGACTATTTTAGAGGGACAAAAATAATAGTTCTCCTGCTGTGTGTTCTCACTTTGAAACAAATGGAAAAAAACAAGACAATGATTAAATAAAGCTCAGAATATTGAAAATATTCTTTAGAAAAATATGTAAATACAAACAATATGTGATTTAGAAATGTGAGCCAAAATTATGCTTAGAAAAATAGACTTGCAGATTTTTCATTGATTGCTAGCAGGCACTGGTTACAAATTTTCAAATTATGAAATTCTGCTTTAAATTTTCACCTGCAAATGAAAATATTTCTTGTTTAAAGTTACTTGTTGCCTTCCAGTGTAGAGGGCAAGTACAAATGAATCCACTTTTCCAAAATACTAGCATTTCTTCTAAGACCTCTTCAAAGTGCTTCTAAGTAAATATAGGGCTGTATCCAGATTCCAATTACCCGTAATGTCAGTTGCCTAAACTGGGCATTTCTTTTTTTATTGGGAAGGTATGTATCCCAGAGAGTTACCCATCCTGTGGACCATGTGATCTAGTCTCCATCGTGCTGACCAGTATCTCACCGCCTGTTCTGTCCTTCTGGCCCTCTCTTTACTCTACATGAAGCTCTGTGAAGAGGCAGCAGCTCCCATTCTGTTCTGTGTTGGTACAGCAGCTACCACAGGGATGGTGATCCATGAATGAATTCTTAGGCACCAAGGTAATCAGGGCAAGTTATTACATAGCTCCTGTCTTAACAGATATCTTCAAATTATCCCCTAATGCATCCCTTTTGGACAGGCTGGTGCACTTTTATTAGGAGACAGCTTCCATACATCAACCAACTCAATGTTGTCATCACTCTAAGCAGTCTCGTAAAGCAGGTTTCATGCTGAATATGCTGTCAAAGACAGGGGAAAACAATGAGCTGACTCGGACATCAGGAGTAACTGGGAAAAACAGGACATGGCTGTGGTCATTTACCAACAACGGTCATTCATCAACAAGCTTGTGCTTCTTTGTGGCTTCCTTGTTCTGACTTCTTAGAAAAAGTGATCCTCTCTGTGGTGGCCAGTGCATCGTCTGGGTTTCACAAGTGTACCAGCCTCAGAGGTGACTCCTCTCAAAATATGTGAAGGACACACATCTAGAACAGAGCTGGTACAAAGACTTTTGCACTGTTTCAGGGAAAAAGTATATGAACATTTTGTTCAGAAAAAAAACCCCAAACCAAACAACAACAACAAAAAAAACAACCCACCCAAAACTCTCTGGTTTGCTTTAAATGTATTTTTTAATTCAGGTTAAAAAAATTACCAACTTGATATGTAAGAAGAAAAAATATTAGGAAGAAGGATATTTCCCTGACACCCTCATTTGGGCAATAAAGACAACTAAATCAAGCAGCTGAGCAGGAACAAAGACAAACTTTTTGCCAGTGTAAGTGTGGGAGAAAGAAGCAAATGGCAGCTAGAATCGGTCCTATATCCACCTTTGTTCAGAGTGCAAGTCTAATACAAATAAGTGTTGCACAACAGCCTACCATGCTTGCCTTAAAGTCTATTCTAATTCTCTATCTTGGAGAGTCTGTGCTACTGATGAAAAAGCTTTCCTTCTTAACAGAGAGGCTCTTATTGTATAAGCCTGATTCTCAAGTCCTTTGCTCCTGTGTTTGGGGCAGAGACAGATGCAAAAAGTCTTGATACAATTTGTATTACCTTTAATTTTAATTTCCCACCCTCTGCTTTAAATTAAAGCAGCCTGAAGGCTGCTCTAAATAATGTTTTACTTCCCACACCATTTGAGCTCCCGAAGCAGACTAGCTGTAAGCCTGATCTGATCTGCCCACTGGCAAGTCTGAGAAGAGGGTAGATAAAGTGCTTATTCCCCAGTTCTGCAAAATTTCGCATAACAATATTGTGAGTGAGGGATGAGCATGTTTCTGCCCACAAACCTTGACATCTTGTAAGCGAACCTTAAAAGCATTTTAATGAAACTGAGATTCAGCAACCTTGTTCATTAGAAAATACAATCATACCTCTTGTTTTTGTTATGTATGAGTAAGAAGCTTTCCTATTTCTACTCAGGCTACCAAAGGCAATGACTCATAATGGTATTATTTCTGTTTAGAGAGTCAGTATACAGTGCTTATCACTGGCACATCACTTTAAAATGACTGAATTGTTAGTATTACCCTCATTTAAAAAAAAAATTTTGAGGCATGGACATATCAAATTACTTATCCAGGGTCATACAGTATTTCAATGGGAGTACATAGAGATTGATATTTATTCTGCTTACAAGGCATTTAATATTTTAGGCTTGGCTGTGTCCTGTACGATGTATTTGCAAAAGAGGCATAGGACAAAATGCTTCTACAGCAAGGGGGAGAATGCTTCTAGTAGAACTTACCAGTGTTTAGCAGACATGCTGTCACTGCCTTTTGTGGATGCAGTGAATTACCTCCTTGTTTTCTGGTATTTGCTCAGTGATGGAGCAGGGGAATACATGGAGCTCCCAGGAAAGGAGTAGGCGAATCCCAGCTGTGATGCCTTATGTTTCCTTGGGAATCCTGGGAAAACAGTACATGTGTTCCTCTGAAGACAAGGACTGCCAGTCTGCCCCTTATATAGCCACCGGGGTTTGGGGAGAAACCTCTGTGATGTTTTATAACTGACTTGGATGACTCTGACTTGGAGGCTATAGTGCTTAGAAAGTTGCTGTTTCAAAGCACCTTGTCTAAGTTCTTTGTTTCCTCCTACCATTAGTGTGGAGAGCTGAGTGCTCATGAAGAATGAACTAAAAAGCCCACCTGATGAATAGAAAACCACATAAGAAAAAAGCTGAGATGAACTCTTCTCTCTTCTATGAATACCCTGGCTGGCAAGGTGCACAGTCATATTTCTTATTTTCCTCTACTACTGTCACTCTTGCATTCTCAGATGCACAAGTTCCCCTGCTTAAATAGGAGACTGTTTAAATGTTGGGGGTTTTTCCATGTAGACTGTTCTAAAAGTTTGTGGTTAAGGTTGTATCATCATCTGACAATGAAGAAGGTGGGGTGGAATTTTCTCAGCCTGAGAAAAGCCTACATTTCAGATGTTTTATTTAGGTCGTGACTGTTCTAAACATGATTCTCTTTTGCAAAAAGCGTGTTGAAACATCTTTGCATGTGCTCCATTTACGTATGAAAATCAGCCTAGATGCTGTATTTTGATCTGAATTCATTGCTCTTAATGTGCAATATGCATGCTTAGAATCAAAAATCTGGCAATCTAGGGATTTAAACCCAGTTTAAACATCTTTCTGTGCAGGTCCAGTTCAAATGGGACTTTTTGAGAATTTGTTCCCTAAACTGGAGCACTTTGTATAAACATGGGGTGATGAAGCTTCTGCAACATGGGAGCTTTTAGACCAAAGAAGGAGCTAATCTTCTGCAATATGTGAATGTTGATTTGAATAGATAAGGTTTAGGATAATTTTACAGGTTATAGCATTTGTGGCTGAGTCCCTCTCTGATTTTCTTGTGTTGGAAATAATGCGTTTTGGCACAGTAGATGAAACTAGTAATTAGAAAGCAGTTTCCTTTTAGAAGGGTGTCCGTCAGAGTGCAAAACAGTAGAAAATAATAATGTTTGAAAATGTACAGATAAATAAAATGAAGACTATTCTCCCTTGGGTGTCATTCACACTGTGCTTTTCACTTAATAAAAAAACCTCTTAGCATGATTTTTTCCAGTCTACACAGTTGGTGTTAAGGTGTTGATGGTCATTAGCAAGATCTAGAGTCAGCCAATTAGATTTATTTTTTGCAGCAAATTAAGCCGCAAGACTTTAGAGTCTGTGCATAGCAGAGTCTGCTTCTGACAGGAGTTTGGACAACCATGTTTCCTGACGAGTAGCAAAACAGCAGAAAGAGAGGGTGTGGAAAGCCTTGGCCTATCTGAAAGGCAAGTACCTCCTAACCCCATAGAAATAGTCTGAAATGCTGAAGATGGCATGGCAGACGAGTACGTGCCAACACAGTGACCCTCTGAGGCTGATGAGATGAGCTATTATTAATGGGATCTGAGTCAGGAGGCTGATATGGGGAGTTTCTACATCAGACGCTTGCCAGAAGGAGTGTTGTTTTTCTTTTCTGATAGAGGGAAACAGATGCCTGGGGTGCCTGATCATTGCTTTGGGGTCCTGCTGATCCCACAGGGTCACAGAACAGTTCAGGCTGGGAGGGACCTCTGGAGATCATCTAGTCCAATGCCCCTGCTCCAGTGGGACCAGATGGAGCCAGTTGCTGAGGACCATGTCCACCTGAATTTTTATAATCTGCAAAGAGAAAAGACTCCACAACCTCAATGTGTACCAGTGTTTTACCATTCTCACAGTAAATATTTTTTTCTTATGCTTAAATGTAATTTCTTGTGTTTCAATGTGTGCCCATTGCCTCTTGTTTTGTCACTGGACACCACTGAAAAAAGTTTGTCCATCTTTTTAGTGACCCTGCGCTGGACTGTCATGTATGTCCACGTCTCTCTTGTACCGGTGAGCCCAGCACTGGACCCAGTACCTCAGATGTGCCTCACCAGTGCTGAGCAGAGGGGAAGGATCACCTCCCTCGACCTGCTGGCAATGCTCTGCTTGATGCAGTCCAGGATGCTATTGACCTACTGTTTTCCAAGTAAGGAGACATTGTTAATGACAAGAAAATACCTGACAGCATCTCCATGCTGCCTCATGCAGAGCTTCAGTAAGGACTGATACAGAAACAGAGAAAAGCACATTTCCTAAGTAGCCAAACAGGGGAGAGATGCCTTACGGCTGTGTGAGAATGGATGTCCTACATTGAAATAGCATTTAACATCATATTTAACTGCCAAGGCCACTTTTTTCCAAAACAATCATAAAACTCTCCTACGTTTCTGTTAAATTGAAACCAGTGTCAATTCAACCTCTATTGTAGTCCTTATCTCTTAGCACTACTCACAAAAAATTACCACTTCAGTGCACCTACACTGCTTTGGGGTTGGACTCCAATGCACCCTGTATCTGTGATGGGGTAGAAGAGGGGACTAATTGATCCTATAATGCCCTTATGTGAAGCAAAAGGTCAGCAAAGCATTACCCCAGAGAAATGGAGAAGCTGCAAGATAGGACCTGTAAATAGGAGACACAAATCACAGCATTTCTGATGGCTGCTTTTGGGATGGGACAGTTTGTGCCTTGTCCTATGTTCACAGCTGTGCTTGAAGGCACAGTCTGGCTTTTATGAATGTTATCCCTAGATTCACAGATAGTGAGAGAAATGATTATAGACTCTATCCAGCTGGTAATAATGGTTTGGTAATGTGTCAGAAACAGGCAAGATGGAAAAATTAAACAATGGATAAACGTTACAGGAAGTACTTTTTTCCAGTTTACTGACAGTGATAGTATCATTTTGATCATTTAGGATAATCTGGCACAGAGAGACCACAGTAATCTCTTATTAAATTTTGTGGGAGATTATTACATTCTGCAGCATACCTGAGATTGCTGTAAGAAATACATCATTTTGTACATCACAAATATTTCATAGTATGTAACCTGTAAGAAATATTAGTAAAGTTTTGGTAATATGACATCTTCAGGAGTGTGATTTATGCCTGCTCAAATATAATTTACTTACCATGTGAAATGAAGCTTGGATCCATAGCAGTGTTTGGGAAAAATCAGGTTCATTTCTTACCAGTGCAAACCAGTGACCTGTTAGGTTACCCTGTTAGTGGCCAAGCCATCTGCAGTGTGCGAGAGGACTGTTCTGCCAGGGGAAAAATACCCATTTACTACTGCTTTCATGAAGCTATTGAACACATGATGTAGTTCCTCAGGAATGTAGGGGAATGTCTTTCAGAGGGCAGATCATCTTTGAGGGCATCTCTGGAGGACATTTGAACTAATCCCAGTTAACAGGTGGAAGAGGCTGTGAAGTTTGTGTCTCTGGATAAGGACCCCAAATGCCTTGAGAGCATTCCTGATGGTTCACCTGATCACTGAGGTCCAGAAAATGTGTTTGTGTGAAACACAATATACAAACTAACAGCAAAAATCTTAGCATTTATTTTTAATTTATTTGGGGGGCCCTCTGACTCCTGTCACATTAATTATTGAGCAAAGATTTTTTAATTTTCTTTTGGAAACTTTTATTTACAACCCCTTGCTCATCTTGCACTTCTGCACATGTACATTCCAGGTTTCCTTCAATCAGACCTTACCTGAACATAGGCTGTTTCATATATTGTAGCTCCTACCATACTTATCTACACTGTGCATCTTGTTTGCAGAGCAAAGCATTTTTGCAGACTGGTTTCTGAACGATTTATCTCTCTTTGTAGGCCTGCCTTTACGTATGTGCATGAGGGAGGAAAACTGGGTGACACAGCCAGGAACAGTGAATTGTGAGATTATAAATCCAGATAAATCCAGATACATGCCAAATGTACAAAAAAAAGAGGGTTTTTGAGCCAGTTGGGTCAGGCCCATACCTACAGTTTTAGCAACACTTCCAGAGTTGGATCGGATACCAGCAAATGTTGAATAAAGGGATAAAGATAATAGAGCAGTATGGTCTTTTGGAAAACTGTAAGGCCAGCCGACCATTTCAGGCATAATTTAAGAGTTAAACTTGTCAGTTTCTAGAGCTGTAAAAATGCTTAGCTGCCTTGTGCTTTCTGTTGACCAAGATATTATCCATTTGGCAGAGGACTGCATCAAGTTTTTCAGAGTAATGACCTGGAAGATTTTGTGATCCAATAAGATGTGAGACAGAAAGAAATCATTGCCAAATTACAGACTGGGCATCCAGTTATGACAACATTTTTACATCTTCTGAAAAGTCCTAAAGTGCTTGGATCTACATGCCGCTTCCTGCAGACAAACTCATAAAGCTTGGCAAAAAATCTTGCAAAGAATCTGATATTCCAGACTGAGCGTTTTGGAGACAAAGTCGTGTTTGGTAACTAGCGCTTTGGGAGTTTGACTCAGGAAATTATATTCCCTTTCTCCATTTTGTTAATCTCTCCTTTCCCTCCAGGTTGTAATGAAAAAAATTCATCTGGACATTGACACTGTAGATGGTTTGACATCGGATTTTAGATTTCCACCAAACACTCCCTTGGTAGTTTTCCTTGTTCTTGGAATATTTTCAGGTAGTGCTTTATAATCTCAGATTATAAATCACTGCGGGAACTACCCCATCAAGTCAAACTCTTTCTTTAGTCTCTTATGCCTTGATTTGTAAAATCCACATCTAGCCATTTTGCTGCATGGTTTTGTGCGAAAGCAGTGGAAGGAAATTTCATCATACAGGTTTTTTCTGTGCTTTCCAGCATGAAGCCTTATATTGTTCCTTCTTTTCCTGCAAGTAATTAGAAGAGGAACTTTGAGCACGTAATTTTTAAAGAAACTATCATTTTAATTATCACCTTTCCTCGAAACCCTGAAAAGTGTACTCACAATCCAGAAAGTAGGCTTTTGGAGAGTACCATCGTTGCTGAGACTATCTGATAGTAGTGGCAGCCTAAAAGGCAAGAAAAAATTTAATCTGCGGCTTATTTTCTTTCAAACAAGAAATACTGAAGGATCAAGATCTAAAACTAGACAGATGTTGTACTGAAATAGCATCATACTTTGCTGTCAATGAGTCATGTGGTAAAGTGAATGCATGCTACTCACTGACATGATATATTATTCCTGCTTGCAATAGCAGGAATTTTATATACATTATCACTGGGTCAATATCATCAATGTTATCACTCAGTCAATCTGAAATTCAGTTCTCCATAAGTAATTTTTTCATAATTTCAGAGATCTGAACAGCACTATTATTTATTTGAATTATATTGGTGCAAAATTTATATATTTTACATGGGTGAATGAAGCACAGTATTGTATTATGCTCACTCTGCACATGCACATTCACACACACACTTTCTAATTAGAGAGCTCTGTAGTATTAAATTCTTTCTATAACACACTCAGGTATTTTAAAGACTAATGGTCCCATTTCCAAGGTTAACAAGTACTTCTGTTACTGACCATTTTAAGTACACTTGAGCAAATAAGTACCTGATCCTCATTTTGAAGAAGTGTCTTTCTTACCTATTTAAAATAAATAATATATCCACTTAGTCTCACGAAGTGGTCATTTTAGTGCTTTTACAAAGTACTGTGGCAGAAAGATAACTGATTCTAGAATGGTAACAGATTCCAGCATGCTCCAACACAAAGCAGTTGCTTTTCATACAGCGCTGTACATCCTTTGCCTGTTTTTTACACATTAGTGGGAAAAAATCCAAGCCATTTCAGGGATGGGAATAAGAACATGGAAATAAGAACAAATTCTTTCAGTGTCAGTAGACAGATCGGTCCCTTCAACCTTCTGCTTTACTTAGAAGAGTTCATCCCATCTAACACTTATTTTCCTTAAGAAAAAATCCCAAATTGGATTTTTGCGTGCTCCTCCAAAATGAAATCTGGAAGTACTTCTAATTCTAACAGGTATAAAGCTCTCCAGCACGGCGCTGGCTCAAGTGTGCTGTGTGATCCTCAAAGAGCCTGCTCTGCACATCATGGACGGAGAATTCGGCAGCGGACTCTGGGAATGCAATCTGGTGGAGGTCCAATTTCCATCCCGTGTTAAGGTCAAGGGATTGCAGAACCCCTTTCACTAAAACTTGCAGGTCTCCAAAGCTCTTCTCTGGAGCTCAGCACCGACGATCCACTGCTGGCTAACAAATAATGGAGCTGTGTCCAAGCTAGAATTGCCAACTCATTAGTTGTAAAACATTGGACAGACTTTCAGCTGTAAAAGGAGACCCTGAAGAATATCCTTGAGGAATATGGGAGCCGCATTTGGAGGTTTTGTTTTGCCATTGCCAAAGTACTTCAGTCCTGTCCTCTGATGGTAACAATAGTTTGGAAGCTGAAAGTCTGTTCAGCTCTGATGAATGAGGATCACATACAGCAGGCAAGACTACATTTGTGGGGGAACTGCCAGCTTCAGCAAAATGTTGTAATAATATCATTCCAGTTCTGTTATGAGCCTCTTTGGTTAAAGGCTGGTCTGGTAACTAGTCTTGGTACGCTCACATGGGCATTTTTGTGATTGCCAATGGTCCTGTTTTTTCTGCTTCGCCTGGCAGGCTTGGAGGCAATAGGTAATGAATTATTGCTGGTAATTTTGATCAGATAGTAACATACGACCATAATTCCTGAGTAGAACAGTGAGGAAATGAGGTTCTTAACTTTGGTCGTGAAGGGACACTCAGCCCAATGGCCAAAATAATGTCGGTTGGCATAACCATTGATAGGTTTTACAGAAAAACAATCTTGAATTGTTGCACTGACTTGCAGTAAAAAGCGTGTATTTCCATACCTTATTCTAAGCCACGGTAGTGGTATAACCCTAGAGCCAATGTTTACCTGGAATAAATTTGGAGAGCATTTATGAAGAAACCTGACTTAAGGAACAACTCAATATTATTAAAAATAATTTTACAGTTATCCCATATCCAAAGAGGTCCTAAGGCAGAAAAACATTACTGAGTACTGACTGATTTATCCACGTCTTGCATCATTTTTTTTGGTAACAGTTTAGTGGATACCTGCGGCAATATAGGAACCAACAGATTAGCTCATCTCTTGCTGATGCATAGTGGTTTTTCTGCAGTCATACTTATCACTTTTGTTAAAGTAACTGTCTCTGAATGTTTATGTATCCGCTTTAGCTGGAAGTAACAATCTTTGTGCAACTTTGAAGTGTGATATTCTATACTGCAAGGTTGATTTACAGTGAAATAAAGTGGCTGGCTCATTGCAGCTGAAATTACTAAAGCTTTCTGTCCATGTAGAGAAAAATGCATTTGGGGCTGCATGTTTCGTCAAGATTTCTACCAAAGAGCTGCCTTTTGGTCTTTTGCTATTGTAACCCAGCGTAATGCTGTTGGAAACAAAAAATAAGGATGCAAAGCACTTCACAGGTACTGTAGCCTGCCTTCAAGCTTTTCATCCTATCCAAGAATGTCAAGAAATGTCTTTTAATTGACATAGTACCCTTAAACTCTTCCTAATCGTCTAGGCCTTTTACAGCCAGCTACCTGAAATGCAGTAAAATGATGGGTTATTTTGTGTCACCTTACAGTCAATTTGAATACATCAAAGATCAAAATCATTGAAAGTCAGATCCAGAAGGTACTCTTTAATTTTATAAAATTCAAAATTGTGTGTACATATGTGATCACGCACTCTTTTTTTGTAACAGCAACCTTTAATTATTAATTCACATTTAAGGTTTGGCCACCTCCTGCTTAATTATGGGATCAGTCACAGCAACTGAAGGTGATTAAATCTGTATAGGCAGTTACTCTATTCAGGTAGGAACGGATGTGGTATTAATTGCTGAGGTGAAAAATGAAATAAATATATTTACTAACAGGTCCTGCCATCATGTGCAGAAATATTGTCATAAGGCTGTCTAAGGATATTCATTAAACTCAGGAAGGCCAAATATTGTCAACAGGCATATATTTACTGTCACTATCATTCTACAGCACTATTTTTAGGGGGGGTCAGGATTCCTGAGCTAGAACAATTTCAGTGTAAAACTGGTCATGATGTGTTGGTGATACAAACAGGGTGGCTATTGTGAACCACCTATTACTTTTCAAGTCAGTACCAAGTTTATGATCTGCTGGCAAGGATGCTTTTGCACATCTACAAGCAGCTTGCACACAGTAGCAAAAACATTCAGTTGGTGTGATCCTTTCCTTTCCCCTCATGAACAATTATAGGAAGAACACAGGAGCTGAACAGAAGTCAAACATTAGCTTAGAATTAGAGCAATGATTTTGCCTACTGCCATTGTCTTTGATGCCGGGGTGCGCTGATGCCCTGAGAGGTGGCATGCCTCTCCTATATCACATTGTGTCATTGCAGCATGTGCGTAAAATGAATCATCCACAGTTCTTTAAAAGGATTCAGTCTGAACTGTTACTTCTTATCTCAAAGCTACAGGAATATATAATTCTTGCACTTGCAAGAAAAGCTTGATTTCCCTTGGTCCATGTAATTTTTTGACAAATTCAGGGGAAAAAAACCAAATGACCTTCCTAAAGTCTTTAAAGTTTTTTGTTTGTTTCCAAGTAAATTAAAAAGGAAGGAAGGGAGTAAATTAGATGGAAATTTCTCTAAATGAGTTAACTGTAGTTTTGTATCCCAGTCTGGACATCAGGGAGGAATATACGAAGGTCCCACACTGACGAATATAGAGATCATTGAACTTCTGTTAGGAAAATGGATGGCTATAGAGAGTGCCAACAATGGGGACAATCATAGCTGAAATCAGATCACCAGCTGTGGTGAAGTGGCTCAATTTCTCTAGCTATGCCAATTTACCCATGGAGAAAATGCAGTCTACACTCTCCAGTAAAAACTGGTTGCAAGAGTGCTCTTACTAAACAGAGATGAGTTTTCTTTAGACTGCACCACCAAGGTAAAGGCATGGGACTGTTATTCGATACTGCACACAGATCAGAAGTGAATGCATGAAATTTGTCTCTCAGAAATTTTTTTTTCATTTCGGTTGTAAAGGAAGAGTCCTAGTCAGTACATGTTCCAACTCTGAAGCCTAACTTATTTTAATGACTGATTCTTTTACAGTTTTGTGTTCTTTGTTGGTTAGATTTAAGGGGGTTTTGGTCCCAGAGATATCTCTTTTACATGGACAGAAGCTTTTGTTCCTGGGTTTCAGCACGTCTACATGGAGGTGGTGGAACAGATTTTCAAGCACAATCAAAATAACATTTAGCACTTCTCCTTCATGTAGTTCAGAACCCAAACTGTGCAAGCAGAATGATTATTGTTGCATCTTACACATTTTAATGAAACATTCCCATAATGTTGTAATGCAATATTTTATCTTGATGGTAAATTTGAGTAATTTTTGTCAGAGGATTTTGAAAATGTCAGTACGTTGCAGTGTTTTGGGTTTTTTTGTCACATCAGCATTTAGTTATAGAAAAAAATGTCACCAGAAAATTTTGTTGGCTTTAGTAGTCAAAATTCTGAAAGCTGAGTCTTAGCCTGTGACAATATACTTGTGTCATTCAGCGGAAATTAACCTGAGTCTGTTTTTTACAAAAAACAGTCATAGAATACTCCATTAATTTAAATCCCTTACCCACTTTTTTATTAATATCAAGTGCTTAGTCCTTGTGAAAGAACAAGAGGTACTTAGAGTAAAAAACAGAAGGGAGTGAATATGTCTAAGAGCACTGGAAAAGGCAAGAGCTCTTTGAGCAGCCTTCAAAGGTAACTTGTTAGCCTTTCCCGAGCTGTCATTCATAACTGAGTAATTCAATTTGAAACATATAGGGAATATACAGAATGATACATCTTTAATGTGAAAGCATTTGTGAAATATACCAGACCAAATTTTTCCAATTTAGTATTTAGAAATTTGCTGTTGATCTGTACAAAAGTAAAGTCAGACCCAATGCAATAAAAAAGAAGAAACGGGCTGCTAGCTTTTTAAAGATGCAAAACTGTGTTCTTCCTTTCACTTTGTGTATTTTGCCAGCACAACGGTGGTTTCCCACTCTTGCTGCAGTGTAGGCAATGCCTTTTTTGCACTGGTATTTGCAGTCAACGCAAATTGGTCTCCTCTGCACGCCACTCTCCTCTGCACACACCAGCACCGTTTGAGAAAGAAAGGGGCAGGCAGCAGTAGGGCAATAAAAATTTAGGGGCTGCTTACACCAGTCACACATATTCGAATCCATGGGACCAGCTGGGAGTCAGCATTGAAGAAGGACCTTAATGACTGGAAACAAGGTTAACGTTACTTCTGTTTTTGAAAAGGGAGGAGTTGAAGAGGACCTCACTTCAGCCCTGAGGAAAGAAGCATGTCCTCTTAAAATCGATTTCCAAGAATGTGATATACAAGAAGAGTAATCAGGGATAGTCAGCGTGCATTTACCAAAGGCAAATTGTGCTAATTCAATCTGATTTACTTCTGCATTTAAGTAAGCATATGAACAAGGGGGGGGAGCACTGGATTTTCTCTGTTGTGACATCGCCTCTCGTAGCACTCATTTGTAAAAAGAGAATGGATGAGAAGACTTAGGCAGGCTAAAAACTTGCTAGACTTGTAGCCTTAAAATGTAGCAATAAATGGGCTGATGTCCAGCTGGCAGCCAGTGATAAAGAGGGTACTCAAGAGGTCTACTCAAGAGTGATTAATTGCAATTCATATGATGACAAAGAGGGCACCCTCAGCAGGTTTGCAGACCGAAGAGAATTAGGGGGAGTGGTGGACCCAAAGGCAGAGCCTCCATCCTCAGTTCCTATGAGGACGGCTGGGTGCAATGCTGAGCTGGGCTTGGTTAGTCTGGGGAGGAGGAGACAAAGGGGTGGTCTAATAGCAGCAGGAAACTATCCACGTGAAGTGCTGTTCCAAAGGCAGCAGAGACAAACTTAACTAGGTAGTGCCAGAGTATTTTGTGGAAAGGACCACAAATTGTGTCTTGAGATATCCGTATTGGACATCAGGAAGAACTTCACCAGAAGGCAGCACAGGTTAGAAGGGGTGACCCAGAGAGTCTGAGCCACCTTTGTCCTTGGAGATTTTCAAGACTAAGCTAGAGAAATCCACACCTGATGTACTGCTTATGATACTAGCCCTTTGAGCAGGAGGTTGGAGTACAGACCTCCAAAGCTACTTTCCAACTGATGTTTCAATGATTCTGTGACACAGTGTCACATTCAGGCCACAGTGCAGAAAGGACAGTTCTAAAACTATGTTTATTCTAGGTGAATCATGTGTATGTAGCTCCCGGTACACATAAGTATTTTTGTTTTTCTGTAAAACAAACACACAAAAACATGTTTATCATCTGCAAAATGTTATCTGCAATGACATTTGTATTGTATTCTCCTCCTCCTTCTCTCGTATTGTTACAAAGCTCCTCTTGGTTGTTTTGTCTTGTCTGTTACCTCAGAGTAAAGCTGAAAGCATTTCTTTCTTTAACAAATTAGATATTAATTAAGGTAAGCAGGGGACTGAAGCAGATAATTGCTATTACAAAGTGTGATAGCAATGATACACTCCTTAAAAGAAAAGAATGCTCTGCAGTTTTTTGCAAGGCACTGAGAGAAGAGAGTGATGATACAAAGAAATCTACTAAGATTGTAGTATTTGCTTTTCTTTATTTACACTACGGTTGCAATACTTTTATGCAAGAATCACTTTGAAATTGAAAACAGCTTGGTGTATGTTATTTTCTACTATGACAAATAAAGGGAACATAATATGCTTCAGTACATAATGGTCAGTGCCGCTAACAAGAGTCATGCCACTTCTGCAAAAGTTTCAGGAAGAAAATGTATTCTTAAGAATTTAAGATTAATCTTAAATTCCTTGCTGACAGAGTACTGTGTACAACTACACATGGAACTGATTTTCAAATACTGATTTTTCAAGGATGCAGGATATTTTTCTTAAATTCAGTTTTTAGTTGGATTCTTTATGCAAGCATAAAGCTTGCATCATTCTTTGCTGTTGTGTGATTCAGGGTTCACAATCAACTGTGTTACCATCATAATTTCATGGCTGAGTCATGAGAGATCACCACTCTAAACCACACTGAGTCATTTTTTGTGATAGCGCATCATGATTCATTGCTGTTAGACAACTTAAGGGCAGGAATTTTGCCTTTATTAGTTTGTATTTTGTTTACAGCAGCCCTTCAGCTTTTATGCTGCTCTTTATAACTTTTTTTTTTTTTTTTCATTTTGTTATTACTTCAGTTCTCTTTTAGTGAACACAAACAGGTAGAATAGATAGATGCATGTAACTCAAATACTTGAACAGGGGTCATACTTTAAAGAGTTGGTGCAAGCAGAAAACTGTACCTGGGTGAGCTAGTGGCTACTTACAGATTTAGGTCAAGTAATCACAATTTGAACAGATGCCTAGCTAACCAATTTGCATAGATAATTGTTCATTCAGAAACTCTTCTTCAGAATTTTACTAGGCTAAAGAGATGAGAGTGCATCTCTGTTTTATGGATGTACATGTGGCTAGCAATTATGACATACCAGTGAAACAAATGTCATTTTTTGAATCAAGAGATTTCCCATTTTGTGGCATTCAGAGAAAGTTAACCGTAATCACCTTTTCTACTACTTAACATACCTTTTTAGGATAGTGGAGTTGTCTGTGCTCAGACATTTTCCTTACTTAACTCATATCAAAAGAGGATGGCTGTCTATCTTCTTGAGAGGCAGACATCAATGAGTGGGATATGTGCGATGCACAAGAGGCTTGTTATAACATCTATCTTTTGATGCTAATAAGGAAAGAGCATGCAGCAGAATTTAGGTCTTGTTTAGTCTAGTGAATAACATAGGAAATGCATCCACAGACTTCAGTGAAATGATGCACACTTTGTCTGGGTGGAACTTTGTAATAGCACCTGGGATTCTCAGATGCTCTAAATATGCCATACTTGCTAGAAATAGAGAATTATCTCAGGACAGATATCTCTATTCAAGGAAACAAGAAGAAATGTAACATTTCTGCCTACAAAACAGTCTGTTTAACAAACTGCAATAAGGATAGCCTAATTAACCCTTCCTTTCAAGTAGAGGATGTGAATTCATTTATGTGTTTTTAGCTACTAGTAGTGTGCGATGACTTAGTAAAGAGGAAAGTTTTTATAATATAGTTAATGACCCTTAGAGCTCCACCCTTTCTCTAATAGGCTAGATTGTGGCAATCTCCTTGCAAATCTGCATGATTTATAAGTCAACCTTGCATTACTGCTATGTCATTTTTCTAGACTTCATTTTTTATATTTCTTATTGACATACTTGCACTATTTTAATGCAAAGGACTTCCTAACATGAGGTAGGATATCATATTAATACCCTCAAAACCTCCCACTACAGTGCAGATTTCTCTGATGTTTACCAAAAGCTTCACCAAAGCCATTTTGGACACAATTACTATAACCTCCTTAGGAAGAAGAAATGATTATGCTGTACTTGGCATTTCTGTGCCATTTTAATTATTTGCAGGAGTCCCACACAAAACTTAAAATCGTTTAAGATTATTTTTCTGTGTAGTTAAATGACAACATTCCCAGTTTGTTTTTTTTTTTAACAATGCTTACTCTGCTGCAAGATATGATAAATATTACTTTTGGGTCTGTGTACAACATAATCATATTTATTCACATATTTGCTGTAGAGGGGGAATTTTTCTGTGAAAATGAGTTTCGACAGCAAAGAAATCTTCAAAAATATGTGTACATATATCACACACTAACAGATATATATATTTAGTACCCATCACACAGGCACAACTTCTATTGAGGTAATAGGGGGCTTTTCAGTAGAAGCATTTTTATAATGGAAAAAATGACATAGTTTAGTTACCATTTGTCTTTCTTCCCATTCCCTTCCCAATGTATCCCGAATTAGTGAAATCTCACCTCTGATATGTTTGTATGTTCAGTCCACAGGATGCCTGCTAATGATTGTCTTCATTAATTTTGTTTCCTTTGGTTCATTAATTTTATGTTGTGACTACAAAAATCACTGTGCTTCCAGCCAGTTGATATGGGATAGCCATTTACAGTTCTTTTCATTAACACAATGGACACGTAATAAGTGGTACAAATTGCCCATTAGCAAAATCAGCTCTAGCTTGAGCTGGGAAGCAGGAGGGTGGGATGGTGGGAAAAGAGGCCAGTAGAGGTGTTGACTTGTATTTGGTGTCTAACCGAAGAGGGGCATCACAAGGGGAGGTGTACCGACCTGTCCATACTGCCTTTCACGTGAGGCTTTCGTTCTGGCAAGGGGGTGCTAACCTCCAGGAGAAGGGTTACAAGGACAGCGGGAATTAAGAGCTACCTCATCTTTTTCAGCTTAGTGCATTGCAGCATGTGAATCAATGCCCTAAAGGGCAGGCGTCATAAGGAATTCATAAGGCGCACATAAGGAAACACCTCTTTATCTCCTTGTGTTGGTTGGTTAGCTGGCAGCCTTTCTCTCTCTTCAACATGTAAAACACAGGCATGTATTCCTGTCTCAGCTTTACCCCTGTGTATATCATCTTTAAATTTAACCCAACACCTCCAAGTTATATTAGTGTTAGGATTATGTGTTAGAAGCACACGTAACACTAATGAACTCTTCATTTGCAAATTTATTTTAATATTTTACCATAGTTATTGACAGGTATGCAGCAGCTCTATAAACTTATAACATGAAAACAAAGACATATGAGAAAGCTCTCTGGGAGGAAGGACTTTCTATCTGCCTAATGAAGCCGGGATTCCTGCGAGTAGCTGTTCACTTTGACAACAATTGCATTAAGATCAAAGGGGATATGAAAGCCATGACAATATGACTGTATTTCATGCACCATGAGGCAGGGTTAGTGTAGATTAGACATATCATTAGTCAAGGGGATCTTTTTCCACTGAGAACTCTTGGCTGCTCAGTGTCTTTTCCTTCCCCTTTCCTTTCCAAGTCACTATCTGTTTAAGCAGAAAACAGATTCCTTCCCCCTAAGACTATGACAGAAATAGGCTACGGATTTGAGGCTATGTCCAATCAGTGGCAATATGCATAGTAATATGTGGCACAGCTTGTGTAATGAAGTTCCCAGCATGCAGCCTGGAAAGGTATCCTCAAGTGTGCAGGGTGATTTATTTCCTCTGTCAAGAGGCAGGACAGGCAGGACTTGTCCTTCCCCACAGTCCCTTCAAGAATACTCTGTCACCCCGGGAAGCTGTAATAGCTTCTGGAAGCTCAGCCTTTGTTATACGGCTTGGAACCCTGTTTTAGCAAGGTTACTTCCCAGGTCCTTTTCATCATCTGCACTTGCTTTTAAAGAGTTGAATTGTAAGGAAGAATACCAGCTTTTCACCTTCTATTTACATTTGACTTTACATTAGCATGTCAAATGATCGATGAGAAGGTGTGCGCACACTGCCTGAACGAAGAACCTGCCTGCAATTGGTACCATATATTTAATTCCTGCCTTTTAATGTAACTACAGCATGCAGGAAGATCATATAATGTCTGCAACTAAGCTTTGGAAAGCGTTCAGCCTAAACAACTTTTTCAAAATGGCTTTATTGCTTAGAGGGTTTATGCGATAGCAGAACTCTATTGATGGAGCAACCGGATTCATTTGTGATTTTTTCACCCCCTGTAACTTTAATTTGCTCATTCAATATATTAAAAAAGCTGCACTCTGATTTTAGACTTACCTGCCTCAGAGAGACAGTACTCAGTTTCATCTGATTTGTAAAAGTTCACTAAGTGCTATTACATTGCAGTAGTTTCGCTGTCTAATACGCATAGTTCTAAATGTTTTTATCAGAACTCAGAAATGATTAATGAGATATATTATCACATGAGAAGACTGAGCAATTTCTAATCCTTTCTCCGTGTATAGATTTAATACCTTCTCTCTATTCTAAACTAATTTCCCGGAGACTTCACCGATGTGTATACAGCGCAGTTCGATTACAGTGCCCTGGTTACAACAGCTAACAAAGAACCCTCCTGCCTGGGCATAGGCATGTAAATAGACCTCTACAGATGTTTAACAAAAAGATCTTGTTTTTGGAATCCCTCTGGAGTTCTTGTAGAAAATCCCTCTTTAGACTCAGTTGTATAACATACTAACTTAAGTCGTAGGGATTCATAGATTTGGCACTATAGTCTCTAAACAACCAGCACATTAATTAAGATTTGTGGAGTGCTGTTATCTCCAAAGATGTTTCTGTCTGTCACCAACATTTGGGGTTTTTTTAAGATATCTGGGAAAGAGTGCAGTATTTATGATTTATGCAGTTTACAGCTGGCTTTTCAAATACCTAGTTGGAGTAGTTGCTGAGCTGCTAGGACAGCTGTCCCTAGCTTTCTCTACTACAGGACTAAAGTGTTTTCTGCAAGCACTATTGTACTCTGCTTTTCATTTTCACAGCATCAGCAGGTCCCTGGGACTCAGTTTTAGAGGACCTTATCCTTTTAGATGGCTCTCAGATCGAGGGGACCTACTTTTTGGGTTTTGCATGAAAGCACTTTATATGGGCTCACGCTTTTTTTTTTTGGGGGGGGGGCTTTTCCAGTGCTACTTTGAGTCCCTTCCCACCCTGAAACCTAGCCATCTTTCTCCATTTCCATCTACCAGACTGTACAAAGCACCAGAAATGTGCTGGCCAACTCTCTGTGAATGTAGTATGACATAGGCCTTTCTTGCTCCCAAAATTGTCACTGGAAAGATCAAACGTGGACACACAATGAATGAAAGGATAGACCACACAATGTCAGTTGTTAGGGTGCTGATTGGTACTTGCCTCTTTATGATATTTTTGTCATTGTTTGTAATGTGTATAATCTACTGGCAGCCTTCTTGCACATAGCCCAGTCCTTCCTGGAAACCCATAATGATTCCTACATCCTTTAGAAAGGAAGGAGCATGGTGAACTAGAAGGAAGGCATGGAAATATCTGAATTGTACGTAACATAAGAAGTTCTGAGGTATTGCTTTATCCAGCTTTTATCAAACCCCCTTAATTATTGGGACATCATAATATAGTTTTGAAAAATCTTTGTTCCTAGGCATCTAATAGAGACTTTGCCTTACATTTCTCTGAGTTAGTGATACTAGACTGAGATATTGCTCTCTTACAGGAGTTGTGACATATTTATATCCTTCACAGCAGATAAAAGGAGTCTGTTGGTTCTTTTTGTCCCAAAATGGGCAAAGGAATACAGGATACATGAAAAATTATTAGAAAGTATTCTTGTGGAACTCAGTTTGCAAAGTTCCATCATACTGAGAAAGAGCTATTTAACACCTAATTAGTTAGGGATAACTGGATTCACTTTAGTGATGCTGCTATCAGAAAGCCCCAGTTGCCATTTTAAATGAGGATGAAATTTGGCCCTAGAAATGAGTGACATTTGTATCCAGTTCTGAACAGGCTATTCTCACTGAAACCAATGGACCCTGAAGAAGACAAAGCAGCCTAAATATTCTCCCTTATATCAGAAAAATGAAGGGACTCCTATAATTCATAAATCCTTCACAAGTTCCTCTTGGGGAATGTGGTTCCATAGAAAGTAATGAAGGGATGTATCTTAAAGTCATAATCTAATTTTCAACTTCCAGTCAGCCCAATTTCCAGACCTAATGAGATTCTGAAAGTCTGAAAATCTGTTGAGGATTAGGGAGTGAGATGGAATTACTCAATCTGACTGTTCTAACCCTAAACATATCTAGTTTGATTTTTGTTTTAAAATTATTGCAAGGTTTGAGTAGGTTAAATCACCTTAAAAATGAAGTTAAAAGACTTAAGCATAACAAAAGTTGTCCTCTGAAAAGATTTTCCTAGAATATATATTCTGAACTTCTCAGCTACAAATGCTGTAATATATCATAAATCAAACTGTAAAATTTTTAGGTAAAAATTGGCTGTTGACAGCAATAGAAATTTTCCTTGAATAACAGCAAAAGATTGCATGATTCACCCTCCTCTTCTGACCAGGAAAAAATGGTTTGTCTATATAGTTATCTGCTTTTGAGGAATGTTTACCTTTCTTCAGTTCTATGCAAAAATGGACATCAGTCCATTTATTTTTGAGCATATTAGAAAAGTGTAATAACATAAACACTTTTTTTTGTATGTTTTACTATTGAATTAAGAACCAAGTAAGGTTTACTCTCAACATATTGACTATAAATTTAATTCCTTTCCCTCTTTTGTTCACTCCAACACAAGGTAGAATTGGCAAGTTAAATTCATAGGAAAGAAAGGAAGCCCTTTGTCCGCTAGGATTTTAGCACTTAGGTACTACTAATACAGATTCAAAAGATGCTAATAAAGTCAGAAATTTCCCACTGGGGGAGTAATGGAATGCTTTTAAAACTTACTTTCAGTTAATGACTAAGGCATTTTTGCTAACAGCAATTTGGCTTCTTATCCCAGGTAGGGAAAAATGCATTAAACAGTAGATCAAAGTGTCCTTTCAGCTACCTGGTAAAGCCAGCTGCTGCCAGCAAGTGAAATGGTATTTACTTGATGGCCCTGGGTTTTGGGGACGGTAGTGGGAAGAGAAAAACCCTGCTTGGAAGAGGGCCCTTTAAACATGAATATGAATCAATAGAAAATGTAGGAGCCAGGCTGATGTAGTACACTGTACAATCTGTTCACTGCATTTGGGCTGCTAATTAAAAAGTGATATAGACAGTACTGTATGAATGCACCATAACCTGTTGAAGGTCTGTCAGACTTTATCTTCGCTTTCACATATTTGAATATTGTTTAATAAGAGGTCTTAACTGAAAGCAGAACATGTCTCTATAAAAGTGGAGAGCAGATATATCAGCTTAAAATTCTTACCACATTATGTGTGTATATGTGTGTTCATGACTTCCAGCTCCCTTGAGCATTTCTAAGACAGCTACCCTAATTCATAAGCACAATATGTAAATTCTAAGTGTGTTTTTTTCGTCTTGCTTCAGGGAACTGAGCTAGGCTGGAAAGTTGGAAATACAACACCTAAACACAAATGTGAACCTAGCAATGAATTGCATATCTACAAGGAAAGAACAACCTCTTTTGCTGCCAACAAATACTATTTTTACAAGGTACACATTAAGAAAAAGAGGGAAAAATACATGGTTACTTTTAACAATGTGCTCTCTGTGTGTCCTTCCATAACTGATGGCACGCTTTTTCTTCATTTTTTCCTTCATCTTACCTGGCAGTTCTTGTTTCTACATCTCAGAAAGCCAGCTTCCCCTCTTCTTACTTAATTGCACCCCCACTCCGCACTGAGGTAGGATTAATGGAACATTTCTTACATTAACTGGATTACATTACATTAGCTGACACTGTTAAATATGAAACCTGTTTTAATAATACTGGTGATTAACAAACCTCTGAAAGTTTGGAGATTAACATTGGAAGCTTATCTAAATTTCCAAATCCCAAGACTGCAAAATAGCGAGTTTTCCTTCTGAGGCAGGGAGTTTCAGAAAACTTCTCACAGTGGGAAAAGGAGGTGTTCAGTGGTAGTGACTCCACATGGAGGACAGATTACAAGCTTAGGAGAAAGAGGAACACATTGTTCTTTCTATTTTTTTTTTCTTTTTGGAAGTTTTTCTGGTCCCCAGAAGACATTTTCCTCTAAAGAATAACCCAGCCACTCCAGACAGACGATAAATGCCTTGTTTCTGGAAATTGTTGACGGGAGACGTGCTATCCACACTCCCGAGGCAACGACAGAGGTGTGAGAAAGCCGTAAAATTACACAGTATCTGTCCAACAATCAGAAGCTGCAACTCTGAAGTAGACGTCCCTGTCTTTGCAGAGATTGCTTTGAGAACAAAGAGTTTCATTAAATAGTAGATATTATCAGGCGGATTACAGCCAGACAGTGTGGCAAGAGAGAATATGCTTTTATGCTACATTAAGAAGTTTTTCCTTGGGGAAAGGGGAATTTTCAGGGTATTTGTGGTATTCCCTCTGCCTGAAGCAACTCTCTCCATTGTCCCCTGCCACTGAAGAGCACACTGAGAGGTCATCTGGAGCAAAGCTGGGCATAGCAGGAGCTGTTTCAGCCACGGGGGTGTCCATGAGCTCTTCCAAAGGCAACGCTTTTGGAAAGCACTGGTGCTTTACAAAAATCCTTGGGTTAGGACCACAGAATCCTTTTGGCTTTGTTCTAAGCTCCTTCATCAACTGAAAGCAAAAGCTTTCTGAAATCAGTCTACGTGGTTTGTTTCAGCACATGTTTACTTGAAAATGTGGATTTTTGGGTATCATAGTCTCTTGGTATCATCTATAATGTCCTAAATGTAAAGAAACTCACTGGATTGAGTTAAAGTAATTTTCTAGAAGCCTTGTCTAAATTAGGAGATTTGAGCTTGATGTTCGTTAGTGGAGTAATATCTTTCACTTTCTCTTTTGATCTTTGTAAGAGATATAAAGTGTGGTGCAAAGAGCGCAGAACTGTGAATCACAATCCTCTTTTTTTCAGCCCTTCCTTTGCCACTGAGTTTCTGCGTAGCCATGACCAGCTCATTTCTCTCTGCCTACTGTACTTTACAGAAACATTCTAAGAATTAGTTAGCTAATAACTGCAAAGCATTTTAAATATGGAGTACATTGCATAAATGCTGTGGTTTTAGACTTTTCCCTACATTGACAAGGCAAGTGACAAGAAATACATCTTTGACAATAAAACAAGATGGAAGAATGGGGGGAAAAAACAGAAAGATAGCTGACAATGTAAAGCTGTGCTACAGTATGCAAATACCTATAAAAGTCTATGTAAAATTGTCATAGCCCATAAAATTAGACTAGATACCTTTAAAAATGTTCTTGAAGATGGAATAGATAATTAGAATCCTGCCCTATCTCAAGCTGAACAGACAGGTATGGACTACATTTCTGCCTTGAACAGTATGTAAGCAACTTAAAATGACAGAGAGAGAAAAGCTAAGAGCAGGTTTTGTTATGCTAGGGAGCTGGGTTGAAGACAGGATGCTCCCAAAGCAAGATGCTGAAGAACAGAAATCAAGATCCCTTATACTTGCAGTCCACAGAGCAGAAGAAAGTGATTATCAGATAAAAGGGAAGTGAAGGAAAGGTTAAAGCAAAGCTGTTTGTCTTTAGTTTCTGACTGAGAAGGTTCTTCTGAAGGAAAAAAAAATAATATGAAGCAGAGCTAATGACATAATATCATTACAGCATTCTGCAGAAGCAGCTCCAGAGACAACATAGTCATCGATATGAACATTAATGATCTAGACAATGACAAAAGTTTTAACATAGGAAGCTGAATAGAGGGAAGATTTGAAAGACATGGCTATCACATCTCATTCATACTGCATGTGGGAGACAATCTCTTATCTGACAGCTAAAGCAACAAAATTCTAGGTACTAGGACTGGAGAAATACTGAGAGAACTTAGATTTAAATCAAGCAATGAAGAGTCCTGCAATCAAGAGGGAAGGAAACTGGAGACCAGACTTTTGGTATACAGTGGCTATTTGTTTTCTTGCTTTATAACCACAAAAAAAGTTAGCAACAATTTTAGTGTAGTAATGCCATGAATTACATAACCTCGAGGACTGACTTTTTCTTGCCTGTTGAGACAATCCTTACTGAGATTGACACATGTTGATAAGGAGGTTTTTTAGTTCTGTTTTTCTTCCTATCTGCCCCATGATTAAACAATCTTACTGTCTAGGACTCTATATCTTTTCACAACTGCTATCTTTATTTACATACAAAATGTTGCATAAAAATAGGTTCTCTAAGGCGTAAGTTAGAGCTCCTCTGCTCTATGCTATAGTCTTCTCAGAACTGAGGTTAAGATAACAACAAAATGTTCTTTCTGCAAAGTCTGTCAATAATCAAAGGCTTATAATTTTGAGAGTGAATAGAAATAGAGTAAATGTTCCCACTTGAAAGTGCAAATGCAGATTATTACCATCTCATGCTGCCATAATTATTACCACCGGCTGCAAAAGTTATCTGCAATAATAAAACTACACAGGAAACAGCACAGCCTGAGCTTCTTTACTTGTTCAGGATGAGATAGGAGAGATATTGTTAGTGTATTCCTGGCGCTAAACTGTTTTTTTCCTAAATGTTGCCCATAGCTACTAACAAGTACCATACACAGGGGTAGGAACTATTATGTCAGACCTTTTCCACACTGAGGCAAAAAACAGTGTATTTGAAACAATCAGTCTCAGCCTGTTTGCAGCTGGCAGATTCTCATGTGTACGTGTACGTGAGATAACTGATTTTTATAAATATGGTGAACACTGAAGAATAATATTTTGGGTTTTTATTCCATGCATCTAAATATAAAGACACAAAACTAACCAGTAGTACTTAATATTGCATGGTGGAAATATTGTGGTTATTTCTGCCTAACACTCTTTCATATGCACTTCTGTGTCAGCTGCATAGTACTTGGTAATTATATTTAGAAGCTCCAAAAATTCTGTATAACCTGCATTCTGGTTTATGCAACAGAAAGAATTATTTTACCTTATAATTACAGTGGTACCAGTAAAGTTTCATGCAGCTCTGCAGATTCTGTTTTCACACTAGAAACACCTACCAAAGTGACTGCCTTTTTAACAGGAAATCAAAGATTTTCACCCAATAACATCTGCATGAAGCTCTAAAGTGTTCTGTCATTGTATTGCCAGGGTCCCTACATAATCTTTACATAATTTAGTATTTCTTTTTTAATTAAAAGGTCAACAGATATCATGGAATTCAGGAATATTTACTTGATATTCATACGCTAAACCCTCTGTCAAAACTTTATTAAAATAGTGTATAGAGACGTTGCTAGTGCATTATTATGTAAACTTCATAATCTAATCTAAATGTCAAAGCCCAACATTAATTTCTTGGTTTGTTTTTTTGCTTTGCATATTTCATGAAATAGGCATTAAAAAGCTCCATTCAGATCTACTGGGAGAAGTGCTCTGTAGTGAAATATCTTGTTCTGGTAGGGTTTTGTTGTTGTTCTTGTTTTCTTCTGTAATTAGTGTCCTTTAATTGCTTTGTGTATAAAGTGAAGAAAACAAGTGTCAAAGACTGTTTCTGTGGTCATGACAGAATTCCCATTCTGGTCTTTACCATTTTTTCTAGAAAATTCAGCTACAGCAGAATCATTAATTTTTGAAGTACAGTTGTCAATTTAAACCTTTGTCTAAGATGGCCCACCAAAAGAGGTTGGGTCCCAAGCTAGTGAATGCATTGCCCAGAAGGACTCATAGCCTGAAAATCGGTTGATAAAATACATGAAGCCATTGTAATGAGAAGAAGCTAGGCATTGTCTGATATAATCCACAGGAATGATGATGAATGTCCCCATAGCTGACCATCCTCCCTGACATGGTGACAAAACTGTTGACAAGCAAACAGCATGGCAGACAGTTGTATTCACAGACAGTAGGATCCAAAAGCTGAACTTCAAAGAAGGATCCAAGAATATATTTGACCTGTTGACCATATCTAGTAGGTTGGGATGCATTTGACCTGCAATCAAAGAAAAATTAATCCTTGCTGTACCTCTGTGGCATGTTTTCTTCTCACTTTGTTATTAGTAAAGGAATAATATGCCAGAATTGAACCATGACATATAAAGCAGTGCATTCAGGATAGTCCTCATCAGTGTTTATATATGTGTTTGCCTTCTTGTTTATTTCATTGTGCAATTGCTAAAAGGTTTTTCCCTTTTAATATTATTCAGCTACTTTAAAAGTTTTATCTTCAAGAATGGATGAAATGATACATTTTTTCCACTTTTCTGTCATTTCCCTTTTCTCTGTGACTTCTCAAAACCAACTGTCACAGTTCAGATGACTAATATCTAATTCCCTGGGCCCTCTGAGATTCATTTAATTCAAATTCACTAATTTGTAGAAATTACCTTTTTCCATATCTGTCCATATCTTTCTTCTTCCTCTCCTTTTTTTCTTACATTAGTAGTTCTCTCCCATAAATGCTAATGTACCTGTTCTGTGAATCTTTCATCAGCTCCACAGCCTATATAATAGCTTATGGTAATCTTTGCAGGTCTAGAAAATTTGGTACTGGCCTTACTTCATCTTGATTCTCTGTATCTTACTTTCTCAAGTGAGCAGTTGTAACTATGGTACTGTTTGTTTTGTGTCTTGAAGTACTGTCCTCTGCTCCAGAGAACCTATGGCTATTTTGCAATAAAATATTCAAAGCCTATCACACTGATCTTATACATTTTGTGCTTGTGGGCTAGTTATCAGTTGCACTCCTAAATGTTTACCTAAAGTGTGATTCCAACACAAACTGAAAGAAGAAAAAATATGGGAATTAATGAAAATCCTCGGTGTTAATAAAATAAACATAGAAATCCTCTGACTTAAATACTACTGTTTTGCTGTTGGGGGAGATGCATACGGAGTGACTTGACCTGGTTTTCAGCAGAAACTGTGTACAGTGGCAGCCCTGTCTGGCTAAAGAGAGATCATCTGTGAAAGCACAGATAGGAGCCTGATCATCACAAGCAGTCCCCTGTATTTTGTGCCTGTCAGGGTGCAGGGTGGATAAGCAGTTAGGAAGACACAACCATGTGTCTGTGCTCTTTATTTTGAAATACGTTATATGCAAATAAACAGGGCTTGACTGCAGAAGAACATGGTGATCTTCACAAAGCCTGGTCACTGCCCCTGGAAGGATGAGAAAAGTGGCTGCTTAATTCGAGTCCCTGAAGCTGTGTGCTGGGGGGTGAATCCTGCAGACATCCAGAACAGGGCAGATCCTTCGCTCTTTATCTTGCCCCAGTGCTTATCTCATGGAGCAGATAGTCCTAAGTAGCTTGCCAAGGGGTGGTTGCAAGAAACAGCCATTTCCGATATCCCAAACGTCCAATAACACCATTCCACAGATTGCTTTTATCTCCCGTTCAGTGCACCACTTTGTTTGTTACAATCTCAGCAATTTGTGTATTACCCAGTCCCTTTGGAGGAGCATGTGAAATATTTATGAATGTCAAGAAAAATTTAGAAGATGTATTTTGCAAGTACCACAATATGATCTGTACAGTGGAAACTTACCTTTTTCATTAGAATTGTGCAAAATATTGCGCTTTAAATGAAACCAGTGGTAGGGAAATTTCCATTTCTGCTGTCAGAACCTACATAGAAAAATGTTATTTATGCCTCAGAGACTGTAATTTTATCAATGCCACAAAATCTTACTGAAATATATATTTTTTTAGATATTTCTTTATTTTTTAAAGTGAGGTTGATTGTTCAGCACGTGAAAAGTAGCAGACTGGAAATAAGGCTGGAAGTAGAAGAAACTGAATTTCCCTCCATATAAACCTTTTGTGACACCAGCAAGAGCCAGGCAAGTCTCTTTAAGCTACCCTGTCAAATTGCCCTGTTACTGATGGGCCATGTTGTGCGGTCAGGTGAATGCTGTAGATTTATTTATACTTGCAGATTAAAAATGCCTGGGACCAGTCTCTAGCACTGAAGCCAATAAAGAAGGAAAAATCCATATCCATACTGTTAAACTCTCCAAGCCTCTGAAAGAGAGAGACCATGTAGCAATTGCCTCCTGGAAATTTTCCTTGGCCATGCTAACTCCGCAACTGTACCTAGTTATTGTTTGGGAGAGCAAAGCCATGCCACTGCTTTTGCAGTTTAGCAGAATAGATTCTTGAGATCAGTGCCCAGGAGCGTTGCCTGACGTTGTCTGGTTTACAGAGATGAGGATACTCTGCAAAGCTAGTGAGTAGAGGCCAAATCTTTCAGCAGCAGTAGGAGCTGGGGTGGTGCTTGCTGTGAAGGATGAGGTGGTTGTAAGTTGTTCTCTCTCCTCCTAGTGCAAGGCATTGTTTCAGGTCTGCCTATGAAAAATGCAATAAGAACCTTTTTATGAACTATGATTACAAAGTGAAGTGTTGCCTTAACAACATTTATAATTTTTAAATGTAGGAATTTTTTTTAATACTGCTTGTTGTAATCTATTTTTCTTTTTTAATTTTGAGATTTTTGCCTTTGCAAAGTGAAAGGATTGCATTATGAAGGGTATAATTTTTTAAGGATATTTAGATGTTAGGGAGGAAAAAAACAGTTGTATCATATAACAGAATAGGATATATGCCACACTGCATCTTTTTTCATGATAGACATTCATGTAAACAGGGACAAAACACACAACCAACATATCTTGAAAACTACTCTAAACACAATATCAAGTCAGGATGACTCCCATACAGATAAAAACTACTAGATGGAAAATATGACAGCAGGTACCTTGTAGTGGATAAGGAGATCCAGGCTTCTTCTGCTGCATTGAAACACCAACTTTTGTTTAACCTATAGCCCAGAACAGAAAATGTGCTTCTGCAACTCCACAAAACTAAAAAATATTTTTACACAAATTTGTTTGCCAATCTAAACTCACCACATGCAGCTAGGACAGGAAATACAATTAAAATAACATTTTTGAAAAAACTTCTATTCCATTACCTCTCTGTTGGAAACACAAATTTCCCCTACAGTTTTCTGTTCTGCGTAATGTCTCATTTTGGCAAAGTGCTCGTAAGTTCATATGCACCTGTGTTTTTCTGTATTTTATTATGACTGTCTTTCTACTTAAGATTCAGTTGTTTTACATACCCAAGCCAGGAAAAAATAAGAAGTCCAAATATGTACTTAACATCCTCAGAGCACAAGTTGATTTGACCTGACCTCTGAAATGGATGTAGAAAACTGTTCCTATCAGTACCAACGGAAGTCTTAAGGGATTTAGAAATTGGTATCAGATGTGTGGGTGGGACGCAGCCCCTCTGAAGATAGCAGTTCATCTCCAGCAAAGCAAAGTAATAACATCAAAAGATTAGCAAATCCATCTTTGATCCCTAATTAAATTCATTCCATCTGCCAGTCACTGGTGGATGCACGGAGATGCCGTAACCACCGATGCTCCACTCATTCACATTTGCAGTCCGTGGTGCAGCGTGTGCACGGTGTCCTCAGGCAGACCTCCTGTACCCCACTCGGATACCCCATCCACACAGTAGCTGCCTCTCTTTTACACAGACCTTATCTGCAAGGGCCCAGATATTGTTTCATTTAGATTAAATGGTACCTGATAACTTGATTCTAGAAAACACCTGCCGCCTGGTATGAATCTAATTTGCTTTATTGCTAGTATTATAAATTCACATTGCATCCAGGTAATCAAGTGAGCTGAAGCCACGTCCCGACTCCAGCGAGATTAAGGCGGATAGGGCTAAATGGACTCTGCAACAGCAAGCAGGGCATCAAAGTTAAAATATACTCAGCTTTGCACTGAGTTTAGTCACCATACAACCTCCCAAAGCAGTTGCCTGGCCAGTCCACCTGTATGTGCTAGCTGCCTGGCCAGCAACCACTTCACTCCAGGCTGGCCAATTCTTGCCCAACACATATGTCATAAGAAAAACAGTAGAACCAATATTAATGTGCTGTGACAGAGAGAATGATTTTATATGAAACAAAGCTTCACTGGTTTTGTTGCCCATGAACAACTTATTTCAATAATGTTCAACATTGTCCTCTAGAGAAATATCTTTTGCTGTAATATTATCCCTATTCCATCTCTTCAAGACATTTTTGTTTAATGTTTATATACAGTAAATATATATTTTTTCAAGCTGAGACAGACCTTGAAACATAATGTATCTTTTTATAGCATTATTCACCCACTCAGAAGAAAACAATTCACGAACATGGAGTTTAAAATACATCTTAAAATTCACGCTTCTTGCTGAACCAATTTAACTCAACACATCCCCTGCATTAATAACTGCAACACATGGCAGTAGATCTGAAAGAATTTAAGATTGCATAGTCCAAAAATGTGTGCACTTAACCCTGAGGTATCGGAGATCAGACAAAATCCATAATGGGTCTGGGAAGTAGATTTCGTTAGCCAATTGGTGACAGGCAGACTTAGACCTGCTGTCAAAAAAGGAATATAGTAACTACAAGTCCTCATGTCAGTACCATGGCAAAGCTGTCTACCTCTTGCTAAGAGATGGAGTAGGATGCCAATTTCCTTACTGAAGAGCTGGGTATCTCAGTGCAAGACACATCTTTTCTGAAGTCACAGAAGTCTGAATTGAAAGGCTCTCCTTGCTCATCTTCAGCTCCGCGTGGTTTCAGATGTCCACTGTAGTGGCCGTGGTTGCACTTGTCCAGCATCTGCCCTGAGCAATATCTCCATCAAAATGCTCCTGGGCTGAAGTGGAAACTAGAGTCCTGATCGTAAGGTGTTTCCTGAAGAGCTGTCATGAGCAGAGACACACCAGTACAGGTTTGTAAAGGTAATTAGGCTTTTAACTCATGCTTTTCAGAAGGGCTACGTGTCTCAGTAGCTGGTTGCTTGTAACTGCCTTTATCTACCAGACAATTTGAACAAGGTTTTAATCTATCCAAACTCTGAAATCTGTGACAGAGTATCTCAACGTCTGCACCACATAAAAATGCTGAGAACAAATTCCTTCCTCATATAATGAAGAAAATGCACTCAATCAAAAGAGGAAACAACTTCCAATGCTTGTCAAACTGTCTCTGTACAGGTCCCAGTTCTGAAAATACTGGCTTGTAGGAAGGAACCTTAGTCCCTTAACGAGCTGTTTATCCCCGGTGGAGCTGGTGAGGTAGGAAACATTTTCTGAAGGATCAGTTGTCCATAAGCACATAGCAGTGAAGGGGCAGCAATAAGCTATGACTGTACCAATGAATTCACACTTTCTAGGGTTTTTATTGGGGTGTAACACATAAACCTCGTCCTGTGCTCATTTGCAGAACTTCTCTGGAACCAGCATTTTTTGGAGATTATGAATTATTTGGAAAACATGCCTTTTTTTTCTTTTTTCTTTTTTTTTTTTTTTCCTTTTTTTTTCTTCTGATCCAGCAATCTTCTGTATTCTGGCTGCAGCTAAAAGCAGGACACTGAGATCCAGTGTGAGAGATCCTGTGGCTGTAAGCATTTTTTCTGATTCTGTGTCTGGTAGTGGAAACAAAAGCAATTGGCACCAATCCTTCCCTCTAAGGCTAAACAAGAGAAGTAGTTCACTTTTTTTGTCCTTATCTACAAGCTATTTAAGACTGTTTCACTCAATATGTGGTTAAACATGATTACAAGATACAGTATAGATGTGCTCAGATGTATTTATGTTTTTATTCATTTTTTTTCCTCCTTTTTATGTATTACGAATGCCACTTGTTTTTTGAGAAGAAAACAAGAATCCTGCCAAACCTCCAGGTAATCTCTAACACTCACATCCTATGCAGTCACATTAATCATAAATATCACATTGCTAACAGCTACAGATCAGTTACCTGATACATGTACAACTAAATGAAAAAAACAACCAAATGTTGAACAAGAAGTGCATATACTTTATCATATGTCTCAGTGGTGAGGTCATTTATTGGAATTTCTTCTCAGACCAGATTTTAGCATGAATAAAATAACATTCTTTCCTCTTGTATATTTGGATCAGAATATATGTATTTTTACTAAGGAATAGTTCAGTGAACAAATAATTAACCTCTAAGTAGGTATGATTCATGACTATTATTTAAGAAGACTCCATCCTTTCCAGGCACAGATATAAGCACACTTTAAGAAGAAATCCAGAGAACAGATTGTTTGTCTGCAAAAGAATTATTGTGGCTGCTTTTTTAAAGACAGGTTGTATTTCATAGGCACAGGCCTGATCAGGGAGCAAAGGGAACAGGCTCAGTGAGGGCATGGGAGGTCTCTGAAAAGCTCGTGAAGGAGAAGTGGCAGCAACCAAGTCATCCTTCGTACCACCTGCATGTGGACATAGAGTAAAACAGGATATCAGAGAGGGATGATTCCTTGCAAAGGGCTCTACCTTCCTGAGCATCCAGCCAAAGACTCCCAGTCTTTGTCCTGGGAGACAGAGGGAGAACAAGTTTAAAGTCATAGCTACAATAAAGAGCATTAGTAATGTATTTACAAAGAGGCAAGATAAACATCATGTAGGGAAAAATGTCTTGGTAAAACCTGCAAGCACTATAGCTTTAGATGCATTATCATTTGCACAAGATTGGAGGCAAAAGAAACAAAAGTTATGTGTCCAAGAAGTATGTATGCTGGAGTGGTCATGAAGAAGAGGAAGACATGGGGTTTTTTACTTGGATTTTTTTCAATTAAAAAAAAAAAAAAGGTTTTTTAAGATGAACAGATAAGAGAAAGAATTTCTGAAAAAAGGAGGACTGTGAATTGCTGACAAGTTCAAACCTGAGTGCTGGGAATCCAGCACTGGGCTTTGTGGGCTTTGGTGTGATCTTTGACTCATTTGCACTTAACCTGCATCTATGGGTCAGATTATTAAAGAGCTATCTAGATAAAGTTCATTAGGTTAGGCATCTAAATACTCAAATGTTTAAATACACAGAATATTGGCACTCAGTGCTTTGAATTGCAAAAGTTTCCATCCCTTTCTGACAAGGAATCAGACTTAAAACATTTTATCCAGGTAGGTAATTATATGCAGGGGTTTTATCATATATATTTTAATGCTGTATTCCGTTTAGAGGCATCTTGGTGGCATATGGTTACTTATAAAATTCATATTAAGCAAGGAGTTGAAATAACCTGAACACAGTAATACATAGTCCTTGTGCACTGAAGTCAAACGCAGGTCAGACTTTGCTCTCAGTTAAATTTGATCTTGGATACTATTTATGAATATGAAATATCCTTTTCTAAATGAGTACTATACAACATATTTTTCAGTTTCATTTTTTCTTTTGTGCTACTGCATAGGTAAAATTTACCTGGTTTAGATATATTCTACAGCTTCAGTTAATTATAATTGAAATTGTTGCCTAAAATTTATCTGTGGAAGGGTCCACCTTCAATTATATTTTCTATCTACCTGATGGAATAAAGATCAACCACATTTGGGGAAATACCACATGTGTGTTTTGCCTGTCTGCATCCCAAGGCAGGAGGACAGGGGTATTCCGTAGCTGAGTGGGATGCATTTAAGGTTGAAAGAAAGCTTGAGAAGAAACATGCCGTATATGTACTGTTCTCCAGTTAGATGCATAAAAATGGACATGTTAGCGATGGGGAGCCTGCTGAAGCAAATGAAATTCCCATTTCTACTTCTGTCAAAGGCATCGGGCTGACATGAGGACCCCAAATCAGAAAACAGGCATATTTGCTGTTTACAGACCTGGACATTCACGTTTCACATGCTCTTGGTGCATAAGGTATTGAAGTAAATCCCTGTCCCTTCAGTGAGGGTAGAAATGGGGGAAGGAATTGCATGCTCAGGCTCGAATGTTGTGAGAGGGGCTTCCAAAATAGTTTCATGTCATATCAGAACTCTGCTTGAAGTGGTCCTCACTTGGATAAAAGGTGCTGCAGCTTATTCGTATACCTACATAACTCAAAGGTATTTGGTACCTTCTATTTACTGAAAAAAAATTGTTTCATTTTATTTTAAAATAACTAGTATTTCTCAAAAAGCTATAGTCTTCCTGCTCCTCTGCTAAGGAAACTAAAGGAATCATTATTATCTTCAATATTGCAGAGTATTAAAATGCTTAATTCCCAGAAAATTTGAGGAATTAGTTAATGTACTTGATGCTAATTTTGCTCACAATCTTCAAATATCATTGTCTCTACAATACACTCCATTTAAAATGTTAAATTAACTTCATACATGTTCTTTTAACTGATCAGTTGTGCCGTTTTTAAAACTCCAATTACAGCAGCCGATCAGGGAGGATGGGAACTTCTGGATCCCACCCCACAAAATGCAACTTTTAATTCAGAGATATTCCAGTATGTGCTTTGCAATGGGAATACCACAAATGGTGTAGGTGATGCAGTGAACCACAATATCTGATTTTTTATGTGCTCCAGCTGGTCCTCCCTTTTTAAACAAAGTACCTCCTTTCTTTTTTTCCCCATCACTCTTTCTTTTTCATTAGTTGGACCTCTCCACTTTGCTTGGGCAAGCCTTTGAAGTTCAAAGTCTGTCACGTTCTGTGTGTCAGACATATGATGGGTGGGAGAAGAGGGGGTTTTAACTTCAAAGACCAGTCCAAGGAAACACTGGCCGGGGCAGAACAACAGACATCCAGAAGAAAACAGTTCATTCTCCCCAAGGGAGACAGGAAACTTTTCCAAGGGAGCACTCTCTTCCAACTCTTTTTAATCCATGGGCAGGAAAATTATATCTAAAGAAATATCAGTGAAAACAAAGGTTCAGACAATTTATGGTAAGTAATACTGTTTAAACTGTAATTTTGTACAGCCTTACCAAATGTTTCAGATTCTGTAGCTCTTATGCATATGTAACTCACCAGAAAATAAAAGGAAAGGAAAACTTAAATGAAAAACTGTAAGACCAGATCTTATTATTTGAGAAATAAAGTCTTTGCATCTTTCATTGGAAATCAGGGCATGCTGTATTAATCTTATGGAAGAACATGAACTTTAAATTATTATATGAAATGTAATGTTTACAGAGCAACAAATAAACTAAGGGTGGGTATGAACCCACAAACAGAACTAGATAGGCACCACTTCTGCTGAAATGCTTATTCTTGATTTTTGTCTCTCTTTGTGAGCAAATCGATTCAGCTGTGGTAGACTAAAAAACTATTTGAGATTGCCAAACTCGTTTTATGTATTTGCTCCACATGCCAAGAAGTGAGACGCTAGTGAACATGTTCTTCCTCTAAACTTTCATTCATCTTTTCTCAAAACATTGCAACCAATAACCTTAAGCTATGCTGATATCTACTGGTATCACTCTAACAGGAGAGGTGTGGTTGGTGTGTCAATGCAGAGAAGAGCCTGAGAAGGTCATGAACACTGAATCCCGCTTATCTTTAAGAATTACTATGTCTTCTCAACTCTTTTCATGGACAATTTAACACTTCTTTATATTAAAGTGAATGTCCGATCAGGTACATGGGCCTGCAGGAATTGATATCTGAACTTTGCATGCAAGAACAGCCTGGTCTGGATTCTCCACTTGCATCCTTTAGCAAAGTCACTACGCAATGACACCAGTGCTGATTTAGCCTGCAGTGAAATGCTGAAAGTTGTGCTTAAGTTTTCTCAAATTCATGTAGTTTCCACCTCTTTCATCCTCTTTTTTTAATCTACCACTTAGAAATGAGGCCAAGTAAATGGCTGATTTGACACTGGTTATGGGGTAGTATGACATTTCACGTGTAGTTCCTACACCTGCTAAGTCTCCGTTCACTTATGCTATTGCCATACTTTTACTTATGTTTGTTTAGCCCATGAGGACTGTCAGAGCCACAGCCTATGAGGCAGCCAGATATGTGGCACACTTGGCGACCACAGCATCTGCCAATGTGCAAATATATCAAAGCCACTAAAAATATTGCATTGCTTTGAATAGAGATTTGTAGACTTTCAAAGAGTCAGTCCTAAGAATGGGATATATCCTGATTTCTAATTGCAGCTGATGATAATAGGGAGTTTGGTGAGGTTCAGATCAAGCTTTAGGTCTAAGTTTATATTGGGTCCCAAACATTTCCTCTATCTTATCAATATTATATATCTATCTCATCAATATTACCAAATTGTCTCCTTTCTTTTTCTTTTTTCCTTCTTTGGATACATCAGTGCCACTCTCAGAAACAGCCTCCAGACTGACTGTAAATGTCGTTTGCTTCACTTCCACCTATTTTCTGTCCACCTCACAGCCTACTGAGTCTATTAATCCAGTGTATTAACCCAGCAGGTATGTTTGGGTGTTCTAAGTGCTTTAGAGGCTTCTCCAGCTATGCTTGAGGCAGTCTTTACAGTCTTGCAATCTGCAAGGCTAACACATACCTTCAAAGTGGCCTAAGGACTGCTTTTAGCACAGGTTAATCTGTGTGTCTACTCAGTGCGTCTCTAGCTTGGAAATACCAAGTCCCAGACCAGCTGCTTATGTGTCTTCACTTCCAAAACATAGCCTAGCTGCTGATAGTGACTGACAAGTACTTCAGGCTCCTCTTAGTATTTTAGTGAAATGCTCTCCATGGACTACTGTTTCAAGACCAATTCTGTTGTACTTCGGGGTTAGTGTGTGTGTTTCCTCTATTAATGATTTTAGAGAATGCGACAGGTCAATGCTTATAGATCAAGGGTCTCCCTTCCTGTTCAGATAGAAGTGTTATCAGTGCTGATGTTCTAGTATTTTGCTATTTTTTAAGTTGCAGTAGCTATTGCAACTTTTGTATACTACCATGAAGCTGCTGAGCCAGCTTTGAGTATCAATAGCAAAAAAAAAAAAGACAGAATCCGTACCAGAAGTTTTCAGCACTAACACCCACCAGCGTGGTTGTAGTACACTGAAATATGTGCGCTCAGGATTACAAGAGAACAAGGTTCTGAAAAGCAAATCCACAGTCTTTCATTGTATTAGTAAGGGAAAACCTTTTTTTTTCCACATTTGTAGAAACATGTACTGAGTCAACTTTGTTTTGGAGGCATTTATTTCTGCAACAATTCAACAGTTGTGAATTTTCTGTGGGTAGAAGTAACTGGTTCTAAATATAAACCCAACAACAAGTATTCTTGTCTTACTGAACTTACTATAGCTGTGTCCTTACTGTTGTTACCAGCTTTGATTTCTCATTTCTTTTAACAATTAGAAGTAATAAAAATGTGCACACTCAGTTAAGGTAAGACTTCCACGAAAATGACAAAAGAATGAAAAGTCAGTCCTGTAATACACCTGGAGTCTGAGTAAGACTGTGGGTTGCGTTTATTTCATTTTTTCTGCGTCACAAATGAATTTTAGGAAATCAGCTGTCTTTTTTAGTAGTTGTCATCATGCTGTGATTACGATTTTGTGTGTGCATCTGAAATCCTCACCTCTGCTTGATGTAGTGCAGTAGAGAAGCTATTGAAAATACATGGTCAAACTCAAGACCCTAATATTACTTTTAAATTAAATAACCTCAAATAATTATTTTTCAGTTGAGCAGTAGTAGTAACAGTAACAGAAAAAGGAGAAATTAAGCAGAGGTGCTGATTCTCTGTCAGAATATCTGGATTTGCCTAAGTAGGTATGCAGTGTGCATTTGCTCTGAGATTACTTGGGAAACATTGAAAAAAACCCCACCGAAACTGTACCCTATGCTTGCTAGAAAATTATGTATTTATTAAAGAAATTTTGTATTTGAGATCAGCAGAATCTAAACCCAGAATACCATTGCAGTGCATGGCACTCAGACTTACCAGTAAGTAAGTTTGAGAGATTTATTGAAACAGCTGGCAAATCAGCAGGAAAATGCTGATTTTGAAAAACTATTATTTTTCCAGAGAATCAGAACTATTTAGCAGCACTGTTAGAGATGAAGACAAAAACTGCATTAATATATCATTGAGGGTGAGGCAGAAATTGAGCAAATCAACAGTTCTGACTTAAATCCGGCCATACCCAGAGGTGTACGTTCTAATGAATCACGTGTGGTCCACTATTGGAGGCCAGGACCCTTATGGGTGATTGTAAACATCATGTAATGTGTTCATTTGAGTTACTGTGGTGCAGTTCATTCAGAAGAATATATCTCCAATCATTCCAGTAGATGTAGCTTAGAAAGATATTTATATTTAGTTGACAGACTTAGCTCCCAGTAACATGAGATATTTTTAAAATGTTTGTTGCACATCCCTTTTCTAATGCTCATAAGTCATAACGGAGAGCAGGTAAAGTTTAGAATTAACTTAAATATTAAATATACTTGTGTACAAACACAGTTTAGGTGAGTTTCACCAAATCTAGTGGTTTTACAGTTCTGTGGAACTTCAAAGCTGGATGGGAGGAATGGGTTATTTTCATGCTATATTCTGATCCTATTTTCTTTTTTCTTATTCTGGCTATTAATAATAAGCCACAGAAATCAGAAATATCAATGGATCCTTTTGGTTTTTTTTTTCCTTTCTAATCAAACTTAGTGAACAGCTCAAAGACCCACAGCTGCAACCTAGGAATTCAATATGTTGGAACTGACTACTATTAAAATACTTTGTATCCTAATTTTTTGAAAGAGCTGTAATTTCATCTCCACAACCAAAGATGCATTAAGGATCATGATTTGTTTTCTCATCTGAGTGGAGAAATTGTTTTAATAATTAATTCATCAGCACGATCTCAAAACCCAACACAGTACCCGAACTTTTGGCCTTTTATGCCAGAGGAGATACTACTACTTTGGCTATTATTGCCATCCTAAAAAGTTTTCATACTCCAACAGGGTATCTAAAGATACATATTGAAATTAGCCACTGATTGTAAAATATTTCTCTACATAGTGGATACAGAGACTCACAGCGAGATTTACAAAAGGATTTGGCAGCTCAAATCAACCTTGAATGAGTTTCTAAAGTTACAGAGCAAAATTTTTCACCCCACTACCAGAACCCATAGATGCTTTAAATCCACAGGTATCTAAGACTTAAGCCAGAATTCTTCTCATGTCTAAATTTATTCTTGTCTTCTGCATGCAGAGGGTTTGGAGAAGGCAGAGCTGAGGTGCTGAGCTGATACCTACTAAGCCTGATTGTAGACTCATGGAAATGTAAGGCTGGAAGGCACCTCAAGAGGTAACTCAGGATATATAAGTCAGGGTAAGCAAGGCATTTCTTCTGTTTCTTCTGATATGGGCTTCTTTTGTTTGTCAGAACATGCTCAGCATACAGGCACCAGACTGGCGTCCACAGAGTCACATATTAGTCTATCTTACTTTCTTTTGAGGAGCCACATTTAACAACAGTTTCTTCTTGAGTAGATTCAAATGCACTTTTCTGGGGACGTTCTTAGCCAACAAAATATAGCTTATTCTGGTGAGACCAGACCCAGTCTATTCTGCCAAAGCTCCTTTCCTTTGCAGATGAGCATCAGAGATTCTCTGAGACTGAAAGATGATGGCCACATTGCACTCTAAGCTTCATGGCGGGTCACTCTACAAAGTGAAAAGGACCTGCTAACATTCGGACTGTTCCATCAAAGATGAGTGCCTGGGACCTAAAAAACAATTTAAAAATATTATCTTCTTCAGCTTTTGATGGCAAGACCTTATTTTCCTACAGCAGGAGTGAACACAAAGCATGTTGCGGGAACAAGTCAAAGAAGAAAGGTGAAAGCATCACTTGAGGTAATTTCTTATATGTGTGCATAAGTATGTGCACACAGATGCATGTATAACTGATAAATCAGCCTGTTTGATATGAGTACAGCCTCCCCAGTTTCAAGAGGGAGCATGCAGACTCTCCATTTTCCTCCTTCTTCTATACAAAGTCTACTTTGCACATTAATTCAGACACAGGTTTTGTGCTCTTCTCAGCATGTGGTCCATGATGATTATTGCTCCTGGCACATGACAGGCAAAGGGAGAAGGACTTATTGCAATTTTTTGCTTCCCAAAATATTGTACGCATGCTTGTCACAAGTGGCTGAATGAGGTTACTGCCTTTTGGGTTCTCATAATGACTTCTTGAAATGTTTTAAAATTCATTTTGCATGTATTGCTTTCTAACGAACTCATGTCACGCATTGGAAAGGAAGCAACAAATAGAACATGAATGGTAATTAATAGCAAATTGTTAGTCAAATTAGTAAATTTTGCAAAAGACTGTACCCATTTTTTTATAATCATGTAGCTAGCCCCCCATAACTTTGATTGTACATTTGATGGTACACCATAATAGCATTCAAGGGGCCTTTTTCAACATGCATTGAAATCTTGTTGCCATTTAAAACTGAATCCCCATAGAGTTAATTTGAAATTGTTTTACTTTGATAATGGTTTTATTAATGTGGTCTCAGTGGACTTGAAATGAGATTGTTTGACCATTGTAATGTGGTTTTCATAGGCTTGCAGTAAAATAATTTACTCTTGTAATGTGGTTTCCATTAGCTTGCACTAAAATCATTTCCCTCTGGTAATGGGGTTCTCATGGATATTCACTTCAACTGTTTTGCCCTCAAAATGGTACAATGGGCAGCCTTGTGGTAAAGGACTCAGAGTAGAGTGGCATAATGTGGCTGTTGCTAAATCTGCTGTGTCAGACAGGGTCTCTGATGTGAAGATGGTACTCAGCACCACATTTTGCCTATGTTCAGCTGCATTTTTCTTAACTGCTTTGCTATTTCCCCAGTCTTTTTCAGTTCAACTTAATCAGGACAGTTCTGACTTCATAAATCCCCATCTAAATATTTTTCATGTTTCAATTGCTCCTGATTCTCAAGAAAGAGATACAAGGGACTTAGTCACAGCTAATTTTCCAGCAGAGGTGATTTCCAGGTCAATTGTTTGACACTCTAAGGCAATACAGGGGAGTTCTGGGCTGTTTGCAAATGGATCAAAATTATCATTGCTCTACAGGGTCATCTTCCACTCATAGATGACAGCAGAGAATAGCTATGTTCTTTGTTATTCATAATGCACCCTGCGTACCAAGATCCATGGGAGAGGAATAGAAATGGGATATACCATTTCTATACCAGTCAGGCATTCTCCCACAGTGGGAAAATTCACACTGGAAATTTCAGACAGATATGTAGTGATTTTACACCTTTCAGATATATACAGAGAATTTGAGTGCTTATTTTTCCCTTCCCTCACTCCCAGATACTTTTAGTACCTGTCTCACAGTCACTAAAATAAATATCTTTCAGTAGTATTTTGAGAGGATTTATCTTGTGAAAGTTCATTTCCGACTCTGAGGACTGACTCTATTTCTATCAAAATTAGAAGCCAAGTGAAATTATTCCCACCAATGACAGAAAGCATTCAGGAGATTATGCTACTGTTCCACCCATTCTGTGGATACAGGAGGGTTGAGGACTGTCAATCTGGCACATTTCATGAGTAACAAATTCACACACCATTTAAGAAAAAAAAGTAGTGTAACGTTTCACAGTGATCTAAGCTTTTCAGAATAAGGCCAGCACAGTTTAACTTTTAATTAAAGGTGGATTCAGCAGGATGTCTAGAGTTCCAGTGACATTGGGAACTTTTGCTTTATTCCTGAATATTGTGGTTTGTAGTCCAATAGGATCCAAAACAGGAAGAAAGTTGCTTATTGAACTGGATCATCATATTTACATGCCTCATGTTCATAAGTGAGAAATAAAAGTCCGAGTTCTGAAATGAGCATTATAGAACGTATTATTACAAGTAAGATACTGTTGTATGTTTAAAGGTCTGCAAATACAACAGACTTGTTGCAGAGGTTTTCTACAACACAGCATTTCTATTACAGATTTGATCCAAATAAGCATTGGGTTCTTGTGTAACTAGAAAAAGCTGATTCATTTATTTCTTTTTATATGCATAAATCCTGCACTGAAGAAAGAAGAAAAGGCTGAGTGTAGAAGCTGATGGTCTGAGGAGGGAAATCTTCTTTGCTGTTAAGAAGATTTCTGTAAATCTCCATAAGCAAACGGAATATGGTGTCTAGATGTCTAAACTACTGATGGGACTTTTTACAATTGTAATGTAAATGATACTGGGCTTGGTTTTGATTGCAGTTAGAGTATTTCCTTGTTGGTGGAAAGAGGAAAAGGAGTAGGCAGGGTCTTCTTGGAATTAAATGCACAGAGAACTTCAGTTTTGACAAATGTGAAGTTCAATACTGGTTACGGTATTAAGTTAATGAGTTGTTTAAATGGATGTTTCACTAATGACTCAATCTCACACTCACATCCACTAGAGCATAATTTTGGGTGGGTAGAGGAAAATAAGTTTCCTGCCCCTTTATATTCATATGAAGGGAAAACATTTCAGTGATGTTGCAGATCTGTCTAGAAGAAGTTTAAGTGAGCTCCTTAAAGCTTCATTACCATTCACAATAAATGAACAAAATAGTGGGAGGAGTCTTATGCCTACAGGGGGGTGATTTGTGTTGCTAACTATGATAAAGGATCCTCTTTCAAGTTTCTGATAATGCAGAATATCCTGGATTGCTGAGGATATATAACAGCACAGCAGAGGAAGCTTGATGAACTACCGAGGATAACTAAGGGCAGAGAGCTTAAATGGTAGAGATGATTGTCCAGCTTTTAAGGCCAGAGCACATTAAGTAAGTTAATGTGGCTATCTAAGGACACTGAGCATGCCCAGTGAGCGGCGATAGATTTTTAAGGACTCAGAGCATGCTTTTGTGCACAGCTCCTTATGCCACATAATCCCTAAAGATGCCATTTTATGCCATCTGGCTTTTGTTGTTATTCCCAGTCAGCACTTCTAGATTGGTTGGTTTTTTTTTTTCCTCCACTGTGAAACATATTTCCCTTTCATTTGAGAGATATTTTTTTATTTTGCTCAAAGCTTATCCTGCATACCAATAAATCAAACCATATTTCAAGCTTTTTTTTTTTATTTTAGCTCTGTCCATAGATCAAATTAACAATCATCGTTAGTCACCTCTTCCCTTTTTCCTTTCACTTTCTTAAATGGTGACTTCTACAGATGTCCAAGGACCACTGACTCCAGAAAGAGCTGTGCATGCAACATGCAGGTGCTATGACAATGCAGCCCATAATTCTCCTCTTGCCATTTTGCTTCAAATGTCTCAGTTTTATTTGCTCACCCATTTCCATGTTCTGTGTGTGTTCCTTCCTAGCTGCTGGAGCCCAGCAATGATGGCAATCTGGTCTGGGATGAAGGAGGCACCTGGTGTCAGCCACCTCTGTTGGGGCTCACGGTCAGGGGGTATAGGACAAGAAAAATAGTGGATTTCTATTTTGGAGCCTAAACAGGAGATGAGTGATGTTCCTGGAGCTACATAATGGCCAATGACTAGAACAAGATGAAGCAATCATTTGCCCCTGATATTTCCCATTTTGATGCAATCAATCAGATTTGGAGAGAAGTTTTTGCTGTATACTAGCAAAACTTGCAGTCCAAACCTGCGGCCTCTAGATGCTGGAAGAAGACACAAATTAAAATGTGTCATGAGTGTTTGGCTATACCTCAGTGCCCCATATGTATCCTATTTATTATTTTGGGGCTTGACTGTTTAGACAAGGGGTAGGGAGCACAACCGGAGTCTTCTGGAGACTATGCCTTTGGGTGCTGCTCATCATGCAATGCAATTGCTCATAAAAAGCATGACTGACATGTAAAGCATTATTAAGCATTATTAATTTACCTCATTTTCATGCTCAGTAATTTTTCCCAGCCATGAACAAAAAACCCATATAAAATGTGAGAATACAGGTGGATGTGAATGGGGTCTGTGCCACAAAGGGGATGAGTGGCAGGAAGAGAGTTGATTTTTCCCTGCACTGGCACATATCGGGGGAGTGAACAGGGTGAACAGGGCACTCGATGCAAATATGCAGATGAGCTTCTCTGAACTGTTTATTTATTTATTTATTTATTTAATTGGAATCCGCTAATTGAGGCAAGAGATTGGTGTTGCCGGGTAAACTCACAAAAGATATTTTATTTAAGCGTAGATATGTAACCAGGGAGAAAGCCTCACTCGCGCTTTCACCCCCTGCTCCTGCTGAAGAGTGACAGTGCATCCCTTTTTGTCCCCGGGTGAGAGGAGCGTGGGAGCAGAGGACATTCCCTGCCATCACCTGCAGAGCCTCAGGGGCAGGAACGATAACCAGACCACCAGCACAACCTCCGCCGTCCAGCAATTACTGAGGAGGACAGCAGACAGCTTCTGCTGGAGGAAGAAAGCTTTGGCTGATGGTTATCAGAAAAGCTCTTGCTAATTCAAGCTCAACTTTGGGTTTACAGATGGTTGAGATTGCTACAAACTGTTACCAACCGGTTCCACTTTCCTTTCACTTCCATGTATTCCTGTTATGTGCCATTTTTTGGCCATCTAAATATTAAAGCTGATGCCTGTAGGGATCAGAATATTTCCCCCCCTTGACAGACAACCCCACTAAGGATAATAGATATAGTAATACCCTATGGTGTTTTATTGTGTTTCCTCTGATGGGGACGGTTATTGCTGCTGGGGTTTTTGGCAGTCTTCTGGAGTCAGAAATCAGGGACAGCTGAAGGATTTCCAGGATGCTGGAAGACATTGACCTGAGCTGTTTCTTGGCATCCGCTGTCCTGACCCACGGCTGTCCATGGGGCAGTGTGTGGATAAACTCCTTTACAGCAACAATTTCAGATGCATCCATTAGTCAATGCACAGAGCCATGCCAGTCAAGACCAGTGTAACCCAGATTCTGTATATTACTCACATGTAAAGAATGCAAAAGCAGATGATCTGCTGATCAGAAATTATTTCACAGAGAATAATTTTAATTATCTAATAAACTTCAGAAAGATGTGAGTTTCTTGACAACATTTTTGCAAACAGAAACAGAAATTAGGCCTACATTTTCAACTCTAGTGGGACTCTAAAACTAAGGTCCTAAATCCATATTTAGGTATCATCTGCCTTAAAAAACTTCACTTTTCAACATGCTGTGCACCCAGTATCTCACGTTGATTTGCATTCCAGAAAATCAAGGTCAAAGCTAAGCCTGACTTTCTTTCATCTTCTGCAGAGTATTTATTACAACAGATGCACCATTGCCTCTTGAGGTGTTAGTCCTCCATAGGACAAAGTTGCACCATTTAAGATCTGCTTTCAGTCCTTTTAACATGTATTTTTTTATATAGGTATTTAGCTGATAGGTAATTGCATGTCATTTACTTTTGAGGTTCACTATGCTATATGGGATAACACGACCAGGAAGCATGCCATTAAAAGATTTTGGAAGTGTTGCAATAAGAACTGAAGAAAGCAATTTGGATTTCTAAGTGCCGTTGACCTTTGGTGTGCAGGTGAGACCTTATTTACAGCTCCTATATGTGTCCTGTCTGGGCTGACTGTGAGGTGTGTGTTGCAGAGGACGAAGTCCAGTTGCATTCATTTCCAGCTTCTGCCTGGGAGGAGGGGAAAGGAAGGAGAAGTTGTATGTAACGCTTCAAGGCTTAAGTTAATGTAAAATAAATCAAACCTGAGATGGTGTTTTAAAAGAGAAATCTGGCAGTCACAGAGAGGAGAAGGTGCTGGGCCTGGAAACATATTTGTCTTTTTTAAATGTTCACTTTCAAGCATGTCTGGTTTCTAGCCCAGTTTGTATCAGAAGGGATCAATTTTTTTTTTCCCCGTTTCCCTGTTCTACTTTTGTGCTGGTATTGTCTGAATCCCAGAGTGAACAGCAATACATCATCCTGCTTCAACATCTGCTAGAGCCCCCTCTCTTTCTAATCTGCCCAGATCCCCAAAGCCTTTCCCACCTGCTATAGCACCAAATGCTCATTATAGCACACAGCTACGCCCTTCACTGTCCTTTCTCCCCGACTCTCAAGGTTAACATGGAACAACGACTGTTATTAAACAGGGGCTTTAACAATGTAAAGGCAGCCCAAGCTGGGGAAGGGGGTGGTGGGGAGAAAGGGAGCTGGGAGGAATTGGGTAACATGCCAGCTTTGCTGGCAACAAAGATCTGCGAGAAAGCTGTGGCCAATTTTCCAGTCGAAACATGACTCACTGAACAGAGATGCACCCGAAATAAATAGCTTCCCTGTTCTGCACCCAGCAGAAGCAGGAACCACACCCTCCTGTGGTTTTGTGTCAGGGTACTGCGGGTACCTCTCCGAGCTGCTTGGTGGAGCAGCGTGGATAAAAATGGCAATTCTGAAGGAGCTGGCGGCTCTGGGGGTTTTGTTTATTGCTTGGCAAACTGAAAATCGTAAGCAATTGGAAGACCTTTCTTTTTCCTCTTCCCCCCCCCCCCCCCCCAACTTCAGACTACCAACCTGCTCCTTCTGCTTGCATCATCAGATCCATTGCCAGTGGAGAGGCTGGCACAGGCACATGTGGGCTGCGGAAGGAGAAGAGAGCAGGCAGCGAGGGAGGACAGGCTCATATGCATTGCTGTGAATGGCCTGATTATGGCATGCAAGGCGACCGCCGTGTTGGAGAATGGAGACTCAGCCTGTACACTGAATTCCTTTTGCCTGTATTCTGTCTTAAGATAACTGGAGTGGGTTTTTTCTTGACCTGTTGGGAGTTTGGGGTTGTTTTGGTCTTTTATTGACATGGCCTTAAATAAATGAAGGAAAACCTTCTTTGATGGTGTCTTTCGGCCCTTGCAGTCCAATGCATGGATTGGACTGCATCGTATAGAAGGACTTCCCATATGATTTGTGAAGTCTGAGGAGACCGCATATTTCTACATACATCCCTAAGGCACGATCCTGGCCCTGTTGCTACCATGTCCCACATTATACATTTCAGTCTCCTAACAGATGTATATAGCAGCCTCCCCTTTTTTGCCTAAACTGCTCAGCACCGTATGCCATGTTGAGCAGAGCAAGATTTTGGAACCAACACGCCCCACACTGAGGACCTGGGTTGTGGCTGGGCACGTGCAGTGGCAGACAGAGGGACTTGGAAAGGATGAAGAGAAGAGGATGGCTTGTGTTAGTGTTAGCTGTTGCTGTCATATGTTAGGCATCCCTGTCAGATGGCAGCTTTCCTGGTCTCTGGATGGATGGAAGCATGCTGTGTTTGTACTTTACGACTGTGCTTTTGAGGCCATATCTTTTTTAACAAGCCACTTAAGGTGCATACCTGTTGGATTTAAGCACTTCTTTCATTCACTTACTTGCTCATTCCACTGAATAGGCACAGTTTCTTAGAGAAAGACTTAAAAATCCATTTTTAGCTGGACTTTATTGAAATAAAGCTGCACTGAATGCAAATGCACACAAAATCATACAAGAAGGGGGCAAAACATATTAAATAAAATGCAAATTTTTCAAAGAAACGTCAACTACTCATGCTTTCTGTTTACCACACTCAAATTCATCAAAGCTGGGGTTATAGTTATCTGAAAACTGCATTTGAGCAGTGCTTTTCAGGTGAAACTTAAAGCAGGCTAGCTATACACTTAGCTGAAAACATTTCAGCCAGCTATAGCAGTTCTATCCCTGAGCCCCGTACCCAGCCATCCAAGGGTCACCTTTTAAATAAAAACTGCAAAAAGAAACAAGAACAAATGAGGATTTGGCCCCAGACTGTAAAAGTGAAATCTGACTTGAACGTGATTGCATTTTTGCTGATGTCAGCTGAGGTTAGGCTATCGGTTTCAAGGGAGCAAGATCATGACTTCTGTATGAGCCAAACCATGACTGTGACTCAATTCCTCTTAAATGTTCAACCATGAAGGGAGTCCCACTTGTGGGATAACTTTGGGGACTTTTTCATTCAGTTTTTGGGTGAATACAATTATTTTGTGGAACATATTCTTCATCTTATTTTAGAACATGGACAGCATAAAGGACAAAAACGTGTATGTTTTCTCTCTCTTTTTATGTATATATATACACTCACATACATGAAGGTTAGAGCTCATGCCTGCCAATCAAAAAAGGAGGGAAAAAAACCCAAAGTACTATTAAAAAAAACCACACAGATTGGTCTGATGACAGTTGTGGGTGGCTATGCTTCAAAGATCCCATAAACCTCGTTCAGCTGCATGAGGTTTTACTGCAGTTCGGTGTGGGTGATGGGATGTTTCCATGTGCACTTCCTTTCAGTTATTGTCTTCTGGTGAGACTTCCTTTATTCTGCTGAGAAGACCACCATTTCCACTTTCCACCCACAGACCTGCTTCCTGGCCTGAGTAAGACCAGTGGATCGCAGTCTGCAGCAACTCATCCCACTCCTCACCACCTGCTAAAGACAGGACCACTGCCACAAGCATGATTGCTCACGCATAGGATGCTGAGCATTGCTCGGAGACCTCAACACCATGAAAGAAAAAGCTACCAGTACCTAATAAATGAAAACTGTAAAACCTGTTTTCCATAACAAGCATTGTGCTCAAATTGTAGGTGCACGTGCTTATAGCTCATGGCAAGGCTTACAGTAATCGCTGTATATCTTAGCGTGCATTAAAATACAAAACAGAGAATGTGTAGAAAGAGCAAGCCCTGGAAAACAACTAGCTGGCATTTAAGTGTTTGTGTTGTTTCACTCAGCTGATTCAAAGAAGAAAGAAAGAAAGAAAAACCCTATCCACTACTCATGCTGCTGTGGGAGAAACAAGAAAAGAGGGAGTATAAAGCCAAAGCAAAGCCTTGGTTTGAAGTCTGTCTGCCTTGCTGGCCCTGCCTCCTAAGAGACTGGGTCAGAGCTGCAGGTCTGGAGTCCTCTGAATGCTGCAAGAATTTGGATATATTTCTTAAATTTGCAATTTTGTCTCTTTTCTAAAACAAACAAGCAAACAAATGAGTGTACCTTAAATAACATTAACATTGTGACACAAACTGAAATAGCTCAAAAAATGCAAAATTATGGTAATTATGGATGACCTTGACACTCTCTGCCCTTTAATCACACCATCTGGCCTCCTCCCTCTACCAAAGCCAGGAGTTAAGATTAGAGTCACCCTTCACTTTGAAAGTCTTGGATTTAAACCTCCTTCCATTTGCACCATGCTTTCACGTCTCTGAAACATCCTGGGGCAAACATCCCAGGACTCGTCCCAAAAGCCAAGGGTCCTCAGTGTACAGACCCCACTCTCGCTGAGTCAGACACCCCAGTACAATGGTATGTGTATGTAAACCAGTAAGACTGTGCACTCCCTTTTCTTTCTGCGGGCACGGTATCAGCCCTGAGATTTGAACTGGATTCAGTGAGCCATTGGATCAGCTCTCAGAGATCCCTCTGTATCTCTGGGGGATCTTACTTTACGATAACTTGCACATACATACACACACATTCATGCAAGCTTCATTAAAAAGCAAGATGTTCAAAATATTGAATGATCATCAATGAGCCACTGGAAGAGTTCAGGCACCTTATGCATACTTATGCACCTTATGCACCTTATGCATGAATTCAATCCCCTTTGATATATGTAGACACATTATGGTACTGATTTAATGACATGATCACTTTTCCTTTTTTTCATTACTTCCACCTCACTTAGTAGATGGGAGGAAGGATGCTTATTTAATGATGAGCCTCTTGATGTTTTGTTTTCTCCTTGTTCTGCATGTGTCCTTATGCCTCCCTCACTTTCCACAATTCAGAGTTGTGCCTTCTGCAGTTCGTACTTTCTAGCTGTGCCACCAGCGAAACAGAGCTCCTACACGTAGCAGCTTCCTGAAGTTTGCTGTAGTGGTGCAGACTTCCCTGCCTCTACCCCAAACTTACTCCTCCAGCTCCGAGCTATCGCAGTCCAGTGCCTTCCCACTCTCCTTTTCCAAATGCTTTTGTTTCATCACCCAGTCAGTCACAATTTCCACCACGGAAGCCCGACCACTCTTCTTCTCACCACCATCTGGTCATGCACTAAAGCAAAAGCTTCTAAAATTCCACTTGCACTAGCTCCATAAACCTTGTTAGACTCTTATTTCTTACTGGAAATGTGAGCAGAAATCCTCATTATCCATCCCTACAGAGCTTTATAATGTGTTAATCCCATCAAACCTGCTTTTAGGCACAGACCTAGAACCCTGAAGGAAACAAGACCTTGCAGCCATGGCCATTGCTCCTGAGGGACAGCCTTACAGCATTTTTCCCAGCTCGATATCTGGGCTATGTTCTGAAAGTGTTCAGGTAGAGTGCCTGTTGTATTGACATCAGTACTGGTAAAAGCTGAATGAAGGTAAGCGTTACTTTGCCCAAGCAAGACTGCAGAAACCTGCCCTTACATTTATGCAATGCAGTACAATTTGTGTCTGAGAAAAATCATATAATATTTATCTTGTTTAGTTCTGCGGGATTTTTGTCAGACTCACAATCAGGCCTTTTGGCACTCTGTGTTATTGGAAATTTCCCAAACACATGTAACAAAAACTCAGTCAGTTTAATACAATTATCAGCTTTTTCTCAGTCTGTGTTGAGTCTGTGTTTGTCTAATGTCCGGGTAGATATTTTCTACTTATTAAAATCAATAAATCTGCTCCTTTGAAGATAAAGGCACATTTCTTGTGAAGCCTACTGTACATTGCTCTCTAATGCTGCAGTCTGTCCACTCTGCTGAACGGCAGAGTAGCAAATGAAACTGATAGTTAGCATGCCTTCGTCAAACCATTTCCAAAGTCGTCTTCTAAAGAAACATCCAGAGGAGCTATGTGTCCTTCTATTTTCTGCCAGGATAAAGCATGCATCTAGGAACTTTATTGTATTCTCTTCTTAGGTATAAATAGACTCCTCATAAGTAGCATGTGCAGTCCTCGCATATTCCTGGCTTTGCAGCAGATGAATTTAGACTTCTTAGGTAGAATGTTTACTCTTGTAATTTTATGTTAGTCACTTAAAATTGTCAGTTCTCTGTTTATCTTTAGATCTGACAACATCTCTGCCTTTATTACTTGTTTCACCTGTAAATATTTGAGTTGTCATTGTGTTGTATAATATTTTATTTTTCCCACTATGACAAATTACTATTTTACTCTAAGCACATTGCCACTGATCCAACAAAATACAGGTTTCTAGGAACATAACTCTTCACACTTTTGAGTGTGTGTGGCCCTAATAGGTCTTCTTCTTGTTGTGTCCGTGCTGCAAGCCAGAGACAAGCCGTGCCAAGATTTGCTTGTGGATACAAAAGACACTGTATTAGTAATGTCATCGAAGTGACACAAACGGCTGGTTTGCTTTCAAGTGTACTGAGATAAGCAGATTATAGCATGTTCTGTGCGTTCTAGCCCAGTTCCCATTTTTAACTACAGAAATGCTTGGGTATGTTGAAACCACGAGGAGATCAAATTGTTAACTTTTGAGAGAATTATCCTGCCTCCTATTCAGCAGGCTCTCTGTTAACACACTGTACTTCTTTCTTCTCTCTGACTTTATTTTTGCCCTCTCTCCCCCTCTGGCTTTCAGCTTGTCCTTTTCCTTCCTTTTGAATTTGTGCTCAAACCTTTTTCTTTTTCTTCCCTGTGAATGCAGACCTGGCCTTTCCCCCCTTCTTAGCTTAAGGTTTAGTCTTTTTCTTCCCTTTGGCACTAGGCATAACCTTCTGTTTCTCTCTTTCTTTATGTTGTTTGACTTTCTCTCCCTGACTTCCCACATCTTCTAATTCAGGTTTTTCCCGAGGGGGGTGGTTCAAATGGCTGCCTTTCTTGAAGAGATGGGCCATCATCTCCTGCGTCTGTCAGATGCTCTCTGCAGCTCTGGTGACAGACCTTGCTAGCCAGGCTTTCTCATTGACCTGTCTTGCAACTACATATGCAACAGCAGAGCCTTGACTGCAGCTATGACAGCTCCTCGGGAAGCGAGGAAGGAGCGTGGTTCTCTGCCCAGATGCTGATCCTCACGCACCCGGATTATCCTGTATGCGTGGGTCAAGCTTTGACAACGAGCGTCCAATTTCTCAGTGTCCTGTAAAGGTCCTTCTGATCAGTTAAGTCATCTCTATCTCATAGCCTGTAGCATACCTCAGGGTATTTACTCAATACCTCTTCCTCCTAGTAACAAATGTGGTGGCTGCACAGAGAAAAAACAACTATTTGTTGTGTATCAGCAAAGTTAGAGCCTTTCAGAGGGAATAATGAAAATATTAAAGCTATTGTCCTTGAAAAATAGCATCTTTTCCTTTGCAGTTTGGTTTTTCAAATATTTTCCTCTGCTCCTCCATGACTTTAAAGCAGCTTTCTCCCTTTCCCTCTGCTGTTGAGGAGGTGGCTTTCTCTCTGGCATCTGGGTGACACCTTCGCCTCCTTGATGCATCTCTGCAGCTCTGACCTCAAGCCCTGTCAGCCTGATGTTTCCATCCAGCACTAGCTGCTTCTCTTTGGGAAGTGTCTTTGCCCTAACTGTCCATCCCATGCCCATCCTTTATGCGAGGAGCACCCTGACAGCTCTGTCCAGACAGTTGGGTCTCTTTAATCTCTTTCCCTTTAATTTTTGGCAGGGTAGCATAGCCAGCTATGGGCCTTCTCCTGTGTTTTGCATGAGGGGAAGTAACTCGCTGCTCGGCTGTGCAGAAAGTTTCACTTGTTCTTTTCTCATTTCTTCCCCTTTCCTTCTGTCTCCCCTGGAGCAGATCCACACAGCTCTCTAGCTGCATCTTGTTAAAAGGACATCAGCCTGAAGCTGAGGGGGACATTGATTGAGGGTAATGCAATGACAGTGCACCATACATGATAAAGGAAGTAGAAATAACACAGAAAAGTCCACATTTTGTCGAGGGCTCTGATCCTGAGTGCTGACTCAATAAAAATGATGAAAACTGATGTTCATTAGAGAGCGATGGTCAGACATGGAGCCATGGCTGTGTCGAAGGGAAGTTGCAGCTGAAAAAATAAAAAAGTGTCTGGCTGGAATTACATTGTACAAAGGAATGGAAAAACACTTACTAGTCTGTGAGAACTAATGCTATGCAAATTAATTCAATTCAGCATTAACTTCATGCAGATCCATCTGCATAGCATGTTGCAGGCTTTTTAGAGGTGCTGTAGCTGTTCCAGATTGCTGAACGAGACCCCACGACTTTAGAAATGTTGACCAAAGTCAGGATTTCAAAAGGCAGGTGTCGCTGGCCTCACCGATGTCCTCGTGCTGCTCCTGTTCCTCCAGCTGTGGAGTCACAGTGTCCCGCAAAGGCTCTGGTTAGCCTGTGTCTTCACTGAGCTTTTTCTGCATCTCTCCTGTGGGTATTTAACTCAATTTCTTGAGTTTGGTGTGTCTATAAAATTTTCCTTTACAGATACAAACTTCTTCCATGTGATTTTGCGTGGTCTGTGCCAAAATAGATTGTCAATGCAAACCTCAGCCTATTTCTCCCCTGAGTATATAATTTTTCACATGCAAATAGAGCTGCTTGTGTTCATTTTAAAATATACTTTATAATTATTTTTACTTTATTTCCCCCCCCAAAATAGAAAGCAATCAAAGAGAAAGCAGCCAGTCAGGAAAATGTTTAATTGAGTGTAATAGCATTCTTACCAGCATCAGAACAGAGTCTGCACAAAAAACTTAGAAGCACCAGCACTTCTACCGGATAGATTGACAATTGTCTCAATCTTCATTCACCTTATGTGCATGGCTGTCAGTATCTGAGAAGTACCAGTTTAGTACAGTGGGAAGTGAGCAAGGAATCAATGCCAGAATTTTCAAGTTTAGGGAAAATATGAGAAATAATATCACTTCACATAAATGTCATTCACTCTGCTGTGCTGCCGAAATTCAATATCTAAATAAGAAAGAAAAAAAAAAAAGCTCCAACCGTTCGTGAGACACAGTTGAGCTATCTTGCACAAAGGAGTCAGGCAGGGAAGGTCAGTGTTAGAGTTACTGCCTCCACCGTGAGGCTGCCCTAAGTTACGTTCACCAAAACAGTCCTTCTGCTGACCTAAGCAGGTTGAATGAATGAACAAAGGCAGCCAGAATGGTTCTGTACCACCGTCTGCCTCCACGTACAAAGAAGCTCTAAAGCCAATTCAATTGAGTTGCTGCAGCTTTGCCCTGGTGGAATGAAAAAGGTGGACCGCCAGCTCCTGCTCCACCCAGGCTGCTCCCAGGCAGCGGGTGGCTCAACTTCAGCTGTCCCCCATGGCCAGAGGCACCCAAAAGCCCTTACAGAAAGGCCAACAACCCTCTCAGTTGTGCCTAGAAAACACATGCCTCACAGTCTGCAGTCAGACCAAAGGCAATGCCACCCCAGTTCAAGCCACTTCGTCTTCGTCCTTCAGGGTCATGCCAAGGCACACCAAGGTCCCCAGCCCGAACTCACTCTCCCTTATGCAACTGTAAATCAAGAGGAACTCCTCTGCTATGAACCTTCCTTACCAAATTATGAGAGTCAGGTCCCAGCTGCCTGCTCAGCTTAATGTAGTCCAGATATCTGATATGGGTTGTAGATGAGCAGAACACTGCATCTGATGCATCTAAACTGAAAAAGGCTGGCAGTAAACCTACAGGTCTCACCAAGGAAAAATGGCAAAAAAATTAGCTGTGCATTTTGTAGTGGAGAAAGTTTGGCAAGAGTTTCTTACTGAGAGCAAAATGGTCTACCAAGGCGAGGCAAGCTGCGTGGACCCACGTTGTGCTCCACTTAATGGGAAACCCTGCAAAGCTGTGCCTTGCATTGTCCCTTCCAAGGTTCTAAAATAACTTGGAAAATGACTTTGTTCTTCAAAACCAAGACAAAGCAAAAAACTTAATGCATTTTGAGTATTCCATCAAAGCTAGATAAAATTATCATGCAAAATACACCGTGAAAGCAGGTTTGTAAAGACTTCTTAACCTTTTTTTTTTTTTTTAATGATGACAAATCACTACTGCTGTAGTAGAATTATGATAACAGCTGCTCTAGCTAATATTACCAAAATGCAAGGTGCTTTTAGGAACCTTCTCTTGTGAATTATGGCACTTTTACCATCACACGGCTGTGGGAAAGAAAAAAAGAAAAAAAAAAGACAAATACTTTGAAAATTGGGTTCAAAGCTTCCTCATGTTAGCTGCATGCAAAACATGACAGAACAGCTGCACAAAACTACCTGAATTTAATCTCAGTCATCCTGCACATCATTGCTTGGATTTTGTGTGTTTTGTGTATTTCGTTTGTGGGGTTCTTTTAATTGTTAAGTATGATACAGGCCCTGATATTGTGGTTTGTTGCACTTGATAACATGAAAGCAGTGGGGAAAAAAGAGAGTCCCGCTGAGTTTGAATGAGGCTTGTGAAATCTGAGCCTTTATGAAATGGAAAATCATCCTTAATTTACGTTTGGGGGGGCTCTAAAGCTCAGGGCACCTTTATTTATGAGTTACAGTAAAGTCTGACAGAGAGATCTGGTCTTTACATAATTTAATATAGCTCACTCCTAGCTGGATGCGTGATAAGCCATGTGCTGGAAGGACAACTGTGTAACTGTAGAAGGACTAGGAACTTTTCGCCTCTCCCTAAGAGAAGCTCTTTCCACAAACATCTGTCCTCTGTGCATTTTATCTCTTCTGGCCAGGCGCATTTCACATAGACCATCTTCTAACTACCACTCACCCAGAGAAGCTCCCAGCTTAAACCCATTGAAAGAGTGGAACAAGAGTGAAATAATTCATACTCCACGTACCATAAAATTAACAGAGATAGAAAGAGAAAACGCTCCATTCATTGCAGCTGGCATCCTTTTTATCAGGTATGCTATATAAGCAAATATGGTGTTGAGCTGTCAAGCCTGAGGTCATGGCTGCTCCCGAATCGGAGCGGTTTGGTATATTTTAGTACGCATTCATTACAAGGTACAGCGTACAGTTAAGAAACGCGCTCGTGGCGCCAGCGTGTGATTATGGCAAGACGGGCTGACCACTGGGAAATTGCTGAGCTAACAGGGAGAGGAGCCGGGCTGCGCGGTGCCGGAGCCAAGTTTGCAGACAGTCACCGCACCAGCACACCTTGTAATGACAGATCTGCAGCGCTCTGTGCTCGGGATGCTCCTCGGAGAGACGGCGTGTTTTCCTAAGGAAAAGGGAGCGCGCGTTTTCAAGGGGCTGTTTATGAATCCTCTCTGCTATCCTATTTTTGAATCCTCTGGTGTGCCTGTGTGGGTTGTCTGTGTGTGTAAATTGTCCTTCTGACTTTCTATCTCTCCACACATCTTTGGGTTATTTCTTTTTTTCTCCCTCTCTCTGTCGTGTATCGTCCGTCCCATACCCTGCTCCCCCCCCCCCCCCCGAAAATGTTTGAAAGCCTAACCACAATGTAAAACAAATAAAAATAATACAAAAAATCAGCTTCATACTTAGTGGTCAACTGGCTGCCAAAATCCTTTTCAGAGTGACCATTATGTGAGGCAGGTATAAGTCAGACACCTTAAAAATAGTGACATTTTGGTCATGGCACGCAGTCTATTAGTCTGTGGGGTTTTTTTTGTGGGTCAAAAATGTCTTTCAGCCCCTTGTGAACGTTTTTCTCTGCACACAAATGTTCCCTTCCCCCCTGCCTTCCAGTTTCAAGCAGCCTGTTTATTCAGGGTAAAAAAAGAGAGTACAAGAGTTGTTAAATAGAAAAAGAATTTGGAGAGGGTGTCAAATGATAACCATGACAACTTAGGAAGCAATAATGAAGAAAAGAAGCCCAAACCGTGAGAATCCAATGTTTGTCTCTCAAACCTGAAAAAAATCCAGCAACTGAAATGGACAGTGCTCTGCTGTGCGCACCTGGCCTCAGTGAGACACGAGACCTATGCTTATGACAGTTTTGCGATAGCAATGAGTGCTATAGGTTGACTATAGGAAGCTTTGATAGAGATAGGGCAGAGATACAGAGATGTTCCTGAAACCTTGGGCAAAAACCTTCACCTAATTTGCTGCTCACGTGGTAGCCAACAGGAGTATTTCATACACAGTACAAAAGTGCAAAAAACAGAAATAAAGCCTGGCACCTTTATTTAGATATTGTTTCTTTAAATGATAAGAGGCTTTGAGGTTGGCTTTTTTTCCCTGCAAGATTCAAAATGTTCTGCTAAAAAAGGTGGGCTGCAGTCAGAACCACATTTAAGCTGACCACAAGCTCTTTGTCCCCCATCCTCTTAGGGTGGTGCTTTCCTCAGACCACTTATACCTTTAAAGCACCTTTCTAAAAACTTCCTTTGTGTTGTTAAACCAGTGGTCCCTGCCTTGCTAAGGTGACACTCCTGAGCATAGCATCGCCTCATTTTGAATTGATGTGTTCCCTCAGCATGGCTAAAGCAGCTGGTGATACAGGAGTATTTAAGAAAGAATACAAATACTATGGATGAAGCTCTTATAAAAGCCTACTTCTCTATACCTGTAAGCAATCTGGCAGAATAGCCTGGCTGGCAAAGAATAGTGCAATAATAGGAACCTCCTGTTTACTACTTCACCCCAGGATGTGTGACCTTTAATAAGACCGTTATCTTATTTTGGGCTTATTTCTGCATATGTAAATTAGAATACATTTTACCTAACACACGTTGTTGAGAGGATGTCCGTGTTGGTATGGCATTTTGTAACTGTGAGGCACTGGAAGGACAGCGTCTCAACTGTGCCATTTCCCTCTGGGTGATCCAGGGGAAGGCAAGATCCTTATGTCCCTGTTTGCAATCTGTCAAGGGAAGCCAGTCTCATGGAGCATTGTTTATAAAGCTTTGAGGTCTCTGCCTGAAAGATGCTCAACAAGAGACTGTTAACAAAAGTGAGCTTTGGGAAACTTAGATTATTGAACTAGGGCTGTGCAAAATTCACACTGAATTTGATACATGCAAATTTATTGTTCATTTTCAGCGCACAAAGGGTTGGACAAAGCTCAAATACAATTGAAACATCCACATGTCACTGACTGTCACCCACTTCTTCAGGCTTCTTAGTCTCCTCTTCAGAAGTTTCCTCTGTCAAGAGCCCGTCCCCTGTTCCGCCCCCAACCTCCCTTGTTTTGTCCTCTTCTCCCCTTGTGCTCTCCATCTGTTAAAGAGTTTCTTCTGATAGTCAGTTAAACACTTTACAATTACAAGATTTTCAGAATCCCAAAAGGTTGTTGCGGCACAGCTCTTGAAAAAGATTTACTTGTTTTGCTTTTACTGGAATTTAGCTACTTTAAAGGGTACTTTAATAGGCATGTTGGTACTTTAGGGATCCAGGCCTTGGTGCATAACTCCTACAGGCTTCAACAGCAGCTAGACATCTAATTTCTAATTTCATGTTGCACCTGTACATACAGATAATTCTAGTGGACTAAATAGAGTCCTCCAATTCATACCAATTCCCTGCTTATTCTGAAATTTCTGTTAGATTTTTTTATGCTGCTCCCAGGCTGACTATTCTGAGCTTTATTTTAAATAACAAGGATTTTATTTTTAATAATGGAAATCTTAGTTATTTAAATTGGAAGTCACAATCTCTTTATTTTTCACAACAGATGCTCTGTGAATTGTATGAACTTGCGAATTTTGAAGCTTCTCTGAAGAATTCAGAAGCACAGCTAAAACTTGTAAAGTTTAACGGGATAAAAGTGAAAATATCCCTGAGTCCTGACATTCATTTGCTCTAAACCTTACTTATGTAAAAAATGCCAGGCATCTTTCTTTCCATGTGTTTTAAGAGCTATAGGGTTTCATTGGTAGTGCAAACATAAGCCATCAATGTTACATAAAGAATGTGGTGGTATCAAGGTGGTATCTTAAGACCCCTGTCCAAAATACAAAATAAAATAAAAATTCTACTACCTGCAGGGTACATTGCCATCAATTAATGTGGAATGGTGTAGGAACAACAGTTTATAACTCAGTTAAACCTCAAGGTTCGACGCAGTAGCTGCTGCTGGGAACAGCTGAGAAAGGTCTGGTATTTTTTGTGCATAGCCACTTCCCCTCCTAACACGTTCTGTGCACTGAAACTCATCCCTCGCCTGAACACAGCTCAGTTGTTTTGAAGCGTTTTCTTAATGAAACAGCTGCCATGTAGTTTTGTGTGCACTTCGCATCATTTGTGTAATATGTTTTCTCGAGGCGAAATGGTGTTGCTCATGTGGCTGCTTCTGCTCCTAACACTGTACTGTACTTCTCTGGGGAAGAGATCTCAGGTCTTTGCATTCGCCTTCAGCTCCAGCAGGGATTGCAAATGCCGATTCTCTTTGCAGGATCTCAGAGCGAGCAAGGAAGAGGGTGGAGGAATAGCCCTGGTGAATCAGAGGTGCAGGGTACTAGTCGGTGTGAGACTGACATTTTCCTAAAACCTTGCTGAAGCAAGAAATGGAGCTGCTGCAACCTTTGTTTTCAAGCCCCTGTGCTGTTGCCTTTAATAGCCAAGTTACTATGTGGACCCCTGCTGAATCCTTTTATTTATTCCTTTATTTATACAATTCTTTTTGCAGTGGGCTTTGCTCCCCTCTCTTTGCTGGCTGCCGCAAAGCTGTCTGAATTCCCGTCTCTGTGGGCTCACTTTCTACTTGCTGCAGTAAGTAGCGGAGCAAGTAACCGCATAGCTATTGCCACTGCCATGCACACAGCTGCCACGGTGACAAATACCAGGAGGACCACGTCTCCTGTTACGCCAAGACCTCGAAGGGATGCATTGGAACAAATGCTGGGTTTGACTGTCAGATTCTCAGATGTACCACATATTTCTTTGGAGCTTGGGGCTGTTGCAACAGCTGTTTGTAAACACTGCAAATCCAGCATTAGACCAGGGAAGGAGAATATTTTTTTTTGACTTCTAGCTTCCTGAACCATCCTTAAAAATGTTGCAAATACACTGGCATTTCTGCTGTTGATCTAAATAGCAACCAGTATTGGTTTTCAGCTGCGCGGGCCAGTGGGCAGGCTCCGTCCCCACATCCTCCTGTGTCGGGTGACTCATCAGCAAGTCTGAGAATGTGCATCAGGCTGTGGCTCCGGCAGGAAAACACAGCAAACAGCTAAAGGAGCATTTGGGAGCTGGAGGGGATTTGATCATATTCAGTCTGATGCTAAAAACAAAATTAAAAAATATATATTGCTAAAATTGGTGAGTTGAATTCCAGTGAGGTATGCTAGGCGGTGAAAGACAGGCTGCCTCTGATTCACAGAGGTTCGTTTGGTAAAGCATGAGCATGTAAACAGGGCTCAAGTGGTGTAATTTAAAAATTACATTGGCAATAGTGTTGTAGGGGCATACATTAACTCACAGCCCTGTGCTAGCTGTTCTGCAGTCTGCGGGTTTCTCCTCTACTCTCCAGGCAGTAAAAAGTATACAAAATTGGATCCTCAAAGTGTCATGGGCTTGCTTGGAAAATGCTCTTTTCCCACTATGTAAATGAGGGAGCGCAGGCAGGAATCTGAAATGCCACCTTTTGCTCCTTCCAGATGTGCTTTGACTCATGTAAAATTGACTCATGTAAAAGTTGATTTTTCACTCATACCATAGTGGTAAAATGGGCTTGAAAGACAGTCCTCTGGTTTTGTGCTTGAAAGGAAACTTACTAATCCTACCCCTTTAATGTTTTAATGTTTAGAGGGATTTTCCTCAGCGGTATCTCAATGATAAGGTTGCAATTACTGTCCAGTCTGACAGGGGAAAAGTTTGAAACTACAAGCAGGAAGGACAGCTGCTATGATAACCTTATTTTGCCCCAATGAGGTAAGAAGGTGTCCATATTGTAAATTGAAAAATTCCTTCAGTATTATTTTCCTGGGCCTGCTACTGCCTTACGAGCATGTGATGTAGGAAAACTACTTTAACATCTCCAGTTGCAAGGCAATATTTTCAGTGTGGCAGATCTGAAACCAGACTTTAAAATATGTTATTACATAGGCACTTAAATAAACATCTCAGTTTTTAGAGAAAAAGTAAAGAGAGGTAGGAGGTCAACATCTCAGAAAATTGAGATAGCACAGAGATCATAGTTTCATCAAGGCTTTTAAAATGCTCTCAAGTGGCCCGTGTAAGTCCACATAGCATTAGACCAATGACAGAAGTGGGGACAGGATCTGAGAGCCTTAGCTGACAGGAATTTAGGCGTTATAACCTGTTTCATTTATAAAGGAAGTGCTGTTAACAGCTGCCTGTAGTGAATAACTAATAATTTAAAGAAAACTCTGATTGGTTAGTGCACACGGTTCACTATTTAGCTTACTATGACCTGGGAAGGACTTGAGCATCTTTTGGGATGAGTGAGCCTTTGGGAATTTTGTGCTCTCTGGCAAGGACTCCTTGGATGATAGTGTTTGCTCTTTGGGAAACCTAAGGTGTTAAGCCTTTGTATTTAAAAGCTTGTGGAAAAATAGTTACACAGATTTCATCAGAATAACCATGCAGATGGAAAAAGGTCAGTACTTAAAAGCAATGCATTAGGCTGAAATCTCTTAGGGCTTTCCAGCAACATGAACCTCACTGAAAACAGCAGATCAGATTTACTTATTATCAAAAATGTAAATCTCAGCCACTCTCGGCCACTCGTAAATACGGTCACTCTCCTTTCTCTCATTAAGGTGGGTTTTCTCCTTTTCAGAACTTTATGAAGCAACAGAGTAATTTTCATGTGTGCCAGCACCATCACTTCTCTCCAGTACATTGCACTTTTATTTTAAGGGAGTCCACTGAGAAAGGAAGCACCAATCTGTAGAGGAGTAAAAGTATTACCTGCACAGCATCCCCCTCCCCCTTTATCACCCATGTGTAAGGCAGACGCCTGCCGCAGAGCAGGTCAGTCTAAGCCTCCTCACTTTCTTCTGTGTTAATTCTCTTGTCAGGCCCCTAAAAATCAACCAGTTATCCCCATTCTTGCCATAAAGCCAAACAGCTTCTCTCTTGTTCTTAGCAGCATCAACAGGAGTTTCACCATTAATAGCAGGAGCACTCCATCAGCAAGAGAATGACCAGTGAAAGTGAATTTTGCATGAGGCATGGACTCAGTTAAAACCATTATTTTTGTGTGAGTGTGTATTTTCTCACATAAAATTACTACAAACTTATAGCAAAGTTCTTCTGGGAAAGGTGGGGGTTCCTAACAGAGAAAAAAATAACCTTACCAACATCAGTGAGAGAATGTATTTCTTGATTTGTAGGGAACTAGCTTGAATGCATTAATACTTTCCAGACATCTTTTCCTTCCTACTTACTTTTTCCCAGTCAGGATACACCATGCAACACACGTCAACTGATTAGAAACATGTATAGATGCAAAATTACACAAATGAATTTTTAATTTGAACCACAGAACTGTAATACCCAACATGTGCTTTGCAATATTGTTTTCTCTTGTCCTAAGGCTTTATGGATCAGCTCCAGGTGTTGCATCAGAGATCAGAGGTTACTTCACCTTTGTGCTGGTCTAACTGTGATGGCGATAGTGGCCAATGGATAGGACACTTTGCATTTAACACTATTGTTCTGTGAAACATATTCTTCCTGCAGAAATGCTATTGACTCCCACTATGCTGCTTCAGGGACAGATTTAGGCCGGAATAAAAAAGTGTCCTATTTCTCAGGTATCAGTTACTAGGCTGGACACTATGCGATGCAGTTCCAGAAGTCAAATAAGTAGCCATGGTTAGCTGGCCAGGATGCTACCTGATTACCTGTGCTTGCTCTTAATTGAGGGAGTCCTGTAAATTTCAGCTGTAGATGTAGTCTGTAAGATGGTGATAAATTGAGATCTACAAATCCTAAAACAATTTGGGCCACCCTTTCAAGCTGCATTATCTCCCAGAGCTCATGGAGACACCCACACCAGCTTCCCCGTCTTAAATTCTCCAAAGAGTTGAAGCAGCCTCTCCATCTGCCAAGCAGACAGGGTCCAAATAAATAAAGGGCATGTTGAGCATTTAGAAAATGCAGACGCTACTCCTTAGCTTTAGCCAAATGCAGACATCCTGATGAAACTAGAGGAATGAATTGAAGACCACATGTACATGGTTTGGTGAGTGCTTAAAAACTTATGACTGATTCTGAGGAATCACTTTAAAAATTGGTGGCTTAATTTATATAATAACTAAAATTCTGTGTGCATATATATATATATATATATAAAAATGTATATAGGGGATGTTATTTTTATTTTATGCTTTACGATTTCTGGCTCATTAAGATTTCCCAGCAGGTTGGATATCTATATTGGTTGAACAATATTTATGTAAATTATGTATAAAAAGAATCAAATTTAACCATGTGATTTATGATCAAAGAGGCCTTTTAAAAGGGCAGAGTTGATCTTTTCTGTTTAGTGGATCTTAGACTTTTCCAGATTGGTTAGGTCATCTTGCAAAACATCATCTGATGGTGAAATTGGCTGTAAATTTAGAAACTTGAGCCCAAGCATGCCCCAAAATTACATTCATGCTTTGCATAATTAATTGTATCAAAATGCTAACTCCATCCTCTTCTTCTCACTGTTATCTTCCTTTCTTCATCTTTGAGATGTGAATCTGAATTTTTCTGATTTTCTTCATTTTAACTCCTTTTGAGCTACAATGCATTCCTCCACTTTTTCCTTTTCACTATGTTATGAAAGGACTGAAAGGAATTAAAGTGATTCTAAACATATTTCATAAACCTGTGATAATTTAATCATTTCTTCTTGCTTTAAAGTTGACAGTAGTTTAGCTTTGGTAGTGCCAGGTGGTAATCCAATGTGACTTAGATTTCCTATAGCAATAACATTTGGCAAATTCATTCCTTCATGAGAGGAAACCATTTCTATTTTTAACCATATTTTTTGATAGAACCATAAATATAGAAAGCCTTTCTGCTAGAATTCCTAAAAAAATATTACACAGTGTAGTGAACCCCATTTTTTATGTTTACTAAAGTTTGTTGTTGTGAGAAAGGAACAGAAAGAGAGGAATGAAAAAATACCTAGAACACGTATACTCTGCCTACAACATTTATTTGAGGCTTGAGGAGAACATGGCATTCTGCTGAATACCCAGCTCTGAAATTATTCAGAATGTACTTAGTCCTCCCTTTAACCTGTATTAGAAAACATGAATGTATCTTGCTGTCCGAAATTTGCTTACTGCTGTCACAAATGCCAAACTGATCCTTACTGGAATTTCACTGACATTACTCAAGTTCCCCTAGACCTGAACATAGCTCTCTACCCCTGTCCAGACACCCTGGTGATAACAGCCTTCATACAGGTAGATAAATGGACGTATCAATAAGCAGATCCATTCATATAGAGTAAGTAGTCAGGTATGCAGAGATAAATGTGCCTCAAAGAAACAACATAATTACGAGACAAAAGACCATGAAAAGTCAGAGGAACACTGAGATATGTGCAGACACCAGATATAGTTGCAGAGGACAGTGTAGGTCCTTCTTCCTATTACTTCCTGTACTGATGCTAGAAAAAGAGGCCTCCATGAGCTGGTGCCATGCATGGATCTGCCCCAGCTCCTCAAGAGTCGGTGGATGTGGCTGCTATTGCATAGAGAACAGTGGTGCTGCTGGCACCTCCAGCTGATGCACGGTCCCTCCATGTGCTGTGACCAAAGCAGCCTAGCTGCTCCCATAGTATACCAGAAGTAAATGTAGATCACGTTCAGCAGCACTATTGCTGCTGGATGAAAACAGACAGAAAAATTAATTATCGTGCCCAATACAATGGGGAGGGGAAACCAGTGAGGTAAAGTAAGAATGAGTTAAATGTCAACTTTTGTGAAAGATATCACTGGATTATTTCATTTTGTTGGATTTTGTCTGTGTTTCCTGCAAAGGCGCAACTCCTATTTCCTTTTGCCTGCTGAAGGGAACCTGGGGGTTGCAGTGAAGGCCAAATCCAAGGTGAGCTGACAGAGCCCTCATCATGAATACGACTAACTTCATACTGAGTTACATTAGAGGGAGTGTGGTCAGCAGACTGACTGCAGAATACTGTGTCTGGTTTTGTGTCCCAGGTTCAGGACTGTGGAGAAGCTGGAGAGCTACAGTAGAGAGACTAAAAGACTCATAGGCCTAGAGGACATCATGCACGGGGAGAGGATGAGAGATCTGACCTTGGTTGGACTGGGGAAGAGGAGGCAAAGGGATGGTCTAAAAGCAGCCAACAACTGTGTAGAGTTGTTACAAGGGCAGCAGAGCCAAACTCTTCTAGGTAGTGCCAGGCTATGTAACAGAGGGCAATGGCCACGGATTGTGGTTCAGAGGTTTCATATTGGATATTTGAAAAACTTCTTCACCAGGAGGTAAGTGCAGGTTAGAAGAAGTGACCCAGAGAGGCTGAGGAATCTTCGTCCTTGGAGATTTCAGCTAGATAAATCCATCGCTGACCTGATCTAGTGTTGGCAATAGTCCCATTTCAAGTGGGAGGCTGGATGACCTTCAGAAGTCCCATGCAACCAACACTTCTATGATTGTCTGTGTCTAAGAAAGTAAAAAAAAAATCATAGCATAGCTCAGATTCATTTAATTTACTATCTCAGAGCATTGAAAAGTCCCTTTGACTTATTCCTAACAGCTAGATAAGATCTGAGCAAATCAATAAGAACTGAAGCTGTCGTATGTGGATCTCCATCCATCAGAAGAAAGGAAATTCTGGGGTTAATACGCCTTCCACTTAAAATGTTCTGCTATCAAATGTTTTGCTGGTTTTCAGATGCCTGGTAAAAATATCGGGAAGAAGGGATTGCTTATCTATCATGAGACCCAGCACGTGGAAGACTGCATAGCATGCAATATTTTGCTTCAGATAGCACCGCTCAGTAAGGACCTTGCGAATACAGTCAGCAAAAAGTAAAGTAGGATTTGGTCTCTCCCGGCATGTCTTTCCTGAACAGGAAAATTGTCTAGGTAACGTTTTTTTTCACTTATAAGTCCTTCTTTCATAGCCATTTCATACCCATTCAAAATGGACTCCATAAAAAGCCTTTGAATGCAGGGAGAGGTTGGGAAATCTTTACATCTTTAAATTTGCTATAGAAGCAAATAGAAAAGTCAGACTAGCGTCACAAACATCCCTATAAAGTGCTGTCCTTCTAATTGTCTCTCTAAGAGACAGAATAGCTATTAACTGTTTCAGTCATATAGCATGTCTGTCCTGCCTCCATAAAGTGCAGAGACCAGTTGCTGGAACAGCCCCAGAGATGCTTGCTGAGGGTAAAATACACATTTTTGTGTTCGTTACACTAAAACTTGGATCAGCGTCCAGGAATTGCACTATATGGAAGCAGTTCAGGAAGCGTCAGCCTGCAGAGAGCACTGCAGGGACGGACAGGTCATCTCCTACCCTAGAGAAGAAAAATACATGTCAGCTCCAGAGTTATTTTTGTAACAATTTGCTCTATAAATAGCCTCATGAAGAATTGTCTGAAAAGATTCCTGCTTCTGGTACCTCTGGAAAGTCTCTGTTGGTGACCAAGCGGAGTGTAGAGGGATAGCAATAGCTGGGTCAGGGTGCTCAGGCAGCTTGCTCTGTCATGTTGGTGTGATGTGGCATGACACAGACGAAAAGTATGAAGTATGATGGGCTATAAAAGTTCAAACATAGGTGCAACTATTCCCATTCCCCTGGCAACAGAGTGAGTATTCTTGCCCATACATACCTCCCCGTAACTTTTTCACAGCTGAGATCATAACTGGAATGAATGTCCATATAGGCTAGAAAGACATGACCTCTCTTGTTTACATCAAAAAAAAGAAGCTTGGTAAATGGCTCTTTTTCTCCTCATTTTCAAAGTCTTCATCTGTCATCACGGAGAGTGATTTGTCAGTTTCACTGTCCTAAACTGAATTTCTAACTTTGATGAGAAATGCTCCAAGGCTAGCCATTTATTCTAAGTTTAAGGGTTGACTCAAATTTTTTACATGCTTTTTGCCAGTTTATAAATGAGGGGAAGGAGAGACTAAACAAATGAGAAAGCTTGAAAACCCTTAAAAGAGTCAGAATAATATTAAACTAATGAAATGACTGTATTTACTTAAGAAACAAGTCATTGTGTAAAAATGTGAATCTCGGCTCTTTTGTTAACAACTCAAGTGATTCGAGGTTTGAATTTGGTCTTTTGTTAGTATCATTTTAACATCACATCAAGATTATCCACATGCGTGCACTTACACATGCAGGCAAGGATAATCTGCAACATGTTTTTCCATATTTTTTTTTAAATCTCCCAGTGTGGTAGCTCCTGTTTTATTGTAATAACCTCCAAGTTGTTTAATACACTTGTACCTGATCATCAGCCTTTGTTTTCTTTTTAGCCTTCTTTTAAAATTTGAAGCTTTTTTCTGAAAATAACAGGCATTTTGAAGAGTAACGACATTGACATCACTGAAACCAGTGAGTTACCAGCTACTGAATCCTAATGCTTCTCACTACACTGGAATTTTTCTTAATGCCTTTTTTTCTAGTTGTGCCAAAAAACTTTAGGGGAAGTGTCATTTTCCAGTTGAAACACATTTTCCTGTGTCATTTTCCAGCTGAAATTTCAAACCTCCTGCCCATATAGCCCCGTCTGTTCCTTTTTTTAAGAGCTTTCTTCACACTGAAAGCTCCAAGACAAGATTGGCAGGAAGGTTGTTCTGGAGCGATCAGAGTAATCACAGCTCCAACCCAGTCAAGGAAAGACAGTGATGATGCTGTGGGGCTTGGATGGTGCTTGGAAGAGCTGGGTTCATTTCACACCTCCATCATAGCCATGGGCTATGATGGGCAAGCAACCATGGGCAAGCAACAAGCATACAAAATGAAGTTGCTCTAGCTGCCAGGTGGAAGCCACAGCAGCGGATCAGGTGCTTTAGAACGGGTACCTAGGAATGGGATCTACCAAAATGAGCATGTTAAGTAGGGATACTTTGGCAGGATAGACATGTTCTTTTGGAACTACGAGGAGGTAGCGGTCTTCTGCTAAGATTTTGGTTCTGATCCTTCTCCTGAAAATACATGGTAGAGCCAGCTATTTTTTGTAAAAGATATCCAGAGAAGGAACTATTTTATTCTTTTTTATTATTATTCTTCTCCCTAGTTCACGAAGGCAAATGTTGTTACCACTAACGCGCTTGAGAAAATGAAATTGTTGCTCTACCTTTTAATTGGACAGGTCCCAGAGCAGACCATGGAAGATAATCAGGCAAAGTCCAGATAGATCTCTTGCTGACGCATGAGATAGCTCTTTAGTTGCCGAGTATGATTAGGATTTGGGCAGTTCTGAATACGGCCAGATTTTTACTGGTGGAAAAGGTTATGTTCCCTGTGGGTTGGCTGTGGATGAGTGGGAGGTTTGAGAATCTCAGTTGTGATGTTAAGTAAGAATGGGATGGTTAGATCATTTTTACTGTCTTTTGTGCATTCACTTCTTTCAGACACTCAGTGCTTCAGGGGTCTTCCCTGCCTGCAAAACCAGAGCACAAGCACTTCCCATGGTATAGTGAATCATAAGGAAAAAGGTGTTTGGGTGCTACAGTCATGAGATGACTGTAGTTTCAGAAGGTCCTATAACAAGGATTTTGGAAACACAATACAGAGGTATATCACATCAGATGATTGTAGAGTTAAGAACTGTAGCAGATTCACAACCATTGCTGTCACACAAGCCCATCCTTAAAGCTGTAGTTGACACTATGATACAACCAACCTGTCTTCTACTTTTCCTCCCTGCTTCCCTGTGTGCTGCTCAGTGCATTGATCTTCCCAAAAATTTCTTCCTAAATCTAGCCCTCTGTATGCATGTTCCTCATTTCTTCAGTCTCTGTGCACAGCACTGCTGAACTCAACCTGTACTAGTAAACTAGCCCATCTAGTAAACACTCAGAATATACTGGACAAGGATGTCTCACTAAAGTAACAGCCACATAATTTAAAAAAAAAAATATAGTACAAAATAGCAGATTGATTAAATTTTTTTTTCTTTGAGTTTCTTTGCTCTGGATACAGCATTGAAAGCTGAAATCAAACAACAGCTGCAATAAATTCTGGGTCTCATTTTTGCAAGGCAGGCCAGATCATTTTTCTTGGTAAATTGAAGACCACTTACAACTCAGGAGGGAAAGGTGACACTGAGCCAATGCCACACAAGTCCTGCTGATCCTTGCTCACAAACTTTTCCTTGCAACTCCCTTGATGACCCAGAATGAACTCGACTTCAGGCTGAGAGAGGTGGGAGGAAACCAGCACTCATGCCAGCTGCCTTTTTTTTACCATGACCTGCTTGTCACAGGAACAAAGATCATCTGGAAGGGGGCTAAGGAGTTTCATAGCAGCAGAGGGAAAAAAAACCCACTCTAAAAATAGAAGAGACAAATAAAATATATCAATAACTTAACATAACCCCAATATATCACACTGTAAAATGAGTAAACGAAAGCTCTTTCGAATTTTACCACTTGCTGCTACAAGTGGGTGTCATTTCCCACCATACCTCTATCTTCACAAATGAGTTTAGCACCAAGAAATGATGCGGCTATGTAGGAGTGACAAATATCAAGCAGTCAATATGCCTGAATAGCCTGGACTCAGATGGGTCTTCTTCTCTGCCGGCACCCTTACGTTGAAGGAACGCGTACACGAGGAGGTTTATACAGCTATTACACAGGCTTGCCTTGCATATACGTCTGCACAGAGTGTGAGGAAACACAGACTGCTAAACAGGGGCTGACTTATCTGATTGCCACTTTTGTCACACTTTGGGTCCTCGGTACATGATCCTGCCAGGGAACCAAATCCACCAGCAGTGTCGTTCAATGCAACCAAGAGCTGGGCATCCAGCTACCTCCAGACTTCCTTTCAATCTAAGGAAACCTAAAGTGGCTCCCTGCCTAAGTAATGACACTGCACAACTAGAAGCATTTGCAACATCATTCAATTAAACATTTTAGGAAGGAAGGAAAACGGCAATTTGTTGAAATAAATCTGTTTTCAGACAAGCAACATGTTTCCTGTTTAAAATGCCATGGGGAAACCATTAAAAATGTCTCAAAAATCATTCAGAGATTGATTTTTTAATTTTTTTTTTAAACAAGTGTTACTTTCTTAGAGATTAGAGCAACTTTTTTAGAAATGAAAGTTATTACAGAATGGGAATGTACAAAATAAGCTCAAGATGAGCTCCTTCATTATGCACAATCCACTTTTCCCCTCCTTCCACTGTTTCTCTGTTCGCTACAATTTTCTGCTCTTTATTATGATTTGAGATGCAAAGAGTTTTCCAAATGTCAGTGATTTTTGTAAAACTGGAAACCATTTACATTCAGTCAAGAAAGCCACTACGTTGTGCTTTGAAAGTAGGTGGCATGGGAAAATGAGACAACCTGCTTTTGCAAGGGTGACTGCAAAAAGCTACCAAAACACAGTGCAGCTTAAGTGAAGGGGTGTATTAGAAAGCTGACATGAAATTTCACCACAGGAAGGTGGGTGTCCAGCCCCTTGCATTAAACCTGGCAGATATTTGAAGTGCTTGAAGAAAAGCATTAATTTTTTTTGGAGAGGTGTTCCACATCATTCTTGAACTCAATCACACAGCAAAGTGTCATTAAATCTGCAGAAAAGGTAAATGCCCAGTGTATTAGCAATGAAGCCTTCTTAATTGCAAAGCTATAAATGCTCTACTTCAGTAGGAACAACAGACAATGGCTTCTCCTGATTACAATTATGTGATGAATACATCTGAGGAAAAAGTCAATCAGAGTAGAAGATTCTTCTCAGCCTGCTGAAAAACCCCGGTTGCACCAGGAGAGAAACTGTGGTGTGACTGAAACTGACAGCGTGTATATCAGAAGCTCTGCTGCTGATGCTGTACTGCACTGGTCGTGAGAGTGCCAGGTATCTGAATCTGTGCTGAGGTCTTACATTCGAGGTGGATTTATAGGTACTTATTACATTACTGTAAGCGTAATTTGGAGAAAATGGTCTTCAATATCTTACGTATGCTTCTTCGCTGTGCTGGTTGTAACATGATCTGAATAAATATTCACAATACAGAAACTCCAAGTGCAGGATAGTTTAATTTTAAAAGTCTAATATTTTTTATTTAAGTGATTTATTGAGCTATTGCTTGTCCAATAAATAAAGGAATTTCCAAAGCATTAAATGGGAATCTTTACAAAAATACAGAAGAGAGAAAATATGCAAAATCTGTAAGAGTGTGAAAATGGTATGAACAGGACAATTATTTTTCCCCTGGCACATTAGTTTCATTGCATTATTTGGACAATATTAAAGCCTATTTTATTCAGGCAAAATCCATATGAAGGCAAGGTTGTCTGCATAAGGATGACAGGAATGGGCCTGAGGTCTGCAATGTGACTGGTATGATTATAAGAAATGCTAAATTAGCTGACTTTTCCCAATATGAGATTTCAGAATGTGTTTTCTACATTTGCCCAGTGAAGGCAATTCCCTTACATGAACTTTTAAAGGAGCAAAATGACAAATCAGAAAGCAAAATGGTGATCCCAGTGAATTCAGACAGCTGCCATTAATTTGGAAAACAGAATTAGTGGACAATATGTCCACATGGCTTAGCAGTGAAAGAGCAGGAATTGGAAAGAAAAGTACTTGGAGTCAAAATACTAAAAGGGCAAAGCAAGCAGAGGCAGAGAATAGGAAGGTAGTTATAGGGTGAGTTTGAAATGAAGAAACCTTGGGATAAAAATACTGGAATGATAAAAGCTATTTTCCAGTGCATTATTTGAATTAGGTAATTATGTAAGTTAAAAATGAGTGAAACTATTTTGCTTCAAAGTTGACTCTGTAATATTATATAGCACCATGCAGTGGTACTAGGAAGTACTGGGGTGGTATTGCAGCAGATGCAATTGTTTGTTTAATTCAAAGAATGAAAAAGAGAAGGAACAGAATTTGGAAACACCTGCATATTTTCAAAGTGAAGTATATCAGGTTTTTGCTTTGAACTTACATGAAAAGCAGCTAAATTGCATTTTAAGTGAGTTTAAGTTTTAAAATAGATGACGTCTCCTCTTGGTCAAATGATGTGTTTTGTTCAACTCAAACAAAATATTTCCTTCTTTTTTTTTAATTTGATGCAGAAAACTGAACTAAAAAAAATCGTGCCAAAATGAAAACATTCCCAGAAGAAAAAAAAAGAATTTTCTTTTCCTCTTCCTAAACCTCGAAAGCCAAATATTTGCACAGTCCTCCTCTGAATGTCCAAAACTCCCTTCTTGGCTGCTTCTGCAGCTGCTGCTACTGGGTGAAGTCACATTACATTGTGCTGATGAGTGTTTCATTCACAAACAGGAAGGAGGTCTAGCCTTGTAAGGGCAAAACAAACAAGTTTAGTTCAGTGGGTAAAATGAACCAACGGACCACGGATTCAATTTTTTTTTTCCTTTTTTTCTTGAAGCAGCAGGAAAGGGGCTGCTGACGAGATATTTTGGAATAACTTGCTATTAGGAAGGAAGTATGAGTGGGTGTAGATGAGAAGTAACTCACACTCATATGACACACACGTTGCGAGGATGTTGAAGTCTTGGTCTAAAACAAAGGATGGGACTGTCAGTTTAGTGATGTAGAACAGAGGGAGCTGTTTGCTTGTTTGCCTTGCCTGTAGTCAAAAGTTTCAGGCATTTGCCAGCTGGGCTGACAGAGCATGATCCCACTGGAGAAACCATGGTCTTTGTTAAACGACCAACAGTTCATTTGAGAGTCATCACTCTTCTAATGAGCCATGTGCCTCTCTTTGAATTTTTGTTAGTTTTATAAAAAAGAAAATTAAAAACATGAGAGATACTTTCAGATATGGCAGATTTTGACTGGACAGGCTGTCAGGATAATCCAGCCACCTCTCGTTGTCGATCATACCTTAGATCCCTAATGGTAGATCAAGAAACTGTCAAGAAACTTAGGAGCTCATCAGGAAATCAGATGGAATCTCAGCTTAATACCACAGACATTTCATGTTCATGTTTTAACCAAACTTCAAAGTCAAGACATTTTAATTCAAAATGAGAATTTTATCATATCTTAGTATATTTGTAGGGGAATCTCTAGACTGTCTTTTCAAAATCCAAACCTCAGTAAAAATCCAGAGACGTGATGAAAAGGGGAAATAATATTTTAAATTGTAGTTGTTCAGAACAAAAGATTATGTTGGTTGCTCTGTCAGTGGATGAGAGCTATGGATATGGCAATTCACACGATTTAACTAATGAACAGAAAAATGAGAATCAGTTCCAAATTAAGATGCACTTTAATGAAATGAATCAAGAGAATAAGAAGTTACTAGTGAACTCGCCAAATTAGGTACATTAGAAATAGCCAGAATGGTCATTGCTTTGCTTGAATAAGGCTGGGTTATCATATTCTTGCTTACACTGTGGGGAATCTGAGGCCTAAGAAAGTCATTTATAGATAAAGCAGATTGGCTATGTTTTAGTGAATAGTTAAAATGTTGAGTTATTCAACATTTTTCTTTGTTTTTTAATGAAAAATATGCTCTAAAACTGCTAAGGCACCCTCCTGGCTTTAATCAACCAGTACACTTATACAATTAAAAAGAACTCCTCTCTTCTTTACCTTACACATACCCACACATTTTCTCTCACAGGAATTTTCAAGTTGAGAGTCCCTGGAGTCAAATACTGCAGACATTCAGAAGAAAGCCAGTCCAAAGCTTGCAAGTGTGTTGTAAAGTTTAAAACTTTTATAAATGTTTGATAAAATGGGCTCTATATATATATAAAAAAAGTGATAGAAATGCAGAAATATTTCTTCCTTTTCACAGAGGAAGTAATTTTACCAGATTTGTAAATGATGCATTTAAATTTTCAGAGATAGTACAAATTAGAGTTTTTAAAGGAAAAAATGCTCAGAGAAGTCTGTCCATTATTGCTCACAGAGAGGTTTTTAAACAAATGGAAGAGAGGTTGACTGCTGTTGCAAAACATACATTATGTGAACTAATGAACTATATCTACAGGGAAAGGTAGCTTTTCCTTACATTTAAGTTAATCTAGATTAAAAAAAAAATAAAAGGATAAAAAGAACAGCCTGGAGAAGGGATCTTCCTTCTCCCCCTCCTCTTCCTCCTCCTCCTCCTCCTTTTTTACCCCCTCTCATTAATCACCTGGTAGTGGGAATGTGAAAGGGGTGGATTTTTTTTTTCTTTTTAGACCATAGGCAGCACTAATTTCTTACATGCTCCCACTGTGTCTGAGCACACAGGCTTGTTTGTAACCTTTCAACTCAATTGTTTAAGTGGTTGAAATTCAAGGTAAAATGTATTGTTTATCACTTTCTGGCCATTTTGTCCTGTAGTTAAAACATTTTGTCATTATGGAACTTGTGCTATAATCCACAGGAAAAATCAAAGTAACTCTAGCATATTAAGTAAAGTCCAGAGTGAGTTGTAACTAGTGCACATGCTACCTGAGAGCCACCTTCCAGAAGCTCTAAATGCTTTGTTGCAGGAAGCTCTGGTTGTTTCAAATAGCTATGACATGACTGGAGATCCAAGATGGTGTCTTTATGACAGCTTCATGTCTGTGGCCATGAAGTCAAAAATGTAAACTGTCTCCCCACAGACACTGCATATTGCTGTCAAACCTGCCACCAAAAAAGAAAAAAAAAGTACAATTACAGCATAGTCCCATATAGCTAGATTTTCTACTCATTCCTCAAAAAAAAAAAATTTATGTGTTTTAAATGCAGACAGAATGCTCATGTGTCCATGGCAGCAGTCACCCTTGTTATCCATCAGGATAACATCAGGAGTCTCCAGATACAGCTTGGGTCAGTCTTTCAAGTATTTATTCTTTTTAATTTCAAAGACTCCCAAACTCATTTATGTGTGCTTAAACATGAACAGCTTAAACATTCATGGGCAGATGAATGAGTTTCCATCCTACTTGCCTACAGGACTCAGGAGCTCACTGGAAAGGCCAAATGCCACCAGGTCCCGTACATCCTGAGGCTCAGACTCCCCAGGTGTGGTAGCCAGACATTTCTCCCACTCACCGACTGACACCAGGTTCAGAGGTTGGCATGTTGGCTGTAACTGTTTTCTCTATCAACGGCAGCTCTGCAAACTGTTCATTCTTTGAAAGTGATTAGTTTATTTCTAGAACTGGTACATATTTTATCACTTTCATTTACCTGTGATCTTTCAGGATCTTCAAAAACTTTGGTGGAGTCAGCTCCAGTTACAGGTGACTAATCTGTCTTTCTCCTTTGAAAGAAACATACACACATGGGCCAATTTCAAATGTACTGTTATATATAGGAAAATTTTGGTCTGTAACTCTCCCAGTCACAGAGTCTCTTCTAGAGGCTTCAGCAAGAACACAGTACCTAATAAAAGCCTGCATGGAGCTGCCATCATCATCTCTGCAAATTTCAAACTAAAAAGCCCATGGAGCTACGTTTTATATCTCCATCCACATAATTAAGTCCTTCTGGGTGGGTGCAATACTTCCCTTCTTTCAGGTATAAGTAGCTGGCTGCTCATATCAAGCCTGTATTACAAGCAAAATGTCTCCTTCTAAGGGCTAAAACATACTAGGACTTTCTAAACACAGCAAAAAAACCCACAGAAAATGTAGGGGTGCTGCCACTTTCTTTCAAAATATGGTCAGAAGAGAAAGTTCAGCGGGAAGACTCCCTTGACCCGGGAGACCAGAGTCAGCTCATGAAGGAATGCATCTGCTGTCTCCTCAAGGACAACCTTGACAGTCATGTCACACACTATTCATGGTGAGTTTTGCACTTTTTGGAAAGGTACTTTGCAATTCTTGTCATGATGATGTGCCACTGAGCCACAGTGGCCTGCTGTAAGTTGTAGTCTGCTAATTAGGGTACTCACATTGGAGGTCTCAGTGCTGAGTTGCACACTTTGCTCCCATAGATGTTTATTGCAGGAGGTATCAGGCTTCCTTTTTCCTCATTTTCAGAGGAAAAAAGAAGCATTTGCCAAATGTCTCATCTCTGCACTAACCATCTGTGGAGGAGAGACAACAGCAATGGCATACCTTTATGCAGGAGTGGAGGCAGGTTAATGGTATGCTTTGGTTTGTAGTAGGAGTAAATAACAGATGAATAAATACAATCCTGGAGTTCGTGCTTGAGAAACCGCAAGGACACACAACTCTTTTTACAATAAACTCAATATTGTGCATCTACAGAACTCTGTTTTTACAAAAACTGTTTTCCTTGCCTTTTTTGGCCATATGCTCTGCATCATCATTATTAAATTATGAAAAATAATAACTCTGTGCTAGCTTCAGATTATGGGTGCTTATTTTGGCTATAATACACAATAAAACAATAATGGTACAAAAAAAATATTTTGTTGGGTTCCTATGTTACCTTTTACCTATGGGCCTCAAACAATTTTACTGATAATTTACTACTGAGAGATGTAGGATGAGTATTAATTTTTCCTTTTTAAATATGAAATACATGGAATTGCAAAGGCAAAATTTATTGATGTTTCCATAAACACTAAGTGCCTGCAGTCCTAGGTGCCCCAACTAAGCTACTATCTTCTTTTCAGGGAGTTATAAACCTCTATATTTCTTAATAAGTTTAATGAAATTTATATTTCAGCTGAGTTTTACTGAAGTATCAGCTGCTTATCCTCTCCGGAAAAAAACAGCTCTGAAGTGGTGATGGCACTGCATCCAAAAAATAAAGGAGTCACATCATATGCCACATATGAAGATTTTGGTTGAGGAGCCAGTTTGGCTGAGATAGGCTGGATTCCTGTCTTGCAACTCAATGAAACACCATACAAATAAAACACAATAAAATAACAGAAGATGTACTCCATTTCCAGGTGCCATCTAAATTGTTAGTTATTCAAAAAGTGGACAGAAATAAAGCCCCAGAAAGACTATTTTACTTTTTCCCCATTACCTGCAGCTTCTGTGCAAAGAAGTCTAGGACCTGGATTCACACAACAGCCATATCCCCAACCTGTCTTGACCACCACTTAGCATGCTTGAAGAAAGTCCTTTTCAGGTATACTTTGTACAGTATATAGCTAGGAAATAGGATAAGGATGGTGTATGTGTCTCACCCATGAACAGCCCAAAGCCCAGCAGTTAGACCTCTTGATGTAAGGAGGTCATCAGGCATTGTATACCTGCTCAGAAGTTCACAGCTTCAGCCATAGTTCAGTGACGGCATAATCCTTCATTTCCTGGCAGCAATAGAGGAATATCCCTTGCCTCAGCAGATCATTACTGACCACCTTGTCAAAGTGCTTTCTGATCTGCCAATGGAAAGCAGTGCATGAGAACTGCTGAATATTTCCGTACACAGAAAAACAATGGACAGAAGGTCCAGGGACAAAGTCCTGACCCACGACCTTCATCGTAAGGTGACTGCATTAAACTATACGTGGCTTCTTTCTGTCTCATTAAGTGCCTATTGTTTCATTGCACAGACTGTATCCAGCTACAGGGATGGATGTCTTCGAGTTACCTATGTGCAGTACCTAAGGATTCCATAGGTGTTTGAGCTTCCTTTTTCTCATTTATATGGAAAACCATTTTTTAAATACTTTCTTCAGGTATCGTGTTGGAGATGAGAGAAACAAATACAACCGACTACCCATCTTCTCAAAAGCTTATGCACTATGTGAGCTGTGTAAAAAATATAGAGAGATATTCTACAAAATCCTACCTTGATTCTGAACACTTTGCACATGTACATGTGCAAATAAGGTTCCTGAATGTTGCAATTAGGCTCTTGTTTGTGCACTTATATGTTTTACCTGTGAAAAGGGAAAGGATTGACGCCAATGGAGAGGGACCCCTATAAGTTGTATTTACATACATGTTTTTCCCTGCTGCATGCTCTATCCCCTTGTTGGCTATTGAGATATGGTGCAAGATTTACTCTCAAATAGTGGAAGGGAAGTTTCACCTCCAGTCCATCAGGTATGAATAGCAAGCCTATGAAGTAAAGACCACCGAGTATCTGCTTTCTCTCTCCACCTCATTACAACTGATGGTGGAGTGATGGAGAGAGCATACACTAACTGTGTTATGCCCTGACAGTCAGAGCAGTGGCTGTCTTTCCTGCTGAACAGTTTCTGTAAATAGCTGAAGTGAAATAATGACTAAGTGAAGAAACCCGAGGAAATCAGGATCCTGCCTGGTGTGATACCTGACAGCCAGAAGGAAACGTTGTCCCAGTCTTGTCACACCACATTGCACTGCCTGAAATTGAGACAGTGGGAGCTCTGGGTGCCTTCAAACACAGGAATAAGAAAATGAAATGCTTTGAATAATTTAAGTCTTGTTTAGATATCTAAACATATGCAATTCAGGCTTCCTGCACTTAACCTGTTGTTTCCAGTTTGGGTCAGCATGTTGCACTTGAGTACCAGATCACAAATCTGTCATAGCCATGAAAGACCTCAGGCTGAACACCTCCTAGTATTTGAAATAGGACTTCAGCAGAGCTATTGAGTACCTTTGGTTTAGGGTGGGTTTTCTTCTTTTTTCCACTGTGATAGTTTTCACAGTGACATTTTTAGCCACCGGGCTGAGCATCGTAACTCACTCTGAATTCTTAGCAACAAATATGATGCTATTCTTCTGGGAGAGCTGTGTCTGAAGCTTGAAGATTTAGAAACTTCAAGCCATAGAAAAAAAGGTCTTGTTTCCTTCCTCTAAGGACAGAGAGGGAAGGCCATGATCTTTGCCTGCAGGTTGTTTGGTTGAACTATGACAGCAGGGCATCAACAATGTCTTTAGTATCGACTGTTGGGCTAAAGGTATGTCCTGTGTGCACTTGGCTGAACTAGCTGGTTTGGATGATATCATGGTTTGCCTGTGGGAGAAAAGACATCAGGTTATTCTGACAGAAGGTTATTCTGTTAAGCTGAGTGCACCAAATTAGGAAACAAGAGGGTTTTATTGCCATGGTTTGAAAACCTTTTGTTTCTCTGGGTAACCTGGGAGATCAGGCAAACAGTTAGGACTCGAGTCACTCATTTTTATTTTGTCAGGATAGATGGTATTCTGGCTTCTTTAAGTTATCCTTACCTGTTTCCTGTTCTGTATTGCAGAATATGCCTGGGCAGCTAACTGGCATTTACTTAACCTGGGAGCTGCAGAAAATCAGGTCTGAATATTGGGACCTGTTTCCAAATCATGGCCTGTTATCAAATGCCACAGGGAACATTGCGGTTTCATAACAGCTACTTCTGAATCCACCTTTTCAACATCAAAAGCATTGTATTGCAGGGTTTCCAATAAACATCTAGTTACACGGCTAAATTTCTAACAAGGTACATTGTATAATTCTGAAGATACAATTGAAGAGGATGCTATTTAATCAAGTATCAGGTACCACAGAAAACAGGTTTTTGTTCAACAGATGTCAGTCTGCTCTCCAAGTAAGTAATTAATTAGTTCTCCTAAATAGGATTGTGGTTGTTCCTTTTTATGAGATATAAAAGTATAAACCTGACTACGCCTGGGCAGAAAAGATCCTATGACATGTAATGAAGGTTATCTAAGCTGCTCAAATTCCAGGTTGATTAATATCATAATATGCCCATCTAATCTGCCTTATGATTTCAGTTGCATAACACATTTTCATTTTCTGTCCCCATTTATACTGCTAAGCAGTGCGTTTGATTCCTTAGAGGTAGCTAAAGTCAGTGATGGGTGCAGTGAACTCCTAGGGTAGATTAGAAGTTGTGCCTAAACTAGAACACTGCTATTATCTGTTTGCACTTAGAGTAACAGAGGAGACAAGGAAATGGAGACCCAGATTTTCCAACCATGGTTCTAGGCAGCAATATCTGACAGAGAGAACATTGCTGTGGTTTAATTTAAAGCAATGAGTGGCACCAAGGAGGTGAAAAGAGGAAAAATCATTTGACACAGGGTGGGCTAATCTGGCTGTGAATTACCAGAACCGCCTCCTGTCTGAAACATAATTTCCTTATCCCTGAAGATAGGAAAATGAACAAGGACTGAATGTGCCTTAATGAAATAGTCTTTTATGATCTACTTACATGCCTCTGTATTCCATAATGTACATTGATATTTCCCATTGAAGAAACAGGTAACAATCCTTGCAATAATGCTCCCCTTTTTTATAATACTGTGCAACACGATACACTGCAGGTTTAATTGGAACCAGAGACTTTTGGACATTTCTACCCACTACCGATTCACATGGTGAAAGTAAATCAAGCCCTATATAAACAAAACAGATGGAAGTGACGCTAATAGTACAATGTCAGCAGTATCCACAGATTGACAGAGCTAGTTATGTTGCCAGATGCACAGAATGTTGCACTACTTGTTCCTTATAAACTAGACTTGATGGAGTATGTCAATGTCAAACTCCTTGCTGATTTACACACGAACATACAAAGACATGCACACTCACAGATACTCACGTTCCTGTGATCTATATCAACCATACCATCTGCTTTCTGCTTTGCATGTGGTAACTAACTAACTATCCTACTGTGCACGGGTATCACTGAGTACATGCTGTGGAGGCAAACAACAGTTTTTTTCCTTCCTCTACCCTATTTAGTGTTATAAAATAGGCTCGTTAACATTTGCCATCTAGGCACATATATTCCACATGTATTTTTGAATCTTGTTTCTCATTTGTATTTATTCCTTTGGCCAGTGCATCTTTCCACATACCCAGAAATTTAAAAGCTTCACTCTCTTTGTGGAAACTGTACAGCTTTAAGCATACAACGTAGCCTTCATTTACCCCTTGGAAGAAGCACAAAACAGTGAGCTCCAGACAGGTAGCAGCACATAAAACAAAGATAACATTTCATTAGTTTTTGTAACTGATACACTCAGCTGAGAGTCTATCGAAATGTCTTCATCAGGCAGCAGCACTAACTGAGAGTGCAAAATGTCAGGAGAAGGATGTGCTGCTTGGAGGGACAGAAAGCTGACCTAGCTACAGCCAGCGCCTAAAGTCTCTTTCTGACCCATTTCATTGTCTGGCACCTGTCATCATAACAATCTTTCCAAAAGATCTACGGAAATTACACTTACCCTCTGGTAACTAGGTAACATAATCTCCCGGAGGCTAGCTAATTGCAGCCCATGATAACCTCACATACAGCAACTGTTAAATTTTTCATTTCTTTCAAATTATTATGGATCAGTGGAGAGGGTATTGATTTGATTCATTAACTGATTCCCAGTCTGTTCCAAGGTTAATGATTACATGTATCTCAATTACATCCTTAACAGGTTATACTGTATGATTTGTTTCAACTGCAATGTACATTGCATATCTTCCACAGCTGAAAGCCTTCTTAGCACTTGATGATTTAATAAGGCCTTTTTTTCCATTTCACTGAACATGCCTACAAGGCACAAGTACATCTGGGACAATGGCAAAAAAAAAGCTTTCCCCAAATTCTTTAAAGAGCATGTGAAAGACACACTCTGAAAAACAGTCTCAAAAGGCCACAGAGATAACCCAAGATTCTTTTGAGTTTAAGATATTTGAAGACAATTCAGAAGATATTGGAAGTGATGATTGATTCTCTCTGGTTTTATTGCTTCATCACCACTCGAAGTTCATATTACCTGTCAATTAACTTTTAAGCTGCTTTGGGTTACTTGGCTGAAAATGACTTTACAAATCTTGGATGAATGTTTGCCATTCTCAGTTCTCTGTCAAAGTGGATTGTATATTTGGCCAGTGACACAGTGATTTCACTCTTCTCAGCAGTCCTGCAGAATCCTTTTGGCTTACAAGAGCTCCCTGAATTTTTACACTGAGATTACCACTAAAGCAGTCACAAAAATTAAGTTTTTTCATCACACGTTACCCCTGGTACGACATTATTCTTGATATTGCTATCGGATTGCTGCCTCATTTGGAGCTGAGACCCATGGTGCCAGGCTCTGTACAAACTGTGAATGACAGTCCTCTAGGAAATCGTCACAGGGAAAAACAGGTGTGGGAAAAGTTACACAAAGGGGCAGTGAGAGACCTGTCAGAGCAATTTAGGTCTCCTGTACCTATAGGTAAGTGGCTAGAGAACAGTAATCCGATGCTTTCTCTACCCATTATTGTACTTTTGCATCCTGTTTCTTTAACTGTGTGATACTGTTGGCTTAGTTGGACAAACACTGGGTGATGAGAGAACTTTTCCTGCGTGATGTAGAAATTTAACGGAACAATACTTCACTTGTCTGTGACTCTACACAAGGCTCTCGAAGTGCAAATACTTACACTCACTACCTGTCTTTGGATCGGGTAGATATTGTTACACCCATTTGCAGACCGGTAAGTTGAGAGCTGGAGGGGCTGAGTTTAATAACCAAGGGCACAGAGCAATTCAATGTCAGAAATGGAAAGGCAGTGCAGAAATTCTTGACTCTCGGTCGCTGTTCTGACTCCTGATCCACATTACTTCCAGCAGTTTGCATTCTGCACGTATAAAGGCCCTTTTATCCTTCCATCTCTCTCCCTCTCAATCCTTTACTTTGGAACCCTGAGATACTGTAGTTTAGTTTGGAAACTAGGAAGCCAAATGAGTATAGTCATGAGGAAAGACTTCAGTTATACAATCCATTAAATAAAACAATAGAGCTTGCAGCTGAGCTATTAAAAAGCGTAGAGCAATTTTTATTTCAATGGCTACATTTTATTTCCTCTTCTGAGTGACTGCTAACAAAGGGCTGCTGAAAGGACTGGATAAAAAGTAGACGTCAGATGCAAGATCCATGAGTTAAACAACATTATTAGATACAATTTCATAAAATCTAGTTGCTTTTCTGCTACTAGAAATCATGTCCTTTTGTCAACTTGTGGTCACATCAGCACTTCTGTTGATATAATTTGCTCCAGCTGCAGAGCGTAGCTGGCCTGCAAATCAAGAACTAGAATAGGGACAGTCAGGAATAACTCAATGGCTTGGATAATGTGCAAATCACTACGCATCTTGCTATTAGTATAGTTTATTTTCTCTCAGAATATTTGGAACATGAAAAATTTATCTTTAGCAAAACAGCCGATCTGACACTTTACTGAGAGCAGAACTGGCTGGCTAGCTTATTGTAACACCCCTCCTCCCCTCACAGCTCATACACACATACACCCCCCACTCTATAATCATTTAAGTGGGATTATCATATCAAAACCCTTCATTATCTCTCATTGAATTCAGACCAAACACCTAATTTCATATATTGTTCAAGGTCTCCCTATAATATTGCTCACAATCCTCTACATTCACTTTTTAAATGTTTAAAAGAGGTTGTTTTTTTTTTTTTATTTCCACTTCGTTTCCCACTTTCACCCTTTTCTACCTTTTACTCAAAATGGCCAGAATAAGGAGTAGTCCATCCTCACAGTAATGACACCCTTCAAACTCCAGCCTTCTGGACAGATGGGAACCTGGTTGGAAATGAAACATAGCACATCTGGTGGAGCATAGAATGAATGAACATTGTGCAAAAACGGAAAAAGACTTACTAAAGCAACCATTCTCTTTTGTCTCTGACATGAATAGGAAGCATACAGAACCAAGATGGTGTTAGCACAGCCTTTATTTCAATCTACTTTTAAAATATACTTTTCATTTAATACAAAGCAGACAGTTGGTACCAAGAATCTGCAAAAGTCCAAACTTTTTAAGTTCACATTGATATCGGAGCTTTCTGCTTCTGATAAACAAGGAAAGCAAAACAATAGGAAATACAGCTGGAAGTGCCCCTGTTAACAACAGTGATTAATCATCTGTGAAAACGCTGCAGAAACTTTGTTATTTTCCAGTGCAAGTAAACGGCATACCGTCTTTGTGCAGAAAGGAAGCGCCTCAGCGCAGGTGTTAGGATCACTGCAGGCCCATCGCTTGAGCTCCCTTCACCAGCCCTGGCACAACAGGCACTTTCCTCTTTAACTTACTCACCTCAGTTAAAATCCCATTTAGATCCAGTTTGGCACCATTTAACACCACTGGCTTGATTTTGCTCATCCATCCTTTCTGTCAGATTAGGATTATAATTTAGCCAATAACATGCTAACTGTGTGAAAAATATGAATGCCCCCCTGCTTTTATCAAGGTTTTACTTCCTGTCAATGAAGACAAGGCTTAAGCTTCTCCTGGCATTATAGAAGTGCTCCATCAAACTAAGACGGTGTTTGGCTTCACAATAATTGTATACAGACTGCTTCAGGCTGTAAATTCACTATCACCACATAAACGGTGCACTAAAGGCCAGCCTGCAAACAATATTGGGTAGCTGTGATCAATAGCTCTATAGATTACATGTAGGAGACTTCTTTCTTCAAGGTGTAAAGTGATGGTTAAAAAGAGCAGCAGTTTTCACTCCTGACCGCCTCCGAACTGCCTGTTGTTAGGTTGGTGGATTGTGGAAGACTTTTATTTCCTTCAGCCATTGCCAGAGATAGAACATGACTGATCCATAGTCTGGCTTTTAAGGCAAATCCTGTACTTTCTGTTTTGAAAAACCTTTGTCTCATAGCAGAGTATTAAATCTCTTGTTCTGATCAACACAATCTAATAGGGAATAAATCCTACCTCATCTGACATCAGCATTTTTTGGTGATCGGTATCCCGATCCAAAACAAAAAATGTCAAATGCATCTTTTGTTATTCATGTAAAGTGAACAATAACATCATTTCCCAGTCATCTTTTCTCCTTTGCACTTAGTTCTGTGTGCCTGCTTTATCTCATCAGCACAATAGACAACCTCAGCTCATTAGTATCTTACAGCATACATTTAAAAAAGACTAGAGCAGCTTTGGCCACAAAGCTGCTCTGAATCTCATGAACAGCAAGGAACTTTCACAAGTATGCTGTGCTAAAATGAAGTCAGACAATTGCCACAGATGCTGCAAAATCAAGACTCAAAATAATTTTGAAATGTGAACTACTTAATCAGCTATCTTCTCCAAATTTGATTCATTGTTTCTATCAATGAGGTATTCTTTTATTTTGCTAATAACAGCAAGCAAATACAAAAAAAAAATCTTGAGCAGTTTGAATTTGGTGATCTTGGCCTAAACAATAACACAGATTAGTTAAGCTAAAGAGAAAAGGGCTCTGGAATTGATTAGGCAGATCTAAAATGCCACATCTTTCATCCTTTTGCTAAAGAAAATCTAAGACTTCCACTATCCATCATCGCTTTCAAATAAGAAACCGGCAATTTAAAACTCACTGATGAAATGACATTGATCATTGAAATGCCATTGATATTTTGCCACTTTATCCAACCGTCGGGTCCACAGGCATATCAATCCCAAAAGTGGCTGCCTGAAGCCAGAGTTCTGGGCTGTTTTTAGGCACAGTTAGGCTCTGATGTTAGCTGATGGATGATAGCTTCTTTGTGGCCGTGGAATAAAGGTGGACTGCCATTCCTGAGCTGTCAGCCTCTCGGCATGACTGGTTCTGCTGGTGTGCTCCTGCTTCTCCCACCATGATGGGAGGATGCTGAGGCTCTGCCTTGGCTTTCACTCACTCCAGTCAGACTGTCTTGTTCTAGTCAAACAGTTTGCTTCCAGAAGAAGTCATCTGCTGACTTCTTGGATTGTCTCTTGTTTTCAGAATACAGAGGGAACTTTTCTCTTTTCAGCTGAAAACGGCTAGTAAGTGAGTCACGCTACAGGCATGTGGATACCAATGTGATAGCCTTCTACAATGAGATAGCTGGCTTGGAGAAAGTGGGGAGAGCAGAGGGTGTTGTTGATCTTCAGTAAATCTTTTGACACTGTCTCCTGCAGCATCTGCATTGAAAAACTGGTGAAGTACAGATGAAATAAGTGGACAGGGAGGTGGGTTGGGAACTAACTAAACTGCTGGGCTCAAAGGGTTGGCATCAGCAGCACGAGGTCTAGCTGGAGGACAGCTGTTAGTGATGTGCCCCAGACATTGATGTTGGGTTCAGGACTCTTGCACTTTAACATCTTCATTGATGGGACAGGGTGCTCCCTCAGCAAGTTAGCAGATTACAAAACTGGGAGGAATGGCTGATACACCAGCTGGGTGTGTTGTCATTCAGAGGGACCTGTACAGGCTGAGGGATCTCAAGAAGTTCAACAAGAGGAAATTCAAAGTCCTCCACCTGGGGGAAACAACTCCATGCACACTGGGTCCTAATAGGCTGGAAAGCAGCCATGCAGAGAAGACCACGGGCATCCTAGTGGACACCAAGCTGCCCATGAGCCAGCAGAGAAGGCCAACAGCCTCCTGGGCTGTATTAAGCAGAGCGTTGCTAGCAGGTCAAGGGAGGTGATCCTTCCTCTCTACTCAGAACTTGTGAGACACACCTGGAATGCTGGGTCCCCTTCTCAGCTCCCCAGTACAAGAAAAACATAGACTTCTTCAATAGAGTCCAGTACAGGGCCACAAACGTGATGAAGGGACTGGAACATCTGACATGCAAGAAGAGGCTGAGAGAGCTCAGACTGTTCATCTTGGAGAAGAGGAGGCTCATGGAGATCTTGTTAATGTATATAAATACCTGATGGAGGAGTAAAGAAGATGGAGACAGACTCTTAGCAGTAACCAGTAATAAGACAAGAGGTAATGGGCACAAATCAAAATACAAGAAATTCTATTTCAACATAAGAAAAAAATATACTGTGAGGGTTGTCAAACACTGGCAGAGGCTGCCCAGAGAGGCTGTAGAGTCTTCATCCTTGGGGATACTCAAAAGCCATCTGGACACAGTCCTGGACACAGGGGACTGGAATAGACCATCTCCAGAGGTTTCTTCTAACCTCAACTATTCTGTGAATAAAGTCATTGGTTCAAGCTCAAATGAGGCCAGATGAAAGTGACCTTCAGTGAGCTGGCCAGGAAATAAGCCTTATCATTTGCTGATGGCATCTGCTCAGCAGCCATTAAGTCAGCAAAACATTTTCAAAAATGGTTGTCTGGATCTAACTGTAAAAATTCTGAAAGCCTTAATTAAGCAATCATGATAAGACTAAGCCTAATCAACTTTAAAGTTTATTGTAAAGCCCACCTCTTAATCAAGACTTTCCCATAAAGACAGGGTTAAAGAGCACTTGACTGTCTTGGACAGATGAAAGAGTAGCAGAAAATGGTGGGTGAGAGAAGACGAAGGAAGAAACGTGGAAGATGCAAAATGGGAGAGATACCTTGTAGTCATAGAAATGCAACTAGAAGGGAACTTCTGTAATAGCAAGTCTTTTGTTTTACACCCAGATACCATGCTCTATAATTACCTTGAAAAGCACATCAATATACCTAATTACACTAAGAAAAAAACAGTTGTGGTTAGGTCATGTTCGTGAGACAGCTCCACTTCTTCAGCCACAGGGACTCTGGGACACAGGGAAACAATAACGGTTCCGCCCAGCAGCTCTGGTGGACGCTTCCCAAGAAATCCCCTTCTTCCTCCCATCACACCACTTGAAGAAAGTCAGAATCAGAAATTAGGAGAAGGAAGGCTGTATCTACTGGATCTATTGCAAAAAGGCTTAGTTCACTGTTCTCTGCAGGAGTCTGTCATGGTTTAGCCCCAACCAGCAACTAAGCACCACGCTGCCGCTCGCTCACTCCCCCCCGGTGGGATGGGGGAGAGAATCAGAAGAGCAAAAGTAAGAAAACTCGAGGGTTGAGATAAAGACAGTTTAATAGGGAAAGCAAAAGCTGCGCACGCAAGCAAAGCAAAGCAAGGAATTCATTCACTGCTTCCCATGGGCAGGCAGGGGTTCAGCCATCTCCAGGAAAGCAGGGCTCCATCACGCCTAACGGTGACTTGGGAAGACAAACGCCATCACTCCGAACGTCCCCCCCTTCCTTCTTCTTTCCCAGCTTTATACACTGAGCATGATGTCTTGTGGTATGGAGTAGCCCTTTGGGCTGTTTGGGTCAGCTGTCCTGGCTGTGCCCCCTCCCAGCTTCTTCTGCACCTGGCAGAGCAGGGGAAGCTGAAAAGTCCTTGAGTAGTGCAGCAACAACTGAAACATCTCTGTATTATCAACACTGTTTTCAGCACAAATCCAAAACATAGCCCCATACCAGCCACTATAAAGAAAATTAACTCTATCTCAGCTGAAACCAGGACAGAGTCAGATCAGATAAAAGCTGCTACAATGCCTAGGGATCTGTTTAGGGCTAGAATGCCTTTCCCTGTTAATTGGCTGCTCAGTTTATAAAGAGATGTGTGGAGAGAACGAAATGTCTCAATATAAACAATTTAAGCTTTTCCATCCAAATTTCAAATCCTCAGAACTTCTGCTTAGCAGTTTTCAGCTCTAGAAGCATCTAAACTCTTTGCACACTCGTTTTTTTGTCAATAAAGTCCCCTCAAAACAGTTGAGCTCTACTCCTCTGCATATCTGGAGATGGGGTGGGGATGAAAGGGACAAGGAGCTCACTGCTTATGTTTTCCCCATTTATTTTCCCAAACAAGTCTCATATTTACTTATTCTCAAATTTCATCTACTAGCCTGCACTCCACAGTATTCACAGTTGGACAAGGAGATGGTGTCCCTAACTTCTTAGTCAGTTTCCCAGTGGTTAGAAAACCATGTTGGTGGTGAGGGAGAGTTTTCTGGGGGTGGAAGAGAAGATGTGGTTTAGACAGTGCAGGAAACTGAAATGAGGTCTTCCACATCCTGAGTCTACTGGCCAACAAAGGCACTATGACCTTCTGCTTTCACTGCCCTTATCAAAAAAAAAAAAAAAAAAAAAAGACTGACTTTCCACTCTGGGTTTTTAATTTGGATATTATAAATTCCACGAGGTGGCTAGACCCATGTGGGAAGGTGCTACAGCACTCAGCACTGTGCTACCTAACTCCCGTTTGCAGATCTGGTCCTTGGCCTTGTGAGCTTTCGTAATAACAGCCCCCACCTTTTTTTTTTTTTTTCAGATTCATGCAATCAGGTCAATGGGTAGGTCATCAAACTGCCTTTCCCAGAGTCGGACAGTGTGTAATTTGCGAAGTGCCTCCTGAATGGGGATCAATTACTTTCATTCTGCTTTTATGGCACTATACTTGTTCACGTATGGATTGAGCCCGCGCTTTATCATCCTTAAACAAAGAATTGGTTGTAGCAGTCAGCAAAATGTACAAGGCTTGTCCTAAGTGATAGTGCAAACACACATGCTTCTCAGGCCACCAAATTGCTAAGTCTATGTCAACTCTTAAATGATTATCTATTATCTTCAATTTGGTCTACGTCTAGACAGAGAGTGGTAACAAAAGTATGGGTTTTTTCCACAGTTTCCTCTGTGTTTCTAAAAGGAAAACATTTTTCCTCTATAGCTGGAAAAGGGGGGGGGGGGGGGCAGGGAGGGAGGACACTGTTTTTCAAAACGTCATTTTTCCTTCAGCATGTCATGTTTTTGGATAGCCCCTCCAGAGCTGGTGAAGGCACAGTGATCTGTAAGGTCATTTAAAAGCAGAGGATTCAGCAGCACACCCTATAAAGGCTGGTTTTACACAGTGAATGAACGACCTGCTGCTGGGGTTCAATTTCATGGAGTGTCAAACCTCTGGTGTAAAGGTGCTTTTCCATCACTTCAGATTCAAAAGAATCTTAATATGAAAGATGAGAATGAGAGGACTGCCAGGTTGTGTGGCAGCTGTGCAAGTGAGGGAAATGCTTTTGCTGGCAATAGCATTTTCTTGTTAAAAAAAAAAAAAAAAAAAAGGAAAAAAGAAAAAAGAAAAAGAAAAAATAAAAAGAAAGAACAAAACCAGAAAAAGCACCCCAAAGAGGATCCATTTTGTGTATTTTTTAATTCAGATGGATTTCCTTTCTGTAAGCTCATGGAGATGTCTGTGGATCACAGGGACATGTTGGGGGAGAGAGGAGCCCTAGTGACATTTTGGAGGTGCAGAGAAAGTGAACTAGAACTGCTGCAAAGCTGCCTGGGCTAAACGTGATCCCAGATGTGAAACAAGAAGGGTCTAGTACAAATGGATCTTGGAATGCTTTCTGTTGTTCACTCCATGTTTTGGCTGGCTTAAATGGTTTATAGGATTGTTCTCATTTTGTTTTGCCTAAAGATCCATTTAGCTAATGTGTTGTGAGCAAAGCAGAGACGCTCAGAGAGCATGAGAAGGGAAGAATTAAAATGCTATGACTAACAACAAAATTAAAAGGCTAATTTTAAGGAATGCAACTGAGATTTATACATCTGACAGTCATGCAAGGAGTTAAGACCTAACTTACTTCTGTTTCATTTTCTGGATGTTTTTCCTGGAGTTTGATCCAATTACCAGAGTATGTACATGGATCTCAAGACTACAGAGCTATATTCCTGCTGTGCCACTGATTCATTGCCGGACTAGAGAGCAGTCTAATCAACTTCTTCTGTCTAGGTTGCCTGCTTGGGAAAAAGGATGATATAATTATTTCACTGAGATTTAAATTCTAGAAGCTGGTCTGATATGCTCTAATTTAACACTGTATATTAGTTCAGAGAATATTGTTATCTTCTTCCTATCCTGCAGGATAAACACAAGTCCCAGTTTTCCCTGAATAATTCTTAGTCATTCATGTCTTGTTCCCCCAAACTAATACATTAATAAAGAATCCCAAATTTGCACGAGAATATTGTGTGTCACATCCTAACGCAGAATCGTCTACAGATATTTGCATAGGTGTGACAAATCTAATTTGTTTTGATACCATCTTAGAAATATTTTTTTTCTCTTCACCCCCTGCCCCCTGTATTTGTACTTTGTGTATTTTAGCTGCTGTTTCTTCTCACTTCATTGCAGCATGGCATTAACTCTGTCAGCATCTGAGACTGAAGGAAGGTTTGCAATCATGAGCCATTTTTTCCTGCTGCAGGGAAACCTTCTCTCCCTGATCCTTGCTGAGGCCCCGGTAACTCCAGTGCACCGCAGCAGGACTGTGTTTGGATGTTTCATCTACTCCTACATGGAAAGGGCTTCAGATCAACAAATGCTTTGGCAAATAAGCTCTTTGTATCTGTTCTTCTGACGGAGTCAAAGTAAAAGGCTTACTGAAAATCGTAGTATTGGAGTAAGCGGGGGGAAGCAAACAAACACACTATACTTAACTGTAAAAAAGAGATTTCTGAGTATTTAAACAATAGTACAGGAGAAAATAGCTTTTGATCAAACAGAAATATCAGAGCATATGGTAATAAGACAATGCTGGGTAAAAAGACCAGTTTGAAAAATTTTGAAAAAAAGACCGTTAACATTCTGAGAATAGTGAGTTTTGCTGTATTTCTCCTCTGGCAAACTTGCCTGGCACATCGGTGCTGCCAATTAGGTTGTCTGATCTCTGACAGACAACGAAGTTGTAGCCAGAGCGACCAAGAATAGCCAAGAATTTGAAAAAAACCTGTCTGTTTTTCCTTTTTCATAATAGAATAGGACTTGGATTATGGTGGATCAGATTGCAGGATAGAAGCGGGTTAATGTGAAATGTCAGGGATAAGTTTATTACCAGCATGGAAGTAATGGTGAATGTATTTGACCTGGAGTAGGGCAATATTAATGTTCTGTAGGAACCAAACTCCAAACAAATCGCATAGTCCTGTCCTCAATAGAAACCGATTCCTGAAAGATATCCAAAGGGTCCATGTGTTTTTACACATTGGAAACACTTGTAAAGTTTGTCATGCCAAGTATAATTGAACCAAACCCAACTGAAATTGTAACAGCAAAACCAGCAGCAGGAGAGGTAATTTGTAATTTCTTTAAAACGTTTGTAATTTATAATTTATTAAACAACCTCTAAACACATACTAGGAAGAGATTCCATGTCTGCTTCATGCACTAGGGTTTCTGCAGGTTGTTGTTTGTCATCCTACGTCCTGGGCAAGAAGAGTTTCAATGTACTTGCCATGAAGCACAAGCGGACAATTCCAACATAAGGACCTGGTCATAAACATATTTCATAATACTCATAGGTCTGTAAATTTCTTCCTCTGCTATTGCTTTTATTCCCATCACCTTCAACTCCCCTATTGCCCAGATGCAGGAAGAATAAGGAAACTCTTGAACTTCCCTTCAAAAATGCATCTTCAGTGACAGCTGTTTCCAGAAAGAAAGAAACCATGATGTTTGAGGATTGTCTGTGCATGCTGAGAAACACTGCTGACCTGGCACTGTGCACTCCAGGCAGCTGCACATGAGGTCTGGTCAGGTCTGCTCAGGCTTCACGTGGGCCAAGAGCTGGGCTACCACATTCGCATGGTGCTTACAGGCGACAAAACTTAGGCTGTGTCTAAGCAAGTCTTCCTAGCTCAGGGCCATACCGATGCATTCATACCTCTTTTTAGTCAAGTCAGTGCATGATATAGTAAGATTATAGTGTGTAAATCTAGTACAACCAGACATCGTTCATCACGTGGGCTTATGCAAACAGTCACTACGGCCTTACATCTTTTTTTATGAACCATGCTATTATTTTCATGGAGTTTATAAAAAATCTTCTTTTTTTCCTATCCAATCTGTGTATTTATTTTTGTGTTTAATTTTAGTCCGCCAGTATTCTCTTTTCAAGGGCTAAGGAGCTGAATCACTATTTTCTTGAGAGATCCTTGCATGAAATAGAATAAAAGAGCTTTCCAGTTTCAATACTGTTTTTCTGAAAGTGTTAGCAAGCATAACCGTTCAAGACTCCCCTTGCATTTGCCTGTTTGACATCAACATTTTCAAAGGATATTCGCAAAGGATAACTTTAGCCTGGAGGAGGTCCATTTCTCTGCAGGCAGTGAAGAGAGAGAAGGTCTCCTCCCAGGGGTGATTGTGTTGGGTGCTCGATGGCCCAGAAAAGAACCACCGACTGTAGAGGGAAACCTGGCATCAAACTTAAAGACACGATTTTGATGTTTAGGCCCAGCAAAGAAGGGACCAGAAGCAGACATGATCAGCCTGGGGGAGTTACAACTGTGTGGAGAACCATTAAGGTGTGAAGCTGGTATAGGCAGATCCATCCCTCCTACTTCTGCAGTGCACCACAAATGAGATGTGGTAGACACATCTGTAGGAAAGAAGCCATGTCTGAAATATGACATGCTCATACAGTTCAAGCAGAGAGCTACATTTAGGTGGTCACTCAGCTACTATAAGCCAGGGAAATTCTGAGGTTGCTCTAGTCTAGAGGCCAGTCTTGCCCCCTTGGCTGTAACCAGATTTGTGAAGGGAGTGAAGAGCTTCTCATGTTTCCTTTTGGTGCTCTGTGGCTGGCTGAGGCACACCTATGGATATGACCTTTCTGTTTATCAGGATTTCTTTGTACTGAGGCAGCATTTCTGTCTCTCACCACAAAAAAAAAAAAAAGCAACCACCATAGTCTTTTGGGATTAGGTGAATCTCACTCACATTACAGAATCACAGAATCACTGAATTGTATAGGTTGGAAAAGACCTTTAAGATCATCAACTCCAACCGTAAACCTAACACTACCAAGACCACCACTACACCATGTCCCTGTACCCACATTGGTGACCATGATAACTCTTTTCCATTCAGAAGAAATGTAAGAGGCAATTAAATGTCTTTCAGAAACAAGACAGGTGAAACAGTAAGAGCCATCACTGTGTACAATCTGTGATGACCTGCACTAGGTTTATGCACCCACAGGTAAATGTGTATGTATATTTGAGTTTTAACATATGCATATTGCTATATACAGAGTTCACGTATTGCTATATACAGAGTTTTCATAATGGAATGATGAAAAACAAAATTTTAAAGCTAAATATCCATTTTCATGGTTGTTCAACAGGGGCTGAAAGGTGAAGTTTATCAATTGAGTTTAAAATATATTTCAGGAACTACTATATTTTATGCGCTGATGAATATCAAATCCTTTTCTTTAAATATAGACCTAACTTCCATCTCTAGGATATAGCTTGATTGGAAAATTATTTTAAATAGATTGCACCAATCCGTTCCAGAAACATTATGCTCATATGAATGGAAAATTGTAAGCACGGTAGCACACAGAAGAAACAAAACAGTAAGGCTGTTTGCTATATATGCACTACAAAAAACAAACTCTTGGATTTGACATTTTAAGATTCTTCTTTTCCCATCTTTTCACCACAACTTCTGGTTTTCCCAACTTCTGCCCTGCTTCAGGCACAACCCAGGAGATGTTCCTTGGGCTGCATTTCTTCACACTTACTGCTCTGTATTGTTACAACAACCCATTCCCTTTTTTTTTAACCATGCCAGCTTTTGTTTGGACAGATCTGAACTGGCCACTCGAGTTCCCCACTTGTAAACACGTGTATGGAAACACCAGTGTTGCTTTCCAGTCTCGTGTTATATGTATTGAACCACGAATGCTACATCTCCCATCGTTAAACCACAGCAGCAATGTCTGTCTTGTCATCCCTGTGAGATTCTGCAAATCCAGACATTTCATTTCTCATGGAGAGTGAAGGGGGCTTAAATGGAGTGAGGCCAGAGCAGGAGAGCACGTGTGTTTATATTGACCCTAGAGTACTTTAAAAAATTAATAAATAAATAGCAAACACTGCTGAATTCAATGATGAGTTAGCAATGGTGTAAGTTACACGTCGTGTATCTGTCGGTCAGGAAACAGGTGTATGTGGGTGTAAGTGCCAGAGCTGTTTGACTTGCAGCAACTTGGCATTTAGTGGGAGTGCAATATGAGCATAACTTATACTCCCAGATATGGAAGAAGGAACGGGGGGGATGCAGCGAAGCAATCAGATAATGGAAGGGTTAAGTATGTTTGCAGCATCCACTGAAAGACAAATTTCTCCAGGATACTTGCATATTTCCCTGTTTTTCTTCTCTTTCTGTGTCCACAGGGTCAGATCTGCTGGTTTCAAGGGAGCTGCATGAGGCCCGTACTGTTAAACTTAGTTTTTCCCCCATTGAATTGACAGATAGAACATCTACAAGATATTTTGCGAGCAGACACAAGTTTGCTCTTCCTGTGCTCCGAGCCAGCCAGATGCAAACTGGCCTCAAACCAGGAGCCATGTAGCTGCAGTTAGCAGGCACGCAGCCCAAGCTAATAAGCCTTGCTGAGAAGGCAGGATGTATTTGCTCAGGCTCAGCACTGTGCTACTGCAGCTACACAGCCTCCGCTTAGCTCCGGGTGCAGGCAGCGCAGGCTCGTGGCTGCCTGGACTGCAGGCAAAATGAGGTCTCCTCTGCTGCCGAAGATGAGGATTGACACCACCTGCACCAGAGACAAACCCAATCCTTTGTTTCATATATCTGAAGCACATAGTGGGTGCTTTAAAATAATTTTAAAATTATATCAATAACTGGTGATGTCACTATAGAAAAAAGACGTATCGTCTGAAAGGTGTAGAATTCACCAGAATTAATTGGCTCTTTTGTCTAAGAATCCAGTGGGTCCCTGACACATTGCTTTTTCAGACAGACATATTTTCAAAGACTTTTTTTTTTTTTTAAAGGTAGCAGGAAGAGAGCACAGAGCTTGGTCCAGGTTTCAGGAACCCCTCCTAGCAGGAGGCCAGGAAAAAAAACTAGAAATGCTCCATACCCATTTCATCTATATGTGGTAATCTTTTGTGCCTCCTGAATCATCTCAACAGCCTTTTGAATGTTCTATGCGCTCTGGAATAAATAATCACCTGTAATCAGGGACGCTGTGGGTGTAGGAAGAGCAGCAAAAAAAAATCCACCTGAAAATCCCCATACTGCCTCTGAGAAGGAGGAGGGAAATTGAGGGAGATCTCCAAAGGTTTGAAAATGCATGTAATAAGCACTTACATTTTTCAGTAGATTTGCCCGTCACTAGTCAAAGGTCTTATTCATGTATCACGTGTATTTTCCCTGAGTAAAATTGTCTTTTCTTCTGGAAGATGCATCTCGTTTTAAATTGCTGCCAACTCTAATCAAAACCACCTACGCAACAATACGAATCTTTTTTTTTTTTTCCACCTCAGCCTTAGTTTTTCTTTTAGGATTGCTGAAAATTGCACACAAGCAATTCAATAGATAAAATAATTTAAACTAACAAGGCCCATATACCATGCATTTATGTTTCTGTGCTCCAGCACCATTTCTGACAGAGACCTGAACATTTATCCAATGGCTAAGGTGTTCTTCTGCTGTCACACGGGTATTTCACAGCTGCATTAGAAACCTTCTTTCCACTGCTAGTGTCATATCAGGTTTAATCCATTTTTCTGCATGGAGTAATGTGATCAGCAGCAAAGTATTTCTAAAATTCCCACAAGAAGCTGTTGAGGTCTTGGTAAATTATATCATACTGGTATTGCACACCATGTAATAAAGCTCTTCAAGTATTTTAAAGAGGAGCAGGTGGGATAAAAGTTTAGAGGAGGCTGGCTGTCCTGCCTGGTCTAAGTGATGGGATAGGGTACACATCCTGGCTTTCCAGTCATAAGGTGCAGAAGGGAATACCTCTGCTGGTAAGGGGTGACTTCCAGTACACGGTGTCCACTCAGTTCATATAAGGCACCAATTTTACACACCACTGGAGCATTCAGACCTCTTTGCTTGTGCTCTTCCTTTTGGCTTCTTTTCCTGCAGTCTCCACTTGCCAGAGGTCCCACTGCTCCCAACCCCTCTTCCAGGCTAATGGTCAAAGAAATTTTTTTAAGACCTGCATCTGGTTTACCTTTTCAAATTAAGCTCAAAGTGGCATTTTCTGTCCTATACTGAACAGATGACTTGGGTTCTGCATGTAATTTTCACCAGGAGGGATGGGAGCATTCATACCCAGCTTGTGTATGCCCCAGCAGTCACCCAGCATGGGTTTGAGATTGGTGAATTTTGGCAGTGGCTGAGGATTTCGAAGACTGCAGTCCTACCTGAGTGCTGAAGTCTCCCATTGAACTTGGCCACGGAGGATGACTTTGCTGAAAAACCAGTCTCTGACAACTTGTGACCAACTTTGTCATGACCAATGCTGAGGATAGTCCTATTTACTGCAGTGTAAGTAGAGCTGCACAACATGCTGTATAGCAAAGCTGATTAATGGTCTCCTGATTCGAAAATAATCAATCTTACTTTTATTCTCATGTACATTGGTTTTACGTCAGTGTAACTCTATTGATAGGGGAGGTTACTCCTGATTTATACCAAGAAGATAGAGCATCAGGGCTCCCTTATGCCAGCTGTTTTGAAAACGCTCCAGAATAAGTTATCTAAACTAATTTTCTCTCCACCAGTTTCTTTCCTCTAGCTTAAAAAGAATGATTACAGAAACTGTATTTTTTGTTGGATTGTTCTTTCAGTGGTGTCTGCAATTAAGAACCATCTCACTAAACAAACTGTAATTACTGCAAATTGTAGTAAGCAGTGGTAATTGATACGCTTCGGTAAAGCTGGCTAGTTTTAAGATGGCCTTTAAGGACATTAAATAGTGAATTTATGACTTTAAACCATGTCACTTCAGGTTTGAGAGTACTTAAAACATGGAACACAGCTATTTCTTGTAGTGTAGAGAGTGAGCACCAGTAATGAAGTGATTTATGGGAATGTACAAGTATGTTACCATGCAGCTTGTGTGCAGTTCCTATGGAAAGCTGCCATATCCATAATGTGCTCTTGAAGGGGGTATGTGTTTACTTGTCTGTTCCTGAAGCTTACTAGGAAGCAAAGGAGCTTGAAGTAGTGCCTTTATTTGTAGAGAAAGGCTGAATTAGGCCATTTGTAGATGTTTTTGACATTTATTACTCATACTTCTCCTTTTTTGAACTTAAGGCCCATAAAGCTGTACTCTCAGGAAAGTGCATTAATTTTACGGAGAGAGGTTACAAAATATGCTCCCAGAAACATTATTCAAACACTCGAAAACATTTCCAAAATATTTCTCTGGGAAGTACATCATTCAGTGGGAGGCAGCTCAGCAGGTGTATGCACTGGGTCACCAGTTGACTGAGGATAGCTCAGCTAAGCATCAAACTATCGCTGATTTTCTCATGGCAATAGTCTCTGTCCATGCCTATATGGACCACAAAAGTTATGATGTTACTGCACATCCCTTCATTGAGCAGAACTCTACACACCTATGTTTGTGTAGCACATAAACATGGCATTAAAATCCTTGTGCATAAAGGCCAGAGTTAGGAAGTGCCAGAAGGCAGGTTGTTGTGTGACCTTCAACCCATTCCAATGTGTGTAACACAATCATTTAATATGCATGTGCTTAAAAATACTGGGTTTTTTTCACTCCTACATTTTTGTTACATTCTTTTAAGCAATTCTGCATGGTATAAAAATGGCCAAACTACAAAAGATGGCCAGTGCAAGTCACTTCTCCCGGGCGTTCACAGTCCTTAATCTTATGTTAACTCATTCTTTTGTAGCTGGCCTGTGGTGATTTCTAAAGAATCTTGGTTAGGTTCATTAGAGCAGCCTTAAAAGAGATAGGTCATTAAGTCTGTGATTTCTGAATAAATTTCTAAATAAATAATTTCCCGCAATGAATATTCATTGAATAGGCAGAAAAAAGGGGAAGCATTTTAATCTTTCTTGAGTAATGAAATCAGAAAATCATTTGAGATGAGGAAATGACTGTCTAAAACCGGGTGTGTTGTCTGGGACCCAGCTCAGTGGTGACAGACGTTTTCAGGAGCCTGAGAACATCCCAGCACAATGCAGGGGAAAACAGCAGTCTTTGGTTTCTTAACTCCACCTCTGCTCTGATATCAGCTTTAGTATTTCAGTGTAATTACTTGTTCTGTGACGGAGACTAAGCATAGGGCAATTCTTTCATTTTACCATTTGCTTTACTGTGGCAATCTTGGAGTCATATTCCTTCTGTTGTGATCATTGGTTTTTTTTTAATTTTCCCTTGGTGTAAGAACATTTGAGGACATCTGAGGTGTTGTACAGAGCTTCTCTTCCAGTCGAAACTTGTCTTTCAAATAGTTTTTCCCTTGCTTTGGCTATCTCCTGTCTCTTCCATCATAGCTCCTTGGAAAATACACCTCCCTAGTGTAATACAGGTTCAGGAGGCACTTCTAACAGCCTTCTGGCAGTATATGCTCAGCCAGTGAAGCTCCCATTGTTACCACAGCTACAATGCTTGAAAGGTCTTCACACTTTTGACAGCTGTGTAAGAAAAAACTGGGTGCACTTTGCTTTGACAAAACTAAAACTTTCTTCTGCTGGACTTTTAGCCTGTATGAACTTTTTCCTTAAATTTGATTGAATCTGAGCTTCTGTGTGGTACCTGGCAAAATACTACTGGAGTGAGCAGTTTAACACTATTGCCCATGTATATGCAGAATATGTAAAGTATAAGATATAATGAATGTCAGAAAAAAAGGAGCAAATTTAGAACATTGTGAAGCATTGTTTGTAACACACTGCGCAATGTGTAGCTATAAAAAGTTTTCATCCTGCTCATCGCTTTAAATATATTTGAGTTACACTTGAAACGAAGATATAATGTCAAAGGTATGAAGGATTTAGGAGGAAATGCACCACTCCAATATATATTTGTAATCCCCATATTTATTTTGCTTATTGATTAGAAATGCTTATTGAGTTGTGCAAGTTCCAAGAGTGCTTCATTACACAACAAGCACTGGCTAGAAAATGTCAGTACTGATCTGCCTCGAATCTTTTCATGTCATTCTAATCCTCCTCCAAATGCTTTCATGAGCTTCATCTCACTCTGTGTTATTTAACTGAAGATCTTTTTTTGTAAAGCAGTTTATCATGCTCAGCGATTGTTTGAGTGAGGGATCTTGGCCAGAATAAAGCATAGCATACACTCTGCAAGCACCTGAAATGCTGTATTTGCATGCTATTAGTAAAATGTTCGATGTAGTCATGCCGTTACTCAGCTTGCCAAATAGATTTATGAGGAACTGAGGGGAGACCCTAACTTCTGAGCCCTGAAGAAACCAAAATTACATCTGTCCTCCAGTAGCACCAGGGATCATTTAGGAGGGAAGAACATAAAGTGAATGAGTTTCCTCAACACCGGGTGGGAGATTCCTCCCTTGGAAAGCTCTATTTGTCATTGGCAGCCATGAGAAGAGCAAGGTTGACTGGCATGGCTTCCCCTTCACAAATTACAACAGTTCTGGCCACATACATTTAACATCTTGTTATTTTGTTTGCCCCATTCTCACAGCATTGGAGACATTTTTTTGATGCTGTGGGTGTCCTGAATGTTTGTTTGAGTAGATCAGAATTAAATTTTTCTCATTTGGAACAAAAATTTACAGAGAGTAGGCTTGAAGGATTAAGTCAGGATTTTGGTTTATTTTTTTGTCTTTTTCCTTTGTCAGAGCATTAAATAGGCAAAAGCAGGTTAAAAATAGTAATAAAACAGTTATTGCTTCATTGATTGCATTTTCTGGCCAGTGCAAGAAAAAAGCATGCAAGAAAAAAGCTCTGCAAGAAAAAAGCTCTTTAGAAATAAATAAAATCTGGAATTTTTTTGATAGATCTTACAGCTATGTGAAGAGGAAAAAAAATTTCTGAGTACCCACAACCTTCACCATGAAGAAAAGAGCACAACTGGCAATGTCTGCTTCTAGGTGTATGGAAATTGTTTCATACAACAACTGTATGAAGTTGTGGGTAGTCACTTTCAGCCCAGCCTTTTGTCTGTCTTCGGATGCCTAAAGTTGTAGATCAAAGAGGAACCCGTGCATTTCAGGATGATGGGAACAGAACCATCATGCCACTGTTGGTCTTAAATCATATATTCTTTTTGATCTTGGGAAGTCATCATGCAGTCTCCATTTACAAAGCAGGATTAACAGAGTTAACTATTTTCTGATAAAACAATGTTTTATTAGAAAATGCCAGTTAATAAAACCCAGACTACATGATTAAAAATATTGAAATAATGTAGCATTTTCATGAAACTGTTGCTTATACACTTTGAAAATTACTCCACCAGCTTTATAGGTCCTCACTCCTGAGATGTGTTTGGTGGACTTTTCCTAAACCGAGAATTCAATGCTCTCAGAAAGTCCCCGCAGATAACCCAAAAAGCATTTGATCATCAGCTTGTCCCTGGTCCTCTTGGTCAATCTGGCTGATAGCACCAGAACCTCTGAGGTAGGTATCCACTTTCAGCACTAGTGAAAAAGACAAGAATAACAGATTTTACTGAGCAGCTGCAGGATCTGGGGAGCTATTTTATTTCAGTCACTTTGTTTCATTGCTCAAATTAATAAAAATGGGTTTAGTGTGATTTGGACCAAATGATATTTCAAAAAGAAACAGCTTTTCTTGCAAATTGGAAACCCAGATTTCTAGGCAGGTCTGCCTAGCACCAGGTGGTCTGTACATACTACTGTGACAGTAACATGTTCAAGTTGCCCCAAGTTCACATTGCCTCACTATTTGTAGTATTCCCTAGAAGAATATTAAAGAAATATTTGCACTTATTAGAATGTGTGAAGACAGAGGTAGCATTGTTTAATTATCTACAGCAATTATCTTACAGTAAGACCATTGCATTCATTATGGCTTTCTCATAATTGTTAATATTATTTGCAGAAATACATGGTAGCTCATCCAAAACCTGAGATTTAATTTTTTTTTCAGTAGAACACATCGTCATCATGTTATACTTTATAATCCTTTATACTGCAGTTGTGCAGTATATGCTGACAGATATCCACAAGTTATCAAGTCTAACTAGACTGTAAGTATGCAGATAAAGGCAACTTGGGATTGTTTGTCATGATGAAATGATTCAGATTGTTTAGACGGATGAATGAAACTGTCTTGGCAAGGGGCATTCTTGCTTCCACTTACTTGAATAAACTTCTGCATGCTATCTACAATGTTTGATTACAGTCTGACTGTGATTAAATTTGTCACATAAAGTATTTGATCTACAGTTTATTGTACATTTGAGATGATGTAATCCATGGCAGACTGCAATGATGGTGGGCCATGTGCTTCGTTATGGAGGCTCTGCGCATGAAAGGACACATATTTGAGCACTGGGAGCAAAGGGTTGAAACTCAGAAGACCAGCTTTTCTCAAGGCCAGTTCTTACTGACAACTAAAGAGTGAGCCACAAAGAAAGGTAAACCACTTAAATTGTTTAGGTGCCTTCAAATTTAGGTAGCATTGTATTAAACTTTTTTGCTGAATCTAGCCTATAAACCCTCTGTATAGACTGCCATCTATAAAATGAGGAGAATACCATTCCTCCATCTCACCAACCTGTGAAAACAAATATATTAAACAGTGAGAAATGTTTAGCTACTGTGGTAAAATATGTATAGAGTGGAGGAACCCAATACTCAATCATCACTGAATAGATGATCCTGCCTCAGGTAGCTATGCTACTGCTGGTGTTTCTCCAGCAACCACACTGCAATGGGAAAAAGGACCCATTGCCTAACTGTTTAGTTACACTCGGCTTGTTTATGTTACACTATTTCAAATTTAGAACAGAATTCTGCATACATTTACCCGTTATTAATCCTCCTAATGTAGGCAGCTCCAATGAGCTAAGCATACAAGAGCTTCCAGTGTCCATCCATAAAGAGTTCCCAAATTGATGCCTTATTTGTAAATAAATGAATAAATATAATCCATCCCATATTTCAATAAATTTAATCTGTTTCTTCCTATTATACAAGTCTGAGCCTTGAGTATATCATTTTGCAGTTCCTATCTCTTCACATATTGTGCCATAGTCTCAGCTTTTTAACAAAAGCTGTCATCGTCAAAACCTGTATTTATTATGAAAAATAAGGATGAGGAGAAAATGATTGTAAATTGAACGATCCCATAATAAGCTTCATAGGAAGGTGATCTGCAGAAGTAATGTCTCCTAAACAGTTTCTCAGACTCCCCTTGATTTCTCCATTGCAGTAAAGTAGCACAATTTTACCTTACGTTCAACAGGTTGTGGGTCCCTCCCACAGACTTTGACCAACAGAAATATAAGTTAAGGTGAAGAAAAAGTTTAAGTAATTCCATTCATCTCTGAGATGGCAGATTAGGCAAAATGGCTCTGCAGTGATCAGCTTCATTGTCCATCAGACTACTGGAGTCCTCTTCAAGGACACCCCAAGTTTCAGTATTTTTAGGCATCTGGACTGTCAATGCATTGTGAGATTGCAGAGGAAATAGAATTACATATGGCTAAAAACCCCTGAACCATGCTATTGAAACTAACTTCACACTAGGTAGGTTGAATTTCGACTGCCCAAGCTCAAAATGGTCCTAAGCTGTAGCAACCCAAGCTCAAAAACATGCAGACTTCGCAATAGCTCTGGCTGTTGCCAGCTTTCACTTGCTCTGTGAAGAAACACTCACCAAGGAAAATTCCTCTGACCCTCTCTTCACCTCCTTGCTTCAGGGCCTCACTTTCCTTAGGGGATAATGTCAAGCTGGAATGCAACATTGAGGTTGCTTGTTTGTTTGCTTGTTTGTTTCTGTGGAGCGAGATTAACAATAAGCAGTGCATGCCTTATCAACACTGAAAATACAGCACCTAAATGGGTGCACTTATAAAAATGAGACTGATGGCAAAACTGCAAAACTACCATCAAAATTTCCTCAGAGGAGCACTGAGAGGCATCTTTCTTAGTTGTCTATCCACTAGATGGGTGGAGATTTTGGCTGCCCTTCTAAAAAGACCTCCCTTTTCAACTCTCCACCAGAGTAGATCTCACCCAACAGTAGTGCTTTTGGTAAGGAAAGTCTAGTCACCATTGTCTGATGGGAACAGAGATGGCATTTTCAGTGGAGCACCCCCAGCTATGGAATTAATTTATTTTTTGGTCCAACAGAGCATAAGCATCCTGACTTTCAGGGCACATCGCCAGCTGAAGCCTTCCGAGGAAAAGAGAGGAAATATGATAGGTTAAGCCCTTATTCTAGGAGGAACTGGCAGTGGGTCACATAATAAAGGGTGCCTAATACTTTCCATTATGAATTGCCTAATGCTTTCCATTATAAGCACCTATTCTGAGAAGCTTTCAGTTTACTACTTGGCCCATAATTATTATACTTTTTATTACATTCATCTATATATTTTATTTTCTCTCCTACGCTTTTTTGATGGCAAAATGTCAATTGATTTTGAAGGGTCAAGGATCCCCTTGTTACATTTTTCAGTTAGTGTTATTAATAATTTTGTGCATTTTAAGGCTTTTATTGCTGAAGGTAATATACCTCAAGAACAGGAAGCAGGCAAATGGGGTATCTCTTGACATGTGCACCAGCCACTTTTGTAACCAAGGTGCCTAGAGAAGTAACTAGAAGTAAACCAGTCAGGTTGTGATCCATGAGTATGGTCCTCATGGATGGATATTAGTTAAAAACAAAGCCTGCATAAGATGCATAAGATGCATATTAGTTAAAAACAAAGCCTGTGGACACTTACACTACATGAGAACTAGGCACTCTCTTGTCTGGAAAAGTAATTGAGTGGCATGGCCATCTTCTTTGTTTCCCTCTATTTTCAACATGTATATTATTTTTCTGCCTGCTTGTATTTCCACTCTGTATAGGCAGATCCTACTCGCTATCCACCACACTGGACTGAAAGATCTTCAACTTGTGAAGAATGAACCCATGTTCCAAGGAGGTTTGGGCTCCAGAAACAAGCGCTACCGGAAAATCTTTCCAGTGTTTAGAAAAGAGGGCTATAGCAAGAGGATGAGAATAAACATTCAAAGCCACTTCATCTTTATTTCCAGAGTCTGTCCTCTTTCTTTTACTGGAGGAACTCCCCTAGTCCCAGAAAAAAACGGCTGTATATTCTGCAAGGTATATAGGCCATGTGCCCCTAGGTCTTACAAGAAAGGACAGTGTCCCTCTTTCACGATTCTTCTGCTAGCATTAGTCCAATACTTCCCATGATCAGAGGGAGGCAATCACAGCAGCCCATTAGTGGCCTCCTGACACGCATGAACATTCATAAGAGAATACTTTCATTCATGGTCCATTTTAGGGCTGAAGTTGAGCAAACGCCATTGGTACCTTTATTTCTATAGCTTTATGAAATAATGCAGAAACTTTGCAAAAAAATTCATTCATTGAGTAATTTTTTTTTTTAAATTAATGTCTGAGCTAGCATATTTATAGCATTCCATAAATAAAAAGACCATGAAATAAAAATAAACACAACACTTGAAAGTAAATCAGGCCAGTGGTTTGGTGGCAACTTTAGAAGTGGGTAGTGGGCATATTGTATGCATTGATGCTTATTTATGATTGACACCCTCAGTCCAGAGGTAGGCTATAAAATATATCATTTCTTCCGAGGTCGGTTTCATCAGCTATTCAGACATGAGGTTTACTGAGGTAACTGTCCCAAAGTCAGTCGTGGTAAACATTGGGATTAGAATCTACATAATTTTAAATGTTTCCGTTAGGAATTCATTCCAGTATTCAAAGATGCCATAAAGTGGACATAGGTTATTGCCACAAAAAATAAAAGATTTTCACACACCCATGCACACACACACACGCATGCACACAAACACATTTAGGTTTTGTACTGGGTATTTTCAACCAAAGGGAAAACTTGTGTTCACATCCCAGACCCTCTTCTGATTGTGACCTCTGACTGAGGCAGAACGGCCTTTTTTTTTGCTGCAGGTTACTTTTGCCTAGCTCGAGGGCTAGATTTTTTTGAAATTTCCTACTATTTTGACATTATTTTCTATATTTGTCAGCTAGTTCTCAAAAGTGCAAAATTTCACCCAATGTATTTCACAAAAATTTTCACCAAAACCAAAAGACATTTAATTCCTGTTCCTCCTGTTCTTCACAGCAACATGTCCAGATTCATAAAAATCTGAATTAACCCAACTCACTAAAGATTCACCCCATTAGAGGAGAGTTGTATCAATGCAGACTATGCTAGGGAAAATTGCATGTGGGTTAAAATAAAACTTTCATAAGAAGCACTGAGTTTAGTCCCATGCATGCTACGGCAACCCTGGGTTTATTTCTGCCATAGCCATAGAGTTTTCCCAAGAGCCAAGTTCAGAGAGGAGTTTGGGTCTACAGAAGATAGGGGGAAAGGGAGATGTTGGAGAAGACCTGGCGTTTGCGGCATTCATGAAAAACAAAACAAAATTAGGTCATCTAATAGCTCTGTTGAAGAGAGCATAGTAAGTTAATACAGCTGAAAGATGGGTGAGTTCTGTCTCTTTTTCTAAAGAAAACGTTGCGGGCAATACCGAGGGGCCAGTGCAGCGCTTTCTGCAATTGCCCTCCCCTAGATCTTGCAGGGTGCTGGATCAGACCCTAATTATTTGCTCCCAGAGATGGGCAGCCTGGATGCTTTCAGACTGCACTTCCCCAGCAGAGATGCTCGTGCTTCTGCCTCCTCAAAAGGCCTCTTTTGCACGCAGACAGGGCCATCTTTGATCTCAGCTGGGGGTCCACTTTTAACTGCTGCTGGGAAGCGGTTTCAAATCAACAGGTCAACCAGATCTTTTGAAGATAGAGCCATTTATTCAGCAGCTAGAACAGCAACCACAGGCAGCCAGAGGAGCATAAATTTTATGTCTGGTGTTGGCCATTAAAACAGGGCTTTACTGTTTGTGGTCTCGAGCTGAGTCAGTAGCACCATTGGAGCAGTGCGGTGATAAATGTGTATTCATGGCTGTTGTATAATTTGGTTATTGAAGGACGCGTTCAGCATGGCTGTTTGGGGGCGGACGTGTGACTGCAGGTCCACCCTGGCGCCATTGTGTCACTCGGCACAAGAGGGGTGGGAAGGCGAGGGGGCCATGGTGACAGCTCTGATGGATCTGCCCAAGCTGGAGGAACTGACGTTTCCACTGCTATTTATGGTTCTTACAGACGGGCAGCTCCGGGGTTAACACGTGCTTGCCTCTCCTGCAAAATTTAGGAAAGAAGGTAAATGTCTCCATATCCTGGAGACTGGACTGAAACTGGATCCATATCCTGGATCCATATCCTGAAACTCTACTAATTAAGCTACCAGTGCTTCAGTGAAGGCTTTCAATAGCACTGAATATTCTTATAAGATAGGTGATGGCATATCTGTGCCAGAAACATAGGGTCAGATGCTCATTTGGTTTGTCTCCAAATTAAGTTGAATACAGCTGCATCATGAGCGTTTATCCCTTACTGCCCCGAATCAGCATATAACCATGATGTATAGAAAGAAGTGGCATTTTAAATAGTTACCGTGGAAATTCTGGTTTGATTCTTGGCATAAACGGCTTAAAAGTGTAGCTCTCAAAGGCAGTCTTACATATTTGTAAAGTTCTAAGATGAGGTGGCTTCTAAGTATGCAATATTTAGTAACAAAATAAGGCAGCTAGTCTTCTGGGACTTTTTTTCTTCTTGTTTATTTTTTTTTCCATGAGTACAAGCCAGATGTGAGAGCCTGAGGAAGGTTTACTATCTTTTCAACCCTTGCCATAGGCCAAAACCATTCAGTCTTTAAGCAGATTACATCCTGTGGAAAGATACTTTTGCATGCTAGACTTAGTGTTAATCCACAAGAAGATTATAAAAACTGGTAAATGAGCAGCGGAAAAAAAAAAACCAACCCTTTCCCATTCGGATTGTATGTTTTTACTACAATCAGGAAAGTAAAGCAGAGCTAGAAGGAAATTAGGATTCTCTGCAGGTACTGTTAGTTTTGGAAGGTAGCAAGCACATGGCCGTGTCATTAGAGACTATATTTTTGCACTCCTCGAATCCTTTAACAAAATTACATTTGGCAAGTGGAAGCACAGTGTCCCCTAAACACACAAATATCCCTTCGGCTGCTTTTCCAAGGTGATGTTTCAGAGTGCTCTCTCGCTGTCTAGCAGTCCTGTTTCACCAGCGGGGTTTATGGAAGTTCAATAAAAAACATATTCTGATGGTCTGTAACACGAACGTAAGAAAACCTGCTGTTGTTGTGGTAAAGGCAATGTCCACAGATTTATTAGGAATGCTCTCATTCCTGGAAGCGCCAGCTATTCCTGTAACTCACCGCCGCCAAGGTTTTTAACCATATTCTCCCTTCATGCACACATTACAGAACGGAAAGCCATGTCTGCACTCCGGCCGCTGGGATCAGTTCTTCGTTTGTTATTGGATCATATCATTTTACAGTTTGTCTTGTGTAAAGGGCAATGCAGAAAGCTGCTGAGAGTTTAGCTTCCCACGCCTGTTGTTAACGGCTAAGCTTTGTAACTGTAAAGGGCTTGCTTTAAAGTTTGCATTGAAGTCATATTTTAACATGTAATAAAATCTACAATAAATCATTGAGGCAAGGAGAAAACAGGGAAAAAAGGATGATAAGGAAAGGAAATTTTCTTTGCTCTATCTCCCTGTGGACTACTGATATTTTTAGAAAGGATGGGAGCAGAACTGCATCAAGAGTGGGTACGGTGTGCACCCATTGCTGGAGCATGGTGCTCCAGCCCAATTCCATGCATTCCATGTACTTCATGGAGGAACTGTGTGTCAGCTGTGCAGACAAAGGAATAAGGCAAATTTTGTGTTTGTCATCTTTTAAATCTGTATTTAACAGCCTAGGTTATCTGCAATATACAGTGGTCATCCAAACACTGGTTCTGGTTGTGACTTGAGAAAAGTTTTGAGAAAACTTTGAGATTGAGTTTCTTTATCCAGTATCATCACAATTAGCATGAAACTGTACCACAACATGCAATTACTGTGTGTAATGCTAGAGTTTTATAGTGGTAGCTTGCAAATTCCTTTGTTTTTTCCTCCCTTATTTACATTTTTTCTCTTTCAGCATTTAGCTTAGTGAAGAGTGAAACCTTCAAATCACCGAGGGGAAAACATGGTGTGTTCATGCCTCCATATTTAAGCACTGATCTATGAGTAGAAGTGTGAAATCCATGATGTCAACAGCAAAATACTCCAAGTACCATCTTCTTTTCTCCGTTGTGCATTTTTGCATATAATCAAGGCTAGGATTACTGATTTCAAGATACCACCAAACTTTTTCTTATGAAGGTATACTGAGATGTTGTTTATCCACAGTTGCCATGTTGACACTTCCTAGATTGTAGAGTAACAGTATCAACCCTGAAAGAAATTTATCCAGGAAAATACTCTGACGTGCTTTTAGTTTTTCTGGTTGACAAAACAATAGTATTTTATTGCAAAAAGTCCCTTCACATTTATGAAAATCTTGATGTGTTTTATACTGCTGCTGTATCCCATATTTTCCACATTTCCTTGTGGTGCTTCATGCAGGTATGTGTTAGGATATCATAAATTGTCCATTGAATTAGTCCAGCTTTAACCACTGTCACTAATGCAAGAAATATTACCCCATTCATAAATCATGTTTCATATTGGGACGAATTAATTTATTACTTCTGAATCTGTAAAGAATTCTGAAAGTTTAACATTTACTCCTTACAACGCTTTGTTGTAAATTTGTCTTTTGGATAAGCCATGAAGATGCAAGAATGCTTAGAAAAGTAGTAGTCTTGTGACTTTTACCTTTCTTCCCTGATTTAAGCTTTAGAGACCAGCCAATAAATTGAAATATTGGATGTAACTGCTACTCACAATTCTCAGAAATCTTCAGAGACGGGTTTTATATTCAGATTTCATGACCAAGATCTTATAATGCACAAAAAAGCACTGCATGTAAACATATCACATATTTAGGAAGCTGAGATGAGTGCTCAATGCCAGATTTTCAACCATGGACACAGATCTTTTCGCATTGAATACTGCTAAGATGGTAAAAAACGTCATCTTCTGTCCCCAAGCATATAGGAATGGGAAAATCTGACCATTCCAGTTTGCATATTTATGACAAATATGCTTTTTCCCAAAAGCCTTATCAATCATTATTAATAGTTATTTGTATTATTTGTATTAAACTATCACATGGAAGGTCAAGTAAAAATTAATCCTATTTTTTAGAACTCATACAATATGAAATTTTTATTGTCTGGATTAACACTGAAAAACAAAAACCATGCAAAGGATAAGCAATCAAATAGGTAGATAATAACTTGCCCAAGCAGCTCAGCAGGTTGGTAGAGAGGCTGAGAACAGAATTCCGGTCTCCCAGTTTCCATTGTAATGGCTTTTTCCTAAGATCAGGCTGGCCTCCAAATTCCCGTCAGGTTTACTGGAGATTTTCTAAATCGAGTATCTTGAAATACCTGTGGTCCCTGAGGGAGAGAGGAATGTTGGCCACTACATGGAGGACCAAGATTGCTGCCCCAAAGAAATTAGGATTAAAAATACTAGTTAAATCATTAAGTCTCCCTGCAACGAACATGCTAAGAAAAACAAGTGAGGGTTCAGGTAATTTAGAAGACTGTTCTTGAAATGTATGAATTCCATGAAGAGTGCATTTAAACAGAAAAGCAGACTTAAGGCCTAGCATCTGATGGGTCTTCCTCAGCTTTCTAAGTGCCTTGGACCTTTCATTTGGAAACCTGTAAAATACATGTAATTCTACATATTCAGGAAAAGTGTTTGGACTTTTTTGGTTCAAGTGTGTTGTTACTTCCATTATGAATGCAATTCTTCAGTTGCAGCTCAGCCATGGAAATTTTCTCAAGGCTATAACTCTGCAAATAAAATCTTAGTTTGGAAGTCATGATAAAAAATAAAATTAAAAAATACTTCAATGTTTGCCAATGAAGTGAATAACAATTAAAACCAATAAAAATACTACGAAAGTACAATACTTGTTTAGATCTGTGTATTTATAATCAGTCTAGACAAATACAACCTCTTGAATTTACCCACTCTGCGTAGTTTGGAGTTTTGCAGGTGCTCCAAGCTCAGCTATCAATGTCAAAAGAAAATAGACAGAAACTTGATGAAGAGTTCCTCTGGTATTTTTCAGAAGATGTGGCTCAGTCTTTAACCTGAGTGTTTACATGTTTGAAAGCAAAGCAAGCAGATGTCAATAGTTCTCATTTTGTTTTCAGACAGAATATCATGAAGTTTTGTAGTAAAACAAGCACTTAATGCTGGAGGACAATAAAACTTTCTATAAAACACCCTAAATTGTGTTTCAAAGATCAGAAATATCTTTTAAACAAAATCAGGAAAGGTGTTTGTTTTTCATGTAGCTTTTTGCTTTGTTGGTGACCAATATATATCAGTTTAAGAATTTGGTGTGATACCTACACATCTGAATTTCAGCGCTCTCACACATCCTCTTCCAGAAACAGCATCTTATTTGCTGTAGCGCAGTCACAGCATATGGACTTTCCCCTGGGTTTCTTAGCGCTCACACAGAAAAGTGGCATCTCGATCTTTCCCTAAGCACCCAAAAATCTGTTGGAAAGTGAACAGTCTAGGACCCTCGCAGCTAACAGCGTTCCCACTTGTATGTGAGTAGCTGGCTCATCCTCAGCTGCACCAAGCAGGAATCTGTCACCTGCAGCCGAAGCAGCACAGGTATTCAGATCCCTGTGCGAAATACCCGTTCTCAGGATTTCTGCAAAGTTTGCACAGTGCAGCTCCTTCACTGCAAACCTTGCTCCATCCGCTATGAGCAAACAGGCTATTGCCCCCCTGAAGCTGCCAGGGGATAAAAATCGCTGTTGAAAGCAGCTGGCTGACCTCTAGACCCTGCAGTGGAAAACAAGCATTTTGGTTCAACTCTTTTGACTAATTTTTAAGCGCCTGTAGCAGAATCCTTCACTCTGAGTAAGGCGATAGCTCCACGGTCACTATATCAAGCAGGTAGAAAAGACGGAAAAATGAGAGGGGAGATGCTTAAGTGTAGCCAAGGTGGGGAGAATAGAGGGGTATCCTCAAAGCAGCTCCATCCTGGGATATAGGAGCCTTAATCAGAGCTACTAGTTCAATGTTCCCTCTGTTAACAGTCCAAAAAGTTTTCCTGAAGGGAAATAATGATGCTTTTTCTTTTAAAAACAAAAAAACAACAAATAAAACAAGCAAAAAACCACAACAGGAGAGTGGTTCACTAATTGCTTGAGAAGTACAAATGGAAAAGGAGATGGTAGGCTCTCCGTTACACAATAAGTCAGTGATTAGAGCCCTCACTCAACGTATGGGAGACCCAGATTCAATTAATTTCTCAGCCTCTGAGGTTTCCAACCTGTATCTCTCCTGAGGGTAGCCGAACTATCAAATTATAGTCAATTTGCGGTAGGAGGGAACAATGTACTCATCAGGCTGTGCTGGAGCTGTTCTACTGGCCATTGAACGGTGACTCAGTGGGCCAGGGAGAAACAGCAAAAAGGGTCAGGATTATCCAGCACATCGTTGGGCTTTCCACTCGAGGGCGCATGCCAGCCTTGCCCTGTTCTGGGATTATTTAAATGACTTTTCCAATGGGTTACTGATTTCCTATTTCACATCTGCCCAATGAACGGTGATGATATGGCTTTCAACTCATCCAGTTTGTGTGAGTTAATAATCATGTATTCAGTCAAAACTCATTTTCTTGTGCCTACGATATCTGAGGTTTCAGGGAGGTCTTGATCAGGCCCCGTCTAGCTCAGCCTCATGTGCATGCACGCAGCTACAGCAGGGCTCTACAGGAGTCTATCCAAAAGCTGCTCCTTACCTAGCTGTAAGAAATGCAGCCTCAAGCAGCAGCATTAGAAAAGATGTGATATTTGTGATAAATTATTTAGATCCTATATTTACTCTACTTTTGTCATTCATTTAAGTCCAAGGACTTTAGTGCATATACACTGGCATGCAAAGAATAACAGACATATGTAGGTGTTGTATAGATGTTGCTAAACTATATAGAAGAATATGGAGTGAGTGGCAGATTAGACCATACGAAATCATAATATGACAACAGTGTTAATACTGGATTCCTAAGAATCTCTTTCCACAGTGCATTTCACTTTGGGAAAGCTTATTCAGACTTGTAGAAATCAAGTTCAAAGTATGACTATTCTCAATCTGTCACATTTTTTGTTCATTTTGCTGTCACTTTATCCAGGTAATTGAGTGTATAAGGCACATCATAATAATTTTCCTTCTTTTTTGTTTATACACTGATCTTTGTCCCCTGAAGCAGGGTTGATCAAATTGTAGGAGGACCAATCAGTGGGGCTTTATGAGCTGCTCTAGAAAACCATTGGGAAAAAAAAAAAAGAAAAAAAAGTTATTTATACATTCATGCATTGGTTAACAGTCAAAGAGGAGGGGCATTATATATTAAGTAACTTTAATTCTTAAAGGAACAACACTATAGAGAATGATCTAGGAATTTTTTAAGAAGATTAGTCATTAGATTCAAATTAAAAATATATAAGTAATATTTAAGTAATATTTAAAAGAGTAGGTGTGATGTATTTGAGTCTCCTAAGTTTTTCTGCCCTTCACCAACTCATTTCAAAAGTGCTTCAGGTATCAACTGTATTAGGAGGAAAGTAAATGCATGGAAAAATGGCACAGGCTGTAAACTCAATATGGAGAGTGGGAGGGGAAGAAAATTAATTTTCCCAGTTACTGTTTCATTAATCATAATATTATTGTTGGCTAATTCTGCCTTCCCTTCCTTCTTATCTCTAAAGATCTTCCACTGCTGTATGATGGCTATACTATAATTTTTTATAGTCTTGAAAAATTACTTCCTTTTCTTTTTAAAGTCATGAATTATGGAAGTGTTGCACTTAATTCCCCTATTTTTAAAGGTCATTTACTTATTAGGATTCTAGTAAAAACATTAGGAGACAATTAAACATGGTAACTATCCTTAATTCACTTGTTTTATTTTCTTCAACAAATAATATTTCCAATTATTAAAATAATCCAGTGTTTTTCTTTGTTTTGGGGGAAGGCCTGGATAGACAGTACTGCTTGACTGTCTTTGCGCAGCACTAAAACCTGCAGATAAACCTCCTGTTCTGCTGTGGGATTAGTACACATAGCCCTGTGGAGTCTCCTCAATGCTATCTCCCAAACATTGCTGTTATTCAGTAGTGGAAGAAAACAGCAAGGATTAATGTGCTCTGAAGTGCTTACTTTACCTTGGTGGCTGAATAATACATTTAGGCTGAGTCCTTGGTGCAAAGCATGAACTTAGTTAACTCACTTTAAGCAACACAGTCGTCTCGGTGACATTTGGCTCTCTACCTGTTACTTGACCTGCCTTTTCCTTAGTTGCACATTTCCTCTTTAAAGCTATGGCTCTAAGATCTTCCAGCTACTTAGCCCCGAGATAGTAAGCAAGGATATTGTTCACAAGTAAATCAGGTAATACTTCTTTGCCAGCCCATCTAATACTATGAACCTGTGATCTCCGTATGCTTCTTAAAGAAGGAATGACTTTGTGTGAGAGCATTCGCTTCTTAATTTGGATGGTAAAGGTTTTCCCATAGTCACTGCAGAACGAATAGCAAAGTCAAAGACCTACAAGTCAACCTGGTCATCTTGTAGTTAGCCCAGTAAGCTATCTATAAGGTAATACTCCCAGATTTGCTACTGCAGTAGAAGGAAGAGCAACGCTCCACCATGATAGCAGAATCCAACAATAAGCCTTCTGGGAAGGTGGAGAGAGGTAGTTTTAGAAGTACTGGCTTTGAAAGCACTTTCAAAGGATTTTAAAAATCTTTCTCTGAAAGCTGTATTTTTACACCTCTGTTGTACAAAACATGATGAAATACCTGGTTCAGTTCCTTGTGAAGTGGTTGGGAGTATGGATTGCTACCTTGCTGCTTTTACTTCAAGAACTACTGTTTCTTGGCTTGGTTCCTTATAACAAACTGGGCCTGTCTCTAAAGTCACCTCCATTTTCTATGGCTGTGATTTATTTTGCTTTGATGGAGTCACTTCAGATTTTCTCAGTGTAAAGGAAAACAGAATTCAACCTAGAGCGAGAAAAAGCTATTAAAGCTGAAATAATAAAAATGGCTCTCCTCTTTTTTTATGTGTATTCCAGAAGACTGAATAGCACAAGAATCTATCTACTGAAGAACCCTTGCCCCAATCACTCTTACACTACATCCATCTGAACTCACCCTAAGAAAGCCTCTTATGCAAACTAAACTCTGCCCCTGGCCATAACTAAAATCACTTCAGTACAGTCCTCATTGCTATTGCTGTTAGCAGCGACCCAAACCTATCATCTCTGTCCTCAACCAGAAACACTTTGAAACAAGCACTCCATCTCCAGTTAGCTCCAACAGTCTTGAGAAATTAACCTCCGCAGATGTCTCCAGTGGGCATTCCCAATAAAGTGAAGTTAGTCTTGGCTACTGGAACAGTGTTGTGGGATTGGAAAATGCCTAGTGGAATTAACCATAAATTAACATTGTGCATCCTGAGGTTTGGGTTCAAGTACAATTAGTTTGAGGGTCTTGGCTTACTCCCTGCTAAATATTTTGTCTGCTGCAAGGAGCAGAAACACAGAGTTCCACTGGAGCAGAAGAGTTTGTGGTTTCAGTGGAGATGCAGACAGAGGGTGGCTGGGGTCTTTGAGAAGGGTGGAAGAAGAGACAGCAATTGTGTACTTCAAATATTTAATATGTCCATAGGAATTCACATATTTTGTCCAGTGTATATGCTGTTTGATACTACATTTTTTCCCCCACACACATCTTTTACTTTATAGAACTACTATTAATGGGATGATAAGTGTGTCACAAAGTGAGTAAGATTTGATTTTGTCTAAACGGTACATGACTTGGTACATGGCTTTGACCGCTTCTTGAATTTTGTTTTCCCTATTTGAAGATTCATACCTTCCATACATGGTTGATCACTGAATGTCCCTTTCATTACCACTATTTGGGAATCTCCTGATCTGCACATGACTTGACAGCTGGTATGTCTACATGTATGGTTACAGAAAGAGACACAGGCTCCTCTGTGCAGGATCCAGACCTAGTATAGAAGTTTAGTCATCAGCATGACCAACCACCTCCAGCAGAGCACAACAGTAACCCCAGCTGCACGTCTTCTGCAGGAGCTGGGTCATGTCCAGCTATTTCAAGCAAGCACACAATGAGATGTTCTCCACATGCAACTCAGCTACCAAGTTATCTCATCCTCCAGGAATCAGTCCCTGATATATTTGCTGATAGATAGTAATTGCATTTAGCTTCATGGTCTCACCTGCACAAATACCTTTGCTGTGAGGCAGGGAGGAGGTCCTTTCAGAATTATCAGAACCAACTGGTAGACTTTTTAAATGTGGATCTCATAAGGCTTGAGCAGATGCTTTGTTTCTGATACCAGAACCTTATTCCTGTATGGCCATTCTAATATTTTTACTACAAAATAAAGTATAATGATTAGTAATCCATCATTACAGCAACACATGAAAATAGATAGTGGTGATTTCTGCTAATGGCTTATGTGGTCTGGGGAGTGATCTAGACACTATGATTTAACATACCTAAATTCTGTTTGTGATTTTACCGTTCATCTTAACTGTGTGTCATTGTTGTGCCTCTCTTTCTTCATCTCTGAAAATGGAAAACCAGTAATGAGCTCTTGACATCTCTGTAAGAGTTACTGTGTCTGTCTAAACAGAATTTTCTATATAATCTATCCATCTATGTATCTCTTAATATTTAGACTTATATTAGTACAGTTTGTTTCAAGCACCAGATTTTCATCTTAAAAAATGAAATGCTGTAGCACAACCATAAGTAGATACATACATTTTAATACAAACAATATTTGGTTGGAAGCATTGGGAGCAAAAACAAATTCCCATTTACTAGATCCGTGTTAAAGAAGCTGAGGCTTTCATCCAAAACACACCTCTTAAACCTAGGAATTAAACTTTATGGGTTTGAACATATTATTCCTCTCACATTATTACGCTTCTTTCTTTGTCAAACACCAGGGAAGACAAATCTACCAAAGCCAAGTGGAGAAAGCAGACTGGCTTTCTGCCCCCTCCAACTGTAACATTTTCTGCACTCATATCCTGTTTCTTTGACCTTTATTAAACAATTTGTGAGCACGACCCGGTCCCGCTGTCGTCAGCGTTAAAACGTCTACTTACTGCAGCACAGCCAGGATTTTCACCCTAATGTTTTGCTGTGCATTAGGATGGAAAATGCTCTCTGCTGGCATGAAGTCCGAAAGTCCTCTGGGCACATGGCTGCCGTTTGCTGCTCACGTGTGAAGCTCCGCACATTGGTCTGCAGCGGGGTTTTTCTTCTCGTCTTGGTGGATTACACAACCTTATTAAAGTCAGTAAGTGTCAAGTTTTGAGCTATGGGCTAGATGATGTTGCCCAATAACCACAATTATAGTTTCCAAAATCTGTTGTTCCTCATTTGTAAATCACAGTGATTCCTGTTAAATGATACCATGCATGCCTGCACAAGCCAGCAGAGAACCACCTCTGGGCAGTCTGTCCAGGACAGCCTGTCTTTTTGTGGCCTTTGGAGAACAGTTGATCCTAATTCACTGGGAAAATGAATCACTACCCATTTGACACATGCTTTTAGAGCAGGTTTTGGGGTTGGGTTCATGCATTTCCCTCATCACCCCTGGTGCTCCTGCCCAACGAGGCTTCAAAACTTGAAGGCAGCAGAGTGGAAGAGCGGAGTCCATGCATGCAGTGCTCGCAAGTTGAGGCCAGATGTGTGCCTCACAGGACTCGTTAGGTGAGGCTGGTGATTTTTCTTACGACATGCACAGATGTGTGCACAGCTCACTAACCGGGGGACGTGGGCGTCAATGTGACCCGCAGGAAGGCTGGTCGGTGACAGACATAAATAGAGTTGTCCTGGGGAGGAATCCTAAGGCTCCCACCCACCCCATCCACCCAGACCACATTTGTCTCCCAGCACAATCCTGTGCTCCCTCCCCTCCGGCAGCAGCTGCAGTCTCCGCACTCCTCTGAGGTTGATAAAGTGAGCAGACTGCATGAAGACATCCACGTTGCTCTACGGCTGGCTGCTAGGAGACACCCTCCCACTGGAGGTGGAGAGCATCCCATCCCTAACGTCTTAGCATCTCGCCGCAAGCCGGAGAGGCTCTGGCAGTGTGGGAATTGTGCATTTCCAAAAATAAAACAGAAAGATCTAAGAAACTGCATATTAAAGCAGCATTCCAGGCCCAGATACTTGTGTGTCCGGCTCCAAAGCATCGTACGGAGAGGAGGGTGTGGAGTTGCTTTGACCACCTGTCCCTGGCGCAGATCAAGACATATGATGATGGCTTATACCAGCTGTTGTTTTCCCTCTCTGTTGCTGGTTGAATATCCCCATGTCTGGACTTTGCTATCCTCAGACTGCCGCTGTTGTACTACTGCCCTCGTTATTTCTCACCCTTCACAAGCTCACCAAAAAAAAAAGGTGCTCTTATTAGGCACTGAATTCCTCCAAGTATTACATCTCTGACATAAATATTTCTCCTTCACTCCCCTGTTCCTGTTACTTTGAGTCTTTGCAGACATAAAAGGCTGGCAATAGAAAGGCAGAGAGGTGGAGGTGGGGGAGTGAAGGAGAATAAAGAGAGGATCACATAGTCTTTCTGTTTCTTATCCTTCACTTTATACTTTCTGAAATGTGTCACATCTGAAAAGCATTTTGCTTAACTCCTGTGACTGCGAGAGCATTGTATTGCTGCCATACTTGCCTCGCTATGGGTTGGGGGGTTTTTTTTGTATATCACAACAAAATTCGTACAAATATTGAGGGAAAGGAAAGCTGGAAATGAACTTGCAGTCAGAATTTGTTTAAAACATAGCAGCTGCTGTCACTTCTGGTGTGCTTGAGCCCAAGCTTTCAATAAGCTCTTTGATACTGCACTGAGGTAATCCAACCACTTTGATGCAGCATTATGGTGATCAGGGTGTTAGATACTGTTATTAAAATGATCTAAGCTTTTGTAACGCTTTACAGAGCAGTGGCCAGAGCCCCAGGTTCAGCACCAGGTTACTCCAGGTGCTTAGACACTGTAGTGAAGCAATTCAAGGTTTCAATGCAGTTCCAATGCAGATGCACTGAAATAACCCACTTTCTTCCCCCTTGAAGTGCTTTGACAGGGTATTGATCTGGTGCAAATTATTTAACCCCACTACAACATGGTGATGCAAACCTCCTGCTACCAAACTCTCTGATAACCAGTTGCAAAGGTCTAGGATTTTTTGTAATCACCTGCAGACAGTCAAATACTTGAAAGCATTTGTTATTTTGCATGCTTGACAAACATATTCTCATAATACACGACAGATGCCAATACTCTGCAGTGCTATTTTTAAAGGACTGATTAAAAATTGCTTTCATTTAAAAACATGTTGAACATGAAAACTGCCCATCTAAAATAAGACTCAGCAGTCATCATCCTACTGATTGTGCCTAAGTTTACAAATCACATCAGCCAGATAGCTGAAGCAGGAGAAAAGCCTGAGGCTTGCTACATAGCTCTGTTGTAGCACAGGAGCCAAAGTGGGCTCCAGATCCCTTTTTTTTCTAGAGCAGATTGAAAACTGCTTCCATCTCTATATTGTTTTATGCTTTTTTCTTCATTCCAAAATGTGATTATAGCCTAAGCAATGATGTCCCAATGTGCCATGCCGGGATGCTGGGCTCTCTCTCTGATTTACGTGACAGACGTAACCAGTTTACAAGGAAAGCGCTTGGATTAGCTCCTTGGCTAGCACAAATAGGTGATGTGGTGCTTCCCTGACTAGCACAACTTCCTAACAGAATGCCTGAGATCTAAAAAGTATAGCCAAGTACGATCTAAGTGATTTACAAATGTACCTAAATCATTCTGCATAGTCCCGGTGTATAAAAGTTAAGGTGGTTGAATTTCAGCCACACTTTATATGCACAAGTGCGTGCCTCATTCACATGCACAGTTCTGGCAGTTACACAGATCTGCTGATTGATGTCTGTTCACAGGATTGAACTAGCTCCTGCAATTCAAGTCAAAAACTAAATCACCATTGGCTTAATTGGACTCAGTATCTTCAAAGTAAATCCATTGTGAAGTACACCTTATGCATAAAATACCCTTTGGAAGATGAGGCTGGATTTCAGCTAGCTCATTCCAGCTCTCTAAAACACACTTCATATTGTGGTTGTTTATAGCTTAGTCACAGAAATAAATCTTGTTCTTGATTCTGTCCATCTTCTAGAAATACAGCTGTTTACCCTCTGTTTTTTTCATTTTCACATGATCCTTTCATATTTAGAAACTCATTTAAAGGGTTTGGAAATCATGAACTGTGGAGTTGCATTGGTCTAGACACCGTTAGCCTGCAAAATAGAGAGGCTGTTCTTACTCCACAATGACTGTTATTATGGAAAAAAGGGGAAAGACCAGCAAACATCCTCCGACTCATTTCCTGACAAGCCTAAATGATAATCAGAATTATCTAGTTTTCTGCAGGAAAGGAAGGAAGAGACCCCTTGGCACCCTCCTTTGTGGAAGCAATATCTTGGTTTTCTTCTTTCCAGAGAGCACACGCCTGCCTTGACTGAGACCCAGCTCTTTCCACATTCCCTGTCTTATCAGTGTTAACACTTTCAGTCTATCCTAATATCAAAACCATTTTTCTGCTTGCAGTTTCAGCATTAGTTTCCCCTATATTACCTTGGTTTGTACTGTTCAGCTGCAGCATGTGCTAAGGCTGTCTCTCTTAGCATCTATTATTTGTTCCCCCTAGACTTAGCAAAAATATTTTTAAAATTATAAGTTGTGATAAACTTTAAATCTATGACTGCCCAGCACCAACTGTGATGTTAACCAGTGTTAGAGAAACAACTCTGGCAAATACGGCAACGTTCATGAATAGAAAGAACCTGAATTACAGAACTTACTTCTGGAAGAAAAATGAGTATTTTAGCTAATCAGTTTTAAAATTGCGTTTCTTTAGTTTGGATTTTCCCTTATAATCTCTTTACACCCAGAGTGCTCAGAAACAAAAATGGCTGTTAGCAGGACTGTTGTCAGAAAGAAAAATGCTTGGGATGTGCTGAGATACTAACTGGGCTATGTAAATTCTGATAAACCCTATGTGGGTTCTGTGGCAATTAAATGTTCAACTGCATATCTGCGTGTGCAAACTTAGGTTTTGTGGAAGAACGTGTATTTTTGCAAGAGCACCCAATTTGGAGATGATCTGGGTAACAGAATAGAGGTTGTCAGCTTTTCTATTTGATTTTGAACTTATTCTAACTTTGTGATAAACAACATGATCAGCTAGCTAGAAGCACCTAGGAATTTATTTAAATGAACAGAAATGCTCTACCCCTTTTGCTTTTGCCAAAGAAATTGCAAAGCAGTGGAATTGTAGGTGGCTCTACTATCTTTATACATTTCTAGAGTACAGAAACACACACCAATCTATACCCTGACAAGTCACACATTTCTTCCATCCATCTCTAATCCCGTTATTCTATCAATCAACCATTTCTGCTTTTTTTTCCCTGTCCCTTCATTTATGAAAGTGATTATATTGTAGCTGGAAAAACAGGAAACTTTGAAAGTTTGTAAGAAACTAGAATAAACTGCATTTGAAAATCTGGGAAAGTCAGGAGAACGTGCAACATATTTTCCCTTGATAAAATTGTGAAAAGCACAAAAGTACTCTTGAGACATATGTGTTTCCTTCTGCTGAGTGACAGCCTTAAGGACAGTACATGTGAGAGAGAAGTTTTAGAGGTAAAAATATTTTTTCTTTTAACTGAGTAGCAGAGAATCAGGGGTGTTTGAAGCACATGTAAATTGGTAGTACAGTCTTTGTCTTTCTATATTATTTTTCTCCTTTCTATCTCCTGTGCACTGGTGGATTTTGCCCTTTGTCTGATTGTCTGTTCAGAGCCCTGAACCATCCTCAGAGCAGAACTAGAGGTATAACACATGGGATTTTGAGGAATCGTAATAAAGACTAAAACCTGTGTGAAAGAATCTTCTAGAGATCCAAGGATATTTTATATCTGTTAATTGTCCCCTCTACAGGTGCCCTCAAAACACACATTTAGCATCAATCACTTCCACCAGCAGTGTTACATAGATGAGAATTGCATACTTACAGATCTGGATTTTCATCACAGTGATGCATTTTTCAAAGCTAATTAATAATTCCACTGAATAAGACACTGAAATATACAACAGTTTGCTTGCATGTGATTTAAATGGAAAGAAAGAATAAGGCTTATTAACAGAATTCAGTGGAGATAGTGGACGTGATTTCCTCTCTCATACCACAGATTTCGGTGAGTGGTACCCACGTTGTGGAAGGAGGGGAGCACTGGCACAATGGTGATACTGACAGGCAACGAGGTGTCAAAAAGATCTACCAAAGGTAGTTCTGACAGAGTGAAAAGAAGGAGTCATGAAACCTAAAGCGGACTAACAGGCGTCGAAAGCTGCTGGTGGTTTGAAGAAGAGCAGAGCTTAAGCTGGTGGGGTTGTCAGAAACCTTCATGAGAGCCATTGCAGAGGAGAAATGTTAGATTTTGTAGGACTCCTGGAAGGAAGTTGAGTTAAAAATTAATGTTCATATTTAAATATTTGTGTACTTGGCACAATTAGATGAAAGGAGGAAAGGGACATTAAGCATAGAATTAGTAGCTCAAGTTCTTGAAAAAGATCAGAGCAAAAGCATTTTCATTGGAAAGAGAATAATTCAGGTTAAAGCTATAGAAAAGGAAGAAATAAGAAGAAAAGAATGGAGGGGGTGCTGAAGACTGAGGTGCCTGTTTTACAAGTGCAAACAGGAGATTTCCAAAAGGGTAACAGGGCTGAACTAAGAATGAGGGCAGGAGGTAGAAGATGGTGGATTCAAGAAAGGCTTTTGAATAAGCAGGCAGGGAGTTGTGGCATACATATAATAGCCTTCAACCAAAGTTGTATATATTGGATTAAGGGATCTATTGCTATGCAATTTTTGTTGGCAATAATTCTTTTATATTTGTTTATTGGAAGAACTTTCTTGAACTGAAAATTGGAATTCTGGATCCACTGTGATATAGCAGCACAGCAGATAACGTGAACAGGATTTCATTTCTGAGTGCAAATAACCACTTGCTAATAAACATTTCCAAATTTGAGTGCAGCACTGTAGAATTCAAAAACTGTAATTGGAGTAATTTGTGCAGAAATTATCTTAAAATGATTCAAAGGTCCTTTGAAAATTAACCTCATAATTCTGCCCCTTTGTCAGTGTGCCTGGAACTGTTAAGCGCTCTCCGTTGTTACCTGTTCAACATGGCTCTGCTTAAAGAGAAATGTGAACACTTTGTACCTTCCAGAGACAACAAATTAAATTCTTATACAAATTTAAATAAAATTACAGAATGGTAAATTTTATTAGCAATTCTAGAAATTACATTTACAATTTCCAAAACCTTTTTAGGAAGCTTAGTTGGCTGTTCTCCACCCTTTAGCCTCAAAGCAAAAAGATTAAAGCAAATGGTTCAGAAACAAATAGAAAAAGGTTTTGAGGTAGTAACCAAAACCAGGCTACAAAAGGTCTCAGAGCAGCTTTATCTGCTGGTGGGTACTGCTCAGTTCAGTAGTCACATGATTCACACATTGGTTCATGTTTTTTCCAGAAATAGAATCAATAGAGAACAGACAAACCCACAGTTGCCAGTTTGTACAGTCTTGTGGTTTTTCTTGAGGGCTCCAGGCTCGCACAGGTCTACCAGATAATGAAGACAAACTATTTCAGTTCCTGCGTGTCCATATGCTGCTCTACTGGGTTCTAGTTATCAAATAAAAGCACAGAAAAATAAGTGGTGGTTGAAACTGTCTAGCTAAAGTTTACATCAAGGAAAAAATATTATTTAAAAGCCACCTTTACATTTTTGGCAATAGTCTATTTGCCAAGTATTTTATTAATCACTTGTAATTTATGATAAAAGCCTTTTAACAGAAAGTCAATATGTTTAAGCCTTGATGAAAGCATATCGTAGCATTAGATGTATAGTAGTAAATATTACGTATGAAGTCCTTTGCATTATGCACAGGAATCTGTACCTTTCCTGACTACGGGCTCCACTAAAAGAATGCTTGAGCCTTTCAGCAGTTTTCTCAAACTTATGTGACAACCAGTTTTGATCTCCTAAATATGTGTAGCACTTCCACTAAATGAAATATTGTAACTATGTAAGCAGCAAGCAGAAAAGTTAACATATGGATGTTTAGACATGAGAGAATTTTTTTCTTTAGACAGTGAAAGTAAAATGGACATCAGAGTTAAAAAAAAAAAAAAGATTCCCAAAGCAATGGGAACTGTTAAGATTGCAGATACAGAGAAAGTAATCATTTTGTACTTCTAAACCCTGACTCCTGCAACTGTGTTTAGGAACCTGGACATGCATTGTTTGAATGCTCTTTGAAAGATGCAGGGAAAAATATCATCAGTGTTATTTAAAGGCAGGAAAATCTTTCCTCATATTTTGTTAGACAAAAATGTTAACTAACTTTTCTCTGAGTTTAATGCACTTTTAGTACCCAGCAATGTGAGGAAGGACAAAGCGTAGAGCACACGGGAAAGACCTGGAAATTAGGTTGCTTCTGGAGAATTGGTTCCTAACTGGCCCAAAGCCTTCAGTGACTTGTTGAGTGACTCTGCTTAGGGCTCTGCATCAGACTGAAATATACTTTTGCCTTCATATATTTCCAGCATTACAGCTGCATGATCACATTCATTTGTGAGCAGGTACTGAAGGAGCAGCATGAAAAACACTGCGTGTTTATAGCCACACTCTGCTGTCTTCTAGCACACGTTGTAAATGGCCTCATACCACCAACTTCTGATTCTCTGCAAATCTTACATATATTTTAACAAGCAGACTGGTCCAGCACAGTATAAAAACCAGGGAAAAAGATGCTATTATGATTACGTATGAATTGTAAAGAGCCTGCATGAAATATTTCCTGTGATCTGGCATTACAGAAACAGTCATCCGGTGAGCTATATGTTCCTTCCTTTTCAGAGCCCAATTCTGTAAGTTGCTGAGCATTAAAGTGCCCATTCATTTCAATAAAAGCTGAAACACTTCTCATTAGCTCCCAGCATTAGGCTTAAGATCCGAGTTCAGCACTGATACACGATCCCTGCTAAAATATTATTCAAGGGTAAGGAAGTTTCAAATCCTTGAGTACACTTAAGTAGGTATCTCCTGTTTAATTGATTTGAATAAGAGGTAGACTTTGGGCCTCAGTGCATTAATTGCTGCAACCTTAAGTTATATTTTGTGGTAGGATGCTCTGCGAGCTGATGTCTGAAGATGAAGACTCATAAAATAAGAACTGTTCAGATCTCCTTTTTTGAGATAGTGGTGTGCAGAAAACTGGAAACATTACTCCATTTTACATATGGAGTGTCCTTGCAGCCTGGGCTGGTGCAGCTTAAGGCATTCAGGACAGCTTAATACATTCTCTGCTCACAATATTTCCAAATCAGATGGAAAAAGAAAATAACAGAGATCTTTCTAAAGGACTGAAAGTCTCTATTCACTCCCACTCCAGAGGTCTGGATGGGCTTTGGCAAGCAGTGAGGCTTTTGAGTGGTTACCCAAAGCGACAGTCAGACCTTCTCCCTGCTGCTGTGTGGATCCATTTCAGGGAAAATTCAGCTCTGCCTCTGCAGCCCCTGAGTGGAAAATGTCTGAAAGTGACATGATGCTCTGACCAAGCGCTGCAGCCTGCAGAGGAGAGCAGGGAGGGGGAGACGGCATGCAGGCAGCCTGTGCCCTCGCTGGGAGCTGGTGGCGGCTGATGCTACCCAGTGCACGCTCGGTACCCGCAGCACGGATGGGTCCCCGACGACCTTCCTCCTGCGAGCTTTGAGCAGCCCCTTTTCTTCCCCCACTGCTGCGATCAGGGCTTGATTGCCCCCTGAGCCCTTGGTCTCTGTTGGGGACCTTGCCACCTCCCTGCCCCAGGGAACAGCCAAGCCCCACAGCATGCAAGTACCAGAACCTTTTACATAAACACTCATAAAGGTTTGGGGGTTTGTTTTGCATTTTTTTTGGTGTTTTTTTTCTTCTTCTCTTTTTGTTTTTTAGTCTTGGGCAAAACCATGCTTCTTTCGCTAATTGTTAATTGAGAAATGGTCTTCAGTAGTCACTGGCATGAATTCAGTCTGACTGGTTAGAAGGAAATTTCAACTTCATATCACATAAAGTACCTTTACAAAGATGTGTAGGTGACAACATCAAGGAGTTTGGGCAATGCTGGAGTAACATTTTCAGTTTTCTGACAGAACAGTTCTGATTTCCTGTTCTATGGAAATGCCAAACTCTGGATTTTCATTTCAATTCAGAATTTTAAAGTCAACATTTCCAAAATGTTCCACACAGCAGAAATGTACTTTAATAAATACAGCTGCAAGATACCATTCTACTACCAGTTTCTGAAAAAAAGTATATCGCTAAAGCATACTGGGCTCATCACATTAGTTAAAATGCAGTGACATATTTTAGTGCACAGTTATTGAGATAACTCTGTTGATCAGCAGACTCTGTTTGCACCTTTCTTTTGTTCCTCTTTGTATACAATTGATTTGTGATCACTGAAAGCAAGATCAGAGCTTGCTAATATGTACTGTAGCTCACAGGTTCACTGGGAAGTATTTATTTCTTAATCATGTATCTCTTAGATTAATTGTTTGGGATGATCAAAGGCTCAGCAGGTGGTGGGGATGATTTAGAAACCACAAAATTGGTGTTATCTTTCTGATTGACATCCTATTAGTGCAGCATATATTTCCTGTTTGTCAGGAATGTAAAGTCTGAACATTCGGTAATAATATCTAGTAATATTTTGGAAAGGGAAACCATTGGCTGGCTGCATTTTAACAAGATGAAAAATCTTTTGATTTCCTTCTGTCAGGTTTGAAACAGAAGCTGAGCACATGTAGCCCAACCTTTCCCGAGAAAAAGAAAAACTAGCAACAACGCACCTGCTGCTGCTTTTTCCTGCTCGCCTTGAGCCACAAACCCTCTCTTAGCATCGCCCCTTAAAAACGACCAAGCCTGCAAGGTTTTAGACAGATGCAAAATAATCATCAAAATAAAACAAAACGAGAGAAGAGCTGTTTTAAGACAGGTTTGAGACATGAATAAATAAAACCTGTCCTGAGAGCTTCTTCCTCTCACCTACCTCAAGCTGCACTTCTTTCCTCCATTTTGGGTCAGGTTTTTCAAGATCACACCCCTTCTCCTGACAAGAGTAATTCCAGCCTCAGGAGAAAGCTTGGGACACAGCCGCTTGAGCTCCTCTCTGAAGCACTAGAAATTCTGGCATTTTTCTTCCTTTGTTTCCCATAAACTCAGCTAGCTCAGGACATGTTTTACATTTTTTTTTCAAGTCATTTTCTCTTTTTTTTTTAGAATAAAACCTTAGCTCGTCACTGTTTCATCCCATGCTTAGTCTGAGCAAATATGTATTTTTTTTTTACTTTTTGCTATAAAGAAGCGTGAGATAAATTTGTGGGATAAAAATGGGAACAAAAAGAGAAACAAAGAGAAGAACATAAAGTAGCTGAATAGCCTGAGTGAAAGCACAGGGAAAACAAAACTAGAAACTCAATGAACCGGCGTTTCTCAGCCTCTTGTTTTCGATCAGCTCCCTCTCTGGGGAGAGGCCTTACTGTAATAACAGCTTTGACCTCTTTCTCTTAGTAAACAATTTGCCTTAAACTTAGAAATATACATTCTCGCTGTCAAAAGCAGAATGAGCCACCCCAGGGCATGTACAGGTCCATAGCTAGGAACACCTGAAGAGGAAAAAACGCCAAATCTCCAAGGGAGACGCTACATCTTCTCCCATGGCATGGGAGGATGAACATAAGGACCCCACTCCAAGCCATGAGGGAACTGATCACAGGGCAGTGCCTGGTTCTGCATTTTCTGCAGCAGGGTCCTGTAAACAGCCTTCCTCACCTCTTCTTCATCCTGCCATGCCCCAGCGATGTGCTTTGTATGCCACCAGCTCCGTTCCCTGGGTAAAAGGGGAAGCTCTCCAAGCGTGGTCCCCTGAGGGAGCTTGCACCGTGCTAACTGGATTCGGTGCAGGAAACATCTCGGGGACACGTGGAGGGAGTCGAGGTATACAGGAAGGCTCCACGCTTTGCAGAACTGGGTCCCCCACGGATTAGCTGTTCCTAAGCACAGCTGTTGAAAAGTGACACTAATATTGAAAAATTGCAGTGGTGTCTTTTGGACAAAAAGCTGCAGTTATGTTATAGTACCTGCCCTCTAAATGACACCTTTTGCTTAATATTTCAAAACCATAGCAGAAATAATAATGCTATCTCCCTTACAGATTATTACAGCTGCTAACCAGCATCTCGAATTAACTTAGAGATGCTGTTCTGCTTTTATCTGGGTTTAACAAAAAGATGCTAGGAAATAACACCATCTGAATCTTCTGCGCTGATTATTTTAGGTGCACTTTAATTAGAAATTTGTTTTTTAAGACTTGTAATATCCCTCCCTACTCTTTCCCAATAAAATGTGCGTGGTGATACTTATGTTTACAACATCAGCTGCAAAAAACTTAGCAGTAGTTGCTCAACACTTCTTCAGCCTCCACTTAAAAAAAAACCAATAACAAACAAACAACCCCCTCCAACAAGATCTGTTGTATGCTAATGCGAGGGTTAGAAACCATCTATTTGTGGGTTTGAGTGTTATTTTGTTCAGCAGACTATGAATTAATTTGTTGCTTGCAGAAAATTGGGTAAGAAATGCACAAAAGCCAGGCCAGTTAACACATTCGCTCATTTGCATGTGTTGTATATGTGCATGTTCAGGTTCGCAGGATGCTGTGCCCCAAAAATGGCTCCTGATAGCTTTTTCAGGTGCACAGGGCTATGTAAGGTGCACTATTCCCAGTCAGCTCAGGTACTCACCAAAGGTGCTTACAGCCACCCCAGGCCATTCCTTACGATTTCTGTTGGCTCTTAGAAAACCTCTGATTGAGGAAAAACAGAGAGCAGGAAGAAGGTACTTAAATCAACACCTGATATCACAGCTTTCTGCTTATGTAACAGACCAATTAAAAAAAAACCCAACCCTGTCTAGTCATCCGGACATCCTGAAAGACAGTCATATTTGCTGATTTATTGTAATCTTTATGAGGTGAATATTTAGTGGGAAGGTAAGCTTCAAACTAAGAAGTCATTCCTGTTTCTGGGAGCTTTCCAAAGACTTATGGATCTCATGGAAACAACTCAACTCATCAGAAAGGTTTTGAAGCGTAACAAGAAACTTAATCATGCTATAGCTCCAGTGCCTTCCTTTGCGCAAATATTACATTTAAGCTCCAGCATGAATTATTAAACCTCCTTATAATGGTTGTGATTAATCTTCTACTAGCTAATCACTTTCAAGCCGTACCTCCTCACTGCGCGTATAATTTTAAGAATGGATTCTCTTTGCATCCTATCCCATCACTGAAATCTATGTGCTCCATAACTTCACAACTTCAGGAGCTTTGTGTAAATGTTAGGCTGTTTTCCTAACAAAAACAGCTTTTTTTCCTCTGTAATGTAAGCCGTGGTTCAGCAATATCGGCTCATGGCTCTCGGTGCAAAAAGGAGTACTGAAACCAGCCATGTAAAGGACATGCTAGTTGGTGGCAGTGGCTGCAAGGGCAGTGAGGTAACTGTGTCAAGATCTTCAAACTGAGGATGCTAAACCCTCAAAGTCTAAGGTTGACTGAACTTCTCTTTTGTTTCCTACTGCATTTAATCCCCATTTTGCTTTGCCCAGCACTAGGCAGAAAGAGTGAGTTATCTTACTGCTCCCTCATCATACCATTTGGCTGGACAGATGTCTCATGACTCTTCTCTAACATCTAGCAAAGTTCGCTCTCATTATGATCCCAGTCTAATTTCGCAGAGGAGACAGCTCACTCATCAGAAGTCTGGAAAACGAAAGATTTCTGCGCCCTGTGGGGACACTCAGAGCCTTGCATCGGTGGCTATGAGAGCCTACAGCTGCTGTGCAGTCCTCTTAGCCCCAAGAACTGGTGAGAGCTGAAGGTGCTACACCTGGCAGGATCTTTCCACAGCAGAGAGAGCCATCACCCAGGAGGGTACCAGCCAATGTTTTGCTCTGTGAAAATATTTCCAATTACCTCAGTGAGACTTAGGTTCAGTCCTCGACTCTCAGCTTCTGTACATCTATCTCGTTGATGGATTTAGGATTTAAATGTGGCTGACATATGGATTTTGTTCTTTTTGTTTTAAGCGGGTGGTTTCTATTAAAATATTTTTGTTGGTTTTTTATATAATGTTTTTATTGTACAGCAACCCACCGTGTCTCAATGGGGAAGCATTTTATACGTTCAGGCTTATTAGCAATACTTATTATTATTTCAAAAGGTTGGATTGGCTCATTTGTAAGCTAAAGACACAAAGGTATTATGTGCTCTGTTTTCCCTAAACTTTACATTAGGAGAACAGAAGACGAATAGCGAACTGGATCCTGAGAAGTCAGCCTTAGTATTATTATGCATAAATAGCAGTGTTTATGCAAAAAAAAGTGTAATTATGTATAAATAAAATAAAATCTGCCCTGAAATGAATGCCATCAATAGCATTATAATAGGGAGAATGTTTGAAACCTGGGCCCTGTTGTGCTAGGCAAACGGAGGACATTGCCCTTGTTCCTAAAAGAGTTTCAGGAGTTTGGAGAGACAAATGGAGAGCCACTGATTCCAGGTCTTGGAGGTCGCTTTGACACAGGACCTGGCACAGCCCTGCTTCACAAATTTGGGTTGCATTTTGTACTCGTTTATAGCAAGGGATGTTGAGTGCTGGGGAGGAGGACAGGAGAACTTCTCCTGGTTTGGTACTTTGGGAGTCCTCACATATGTAGCCTCTGTACTCAAAGGAGAAAATAAATTTTCTTGCATCCCAGGTGTGATCATTTCCACAAAGGGACAAGGAAGGTCTAGGAACCCAAAGGGACTCCTGATATTATACAATTTTAAGCCTTTCACCAGCAACCAATTAGATGGTTTGAACAATCCTTTGTGTCCCTCATTTTCCTTGTCCTTTTAGGACAAGTAGCCAGTCGTGGAAAGACAGATCCTCCTCTAAGCAGGATGCTAATGCTGTTTGCCTACAACTCCTGAAGGAGTGCTTTTGTTAACAATCATAATGACGAGAGCACTTAACTTGGCTACTCTTAAGAGAAGTCCCTGACTCTTTCAACCTTCCCTTTTGTGCTGCAGATGGACAAGATCAGAAATAACTCAATGTCACAGATGAGAAATTATCAAATAGGGCAGATAATTGGGGAAACTGGGTGTGATTGTCAAACTTGATCTTTATATCTTTCAAAATTGTTTCATGTAACAGACTTGTAAAATTTTTTACCTAAATTTATAACGTTATTCTATTTTTATACCATTTTTATATTTTTAATATGGCATAAAAAGCTACTTTTTTTTTGCTTTGCTTTATTTTGCTTTGTGAAAAGCCAAGCCAAGACCTAAACATGGAAACCCAATCCTGAGTGAACTCAGTAGAAGAAAATGTCAGATATTCAGATTTTTTTCGGTTCATTTTCATTAAGAACCAAATCCTCAAGTGTCTCTGCAGGCAGAAATGATTAGTGTTCTATTCTTAGGATGAATGGAGTCTAACTGACAAAGAATTAGGCTTTCACAAAGTTTGACAGCAGCTTTTTTGTTGACCTATACATAATGTACCTTCTTAAAAGAAGAAATGAGTTTCTAAGTTCTGCTTAAAACAAACGATTACACAAAATTATATCATACCAGTTCAATTCATAAAAAATGTATGTTGTGGGGAATTTCTAGATGCACTTGTACCGGCATGGTGACAGTCAAGCTTAACTGTAAAATAGCTGCCACACTCGTCCCATCGCACCATGACATGGCTGCTGTTTTGTGCTAGAAGAGGAAAACAGACATCAGTAAAAATATCGCACTGTAATCTAAAACACCAACATGGTGAGTGGGTCTCCCTGTAAATTTTTGTTTTGTTAATTTATCAGCATGATATAAAGAAGGGTATGTGACTGAAATGCATGTATTTTGTTTTACTGCAATTTGCCATCTTTCAGTTCTGGAATGCAAATTCTGGTGTATAAACTCTATTCAGATATTCTATTCAAATCCAAGACAGCAGTAACCTCCCTGAGCAATCTCAGTTAGTTGCTTTTCCAAAGACAGGCTGAAAATTTCATGTGAATAACTTTTTTGCAATATTATCAATGTTGTGAGATCATTCTCTGCCATCTTACTATGATGCTTTGGAGTCCTTCTGAGAGAGAGAAATGAAGGCATGGGGGAAAAAAGGTGAAGAAAACATTTTGAACTTGAACGTTTCATCCTGAGTTTGTCTAAAGGTCTACATCAGCTCTTAATTTATCTTTTGCTGACCCATGCTATATACATTAAGAATATCCATGCATTGAAGCATGAAGTGTGTCTGTATTGAGTTGAATCAGAAGAAAGTACAGAATAAGTAGCTGCTACACAGACTTCCACCAAGTTGTAAGAAAAATGGTCTAGGCAGAAGATTTAACAGCAAATCATAAAAAGGGATAAAATAGGCCATCTGAAATAAATGAGACTAGCGGCAGGCACTGATGGCAGTCACTGAGACATTCTGGTGGATCTCCTCCTGGGATGAATTTCTGCAACTGAGGAGTCTCAAGCAAGAAAGATCTGCCTTGGGGCTCAGTCTGAACGAACCCCAGGACTGCGAGCACGTTGGCCCCAGCTGACCAGAAGTGCTGCCTGCAGTTCAAAAGTGTTATAAAATGAAAACTCTCAGAGCCCTTGGCTAGAAAGATCTTCCAGCTTAACATTTGGCCTTGGCATTCAAAAACTTTTGTGCCTTTCTTTTCTGCTTTCAAGGGATGCCTCTTGCTGCACTTGAAGACCTTGCTCCCACTGAAATCAATGGCAAAACTCTTACTGGCTTTAACGGGAGCGGAATCAATATGGTAACTCTTCTGTCTCTGACATGCAATTCAGATCCTGTTCCTCTTCTGTAAAACAATATCTGCACTCATTAGTAACCCAACTTAAGGAAGGTACTTGCAGAGGAAAGTATCTCATTTCTGAGGGTGGCAGAATTGGTTTCAAATCAGTTTTTTAATTTCAAAATGTTTTTTGTTTTTTTCCCCCTTCTTTAAGGATTTGATGCCATGAATCCATATTCTGGGTGGTGGGAGAAGACAAGCCCTCATTTCTGTCCATTTGTCCTTCTGCCCCTGCATTTCTCTTTTCTTGAAACCCTTTCAGATTCCTATTCACTCAGTTAAGCCTATCTGTATGGATCACAGCATCATTATTATTCCTCATTCTTCTTTTAAAGGCTAACAATTTTTACAAAGGCTTTCCTGGGTTTTCCTGCTATGTTATCCTGGTGAGTATCTCTGAAGTCGCTTAGTTCCAGACACAGATATTTAGGAGGCTAACTTCACTGTTACTCTAAATCCCATTGAAATCAAAGGTGAGTTAGGTACTTGCGTGATTTTTCAGATCAAGTTCTTATTTCAAACAAAAAAGTTAGGCTGTTTCCCAACATACTTACTGACATGCTTCACATCAGCTTTCTAAATAATGCATGTGTCTGGTGGGAAATGAGTCTCAGGGATGGCTTAGGATGTTGTCAACATAGTACCAGGCAAAGTAGGGTCACAATCTTTCAGAGAGGAAGCAGACAGAAAGAAGAAAACAATGTATAGTCAGGTTCCTTTTCTACTTACCAAATAAATCCTCTTTCAGCTAGAAAAAATCTGCCTGCTCCTGAGAGACATTCAAGAGTGGGAAAAAAGTCATTCTCAGTGCTATTACTTCTTTACCCCAGGTATCATGCCCATGAAGAGATGGGATGGCCAGGCAGGAGCCGAGGGAAGGTGAAGCCAAGCCTCTGCTCCCCATCATGCTCCCCAGCTCTGGGCAAGCCGAAGGAAGGTATATCTGCTGCACCAGAGCACAGGCATCCTCCTTTTCCTGCCCCGTGCTCAGGTGGCCATAAGCCTCAATACAGGTTGGCTTTTTGGCTCATCACCAGCTTGGGCTTTGTTTCTTTTGAGTCCAAATTTGCCAGCTCTGTACTATGCAGTATTCCCAGGGAATTAAGCCTGAACTTATTACAGTCAGGGTGTTTTTTAAAATTTGTAATATTTAGTAAAATTTAGTGTAAAAAGATGTAGTAAAAATGTTTAGTTAAAAAATTTTTTTAGTAAAATTTAGTAATTTTGGAGTGAGAGTCACAGAAAGGCATGACTTATCGTACTAGCTATAAGGAATCAATCTGTAAGAGAAAATCCAGATACCGTTGGCAAACGAAGGACCACTCTGCTCCATCCGGGAGCACTGTGAGCCTCCTGTCTACTTTCAAAAGCCTTGCCTTTGTGCACAGCGATTTTCACAAAACATGTCTTTCTCCTCTTACTTTTCAGCATAATCACATTGCTGTGTTGTTTCTACACAGCTGCGGTTGCTTCTTGAGTAAGGTGCAGTTGAACATGAGCCAGGCTGGCAGAATTGGGCCCTCAGTGAAGAGAGCGAAAGCGAAGGTTGCAGGCTCCGTGCTGCTAATCTGTCTGGACAGGGAGGCAAAGAGACAGAGCCAGAGTTCGGCCCTTCTATATTTAGCTCCAGGGCGGCCATGCTATCTGCTTGCCATTGCTGAGCGGTGGGATTGCATCCATCCAGCCTGCTTCATGTGGCTTCTTACGTCGTCCACATTTGTAAGAGCCTCTGAAGTAGATAAGTAGGAAAATCGGCAATAAACATTCACCCCCAGGGATACTCTGGATGTCGGTTGCAGCATTGCTCATCCGAGGGGCATATCTCCTGTTCACAAACATGATGACAGATCCTGGCTTGTTTTCTGCCCAGCTCGCTTTTGGGGGCTAAAGATCACATGGCAGGGAGATGCTCAGTAAAGCGGGTTGAGATGCACCAGCTGGGAGCAGACCTTGCTTCGGGAGCACCTCAGGAGTCTCTGAACACCCACAAAGCCCAAGGGCTGCAGCTCTGGGCAGATCTTTATGTGGGATTTGCAAAGAGAAAGAGGGTTTCTAGCTTCTCCCCCCCATCCTGGCCACCGCAAGGCTGGAAACCAGCCAAGCGGAGCTTCCCGAGGAGCAAGGGGGCTGCCCCTGCCACTTCAGTCCTGAGCAGCAATACCCACGTGAATGAATTAAAAAGTAATAAGTTCAACGAGTTTGACACAATCTATGGATTCAGAAGTAATTAACAAGGATAATTAACTTTAAAAGGGAAACCAGATGCTTTGTAAGGAAAAAGTGGAGAAGAGATTCAGAGTTATTTATCCAACTGATTCCCTTAAATAGATTAGCTTAAATTTCCGTTACCAAGATACTGTATCAGCACCAAGCACATCTGCTTTTTCCCTGTCCCTGTTTGCCTGGTTTTAGATCATGCATGTATCTACACGATTTTAGGAAAACACCTGAGCATTTCCCAAAAATCAATCATTCATTGAATAAATATTAACTGGACCTGTAGCTGAAGTAACTGACGTACAGGCTCATTAAAGAAATCATTTAACATTGTGACTGTTGATCCAGTCATTACCTTAACTTTATACTGTTACCACGGCTGGCAAGATGTTAGTATTTGAAATCCATGTTTGGGCAGAGGATTTGCCTTCTTTTCATAGTAATTTTATTTGTATGATTGCTGTATGGGTGGATCCCTGTTATGGACCAGCATTCATCTGGATTTGCTTATATATCCCACCTCTAAGTTTCTGAAAAGGTAAAATTCTCCTTCACGGCTTTTTTCCCATACAAGAAATCCCCTGAAGTTCCTCACAGTGGTTCTACCAGTTTCCTAATTGAATGCTAAGAATATCTAAAAGCACACAAAAAAAAAAAAAAGAAAAGATCCAGAATCTCTTTTTCTAACAACCTCCTGTCTGTTTCTACATCCAGCATTTTGTGATTGAGGTACAGTTCTCTAATCATGTCTGAGACAATGAAATTTTGTGCAATCCATCTGCCAGCATCACCAGAACCCTTATTTCCTTGATTTCTATTCCCCTCAAAATATGTTTCAGATTTGGCATGTCTCTGCCCCTCTTCTACTCCATTTTGCTGCTATCTGTGGGACCTTTGAAAGCTAACACTAAAACATTACATAAAAACACTATTTCCTCCAGTTTTCAGCTCTACTCCATTTCATTTTTTTAAGTAGTATTATTTTGGTAAAAAGTGGCTTTTTGAAACATTCTGTCACAGTGTTGTGTTTTTTTTTTCATAGCTGCTTTTAGTTAATCCAGTGTGTGGATGCTATGTAGGCTGATTATGGCCTCAGAAATATTCATAAGAAATTTTCCTGAAATTAATGGGAATTGTGGAGGAGGCAAAATTTGATGATTTCCGTTTCTTGGGCTATGCTCCTTAGGGCAGTTCACATTTTTTATAGTGTGCAGCCAACGTGGGTGACAATATCAGATGGAAAATGAAGCAATTGCCAGATATTTTCCATCTCAGTTAATAAGCCCCCTGCTCTGTGTCAGACTGAAGCTTATACCGAGGGCAGGCAAGGATTTTATTTTATGCTGGAAATATATTTCTAGTGCTCTTTTAAAAAAAGAATTTTATGAGCAATTCAGTCTTCATATTTTTAATCCTTAAGTTCTTTCAAAGGCTACCAGCAGTTCAGGGCCAAATTTTGAGCGATTGCATAATACGAAAACAAGACCAGCCCGGAAAAAGTACAGCAGAGCAAAACCATTTGGCTTTGGACCTTCTGTCACTACTTGCTATAGGGACACTCAGTAAGATTTAAGGTACTGAAAGATGGCCAGTGCAATAATTCAAGATTTGAATAAGCATGTTACTTGTTAGGTGAAACTGTGGGTATTTCATGGTGCTTTACAAGACTGTTTTACATACAAAATAATGATATATATGCAAAACCTAAATCCCATGACAAAGTTTCTGACTCACTGAGTTTTACAGTGTTTCCTGTTAAGAAAGGCTTCCTTTGTGCATGTCAACAGTGCTTTCAGTTATTATGTTCAGTTTGCTTTTAAAGGCTTCAAAAATAGCTTCCCATTTTTTTTCCCTTTGTTTTCTCCATACTTTTTCTTAATGTATTGATATGGTAGTTATCTACTTTTGGAAACAATATGTAATAATATAAATTATATTTTTAGTTTGTCAAAGATATCGGACATATGCTTTATTGTTGATTTGTCCAATATGACACCCATCATACGGTATGTTAATAAAAATCATATTTCACAGGCTGGTGTAAATGCCCTTTATTCTTGCTTGTTACTGACATTAGAGGGAAAAGCACTGCAAGACTCAGATAAAAATTTCAACAAGCCTTTGGTTCTCTAACGGCTTCTCTTCTTTTCATTACTGCTGACTCTTTTGGTTTGGGCTTTTTTTTCTTTCTTTTTGTATTTTTTGTGCATTTACTACTTGTGGAAAGTGCTGGATTAAGAGCTCTGGTGTATCTATCTACTACTGTTTTCAGTGTCTCTGCAGGAAAATACAGGAATCTGACTTCAGATATACTAAAGCCAGATGTAAGCACTTTTTTCCATTGCTTTTTTCCCAACGAGAACAGTGAGTAGGTCCCTGTCTAGTTCTTGGCAAGACTATAGAGGCCTACGGGTAGTTTTTACCAGGTAATGGACAAACCATTTTTTTTTATGTAGACTGGCCCAGATCTGCTCAAGACAGTTGGATTGTTTACATTTTCAGTTTGTCTGAGAGTGACAACTTCAAGAGAACGAGTATATTTCATTACAGCCCATTGGTTGTAACGAATCACACATGACATTACAAATACTGCTGGACACCTCCAAATATATAGTGCATTTCTACAGAGAGTAGAGACGTTTTCAGTAAAAAACCCCTCTGACCCATTAAGGCAAAAAAGATAGTTTGATCTTCCCAGATCCTTGGGTCTTAATCTCTAATATGGAAACTTTTGGTGTTTGTGGTGTTTTTTTTTTCTTTACACCAGTATCAAGTACAAGAATGACAGCTGTTGAGGGAGGTGATTCTCCCCCCTTTACTCCACTCTCCTGAGAACCCACCTGGAGTACTGTGTTCAGCTCTGGGGGCCCCAACATAAGAAGGACATGGACCTGTTGGAGTGAGTCCAGAGGAGGGCTACTAAGATGGTCAGAGGGCTGGAGCACATCTCCTATGAAGACAGGCTGAGAGAGTTGGGATTGCTCAGCCTGGAGAAGAGAAGGCTCTGGGGAAACCTTATAGCAGCCTGCCAGTACCTGAAGGAGCCTACAAGAAAGCTGGAGAGGGACTTTTTACACGGGCATGTAGTGATAGGACAAGGGGTAATGGCTTTAAAATGAAATAAGGTAGATTTAGATAGATATACAGAAGAAATTCTTCACTCTGAGGGTGGTGAGGCACTGGAACAGGCTGCCCAGAGAAGTTGTGGATGCCCCATCCCTGGAAGTGTTCAAGGCCAGGATGGGGCTTTGAGCAAGCTGGTCTAGTGAAAGGTGTCCCCGCCCATGGCAGGGGGGTTGGACTAGATGATCTTTAACATCCCTTCCAATCCAAACTATTCTATGATTTATGATTCTATGATACTTGAATACCCTTAGTTACAGCAGGAAATGTTAGAACTTTTCACTAATACAAGTTTCCAGATATATACGCTTCTTTCCGTGTGTGTTTTTAAAGGCTTTGATGTCTGAGATTTGTCTATCCAGAAGTTTGTGCATTGGGCACGAAGGCCAGCTACTAAAAACAGGTCCAAGAAGCAGGCAGGTTAACATTCAGTTTAAGTTAATTTATAGTCCATATCAGATGGGGAAAACTTAGAAAGCATCACCGTGCAGATGAATGTTTTACTTATTGTACAAAGTACTTATTGTAACAAAGATGGGATCTACAAATTCTTGAGAAGTTAATATTATTACAGAAGTAACAGAATGCAAGCTAAGCAAATACAGGTTGTCATCCTCACAGCCAAGCACACAAATTTTCCAGTACCCAAACAGCTTTGAGATTGCAGCTAAGAGTATACAAGGTATTTTCTCTGCCTGTTTGCCAAAGTTCACATTACTCAGTAGTCTGGCTTAGCCTGCGGCATTGTAATAACTGATGATGGTATGGATGAATGAATTTGTTAAATTCTCCATTGCCTTTCTGAGTAAGTTTGCCTACGAGGCTTTAACATGGATTCATCAAATACATATTACAAAAGCAGCGTGGGACTTGAATGCTCAATTGTAGCTGATCTGATACAGTTGAATCTTATACATGAGGAAACCTTAGTGCTCTTTCATTTTTCATACATTAACTTTAAAGTAAGCAGTAGGAAAATGTCAAAGAAAATAAAGAAAGCAAAATAAGGTACTTAAGGCTTAAGAAGTTAGCTTCTTTTCAAAATGATGCATGGGTGGTACTGTATAAATTCCTGTTTGTGAATAAGATTTGTGTATGCCTCCCATGTACCATTTTGAAAAGATACTCTCAGTCTTATAACATTTGTATTTGTCTTTCATTAAGAAAATGTAGCTCAGTGAGTCACCTATTGAAAACCGGGCTACAGAACCACTACTGTCAAAGCCCAGGATTGTTGAAAAGAGAGACTGTGCATGTGAAATATCACAATTGCAAACTAGGAAATAATGTCTTTTGCTTCCTCTCTCAATTCAAAATATAGATATCTCTGCTTAAACTCCTATCTCATTATTGATACTATTATTATCAGTCTTATTATTATCATTTATTTATTTGTACAGCTTTGCAGCTTGCTAGGTACTTTACATGTGAGTGAAATGGACATTATGTGCCCTAGATAACATGCTATTTTTCTTCTCTGTTATTATTTTTCAAATTATCCCACAAGTCACAGTCTGTAGTTACTATATGCCATTAGCTAAAATTTCAAACATTGTAAACATAGAATTAAGATTTCAGTCAGGAAGAAGAAAAAGATGAGGTACGGTTGAGTCAGAAACTGTTTGTCTCTTTGCAGATAAACACCTTAATAATTAGCATTTAGAGGAAAGAACAAAGAGCTCAGAACTAGAGTCTAATGTTTAATCACTTGTTATACACAAAATGCATTGTTTAAACTGAATTTTAAAAAGTGTTGAGGTTTAAGGGTGAGGTGGATACTTGCTCAACTCAACTGCATAAAAAAGCAAGCTTAGCTACGGGCGCTGGTCCCAAAGGCAAAAAAATGAATCGGGAAAGGCAGGTGAGAAGACAGTGGAGCATTGATCCTGCTGCCCAAAGCGCCGCTAAGAAACCTGATTTGTTGCAGGATGACACGTAGTTTGTGAACTGCTGCAATTCTCTTCCCATCAGTGCCAAATGGCATCTGCCATCCAAATTACATCTTACTAGTTGCAAACTAGCTCCTACTGTGTCCTTCAGCAACAGGACCAGGTAGAGCCCCTTACCTGAGACTCATAGTACAGACACAGTTCAGCCCAAGGGACAGGGAGAAACTCAACACAGCAAATGCTTTTCACCTCCTTGAGAAACTACAGAAGCACAGGTGCACGCCCTCTCAGTAGACTTGCTGTTAGGACCTATTTGTTAGGATCTATAGGATCTAACCTATTGATTCTAAAGATTTTTTTTCTCTGTTAGGGATTTGGGTTTTTTCTTCTATTTTGTTTTGCTTTTCTGTGCATCATCAACGTAGTTTGTGACACTTAGGTCATAATCAGTTATTCTTGTGCAATATATTTTAACGATACCATAGTCACAGCACAATGCTATTATTACTTTTCCTTTCTTACTGCCTCCAGAATGGGACTGCCTCACACACAAAAAGTGCCAAACCCTTATATTCTGAATCTCAAATGCGGTTTTCTGGCTGACAGTTTAAATTACCACCATTTTACTTCTTATCTACATATACCTCTTAGCTATATACACTTGATATTGGAATCTATATGCGAAGAATGTTACTATTGTAAAAATGTTCCTATTAACTATTATGCTAAGTCGGAATTTAAATTGCACTGGAAAAAAAATATATAGCAAGCCTAAACCAATATCATCTTAGGAAACAAAAAAAATCAACTGTTTTATGGCAGGTGATGTCTGGGAAGACAAAAGCTGTACCAAAGTGACACCACAGTAACTTATTTTCTAGTCTAAGACTTCTATGAGAGTTTTCAGAGCTACAGCCCAGCTACCTCACTTACAGTGGATGATAAGAGCATAGCATCTTCGTATCTTTGGTATAATGAGCTGACCTCACACCATAGCTCCTATGAAGACCTGCCCCATGGCTGGGTAGTGAGGAGTGGCCTGTGTAATCCTTGCACCTGCTGAGTCCCCCTAACCTTGTTTTACTAAAGACAGGCTTCAAACTGAAGCAGCACAAGTCCCGTCCTAAAAGCTGAGGAGATGCACAGCTCTGTAATCCCTGCTAGAGACAATTCCTGTCTCCCTACCTTGCAGTAGCCGCATGGGGCTAGTGGGGGACAGAAAAGCATCTGTAACAAAGGTACACAAGCCATACCTCACTGTTTAGGATCCTCTGCACAAGCGTGAGGACTCTACAGGCCAATACAGGCAGACGTTTTCAGTCATTCCCCTACTGAAGGGTTGCACAAAAACCAGTGGGAAATAACGGCAGGTGTTTGGCAATAGTAAACCCTTGGAATGTCTCCTTACTGTATGGCAGAACAGATGCAAATCTCATATATTTATTAAGTATGGAGCATTTCTATACCCTAGAATATTTCTTTGTGGTGGCTGGAAATAAAATATTTGCCTGTTGTACAGGAAGGTTTTCATTGGTAGACTTGAGGAGTCAATGGAAAGACCCTTTGGGGCCTAACTTAGTTCCAGCACATGGATGTCCACCATATCATCAGTATGTGAGTCAGTCCTTTCAGCAGTACAAGATAATACTCATGCACAGAAACAATATTTCAAAATAAGTAAATATAGTCCACAATAAAGCCCAAATTATGATATAAAACTAAGCTGAGGAAATAAAACATTAGTTTGTCCCTACATACTCACCAAAAGAACATTACTGTACTCTATTTAAAAGCTTGAGATATGGAATAAATATTGTCAAATATTTATGTCAAATGTTTAAAGAAGGAAAACCTCTTCTAATACTTTTTAATTTATATGTTTTCTTTTCACTAGTCCTTTAAAAATAGTAACCACAGATTTTGTAGTCTGTCTGGACGCAGAAGATTTATTAGTACTTATAAATGTGAAGAGGTTTCTATTACTGTATTCACTATTGCATTTAGTTTTTTAAGTCGGCTGTTCTGCAGGTCAGATTTCAGGAAAGGCAAATATCTTTGCCCACAGTTTCTCTGTTTTCGATAGTTATTGCAGTTTTTGTAGGGTGGGGGAATAGCAACTTTGCAAGACCTTCCCCACGGCTCAGTAGGTAGTTTCCCATGCACAGTCTCACAGTTCAGAGCAGCTTTTTCGGTCTGCCTGTGAAGTGTGCTTCGAGATGTTGGTCTTGAAGGGTAGTGGAAGACATGCTAAAGAGACAATTTTCTTGTAGGAAATACAGTAGTTCACCATAGGGCGATATAACATAGTCTAGCCAAACTGTCTTCGTTACATACTTTACTTGTAAGTTACATCCTTTCAGTCAATAAATACATACAGATACTATATTACCCAATCTTCAATTATGTGTAGTAGTATTTCTAAAAATTTTCATAGTAGAGGCCTGTTCTGTTCATAGTCATCTATACCATGAGGAGAGAAAACATAAATCCTTTTACTGACTTTTACAGGGGTTGGATTGAAATTGGTGGTGCAGTTGCAGTTCTCATAGGATAGAAATATTCTGCTGGAGAACTTTGAAATTGCTGTGTTCATACAGATGTCAAAACCATAATAAGACAGGTCCGTTTGACCAAATGTCAGAAATACCTTTTTAGCACGCGGCTGTGTCATCTATTCTCCAAAAGTGTAATTTGTTTTAGAGAAAAGTTATTTCTAAAAGTTTTATTGGCATAATAAAGGCAGTTTATCACATAATTCTGTAATTCATCATATGTACTGCACTGTTTGATGAATATATATTTTCTTGCCAAATACTTGTATACTTGCCAAAGTTTTACAGTTAATTAGATATTTGGCTTTATTCATTGGCTTCAATAAAGTTACCCCAAAGATGAAATTGGCCCAATGTTTATGAAATGCTAAATAAGAGCTAAGTAAAATGTTTCCTAATTAGGGGAGGGGGGGGTGTCTTGTGGGCTAAGTTCTACTATTAATTAGACAGAAAATATCAAACTCACTTTTATATTATGAACCTGACTCAGATTAGAACCAGGACTTGAAAAGCATTCCTTGATTTTCAGCAAGCTGCATCAATTTTATTTTCATTTTCTGAACCAGAACACATCACTTTTTAATTGTATTTATTTTTTCTCCTAATTCCCCATTTTTTAAATCTAATTTAAAACTCCATTTAAAAAAGTAATATGTTTGGGAAATTTTAGAGGCAAAGAATTGAAAAGGAATGACTTGAACTGGCTGTTTTGAAAAAAGGCTGAATTAGAAAAGCAGATTCTGTTTTTGGCATAGAGTGGGCATAATGTTATTTGAGCAGAGTTTTGGAATAAGGACATAAAATGGCAAAGGGCAGGAGAAGAAAAATTAAAAGTCTTTGTATAACAACCATTGTTTACTTTAAATGCAAAGGATATTCTTTTGAACTGAATATTGTGCTAAGTGTTAAGCCAAAACCAAAATTATATGAATGGAAAGAAAGTAAAGACTTTGACTCCCTGATGAATTTTTTAAATTCCTGTGGAAAGCTTGATGGCCTGTCTTTCTCCTTATAAATAAACTATAGCGGTTTTAAGACATGTGTTGAGTCTTGGTTTATTTAATTCAGAATAGCCAGAAAAAAGGGACCCAGTAGGTACTACACAATATATTGACAGTTAAGTAAACTGTGGCCAGCATAATACAGCTAGCTGCTTATGCTAGAGAGATAGAGATGTTTACATATTTCTACAAAGGAAGCTTGTGTGTATATGGCATTTTTTCAGCAACTCAGGTGGGGATAAGCCGTATGTTACTTGGAGCTCCTCCATTGCAATGATGGTTCCCAGTGAAGAAAGATGCTCACAGCAGATCAAGTCCTCTGCTTTGTGTGGTTGTTGTTTGTTGGGATTTTTTTCTTGTCCCTTAGTGCCTTTTCTCTGTAAATCATAAGGCCATTGAAGTAAAAGGCAAAAACGTTCTTCATTTCAATATGGTCAAATTGTCCTGTTGGTGTCAACAGCTTTGGGGTCAGTGTAGAACGAAATGTGTGCTTTGTAACATAGAGATGACTCAGAAATACAGGTTTTCTATTTCTTCTGTTGCTTTAGCAGTTAAATGATATTTACCTACCTAATATTCTACTGCCCGCTATTTTTATTCTTCATTTGCTCAATGCGTGTCCTTGCTTTTTAGCTTTCCTATGTCTTTCTTGGCTGGTTGAAAGTATTCTCTGATGCCTTTAGTGGACTGAAGCTTGGGGATTTTGGGGAGTGTATCAGAAAATGAACCCTAAAAGGAAGGACGGTACGTACCTCCTGTGGATGGGCAGGTGGGAGTGAGGACTATGGGGTCAAGAAGGAGAGCTTTGACTCCATCTCCCATAGTTCCCAGTGAAACATCTTCTAGCGATGCCGCTCAACCCAGTTCAAGTTGTCCTAGCCCCAGCCTCCGAGGCTCCACGTGTGCCCACCCGGCCCCCGCCGCTCCACCGCCATACAGCTCTGTGCAGCTGCGCAGTCACGCAGCTGAACCAGTTCCTCAATACGGCTCTCCACGCAGCTGCACGAACAGCTGCATGGCCTCAGGGGAGGCAGTGGTGTGGGTCAGCGTGGGATGGTGACCAGGACCGCCAGCAGAAACGCACATCCTTGTTTGGGAGGTAGGGCGGTTGATGCAACGTGCAACCGGTGGTGAAGCAAGCAGGGCAGAACAGTGTGAAACGAGGGATGAGCATGATCTAACATCCCTATCACAGACAGTTTGTCAGCAAATGCGAGTTCTGGGGAATTTTACACATAACTCTTTGCTGAGGCTGTGCATTTAATCCCAATTGAGATCTTGGGCCTTATTGGCTTCCTCCTAATAAATCTTGGCACCTTTGGTGTTGCTCCTTAAGCATGGTTACCACTGACCAAAATATTTTCTCCATCATGCACTTTCTTGGAGAAGAGGATAGAATAATGTTGGAAACACAGTGCAGAAACAAAAGGTCTTCTCTGTCAAGTGGTAACAAGGGGTTGGGACACAAGGGTTGGCCTCACTGTAAGAAGAAAAGCAGTGACAGAGAGAACCTAGCCATTCATTTTTGGCTGTGTTATTCACAATATGTCTATAAACTTTGCCTTCATTGAACCAGCTCTTTGGAAGGACAGCTCTGCTTTGATTTTCCAGTGTGTACTGACTCTCCTCACTTCGCTTTTCCACTGGATTTGTTGCACACCTCATCACGGGATGACATTAGCTGCTTGTCCCACCAACAGTGGTGCTTGAAGGTCTATTTTACAGTTTTGCCAAGGACGATGCACTTTTTCAATGAGGCAGTGGCCTTATGGAGTCTTGGATTAATCAAAGACTAGTGGATTATCCCCCTACTTGTGTTCCAAGGCAGGGATTTTCCCTTGTTCATCATGTACCACTGAACACAACCCGAGGCTGCTTCATGGAGATGGCTCTTTTCCCAACAGCTTGCCAGGGAAAAATATCACTAAGATTCATAGGATTAGGTTTGGCTTCCTACAGAGGGACAATATGACCCACACCATATAGATGGCCCATAGGAGCGACCGCAGCTCCAAGGCCACAGCAGTGGCTTCAGAGTGCATCTGGAGGAAGATTATTCTTCCTCCCCTTTCCCTGCAGAGCAGATAGAGGAGCAAACAGCCTGTGCTGGTGGATTTGCCCCTAAAAGCATCTAGCTCCTCTGTGATTGACAGTGATAGCACACGTACTTTGAAAGCTCTAATGTTGATGATTAAGCCTTAATAAAAGCAAATAAGGTGGTGTCTGTGTGTACCCTAGTCAGCCAAGCAGATATCTACCTGGCATCTTGTAAATTAATCTGGGTGTTTATGCTGTAGATCATGATGAACATGTTGCTATAGCAACCTACATTTCTTCCATTTTTTTGCTGCTAATTATCCTAACATCACCACCAGCTACTAAATCTTTGAATTCCTAATGAACGCGTGTGGAAGGCAGTTTCTTGATATATCTCTCTTACTATATCAGCAGGATGAGATAATTAAAGATTAATGGATATTGATTATTTAGGGTTTATTGGAGCCTGTCATTCTAATACACATGTGCTTGTGCACCCAAAGGATCTGCCTGATTGTGCTTGGCTTGTTCTGCCAATCTGCTACAATTGTTGGCAAAAATTGCGCTAGGAAAGTGCACCCTTCAAGCCTTTGCCAGGTCTCTGAATTCAGCTCTCCTCACTGGCAGAGTTGTCCCCACACCTATGAATGCAACCTGTTTTTCTGCTGGGAGGGCGGTTTTGGTGTTTGGGGTTTTTTTGAGGGGGTGGGTGGGTGGTGTTGATTTTTTTGTTTTGTGGGTTTTTTTGTTTTTTTTTTTCCTTAACTGTTATGATATAAAAGAAAAATATTGTCACCCTCCTGGAAAGGTGAATGTTCTCAGTCATTGCTGAGATACTGGATGTTGTTGAGGCTGTGAATGCTGGAGAAGACACTGGGCAACAGACTGGTCTCAGAAGTTATTGCTTCGGGCTGTTAGCAGACTCAAACACATCTTGATGACGTTACCACCAGAGCTTCAAGCTTTCTTTGTAAAGGTATTACGACCAGATATTCTTTGTTTATAGACAGGTATAATTTTGTTTCAGTGTTTTAATCTCAGGACTGAAGCTCCTCAGGATGAGTCTTTAGTATGTGATTCTTCATCTGACCTTGATGAAATCTCCTTTCCTCTGGAAATTCAGTGTTGCTCCATGAGTTGCCATCTGTGCCTAATATTGCCCAGATATTTGAGAGCTGCTAAAATTTAGGGAAGAGAGGAAACATTAACTGAAACCGGAAAATGTACATAGAAACACATCAGTTTTGATGTTGTCCCAAGAACACAGTAAAGGAAGAAAATGTTCTTTTTTTTTGCCTTTGTATCTGACTTTTGAATAGTGGTTATTCTATAATTTTTACTCTTTTTATACTTAAAAGCAAGCTGAGATACAGCTACGAAAAGTGTTCCTTAAAGGTTTTTGTGTATAAGAATCTAACTGATTGGAGGAATGAGAAGAGCTAGAAAAAGTTATGGCAACCAGGAAGCCATAAATGCAGCAGTCTCTGGTTTTAGGGCTTTTTCCTGTGTTTACACCATAATTAAAGCTATACTATGTGTTGGTTTTATTCCCCAGTTAACCTCTCTGTTTGGCTCCTATGCATACACATGATAGCTTGGATTTTGATTCTCACTGAATTTTGCATTGATGTAAAATGAGAGTAATTCCACTGAGAGCACTGAGATTTAGATCAGAATCCAGAGCAGTAATTCTATATATTAAAATTCTTTACAATTTCTATAAAGTAGTGGTAAAGGAAATATACTGCTGAAAAAAAGTATTGAAGGGAATTGCTTCCTAGCCAAGACCTTGAATACCAGTTTCAGTGAAGAGCAAAGTTTGAATGTTGCATTATATGCTCCTGTAAATGGAATTTTAATACACAAATGCTAGCAGTCCCTTAATTAGTGTTTGTAGCAGTGCAAGTTGGAGTACCCTGGTGTTTAGGATTTATATTATGTCCACCTAATATAACTATTTTCTTTTCTATTCAGCTCAGTAAGCAATAAAGCAATTAGGCAGCTTTTCAAATTTATCAAGGTAGCAGTAGCAGAGAAACCTTTTGTTCCATTTTTACTGTGTGGATTCTGAAGGCTGGCAGCACAACAGTGATTCATGCTACAATCGTGGCTTAAAAATCCTTTTTGCACAATGAGCCGATGAAATTTGGTGTTCCTTCTGGATTTTCTGCATATGGAGATGTGGAGCAGGGGTCAGAACAAAGGAAAAAGCCCAGTTCCTCAAAGCAAACAAAACAAGTTAGAGGCAATATATTTGCAATAGATGTGGTTTTTTCTCCATGTACAAGAAAATTCTCTCACATATCTATTGTTTTGCTTAACAGCCATATTTAGAGAAACATTGAAAAGCTATGCAAGTGAATTTTAGCCTTATATGGATTTTACCAGGTCATCAATTGAGTGCTCTCAGCTTAAAAAAAAATCAGGAAAATCAAATTAGATTCACTGAAAAGCTATATTGAACCTGAGTGCTAAGTTTTGATCTAAGCTAAATTTATTTCAAACCTGGAACAAGTTAGTTTTGAGTGGAAATGATGTCTGTCTCTGTTTTTGCATACCTTCCACCATAAACCAAGAAGAGAGTGTTCCAGCTGAGTTTTGCTTTGAGTTTCTTAGTTCATATGAAACTCAAAATGAAACTCATGATTGTGTGAACCGAAACTGGAAAAAAATGCACACAGCTTTAGACAGCATGTTGCTTGCAGAACGACTGTGTCATCACAAACATTAAGGGCAATTCTTCGGTTTTCCTTGCATGCACACAACAAAGAAGCAGGGGGAAATATTCTGATCCCCTTATATTTTTGGTGACCTCCTGTGCAAAGATGAGGTAGGATTCCATTCACCTCCTAGGTGTAAGCTCGGGACACCTCGTAAATACATCCGTGGGATTTATGCATAAGGGAAGCAACTCTGCCATGCTGTGAAGCTAACAGTTTCACAAGCTTGGAAGCGATATGCTACTTAAAAGTGCAAGCCTGTTTTCCTCACACACACTTCCAAGTACATTTAGAAGCAATTTGTCTGATATATTTTTAGTGGACATGTGAAAATGACGAGAGAGGATGAATGTTTGTAATAATAATTCCTCTCACCACTCCATCCACCTCCATATACCTCCCTAATTTCTCTCACTGGTTAAGGCACTAGCTATTCTTACTCCTCCCACTGATTTCCTGTTTTATTATCATTTGTATTATAATAGGACTAAGAAGCCTGTAAGGGTTTGCATTTCACTAAGTCATACTTCAATTGAAAACCTGTCTGCCTTTAGTATTGATGAAGCACAAGGTGAGGGGTGGGCTAAACAGAGGGGAAAAGCACTGGTCAAGGCTATTAAAGCCAGAGGATAACAGAGTTCCTCACATTATGGCCTGTGGTAGTTTATATTTCCTACATAAACCTATAGGAGTGACACTTCCAAGACATTCCTTAAGCTTTTGCAGAGCCAAGATGTCTCCAGTAAGTCAACCCTGTGCAGCATCTCTCTCTGCCCTCCCAAATGCTCATTGTCTCTCGAGCCCAGTGCTGGGCATCCAATAATTGCATTTGCCAGAAGACATGCCAAATAAAGCAGATCCACCAGTGGAAAAAAAGAAAAATGAAAAAAAAAAAGGAAAATAAAACAAAGGCCCATCCTAATCATGTTATTTATAGGTTCAAGACTTTGTGCTGATTTTAATTGAAGAAACATTTTAAACATTTATCCAGGCTTTCAAAAGCACGTATTAGTCATTGACTTATATATTCTTCTACATGTGCTCAATATTTAGGCAATTTACTATTTTTATCTTAATTAAGATAGATCTTCTCAGCCAGCAACAAGCTAAGTCATCTGTACTGTCATAGCAGTCAAGCCGCCGAGGCGCTGAATTTTGAGATGTGTCTGCCTCAGTGGGAGGGTTCCTAGAAGAAACATTCATTTCTGCGCCGCTGTCATTTAGAAACGAGCGTACGTAAACCTGCCTCGCAATGAAAGGCTGAAGAAGCTCAGTCTACCCAGCTTAACAAACAGAAGGTTAAGGAGCAAAGTCCATTAAAAAAAATGTCAGGAAGGCCTTTTCAATCTTGCAAAGACATCACAAGACCCCTGTCACTAAGAGCTGTTCAGGGTAGAAGATGTATTTTTTTTCCAGTTAGTTAAGCATAGGTACAATAAATGAAATGTTCACGGTCATAGGATGTTTCTGAGTCAAAATGGATGTATTTTGAAAGATATTCACCAAGTCTTTTGTATGATTTGGAACTGGATTCTGTAGTGAAACTCCATTACCTCTAGGCAGACTAGACGGTCATAGTGGTCCTCTCTAGCTGAAATATCTATACAGCCATGTCTATTTGCAGTGTCAAGTGTTGTGTCTATTTAATATACAAATACTCAGATACCTAAAGAAGTGGTCCATCTGAAATATTTTCATATTTTAGATTTACTCTAGATAATATAATATGGACAAACAAATTTGATAGCTCACCTTTCAAGATCATTTTTGGGTCTCTAATTATGAAACAGTCAAGTTAAATTATGCATAACCATATATTACCTGTTCATGGTAACATAAAATTAGCAGCCTAACAAAAGTTATACATTTTATCTTAATTTTTTCCAAATTTACCGGAAGGTACCTTACAAAATTAAGTTTATGGTAACATCTCCATAGACTTTTGTAGCACAGCATAAACTAGTGTTAAATCTAAAACTGTTTACCTGGCTCTGGCAAGGAAATTTCACAAGTTCTAGAAATTCCATTTCCTCAGATATATGCTTTGGGATCAATCAGAACTGGTGGAGTTTGACAGGAATTGCCATGTAATTGTTAACATTTCTGAACTTGTGCAGATCACACCACTATAAAAAAATTGATTTGGGATACTTTGCTAGTTCTCATCCTATTTCTTAGGGAAACAAATAAATACGGAAAGAAAACAGCCAAAAGAAATGAAGAAAGAATGCTTTTACTGAGTATCAAAAGAAACATTGTGGGGAAAATTATTTATTGGGAAATGCTAAAGAAACAAATTTTTATTTCATTCAGAGTTATTATTCTATTCTCTTACTCATTTATGGTACAGAGTCTGCTCTGAAAAGTTCACTGGGATAAACCATATAAATGCATATTTCCCCTTTATTTGTTCTTCTTCTGTCTTGCAAGACAGAGAAGGTGATGATGTTCTGTGTCTAATGGCATCTTAGAAAGTATGGGAGGCATTTCCAGGATTGGGACTTTTGCTTTTCTAGTCCACACTCTGTGCATCCATCTGCAGTCCTGAAGCCCATGGCAAACACGAAGCCTCCACAGAATCTTGCACAATTGCCATTTCCCCCATTTAAAACTCCAGACATTCTGTTATATCTGTGGCTTCCTTCAACCTTGATTTGCACCCTATGTTTAGTCATAATCCTTAGCATCCAAAAGGAAGATGATGCACACAGCTAGATATAATATATAAAATTATGTGCATGTACATATATATAGGCACACATGCACATACACACACATATATATATCATTTATCACCAATGATAACAAGTATAGTAGTTTTCACTTTTTCCTACTGTTGCTCACAAAGAAGACTATAGGCAAAAACAGCCCTGAAATTGCCAGAACTTAAGTTAAACAACACTATGTTTTGTTATAAAAATACAAATTGTTTACAGCAATTTATAATGTGCAGATATGTTTTAAATGGGCAAATCCTAACATTGCCTACTTGAATTCTAGCAGCTAAGTATAATTCAGCACTACTTTAATTTTCTATTATATTCATGCTAAGTGATTTTCATGCACATCAGATTCAGTATGCAGCCTGAACTAGCAATGGATAGAGAAAACTAAATTCCTTCTAGCTGGTACTGAGAGATAAAGAAACTGAGTTGTTTTTAATAGTAGAAGTAGATTTATGGTAAAATTAGATGACGGGCTAATCCCTAGACACTATCCACACTCCCTTCATAGAAAGAGCTCTTTTCTCTACAGTCTTTGCATATGTTCATTTAAAATGTTGTCTCCTCAACTTATCAGTCTCTGTCTAAGCAAAATTTGATCAAGTGCAGGAAATATCATCAACTGACTATTGACAGGGAATACCCAAACATCTGTATCGCACAGATTTTACTATATCCAGGCCCAATTTTGTGGTCTCATAGCAAATGTTACCACTGGAGTATGTAAAGCAATTCTTGAGCTCTCCATGTCAAATATGGAAGCCCCACTGTTCTGGACATTGCATCATAACAAGAGTTGGATGAAGTCACGATAGTGAAAAGCATAAATATAAGGGCTCTGCCATTCTGCTGGTGGGATAAAGGATCCTTGGTGGTAAAAGTCTCATTTCACTGAAATCAGAGTAGGGAACTGTTTACCCCACAAGGATATTTCAGCAGGAGAAAAAAGAGACAACATCTGCCTATCAATGTGTTGATTTTATTTGTATAAATAGTTTCACTATCACTGTTACTAAAAGTACTAATATTATTTCTGGGGAGACTCTAGGCTTTCATCAGTGGCTGGATAATAAAAACACATCACAAAGAGTTTTGTCTCCCAAGTGCCTTACCAATCAACAGAATTAGATTTGCCTGCCCTGTGAGGAACATTCAATCATACATCGATGGCTTCCAAAAGCATTTTTACTTTTGTCCTTCTCAGGAAGCCAGCCTAGGAGACCATGGATGGGTTCATTTTCAGTGTGGTCCATGGGAATGCCAACATCAACTCATGATGCCACAGAGCTCACCGAGATCACCAGGGCAATACCACCAATAACGGGTGCCATTGTGGTGATAAAGGTATTGAAGTGTTCTGTTGACCCCAACATGAACACAGAAAAGGTATATTGCTACGTTGTCCTGATCAAAAGAGTCTTGAACTTCTCAGCTATGATAAAAACAAAGCTGCTGCATGCACAGAAATGACATCTTTTTTATGTATGAATCTAACTGAAAAAAGCGTTTTTCCAGAGAGGATATACTATCATTTTCTGAACTTTTATTACAGGAGTTCTGTACCTATCGTTTTCATATGCTTCCTTAACCAGCAAATGATGTGGTAAAATTGTGGGTACTGGCAGCATGAAGAACAGAACCATTTTAATTTGTCCCATCTGGCATATTAACATTAATAAAAGATGTTTAAAAAGAAATGCCTTGAAAGGCTTTCACCTACTGATTTAACAAGATAATAAGGAAAGCTTGCAATCTGCCACTAAATATAACTGATAAGAATAAGAGTGAGTTTAAAATGATGATAACAGAGATTAACCTCCGAAACACTGATATAAAAAGGAAAAAAAAACCCTGCTGATTGCAACATATGAACATTAGAACTGGCAACCAAACTGTCTATTATTTTTGGCTAATAGGGTATATCCAAGTACAGACTATCGCCAATTTAACAAACATTGTGAACCATCAAGGGACTTTACACCAATCAGGTCAACGCAGAGACAGAGCATTCCTAACCCTATAATTGCCCACTGAGGGTACCCCATGCTGGGGAATTAACTGCTCTTTGATTGTTCCATTAAAATTTAACCAATGAATCGTCCTATTTTCAGGCTGCTCTAAGGGGGAAAGCAACATTTTTAATTTGTCTAAAATAATTATACCATTACTTATTTTGGTTATTTGTACTCCAGTATTTAAATGCCCTGAGTGGTTTGTCAGAGGCGGAGAGGGTTGGCCGTAGAGACCCGTACCAATAATTCCCCCCACTGCCCCGCTTAGTCCCAGATTTCAGTTGTTTGTGTCCAAATTTAAATTCAGTGAAATAAATGGAGTACTCGGGATTTTCACAAGTGTAGCAGCAAATTTTGTGGCACCCCCCCTTCCCCCGGCAACCTATTCTGATGCTGAAAATGGGTTCACTCTTCCCTCTCTCCATTGCCTGCCTCGGAGCCACGTTCTTGTCCCTGCCTTGGTCTGTTTCTCAGAACAAAGCTATATTTTTTCCTTTCATTGTTCACAAAGGGATTTGTATTTCAGTCTGTGAGAAGGTGCACGCTCAATTTTCATTCCCAGGAAAACAACAGTTGGTATACAGTGTGTCTGATACTGCAAGAGCGAGATTCACCTTCTGTGTTCCCAGCTGGGACGAAAGAAGCTGGTAGCATCCAAGTATGACTTTTGGGGTCATAGAGGTGTGCAATAAACCAGTATTAAGCATTATTGGCCATGCTTATATACCACGCTCACCTCTCATGCATTGCTTAAAAGCATTCATAATGCAGGCAAACAACTAATTTAATTCACGTGAAAGTGAGAGGCAAGTTTCTGAGCCAGACCCAACTGCGTGTCGCAGCAGAGCTCAGCTGGCAACGCGACAGCCTGCCCTCCACGCTGCCCTTGTTGCTCCAGACCTCGTCCTCTCTTCAGCAGATGCTGCCCGTCTCGCCAAGCAGCTCTGTACGGTTTTGACGTGCAGAAATGGGCATACGGCTATGAATGATCTGCATGTCTTGCCAAACCTCACGACGCCCTATCAGGAAACGAGGGATCAAGATGCAGGGGAAAATCATGTGACAAATGCCTGAAACTGATGTAAATGTCAAAATGTTTTAAAATATAATAATTTCCATTAGTTATATAAATAGAACAGCAAGAAAAAAATGACAATGGCTGTAACATAGCTGTGACAAATAGACAGTGAGAAGTAATAGCATGTATCACTGTTTACAGAAATAATGGGTTTTATTTAGCATATCTATTTTGAACCGGTTAGACAGTGTATGTATTCCAATGTGTTCGTGTCTCCAAATCGGGGGTCAGATTACAGAATATGACAGATGATGAATTAGGGAGATGGGACAATAACAAGACAAAAGTTTATTAAAAGGTTAAGAGCTCCTAAAACCAGACTCAGTCTAGACAAATTATGCCAATGAATGCATGAGGAAGCTGCAGGAAAACTGCAGAAAATATGAGAAAGTTTAAGAGATGTTTTTAAGGCTTGCTTACTGTAGGAAAAGACTACCTGGGCTACAAAATGGCTGACATTGGTGGTTATTTAAGGAGAGCCTGAAACACAAGAATTTTATGAACTTTTTCCTTCTGTTTTATCTCTGATGGTAAATATCAAGCCTTAATGTAGGTGGCTAGAAAATATGACAAGTGGTTCATGTCAAAGGAGAATTCCCAAAATCAAGCAACATTCTTAATTGCTGTGATGGCTCAGGTGCTTTTAAAGACACCTTATAGGTGGAGAAACAAAGTTATAACTGCATTTCTTTGGGAAGTATTTCAGGACATCATTCCTTTCATCAGTTTCTGGGATTTTTCCCTGGGGGGGGCTTTCTTTCCTTCTGTATTCAGAGATTTAAATGTGGGCCTCGGATGCCTTTTCTCTCACCACACCAAATGTCTTAGTTCATTGCTACCAGTGGTAACATCATCACGTGTTTTGCTTTACAGCAGATGTTACTATCTTCCTGTATTTTTAGCACTCGGATGTCTAAACTTGTCTAAGCCTGGTTAAACTATGTGATGGCAGAACTTAAGCAGCCACCAGCATTTTGATCGTACTAATGTTCCCACCACCACTACCACCAGAGTAGATTTACTGAAGTTAATTTGTTTGACAAGTCCAATGAATTAGAGAAGCGATTTGTCATATAGTGTCATATTCCTTCTCTGCGTATTTGTACCTTGCATAACAAAACGGGAACGTGGTCCAGTTCTAGGGCTCCATCACCCACCCCCTCCTCCTCCTCAGCGTCGCCAGCACTACCCAACACCGTCATTCAAAAAGGTAAACACATTTTATTTCATAACATATTCCAATATGTTCAAAATGTATTTTGACATGTTCTTCTTCCCTAGCTATGCCTATTTTCTAAACACCCTGGCACATTGTCAACACTGCTGATTCACTGTGGTCTTTCTTTGATTGCTGTGATATCAATTAAAATTGGAAAGATGTCACAAAGAACTGTTGGGGAGGGGAGGGAATTGCATTTATGTCCTACAAAACAAATGTATGTGCACATCTGATTATTCACAGGATTACAAATTCATAACGTAAATTTAACCAAGGCATACATACTGACAGTTGTGTAACTGACAACCGAACCCTTAAAAATTCTGCAAAGATTTGACTCACTTACATAAATGAGCATAGGTGAATAATCAAATACTGACACACTGATCTGCCAATTCCTTTTTTTCTTTCATACGAGCCTTTTTGTTAAAGAAATAGGAAATTTCTTTCTAGAACACATGCTGCAATTGTCACCAATAGAATAAAATAAATGCTCACTTAAGGCACATCTTAGAGACCTTTTCCTATCCTCTTTAAATGCGATGGACTTCACACGGAAATGAAGGTGGACAAAGAATTCAGGACTCTCCCTTCTCTAACAGAATATGGAGGTTTTTTCCAAGACATCATCTAGGTTTTCTGTTCATCCAAGCTTCTCTAGATCCAATGAACTCAAAGGAGTCACACTATTACAAGCAGCTTACGCTGTAGCCTGCAGTATTTCTGTGCCTCACAGAAACATTTTGCCACATTAGTCTGATAATAGCATTGCAGCACAACGTTTTCCATCATACATCAGGATCACTGATAGGGTGGGTGTTAACTCAAAGGGTTTAAGTGTGATACATGTTGCATCATCTCAGAATCTGCATGTAGATGAAAACCAGGAATTTAAAGGCCAAAGTTTGTAAACCTACTGCCAATATACATAGCCTTTCCTTTTTTTCCTCAAAAACTTTATTCATTGCAAACACAGTTCATGTTTAGTAAATCATATGTGATCCTACTGGAGTGCAGGTAGAACGAGCTATATTGAGAACATCGTGGTGGATTTGAAGTTGCTGACTTGGAGTAGACAAACCTGCAACGAAGGCAATTAACATTTACATGGAAGACTCAGACTGAGCATAAAATGGGCTTGGGGGAGAGGAGAGTGTTTATTCAGGCCTTGGAGGCTATTGGTTTTTTGCCTGTGCTTAGCAATATTGATACTATCATACAGCATTTGATCAGTGCATGTTCACAGCTTGCAAGGAAAAAAACTAGAACATATGCTTTGAGGAAGCATTTGTAATGCAGTTATCCTCAAAGCACACTGGGACCTGAGCATGCCTAACTATCTTGAGGAACTGGACCTCAATCCTTTATAGTGGTCCAAGCTCACAGCACTTAGTAGCTGTCACTTATGGGCTGAGATAAGGTCCACGCAGCCAGTTGCTTGGCTATTAATCTTCAACACCATATCCTCAGTCTTATGGGAAGGTAAAAGATATAAAAATATTTTATATGTATCACTAGCATTGAAGGCTTCTCTGTATATCATACAAAAATAGCTAAATCTTCCATATTCTGAAGTAATATAGTGAAAACATAAAAAGTTGCAAATGGCATGAAAATGCTTGTTTGAAGGTGGGAGAATTTAGTTCCAATGTAATCTTCAGCTTACTTCATGAAATAAACTTGCAAATGGAGGATGGAAAAGAGCTCCACAAAGAACAAAATCTTATTTAACCAGGATTTTGCAGCATTTTATTTTAGTTTAAGATGCTACAAAATAGTCTTGATCAACTGTTTTTCCCCCCTCCCATAAGGTTCTACTTTAAGACCTCCATATGCTCAATTTTAATAATTTGCTTCCAAAACCCAGGAATGATTCCAAATGTGAGTTATGGAAATATTATGCTTTTTATTAAAAAAGAGAAATCCAAAGCCCAGGTACCAAATCTTTGAAATACACGGCACGGAAAAAAAAATTTTTAATTGCATTCACAGATTCTGTCCCTTTTCCTCTGGAAACAAAAACCCCTCTAATAACATTGCTGAAAATGCTATAGGGAAGTTTCCTCTGTTTGCAGTGTGGTTTTGTGAGCTACTTCAGTAACTTAACTTTACTAACCATCACTTGCCATGCAGCTGCCACTCAGGTTCCTGCTAGTGAGGCATCTCTGCAAAGGTGAGCTGGGCAACGCGAACATTTTGTGCTGGGAAAAGAGGCAACTGCTTTTGCAAAAGTCATCGCTATGTTAGAGAACTAGGAAGACACTTATGGAGAAGGATTAAATTTCTTGTTTTGTTTTTGTATTAGGACTAAGTACTACATCATTGGAAAGGACTGTGGAGGAAGACTCACTGGGATCACCCATTTAAAAAGAAAAAAGAGAGTTCATTAACTTTGAGTACACTGCTTAGCGAAATGTTCCTCCTCCTAATTTGTCAGAGCATATTGACATACAACTCCCGAGTCTAGACACAAAGTATGGATGAAATCCTCTTCTCTGTGTGGGTGAAGGAAGACTATTCAGTAAGCACAGCATAGTCCTGTACAGCCCAGCAAGGTTGCTGAGATCTTGCAGAAGCTCTTGACTCTGACCCCATAACTGAGGTTTCTAGGACCAGGATTAGATGTTTCTTAACAGTCCTCCTCCAGCTGCAGAAACTCTTTCCTCTACATGGTGTACGACACCTGTATTTTAGTCATCTTCAGTCGCTATTAGCAGATTTGAGTGAGGGAGGGGTTTTTGAGCTATTACTTTTCAGCACTAGACCTCTCCTGTAGCAATGCTCCTACTGCATATAGGTATGGAGGGAGCCAGAAATTAGGGGACCACTGCTGCAGAGTGTGCTGTGTTACAGTACACAACCACTGGCATCCCGGCCAAAGTATGTCATTCATCTATACCAGTGGAGAGTCTTCTCCTGTTTGCATCGCTCAACGCATACAGGAAAGGAGCTCAGCCAAAATTACATGTGGATTTTCAAACAGATGAACCCACTGCCAGTATTTGATATCATGAGCAAGAAGGTTTGTTGAGTTGAAAAGTGCTCTAGAAATCCATTTTCAGGGTCTGGACAAGACGGAATAGCCATCTCCTGAAGATGTCAATGGGAGGAATATCAAGCTGCTGCTGGTCATTATAGCAATGATGACAGAAATGACTGGAAGCTGGAAGGCACCATCCAGAGCTTGCTGAAATCAGTGAAAACATTCCTAAAGACTTTAATAGGCTTTGGCTCAGTCCTGGAGAGAGCGGACGGGGAAAAGGGAGTTGTTTCCGAGTGGAGTCAGAATAAGGGAGTGTAGCTGGAGTGAACACATATGTTCCTACCATATGGGTGGAGAGCTCTGGGATTTCTGCCATATTGGTCCTGAAGTCAAATACAATTTGTTTTTCTAGTTCAGATAAACTAGATCCTCAAGTGAAGAATATTTAACTTCAGACGAATGCTGAGTCTGATGTCTCCGGAGACTGATTTGTAAGCCCACGAGCCCGTCTAGACCGTGAGAAAGAGACCACATCCTAGGTTGACTGGGCTTGATCCATAGTTATAATTGAAAAGCTCAAGAAATCTCTACCCAAAATGCTGTATTATCTTTGCCTGTATTTATTATTTTTAAGGAGATCTGATTTGCTTAGTTTTACTTTTCATAGATGCAGAGGTCACTTTTCAGTCGTTCTGTAGGAATTATACTGTATACAAGACACTTTCAGTGAAGGGGGGGTTTAACAGGAAGCCTTGTAGGGTATGTATCACCTATACAGAAAAATTTGCAGCTCTACTTTAGCGAAGCACTACATTTATTTACTTAAATTAATGTTGGGACTGATGTCCAGGTAACAGGTAACTTAGTTATATGTGTTTCTCAGCATATCATCAAGTTGGTGCCCTTATAATAATTATTTTTAATTTTTTCGGGGCTAAGCCCTGCATTCAACAGCTTTTTTGGCATTAGTAAGGACTAGCTAAGAACTTGCACTTTGGCCAGTGGCTCATTCACAGTTCATTTTGGGCCCATATAGTTAGTAATGGGTGAATTGTTAAGAACCAGAAGATGAATTTCGGAAACCAGAATTTCTATGCTGAAATATATCAGAGCTCACAGAACAATAAATCTCATTATTCTGAAAGTTCTCCAGTATCCATTTCTGTAATCAGCAACATAAGCTTTTTCTTGTAATTTTAAAAACTTCTTCTGTCTTTCAGATGAGGGGTACTGTAAGGATCACCCCATGTAATGTTAATTTCATATTTTTTATCATCCAGATATGTACAAAGATACATGAAATCTTAAAAAACAATGTTGGTAAAGAAGTTATTCACACTTTTTCAAAGCCGAAAACTTTGATTTAGTTAGTGAAAAAACTCAAATGATTCTTTAGCTGTCTAAGACAGTTTGTCTGTCTGTGTATAGACGAACACAGGCTACTACTACTTTAGGTTAAAAGAAGAAGATGTACAGATTTGCTTAGATTAATTTAGACATAATTCAGATGGACCAGGGTGTTGTTTGAGAAAGTGATTAGCACGAAGATTACTAGCCGCAAATGCATTTGATTGACATGTGTTTCAGACTGCAATTAATTAACAATATGCTTCTCTTATGTCACCAAGAATTTTTACACACGACAGTGAACATAGAACTTTAATTCAAACAGCACCTCTGAGGTGGGATGACCTGAATAGTTTCCACCCGGAGGACTCTTGCATTTCTCTTCTGATCCCCGCCAGCTGGTCGTGGAGCAGCAGCCACTTACTCCTCACTTGAGGAAGGGTGATAGGTAACAGCTCCGGTATCAAGTGGCGGGGGAGAGAAAAAAAGAAATGCATTGGCCATGTAGATAACTCTGGTGACAGTAATAAGGAGCGCTGATAACATGACACAGAGAAGAATAAACTAATTTCAGGGAACCTTGGCAATTTTGTTTTCTCTAATAGTGATGATCCAATAAGTTTTCTCTTCATGGAACTACACATTTTTATGTTAAAGATAGGGTCATCCAGCAAAGTTGAATAAAAGCCTACATCAGCACAAGACCTTGTTAGAGAGGATTTTGTGGTGCTTTCTGGACACAGCACAGCCACCAGTTTGTAAATCAACTCGGGAAGCAGTTGATGGCTATGTGGAGAAAGGTGGGTTGGAAACTCTCATTTTGAGTTCCTACAATGTGCCAAAAACCCATCAAAACTGCACAAAGATTCCTGATTCAGTCCAAAAAACTCCATAGCTGCCATGGCAACTCCAGTGGACCGCAATAGCCGTAGGAGTGGTCTGCAAGGGAGCTAGCTGCTCCAGGGGACAGCTCCAATCCTGTCCCAAAAAAATATTTGAGGCATCTACAAAGCAACTCAAAGAATTGCATCACCTACAAAATAAATGAAAAATATAGTGTTACCCTATATTTTTATTTCAGTTTCTCCAAGCTGTACGAACATGGATAATGCATTTGCCTTCCACAGGAATTTTCGAGACTTTCCATAGGAGTCTTTTGTTTGGAGACTGAGGAGTGCTCTGTCTGGGACAAGCTAGTGACTAATGGGCTTGCTATTGGGGCAGCCAGTCCCAGTTCCTGCACTTTGGTTGTTTAATGCTTCCCATTATGAAAGATACTTGCGAGCTTTCCTGAGAAGTTTAAGAAGTTTTAACACCTCTTTTGGAAACAAGCATTTGGAGTTTGGCAAGGAGAAAGCCTCTGGGCTGGAGAAGAGCCTTTGTCCCGGATATAAATATCTGAGATATAAATATCTGCTGTGGTTTGTCTTCCTCAAGAAAATTTGGGCAACCTGTCAAAAGAATAACTGCACATGAATATGCTCATCAAAGTCCAGACCTCTACCATCGCCAGAGCAGTAGCAGCAGCACTACATGCCGCAATGGAAAAGCATAGATACAGCCTGAATACTCTAGCTGGGGTGGAAAAACAAAAGCAAACTGGTCCAGAGCTTTTCAGACAGTGCTCTGGACAGATAAGTATCTTTTCGTGGATGCTGTGCTGGAACAGTAGGTTGGAGAGTAGGCAGAGCTGATGTGCTCTGTATAGACGCATGCCAGAAATTGGCCTGGATTCAGCGCTCACCTCTCTATGCTGCTGCTACGCCTCTGGCTTTGGGGAAACACCCGCAGGCGGGTTCCCTGTGGTGAGAAACTGCAAGAGGGAGAAGTGTCATGTTCATCATCAATGTATGCATTTGCATTACAATATAGGCTTTGGTTGCACTATAATACCGTATTTTTCCACCAGACAGCTTCTGTGTTCAGTGTGTATGAAACAGAATTAATGTTGCAGGGGGTCCCATCAATCTGATGTTGTTGAGTGTCCGTGGATCCGGAGAGACATCTCGCTGTCCTCCTGCAAAGGGCTCGGAAGTCTTTAAGTGCCACTTCGTTGGCCATCTGATCCAAGCAGGAGATACCTTCCTTCAACATCTTAGCCAAGGCACAGCTCTTCTAACAGCACAGCTCTCCTAGTATTACACTGCAATATTAGCATTGGATCTGAGCCCAAATCCTGATGTGGGATTTAACTCACTATTCTGGCCCACAGGCAAACAAGTAATCCTGGCAATACACTGTAAATGGGCTAAACAGACATAAATCCTGGAATTATTAACAGGCATAGTATCCAAAACTGTCCTAAAAATACAAAGCCTGTACCCCTCTCATATTAGCACTAGAAAATATTCATAAAAGAGGCAGCCAGCCCATGAAAGCTGATATTTTATCCATATATATAATGTGGCTTTTTTATGCTTCTGCTGTTCAGTTTTGTAAACAGCTGGTAACCAACTGTAATTCAGATTTGAACCTGATAACTTTACTTCTCTTGCTCATTAGATAAAAATAGCAAAATTGTTGGGCTGTATCTTCTTAAATCAAAGAAAATATTGAAATTCACATATTTCTCCTCTTAACATAACCCTCTGGAAATGCCTTACATAACCATGTAATGAAGATTACAACTGCATTGTCAGAAGGAGCCCAGTGCTAAAATTGTTACAGAGACATTAGGGTAAGTGTTCCCAATTGTGAGCAGGTGGTACAAACACGAACCCTACTGAGATATAATGAGATGTGTATACATGGGAAGTTTAGGAACCTCCTGTGCATCTTTTTGAAAATGACATAAAACAACTTGCAATTAAACTCTATTTGATGCCAGATGAGAAACAAATGTTTGGGGGAAAGTAGTTTTTAATACAATAATAATTCACTTTACATGTGCATGCCAGCAGCTTTGCATGCTACTTCCCCAACCAGCAAGAAGCCTTACAATCATTCAGCAGGGGATGAGATCTTCCATTTCACATATCTTTACAGGGATATTTCCTCTGAATTGTTGCATTTGCACAATGGCAACAACTCAATGCGCCAGGTCTGCTTTTATACTTCTGTAAGACCCCAACCAGAGGAGCACTTCAGCACACATTTAACTTTAAGGACACTAGTATTGCTCATTAAAGTAACAAAAGCATCTCCATTGAAGCCAGAGGCTGAATGTGCTTTGATGGACGGAACTCCGAAGGTGCAGGACATGCCATTTTCACACAGGTTTCGTGAGTGAGGTGCAATGGGAATTGTCACTAGTGTTTCCTATAGAATTTATTTTCTTCTCTTCCAAAAGCACTCAAACCCCACAACACATACCTACAAGTGGCATCTATGATATGCAGAGAGGCATCTCCATTTTTCAAAGCACACTTTTTTTTCTGTTTGTGAGTGAAATTCCCTGCTCCAGTGGAAGGCACAATTTCACCAACCCAATATGAATATACCCAGTGGGGTGCAGCACTCCCGCCTACCAGTTGCACATCCCATAAATGCTGAGTAGGAGACGATACTGTTATCTTTATGTTCATAGGGCATATTTTAGTCCAGGACATACTGTTTCCACTGCTTTCCCAAGGTGGAAAAATGAATCCAAATAACATATTGAATCTGCTTTTGCAAGTTTCTCTGGAACTAAAACAAGATAACTGACATAAAATATGTATATAGGGCCAGTCTCCTGCACTAAGGAATTGCATGACCACAGTAAACAGTACAGTTAATGGTACATTATTGCAGTTACCACTTGCTTCTGCTAAAATTCTTAGAAATACTAGTTGCTGTACCATAGTTTGTAACTAATTGGAAAAAGTGAAACAAAAGACTAGACAGCCTGGTAGGTATGTTGACAAAGGATTAAGGATTAATGTGTAGCTGAAAAGCACACTTCAGTAAACCACATTTTTCCCTTAATTCCCTGTAGACCTTTGTTATATTTTCATGCTTATAGACACTCTTGAATATCTGGAACTTTTCTCAGCAGTGTGAAACACTGAAGGAAAAGAGATGAGAAGCTGGAAGAAGCTTCTGCAATGCATCATTTGACAGGAAGTCAAGTTATCAGAACGAAGCCATATAGGTATCAATCTTACACCCATATATGGTGTACGACCTAGTTACCATACAGATATGAAAGGGCCATTAGGGCCTCTTATCAGCTGTATATTGGTGTAATTAAAGGGTTTGATAGCATTAACCTGAACTGTGAAAGTCTCCAGACAATGCACTCTATCAGTCATCTGACCCTTGAGTTTGAACAGCTACAACAAGAAGACTTTCTCCTCTGCTTTCCAAAGGACACACTGAGCTGCTGAGTTCAGTGGCCTTTTAAAGGAAAAGCTTTGATTTTTTTCCCTTAAAAGCAAACTGTTCTTTTTAATCTATCCTTCTACTTCAATGACAGCAGCAAAAAAAAAAGCATCTTCTCTTCCCCAATATATTGCTACATTTTGGTGAATAACTAATGTAGGGTACTGTAGAATTTATGCTTTTTTTCTTCATGTGTTTTAGTAGCTGTACCGTGTTTTTCATTTTAGCTCATGTTGTTTTGTGGTTGAATGACATGTGAGAATTTAGTAACAGTATATATTTCTAGGATCCTTTTTAGCTCTTTGCCTGTATACCCAAGAAAAACTAATTTTTTTAATCACACACTAAGAAGTTTTGATTTGATCTGGTAGCCTAAGCAAAATCTGGAACTAGGGATTTAATTGCCTTTTTGTCCTGTTGTTTTGCAGGGGGTGCTAAAGAAAGCCTATTATTTGCTATCCCAAAGGCTTGCTGAATTTACAGCACAGATGATGGGGGACAACAAAGCCGCTAATCATCAGGAAGATTTAATCAACATTTTACTTTGGGGAATTTGGATACACCTTTAATTCTTAGCAAAGACTAGTCCATGATCTGGTTTAAAAACAAAATTTAAAAACAAACAAACAAAAAAACAAAACAAAACAAAAACAAACAAACACAAACAAACACAAAAAAAACCCATGAAAATGGGGCTGCTTACAATTGTTCCTAAAGGGATTTTTAATTTTCAAATATGACTCTTTTTGCACCAAAAAATTAAATCACTTCCATGGAAAATAGCTCTTTATCAGTATTTAGGTTTCACAGTTTGTATTTTTAAAGGACTTTCTGAACCAGAATAAATAATGCAAAATCATTTCCACTTTAGTAACTAGGTAGCTGTCTTTGGGTAATTCCCACTGCAGTCATCTCACTCCTAGTTTATCACGGTCAAGAGTAACCTCAGCCTATCCTCCTCCCAGTCGGCCACACCTCTGCAACACCTTCTTGTCTAAAACTCTGAACAGTGCCTGAAATTCCTAAGGAATCCTCTAAGTAAGTCCTGCAAAATTCCTCTTTGTTCTTTTTCCTTTTTTTTCTTTTTTTTTTTTTTTCCTGGTTCTGTTCTCTAGCAGATTGATATTTCATGGGGGTTTGCCCTTTCTGCATCTGTCGTATTGTACAGAAAGTTTTTTGATTATATTACATAAAAATATGTACAACACCCTCTCCCCAAAAAATCCTACCAAAGACTATAGTTCTTGATATATGGAGGGAATACCAATTTTAAATTTGCAGAAATCCTCTTTTCCTCCAGACAACTAGAGTCCAAATATCATTCACCATAATCTCTCTGTCTATCTATCCATCATTCTGTGTTTCTATCTATTTCATATTTATATTAGACACAGTACTGACAGGAAATGTAAAGAAAAAAAAAAAAAACTGGCAGAAGTTGTTATAGCCAGATGTAATGTATGCTTTTTCCATATATAGTAATGCAGTAAAAACATAATTTAACTTTACATTAAACTAAACATCATGTTTAAATTTTTCTCTAATAGAAACCTTACTCTAAATCAGTTACTATGGATCAAGTAGCATGAAACTTTAAAATAAGAATTTTAATTCAGCTGGAAAGCAATGAAGGAGACTTTGGTAAACATTATTGTTATCTGTGCAATAGGCAACTTGAATGTTTACGAATGAATCATAAATTAACTACACTAATAAAACAAACAGCTGTGCATGGTCTTACAAGATTAGGATGGAATCATCATGTTGCCCTCAGCTAAAATATAATATCTGTCCTATAGAGTAATTTTACCCTCATTTTCTAAACAGAGCCTAAATAAGCTTGCCATTGGTGTGGTATAAGTGATATTAAAAAATTTACCAAAATGAGTATGACTGTATCTTGATCTTGCAGCTGGCATGGAGGAATAATGTTCTGAACAGCGAATCTGCAGTTAACTTGACGAGTTCTAATTATTTTGATGGGCTTTGGACAAGCCCGTCGAAAAGTGTGCTTTGCATTACATAAGCACAAGTAAATGATAGCAAATGTCCTTTTAATATGGGTTTTTCCTCTTTTGAATGTATGCTATACAACAGTCAAACTTATTCCAGAAAAAAATATTTAAAGTCAAGTGAACATGACAGTTGAATCTGAGTATCAAAGGTGTTTGTAAAAACAGTTCATAGCAAATGCCTTTAGCCAGTACAGGACAGAAACCATACCATAAGACCTATCTGCTGATTACAACTAACCAATATAATTCAAGGAGCTCTGAATATGCATAAAGAATCATTTGCCATTCATCTGTCACATTAAAGAGATAATTAGTGAAGGAAGTCACATTAAACCAGTAGCAGAAAGAGAGTTGGTGTTCATGAAATATTTCTTGTATTGTGAATTCTTTAATAAACCCCAGAGTTTACACATGAAATTTTGGTGTTTACTGGACACTCTGAGTACAACGTAGAAATGGAAATTCTTGTGAAATTATCACAATTATTATGGATAAAAATAGAAAAGACACAGACTAAGTTTATTGCAGCTCTCCCAAATGCCACCACTATGCAGGCACCAAGAAGCAATGAAGCCCCTTACTCAGACTGTTGCAAGTGTTAACCACTGAAGAGGGAAACAGGCATTTTCAGTCTTGCCATCTGCTATTAAGACTTGCTGTTTATGTGCTTACACATTGGTTGGTAGGTTGGTTAGTTGGTTGTCTGTTTGGTTGGTTTAGCGGTTATGAAAACTTAGCGAACTTCCTGTGTCAGGTCTAGGAAGTACTGACTGAGGAGCTGAAATATTTCTGGCACCCCAAAAAACTGCCTCTATACTCCAAGCAGTACTGGAGTACACCTGCATCAACACAAATCCTGCAGCAATAAGTTGGGTACCATTCCTTACCACTGTAAAATAACACCCACACCTCCTGCTAAAAGCAATGGGAGGTTTGGGGTATACAAAGGAATCCAATGAAAGCCCATAAGAACAAGATATACGTCATTAAAAAATCTAAATAACAAGAGTAAAAGTATTTTTATTGTGCAGGGGAGATTTATTGCTTTAAAACAATATATTGCTTCACGGTACTACAGTTAGCGTTATCTTTGTCAGCCTTGACGAAGGACTCAAGGAATAAGTGAGAACAGAACATTTTTTCAGCTTATACTTTTTCTAGAACAGAGGTAGGAACAGAAGGTGCAGAGTTTGTCTGAGGCCAGCTTAAGCCACTATATTTCTGGTGATCTAAAGCTGACCTCACTGTTTAAGGCAATCATTGTTCCACCATTACCCAGCACTAAAATGTACCCAAGAGATACAAGACATTTAAAAGGTAGCACTTTTTAAAATAACAATACATGAAAACAACATCAACTGTAACTTTTAAGAAAAAAAAATACAACTTGAATGCTGTAGCAAATACTTTAAATAATTTGGGTCCAGTCCAGAGTCATTTTAAATCTGGAAATTAGTAGTCTTAGAGAAAAAAAGAAGAATTACGGAAAATAATCACATATAAAGAGTATGATTAGAATAATTTAATATTCTAGTTACTAAAGAGTGCTTAATTTTTAAAATCTCCCTGCTGTTTATCACAGTTAATAGAGAGATGTATGAGAGCAAAAATGAGGGTGTCAATCCATTATACCCATTTTGTTATCAAGAGTAATCACCATGTGAAATCCGGGATTGAAGAAATAATGTTAATTTGGGGCCTGCATAGAGAGCAGCAATACAACCTGCAGCTCCCATTGACCGCAGGCTTGTTCAGGATGGGTTGGGAGAGAAAAGAAGTGGTACTGTGCTTCAGCATCTCCCGTCAGGGCAACTAACCCAGATAACATGATTCAGAGCAGCCCTCAGGCTGCTCCAAATTTATTATTTTTCTAGAAACTTATTCTGAGATTTGTTCTTATTCTAGGACTTCTATTTTTTCTTTTATTTGTCTGTCCCTTCTTTTTTCTGCTGCTGATGCACAAAATGCTGTTCCAACACATCTGGGAAGGCAATACATTATTTTTTTCTTTAGTAAAAGAAGCCATCATTGGTTTTAAATTATATGTTCCTTGGCTCGATCTTTATATTTCAAGGTAATTACAAATAGAAGTATCATAAGAACCTTTTACATAGCTTCCTACTTCATGCCATTCTCACCTTCTCCAGAACTGGCTACAAGGTGAAATACAATCATGAAAATACATTAAACTTCTTAATTTCACTAGTTCACTAGTAAGCTGTGAACACCCAATGTTTTAGTCAGATTCATGCCTTTTAAGAATACATGTTACTTTGCATTCAGCCCTCTGTACACATAACATAATTCATATTATCTAATGTGCAGACGACAATCAAAGAAGTGAACCTTGAGACCTACAATCATTTATACTGTTTGGTTGAAACCTGCCTGGTTGGTGTCTGAGAATGATTTCAGAATTTTCAATGCCAAACATAATATATTGTACTACTATTAAAGCTGCTACTACTACTTGTAGTAATACACTACAAGAAAAAAAAATCCTCAGACAATTTCTGGTGAAATCATTAAGCAATGAATTATATCTCAAAAATGTTTTCAGAGTCTACAGGCATTTCTGATATTTAATTATTTGCTTCTGACTAGAGAAGAGACCAAAGCTGAATGCCAAATCCAAGCCCATGAAATCCATCTTTGCTGCTGACACCTCCTTATCAGTTACTCCATGCAGTTTCTTGTGGGTTTTTTTCATGCATGGTATGTCACTTCAGGACGTAATGCTCCTAACTTTGCAGGGTGGCATGGCACTGTCAGGAACAAAAGGCAACTTCATAAAAGACGATAGAGTGATGAAAACTGTAGCTTTGGTTTCTCTGTTTGCATAGAGGGACCTGGGGGATCTAGGGGACTGAGGGATCAAATCAGTTGTAGGAGAAAGATGTATCCTGATGCAGTTTAATCAAAACCTAAAACATGTGCATTGATGAGTGTCATACTTTCCATAAGTTCATTTTAGAGCTAAAAAAAAAATTCCAAATAATTTTTTTCATAACCCCTAGAAACAACACTCAGCCCACTCCACATCTGAATACAAAACTGTCTAAGAAATAAGAGACTGGATTCTGTGCTTATAACAAAGCAATCAGACATTGTGGATAACGTAACTGTTAGACTGCAGATCTCTTAGCTATAGTTCAGAAGCAGCACATCAGTTTCAGAACTGTGAAGTCTAAAATATGTCATCTGAACATTCTGGGGGCTTAGTAAATCTACTAAACAGAAACAAGATATTTTCCACAATGTTATTCTAACTGCATATGTGTTACAGGAAATGTGAAAATATCACTCAGTTGGATGGTTATCCCCTTTCTTGACCTTGTATCTCTTGAGATGGGCTTCATCACTAGCTACAGGGTGAGGAAGAGGGCGTCTGGAGACTTATAAACCCCCAGAGCAATACGGCCTAAAGCTGGACAATAACAGACATGTACTTTGAATTTATACCTGCCTATCTGCCTGACACTGGCCCATGGATATCTTTGAGGACTATAATTTTAAAGCCAGGAATGGACTATTATGATTATCTTGTTTGACTGTAACACACGTGAAAGAACCTTATCCAGTAATTCCTGCATAAATCCCAAATAATTACTTGTAATCCCTCTATATTTTAGGCTTATTCATCAGTTGTTTACAGTACAGTCAACCTCTGGCACTAGGATTTTGATTTCCATGCAGCAGGATTTTTAGTGCCAAGAAATTTCTTGCTTCTTTTCTCACAGAGCTTGCCACTGTGGAATCTGTGCAAAAAAATAGAGGAATTATTTAACTGTTGGAAATGTCCTGAAACCAGAACATGGTCTGAAAACCCAGGTGTCCCTATGTTGGATGACAATGTAATTCATTCTAATAAAATATCATCCCAAACTAGTTACAGCATGGTTTGAGATTATCATTGCTTAAGTGATGATCTAACATCCTGACCTCTTCTGAGGGGTGTCACTTCAAGAGGGACTTCAATTCTCACACACATGAGATGGAGAGCAGCCAGCATAGCAAAGGAATGCCATTTGCTATCACAGTTTGAGGTCTTCCTGATACAGAGATGTCTTCTTCCATACACTGATAGGGCCTGGGAACTTCTTGCTTGAGTTGGACTTGACAGTTTGCAGACCAGAGACCCAGGTTATGTTTTCAGCACTCACAAGGCTCTGCTCTCTTTGATGAGAAATATGAATCCCAGCATTTTCCAACTATCAGCTCCAATTGTTTATAGGGAAAGCATGGATAGTGGGTTGTGGTAATACTGTGCTTTCAACTTGTCATTGAAAAGATTTCTATGCAATACTAAATGGATTCCAGATTTACAATTCTCACAAGATAAAACCAGCAACAAAATACATGTGTGTGCTTCACTCGGGAAGGGATCTCATCCTGCCTCCTCTGTTTCTAGGTTCTAAGAAGTGGAGTATCTTAACATTGCACTCCCAACCACACCAGCAGGTTGTGCAGATATGTCTAACTGCCTCCCAAGTCCCTTCTTAGATACTGACCATGGTGTACTGGGTGGCAACATGAAGATCAGCTTCAAAGCTTGCCTGAGATGCTGGGTAAATCCTCAGATGGCAAATTTAAAGAGAGATCCATGTTGCCATGGCTACACTGCTGTTAACTCAAGCAGGCAAGCTTGGGGATGTCGGCATGATCTGAGGTGATATTCTTTCTTCTTGCAGACGTACTTTTGTATCCCTCCCCAGGCCAAAGGGCGTCAGAGCATCTTCAGTCGGAAGAGGACTCAGGCTGGAGCTGGGTAGATGCTGGTGGAGAAGTGAATAGCAGGAGCTTATGCAGATACCCAAATGGGCACTCAGGTCCTGCAACCTGATACTATAAATGCTACAAATTATACTGGGGCCGGTCTGGACACTAGCTTTTGAAGGACTGAGCTATTCAGCTTTGGTAAAAGCAGGTTTTCATACTTTTCTTTTTGGAGGTCAGCTCAGTTAAAAGACTTCAGCTACGTGCATTCACAAAACGAAACAACTTGTTCATTTCCCTGCATTCACTGCTTACAGCTTTCTCTCTTCTTATTTCTCTATAGTCAGAAATGCAATTCCTACCTAGCACAGAGCAAGCTGGGAGTCCAACTGCTTGTTCTTGGACACAGGAAGAAAAAAGAATAATCTAAACCAGTAACAGTTAAATTTATTCATTTTAGATAAGGGCATCTTGGATGCCCAGCACTCTCAGTATGTTTTTGCCAGACCCCTCAAAAGCCATTTATGGGACTCCAAAAAGGAGCAAGAAATGTAACCCATACAAAAACTAGAAGTAGCACATAAAAATCTATTCTCTTCTTTCAAATACTCAGGAATTTTGCCTGAACCACAGGACAATACAGGTATCAGCAAAGAAGACAGGAGAACAGGAAAGCTGCATTTAAAGCTAGAGTCCAAATTAAAGTGGCAAGTGACCAAATATGAGCAAATGCTTATTTTGTATTGCTTAAGAAAATAAGCTGTTTAACACTAAAGAATCTTCTGAGGCTGCTGGAGCATCAGTATTTTAGGTCACATTATTTTCATTTTGATGTACACAGAAGAGGTGGCATAACAGGCTGTGATGGGAAGACAGGTTTGGTCCACCAAGAATAAATGTGCATGGCCAACAGGTGAATTGCTGTTCAGTGCACGAAACTGTTGGGTCAAAATATTTTGCTGTAAAAACATAAGTCCTTATAAAAAACTTTCAGTGAAGAATGTGGCAAAGGTCTGGCACGAGCAGGGACATTGTAAGGAAGTAGGTGGCAATGCATTGATTCTCTGAGCCCATTTTGCTGCTCACATCTGCCCTCAGTGGGCTCAGAGGGTCTCATAATACACCTTTTTCAACCAAAGCAGAAGGTGAAGGTTAAGGGCTGGCTACTGTAAGGATTGCCCTGATCTCACAGGGGTATTCTTACAATCTGTAATGCGATTGCTTATTTAGAGCCTAGAAACCATAGCACAGTGTGAGGATCACACCTAGGATTTCCAGTTCAGCTTTTATTTCCTCTCAAGTGCCCCATTCAATCTCCACTGAAGGTAATGGGAGTCTTTCCTTTAGCTTCATTGACTTTTGGATCAGGCTGTAGTATATCCTACTTAAGAAGCCACAAGCTTATATCATCTTTAAAACTGGTTAGGCACTGTTTAATAGATCAGTAATGGCCAAGGGCAGAATAATTAAAGCAGTATCTCAGTGGACTTAAGGAATTAGAAGAAAATGGAGATTTATGGAAAAAAATTCATTGTAAGAATGAAAACAATTTTCCTGCAATTGATCTGATATGCAGATGAGTGCACCTTTACTCAAATTCATCTCTCTCCTCTCTTACTGTCATGGACACTTACTTAACAGAGGACTTGACCCCAAACCCATTAAAACAGGGGAAAGACAAGTGTAGGTATAGCCATAATAATTCACAACCTTCTAATTCCACATTCAGCTTTCCTCATTTTCCCATCTTCATCAAATACTTCTTTTGGTGCATAACAGTAATGCCGAAAAGTGTGCACCTTTGAAGTGTTGTTCAAATATCAGATATTCTTGTCCCACTTGTGTTACAACATTGTGTTTCAGGGGTATGCTATTTAACCTGGGACTCCATCAGCATCTAGGTCTTACAAACAAGGGGAGAAACTAAAACCAGTGAAAAAACTCTGTGAAATTATAAGCACAACGTCCACACTGGTATGGCATTGTTATCCTTGATGACATGAGGCTCAAAGCCATGGCAATACAGCAAGCAGTGTTACAGAAGGTTTTGGAGATCTGCTGTACAGCAACTTAGAGTCTGCAACTTAATTAATTTTGGAGGAAAGGGATACCTCAGAAATATTCACATATTCAGATCAAGTGATTAACCTGACATGAGAAGTATGGTGCCTGCTCAGTAACCAGCAATCAGGTATACCGAAGCAAGCTGAAATCACACATGAAATAAGCACACATGAAATGTGCACACATGCTCACATGTGCCCATTTTGCACACTGTGTTGCGGGTAGTTTTTGAATACAACTGATATCTTAACTTCAAACTGTTGATGGGAACTGGAGGGGTTACCGACCAAAGATAATTCCCCCACATAGAGACTGTGATGTGGGTAGTCACTGAATGACATATAATGGTACCGTGTTATTCAAGACTCACAAGATGGTGTGGTCTGCTGGAAACATAAGTCAATACAGCTTTCAAAGTACAACAGAAAAATGCAATCACCCACAAACACATGGTTTTCTTCCAGGGCTACAGTATTTCTGACTGCCAGATCAACCACCTAAACCAATCTGGACCAGTCTGGAGGAAGCATAATACGTTGTCTCGTACATTGCATCTGAACTAGGCTTTTGCACTCTTTAATCTGTTTGGCCCCTCTAATCTACTCCACTAAAGCTGGAAGTTTCTGAAGAAAATAGTTTTCATTTCAAAGGCTGGAATGAAGAACATACTTTATGCTGCCAGTCATGCCAGCCATTATTGATTGATTTGTGCAGTAAAGAAAGCTTAAAGTTGTTAATTGCTGTTTTCTGCTTGTGTGTATTTTTATGGTGTGAGCTAACGGCAGGAAGAGATGAGGATGGTTCTGCTGAAGGCCGAGAACAGTGCGGACTGCTAAGCAGTAGCATGTGTGAGCAGAAATGAATGACTGAGAAAAGAAGATCTAGTGAGATGTAATTAGCTTTGAACTACAGCTTCCTCTTCATTTTCAGTCAAATGTGTTCAGAGGAGTATGTGTCTTTTGCTGGGAAAATGCCAAGTAAAGACGGGTGGTAGCATTTGCACGGCAGTGGAGAATGAAGCTGAGCAACATTTCTAGGTTTCATTCCAAGATATTTGGACAAACACGAAAAACATTTTGAAAGTACTTATGGGCAGAGATTTTTTTTTTTCCATGTTAAAGTTTTGCTCATTCTTAGGAAATTTTTATTCCGTTCTGAAAGACAGGCCACCTCTTTCCTCAAAAAAAAAAAAAATCTGGAAAACTCTAAAGTAATCATTTTTCTGTTTTAATTTTTAAAATTCCCATGGCTTTAAATGAATAACAACACAGAAATATGCAGATGGTCATTCTGATTGTTTTCTCAAACAATCCAAAGAACAGAGCATTTGGTGGCTATTTAGGACTGCAGCATTTCCTTCCTTGGCTTCTCCATATCCGAATCCCCTCCACACTGATTCTAGTGTACTTAATAACCCCCATTGTTCCTCCTTATTAGGGAGTTTTATTTCCTCCCATTGAGTAAAATGACCTAATAAAAGGAAATTTTGAATAACATAATCTTTTTTTTCCATAGGAAATTGTTTTCCATCTCTTGGGCCTAGGTGATTTGTTTGATTTTGCTCCATTAATCAGAACATCCTGTTCAATCACTGGTGAAAATGAAATCTTAAGCAGAATTCAGCTAATACCATAGCATTTTTCCATCTGTACTCTCTCTCTTTCTCCATGTCCTCACCGAGATGCCTTTCTCCCAGGCACCAGGGGATTTCCCTTTAGAGAGAGGCTTTCAGGAATGGAAAACTGTTGACTTCTATTCACTCCATCCCTGACATTTTCAGCTGGGGAAAAGAGAAGACAAAGACCTTTCTCCAAATCTTTTAGGATCTCCTAGTTAACAAGTCTTCCCAAATATAAGAGATGGATATATTGCTGTTATGAGTTGAAATAAATGTTCCAGAATCTCTCCATCCATGAAGATTTATAAATCTGGTTAAGCCAGTTGCATGAGTCATTACGCTCTTAAGAGCAAGTGGTAGCAAAGAAAAACTTCTGTTCAATTCCCTTTTGACAGCAAATCCATTGCTGTGATGCACCACAACATTCACACAGCCTCTGATGAGTGGTTTTACCATTCCAAACTGTTTAAAACACTCACACTCATAAAATATTAAACAACTTTGCTTTCTCCTGCAGGAAAGTAGAGGGAACCTTCCTAATTCATTTACAAAGGTCTGACTCAACTGCCACATTCATTGCATTACTTAATCAATTCCCATACATACAAAAACTTATTTCCCGCCAAATGTGTCCAAATTAATTGTATAATTTGGTGTAAAGTACATAAAACCTATTGCATAGTAAAGGACACATGGCATGTGTATTCTGATACTAAATGTATTTTCAAAGTATTTTGAATTGTTTCCAAGAAATTATATGTGGATTTTGAACTTTCTCAAAGAAGCCAAGCTCTTTAACCAAGAATTTTATATAATCTTGTCAAATAAAGTTTTAAAAAATTATACCATCTAACTACAAGCAGAGTTTGCCTCTTAGAATAAACTCAACGTATTACATGCTGGCAGTAAGTGAGCTCTCTTATTGCATGAGTTAACTGTGTCTAACTTACCACGGCACATGACGTTATGAGTCAGCTCTACAAATCTGATGTAGTTAGGAAATTCTCCATAAAAATTGAAGTGGAAAAGCATATTCCCTGTCTACATACAGGAATTCATATACCTAATTCAGATTTCTGTTCTATTTTATATTTTATGCTTGTGTATTGGCTCCCAGGCCATTTTCTGTGAAGGCTCACTGGCATCTGGATGTATTATTCCAAAAGGCAGCAGAACTAGAGTCTTATTCCCACTGACTTCTATGAACTAGCCAAAATCAGAGTTGGGCTGAGTTTCAGGCTGGAAAGCTCCCCAGGTGCTCGTCAGGTTTTGTCCTTCCTCTTTGTCTTGCAGTGGTGTGATGGGTTATGGAGGGTTTGAGTAGTATTTTTAATGTTGTACCTGGAATTTACTGTCGCCTGTTCATTAGCCACATACGGCGATTTTAGCTTTATATTTCCATTTACTGTACTGTGAAAGTAAGTCTCATTTCCACCTCCTCCTCACTTACAATTTCTTTACTTGACTTGAGGTCTTCTCCCATTATATAATAGAAATAGCCTTTCTTAGTATGATTGTTATTCTTTGGAGTATTAAATTAACCACTTTAATCCCATGTTGCTAGCAAATTTCAGGAAATTCTCTCCTTTTTTTATCTTTCCTCTTTTCAGAATAAGAGGGAGATTAAGGTATGCACCAAAGATTTCAACTTTAATCATTGGATTAAATCAAAGTCTCAGCATTCACTTGAAGGAAAACAAGAAAGTAAGTCTCCAAAATTTACACCTTTTCTATGTGTTCATAATTAGAAATAAATATTGAAAAGCATCAGCTGATTTAGTATATGCACATTCACCTAAATTAACAATTAGCAGTAACAGAGAAGTGTGACCAATCCATGTATGTCTGTGAGACAGTAGATCCCAACAGCAGCTTTGGAGTCGCCCACCAGCTCCATGCCTCTTCTTGATGCCTACTAGCAGTTACCCATTTCTCTGCTCAAATACACTCTGACTGCTGGATGTCCTTCTCCATCCCTTCTCTTACACCAGGTCTATCCATCCTGCAAGGAAAAGGGGCCCTACTATTCCTGAGGATGCTAAAAGACTATGCACTCATAGTCCTCCTGTAGAAAATATTTCACTTATTTAGAATTCAGCCTAAATAATTGATAATATTGCAGAACATGACAAACATATGGCCTCTTTTCACTGAAAAACTTCCAGCAGGTCTGTAATGTTAAAAAAATTACTCTTGCAAGCTTATTCTCTTTTTCTGACTATTCCTGAATCCTCAGCACAGAGGCCCTATGTGAGTTACTAGGACTCTACAGGAAAGTAAGTATTCTTTTAAAAATAAATTCAAATTAAATGTAATCCTTTTAGCTTTGCAACTTTTCAAGAGCAAATGTGTAGCAACTCTACAATTAGCTGCCATTTCTTCTCTATAATATTAAAGGAACTCACAGATCTTCAGTTGCCATTGAAATGTCTCTGTAAACTGTGCAACCTTTCACACAAAAGATAATTATGAAAGCGCTAACATTCATTTGACCACAACCAATAAATAATTTATGAACTGGGTGTTTGAAATTATGCAAATATTATAAATACTTTTTGTTGCCTGTACATCTGAGTAAGTATGATTCAGAGGAAAGTGTGCTATGGATTAATAGATTCAACATTTAGCAGATTTGCATTTTTACAGTGTTCTTTTCTTTGCTGGTTCCTACTATCTTTAGTATCATAGCTCGGAAAACAACTCCTGACAATACTGTCTCTAAGTGTATTTGAATATCCTGGCATCCCTATTCATCAGTCTCTTTGATGCTTAAAATATTTTTGCCTTTCTTCCAGAGCTTTTTATAAAGGGAGAGAGAAGTGCTAGCATCAAACTCACCACAAGCCTTTTGGCCCCCCTGGCTCCTGTTTTTATTTATTTTTTTTTAATATATATTTGATTTGTGTACTATTTTGTGGTGAAACTAGTTCTGGTGCTACTGTGAATGTAATGTTAGCCTTTGGCAGTTTGGCTGTTTTATCCTTATTGCCTAAGTACTGCAAGAACATTGATTAATATATTTTAAAACCAGGATAGACCATTATGGTCAACTGGTCTGACCTTTGGCGTGATGCAGGTTGTGGAGTCCTCCCCAGTAATTCCTCCAGCAAGCCCAGTCATACATGACTAACAAACTGTGGTTGCACTAATGACGCTTTTTGGCCACCATCCTCTAACCCATGGTCATGCAGAACAAAAGCTCATGCGAATTACATCTGCAAAGAGGAATATTAGAGTTGAATGCTTAAGTAAGTTTAGCAAATTCATCTGTGCAGCATGGCCCATTGCAAAGGTCAGAGAGCATTTTTTATGCTTTTGCGGCATTATGGATAATTATTGTTTGATCTTCTGGCCTTCAGTCATACTGACATAGTGGAGTTTTGCATTCTGGTTGTCAAACACAGGAAATATGCAAAAAAAAAGTGCATTTACGAGGCAGTTTACTAAGAAATCTGACAGAGCTCACAAGTTATTCTTACTTTCTTTCTTCCAGACAATTTGTAATTTGCCTGAGCAAAATGACCTTCCAGTTCCAAGCGAATGCTTAGCAATATATACAAAGGCTACACACATTCATCGTCCTGTGTAATGCATTTGCTGCCAAACCCCAAATCACAGGAAACATATGTAGTTTCATCTTCTGTTACAGCAACGAAGAGTGAAGCTGCAAGAACCACTAAGGCTTTATAAACTATTCAAGCGAGCCTGTGCTCTGCACCATGTGACCACAGGTCTGCTGGTTGTCTTTTGACAAATCCGTAAGAAATTCATGCCTTCATTTGGTTGGCTTCATGTTCCCAGCTCAGCTGGATCCAAGATTCAGTGTGGAAATCAGTATGGATGCAAAATGGGCTGTCATTGAGGCAATCATTCACACGCAACCCAGGACACTCCAGCTTGTGAGATCTGCCCAAGAAACTGGGTGACAGGAGTGTGGCATCTCTGCTTTACATAAACTTTCCTGTTATGCTCCTACTCCAGTGAAAGGAGGATGCAATGATATTTTATGAAGAAATACTCCAGCAAACAGAAAAATTGCTCCATGGAAATATAAAATTCTCCTGCAATAAGAGCTTCATTTTCTTTCAACGCCTCTTGCTGACTTCTATAGGAATCGCCGAGCTCCCCATACACAGAAGGTTTGGTCTTTAACTTAGCAAAGGTCACCGCTCTGTATGGAGAAAAGCACTAAGGACAGAGGCGGTCCCAACAAGTATAAATAGTTTTCAGCACACATTGGGCAACTATTTGGAGAACAAAAATAGTCTGTGTGTGAGGCTGTGGGGGTGGGTGAGGGTAGTACAAGTGCCAATTCAAAGCCAGAGACTGGCTGACCTAGATGGGCTTCCTGACCTTTTTCCATCCTGAAAGCCTCCCCGTTCCTCGCTGGACTGGAAGTCGTCTGGCTGTAATTAGGGGCGGTTGCTGCTTTCTCTGGCTTCCTCTTTCTGCACGTTAGTTGTGTTTGGCGTGAAGCAGCGATGTTTGAAGAGTGCTTGTGCCCCCCCTCCAGCATTTGGGTAAGCCAATCAGTGGAAAAAATGACAATGCTCTCTGGCATGGAATACAGGTGTTAAAATACCTTTATTAAAATAGAGGAAATAACACCTATTAGGAAGTGACCCTGAACTCACACATTTTATTATGGGTGGGAGAAGGCATTTTTCTTTCAGCATACTGTAAATGCTCTTGTTTCTTTCATGGTGTTTAACAGTAGGAATGGGTGCAATCTATTTCTATTGCATACAATTTTGTTGTAGACTCATGGAGCGCTGTGCAATGACTTAGCAGGTTCCTTTTTAAAAAAAAAAAAAAATTTTTTTTGGCGGAAATTTAGCCAAATCATAAAAACAAACTTTAAAAAAACTCCATTGGCAACTTTCCAGCAACAGTGTGTGAGGTTGTTCCTGTAGAGCTACAAAGAAGAAGGAGAAGAAAAATCATCAGTGAGACAAATTTGAGCTCCACGACCTTCTTTAGAGTTTCTTCTGAGAAATTACATTCTTCTCTATCAAGCAGGAGCGAAGGCACTCAAGAGGAGGGAGCGAAACCTCACTCGTGCTCTTCTGAAACATGTCCTTGCTGCTAACTGTGTGCATGCCGAGCTGTGGGTACAATCACGCATATCAAGCACCCACAACCACACAAAACCGCTTCAAAAGCATAGTCAGTGCCCGCTCCTCCATCTCCAAATGAAAAGCACACTGGGTGATTCAAGATGCGTGTTTCTGCTTTGGGCTTAAACAAGAGAGCATTATTTCAGAACGATCCCAAAAATATGTTCCTAATATACAGAGATGAAAGAGTACTTCACATACAAGAGGAAACATTAAAATGTCCATCCATTTTACTTCACATTGTTAAACATTCGGGCTCTGATTCAGGAAAGCATTTCAGCACATACCTAAGTGCTAGTGCCTGAACTGGAAGAATTAGACCATCCAGGAAAAGGAGATGCAACCTGCAAACACCAGTTAATGTCTGCATATGTGTGTGTTTGTATGCGTGTGCGTGTGTGTATTATTCACCAAGAAAGTAAAATGAGGAAATCAGTGATACTTAAAAGACCAGGAGATGAAGAAAACACCAAATTAGGTATCATTTTTGCCATATATTTTTAATCGGAAAAGGAAGCCTGATTTTTGGCTGAATGTGAGATACTAAAGAAAAAGAAAGTAATTCTGCTCTGCGTTCAAGCCAGTAAGGCATCTCTGTGGAAAGAGGAATAGCATTCAGTGCTGCGAAACCCGTCACTAGAAAGCATTGGTGAATTCAGCAATGTTCAGGGAACAGAAAAATTGCCTGTGGCTTTGGGGTAAATTGTTTACTGAAGAGGGGGGGCATAAAGAGCTTTGTGATTGACTTCTCTGTAGATCACAGCAGGGCAGTGAGGTTTAGCACAACTACCCCACTGCAGCTGGCACCTCTGCAAGGGTCAGCGGCAGCCCCACGCAGGTTCAGCACGCAGCATGATGGCCGTGCACAGCCCGAGGGACGCAGATATCTACGAGGTAAGAAATATAATTAGGAGATTAGGCGATGGGGATAGGGAACAGTTCGCAGTTGTCTTGCAAACTAAGAAATGGAAAAACGTGTTGGGAAACCTGTTGCATGACTGGGGGACAGAGGAGGAAGAGCAATGGAAGGGGGTGATATGGGGCGAACAAGAAGGTAAGGGCTGCCGCAGACTGCTGAGGTATAGCCAAGGTATTTTTGCATGGATAAGTACAGCTAAGGTCAACCTGGCCCTGAGAATCAGGGAGACATAACCAGGGCTCAGGAAAACAGCGCTCCAACAGAAGGGCTCCAAGCTTTTCAAGATGTGCACATTTAAAAATTTATACTTGAGAGTATTTTCACCCTATTGTTTCTGTAAATGGAAAACTTTAATGATCATTCTTTCTTTTTTTCCCTGTTACATTATTACTGCATTCAACACTCTTTTTGGCACAAACAGTTGCTTCAAAGCGGATTTTTTTAGATTTGTTTTCTGTTTTGGTAGAAACCATGCATCCACTCTGAAACATTAGAAAGAAGCTAGGAGCAATGTAAGCATACAGGGTAGCACTGAGACTGCAATGGTGGGGACTGGATGTGTAAATAAGTATTGGTGTTTCTAATGCCTATGGGTCTGAGAGTTTGGTTTTTGAGGGCTGGTGATGGATTTCTCTTGGGGTGCTGATGCTTAGAAATACCCTTTCCTCTACCAACCTCTAAGTGACCCTTTCTTGCCAATGCCTGTTACTCTGGCATGATTATCATTATGCTTAGTTGGATTTTTAGAGTTTATCTATGGGAATGTAATAGATAAAAGATGATTCATGGGCAAAATTCAGGTATCTAGCGGTGTACCCATATGTGCAATATGCAAAAGTTTTGCTTCTTTAACTGGTTTTCTTAAGCTGGCATCTCCCTGCAAACTGCAGTGGATTCATTTCTTCAAAATATAGTACATGTGTAGAAAAGCTTTATGCTAGGATTTCCAGCCTTTCCACAGCTAACCTAGCTTTACAATGACAAAAAAAATCTTCAGTATAAAATACTGCCAAATAACCTCACTCGTTCATTTAGTCAAAAGGACCAAAAATGTATTTATGTCTGAGACTGATATTACACCCTCATTTCTTTTGTAGAGAAAAATCAAGAAGATATGATACAGCATAAAATTTAAGGTAAAGTACAACGTATAGTCTGCAAAGGAAAATGTAACTTTTGGGAAGATGAATTTCCCTAGGCTGCAGTGAGATAAAATAGCCTTCTGAAAAATTGACTAGCATGTTTTGGCTGTGAGCACCAGAAAAATACCACAAATAAAATATTTGCATAGCTTATAAAACACTCAAGTTGAATATTAAAAGCATCTGTTTTCAAAGAAATATACTGTAATTAAAAGGACTTGAAGTGAATCAGAAGTTTGGATTCCCCAAACATTAAGCAAGTCATAAACAAGTCAATTGATTGGTTCAATATACAATGTAATGGATGGACTGCTACATTACAAGGCAATCATTCTCTCCCGGGGCTCTGTGCCTCACATAAACCACATCAGTAAAGCAGAAATGGTTCACTGGCTTAGCCTACCCTCCTAGATTGCATTAAGCTAGATTACTACTGTAGCATGATAGGGAGGATTATTCTGTCTTTCTCTATGTGGATTTGTGTGTGAGTACGTATGGGTTCTGAAGCTTTACATATTTCAGTCCTGAAGAGAAGCTAATATAGGAAAGAAAGATCTACCTCATACAGACATTATTTACCATCGGCATGGGAGATAATCTGGTATATAGGACAGCAGAAAAAAAAGAAAAAGAAAAAGAAGAAAAAAGGCAAAAAATAATAGGGTAAGGATCATTACAATACTGTGAGGGAACTAGACAAGTACTTTGGGTTGTGCCCCTCAACCCCTGCTGTTCTATGAAGAAGCTCCAAAAATCAGTTAAAACCATCCTTTGAAATTTTTTCTTGCAGCTCTGAGACCAACAACATTTGAGGACTTCATTAGAAGCAGAACTGGCAAATGATAATGGCAATGCAAAATGTTTTGTCATTACAGCGCCTTTTACCTGTGGGTCTTGTCTGGATACCCAATGTCTTACATACTGTTCTGCCGGACACATTTTGTGGAAGGAAAATTGCAGCTTTTTTCCTCACCCATGATGTTCAAAGTAGTTTCACCTGCATCTGATCCGAAGAGGGAGTCATGTTCTTCTGGGCAATCTCCCGCCTTACAAAGAAACAGCAGTTCTGGAAGCAGTCTGGGATTCTGTAAGGGTTTTAGAATACTCTTTGAAAGGACAAATCCGGAACAACACGCACAAAAATGAACATAGTTTCAAGCACGCGACATTTTCTCATGTGCAAATTCAATGTGCAGTCCGTGAGTCACCTAGACACTTCTGACCCCACCTTCTTCCACCTTAAGCTTTTCTCCTCATTCAGCTTTAAGACCTCTTTGTGCTAATACTTGCAAGTGTACTTGAAGGACACAAAGCAAAGTGATTGCACGAGAGCAACGTACATCCCATTTAGGTTAACCTAAACCCATGTTGGCAGGCCTGCCAGAACACCAGCCTCACCTGAATCCTGGGGATCCCTCAATCTGAGTGGAAACATTCACTCTCCAGTTTATAATCATACCATGACTCAGTCAGTCTCTCTCGCAAAACTATTGCAAAGCCTAAATTCATTTCTAAGGGATCTGCCCTCAATTTGTGCATCACAGCAACCTGAGCATTCACACAGCGAGAACATGGCGTTGCTGCTTTTATACAAACTGTGAAATGTAATGGGAAAAGGGTTAGCTTTTGCAGTTGCTATGTTCCTAGACCTAGTCCTGGCAGCAGCCATTTTAGCAAAGCACTGGAAAAGCAACCATTTTGCAGAAAACTGTTTTCTGTGGCAACAGAGAGAGAGAGGAAAATCTCATTCTTGCTTTGATTTGGAGTTAAAGAAACAAAAGCATATTAAAGGATTCAGGCAGCTCGTAGTGCAAATATAGAGGCTCTTTTCAGTAAATTTCAGAAAGAGTCGTCAGATGTTAGTGTGCAAAGAGAGCAGCTAATTCTAAAATCTGTTTAAATTGTTAAACTTATGTTAAACTTGAAGGGATTCTGCTTCACACTGAACTCATCCTGCCAGTATCACAATTTTTATACTACACTTCTAAACGGTTGTTACCAGCTGTGAGATTATAATGAGTCCATAGTGATTATAGAGCCTGATCCAACTTCTCATTGAACTTAGTGGCAATCTTCTTGTTGACTTCAAAGGCAGTTGGACCAAGCCCTAAGTTAGGACTTCAAAATGTCAAGTCCTGTGAAAATTCCATTGTACAAGCCAATGATAAATGCAAATGCAGATAATGCACCAAAGAAATATTAAAGTTGAAGACTTAAACCCCCCAAAAGCAAGAGAACTGTAAATTAATCCTATCATAGCAAATTATCCCAGCCCTCCTGGGTGGCACTTGTAGGCTATATTGCAGTCACTTGCATTTTCTTTATTGAAATTTTAATTGTATTTCTTTTTTTCCTATTTTCCCTGATATTAAACAATATATTAATTGGCTGCTGAGCAGAGCTTTTGATCTTGCTGACCTTTGGAGCATACCGACGTGTAATGATAGCAACCCTCCGCAGCCCAAGCAAGATCCGTCTGAAATTCTAATGACAACTTTGAGCTCCCTCTCCCTGAGCTTCTTTGATGGCGTTAGCTTGACTGCCAAAGGGAACAAAGCCTTTTTGATGACACACTATTCCCTGCAGGAGCAATGGAGAAAAAGATCATTCTTGAAACTCGACTCTAATTTGATGAGCAAGTATTTACTCCAGAAATTACTTTGAGGAATAAATGACTACTGTGAATGTGCTGAGACAGTTAAGGGCTGGTTTAGAGTCAGTGGCTGTCCTGCAGCAAAACTGGGACTTTTTGTTAAATACAGGGGACTGCATTTTATGGAGAAAAGCTATGACATAATATGGCCAACCATTTGACACCTGCCCTTCCAGGCATGCAAGCGCATCTTACCATCTACAGCCACCTACACACCACCCACATAAACTTCCTGCACCCCAATTCTCCATCCATAAAATGTGAGAACAGCATGGCACTACTTCTCAGGAGGCTTCTGAGATTAATGACTTTGAATCTTATAAGTACCCTGATACTGTGTTTAATAGAGCCACCTTAGTAGCTAAAATAGATTAGAGGCTTCTTCCTGGAGGTTCTGGAGAAGAGAGCACATCATCCCAGTCTGTCTTAATGCGCTAGAGGAAGGGAAAGGGTCTTGTCCTAATGTTCGTTCTTAGTTAAAAATCTGTTCTTGTGGTATATATCAGCACAGTATGTGCCATTGATAAATAATTTTTCTTGGCAGTGAACCAAAATGTTCAAACTTTTCAGGTCTCTCCATATGATGTAAGTATTTCAACAGGCTAGAAAGACATGCTGTTAGAAGGGCATGCATGACAGGACATATTAGCAATTCATCTGCAAATTATTTGATTTCATCTGAACCCTGTTCTGATTAACCAGGGAGAAAAGTATTGCATTAGATAGAACATTGCTTGAGACTGAGCAAAGAATTGTATTAGATAAAATCCTCTCATGCTTTTTCTTTTTGTTCCTCACTAGCTCTTTCTAAAGAATATTAACAACTACACTGGTATGTTATGTTCTTCTGACTCTTTTTGTACTTAACAGTGTGCTAAACAGTGCTACGAATAAATCAAAGGCTAACAGATTTCTACCTTTTAACAATAACAAGTTACACTTGTCTTCTACTGCTTTCTGTAATCTAGATCAATTCACATCATCTTTTTGTAAGCATAAAAGGCATTCTGTCCTCCTTCTCTGTTTGATATCCTTAAGCTATTATTATTGTTTGTTTGTATTACAGTAGCCACCAAGCCCCAGTCAAAATCAAGATCCATCATAATATGCACTGAACACAGCACAATATCAAACACTCCTTTTTTCTGGAAGTTTATATTATAGTAACCAGTGGAAATCTTATAAAATAATCCCTGTTTTAAAAGTAGGATAGTAAAGTGTAGGCCTTTAATGATATTTAGGTATTTAATTCTCTTTGCACAAGGAAGCTGTATTTAATGCTGGGGTCCACAGGCTTTCATTTGTGTGCCACAGGTTGTGAATATATGGCACAGAGACAACCCAGAGTAGTTGCTGGGTACTACTTGGAAGTATTTCAGATACAATGATTAATATGTATACTGCAGCCTGGTAATTTCTGATTTAATGCAATTCTTTGCTCTGTTTTGAACAATGACACACTCAGTGAAAAGCTTTTTTCCTGTTCTGGTTGAAAAGCAGCTGGATTTCAGTAGTTTTCAAATACCTTCAAGAAGCTGGGCTGCAATGTTTCAACATTTCACAGAAAGTCTGCAGCTAGACTGGACGTGAACCTAGATCATCAGTCCTGGTGACAGGAGCAACTCCTTAAATATTTTCCTGACAAACCTTGTCTATTTAACTTCTCAAGGTAATTCTTTACAAAAGATCAAATTCTGTCTGTTGTCGATGACTAAAAACTGTCACTCAAGCATTCAGAAACCTGCATGTCTCCTTCATCTTGGAGGTATGTTATTTTATTACTGTTTTTGCTTAGGAATCCCAGTTGCTGCTGGGCATTTGTGCAGTTCAGCTGTTACAGAGTTAAGGTGGAAGACAGAGAAGCATGCAAGAGCCAAGGTTTAGGGGCATGGGGTGCAAGAACAGGGGCGTAAGGTTATGGAATAACAATGTCAGCCATGTGGCAGCTATAAAGCACACAAAGTACCTTTCTGCTGAGGAAAGCCACAGTGACACGGGAACAGATGTCACTTATACATATCGTCCTGAACTGAGTGGCCAACTGCTTTTGCTAAAGGGCAAGTGTTGCGTGAGGAGGTGCTAGTTACTCTTGCGCATCAGAATTTATTTCCTATATCACTGCCTTTGATTAATTACTGTTCACTTTGCAGGACCTGAGTGTGTTTTGGATGGACAGAAACAAGTTTCTTAAATCTCACATATGAAGCTCACATGATAAATTTTCCTCCAGCTCTGTCTGACAGGAGCTTCAAATCTAATGAGACCTTTCTGAGATTTCATTGGCAGCTACTTAAACTCAGAAGGCAAGGGAAAAGAAGTGGTGAAAGCAGGCTAATGTGGAAACTTGATAGAGACATTTCAGGACTGTAGTGGTGTATCACTCTCCATCCTTAACATTTCCCACAGTGGAGATGAAAGGAGCTTGTGTGAACGTCTGTCAGACAGAAGAAGTTGATACAGTGTGCATCATAACTCTGCCCTGCAAAGCATGGCCATGCAGAAGGTACGTGACCAAACAGATGCAAATTTTTGAAGAAGAATGAGCAGGCAGGAGTGAAATGTGTCCAAGCCTGTTCCTTGCAGCTAGAACTTGGAAATGGGAATCAGGAAACAAAATGTGCCTTTACACCAACTCACCAACCCGTTGTGTCACCGTGCAAGAGGAGCTGAGGGGCAGCACAGAGCATCCTGGCTACCACACTGCTCCCTCAGCCCCATCGGGAGTCCTGAAAACCTTTCAGGATGGGTGCTGGGGCATCCACGTGTGCAGGTTCTACTGGATGCTACTGCAGATTTTCAAATGACCTGTGAGCAGGACACTCATCCCTCAGACTTAGTAAAGTGAATGATTGCTTCTTTTCTGTTTTGTTTTGCAGCACGCAACACGCTATTTAATTCGCTAACCAAATACATGACAATATTTTAACTTTGCCAATAATATGCAGGGTATAAGCAGGCTGGTCCTTTACTGTGTAACCACTCTAGAGCATTGCTAGCATGGCTGAAATTTTCCTTTTACCATCAGCAGGAACGTTTGCCTAAAAAACTTGGTTTATACAAGAGAATAACACAGAACAAAGAAACAGAGCAAACAAATACATCCGAAACTAAGATTAACTACCAATGCCTTGTAGATTAGACACGGGCCTAGGGTCTTGGAGGTTGGTCTTCAGCTCCTGCAAGTTTCCTGGAGACCTCAAGAAAATCTCCATTGTTTATATGATTTTATCCCTTTTAGTGAAATGGCAGTGACAATAATGCCCTCCTCATCTTTTGTTTTGGCGAGTTCAACTGTGAACTCTTTGGACCCAATGCCTCTTATTTCATGCTAGTACCGTAGGACTCCAATGTTCACTGATGTTTCTTTGAACTTCTACAGCTTTATCATTTTCTAGTTTTCATCATAGATCCTTATTCAATGTGAGCCTTAGCTCATACATAAAGTCCTGTCATTCTTCAGTGCTTCCTAAACATATTGAATACCACTTTTAATATTTTTTAAGACTCTGTGAATTTTGTACAAGCATTCAATTTTCTGAAGGTCATGAAAGAATCAAACCTGATCTAAAATATCAGCATAAATTGTCTTGGATTTGCATTTCCTTGAACTGTATGTTTTGAGCAGAGCTAAGTAAATGTAACCATTTAACGTTTAGGGTACTAGGTTTTTTCATCACAGTTCCTTTAGCTCATATCCGGGAAGGAAATAATAAGAGATGGGCTACAGCAAGTTAATTTGTGGAAACATAATGTTAAAAAAACAGTTGACAATAAAAATCAAGTTGGAAAAAGACTATTTCTCTTTCAAAGAAAGGATGTCTACTTGCAGATGCTTTCAGATATTTAAACTGTACTTTCTCCAGCCCCTGACCCACTTTCAAAGAGCTTTTTAAAAATTGTCAAAGGAAACAAAGATGTATTTTTCATGGAATTTGACATTGTACGTCCAGTCCGTGGTAAAGGAAAAATGTCTGCTATCTACTTGAACCTTTTTCCTGCCGTGTCAGTCTGATGAGAAAAACTGCATCTTGAAGACAAAAAGAATAGGGGGTTAAGAACAACACAAGAGATTGATTAACCCTGTGTTGTTACCTAGCAAGTGTCAATAACAAAATGCTACTGGGCTCCTGCATTGTTTCCTTCTAAATTTCCAGTCTCACACCTGTCACATCTCAAGATAACTATCCATCACGAAGTCAAAGTGGCAAACAACTGTGTGGTCCCTTGATAAGGAATAGTGACACAATTTGTCTCCTTCTCCTCCCACAGATTGCAACTAATGGGCTAACAGCAGGTTACAATAGCACAAGATGGATTTGAATGACTGTCAGTGCTAGAAAGCAAGCACAGCTGCAGAATAGCCTAAAGAAACACTTCAGTTTAGATGAAAATCTGAAGCAACGTACAAAATTGAAACCTAATCAATCCACTTTAAAAGGATTTAATGGTAGTCTTAAAAGTTAATTATTGCACATATTGGAGGGTTATTTATGACATGCTCTACCCTGTTAATGACAAGCTATTGCAGAAGCCAAGACACAGCTCCTGCACAGCAAATAATATTACAGTGGAAGCAAGCACAGTAAGATAGAGAGTATTAAAGACTACATGTCTGGGATCACATGGCATTTTCCAAATGGATTCCATGGCATGACATTTAGAAATGTTGAGTTTGTAACAGGAAAATATGAAATCGAATGTACAAATAACGAAGCTAGGAACTTGGAACAAATTCAGCTCTGATTCAACAAAGTTTTGTCAGAGCTCATTTTATTTAAGCTTAGAACATACATTTTCGCAACAATAACTTATTGAAATTTGTTCAAGCCCTCCTCTTTCCTGTACTCTCCCTAAAAAAATTGTGCATATAAATCTGTATCATAATGAGGAGTGGTGTTTCAGTCAGACAGGCCCAAGGAACAGCATTAAAGCGGATTGAGAGGTAAAGCACATATTAGTGATTTAAAAGGAAAACAGCTGTTATACTTATCCACAAGCCAGAAATTACAGATGCAGTACATTCAGTCTTGTGGTTATTCTGAAAAGAAAGCCTAGCACTTTAAGATATGATAAACACAGACCCAAGGTAGTCAAATGACCTTAACTCGCCACTATAGTAATACCAAGAGAAAAACCCTAAAACCTGGTCTACCTTCACACACTACTTTTTCCTTCAAGCTCACCCGAAAGTTAATAGGATCTGGAGAAGCAGCTGGAGCAATCGTCCTGGTTTTCAGGTGCCAAGCTGAAGCGAGCTGCCTCAGCTCCAGAACATTCATGACTTCGCTCAAGCGAGGACATGCCCCTCAGCACCTCTGTAAGGGAAGCGGGAAGGGGTTAACTTTGAGGAAGAAACCATGACCCCTGTTAATATGGGAACTTGGTGCTGTTGCTGGTTACGCCTCTGATCCTCCTGTTCTCGGTTTCCAGAGTCCTGTTCACCTCTCTTTTCAGCCTGACTTCAATTTAACACCTTCCATTTCAGACGAGGGCCATGTTGAACAGAAGCCAACAACATCTGGATTGCATGATACTGACATCCATGTAGGAAGGTAGGAGGCTTTAAAAAAAATCCCCAGGATGGCTTCACACCTGAAAATGATTGTCCTCCATTTACGAGTCACTCTCTCGCTCTGATGCTTTTTGTTCTCAAACTACCAAAAACTGCAAATGAAAAGGGTTTCCTTGGGGGAAACAATGTAGTACAGTTCCCAGAAGTATTCTGCTCATGGAGCATGGACTGAGGCAGAATATAACCAGGCTGCAGAGACCTATGAGATAAGCAGATGATTTGGGCAGGAGGCTCAGCTTGTAACCTGTTGTGAGAAAAAAAAACACAGCCCTGCCTATTTTAACAGTAAGTAGTGCAGTAAGCCAGCACTTTTGCAACGCATCATTACAGAGGAAGAACTGGATGACCTTGAAGAGTGAAGATAGAGAAATGTGATGAAATTTAATAGTACAAAGTGCAACAGCATGAACTTGGGGGCTAATAGCAGGAATTCCTGCTATCAGCTGGAGTTCATCAGCTGGAAATAATACAGCAGGAGAAAGACTTTGGTATACTAATTACACACTGTATGATTATGAGTTAGTAATACTGCGGTCATAAAAAATGCTGGGGTGAGGTATTCCCGTAGAAATGCAGAAGTATTCACTCCATCGTGCAAAGCACCCATGAAATTACATCTGGACTATTGTGCACAGCTATGACCTCAAGCCAGATAAAAGGTTCACCAGGACTGGCACATGAACACGGACAGCCTGTTAAGACAGACAGGGAAACCAAGAGCCTGGCTCATGAACGGGAATGAAAAGGGTCTGGCTTCTTTTAGTTTGCAAAACTGGGACTGAGGAGGGATATGACTGCAGTCTATAAATACATTAGTAGTAAAGAACAACTGCTAGTGAAGGACAGTGTTGGCACAAGAACAAATGTGTATAAACCGCAATGAGTAAGTGTATGCTTGTAATCATAGGACTATTCCCAACCATAGAGGATTCTGCAAACTCTGTCAGTAGGAGTAGAGAAGTCTGCAAACTGAAGTGCTTCCCTGACAGAGACTTCTACCCGTTTCCTAAAGTGACTGCATGACCTAAACGTGTAATTATGTCTAGGACCTGCTGTCCTAGACCTGATGGTCCGGAAAGTACTTTTCCAGGGATAAATCCAGTAACCCAGTGAATGGGGGACTGAACCCTCACCCCTCCTACGACCACAAATCTGAGGTTCACACCTTTGCCAAGTCATATACTGGGAGCATACAGATATAAATCTGGTATGGTATGGACTCGATGATCTTTATGGTTGGGCTCGATGATCTTAAAGCTCTTTTCCAACCTATACGATTCTGTGATTCTGTAAATCAAGTCACATCCAGCTATGTTTCACTGGGCAGCCAAGGCTGAAGCTGCCCTCCAGGAAGCTTACAAGTTGAGCTGGTAAGGAAAGTAAAAACAATACATTGGTTTCCTTTCTCCAGCAAATCCCTTCCCATTTTCCAGCCATATTCCCCCTATTCTAAGTGTATTGAATTTCCCAATAGTCTGGAATTACAGCTAAGGTCTAGGCTCAATTCAGCTTTAGCCGAGTATCACTGCCTCAATTCACTTGCAGGTGCTTGCACTCAAAAATGACAGTAAGATTCAAGCCCTTGCCTTCTTTTCTACACCTACTCAAGGCAGGACAAAAATGTGACCCTGATAAAATGGGGGAGGAAAAAGTGCCTTGTTGTATTAATTTAATAAAAATCTACAGCATTGTAGTGAAAATCAACAATCACTTTCCTGGGTGCCCTTTCAACAACATGCAGAATAAAATTCTACCTTGCCTGGGTAATGTGATAATATAAGCAGATTGTGTAAAAGCAACCAACCATTGTTGGGACAAATGAATTAAAAAGTAGCTATGCTCTAATTCTCAATATCAGTATTAATGCTTCATGTAAGCTGTGATGATATCTGTCCGATAAATGGCAGAATCATGTGATTAAAAAAATGAATCACATAATTTTGGGGCTTATCATGCCAATTTGACCACCTGGCTTTATTGGAATTATTTCTACCATTCCTGATCACAGAGCAACTTCAGACAGACAGAAGTTTTTGACTGTATGCAGAAGTCATAAACAGCTTTTTCCCCCTTTCAAATGTCCATTTTTCTTCCCCAAAGCTGGCAATAATTATTAACTCATACTGAAAAACTACCTGTTTTAAAATCTGATTTGTCTCAACTTCGCATAGTTAAAAAAGGTATTTTTACATCATTGGGGAAGGGAAACATGGTGTCCTCATATAAACCAGTCTTGACTTATACCTTTTGAGAGACCTAGGGCACAAGACCTTAAAATTACATTTTCTGTTCTATCTGAGCTATTTTGTTGGAGTTTCTTGGGGCAGCAAAGACCTTAAGGTGCTGTTTCCAAGGCAGAAATCCCTGTCAAAGAAGAGCATTCCTGTTTTCTTCCATTTCACAGGCTCTCAGCTGAAACAGGAGGAAGGACATAAAACATACGAGGCCTGTGCAGAATACATAGTATGGATGTGTAAAGATGACCCACATAAGTCAGTTATATCTTTGCTACGTGTGACTAATGTGGCTATCTATCATAGCTTCTTTCTGACAAACCTTCGTATTGCACCCACTGTCATTTTCTTTCCCTTCCTTTCAGATGTTTATGCCTGTAGCGATAGTCAGGTGAACAGCACAGTACAACAACTACAGATACATGAGTAATGTTTTGCACTTTGTTTGATCAACTACCTGTTTTATAGACAGAATTAGAAAATTTATATTACAGTCTTAGGATCCCATTTTATGTTCCACTTTTCTGGACAGATGTTGAAAAACCATAAAAAGGGGATATTTTTTTAAGTGTTATTACCAGTAAGCTATTGCAGTGTTAACATCGTCTGTATTGTAGAAACGGAAACTCCAGGAAAGCATCTTCTCTTTCTGTCTCTTTCTCTCTTTAAATTTTATTTATAGCCTTGCAAAATACTTGCATCCACATAACCCGCCCTTGCCGACTTGCCAGAAGATTAATGATATCGCAGTGTTCTTGAGAACAGAAATGTGTCTACCACCCTGGTGAATAATCTCTCCTTTCGCATGTTAAAAGTGAGACGGGAACCGCGCTGGAGAGAAAGGACAACGTGCCGCGCAGAATTGGCACGCGAGCAGCTGTCCCCCCGCTGCTAATGGTGACACGCCGGTCCTGAGACGCTAATCAACACTTCCACTCTTGTGCCTCCCTGATTGTTTGGGACAGAGGCTGGCTCCCCGTCGGCAGCACAGAGGATGCTAAACAAATACCCCGCATCGTGTAGGGGAGGCTGCACCGGCAAGGAAAGGCACTAAAGGGACAACCACCCCAAAAATATGTTTGGTGCTAGCAGCATGCCCACCGAGCAAAATCTGCGAGTGGGTCCCAGTGTGATTTTGTTTCTCTGGGGGCCATGTTGTCTAATCCCTTCATGCAACTTCCCTGCAATAATATACCTGAAAAGTGCATTTTAATTTGATTTTTTTTTTTTTTTAAATCCCTTGTAGCCTTCACAATAGCATGGTTGGTGGGGGGGTTTTGCTTTTACTTGTCTGGGAATGGGAGGACAATATTCTTGTCCCTTTTCCATGTTCTTGTCCCTTTTCTGTGTTAATAGTCCCTGCTTTTTGCTCGTGGATGGTTCCATTTTAAAATAAACTTTTTTCCTGACCTTTTTTTTTGTTGTGAACCTGGTTCCAGTTTCTGCCTATCTCTCTCTCTCACTTCCTTTGACCTTTTCCTCTCTGTTTCTCTCTCTCTTCTTTGTCCACGTTGGCAATAGTCTCTAGCTTATGCTCTTTTATGAACCTTCTGCTTCTTCTCGTTTCAACTCTCTGGACCTGATTTGCAGCTGCTGTGTTCTTCCTACAGTCGTTTACACATGTGCGACACAGGTGTAAAATACTACCATTTTCATTTATGCTGCTTGTAAATGTCAGCAGAAGAGAAAGGAGAACCTGTCCTTCGCAGAGTGAATCAGCAGACTTTCAGGAGTGTCAGATACATATGAGCAAAATCTGTGTGAGTCACCAATCATTCCTAATCCATGCCTGATCTCTCACAAACCATCTCATGCTATTGCTTAACCCTCCAGCTCTCCATTGTTCCCAAGGGCTCCTTTAATCCAGATTTTTCTTTAAATGAGAGGATGTTTCACTTTGATTTTGGGGATTTTTTTTTTTTTTTTTTTTTTTTAACAGCTTCCAGACCCCAGGAGAACTGAGCTAAAAATACACACATGGAGTCAGGTATCCACGTGTCATGTTTACCCTCTCAAACAGCAAGCAGTGCAAGAGTGACTGGAGATGGAAAGAGAAACCTTACATGTATATTTCCATTTAATGAAAGAAGCTACACCACATTGTGCTTATTCTAGAGCTTTTCTGAATTCATCGAAACACCTGACAACCTCACAGGATCAGGAAATTCTGACTAGTTTTTGGTCAGATGTACTCTGAGAAGTGTCCCTCTTTTTTTAGGCTGAGTTCAGAAATGACTTAAAAAATAAATGAATAAATGCAGGAAGCAGCAGTTGAACTGTTAAGTGACAAAAGTCCAGTATCAGATTGCTGGTACCACCTCCGCTGTTGCATTCCCCGCTCCTGCTCACGGTGTGCCACAGACACAGCAGGGAGGTGAGCTATTTGGGAGGGTTCAGGTACGCAGCACTCTGCCCTCTGCTCAAGGTCTGGGGACAAAACAGCGGTGCAGAGCTTGGTAAATAAACCCAACAGCCCACAGAAGAAGGCTACCTACCATACAAGCGTGTGTTATTAGCTCTTTTTGCCCCCCGTTTCGTTGTCAAGCTACAGCATCCCTTTAGATATTTAGCTGTTGCACGTTTTACCGCAGGCTGCATTGCTAAGCTGCTTATTCATATGTGTGCTCCTGTGATAAATTTTATCAGTGCTCAGCTGGACGGTTTCACACGAGGCAGCTGCACAGTGGCTTTTTATCTGTCATGGCACCCCCCAACCAAAACGCAATAATTTTTTTTTTTTTTTTCCCCCCACTTAATTTATGTTGTGGCATTTCTGTCTGTAGATGTGGAGTCAGCAGTTTCTGCTCCCAGAGGAAGCTTACGTGGAAACAGGGAGCCTAGCCACTAAGTAAAATATGGCTGGGATAAAAGCAACAACAAATCATAATTAAAAAGTACTAGCAGTAGTCTGCTTCTAAACGGCAAAGAAGATTTGATATCTGCTTTCTCACTTGTCTCACCAGTTGCACTCATGGTATATACAGTTGTCTTAAGTGGCAACTGGATCATTGCTCTACATTTTAATTCAATCATTTTAAGTGAAAACTGCTCTCAGTAACAACTTCATTTAAAAGGACTGCTGACCAGAGAGAAAGACAGTGGAAACTCCAAACTTAAAGGCATTTTGCCTGTGACCAGTGATGGATTGATATCTATCTTGCTGTCCTATGTTTACCATTTTTTTACATCTTTATTTGAATTTGATTTTTAATGCTCCTCTATTGAAGCTTTCCCATCAATGGTACTTGTCAGAACATTTATTTAGTGTTTATTTCTTTTATCATTCTGTTTTACAGTTCAAAATTAAAATATCTTCCTGCAAAGTTCCCTGAGATTTGTCTGTCAACAAGGGTATTTTAAACAGGATGAATAATATCGTATAGCAAGTTTACAGTGTCCATAACAGAGAATTTTAAAGATCATCTGCAGGATTAATTTCACTTTTTCAAGTGACTGCAGTTTTCTTCTAAATTCTAAAGTTTCATTTACAAGTTATTTTTTTCAAGTTTTCTTTCTTAAACTTTATCATCCAAGAAAGTATATGGCAAGTAAAATTTTTCCAACCATTCATCTCTCCTCTGGATTTTAAGGTAATGACTATATAATATGCTCATTATAAAGGAAACAGCTGTTTAAATAACACCAATTTATTTCTATAGGCATCATCCAAATGAACAACAGTTGCTAATGTTATTTTGAGATTCCATCAAATTTATGAGGTCTTATATCACTGAACTGAGAAAAGACTACCACTCATGTACTGAAACTCTGTAATTTTATAGAATTTTTTTGTTATGATTTTCTCAATATTGATTTTTAAATTGGATTCCTCCATCTGCCAAATTTGTACTCCTAAGAGTTGTTATGGCTCTGAGGTAGTATACCAAAATATATATTCTTCGGGTACCAATATGTATGTGTGTGTATACATAAATATATTTAACTCAATAAATATTCCTCTAAAATACCTCAATATTTAGCCTATCCTGGATATGTATTTACCCAGTCTACCTCCCATGTTTACCTAAGTGATTAGAAAAGTCTCTCGGGCAAACAGTGTAGGTTTTATAACCTTCCATGGAAGTTTTTGTAAATTTGCTTTTTGAAGAAAAAGATCACTTTGGCTTCTTACTCTGTTAATTTCCTTTATTTTTTTTTTAATATATAAAATTTTCCTCCTTGTCCTTCAAGGGAAACTGGATAAATAAATGAAAAAGTATTCCCAGTGTCTGGATGGTTTTGGACCAGGATTCAGCAAGGGATTTAAACTTTAAAAACCTGGCCCCACTGACTGCACGGGGAATTACCATGTGCTCAGAGGAAGGTTTGTACTTAAGTTCCTTGCTGAAGCAGGCATTGCAGTGTTCTCTTTTGCTAGTGGACAGCAAATAACTTAAGAGCATTACATTAATAGCAATGGAATAAAATTAAAAATTAGAAACGTTGCTGGAAAATATAAAAAGGATGCCTTTATTTAAGATTTTGATCCCCTTGTGTAGGGATAGATGCTTTAGACACAGAGCCTTAGCTGATTCGGTTGCTTTTTGATGCACAGCATCCTGGAGCCATCCTTACTTTCCTATCCAGTGAAAGTGAGGCCATAACCCGTGGGGAAGAACAAAACCTAAACAAAACAAAATGTCTCTAAACTAGCACCAGATTGAACAAATAAAACATGGGGGCTTGCTGTTCAAAATATGTTTAAGCAGGAATTGTGGGGAAATGTGAACATATATAGTAATGAACTCACAGTACAAAAGCGGGGCTTACCACAATTTAGTCTCCAAACAATAGCATTTTTTGTGGGCTTGATCCTCAGAACTGCTGGGCACTTTAAACAATTTCCATTGACTTCTAGGGGAGAGGAAAACAGTACTTCACAGGACCGAGCCACATGTTCGGAGTGAGTACACAAGAGCCAGCCAGGAGCTCCAGCCAGAAATGCTGGCTGCATCTTGTTAGCCAGAGAGCGAGCTTGGATATTAGACCTTGAGTGCTGAGCCTATTGTGAGTGTGGAGAAGTTACAGTGTTTACGGAAATCAGACTGGAAACCTTCCCTGAGTTCACCTTCAAGCCCTACTAACTTAGATTACGCAAGCCCTTTAAGATACTTTGAATAATTATGGACAATTAAGGGATATGAGCCAAATCTGAAACCTTTGCTTATTTCTTTCATCAATAAAATGCTCAACATGGCTCAGATGGAAAACAACAGGGGGGAATCTGCATCTTACGACAGCCTTGTTTGTTAGTACCCCTTGGCAATGGATTTTTTTAATAAGCTTGAGCCTATCAACCTTTGCAAGTTGTAGCAGAAAAGGATTAAATGTCCCTAAAAACTGACCTTAGGGGAGAAAACAAAATTTTGAAAGACATTATTTGAGGAGGCCACGAAGTAGGCACTAAAAACTGGGTTCCTTTTCTTGTGTTCAGCATCTACAAGATGCAGTATCTATGAGTAGTAAAGGAACAGTTCATGAATTCAGGAACCTATGGCCAAACTTGTCCCTCAGTTATGCTGTCTCTCCTCTAGAAATCAATAGGAACTCTGCAGCTCCTGAAATCAGATCATGTCCTTTATGAATAACAATTATTACAATTTTTGTGAAGCTAATCCATAATCTTGCTGTTGTTGAGGAAAGGCAGTGAGATTTTTTCTTTTAGTCAACAATGAAATATGCAAAATATGTAAAACACATATAGTTTCAAGCAGAACCTACTACATGAGAACAGAAAGGTCCACTAGGAACCCTGCTAAGATGATTATATTTAATTCAGAAAACAGTAGGATAATGTGAATGGTAAGAAAGTTATGAACTGTAGAAATAAACATCAGGCATGGACTAGTCCTATTTTCAGAAATATTTTGACACTTAGCCCACTGATGTTTGTAAAGCATTTGTGTGATCCTTGAGTATCAGAGATAAAGGAATGCAAAATATTGCAGTTAAATGTCAGATACGGCTGAAATGCAAAACAAACAAAATACAGAAGATTTGCCCTATACTTGCCCCTCAATAAGCAGTCATCTATTTGTGGAATATTTATATTATTCTTATTAATATACATGTGGAAGCTTCCTTCTAGAGTGGTTATTTGCAAACCATCTACAGCCTATGATTTCTAATGCTTAGAAAAGCATCAGAGAGCAAAATTGCAATACATTGAATTCATGGCTTTTGATAAAATTTTTCTAGCTATGCAGCACAAGGGTCTTCAAGTACATACAGTATCTCAGATGCATCCTCTTAAAAAATAGCAGTATATTATAAACAAATGCAGCTGTGTTTGGAGCCCCTTCTGAGCTGCATATGAAGTCTATAAAGCAACCATCTTTCACTTCTTGAAAATTACAATGCTAATTAAAAACTGCCTGGTTGATTCCTGGTTGTATTAATAAATGAGGAAGACTTTATTCCACTGAAATGGTTTTCTGAGAGATGGCATATATGCTTTTGCACAACAGGATCCAGATAGAAGACTCTGAAGTTATTGTCTGTCTTTCCAATACTTCTTTGTTGTTACTTCCAAGATTTTCTTTCCAGTTCAGGACCTTGCAACTTCTAAAACTTTTCAGCAGCATTTTAAAGATAAACAGATTGATTCCAGATTGTCTGCCAGTCATGCTATATCCTGTGTTAAAACTGATGATATATGGATGAGAAGAGATTCAGGTAGGACCTAAAGCACATATGGTCAACATATCTTGTATTCAAAGGAAATAAGAATTCAAAATTCAGTAAAACACTTTTGCCTTGTGAATCTTTTGGCTTAAACTGCATACTCTCCCTCCTTGAAGAATATAACATAATTATTTTTACCTGTAGCTTTCTAACTTTGCAAACACTGCAGGATAAAAATCATTTTAAGAAATGACTGAGCACGGGAAGCAGTGCTCAGTGGTATTATTATTGCAAGTATTTATTAGGTGTCTCATCACTCAGTCCTAACCAGACAGATCCAACTCTCAGAAAGTTACCTGCAATCATCAGCACTGCCTATTGGATATGAGATGTTACAGTTTTGCCAAAGCATCCGATCTTGTGATCTCATTGCTGGAAACAGCCATCCTATCTCTTCTCCGTTAGCACTTACTGCTGTCCATTCAGTTTGCAGCATGCCCAGCTCCATCATGTAAATCTTATAATTGCTTTTCATAAACTGGTGTATATTTTTATTTGGCTGCTGGTATACTAATTATAAGGTACTTCTGACTTTTTAAAATAGTATTTTATTCAAAGCAGCAGTATTTGAAAGAATGAGTTCCGAATAACTCCTCTGACAAACACGCCAAGTAGCAGTGGTAATATGTTTACACTTCTTTCACTGATATTCACAGGAATAAAGGAGTATGGGGATAAGGAAATCTAACTTTTGCACAAAAAGCAACTGTGGAGTGACTATTTTCCCATATTAAAGTACCAAGACATCTTCTGCCTGATAACTGAGGCCACAATCATACTTTTTGAAGTAAAAATCATCCACTGTGACCATCCGAGCTCATCTTTGAGGGTCTAAACCTTCACTGCCCATGTGTAAACCACCATCAGGCTGATGGTGAAGGTAAAAAATATTATGACTATAATGTCTGCAATAATTGATATTTAGGGGGGGATAAAGAAAAACTTTGTTTCTAAGCAAGAGTTCACGAAGTTCACCCCAGAAAATGTGTATAACACTGAAGTGCTTCATCACGTGGAAAAGGTTCACTCACATTTTGCACATATGTTTGCACATTTGTTTTGTTAAAACAAATAATGATATCATTCACCTATAGCAAGATGAAGCCCTGCTGTATGACAAACAGCTGCTTTTGTGTTAAATCATCCCTGACCTCTCTGAATTTATTCCTGTTGTTTCCAGGCTGTTCTCTCTTCAGATCCTTAGCTGCACCATTTCATTCATGAATTTAACTTCTCCAGTGCAGCGCAGAGGCTGAATTTCATTTTCCTTGCCTTAACTTCCACGAAAGGAGTTTATGGTGTTTCAAACAGAAGATGTACACTTCCACATCCACAGCACTTGCTGAGACGACGGAGCCTGCACTTAGTCCTCATGGGGTCTTTCCAGTCATTGCACATCACGTCTCAGCCCAGGAAAATTTAAACTATCCCAAAGCAAAAAGCCTCGTCACCACCACAACTAGGTAGGTACGTACATCCGAACATGCTAATCACAGGGTATATAAGGAGGGACAGTTCTTCAGCTACCGGAGACCAGGCTGGCTTCTCCAAAGTGATGGAGGAAGGGGTGTCTTGGGATGGCTGGTTGCAACTCACGGGAGAGCTCAGTCTGTCCACTTTAGGATCGAAGGAGTGCAGGCGAGGAATAGAGCTCTGGAAAACAGACTGAATGCTTAGAGTGACTTATAGATGACAGTCAGCTAACAGGTAATAACTGAAACTTTACAATGATAATATTTTTTCTGCGTTTGTAGTAAGGACACTAAGAATTTTGGTGATAATTTCCTTCTTTCAGTTTTTGCAGAGAGCGAATACAGTGCTCTGTACAGAAACCCTTGGCTGCAAGGATTTTGGCAGCAAAGATTTTGAGTGCCACAGTTCAAAATAGCCACTGTCTCTCTAAGAAGGCTGGAAGTAAATAGCAAAACCACATGGATGGTGTTTTTGGAGCTAACTCCTACCTTTTCATTAAACTCATACCTGTCTATAGTAAGGGTAGTCACACAGACAGCGCATTCCTCGTGATCCTGTGCTCGTAGGGTCATTTAGGATTTCAGGCCCCTGCTGTGATTGCTGCATTTGATTACCCCTGGCTAATGAGATGATTTTTGCCAGTCAGTTCATTTCAACCTGAAGAACACTGTTTTGGGTTTGGTTTTTTTTTTTTCTTTTTCTCCTTGTGTTTCAAATGGAGCTAAAGTTAATATGGCCACCTTTGTTTAACTGCTTCTGTTTGCCAAGAAAAGGTATCTCAGTGCACCAAATTTCATACCAGAATCTGTGAATACATCACTGAAACTGTGAGAGTAGCATTAAAAAATTGGATATCGCTGCAAAAACATGGACTTCACCAGCCATGTTTTTTATAGGTCTTACAACAACAACATATTTTTACAAATATGTTTGAATAACAATAAAATAGTTTTTCAAGAATTTTGGTATTTGGACTATCAGAGATTTCCCATAGCATTAATAAAAGTAGACCAAGATTTAGGCCATCACACTACTGAGTAATAATTCCAGGATTCCCACTACTACTGTGCATTAACTGTGTATCATTGAAATACTCTTTTTCCTTTTCCAAGGCTGAAAATTGAACACAGAGTTCCCAAAAGCCAACTTTTTGAACTCTGAACTGCATGACCCAAGCAAAAGATCTGAAATACAGAGCCAAGTCAACATTGCTTTTTCCTTCTCTCGTAATTGTCAATCATTCTGTTCACCAGAAATTTCCAAATATAGAATTATTTTGTCTAGTACCCACCACCTTTTGGCCAGCAAGACAAATTCCTCTCCCTGTAGCAACATTAATGAGGAATGCAATCTTGGCATGTGATGTCAAGTCCCTACCTCATACTTATTCTCTTTTAAGTTACCTTCCATGCACACCCCAGTATTCAACTAAGTCATTGACAGAGCAATTAAAACCCTTTCAGATAGGCTGAAAGATATCCCATATGGGTGAATGTCTGAAAACATATGCTCTTTGGTGCAGTACCTCTGCCTGATGTTTGCTCTCTGCAAGCATATGTATGAACTGGAGCCAAATTTTTCTACACTTACTAATCATCTCAAGGGCTCCAGTTTTCAGATGCCCAACTTGAGGCAATTAAAGGTGAGCAATTCCTTGTCTAAGAAAGCAAGTATCTGGAGCTCAGCTCCCAAAGAATGAGACCCCTAATGTCATTTTAGTTCCTTGCAACTACTGAGCCCTTGGTTGTACCTGGTGTGGAATTTTTGGGACTCTTCTACAGAGAGACAAAGTGGCAACAAGGAAAATAACATCCCTCTCTTTTTAAGAAATGAAAGTTTGAGCATGGACCCATTCCCTTTCATGTCACTACTCTGCCTCCCTGTTTCTCTAACATGCTGAGGATGTGCTTCCACAAGCTGCATGTCCCCCATCTATCACGGGATGCCAAGAGAGCTTTCCTCTCCACCCAGGCTATGAAGAGAGGTGAGGTTCTTCAATAGCATCTTTAACAGAGCTCTTCTGCATCTTCCTCACCCCTTACCCTCTGCTGAGGTTTGAAGTGTCTTCCACTCCCCACAAACTTACACAGAAGCACCAAGGAAGGGAAGGTATACAGGGCATATTTAATTTTTATTGCAGGTATCTAAATAAAGAATTATTTTGGCAATTAGACGTGTTTAAAACCAAAAGAAGATGTAATGTTTGGGCCGATCCATTTTAGTTTGTTATTCAACGATCTTTGTAGCTGTCCTTTAACAATAACAATTGTAGTACAATGGCGAGAAAAGAATGAGAAATGTTTTGTGGAAGTATAAAAATATCAGAGAAAGCAAAAATTGTCTTAAGCCAACTACTCACTTCAAAAAGATATGAAATAGTGTAACAGTTGGGAAAAAAAAAAACAAATTTTAAAAAAAAGTATTTTTTTCTACAGTGTGATCCCTTTTGTCAGCAAGTCTAGTCTCAGAGACAGGGTATTTCCTCCATCCCCTTCTCCTGCCAGGGTTAAGCTCTAGTAAAATATGATTCTAGCGTACCTCAGTAGAGAAGATTCAGTTATTGGTCTTGCCATGCTCTAAGAGGGTCTCTGAGGCCACCTGAAAAAAAAGTGGTTTTTTTTTTTCAAATCTGATCATTGCATGGACCTGATTTGGAGCATAGACACTGAAACAGCCAAATCAGCACAACCTCTTCTAGAAGCGGTGGGTAGAGAGCTCTTACGAGTAGTGGTGGGTTCATGAGAGACTCCTCATCCTCCAGAACATATCTGCCTCAGCATCAACACACTACCCAAGTTCCTCCTTCTGTGCTCTAAGGCCAGGAAGGATTTGTAACTCAGAAGTTTATAACAACAATGCATTTCTAATAAAGTAACATAAAAACTGACATGATAGGGAGGAAGGAAATTAAGGAGGAGAGAGGGACCAGTGTTTCCCAGGTATGCCAGGCTGCTAGCAGCAATGGACCACAAATATTTCAGACCAGAAAGTTCAGGTCCCTTGCATAGCCATTTGCACTCTCCACTACAATGGCTAATGTGCTATTCCTGAAATTGCAAGCTGTTTAACAAACAAAAGACCCAATGTTCTTTAAAAGTTAGGTGTTGCTAGTTATTCGTTGTCACTGGAAATAATCCTGGCTGGTAGATGGCTTGACAATTTTTGGCTGCTGCTGCTAAAGGTGACTTCTAATTGATCATGCTGGTGGGAAAACACCTTTTCATAAATGTCAGATTTCTTGACCGTGATGCTTTCACCTAGAAAAATCTCTTCCCTGCCCAGAACTTTGAATGCTATTGGAAAATAGAATCCAGAGAAAAGACGTTGGACCAGCTTTGCCTTGTTAACTGCCATGAAAGTTGGCAAGTACTATAGATTCTAGTATAAGAGAACATAAGAAAAGGTTTAAATATGTTCTTTAAAAATAACAAAGAAAATCTTAAGTGTGAAAATGACAAATACGTGCTTGAAAAGCTATCCGCTGAGTTCAAAACTTTATCTTTTTTCTAGAGATGTGGTTAGTGGACTTTGATACTCAAGAGAAGTCCCAAAGGGCCTTTCTACAAATAAGTTACTTTTGCATTAATGATTTATTGAGTCAAGACCTTTCCATCACAAACAAGTGTCTATTTGCTGTACCTGTTGGAATCCGAAAGAATGATGTAGGTGATGCCTTTGAAACTGAAATGTGCTTATTAACACTGTCTCACAAAGCCAGTGAGTGTTGTTAGTAAGAAATGACAGTGTATGGCTCAACTGCACATACTCCACTGCTGTCAATTACTCAGTATAAATACATCAGGTAAAATGGGCACCCAGCTAAGTGAATTCTTTGCTGATACGAGTTTCACTGCCTGTTATTTCTGTATTTTTTGCAACATGATCCAAAGCTCATTAAACTCAGCAGAAATGCACCCCTCGATTTCCATCCAACCTCAAGAGCCAATAAAAATGGAGGGCATCAAGCATATATATAGGATCAGGTCCCAACAGCAGTAAAGCAAATTATACTAATTAATCTTTTCAATCACCTACCTAATATGGCAAGAGGCAGGTGATTGATTACTATTTGCTTTTAAGATAAATCTCCTGTGCAAATGGTCAGCATCTTTTTGATTAATCCTTTTCTGAGAAAAAAAAAAAATAGTTATACCTTTTCACAACTGCAATTAGTCAAAAATCCAGGGACTTGCAGATTGTTCCAGCTTGAAGGAGAATAACTGTGCTTCTTTGCAAACCATGCACATGCTGGGTTCCTCCTAGATTAAAGGAAGCGAAACGAGAGACAAGGACTTTGCTCAAAAGCATAAGCTCCATCTTAAGGCAGGAGATAGCCTGGCTTCCTCTGCACCTGGAATGGTACAATACCACCATAACCAGGCCACGGAATATCTTTTTGGTGATTTTTACTGTTTCAGTAGTCACTATGCTGAGGATCAACCAAAGTAGACCATTTTCCCCACCAGGGTCAGAGAATTAAATCATAACATCACAAATCTGTCAATTTTGAAACTAAAAAAAAATATATTGGCTCTGGCAAAAATGTCCTTACAGTGGCTTCTTGGGTCTGTTGGGCCATTCTGGAGCTGTGAAGTGTCTTCATTTATTCTCTTTCTCTCTCATTGAAATTATTTGCTTTGCTTTCATACAAAATAAAAGAAAACAACCCCACATGTGGAAACCTTGACATTTTTGCACAATGTAATTCTTGTTTTCTGTCAAGCCCCTGTTCTCCATCACTGTATACCCAAGTCAATGATATTGCCATTAAGTAAAGGAAACTGGAATAAGGTCTTTTAGAACTACGTACTAAATAATATTCTAGCCTTAAAGAACTTTTGATAAGACTGCATTGGCTACCACCTTGTTGAAGAACAGAGCAGAAAAAGCTTTCAAGAACAACAGAAGAACAATTTGTAAGCGTTGTTTTGAAACATGTAAATAGTGCTGTCAGTCGGTGAGGATTTTTTTTTTTTCATTTTGTACATTTACATTTTCCAACTGCAGTTTTAGAACATTTCACTGCATGCTACTATCAATCATCCTTAGCCTAGAAATGTACTGTACATTAGTAATGCTTAATTGGCATATTTAAAGTAAATAGCTACTTAGTTTTGCTGTAAAATCTTTGGGAACAATTTTATGATACCACATGGCATTGTTTGTTCCAAGAGCAAATATTCAAGTCTTCAATGTTAACTCTGATAGGAGACAATGAGAAGTATTGAAATACTTGTCTTGCCAGGCTACCATACAACTAAATATAGGTCATTGGGATATTGCCTGCCAATGAAATAAATGTGTCTCGTACTCGATGCCTAAAAACGATTTGGGAAGTAAGAAGGAAAGGTTAGATGTAAAAGAAAAATATTAATTGATCCATCTTTGACATGACCAGTGAAAAAGATAAAATAAACATTTATAAAAATCTGAAAAAAAAGGAAAAAAATAAGATATTAAAAGAGAGGTAGTGAGAATAGCAAGCTGGAGAGCAGGAGGAGGAGAACAATGGCACAAGGTCAGATCCTGCTCTCAGTTACACCCAGGCAACATCGCAGGCTGAAACTGCACGGGTATAACTAAGAGCAGAATGTGCTTCCTGGTCTGTTGCTTCTTTATACCAGCTCCCAAGGATCTATCTGCACATCAGGTATAAATATTCTCTCCACATGCAATTTCTGCATTTTCTTCTGCTTAACCATAGAGGAGGGAGTTTGCTATAAACAACCAATGTGGAATGAATTTTTAGGAGCATATAGCCAGTCCACCATCTTTTACTAGACAGATCTTGGCCTGATTCTCCCATAAGATGTCTTGTAACCGTGCCACGGACTTTCTCTCTCCCTAACAGATTTCCCCACCGCTCTCATACGTGCTCTCAGATAAAGGAGTAGACGTGCGGCACATGCTGCGAAGTGCACTGGCAGTCAGACCGCTGCACGACTGGCAAAACGCGGATGGCACTCTCCATACTAAGTGGTACGTGATGTTTCATTTATATTTGCCAGCTGGCTAATAGTAGCCAAATGTTTGTTGCAAAGAGCGAGTGAGAGAGAAAAATAGCCATATCCTTTGGCACACAGAATAATAATAATCCTCCTCCAGAACAGGCTGGCAGTGCTCGAGCCAGAGCCATCTTTCCGACTCTGAGACACTATTAGATTCTCCACCCTTCTCTTCTAAATTCTGCAGCAGATTGTTTGGGCTGGAGAGAGATGGAGACAAGAGGTCCCATCTGGTACCAGTTCCTTATTTCTTTGTAGCTCTATAATAGCTCCAGGTCTTTTCACAGTTCATTCAGGAGAGGAGGGGAAGAGCTGGGTGAGGGGAGGCGGCTGCCCCGGGTACTCTACAGGCCAATCATCTTTTTATTTTTCTTTTGTATTTCCTTTCTTCTCCTTCCTTCCAGATTGACAGGAGTTAACAGGCATCTGCTCTTCTGCGTTCACGGCTCTATAATGCAGACCTGTCAATAGCTTCCACACTTGCTGAGATTATTTTATGGGTAAGACATTATACAGGGCTAGAGAGAGCTAGTGTGAAAAATAACTTTTACATGACTTTTTTTCCACACACACCCCCCACGACTATGTGCCTTAGTTTTTCATAAGACCTGGAACAAAACTTTTTGTTCTCTTATATTTTTAAGCCTGCCTTTTCCAACAACTTGCCTCCACAGAGGACTAACTGCCTGTCTCCAGCACCTTATTTTCAGAGCCAGCTTCTGCCAAATGACAGTCAGTTTCTCCTGCTTTGTTGCACAAGAATGGTTTTTGTTCTGTAGGCCTCTGTTTTAAAATTAAGTATTACCCCGCAGGCAGAGATGATGGAGTAGACTTGCAAGATGTCCATGTAAATACTCAGCAGCTTTTTCATCCCTCTCTGTTCAAGCGCTGATATTCATCAATCCTGGGTGAATCCAGAGTTTCAGTAACACTGAATCCTGTCACAGCAATTAGACAAGAAATGTCAGCAAAGGAAAAAACCCTTTCCAAGAAATGCTCTAGTTAAGACAGTGAGATGTGGGTTTCCAGGTTCTGCTGGGAAGGCAAGAGCCAAGCACCACTGCCATCCTGCACAGAGCAGACACGGAGGTAAGGATATCTCAGATTCCTGTTTCAGCTTTCACAGAAGAACCCATGGACACTGATAGATGCAGACCAGTTTCTAGGCTCAATAGTCTTCTTTTTTTATTTCCCCCATTTCAATGAGCTGAGACAGCTTTGCTGTTCAGAGGAGGAGGCTAGGCAGAAACGGGGAATTAGCAAAATTGAATGGCAGATGACTTGTTGGGCTAGAGATGTTCTTATCCCGCATGTGGTCCCCTCTCCAGACTGGAGAGCAGAAAGGGAGAAAGGCTGGACTATTCCTCAATCTCCTTCTTGATTTTGTTTCTGTTTAAAATTGCTTTGTGTGGTGGAAAAAAAAAAATGGTCAGAACCTATTTAATGCAGCAGTATTTAATTACAGCAAGGCATAGTTTCAGTATGATTTCTTTGTCAGTTAATATTGTGCTCTAATTATTCATAAAGGACCTGAGACATCACTTAGATACAGTTAAATTAAAAGATTAAAGGCTGAGAACATATTTTATGAACAGGAAATCTAAAACTTTATCCTTCTCTCATGATTTTATCCTTGAAAAGTAGAGGTTCAATTATTTATAAGCTCTATAACAAATATTTTGGAAGAGCAAACCACTGCTGTAGTGAGAAAGGAAACAGAAGCAAAATAAACACAATTATGTTACAACTCAAGGAACTAATCTGAAAGATGCTGAGTGCATTCTGAGTAAAACTGAATGTCCCAAGGATTTATTGGATTGGACAGGACTTGAAGTTGTTTACCACACTGAAAGATCAGACTCCAAAAATATACTAAACCAATTTTTTTTTTAACCTGAGTTGGCAAAAGTTTTACATCGAACCCACAATAGTTTCCCTTTAATCAAGTGTTCAGCAGTATATAACGATTGCCTGAAAGGGGGAGTGCAAGGGTGACGCAAAATTCTGATTTTAAGTCCATGCTTTACTGCGTTCTGGGCTATTAAAGATGTGGAGAAAACATAGGCCCTTTATTGTGGTCTTAATTTGTAACATGCAAGTGATTAAGCCTTATCGAAACCTTGGAGGGAGGTGAGAGAGGCAATAAATCTATTGATAAGCTTTAGGACATGTGTATGCATTTTGATTCACAGCTAGCTTTGCCCTGTTTAGTGACTAGCATTGATTTGCATGTGGTTTAAGTGCTGATATTTAATTCTGAACTTAAACGTCGATTAAACTATCACTGACAATCCACTAGTGATATTTGGATTATTAAACTGAAATACATTGTGAGTAGTAAGAAACTAGGAACATAAATATCCTATAAAGTAGGTAAGCAAAGGGAATGAATCTACATTTGTCCTCCATGCCAGTTGCTCTCTGATTTGTAGGCACTTTTCCAATATGCCTAATATTCCATCAAACATATCCAATCTAATATAGCTGAGAATATTTTTGAAGTGAGAAGGCTAGCTATTGATTATTAAGTCTGCTGTAATGCTGTAACCCACTGAGACAAAACATTGCTGGGAAACAATAAGAGCTGGAGGGCACCTGGCTTGTGCAGGGAAAGGAGGAGAAGCACGCCTTCTGCTGCTATCTGATTTAAATTGACCACTTAAAAGCAATGTTTTGAATGTGCTTTTTTGCAAGGAAGTGTGAAAGAGCTCTGGGGAGAGTAGGAAAGGTGTAAAGCAAGAATAAATGTCTCTACTGCTCAAAGAGAGTGAATGTGTTGTAACTGCTATAGTAAATATAAATAATTCGAAAGATCTTCATTATATCTGAAGGGCAAGCGTCTATAAATATCTACCAGACCAGATAAAACTACACTAAAATATCGCATTCCAAATAAAACTTAATAATTAAGAAGCTTGTTGGAGAAAATACTTCTTGTTTTGATCAACCCAAATTCCTACATCCCTCCTTATGCCCCCTAAAACTGGGAAAGAGTAGAAATTATTCTTTCTTTAAACACAATACATTTTGTTCTGGAAAGGTGTAAATTTGTATAAATTGACATAAAATATTGAATCCAAAGCAAAAAGTTAAAACTGAGTGTTTTGATGTAGCTTTTAGAAATTTTCAAAACCTATTCTGATAAAAATAAGGACTTGTTCTGCCCCAGAATTTTGTTAGCATGGAGCTGATGTTTTTAATAATATTTAAAATCAACAGTCTTTTTTTTTTTTTTTTTTCCTTTTCACTGCTCACTCTGGACAGTACATGTTCAATGCCCTGAAATTCCCACCAATGTAAAGTGTGCTGGAGTAGGCTAAATTGCAGAAAAGGACATTCACAGGAGGGGCATAACACAGGAGTACAATTGTCTAAACTGCTCCTAATTGCTCAGCAGATAGAGTGGAGCTTTCAGTGCACAGAAACACATTTTAGCTCTAGCACATCTGATCTCTTCTTGCCTCTAGCCTCTGTCAGGGAGATTTGCTAACTATATCCCATGGGAAAAGTCACGAGTTTGACTCAACTCCAGCTCTGACAACTGGGATTCCCTGCAGTCGCAATTGCTGTCGCTCAAGTCCAGCGCTCTGTCTGCCCTGAAGAAAAGATTCACATCTTGCAGGAGAAGTATGAAAATTGCTGACTGATTAAGTCCAAACCTTAAATGGTATCCAGAGAGCCAGTTAGCAATGCAAAGTGAGTGATAATGCATACATCAAATGCATGTGCATTTACCCTATTATTTCAGATGGACCACTAAAGGTAGAATGGAAACACAGGTTTCCAACAATGGAGAGCCGGCGCCTCCAAATCTTAACTACCTTTCCTAGACAACATTTTATTTAGGTCTTTGTTTAGAATAGCTAATAATACGGTTGTGCTGGTGAAACACCATGGAGATCTGTTGGAATAAGCTAAGACTAAAGGTTGTCACTCATTGTGTAGTGATGAACTGACAAATGAAAGTTAACAACAAAAATTAAAAGAAAAGTTAGTGTTGCACTTTGGGTGAAATCTATTTCATCTCTAGGAATGGTCCATGAAGTAGGTTTCAGAAAGGTAACCTCTGCCTTTCTATGAATTTCTCTCTATTTCTCTGAAATACTTTCTATTTTGTTCCGACACAATAGTCACCAGGAGCTCCCTAACCAGCAGTTCATAGGCTTAATATTTTCCTTACTTATTCTTTTGTACAGCATGTCTTTTAATCCTTTTCAAGTAACCAGGTAACCATACGCATCTTTTCTAGAACCAACAAGCTTATGGCGTGCTGTTGTTTTTTTTTAAACTGAACAATAGGAATGCACTCAGAATTTTGCTGCAGCTATAACCAGGTACTTCTATTAACTGTGTGTTTCAAACTCTGATTTGTATAATGCACAGGTTTTCAGATCTTTCCAGATTTCAGTTGTGTAACATCAGTCCTTAAGTGACGCTACAGTAGTGTCTGGTGCAGCTGTTAGGATCATTGGGATTTCAAATATCTTTCCATATTAAAGTAAGGAAAAGATTTAAAGGGAAAAAACCCTTGGCCTAATTAAGAAGAGTGAACTAGATTTAACGATGAACAATTTATTGGCAGTTAATAGAGCTCATACATGGTAGCCAGGAGCTAGATAATTTATCATTAAAAAGAATCTCCATTACACGTAAAATCCCTTTTCTCTTGATACAGTTAGCAACTGCACTTCACAATTACCATTTTTATAAGCCTGATTCACTGGCAAATGAAGCTGTATTTCACAGAGTAGCAGCAAAACTTGTAGGTGCTGTGAATATTTAAATATGCCAGATTCAAGTTCTTTGTCGAGCAGTTTATGTACTCCTTTTCAGTCGACGCTTCTGTGCAATCGTGACCTTGATTCTCAAGGCTTCATAGTTAAGCTTCGAGTAACTTCTTTATCCATCTGGAAAGTTCCTTAAAATGCTTCTGTTTAATGCAGTCAATAAAGTACATGGTAGGAAAGCACTCTGTGAACACCCAAGTATGCTGCAGATGTTTCAGCATCCTGTGCTTGCACAAGAGGCAAACCACTGCTCCCATGATCAAAGTGGCAACCTCCAGCAAGCCAGTGCGAACTGTGCTTGTGTGATTCAGGGTGGGTTATGACAAGAATTAATTTGGCTTCTTGTTTTGCCTTTATGATTCAGAAGTGGAGACATTTGCGTTCTACACCTTGGTTGTCAAGATGTACGAATGCAGATGTGTCAATGTCACCAAGTTCGAACCTGCAAGGCTGCCTGTTGGCAACCATGCAGATCCAGACCTGAGCCTTTCTTTTTGGCAAGCAGGAGCTGAGAACATGATTGCCAACCACCACAGAGGACAGAATCACAAAGGCTTTTTGGTGATTCATCAGATGGCACCTTTCCCAGTGAGTTGTACTCAGCTAATGCCCCAGCACGGTGTTTTGACTTGAATTCCAGTTTGAGTAATAGTATTCATTTTCATATATCCACAGCCTAGCTTTCCCTGTGCTCTTCTTCCATCCGGAAGTGGCTGCATCTCAGTTGTTAAAAGCTTTGAATGAGGTTCACAAAACGTCTTTGGATCTTTCAGTATCAGAGGAATTAAGAGCATGGGGGAGACTGGATCTGCTGATGGTGGCTTATGGATTTATTTTCATAAGGTGAAGACTGTTGAAACTTGAAAGACAAAGCATTAGCTCACTGTACCAGCTACTGTCCTCATGAATGGAAAATTAAAACATCAACAGGGTGGTTTCTCTGGGGAAAGAAAAGATTAAGAGAGTCACTCTCTTGGCCCTTCCTCAAATGAGCAGGAGAAAACTGGAGTAATTCCTAGTTTTTCTAGTTGGGAAATCTACAAAACCTTTGGGATTTGTTGAGGCAAGGATATATCTCTTCACAGAAACTTGCAGCTCCAAGACATTTTCCAGCATGGTTTCTCCAGGCACTGTCCCCCTCCAGGTCAGGAAGAAGGCAATTTCACTCTGCAATAAGGTAACCTACATAGAGCAGTGCTGAAACCAGCAACTTTGTCTTCACTGGACTTTTGGAGGCAATGCTGAGGACAGCAGCATAACCCATGAGCTTGATGAGTAGAGGCCTTCTCCTCCGCTCACAGAGAACAGGAGAAGTTGGGCTACCTTGGAGAAAACTGCATCTGCTGATAAACACATTACCTCCTCTTGGACATTGCTCCATCATTCCTTGAAGGAGATTTGAGGCACCTTGAAGTCCACTCAGCTGGAGGGTCCTGGTGATCAGGACACGCAAGAGCTGTTCTCTGGCTGTTCCTCTGCTTCTTTTCCTCCTCCTGTTTTCTTTCAAAAAGATCTTTGAGGTCTGTTAAGTGTGAATGTGCAATGCCAGTGTTCAGCACCATTACCCGGTAGTGAGAGGGATATGAAATCTAGGGTCAGACCAAAGTAGTGAGTGGCTTGAGCCATTTTTAAAGAGAGGTCCAAAACTGTAAGAAAGTGTTCATAAGATCATTTAAAAGCTCTCCTGTTGCTACCTGGCTCCTTGCTTGCCTAGAGAAGACCGCGGCCCAGCAACTTCAGCAAAGGTAACCTCGTGCCATTGTAGGACAATGAGAACATTTGAAGAACTACATCAAGAAGGCTGACAGAAGGTGGGAATGAAGTCCCATGCAGAGCAAAACAGCCAGCTAAAGGCAGCTTTTTAATCCTATCTGATGGAAAGAGTAAAACACACCTTCCCAGTACTGGGTTTTGGTCCCCAACATGAATGGAGGGGCACGGATACAATGAGGTCCTTCTTTGTGGAGATCTCCAGGTTCGGGGCACCTGCACTGCCACCTTTTTTTACAGAGTGCAAGATAAGGACAAGAAGAGCAGAAGCTCCTTGGGCCATCTGAGTGCACAAGGCACTTCACCAAGTGGCAAGTTCTTCACAATTTGTACAAACTCAGGCTAGCATCTCGGTAACAAAACTGTTCAACTGTCAAAGATCAGGATGATGCAGTCTCTCTGATGGGACATATCTTTGACCTACTGTGATGACTCTGAATATGGTAAGAGAAGTGAACGACTGCTGCTACTTTCACAGAATCCCCTTTTAGACACAATCATAGATTCACTCGATTTACTGTTTGCTAGTTAATGTGGTACAGCATGGTTGACATGTGCCTAATGTACAGTACAAAAATGGGGTCCTTCAGGCTGCCTTTGTGGTCCAGGTCCAGAGCTTTTCTGCCTCATAACCTCTGTCACAGCTGCAGTACAAAAAACAGACTTCTGCGAGGAGAGCTTAGGTGTTCAGACTCCTAAGCAGCTGAAATGTCACCTTTCTATCAGCTGTTTGGTATTTATAAGGAGGTTTGCAAGATTAAATTACATTTAAACATATTTTCCATCACAAAAAAAAATTGTTCTTCAAATAAAAAAAAACCATTTTTCTTCCTTTAAGTCTTATCTTTAAAAAATTAGTATCTGTCAACAGGCTGCAAGGTTGTTTTCAAAGGGTAACAATTCTAACTTCCTCTGTTATACAATACTGACAGAATACATGTTTTAGAGGTCTAACATAATCAGAGATAATTAATCTCATCAAGGTAATAATGAGACAAACAGCTGCATCGATCTATGCAGAGATGACTGATGCAACAAATGAGGTGAACAGGGGTCAGCCACAAAAAGTCACCGGCAGCAGTGGCCCATGAAAATGCAGATCTTGAAAGACTATCTGAATCTAAATTTCCAAACAGACTGCATTTCCCTCTTTCCTCTGCATTTAAAGATCTCACTCTTTTAATATATAATTTTACAATAATTTATGAAAATGGAAAGCAATGTAGAATGCAATCAATCATTCATACTTCTGAATGAAAACCCAGAAATAGCAATGCTGTTCTGCAACTCTGTCAAGAACTGCTGCTGACATCATGTTCGTCCTGCCATCCTGATGAACTTTTTGCCTCATCAGCAACTAAAATAAGCTTTTACTTCACAAAAGCTTTACATTTAATTGTGGGTTTCAGCCATTTATAGGAAGGGAGGGAGGAAATCTGATTTGTAAACATATTACAAGTCTGTGTTAATTCTTTCCTTTGATCCAGCTCAACATTGCCTTCCATGGCAATGGGATGAGGGAAAAAATTATAATATTAATAATAATAGTAATTGACAAATTTTTAAATGCCAAAAAATTCAGGATTCCTGGTCAAAAATGAGAGATTAGAGTTTCAAAAAAAGTAATTTCAGCATTTTCCCAACCTAGAGTTATCATTTTGGAAAAGTCCAGCATGTTTTGTCCTGACATTCTTAAATTGGAATATGTTTCATTGTGAATTTTAAAAAGGCTAAAGAGCATTACTGCACGTTAAACTATTTAACATTAGAACAAAGAACTCATGAGGATAATTCATAAATAAAAATTTTCAAAATTTTCACTGAAAAAAAAGGAAACTCCTCATTTTGTTTCCACTCAGTTCTTGAGTTTTTCCTTAGTTCTGTCACCAGCCAGAAATTAATTATTAATCCGGTTTCATAGTTAATGGAGCAGCATAGACGCTTTAATCCTACTAAGTTCCCCAGCACAAGGAGAAGGATGCTATGGTGAAACCCTACATGAGCGAAACCTGCATGAAGTGTAGGGCAACGTATGGCCCTACCAACTGTGAGACAAGAACATCATCTGGCCAGCATCAAGTAGATAAGACAACCCAGGGCATTTCCTGAACTATCATGCCAAGGAGGGGTGTAATTTGCAGACAACAGCCTGAACTAGGGTTACTTTTAAGGAGATTTTTGCTAAGCAAGAGATACCGTCTATCCAGTGTGAATGCATGGACCAAGTCTCAAAATAAAGCAACCTTTTTAAACAACAGTGCTCTCTCCTTTAATGTATCCTGTGAGTCTGAAGCTAATAAAGATTTTCCACTGGCAGGAGGTGTTTTGAATCAGGCCTTGCATGTGAGAGAAAAAATCAGAGCCTGAGCAGTTCAGAAAAAAGCAGTCTGCCTGAAAAGTAGTGCACTCACATATTGAGAAACGCTTTAATCCCTTCACAGTTTGTTTGGACTCACGCCATTTCATTTCACTTAAGAAAATCTACCACTGGATAGATGGTGCTCATATAAACAAAAGTTTTTTTGTTTTGTTTTCCTGCATATTACTATTGATCCTTTTCATTCACAATTTTCAAATCCTTTTAGTCAAGTAAATTGCTTTCAACAGTCTAAATTTTCCTGATATTTTGTCTACTCTACAGAGATTTGGCAGATCAATTCTTCATAAGATCAGTGTCTTGCCCTAACTGATTTCCAACTCTATATATTAGGTTAGTGAATGCCAAAAAAAGAAACATTCACAAAACTGCTTTGTTGATGCTCTTGGTTCAGGAGGTTGATGGAATGAAGATGTGATAAAAACTTCCAGTCTTACTCTATCAAAGTAAGCAAATGTATCTGCTTTTGATGAATGGTCTGACAATGTGATTGCAAAGCAAATGTCGTTATTTTCAGATAATTCTTACATAAATGAAGCCCCGTCTTCTTGGGAAAGGAGAAAATAATGGTATTCTTATTTAAAAAACATTAAATATTAGCCAGCTATAACTTTAAATACCAAGCCTAGGTATATAAATAGAGTTAGCAGAAAATTTTCCATTAAATTTATCAACTTCCTTCTAAAATTGTTCAGTTTTCAAAGCCTTGGTCAAAAATTCTTAAGTTATCTAAACATATGTGAAGTCAAGGAGAGCACGAAGAAGTAAGCGATTGTATTTATAGCAGGATCACTGGCAAATTATAGAAAGAAAAAGAAAATATATTTTGCCAGATTTTGACAGGAAATTTTCTATCTTATCCCATTTTCCAAAGGAGAAAAAATAACCCTCTGACCAACTGTGACTACTGTAATATCTTCATGGTAAGGACTCCTCATAAGATAGGGAAGAAGTGTAATGATTTGGAGGCAAGAAGGTATATTGTCTATTTTAAAAAAATAAGCTGTAATAGAAAAAAGTTCTTTGCCACAGAGCAGAGCAACTGAAGCTGGGATCTGGGCACTATGAATTGCTAGCCGTGGTTTCTTCTCTAGCACTATCATTAGATGTGCGACATGTGTGTCATGCTGGCCCTGGAGAAAATATAGTTTGTAACACTCTATGATCGCAAAGAAAATCAGACTGCAAGATGGGAAAAGCTATGAAGTGGAGAGCCGCGCATGGAGTTTGAATATTCACCACCAGAAGAGAGCTATATTAGAAGCAGGGAGATACCGAAGCCATCATATCTGAATGAGCATCTGGTCTGCTTCCTCCATCCTCTTTGTGAGAGTCTGGAAATCAAACATGCTGAGACAATAAAACCTCTCATTCTATCAGCTTCTGTATAGGAAAGCTGAAACCTTTCAGCATGAAGGAGAATAATGAGCAGATCAAAGGGTGACCTGTTAGGAACAGGATAGAAATACAAGACACGTATCACACAGATGAAGTCTCGCTATGTAAACTTTCACTGTACTTTGCTGTCATGAACTGGCCTGCTGCATAGCACGGGTTCCAGGGAAAGCTTTTGATGTGAATTATTTCTCTGAGACTTGTACACAGTGGCCATCTGCTGAAAAAAAAAAAAAAAAAAAAGGAATTATGAATTATATTAATTTATGCACATGCATCGAGGATCTGCAAAGCTCAGGCTTGGCAAGCACCTATTGCTGAATTCACCCAAATTTCGGTGAGTAGATCTGCAGAGAGCTGTGCATTCGTTGTTTACTGTGAATTAATGTTTTCAGCTAATGTCTTTTGGACAGTGTATTGCACAGTAAACAGCCAGGGATGAAACAGCTATCTCTGCCTGTGTAGGGTCATAATAAAGGGAAAAGTGAGCAACTGTGGTTAACACACAGTAGTTGGGGCATTTATCAAGGATGATGCATCGTGCCACTCAGTTTTATTCTCGGACTTTTCAGCAGCAACTCATGGTCAGTGGCATGAAAGACTGAATGTAAAAGAATCATTATGTCTTACTCTGCAGCCAAAAAGGGATGATAAGTCAGCAGAATGAGCCCAGTCCCGCCCTCCAGCCTGTGCAGAAAATGAACGTGAATATTGCAAAGGACATCTGTCAAAACTTCCTCAGTCTTCTTTTGAAAGAACAGCACAAAATAAGTGGCACCTGGAAGCTTCAAGAGACCATTTCTTGTGCAGGCCACTAGTAATCACTTTCCTTATGGAAGCCATTCTATTCTGACATGATATTTTAATGTCAGAAGCAGGCATTAGAAGTCACTGCCAGTAATGATGCCAGTGTTTGCTCTATGGATGAAACCAGGAGACCATGAGTCCTGATTCCAGCCATCTTCCAGGGGGTCCATAGGCTACACTGGCTAAAGCTCCTGCTGAGAAACCTCTACTTGTCACCAGCAGAAATGTCTCAGCTACCATGGAGGTGCAGCTCCAGACTGTCATTCTCTACGTATATCAAAAACACAGAGAAAACAACATAATTAATTATATTGGCTTTGTTTATTGCCTGTTTGTCTATCTGTTGCTCCAGCTGGAGGAAACTGATGCGTAAGGAACCTCCTGTCATGAGTGACTAGCAGTTAGTTTTGTATGTGCCTTCTTGGGAGCATCACTGAACTGCATTTCAGCTTCATTCAGCTCTCCACCCAAGTCTGCTGCAACGGCTGCAAAAACTAGCTTTTCATGCTTTCCAAATGCTGACCTTGGATTATTGACACTGCTGAAAACTTTCACCAGTTTTCTGTAGATCTTGGGGTTCTTTCACCTTATGTTCATTCAAATTGTAAATAACAGAGTTACATGTCTTGCTTTGAATCCTGCAGATGCTCAAGATGTTGAGGTCATGACTGGATGAGATTATACAGCTTCTTCAGCAAGCCATCCAACAGAGACCAAACATAGCCATGACTCTTCAGTGCAGCCTGATAGTCTTGCAGCTGCATTCTGCTTCTCAGTTTTAATATACATTGTGCATCAGAAAAATAGAAAAAATTTTGCAGCTAATTCCTGAACTAGCCAATCTCTCGGTTTGCTGTTGGGGCCTCTAATGCCTGGCTCTTTTACTCTTTCTGAAGTTATCTATGAACACATGCAAAATAATCCTAACTCTGACACTACCATCCACATCTGCTTCCACTAGAATGAAAACCTCTCTAGGAATCAACGAGGCACACACAGAGGGTCTAATTAAATCCCTATGCCATTTCCTTTGAAACTGTCAAACTGCAGTTCTTATCTTGTATTCATTCACCCCCAGTGGTGGTGCGGTAATTTTAGCAGGGGTGTACTTAAGCAATAAGACAGGGCAGCATGACAGTCATGCTGAGATTGCACCATACGTTGAATAGTTAGATTGAAAACTGAAGACCAGGGACACCAGACAGTCAAGAAGTTCTTGTGCATGTATAAGAAATACTGGTGTGCCTGAAGGATATTATAAATTAGTCCCGTGTGTCAGTGCTCTGGGAAGAAGCTGAAGTCATGGAGAAAAATGAAATTGAATAACGTGGGGTTAATATATTTTATACCAACATAAGAGCTTCAGACTACAAGAGCGGCCACCCTGGCCCCTAGCAGAGGTACATCCAGCCTGTTACCTGCTCCCCACCAGTGATGGGAAATTGGCGACTGCAGACAGGTTATAGAGATGAGCGTGTGGTCAAGGCTTCCCCAAGTACTCCTCCAACTGGTGGTGGTCGAGAGATAATGTCCTTGTAATTAGTAGCCCTGATCCTAAAACCCCTTACGATGCACAAATGTAATATAAATGCTCTTAAACAATTGTTTGAGACTAAGAAATCACCAACTCCTTAAGATAATTCAGGTTTAATTTTACTATCTATCTAGAAAAGGGGCATAGAACCACATGCCCACTTCTTCATTTGAGCTTTTGAGGAATATCTCTGTGCTGACTGTGCTCCATGAGTTTACCACTAATGTATACTCACATCACCATAACCACATTGCTTTTTTAATGAACTTAATGTTAGAGAGCCAGAAGTATTCACTTCATTTTTTTTTTCCTTTTCAGGACAATTGCTTATAATTTTCCTGTGCAATATAAACACTGAGAACGTGTCTTTTACTGTCTTACCCCAGTAAGCAGATGTGGACACGGCCAGTTTCTGTAACATCAGAAGCACATCTGTGGCTGTTCTGTTATCTGTTTCTCGTGAATCCAGGTGCCTCTTGAGCACAACCTGCTTCTATTGATTGCCTTGCTTTGGATTACTTGTTTTACAGTTTTTATCGGGAGCTTTTGCAGGGATCTGTATACAACCATGAACTGCTTTCTTATAACATCAAGAGGTCATGAATTGAAATGTATTAAATACCATTCATAAGCTGCTGTCACCTGTTTTGAATGCTCTTAGGGCACCATATAAAGTAACCAGTAAAGTACCTAACCACGTGCACAACCTGTAAAGCAAACGCCACATACTAAGGACTCAGAAATTTATTTCTGCCTGTTTTACCTTGATGACTAAAAACTAAGAAATCAGTTTTAGAGATACAACCTATGCTATAAAATTTCTAGGATTAGCAAGCCTGAAATTGTCTATTTTGCAGTGCTTGTTCAAGACATTTCATAATTTTTGCCTCAGTTTCCTGCGGTGTAAAATGAACTTCTTATTTTTTACCAAACTTGCAAAAATGTTGAGTGTATTCTTTACTGTATGTATGGTGCTTTGAAAGCCTAATTTAAGACTATTTAGATATTATGCAGTTATGGATAAATAGATTTTCCTCAGAAAACATCAGTAGACACCCCTGGAAATTCTGACAAAATAAAGAAAAAGGAGAAAAAAATTCCCTACTATTTCAGATGAGAAAAACATTTTATTTATATATACAGGGGGTTTCTAGAAGCACTAGCCTACAAGTGTTTAAAGTTTTGAGTCTCACTCTGCTTCCAGCAAAGTCGATGACTGATTCCAATGTGAACATATTGCTGAGGATTTTTGAGTATTCAGCTTTGAAAAATAGAAACTAATTGAAATCCTTATAAGGAGAAAATAATAACTCTGCAATTTTGCAGCCATCTCACATAAGGATCGGTTATTACAGTTCGCGGCATCGTGTGGAATCCCACTGCAAGGAGACATTTGCCAACAGACTCTACTGCTCATTGGCCATATCCGAGGTATTTTACATCCATATTCATGGATAACTATGGAGTCCAACTCACTGCCGCCGCTTTGCAACAGCCTGACTGTACCCAGCTGAATTTGGCGAACAGAGTATCAGTAATGTCTTAAAAACAAATGAGCCTGCTACGATGTAAGCTGGTTAATAATTAAAAATAATTGGTTATGCAATTAGTCTCTGTTTGCACGAAATGCATGCAAAATATATGCAGATCTCAAGATAACACCTAAATTACCTAGAGAGAGACAAAATAATGCAAAACTTGTTAAGGGCTCTGTTCTTTTAATAAGAATGCTGTTGAGTACTGAAATATTCTTGGTGTGTTATTCTACTTCTGGCAGAAAAACAGTTTCTTGGCTGAATTCCCAAATATTAAGTTAGAAAACACTTGACATTGTGTGTTACTGGACTCAATTTCAGCACAGTATAAAAGTATTCAAGTACTTATTTTTAGGTTTGCCATATTAATAAAGTAATAACATTTTTCAGCATGGACAGCAAATACCTGTGCCATCTAGAAGGACTTCTGTATCAGTATCTAGACTGCATAGGAAAGGTACAGTCTGATAAAATGACAGTTTTAATAAATAAATTGAGTAATTATTGATTAATCTATTTGACACAGTTTCAAAAGGCCAAATACTGACCGAGCTATAAGCTTCCAAGAGGAGAGTTTAATCTTCAGAATAATTACAAGGATTACCAATATCCATTCTGTTAAAAATAAATTAAAGAAATATTCTACAAAAAGACAATAAGAGCTCCCAACAATTACTGTGACAATTTTATCCTAGCTGATACCTCATTCTTTAAGAAGTCACCCACTACCCTCAGACACTGAGTAATTTTACAAAGCTGGGTCAAAGCGACAGCTATTTCAGAGGTCCTGCAAGGTGCAAAGCAAAAAGGAGGGAACGCTGGGTCAGCTAAAAACTCTAAGTTTAATTCCAAGTGCTGGAGAAGTTTATTTTCCTCCTTTACACCCTTATTCGGTATCATAAGGGACTGGAAATGGTGTGGCAGCACCTGCTCAGGACCTGGAAGTTAGAAAGGGCTTCATGACATTCAGCGGCAACCTCCTGGATCAGCTGAACATCGCTACGTTTAGTTGCCCCTCGCTGAGGGGCTGTAGTGCGTGTGCAAGACCATGAGGGAAGCAGGGATAAATTTAGGAAAGGATGGGAAATTTCCCTATCTCTGTAGGGCTCAATGTCGATGAGCCACAAGGCACAATCAGTTCCTAGAGATGTTGCTAAAAGCCAAAAGTGCTCAGCACCTCCCAGGGAAGCTTAACACCACAGATTCCATCTTTTCAAGTCAGTTGTAGATTGTTTCACTGTGCATTGATTTAAAGTATAAATATCTATGAGCTCTGACTCCTAATCATGTAAATGAATCAATGTCCTGGGGAACACAGGCTTCCTTCTTTCCACTTATGTTGTTTTTTCACTTCTGTATGACTATTATCTGACTTTAAGTGCATATAATGATAATAGGGGCAAAGTATGAAGTGTTGAGCCATGGCCACTCAAACAAAAGGTGTATCTTCTCTCCCAGGATAAGAAATATTTACCTCAGCTATTTTATAACACACCTCTCTGTTTCATCCAATCACTTTGAATAATTCCTTTCAAACAAAATCAATTTCTAATCTCTGCTGTTGCCTACTAGCTGGCTTCAAGTGTAAGAGGCCTTGGGATGCTGACATCCTACAGACACTTCTCTGTTTTCACTTCAGATAGTAACAGCTCTTTAAAAGTACTACATACCCTGCTCCTAAAAAAATAAAATATGTATGTGGCCCTGGTGGGTAGAGCATTTATTTTACTTTCAAGCTTCTATAGCCACGCAGAATTCTTCTAACGGTAATTTAACTATTGGAAAAAAAAAACAAAACACCAACACATACAGGTTTCTTTTAATGGGAAAAATGTGTGTGTGTTTTTCCACTTACAAGGAATACTGGGAAGTGAAGACCCTGATGAGCCCCTTACATCTACCCATGTCAGGTACCATTCAAACATAAAGTCTGAGTCCTACGGCTTCACACATTCATACACAAGGATTTATGGACACGTCCTATTGTTTCCTTTGCTTCAGAAACGCTCTGGAAGAACAATGATGCTGGTTCTCAGATGTTTGGAGGAAACACTGCACACATGGCATCCGAGTCCCCCGGGGATCTGACGCACATTTGTTTTAGTGTTGCTAGCATGTTCCCCATTATTTTAGATGCTCCACACTGAAAGGAAAAACTCGGTCTGCATCTTTCAGGGAACACATAAATCTCGCGTCTCCGCAGAATATCATCCATTGAGAAGATTAACTTGAAGGGAGGAGAAAACCGCAGAAGGGGTAGTATGGTGGAGAAGCAAACATACCCTGATGGAGACAGACTCCAGCAGGTCCCCTTCACTCATCCAGCTCCTGGGAGACACAAACCCACAGCCTACACCTTTGCAAAGGCAGAAGGAAAAAGCATCCATCCTCCCTTTTTCCTCCTCTAGCAATATTCAAACTTTAATTCTGAAATTTTTGAGGTGTCTATCCACCTGGGGGAAAAAATAAAAAAAAAAAAAAAAACCAAAAAAAGGAAAACCAGCACAGTCTCCAGCTCGCTGTCGGCCATCCTTGGCTGGAGGCCTGGAGCTTTGCCGCGAGCCGGCGCGTGATGCTCTGCACAGAGCACAGCAGCCGCCGCTGCGTATAGCAACAGCTGGGCTGTAACATCCGCCTCTCATTGTAGTAACACTTCATTAAAAAACATAGAAAATGCTCAAAATATTTCCATGCCTCACAGCCTGTATCTGGTAAACTGATTAGAAAATTAAATGATCTGTTTTCTTCAGGTTTTTTGGATTAAATATCCATCATAAAGTGTGCAAGAACCACTTGAGTGACATTCAGATCCCAAATTCGGCGCATGAAGCGTAATTAAGTGTGATAGTTATGAGCAGTGATAGCGCTGCATGTTACAGCCTGCATTTGAACAGATAGGAAATAAAAAGAAAAATGTGGCTCGTGTCTTCATTTTTTAAAGATATGTACAACATCAGATTACACACCAGGCAGCAACAGGAACCGTGCGAGGGTACAAAATCCCCATCACGGTCTCACTCCACAGGATAAATGATGCCTCCTAATGCCTGCTACTTAGCTCACCACCAGCTGAGGCTACAGGGTTAAATATCAATATACTGATATTTCATCCTGACTCAAATCCTAACCTGAAGTCAGTAGCAACGTCCTCACTGGCATTCATGGAGCTTGCTGTGGACCAGGGGCCTGCGCCCCAATTTGTCCCAAAACAGCTGTTTCTTAGAGCAGTTTAAAATAGTATCTTTTGATGCAGCAGGTTGGACTGTCTAAATGAATTAATTCACTTAATATTCCCCAACCACTTGAAAAATAGTTTAGAAGAACTTTTGGAAATATTTTTATTTGCTATTTTAGCTAAGTGAGATATAAAAACGAAGTGCATCCTCAACTCACTGTCAAGGGCTAAAGAAAACAACTGTGATAGGGACAGATCTCTTAAAATGACTAGATTAAAAGTGACTTTAATATGCAGTTCAGCTTGCCAAACAGAGTGTAGCTGATCTTTCCAATTTAAATCAGAAAGTCTTTTCTTGGTTACTGCTGAGATCTGCACATAAAAGATGTGCCATTTTCTTAGGGAACAGAGATGCACGTACCTAAAGGTTGAAATAATGGCAGACTTGAAAACTGAAATCTCATGTTTCTAATGGCAGAGTTACAATATTAGGTCGTGATGCCCCTGTTCCTCGGTCAGTGTCAATCTTTAGGGTTAACAGTAATGCAATGCCTACGCAAACTCAGCCTGGTGGCTGGCATCAAGCAGGGTGAGATGGATTACTACTGAGTGCAGAGTCCTCTTGCTCACAAACCAGATATGGAAAATCACTGCAATTTCTGTATCTCCAAAGACAGTTTAACTCTCCACATTTCAGTCAGTGATATAAAGCTGACTTAATATTACACTACTTGTAAGAGTTATTTAGATTAAAACAGAGTGCCCAAAACTTTTTATTTTTTCCTCCCTACATGTCATACAAGATTTGAGGAGGAAATCAGCATCAACAAAGTTTGCAACAGATTATCTGGCCCCCATTTTGGCCCGGCCATGGAGCTCATCTGCCCATCTACTCTCAAGTGCGACAGAGGCAGCAGAGTCTGATCCTGCCCCACTTGTACGCCCCAGCAGAAAGGGATGGACGGAGACAAAGGGAAATAGGTACAGATGTCCCCACACAGCTTTTCAGGGCAGAGGCACCTCCTGCCCACTGCCCTGAGGATCTGGACCTGATTATTCTGGGGTGCATACCTGATGTTTTCCATTCAAGGGCTTTCACATGCAGGGCACTAACATGTGTCTCGTTAAGTAGACAATGCCCTGAAAAGGCTGAATAATTTTTGGATATTTATATATTTGAGCCTCACATGTCTATATAGGTAGAGCCCATAAAGTATATATTACAATAACAGCTCCTTCCACAGCACCAACAGTGCCTTGTATTTAAGTGCCATAAACAGACTATGACCGGGACACACTGGGACTGATTCCAGTCTCTCTCGAAAAGTCATATGCTATCGAGGTGTCACGGGGTTAAACGAGCACAGAATGGATCCCATACCCTACATTCTACTTATGATATATCTGCATTGCATACGAATTGGCTCAAGTATAAGGAAATATGAATATCTCAGCATCCTTCAGTGCCAAATACAGACATGATGCAACATAGTCATTTTCTCAATTCAACATAACATACAATATGCCACTCTCCATTATGCTACAGCAACTGAAATGTGCTGCAGGCCAATGGAAAATATCCCTAAAAATAGCTATGCTGTTTCTGGGCAAAAGGAGAAGTATTCAACATTTCCTTGAAAATGTTCCCACCTGGATTTGCTGGAACAGCAACATGATCGTTCAGTGACAGGAAGCTCGCTGGTAAGGAGCTTGCTTTCTCCTCAATATTACCCTGCTTTCCTGAAAGCACTGCAAACATGGCTTGTAGCAGTTCTTTAAAATACTGTACATGAAAGCTGCACTAAACTGTTTAAGTGCTCCATTGTGAAGCACTGTATTAGGGGCTTTCTGCTGCTCAAGCAACTTTAGATTATAATGTATTATAATAGTGTGCTATTCTCATAGAGATCATTTTACAAATACAACACAAAAGATTGTCACATGAGAATCTTCTAAATCATATCAAGGAAAATAAACACCCACTGTGGAGGGACTTGCTTATTTTGCTACGACATTTTACAGCATATTAGCATAAAAATACTACTTCTGCCTTTCAGGTTCACCCACAGCACTGCTTAAGAGCATTAGATGTGTTACAAATACAAATGATTTTGGCAGCATGATAATTTGTTAATGCATATTTGCAAACTTGATATGCCCCTATTCAGCCCTGACACACAACCTGTGTAAATTACAGAATTTTGCGTAATTGAAAGTGGGGGGAGGGAAGGTCCCATTGGGTCTTCCACTTCTCATACATGACACTGGCACCCAGGCTCCAGGCACAAATAGCAAAGCATATCCTGCCAGGTACTGACTCCTCAGAAGCTGGTGGAGGTCCTGAAGAGGCATATCCAGGAGCTGCTTCATTTTTCTGATGGACCTGCATAGGACTGGAGGGTTGATCATATCTACCCTCCCTGGGAACCCTGTTACCTGGTATGGGATAGACTTAACTCACACCTCTTTCCTTCCTTTTTTGCAAGTATCCTTGCTGTCGTTCTCTTCAGGGCTGTTCTCCCCATTACATGGTCAACCACCTGTGAGACAGAGTAAGAGATATGCCCAGGGCTTCACCAGAAACCAGCCCAGTTCCTCACCAGTAGGAGCGGAACTACAACCCAGATCACCCAAATTTTAAACCGTCGCCTTTATCTATCGAGCCATTCTTGCCCTCATCCTCCTTGGTGCTGCTAACCCTCTGTCCTTTCCTTTGATATAGAGCCACCCTGTCATGAAAGCTTCTGCAGGCTTTTTGATAGGTCCTCGGATGGAGCAAGGTCTCCTCGCAAAGACCCTTTCATGAACAGGACCCATGGGCACAGCCGAGGTGGATGAGAGGAGCTACAAATAACTGCAAAGATCCTCGATTTTCAGTCAGAGTCTCTTTCAGGTTCAGATAGCTTCACTACAGAATGTAAAAGCCTTACATGAGATTAACGCTAAAAATTTCCATTTTTATGGTATTTTTAGATTATATTTCATTTTCCAGGCTGCAGTTGGCTTGAACCGGAGCCACAATGCTTGTGATGCTCCAAACACAAAAAGGAATTACAAAATGTGACAATTCTTAAAATGTGTTTCTTGTTGTATAACAAATTCCCAGTGTTGTAGATTAAACTAGAGAGAACAGGAGCCATAACATGGGGATTATACAGAATTTCACTTTGTTCTGTGGCAAAAAGTTAATGCCTGCCTTGTTCTAGTCAGTAAGTAGAAAAGATACTTTACAATGGCATAACACTCAGCTTAGCTGATTGGAAACTGCAGGCATATGTAAATCAAAGATTTTCCTGCACGGCTTAGTAAAAGCTAATTACACAAAAGTGTGAGGTACTCCTGCCCCTCATCTGCTCTGCAGAATTTAGGGCAGAACTACCAACACAATTCCTTGTAATTTTACCAACTTCTTCCTACTCCGTGTCCCTCCAGATAGCTCATCCTAAGAAACCTACCTGCGTACCTCAAACACACGCAATTGAATATCTTGGTTATTAGCACATTTTCTGTGCTGGTTCCTTAAAACCACACCTTGTCCAAGTTCCTGCGTGTCAAAATTCTGTTAACAAGAAATTGGATCAAGAGCTGGAAATCACACTTTTTCTTATTAAAAACCCAGTCATTCCTGTTTAGCAGACAGAGCATAAGTAGGTATGAAAGCTGAAAGTGAAGGGAAAAAGACCAGGTACATTTAGCTTGGGCTTTTGGATTTTTTACTGGAATTCACTTTAAAGCACAGACTGACATTGGGCAATAGCTGAAAAGCTAAAATGGGTTGAACCCAAACCTTGCCATGAAGATCTTCAAGCTCCTCCATGCATGCTTACACGTGGATGGATTCATCTGCCCACTGAGACTCTCACCAGCTTTCCTTTGGTTGCCTGTTTAAGGCAGTCTTCAGAGCCTAAATTGCTTGAATCAAACAACTGATGCTAAAGTTTGTATTAAATGAACATGGGTGCATTGTTTGTTGTCTCAGACTGCAGGATCTTTGGGGCTGGGCTGTTTTTTTTCTGTTTAGCCATCATTTTGTTTCAAGCGAGTCTCTGGCTTGTGAGTACGTGCATTCATAACAAATATAATATAGCTCACCAGCTGCCAAAAGTACCTGGATCCTCTGTCTTACACCAGTAATATGAAACGAAGAACAACAAACAGTTGTTCCACTGCAGGAAGCAAGCCTCAAAAAGTAATGTTTTGGATACTTATACTGGCAACTGAATGGGCAGGGACTGAATTAGCAGAACCCCACCTGAGCTACTTTACATAGGAAAACAAACTGTTATGAACTTTTTTTTTTCTCCTCAAGTCTAGGAAAATTCAGACTGATGTGAAATGAGGTGGAAGCCCAATTCCCATTTCCCCACGATTATGCAATCAACAACGTAGGTTTGATTTGCCTTTTTTTTTTTTTAAGTCTTTCAGTAGGTGACATACGCGTGCATTTTCTCTAGGAGGCTGACTTCCCCCTCCCTCTTTAAAGGCAATCCCTGTGGAGGAAATTCCTTGGGCAGAAATATCTGGCTTCCTGGTGAATGCCAGAGGACAGCATGAGCAACGTTGGAGTTGGTCTGACCTGTGGTTAGGCTGTTGATGGACTGTCTGGGATAAAGCTGGCCACCCATCTAGTTTTGGATCCAAGTGCTAGTTTTGTGGGTGCCTTACTGCCTTTGTGTTTTTGAAGGTTTGTTTGATTTCCACTGCCCTCCTATCGTGCTGATCTCTGAAGTTAAAAGGCAGCTCCACCTCGCATGTGCAGCATGTGGTGATAGAAAAGCAAATCAAGTAGTGGGAGGGAAGGGAAAGGGGTTTAGCCTTTGAGGTGTCAGCGTAAACTGGCCTACCAGAAAAAAAGGAATTATACGGGAAGCCTCGCTAGGACAGAGAAAACAAAACCTCCAAGGTAGGCAGTCACACTCAGTGATACTTAGCCTTCTAAGAAGCTACATTTAAGTGTTTGTTTTTGCAAAAGTCACTCAATTACTTCTTCCACATGGAGAGTGGTGGTGTATTTTCATGTAGGCAGGATGGGTCTTTGCAGCCTCCACAGAATAAAGAGGCTTTAGCTGCTTTATTCTGTGGGATCATCTCAAAGCTGTATTCTTTAAGTAGAGTCAGTCACTGATTTAATATATAATTTTAATAATATAGACTATGATGCAATTAATTACATCTCCATAATATTGAGGGTAAGTAGTTGCTATTTGATTGAAATATTTAGGTACATATTTATGGGTTTGTTATTATTCCTCTTGCAAGTCCATCTACTGTCTCATTTTCTAACAATACTGAAAAAGCCCAAAGACCAAATCTGAAGGCTGTATTTTTGAAAATAGGTAAGGAACTTAACTCCAGCTGTTAGAAGTTACTGAGTTACCTCAGATGTGTCTCAACATATTTAAAAGGTGGACGTGTAGGTTTGATGTCTGCCAACAGCAGTAAGAGTCAGTCTATGGTTGCTGTATTATGCCATCCAAGTTTCCTTGCCTCTAATTTCATTCACTATCCCTAAAGTTGAGAAATATGTAAGTTTTTCAATAATTTCTGGATGCTGGGATTTCCGGATGTCTGACAGCTCAGCTGGAGCAGAGCTGTAGCAATAGCTCCAGCAGGATTACTGGACATGGACATGCAGAAATTGTAAGCAAATGGTTGAAGTGCAGAGGCACACAACTTATGCTGTACCTACAGGGCAAATGCAATCCTCCTGAGAGTGGATTTACTACACCTGCACAGAGACATGATAGGATTAAATTGGTACTACACAGTTGTAGGATGACACAGACGATGCTATTCCTGTGGGCATGTATGAGTAGCTTGTTTTAGGAGTGACCTTTAAGAGTTGCACAGGAAAGTTTCCAAAGTGTTCTTCCAAAATAAGTGTAACAATGTACAAAAATTTGAACAGAAATTATTATGCATGTATGCCTGTTACACTCTGGTCAAAATATAGGTTACTTTAGGTATTGCATAATGAGAGGATATTTCTTCGGGAGGACAAGCTCTTGTTGCATATTAGCAGGTTTTCCATTGCAGAACAGTCAGACCGTTCCTACCTGTAAACAATTTCCTGTACATTGCAAGATTTTTGTACTTACTGCGCATGTAAAAGTATTGGACAATATAATATGTTATTTTGCATAAAGTAAAAGTAAAGCATTAACCTAGAACTTGCTGACACCATCTTGTGATTTATATAGCACCCCCAGCCTTTAGCTGATTTACAAATTTCAACCAGGAACAATGAAAAATCACCCTTGCTCAAACCAATGTACTACATAAACTGACCACGGTGGCTGCCAAGGCTATGTAAACAACTTGGTTATGGGAGTTGAGTTTACCAAAGCAAAACAAGTGAAAACACAATCAAACCAAAGTTAAATACTCTTCCTTGTGTCTTGCCCTGAAGGCCTTCAAACGTGAGCATCGATGAGCTCCAATGCAGGAGCTTTGTACTATTTATGGCTGACAGTGTTCCTGGAGAAGTCTGTCCCACAGAACACTCCTGCTGACAATTGTCCTTAACTTGCCAAAACATTGTCAAAGGAGCCTTTACAACACGTTTGATGATTAGTTTCTAAAAACCCAAATCTCTCTAGTCAGACATTTGCTAAAGGAGTTTGGAGAACTCTAAGAAATATGATACCATTCATTAGTTATTATTTCTTACATGAAACTCCTGAAAAAGACAAAATTCAGTCTCTTTGCTTTTAATCAGATATGTTAGGCTGTGATCAAGATCTAATTGAAATCGACAGATTTCAAGAGCTGCAGAAGTCAAGAAGTCATTGAGTTAGACAATGAATCTCAGTGGATGAGCTGTCTCCCGTACAGAATGGCTTCACGTCTCATACATATCACTATGTTTTTCTTCATGAGATGTCCAGTCTGCCAGTCTCTCCTAAGTCTTAGGGCCTGCTTTTGTTCTTTAAAGCAAATGACATGGTGTACTGACATCACAGACTAGTATCAAGGGTGACTGCTTGTCCAAATATTTGTGGGACCTGTCCTGTTTATCATCTTTATCGGTGCCCTGGAGGAGTTGCTGGAGTGCTCTCCCACCAAGTTTGCAGATGACACTGAATGGGGGTGACCACTGGGCCCAGGCGCCCATTAAGGAGATGGAGACAGGTCCTTCACAACAGTACATGGTGAGAGGACAAGAGATAATAGGAGAGGTCCAGGCTGGATACGAGTAGAGGCTTTCTCTCCATGAGGACACCAGGCAGTGGCATAGATAGCCCAGGGAGGCTGTCTGGTATCCAGCCTCAGAGGTTTTCAAGATGGGGCTGGAAAAAGCCCTGAACACCTCCCTCTGATCTCCAAGCTGGCCCTGCTTTGAGGAGGAGGTGGGACAGACGACATCCTGAGGTCCCTTCCAGCATGAATTATGCTGTGGCTGTATGCTCAGTATTTCAAACCTCCCAGACAATTCTGACAAATCTTCTGCTGATAATTTGTTTTGATATTGCATTTCATATGGCTTCATGAAATATATTTTATTTATATGGTTTTATTCTACTGCGAAATGTACTAAGAGCTTTGGGATGCGGACAATAACAGGGCTGACTGATCTTGACAGTTGTTGAGCCTGTTGTTACCCTTAGTCCTGGTTATGCGCTTGGTACTTCTGATGCACATACAGCACATCACTGGATCCTGAGCGAGTCCTACTCTTCACTGACAAAACCCATTTTCAGCTGTTTTCCAGTTTTTGAAGATTGAACACAAAAATATTACTATTCCCAGCAGCACAAACTGATGTGAAAATATCACAAAAATAGAGTTCATGTTACACAGGGACACCACCTTTGGAGACAGTCTCTTATTTCTACATTCAGAATGTCCTGCAACCCCTACTCCATTGAGAAAAAGAGACTCTTTAGAGTAGTGAGCTGCCTTGTGAAAATCTTAACACTCACACAGCTTTTGAAAAACCCTTGCTCCTCACACAGTTATTTCTCACCACCCGTCTCCAGGACCCAGAGGCTGCGCTGGGAAGACCGTGACTTCTGTGTGGTCCCATCCCACGTCTCCTGCGGTATCTGGACATTGCTCAGAGAGGCAGCTGTCCGCGATTACAGATCTCCCTCATGTCATGGGTCACATCACCAGGAAAGTGGGAAGGTTCAGGATGACAAACTGAAAGTAATCTGTCACTGTCAACTCCATGGGATCAAAGGAAAAACAAACTGTATCTGTTCTGGCAAATGGTGAAGGGAAGAGGAAAAGCACAGGCTGTTAGGTTAACGTAGACAGACAGGACTGACCTCTGCTATCTAGAGTAGTTTATTTTGCTGCAGTATTTTGCATGCTGAAATCACTTTTGTCAGGGAACCTCCAAGCACTTTGCAGAAGATATAATTAAGAGCTGTGACACCTCTATGAGATACGATTGCAGTCGCCCCGCAATGGGATGACCCTCAGAGAGATGTTAAGTTGCTCAGGTGAATACCTGAGAAGTAATCGAGGTGTTCTGGTTTCGGTAACCACTGTTGTAAGGGTGGTAACCCATTGTAAGGGTGACAATGGCATGGACAACGTAGGGGCATGGCGTCTGCACTGCTGATGGAGAGGACCTGAGACCCCTTCTCTGGGCCATGAGTGCACAAGTCAGAGATGAGAAGAAGAAAGTTCAATATTGGTAAAGAATTCTGGAGGACGATGATCTCCATCCAAGGATGGAAAGCAGCTTCAGTTAAGATGAGGAACTCCTGGCATCAGTTTTCAAGCAACTGACAGACTTTTAAAGTAGCGTTTGTGGTACTCTTAAAATATCAAATTGAAAACTGGAATAAATGGGGTTTTTTGGTCTCTTCTAACTTGCATGAGTAATACATGAGCTACATCTGCTTCAGCAATCTCATGCATGCGATCACCACTGCCCAGCATTAATCAAGAGCAGTGAATTCAGCTTCCACAATACAATCAGTTCTTGTTCTCAACTTCTGAGAGTTCATAATTCAGTCTTACTGTCATTTCTTTCCTCTTCCATGGTCTTTCATGAAAGGTAAACCTGCACAGAAAGAAACCAGAGTCATTAACTGTTGGAAACTTTAATGTGCTACAAAACCAGAATTAGAAGTGATAATGAAATTTCCACTGCTGAAAGCAGAGTTTGCTAACTGATGTATGTAGTGAGAAAGGTGGCCATATAACCAATAAAAATAAGAACCGTGTTCATTTTTAATATGCCTTATTCATCTTTGCTTGAATTGGCAGAACACCAAATTAGACTTTAAGTTAAGATGTTCCTTTTAATTTTCAGTAATTAAAATAAATATATGTTTAACCATTTCCATTAGACTCTATTAAATCCAATATATTTGACAAAATATCTTTTAGAACAATGTCTACCAAACTGAATAACATTTGTAATGCACTTCGGAGCAAATAAAATGAATTAGTCCTAAAAATACAGGTTCAATTCTGCAAAAGCAGTTCACTGCTAAATTACTTGTACTTCCATGGATAGACACTGTTGTTACTAAATGAGATTTATTTTTTTTCCCCTAGGAGCTAAGTAACGATGGGCAGGAGCAACTTAAACCATGAAGGCAGATAGGATTAACATCCCTGACTGTCTGTCCCATCCCCGCTCCATGATCAGCTGTGCTGGGAATCAAGCAGCTCCGAACTTCACAAAGCAGCCTCAATTCGCAGGCCAGCAGCACAGGTTCTTGCAGCTATGAACTCCTGCAGTTTATAAAGGGCTTAAAAGTCCCTGTATTGAAAACTGTTTTCCAGGTCCTATGCCATGCACCCAACACTGCTCCCATTCAATCAACGAGAGATCAATTGCTGAATTCAGAGGAAAGAGTAGTGAGCCCAGAAGGAGTATTTCCACAGAGGTCTTCAACGTAACACTAAGAAGTTGCGTCATAACTTCTCTACCGTCAAAACAGCAAATTCTCTGTTTTGGTCCAAAATTATTTTATCAATGACAAAAACCTTTAACTGAAAATATATGTTTCAGTTTGCTGAAGAAAATAGACTGAGAGATATTGTTGCCACTTCCAGTTTCATTAAAAATTCAGGAAGTGTCCTGTAAACCAGTAGCACCATGAGAAGGCAATTTTGATTTCAACATGGATTCCAAAATGCCTAATGAAATCAAATGTTGGAATTTGTTATGGAAACGCAAAAGTAAATAGCAATAATTGTATTAAGAACAGGATTATTAATAACAGCAAAAGGTAAAAAAGTTAGGAGAAAAGAAAAAAAAAAACACAAAAGAAGAGAGCCCTTCACTTGGAGGAGGACAGAATTCCAAAAAGCAGAGTTAGAAGCAAGGAGTGACAGAGTTACAGGGGGAAAAGGGAAATTAGGAAAGAGATAGACGGAAAAGAGGGAGAAAGCAGCAGACGTGGGTTATACAGAGTCTTGTCCTGAGGAACGGACGCTGAGGAAAAGACGTAGCCAAACTGTACAGAACAGAGGGCATTTAATAGTCAAGTAGATGAAGAATCCTGAATAGGAAAAGGAACTGGCAACTGAGACAAAAGCTAGCAGATAAACATAAATAGTGCTATGAAATCAAAGAAAATGAGGCATACACACACAATACTAAGAGAAGAGAGAAAGCCAAACCACAGAGCTCTGCCAAGGGATCAAACCCTGGAATATTCATCTCGCCAAGAATTGTGAGGGCTTGTTTATTTTTGCTTTCTTATTCCTGCCAGAAGATATAAACTATATCTATTTACTTAGGGGGAAAAAAATCGCATTGCAATACAGCCAATTTCTCTTGGGGAAAAAAAGGATGCTGTAACAAAAATGCCTGAGCAGTTTTTTCACAGTATATCCAGGGATGCTGGAAGTGTTTGGTAAAGCTAAAAGTGTACAAGGTCTCTATACAAGGCTGATCTACAGAGAAAGGGTGGAATCATCATGGGCCAGATTCAGATATGCTTGTGAAGCCTGAATAGCCTGTGTCAGACTCATTCCCACCAAAATCAATGAAACTATTCCAACTAAGCAATTTGAATCAGGAAATCAGGGTCTGGCCCCAAGAAGGGCTGTGAGATTGATAATATAGCTCCTGCTTTTTAATAACAGTCTTAAGCAATAACAGTCTTTGCGAATGCAGATCTTTTACAGACCCTCACAAAAAGGTAAAGCAAGGAAAATGGATATCCCATTTTGGGGAAAGAAAACATTTGGTTGCTGGTTGCTCGTCAGGATCTAAGCGAGCATCTGTTTGCAGATCTGCTAGCTTTAACAAAATACTGGATAAATTCATTTACCTCTATAATTAAAAAAAAAAAAAAAAAAGAAAAGAAAACCCACCCCCCATGATCTGCACGCTGCTCCTGTACAAACACCGGCTGTATGCGATCTGAGCTTTGAGCACACACAGAGGTTGGCAAGTTCAGCTGACGGCTGTGCAGAATTTAGGCCAAACAGCACACAGAGTACAGCTCCTCTCTCAGCTTCAACCCTTCTGTGAGATTTTATCTGACAATGTTTTCCCTTGCCCGCACCTTCCTTCACGTCCTCAAAGTGCAAAAGGAAGCAGGAGGCATTGCACCAAATAAGTCTCATACAGCCCAAGCAAAATGCTGGCAGGCCACGGGAGCTGCTCGTCAGGGCTTGGAGCTCTGATGAAGTTTTCAAAGCAGTGTCTTTCTCTTCCCTTTCGACCCTCCTCATTCACTTTTTAAGCATCAACTGATCTTTAACTGGCCACAAGACCTTTGAAACTAGCACAAGTCTTTTGCTTATGCCTTATTTTGACTACCCAAGTTTGTGAACCCACTTAATCTACATTTATCAGAAACTAACTCCATTGGCATAACTAAACCCTTCATTTGAAGTAGCAAGTGATACTGCACTTTTTCCTTGTTGTAGCTCTCTCTTTTGTAACCTACTCCCTTTTCCTATGACAACACAACACGGATGTCAATTTTAGCTTTGCATCATGCCACACAACATTGCCACAGTGCACAGAGGTATTTTCTATGTAGAACTCTGCTCTAATCCAGCTATCCTTTCCCAGCTACCTATTAAAATACATTATTATTTTGTTACTGACTGATCCTGGATAAAGTGATGCTGACGTATCTGGAAATACAGGTAAGGGGTGCACCACCTTTAGGCAGAGTCTCCAGAAGAAGTAAAAGCAAATCCAACTATTCTCAAATTGCTTTTGCAAGCAAATTACCACAAAGAAATTGTGGCATTTTAATGAAATACTTCCTTAATATACTTTAAAGAGATGGAAGGCCGAAGGAGATTGACCATGACAGAACACCGACAGCTGAAAGGAGGAGAGCATTCCTGAATAAAAGCTGGCACTTAACCTTTGCATACTCTTCCTTGTATAGTGGAAGAGCTGGTCTTAGGGTAAGGACAGGATCAGCTGGAAGTGAAGTCTGACCAGGAGCAGTACAAGGTACCGTATCTCTAACTGTGCATGTAGTTATCGTACGTATGTGCTGCCTGTTGCTTCCCGTAAGTGCACGTAGAGAGCAGCACAATTTTATAGACCTGGAAAGGCAAAACTCTAACACGCTGCTGGATTTCCCAAAGTCTTAGAGACAAATATCCACATTAAAACCGTTGCTACTTTTAGGTTTTTATCATTCCTACTCCAAAACTTGAAGTCGAACATGACACTATAATTGTGTGGGCATTTGGACAAAGGGCAGCTCTGAAATTTGGCTACATCTCATGGCCATAGATATGATATATATGTCAGAGCCAATGTACAGGATACAGGAGGGGTATATACTCAGATGTAGAAGAGGGAAGTCGAGAACAGTCTGTTACTTTCTCAGACCAGTGAAACCTGCTCCCAAGAGAAATTTAAATTTGTGCAAAGCGAAGCTCTGCCAACATATGTTGGCATATCAGGAATCAAGGGCTGGGAACTGCCTGCACTGCCGTTGCTTTGGGGCAGGGGGAGGGGACGGAGGCTTAGGAGGTATGCAGTTGTTGTGTGCACAGGGACAGATATCTGAGAGCTGCGAGCTCAATCTTTTTCCATGACCTAAGCAATGGTTAAAGATTTCCATTCCTGCTGGATTCAAGTCTCACCCTAAGGCTAGCCTTCATCGTGTCAGTGGCTTTGGATACACCCCAGTACTTCTGAAATCCCTGTAATTTTAAGGGAGATGTATATGAGGTTATCCATGCAAGGTGGGAATGGACAAATGCCTTTATATATCAGGGCGGGACTGATTTCCATTGGTGTAGTACATCTCCCCTTCTAACCCAGTTAATAAATTAAATATATTAACTACTAACTAATAAATTAAGTAGTATTAAACTATATAACAACAACTATTTTTTTGCCTCACAACAGCAAATTATAGACTCGGAAAGGGAACAGCACAGTATTACGTTACACAGCACGTGTTTCTGTGGAATTCTTATGGGAAAACAGAGCCACATCACCTGCCGGGAGGTCTGCTGGGGCCAGCAGACACATGCAGCACCCAAGTCACTCTAACTGTATTAACTAAGGACTGCAAGAATTTTTATTAATGCATGTTTGCAGCCCATACAACATGTATCTTTTTTCATATAAAAAGCAATGGTAATCGGTGAAGAGGTACCTAGTGATACATACTGGTCTGTTACAGTAGACTTACTATGGGGACTTGCAATATACTAAGGGCTTGCAATATACTAAAGGCTTGCAATACCCTCATTTAACACCCTTATCAGTGAGCGAATGCCCAACCTGCTGAAGGCAGTTTTGGGAGCTCGCATGCTGGGGAGGGACAGGGTCTCTGGAGGAAGAAGGCGGTTGGTTTTGGCACATGGACTGTGACCGAAAGCCATGAAGGCTGAACAGGTCTAACTGCCAAACAAAGGACTATTCTCACCATTGTCCTGCCCAGCCTGCCGGGAATAAGCCAAGCTCAGGCTGTCAACCTCCGAGCAGAGGAGGGAGGCTCAAATCCCAAATCTGCAGGAGCACGGAGGCAGCCGCATGCTGCAACCAGCAGTGTATTGGAAGATAAAGTACTTGCAGGTAGGATAAACAAAGCCCTGACTCTTCCAGCCCTGCTTGGGGCAGAGCTAAATTGCTTTAGGGATCACGTTATTCCAGCACAGCTTTTCAGAACCAGAGTAATATCACCTATGGTAGTTTAGCCCAGCTGTATGTGTATGGTCTGAGATGAAAGCAAGCTTTTGTGTTAAGAAGTCATTGAGCTGCATTAGTCTCAGAAAGGGTAGGGCTTAATGAATGGGGAGCTTCCCTGAGAGACAAGCAGAGACTAGGAGATGCTCTGAAAGGAGAACAGAGGAGGCTGCACTCCAGGAGCACATCGGCTTATTTAAAGAATGCAAGCTGACTCTTTTATTTTTCCTCTAAATTAAGCTATAGTCAATTTTAAGATAAAACTAAGTTTAAGATCCTTGCTTTACAGAGACCTACTGTCATGTAATAGCACCAGTCACTCTTTCTCAAAGGACTAAAGGCAAAAGGGCAGCTCATGTGGTACAGAAGAAATGCTTAGCCAAGACAGGGTATTACAACCCAAGCCTGATCACAATGTGGGAGATTCGTAAAATTCTCCCCCAAGACACCTAATGCCATGCATTCAGGGACAGCAGTGGTTTTTAACCATAGGAAGGTCCACGGGTTGTGTTTGTCCTGTCAAGCTGATGATATCTGCTAATGATGGTTACCTCTGGTATTCCTCTCTGGGGTTCACTGTACTGATAACAGTTACCTTGTTAACAATGTAAAAGTCGTGCGAGAGATAAACTTGGCTCCTTCTCCTTCGAAATGTGTGAAAAGGAAAATTGTAAGAGGGTTTTACTTCCCTAAATTAGCTGACTGCTTCTGTGCACCCATTACATAGCCTCTGCTCAGGCTCACATATCCCTGCCAGTGCCAGAGTCACAAAGCAAGCCCTAACAAACAACACAGCATACTTCTTCATACTTACTCCAAGACTCCCCCAAATCGGGTTGGCACTTCATGAAAGGGAAACCCCATCACACCTCATGACAAAACTATGAGGAAACATGCCTATCCTCCTCACAGCAGTCCTCAGAAATGCCCAAAGACTCATTTCTCCCAGGATGATGAAATGCAGATGAAACACCAGTGAAAACGGACTGTGCATCAGTGCTAAAGTATTCACACCTCATTGCAGAGCTAAATGGGGACAGTAAGCTAATCGTTGTGACACTGTATAACTCAGTTTGTGGGGGAACCCAACAAAAAAAAATAGAAATACAGCATCTGAAGCTTCACTTGCAGCCCATGGCAGGCTTCATGTTTGTCTTCCAGACATATGTGTTCATGGAGATTTCTTTTTGCATGTGATGTTTAGTATTGCTACAGCTCAACACCTTTATTTAGAAGGGATTTGATAGATTTTATCCTCTAGCCATTTATGCCAGCCTTCCTGTGCGCAGAGGAGGCTTGTGCTGCTCAGTCATACTGGCTCACCACGTAACACTGAAGTCTCTCGCTTCTTCCAACAGGACATAGTTGACCTTACACAACCATACACATTGGTGTGTCCTGTGTGACTAGCGATTCATCTTCTGCCAAGCCCACAAGGATGACGAAGAAGCAGCAAATGACACGTTTTCCACTGCTCAAGGAGGTGAGATCTAGCTCACAACTGGCTTCAGAGTAGACATCCCACCCAAATACCTGCCTGCAGATGAGAACGTAACCAATCCACAATGGTGCAAAGAGAGCCAAAACAATTGCATGGTTTTGAGCCACTCTAGCCAGCAGTGTCCAGCTTCAGAAGAATTCTTCTAAATGTAGATAATAAGAGCCAATGCCTGGTTAGAAGTGTTTCAGCCCCAGTGAAACTTGCTGCCCTCACTCGATCCTGTCCTGCTTGTTCTTCTGCACAGGGTCACCTGCTCCGAAAGCTTTTTGTGATGGGCCATAACCCACTATTGCCTCCTTTTCACCTAATAATGGAGCTGCACTCAGTTTTCTGTTCTGTAGGCTTGGAGTAGGAAGATAGCAAACGCTGGCTTTTCTTTTCAAGGCTTTTAAAAGCATGGAATGAGTTGTCAAAGTGGCAAATTTCCCTTTTCTTTGGCACTAATGTTTCTAACCAAGAAAATGGCTGGAAATTTTCCCTTTTTTCCATCTTGTATGGTTGCCACTCCCTCGGACTCAAATGACTCAAACATTTTCTCTGTCTGCTGAACAATGATGATTTTGTGGTGAAAGTGCTGACATCGTCCTGCCCCTGGTAAGTTTTTGCTGCCCAGAAATTACTAATTCCCTGTGTACGATTCTGGAAAATTGCACAGGGTACTTAGTTGTATGTACTGAAGATGTGCCTCAAAATAACATTACTTAACCATCTCTCTAAGCTCACATGAGGTATTACAACACCTTTATTTGTGTCAAGGACTAAAAATGGAATTAAGAGCAAAGAACCGTGGACTTTGGACAATTCCACAAGGAATTGTGGAATTGTCCAAACAAAGGACTTTGGGCAATTCCACATCTTGCTATTATTTCTTTTTCCTCATTTCCATATATTTGTTTGACAGTATTTACTGCACTATATCATGGTAAAGTTCTGAATCCTCATTCATTCCTTATTAAAACAACTTGAGTGTTGAAATCTCCAGATGAGAGGGACTGCAAAATGATATCCTGAAAAATTGTGTTTAATAATTGGAAAGTATCACTGTTGCATCATTTAGAGGCCATTCTGGTCTTGAACTGCTGGTATAACTGTTGTTATTCATTGGGATTTTTGCTTAATTATGGCAGTATCTCACCAGATATAGCTTATATCTTCAAGTGCAGTACAGAAATGTTAAATATTAATAGGCCTTTCTTTATAGGAGGTTATGTGGAGCCTAAGTTACAACAGGGTTTAAAATTCAGAGCTTACTCTTAACTGCTCCAACCAACATAAAATAATGTTAAAATTGTGTGTGGCATCCATAACTTCCCTTTAAGGTCTTTTCCTAGATTCTAAATTTTGTACACACCCATTTTAAAACCCTTGCAGTCATTTTAAAGGTTTTCTCATCTTTCAGAACACCTCTCCACCCCTTGAAGGGGATGGAGTAACCTGCCTTTTCTAACTCCCTTCACTTTTCCTTCCTTCTTGCCTCCCAAAAGCACCTTTCTGCTGCTCCCTCCTGCCTCTCCCGTCCTCCTTGCACACACACCCACACACACTCACCTTTACTCAAATCCCTCCACAAAAGCCAACTTTTCCTGCAGTCCTTAAGGGGATAATCATCTCAACATTATTCTTTAATTCATAAAACAGTCAATTAGACTAAATGCACTTCAAACTGATTTTATAATCATCTTCTACTTCTTTGTTTTATCAGTCTTTCACTTGACCACAGATTCAGTAGAGCAAGGACCGTTGACTTTGCGGGGGGACGAGCACCTCCCAGGCAGAAGCATCCTCAAACACATACGGCACGCTCGGGTTCAGGCACCATGCTGCTAAAAACAGCTAACCCATCTGCAACCCAGTCTGCAACAGATAACCCAAACCTCCCTCAGTCTGCAGCCACCATAGGGCTTCACCATAACACTGGACACCAGGTTGTCTTTGACATGGTTATTTCACTTGCACAAACCACTATGCCACAGACCTTCTGTGAGTTAGCGGAGTATTTTGTACGAGCAGAGGGCAGAGGGCATAGTTAGGCACAGTGCCATTTTTTCTACAAAAGAGCCAGCCTCAGAGACTCATGTCCCAAACCCCCGTACCCTGTGCTTCACCTCCCTGGGGCTGTGCTGATATCTGTTTTTTAAGGCATGCTATACACTGGAAATCTTATTTCTTTCTGCCAGACTTAGGTAAGCTTCAGGAAAGATAATATCTGCTTTGGCAGAAATGTGGAGTGCTTTGGCAGGTGATACTTAGGCTTGCAAAGTTAACCTGTAAACAATTTTTGGACAAACGTGAACGGGTCTGTGCTCTGTGATGCCTCAGAGCCAGCCCTCGCAGCTCCCCAGCTATCCTGCCAAGCCATGGCCTGGGGCCAGAGCAGGCACGTGGATTTCACACACAGGGATACAAAGGACTTGGTTGTTCTCCCTCTGAAGCCAATTGTACTTCCAGAAACAATTGCACCGGGATTTTTGACCTTGCTGGCTGGTAACACAGCTGGGAAGTCGCACCCTCCGTGCACCCCAAGGCAGCGGTGCCCATCTCAGCAGGTCTTCTCCTGGCTCCAGGCACCGCAGCTTCAAGCTCTTTATTAAACAGCGTTCGTCAAGGAGACTGTATCTCGTTCTCTCTTCAGCCAAAACAGTGTTAAAAAGCGAAGCAAAGAAAAATTTGGAGAAAGTTAGTTAAGCGACAACCATCCCTTTCCCTGTTTCTGCAGATCTGCCATCAGAAGTGCTGACACCACCACTGATGTTGTGTCCTGGATATGGGATGTGCACGCAGGCTGAGACACGTTACTGAGCATCCCCCAGACAACATCAAGGTTGGCAGGCCTTTTCTGGCCATCATTCTGACCTAAGTGTACATGGCAGGATGGAAGACCACATCTTAAAGTCACAACAGACAGCGAGTCAATGTTTTATTTTCATAAAACATTTAATTTTTTTTTTTTTCCCAGCACAACTGCACTCAGGTGCAGCTGCGCCCGGTACCAGAAATGCTATTCAGTGTGAGCTGTTTCCTAAAGGCAAAGTGCATGTGAGAACTCAGATTATTTTGTCTAGCACAGCTGCTGCTTGTACTGCAAAAGGAGAGCTGCAGCTGACGACAAGGTAGTATGGAGCGTGACACCTCTGCTGGCCCCCCTCCAGGAGCACCGAGCCGGTCTGTGGCACACAATACGTTTCTTAATTGTTGGTAGTGTATAATTAGGACAACCTAAGCCTCGTTTAATGAATGCAATAAGTTAAACCGAAAGGCTTGGGTAGACTTTGTTGGTGTTGGAGCAGGAGCCTGCAGAGTGAGGTCACATCAGCCATGCAAAACGGGGTCCCTCCTTGGTAGACGGTGTGGCCGGAGCGACGGCTGGACTTCTGCTTAGCGTGCTGCCTCCATCGCCATAACCTTCGAGCTTTTTTGGGGGGAGGTAAATGATATTCTGATTCACCCCTCAACACAGATTCGAGGTTACGAGGAAAATCCACACCAGACAGACATGTTCAAACCACAAATGATATGTCATCAATAACTTCATTACCTTGACCTTCTCACAGTCTGTTTCGTAAATACTAGTAGCTCAGTAACTTAAATACTTGTACACCTTAAATACTTGCATAATTCAGAGTGAATTATTTCAGCCCCAGTTTCACAACGCCTTTTGAAGGAATGAAAAGGTGTTAACATTTCCAACCTGAATGTATTTGTTTACAGCACAACAAAGAAGAAAAGAGGCAAAAAAGATTACACAGGGAATAAAGATCTCCCTGTTTATTCATCACATACTTTCTAGGGCTTTTTGCTCTTTAAATTTGTTCTAATATTATCAGAATTGATTTTTAGTCTCTCTGATCCCAGAGGAAATGTCTTCAGTGAAGCTCTCGGTGGATAACTGTAATGAAGAATCAGCTTGCAGAGCTGTTACTATGGTGCTCTTAAGTGTAGAGTTTCTAAAAAATTAACTGATAAGAAAATTCCAATGCACTATATTTAGAAGTATTTCGTTTCCTAGCTTTTGACATAAAATAATTTAACAATTGAAAGTCTACATGGAAATTGTTTATTTTTTATTGCAGCATGGTATCTTTTAAAACATGTTTTTGTTGGCTTTTAAATAAACCCTGAATTTAGTAAAAAGCTTGCTTACAAAATTCTCCAAAAATAAAATTGGAAGCAAGAATTACACTGTTTGTTTCTCTGGGTTTTGTTTTGGAGTTTTTTTGGTGTTTTTTTGTCATTCTGAGAACCGAATCCCTTAGACTCTACTAGAAAATATTTATGTACAAAGAGCTCTACTTGAATGTTTACCTTTACTTTATGCTCTAGAAAGGCATTTTAACAGGGGTACTACTTTCTGACTCTCTTGGAAAAAGCCCAGGTCTATATTTAGATGCCAGCGTCCTAAATTGTGTACTATATCACACAGGGCAATGCAAGCAAAAACGGCAAATTCAGCTTCCTATTATTTTTGAGCACAAGCCAACGCTGGCCCATTTCTGTAGGACAGCCCAGCTTAAAGCCCTCTATAGTTCAACTGAAATAATTATGAGGAATATGGGTTTATTACAAGCACAACTGTATTTCACATACGCAGTTTATACCACCTGAAGAAGAGTGAGTGCAAAATAACTGAAAATAACACCAAAGCACACATATACATTTGCAGAAATCTCTGTACTGTTATTAGAAATCAGTTTACACTAACACCTTCGTTTGAATCGTTCCTATTTAAAAAAAAAAAAAAAAGGAAAAAAACACCCCTCTCCACACTGCTTATAACGAATTGCCTGCCAGCACACAATTAATTTCCTGCAAACCTGCTCGGTGGTGCCCTCCCCACTTCGTGGCCATAAGGGCTGAGGGATTCGTTGCTTTAATGGCTTTCTTGTACCACTTATAAATGAGGTAAAATGCTTGACAATGACACTTTTTCAGTGTTGACCACCTGCACTTGTCTGCAACCACTTGAAACTCCACTCACAGCTCTGGCAATCGGATTCCACCCTACTGATGTTTCATAAATGGCTCGCACGGCATCACAAGCACAGCTTCGATGCAGCACAGGGAAACGAACAGGAATGTAGCTACTTTTAATAATTAGACAGATAAAGGTAATCTGAAAAAAAAAAAAAGCTACCATCCGAATTACACTCTTTGCATCTTTGCATTCTTGCACCTTTGCATCTTCGCAATATGCCTGGCAATAATTTTGCCTTCGGTGGTTTCACAGAAAGAAGAGGGCTCATCGTAAATGACAATGAACTAACAGCAATGAGGTTTTACACCTCTGCAAAGGTTTTGTATTCTCAAAGTCATGTGGAAACAAAAATTAACTGCATGATTTTATAAAATCCAAGTGAGGCAAGCACTAGCTCTGAGACAGGAACGTCCCGTAAATAACTCCTGAAAGGCATCTGATTATGTGGTTAGGATAACATTACTTTCCTCCTCTGCAGAGACCTAGAAAACAAGTAAAGAAAAGTCCTATATAGATCAATTATCAATGGATTATATTACCACCCTTAGTATTATAACCTTATTATGAATTATGAATTATTTCACGATGTTTTCCCTTCATTAACTTCTCAACAGAGAACTGTACTGCCATTTGTAATCATGTAATTATATTCTGCACGAGTAAAATTCACCTATTCTCCCCTCTGCCTACCCAGAAAGAGATGCAGTTGTTGGGGTGCATCAGGGCAGTAAGTCACGACTGCCCCTGCCCGCAGAGCCGAGCAGATCGCTGGGGCCCCTGCTTCAGCCCTCTGCGTGCTCTCAGCCTGGATAAAACAGTATTCTTGTGTTACAGAGCGTTTCGCATGGTTCAGAAACACTGACGCTGTCTGTGTGACCACCCCGCTCTACAGCCTATGCTGTAAAGGTCATACTGCGATTTCCAAGCTCACTCCCCATTTCTACTCACCAGCCTAAAATATTGGGCCCTTTGAAAGGACAGCTTTGACTAGCTATGTTTTTTTGTGTCCAGTTTCTATTGCTTTACATAAAGAGAAGACATCAAGGACAGTTATTTGAATGTGGAGAATATAGTGGAGTTCTAAAGTGGGGGTTATTGCGAGGTTTCAAGGCTAACACTCTTTTATATATATATATATATACATGCATATATATATGTTGGCATGTACTTATTTATTTTCTATCACTTTTTATTATTTTATTTAAATATTTCTTTGCATTTAGTACCAGAGAAGAGAGAGAAGAGGTTGACATGGCTCCTTCTAACTTTTGCTCGAGTTTTTAACCGTTCTCACACTACAAATAATCCAGAACTGCTTGTAGTAAATATCATTAAGAGCGTAAGCTTTTTAAAGGCTAGAGCCCCAGAAGTTACAGCATGGGATGGAGAGTCAAGAGTGCTGAATTCTACTGTTGATTTCCTCACTGAATTTCTGAGTAAAGAGTGGTTGTCATTTCACCTGTTTCCCTGTTAATTCACAGAGATGTTGTAAAAATTGAAGTTTTAATTTTGGAATCTCAGGAGAAAGGGAGGGGTATGAGTTTGCCAAGTGATTTTATGGTTGTTGTTGTAAGTTGCAAGAAGCCTGAAAAACCAAATCCTTAACAATGTTTTTTCCTTCATTATTTATCCACATTGTTTAATTATTGCAGGGAGTGCTGAGTTGTATAGACCAGTGGCTTTCTAAACTAAAGCTGTGAGATAGTGTTTTTGTAGGGGGGAAGACAAGAGAAATTACATAGGTTCATAAAAAAGATAAACCAATTTTTTTTGCCTTCATTAAATGTAACTTTTGTTCCTGTAGACATAAAGTATTCTGTGTGACCCATACACATTGCCATTTATTCTTCTGCTAGCCACGGAGAACTGCGGCACCAAGAGCAAATGCTCAGCTCATAATATCCATTTTTATGAAGATTTTTTTTTTTATTATTGACCAAATAATTCTTCCCCCTGCCCTACAACAAGCCTGAAAGCTCTTACTGGAAAGTGGAAGATGGTTTTCTCCTGCTGATTTTGAAGAAAGATTTTTTGAAAGCCATTTTTGGATTAACCCTGTTTCAGTGGCTGAGCAAGAGCCATTTTCTCTTTTTTTTGGACACCTCACTTTGTTCACTTCATTTCCCTCCGAGATCAACAGCAGATCTGAGCCTACCCACGGGCAACGGAGTATCCCATCAGATCTGCCTCTGCCATGGGAGCACAGTGATCCAAGATTCAAAATCTACCTTCCCTCAGCAGCCCGTTGGTTTTACGTTAAGTCTGAAGACCTTATATGATCTCGACGGGTTTCGATCAAGCACAGTCGTATAAACACAGATGCATACACTCTGCTTCACGGGGCCGACTCCTTCGTCAGCAGCATGCACAACTCCCATCACATCCAGAGACAGAATAGACTCCCGAGTGTATAAGTTCATTGTCTGCTTCCTCTTCTTTGAAATACTGCATTTTTAGAACCTTGGTTTTAAACATGCACTATAAATCTGACAGCGAGTGTTACTGAAGTCCCAACTCTAAATAAATAGTTTAAAATAAAAGTTGTATAAATACCCATCTGTGCCAACAATACAGTTTGAAAGGGAGCGCTGTAAACACAAAGTAAATTAAATGGGATCCACTTTTGTGGGGTAGATGGTTACTTAAACCAGTTATTATAGAGAAGATTTTGTTGTGTGGTGCGACAGCACGTACCCATGTGGCTAACCAAGAGCTGGTTGAAGAAACAAACCCCACCCATACCTAGGAGCAGTGCCACGACCAGACCACAATTCCTGCGAGGCATAAATTTAATTTGCTGAAAATGAAGCACAGGCACTGTCGCAGCTCATTAGCCAGCAACAGACATATTGCAAGAGAAGAAAGTGGAATTTGGTGGATGGTCCAACTTCTACATGTGCTGTGAATAAAACAGACTATTGTTTTTTGATAAAGGAGTATTGTTTTGAATGTGCCGGGTAACTAAGTAAAGCCAGCAGGATTTTTTGGCCAAATATAGTCTCTTGCTCACTGCTAAAAATCCTAGCTTTTAAATTGGGAGCTGAAGTCATTGAAAAAAAAGTTTACATTCCTGCAGCCGGCTGCAGCAAAGCCAAACAAATGTTTGGCTTAATATTCATCTCTTTCATGAATCTTTCTTAAATGTCTAAGTCAGAAAATACCATTTCTATTATTTAGTAATTTGATGCTTAAAGCATTGGTTTTCTTCCCTTCTTTTTCCCCCCTCTTTTTTTTTTTTTTTAACTTGTTCAGAAAAGACCCAGTAGGGTCACTGCTGTGGTATTAGGCTATGTGAAGCATTTCATAACTTAAAGAAATCATGGTTTCAGCTTCTGGCACCAGCTCCAGTTGTAGGTCACAGTTACTAGCAGTATGTTTTTTGTTGGGCTTTTGGGTTTTTTTGTCATATCCCAAACCACTGGAAAAGAGGAAAAGAAGGTGTTGTTTTTCACAGTAGCTAGCTGCAGTTGTGATATGGGTCTAGAAAACTAGCAAGGCTTAGGAGACTTGACTGTAAAAAAACAGCAAGAACTGCTACATTTCTTTAGGGCAACACTGTGCAACATGCCATAAAATTATTAAAATGAGTACGATAACTACTGGAAGCCTGATTTGTCTTCCACATCCTTTGATATATTTGGTGCTCACTGCTTTTCGCCACTCTGGCAGGCAACAAGGTTTTTTCGGTTCCAGGATCTGGGTCTGAACCAGCCAGCCCCATCCCTGCCCCAGCAGCGGTGTCAGGACCGAGGTGGAGGGATGCAGCCCATGCCTCACACCTCCAGGAGACATCAGGAACATTTGGCCCCAGGAGATGTTTGGCCCCTGGTTCATAGCTGCCACAACTGCTGTCCCTCGCTTCTCCCTTCTTCCCACCCACTAGTGGAGCATGGAAAGCAACATCCCTAACAAGCTAGTTTTTGGGTACATTTCTATCCAAGCAAACAAAAATCAATTTCTCTATTCACTCTTTCATCTACTTTCTCTACTTACTATTTCACATCTCTGCCTCCTTAATAGCTATTTCTTCTGCCACTGTTTCCTCCAGAAACAAGCTGTGCTGGGATATTCAGGTTCAACCCAATGACGGTCATCAGCACAAGCACGAAGGCAAAACCAAGACCACGCCGGGGTCCATCCGCTGGGCTGCTGAGCACAGCTCCCCTAAGCTGCCAGAAGTGTGACTGCCACATGGAGGAAGAGATTAGCTAAAAGTAAGCGACTTTTCTCCTTTTTGGACTTCATGGAAGCTGTATTAAGACAATATTCAGATCAACATGTTGGTCCCCCCTAACATAATGGGGTACAGAGTGTGTATTTGATCGGTGCCTGTGCTTTGCCTCTCTCTTAACTGTACTAGGAAGGTGTGATGTGGGGGTTATAGGCATCTCTGAGTGCGGAGCGATGGAGTGGAAAGGAAATACAGAAGGTGGATGTACATGACCTGGCCCGCTGGTAGGGGCCAGTTCAGCAGGGCACACAGGGATTGCCCCGGAGGATTAACTGAGCCGTGGAGGCAGGCTGACTTGTTCTCCAAGAACTAACAGGCAGGCACAATCAGAGCAGAATTGTCTTTTTCCAGCTTTTTCTGGCTTTTTCTGCACAGTGATGTGGCCACAAACACACCGTACCTCAAAAGGGTGGACTGCGAGCAAAGCCCCTCAGATCCCATCTCACCTCAGAGAGGGGATAACTTGTCTTCTCATGCCTATCGATTAATTTGTCTGATTAAGATGCACAAGTATGATGGACTCTTACAGTGCGCATTATCATGTTAATAACACAGGAATTATTTTAATTTTTATTTTTCCCACATAATTGCTAGGAGGTGCCTTAGCTAGATGTGCATTGTAAGGAGGGAAACCTACTTCAGCAGGGAAACCTACTACCTGAAGAGTGTAGAGCTGGGATATAATTTTATTTACAAGAATTTTCAAAAAGTGTACATTTGACTTACATTTGTTTCCTTTCCTCCCAGTTTACTTCCTTTTTCAAGATGTAGGAAGTACAAAAATGTATATCTGAAAATGTTGTTTGAAAATCCCACACTGTAAGCTTATGTATTCTAAAGAACCTTTTACCCCAGACTTGGCATGTGTGTTGTGAAGCCTCCCTTGCCTCACGTGCTTGATGGCCAGCTTTGAGGTCTTGACCCTCTCAGGTTTTGAAGATGTCCCTCAACATATTAAAGTTTAGGTGGTTTTAATGGAACTACTTTAAGACATAAAGACAAGCATCTGCATAAAACATTTCAAAATTACAATTTTTAATAGATACCGCATAAGAGTTACCACACACAGAGTAGTTTAATCTTGTTCTGCTGTAGGTAATACAATTGGTTTTTTTCTGCATGCTTCATTTCATCTGTAGAAGGTTGGATACATTTTAACACTCGCTATTTCCCTCTCTTCAATGCCTGAATGATACAAGAAGTTGTTAATCACAACTTTGGCTGAAAACCACACTGAGGATAAAAAATTTTCCTTCCAATCATATACAACACTAATGAAAGAAAACAAAATACTTAATTTATTGAATTATTTTAACTGAGTTAATATAATAATAAGCCTATCATAATCAGTGTTGCCAGCACTTGCAATTTTATCACCAGTCACAGGATATTTGGTGGTTTCCATAAAATCCTCACTCTTTTTCTCAGGCAATTAGATCCAGTATTTTTAAGCCTCAGTCCCTTATAACTGTTGAAAAAATCATGAGTCCTAACAAGTGAAAAACCAGAAGACAAATGAAAATATGATGAATGGATGGAATGAAACACTGACATGTCTGGCTTTGACTTGCACGTGATAGGGTTTCTCTCTCTCTTTTTTGTTTGGTCACCGTTGTTTGTTTTTTTTTTAATTCTGAAGCCAACCTCACTTTTGAGGATCTGGTTCACAATTTCTGAAAAACTGGGGATTGCGGTGCTGCTGATTTAATAACATTTCACTGGGTTCCAGTCTCCTTTTCTTTCTTTTTTTTTTTTTTTTTTATTTTCCCCCTTTTTTCCTTCTCTCCCCCACTGCCCACCCCATTTCCAGGACCAGCACTGGAGCTTCCCTGCTATTCCTGGAATGTCTGACCAAAGCCCCAACGAAAGGCACCAACGTCTTAAAAGCTCAAGTCTTCTCACATTACAAGTAACACCGGGGTAACACCAAATGCTGGCTGTGCCACCCACGGCCACTGTCATCCATGTCAAACTTTCACTGACAACAGCTGATCTTTGCCAGACAATGGAAAATTTGGAGGATTTTAAAAAAAAAAGAAACTAAAAAAACCCAGCACACTGTTAAAAAGAGCAAACAAATTGATAGTGACATGGATCACTCATGTTGACTTAATAGATTGCCCTAGTTCTTCAGCATGGATGACTTTACGGCTGCTGCCATCCCAGCATAACTATTGCAGATCATGCTGCTGTGCACTTTAAGAAAAGTAGGACTTCAGAAGGAAGTGTGGTGGAAATTTCCAAAATATAGACGGTCTGTTTGGATAAAGACAGGCTTTTTATACTTAATTGCTAGGCCTGGGAAGCTTGGCTGCCCTGACCACTGGCTCTGTCTGGGTACACTCGGATGGATTCACGCTGGTGGGATCCCCCGTGAATAGGGGCGTTCCCTTCCCCTAGCATCACTTGCTTCTTTCTTCTTGCTGTACGAGGCAGACTATTGAAAGGGAAAAATATTTCCATCGGCTTTGTTGCTAATGCTTCTGGTTTTCCTAGTTCTGGGTGAGGAATGATTTTGCTGCCTTTTGAGGCAGCTGGGACAAAAGAGAATCAGCAAAATCAACACATCTCCCATCAGTTAAAAAATGAGCTATATTAAATATTTAGGTACTCTTCAAGTGTTGTCTGAAAAAAATAATTTCTGTGGCATAAACAGGGCTCATCTTAAAGGTTCTGCAGAGAGAAAGGACCTTTATCCATCAGCAATTAGTTACGGCAGTAGACACTCTTGAAGGCTGTGGCATATTTGCATGTAAAGAAGGTTTCCAAACTGTATTAAAATTAATCCTGTATTTTCAAACATGCTTGAGCTTTTTCATGAAGACATCAGAGTAGGTAACACGGTTGCAAGGCTTCAATGCATAACAGCTCTGGGTTATCTAAAAATAGACCATCAGATTCTATTTTTAGCAACGGTGATATAAATCTGAAGAAACCTCACTAACTTCAGAGTAGTTGCCTTGTATTTACATGTGAATTAAAGATGTCAAATCAGTCTCTATTTTACTGCTGCACACTACTGCAAATCTCTGATTCTGCAAACAAAAGCTGTACTAATGCATACGACTGGAAATGTCCACATTGATTCTGTGTAACAGCCACCGAGTGAGAGTTAATATTCTCAGGTAGAAAAAGGCTGTGAGTGTTTTTTACTACCAGTCTGTTTTAATACCAGCTTGTGGATTGGGACAGCTGAAACAGCAATCGTTCAGAATGTTTTTTAAGCCACGATTTTTTGGTTACCTCACTTATCACCATGTCAGAATATTTTCTTCAGCAAATTAGAAACTGACTTTTTCCTTATGTACTTTTCAAGTATTCCAAAGATTCATTCACAATGCCAAGCTGCAGTAAAATCCAGCGTAATGTAAATCACTCTCTGATACTGCTTTTCCTTTCTCTTTCTGGATAGAGTTATAAATGCAATGAAAAATAAATGATTTTGAATGGCATCAGTGGAGAAATTGGTATCATGGATGGAGTTTAAAAGTCAGATCATCTTGCTAATAACTAAATAATGTATTTCATAAGTTGGATTTTGGCTAGACAAGTCTGAATGTTTGAACATTTTTTATTTTAATAAGGAGAGCATTTTAAAGTGCTGAAACCGGGGATAAGGTAACAGTATCCTCTTGGCACATTTAATAATATGTACTAACACAGCCCGTATTTCCAACCCCTCTTCTCTGTCTAGCATTAATGCTGCAAATTGATGTATTTTTCTGAACAGCAAACCCAAGCAGTAATGTGGTCATGGGAAACTGGAACAAATGACCACTTGCTCTGGAAAGCAGCACACTACGAGTTTGAAGTCCTTCGTGTTTACATAGCGGCTTGACTCTCAGCAACAGGTCATAGCCGCAGAAACAAGAGCTGCCTGAAATATCATGTAGGGCCTGTAAACCCAGGAATGTGCTGTGTGCTGCCAGCAGTGCCCTATAGGATCTCAAGCAGCCCGTCTTCCTGAGACCTGGGAGGATTGCAGACATTTCTGACCAGGCCTGTTGGGCTAAGGTGACTTTGACAGAAGTCAGCTCATTAAGCTAACAGTGAAGCTTGTCTTCAAGTCTTTCAACTGCTAAATACTGTAGTAAGTCCAAGACAAAGATGTGGCTCACAACAGAGAGCACTGCTAACAGTGTTTCCAATGTAAGAATTAATTAAAAATTAATGCATTTTGTTTTGACGTCTTTTTTTGGAAAGCAAAGAAAAAAAGCCAAAACCTCAACTAAGTTGCCCCTTAAATAACACAAGATACCAGTCTGTGTGGAAAGACAAAAATCCACCAAGTTTTATTCAATGAGTTATAGTATGCGTAACTGATTCAAAGAGAGTAGTCTTTTCTCAGTAGCTTACGCCATGGGAATGAGTATTTTGAGAGGGGTGTTATATGGAGTCTTTGAATTAAAATTCCCCTTTTCCAGACTTCCCATGTACCTTTCTTTCCTGTTTAGAAAGCAAAAGGGTGACAGCCAATTCAATATGGTCATGGAGAGCAATTCCCTTACGATAAGTGGACCCCCAACACGGCATCACTGCAGGGCTGGTTTACCTGCAGATTTAGCCAGCCAGCTCATGCATCTCTATGGCTGCCCCCCAAAAAGCCCACCAGAAACCTTGTCAATGGCCTCAAAACCAAGCCTCGGCTCATTTGCAAAGCATCTTTTCTAGTTTCATGGTTCCTCCTAGGCATCTCAGTAGACCCATTTTACTTTAGATAAATGTTTCTACCTTCTCAACTCACACATAACTCTGACTTGTTATGGTTAGCTATCAATTGGCATTTCCAAAAGCACCCATCTCCACCCACCCACCAAGTAGTCCAGGATAGCAGGGTACCTATTACACAAGCCAAACCAGTCAATCTGTTCAAGGGTGTGAAATTCTGAGCTGGCACTGACTAGTAGCAAAGAATTATTCAGAAGCACCACAGTGTACACATTTTAAAATACATTTAACTTCTCAGTTCTTAGACTGCCTGTAAACTTTTTCAATTGCAGAGGCTACACTGGGATGTAATTAAATAACAAGGCTGCTGTCTATAATTATAATGACTCTTTTAAAGGTTTTCATTTAAAGGCATAAATGTGGTGGCCTTAAAACAACCAGCAATAGTGTGCATGGCTTGATTTCAAATTTCTATACTTACACGAGCAGAGATCAGGAGAAACAAGGAATCTTGCCACTCTTTTTGTGCCAGATGAAGACCGTCCAATCTCATTTCCATAAGAAAATCAAAAAGGCACATTAAATTGTTTTTCATACTTGGGATTGCAAGAACAAACTAAATGCCAAGGGCCAGTCCTGAACATGCCTATCTTCTTCAGTAATGTAATTGAAGGAAGCACTGCTCCTGATCCACTGGAACTACTTTTGCTGACATGTGTGTTTGAAGAACTTGGCCATTAGAGTTTAGTTCTTGGCTTTCCAAACTGTGCCCGATCCTTTCAGAAAAAAGGCTTTAACAAAGTAGTTTCAAATGGCTGATGCCACCCCAGTTTTCTGTGAAACAGCTGATTTTCTTAAATTAAAATAAATAGCATTGCCATGCAAAAAATGTGGGTTTTGCTATTGGTACAGAATCCTTTTTTCCTACCTACCACAGTTCAAGATATATTTTTTTAGATTTAACAGACTGGCTAAACTGCATTGTCATTGACAAAATGCATTAGGCTACAGACTAATAAAACCACCTTATTTGGGGCCAGCAAAGCTTCCATTAAAACTGAAGGATATTTGTGTTGCAGAGCCAAACTGCAGGATATTTGTGTTGCAGGATTCTTTCAGACCACAGTCTAGTGAAATGCATGGATATACTTCTATTGGCTTTAGTGACTTTTACATCAGGCACTAAGACAGTGCGTGCGTTACAACTTCTTAATGGAGATTCACAGGGGAAGAAAAAAACAGATTTATAATAAATTAATTGAGATGTTCTGAAAGGTTTTTTTACCCGTGCTAAAAAATCAGTGAGTAGAAAGTAGGTTCAGCATGACATGTAATTCTTTATCTTATCCAAATCAGCAGTGTTAAGTCTGATTCTGAATAGTTTTGTTGAAGTTGCCTGAAGATTTAAAATCTTAAGTGAGGGCACGAGGTCTTGAATTGCCAACAAAGACAAATTTGTAGCATGCCATTTTTACCAAAGAGAAAAGTCATTATCAAACCTTTCAGACATTTGAAATAAAAAATCATTTCCATTTCAATTAGTAGTATTTCCATTCTTTGTATGGCAAGTCTTTGAAGGCAGATAATGCTAAGTTTCCCTACCAAAACTGGGTGCACTGGGACCCACCACTCCACGTCAAGGTAACGATGTGTACGGGTAACGATGATGGAACGTAACAGCAGCATTCAGGACAAAGCATATCATCAGTGCACACCCTGATCCCCAGCTGCAAAATGAATACAACAGTGTAAAAGGGTAGATAGGGCTTGAAGCCTCAGAAAATGTCTGTTCCAACTTGCCACACTTGGGAAAAAAAGGAAGTTAAAAATATATATAAAACCCCTTTCTGAGGTCGCAGGCAGATGATTAAAGTTTAGTCTTCCACCTTCCAGTACTTATTACCCACTCATCTATTAACTCATAAAAACAGTCTGTGTTGTTGCTGTTACTTCAGGCATCTGTAGGGCACTTTGCTGTTTGCTGCTAAAGAACTGTTTACATAGATCAGGAAAGAACCAAATAACTTTGCACGAAAGGCAAAACACATGCTCTGTGATATCGACCCCTGCCAGTTCTGTTGCCCGCAGAGGGGGCCAGTATCAGATGTAGCGAGGAGCCAAGAGATTCGGCAATGGTCAAGAGACTCAGTACTGCATTTTTCTTAATCTTCCATCAGCTGGAAGTCAGCTAAATGACTTGTCTCTGGTCCTAAAATGGTCTGAATTCTGGCTTGGACGTATTTCCCTGAAACCATGCACCAGAGCCAAGACAGTGTCATTGAAATTATCCTCTACACCATCATTATTAGTACCATTCCTGGCGCTGAAGCGTTTTTTCCTAACAAAGCTGATACAGCAGGGCACAAGTGGATAGATCGTCTGAAAAACAGCCCAAGGCGATGGGGTGGTGGCTGGGCTTGTGAGGCACACAGCAGACTTTTTGCCACCGCCAGCCCCCCTTCAGAGGGGAGTTGCAGCATCCGCACCATCGCCGCTCGGGGATCAGCCGTACCAAAGAGGGACAGCCGGGCAGGAGTGGAGCAGCTACCTCTCCTCCCTCCACATCAGCCAGCAAAACTGGGGTACACTCACACTTCTTTCCCAAAAAGTCATATGTCACACTCCCCCTCCCATAAAACAGATGGACTTGGATGTGCCGGTACGGAGCCTGGAGTTGCCACGGCTCTGATGAACACCAGCATCACAGGGCATAATTCAGCAGCACCCTGTGCTCGGCAGCTCTGCCCCCAAAACCCTCCTCCAGGCATCCCCGCGGGGCTGGAAACACCCCGTGCCCCACGAACACAGACCTTCCCTCACAGTCCAAAGCACAGATGTGTTTCTACCACCTCCCAGGAGACATGTTGTAGATTAAAGCACAGCCAGCTTCAGCTCCAGCACTCTCTCCGATCGTAGCCAAGGGGTATCGTCTTTTTCTGAGTACCATCAAGATATTTAGAGGACCTGGCACCAGCAAAGCCTACCCATTGTACTAGGTCTGGAATCGCTTTATAAATCTGGAGAGCAGCATGCGAAAATGAAGATACTTGAGGAAGAAAACTTCTGAAGACGTTCTTGTGAATAAGCTCCCATTTCGAGTACAATTAGATTTCTGAGGCACCAGAGAGCCAATTAATTATGCAACTATCTAAATAAAGACAGATAAAACAAATACACCAAATACACACACACACAAAAAAACCCCTCGTGTTTTCTCTGCAGAACTTATATTTTTTAATATTTCATTTCTAATTCATATATTTTTGCTTGATCACAGCCACAGTTCTTCAGGTGGAGGGCAGATGTATTCTGAAGGACTGAGACACTACTTTCCACAGTAAATAATTTTCAGATATGGATCACAACCGTGTTATTTCAAAATTTAAATGAATCAACCAAGAGAAAGAAAATCTTGAAACTTTGCCTAAAACTTGACACTTTCAAGCTTCTAAAGAATTTGGGAAAACGAGCCTCACATCCAGCTTCCTCTTAAAAATATAAAGGAATTTTTTAGCAATTACATTGTTATTTTCACTACCAGCACATAAACACACTCATGCTATTGTTCTGCAAAGAGCATTTTCCTACAGCCTACCAAACAATCTGCTCCTTCATCCTGAAAGCCTGCTGCATTTTCCCTGATCACTTTGGGAAAGATGAGGAGTCCAGGTCTCTCAAAAATCCATGCAGCAGTAAATCAATACATGACATGTCTGCAAGACATTGATTTAGTGGTCACATAATTCATTGACTTTTGGCACTTTACCCAAATCTAGTCTATCAGTGTTTTAAATATTCCTTGAATGTGTGCAAAACTTTTCTTCAGTGTGCAAAAGAACATCCTCAGATCCTCCTTTTCTCCACATCAGACAATCCAATTAGCAGCTGCTAAGTCTAAAAATTTCCACCTTTCCCAATCATTTTTAAAATAATCATTATTAAGTCTATATTGTTCAAATATATATGTATAGGGGGTTCTGGCCCACAGGAGGTGCTTATTCTGGCCTCATTTTTCTTGGGTGGATACCACTGAGTGGAAACAATATTTTCTGGAAGTAGATTTACAAGCATGTCTTGATTAAATCATGTAGTATAACTGATCAACAGTCCATATCTGATAAAAGATCAGAGGGTGGTTGTCCTACACATTTGTAATTGGTAAGACAGTCATGCTGCAGAAGAAATGTAGGTTGTCTTTAACCCTGCATTAGTTGTGTGTCTGTGTGCCTTTGTTTGTGTGCAGGGTATGAAGAAGGGGCACGGGATTAGTTGACTAATTTCAATTATTTACTGTGCGTACATTGCACAGTCTGTGTGAAGAAAATCCTAAAATGTAGTTCAAAATATGTCATTCATTTTCTATGCTTAAGTCTGAAAGTAACAGCAGCACTGATTGAAAAGTGTACTGGCTGTAGAAATGCATGATAGGTTTAATTACAGAAGTCCTAAAGCACTTGAGCATGGGAAAGGGGGGTCACAAAGAGCATCTACATGGCACACCCAGGTAGACACACTCAGCAGTGGCACGTTACTCCTAAACTTCAGGAGCTCTTGCTCCTCAGCTCCTGAAGGCTGAGGAGGGAGAATGACCTGAGGCTGCTCACTTAATGGATGCCCTATCACTGGAAGTGTTCAAGGTCAGGGCAGACAAGGCTTTGAGCAAGCTGGTCTAGTGGAAGATGTCCTTGCCCATAGCAGGGGGTTGGACTAGATGATCTTCAGAGGTCCCTTCCAAGCCAAACCATTCTAGGATTCTATGAATTGACAGCAGCAAGAAATATTCCTGGTTGGTGCTTGGATCCTTCTCATCTGGTTCCTTCCTGGTAGTATGTTACACACTTCAAGACATGAAGCAAGCTATCTAGACTTGCTGGACAGTCATAGGACTGGTGGGTACCAGTAGGGTAGGGTTCATTGGTTCTAAACAGGAATTGTGATGACATGTCCATCTCTTGCCACCAACTACGAAAGGAACTTAAATGACAAGCTTAGATTCTGAACTTTATCTGGTGAGAAGAATCCCGTCCATTGGGCTCAAAATGCCAACAGTGGCCCAGCTCCTTTTCCACTGTCCCTGTGGCTTCTGCCAGTGGAAACGAACCCTAGAGGTGGAACATCTAAGCAAGCCTTGTGCAGACATCTCTAGGGACTTCTCTCCTTTGCTCTGTACTGCAGGGTATGGGTTCATCAAATCTGTTAGATTTGTCCCGAAGCTTGGGAAACCTATCTTATCCAGTGTACAGAAAGCAGAAAATCACAGGGAAATTTGGCTCTTTCAGTTATCAGTTGTGAATAGAAATCCTTGAATGTTTTGTCTCTCACTGTTTTCAGGTATGGCCACAAAATAAATATTTCCTTTCCTTCTTTGTACACTGTTTCTCCATTGTCGAGTGCTATCAATGTTATGTCTGCTAGCTGCTTGGCCTTGAGTATTAACTTTCTCTTGAGAAAGTTAAAGCCCATGATAACACTGAAATTGAAGAGAAAAAAAAAAACGTAGGCTGACTGTGGTAGAGCAGAGATCTGGAGGGGAGCTGTGTCTGGACAAGGCTGCTCACAGGATCAGGGCCTTATTTAATGTAATGTACATTTGTATCTACAGCTGCTGTGTGTCAATCTCCAGTCCTCATCTTCCTGGTGGTATCTAGGCACAATGTTTTGAGTGAGAACAAAACGAGGTTGTGAGCCAAAGCTCACTCATATTGCTGGAAAGGGGATGGTGACCCAGGTGGACTTCATGTCACGTCGCTTGAAGCTATTTTTTTCCCAGCATCTTGTTGAGAGAAGAAGGCAAAAAAAATTTTTGCCTAAATACTCAGTTCTTTAAAATGTTTAATTGACAATCAAAGGGAAACAATGCATTTAAAGGTTATTGTAATTACATCTACTTACATTTTTGTTCCATAAACAACATTTTGTTAACTTTCCAAATTATGCAGTGTTGCTTTGACCTATTTTTTTAGATGCCTGAAAGGATAATAAAGGATCTGAAAGGCAGTAATTTTGGACTTAAAGTGTGAACCTTGAATGCATTTATTTTTAGTATATAATGTAAAGGATGCTTAAAGAAGGGGGTAAAAAGTAAACCTAGGTCAGGAATGAAAAAGTGTTGTTTTCTGAAAGGCAACAAGCTCTATTGTTTTAGTTTATTGCTCATCCTTTATTTTTTCAAGCTGCATTATTGCTTTTTCAAATGAATCATCATGCAATATCATTTACAGTCTGACCAACAAAAGCTGTTATTAGTCCTAGAATTAGTGGGATTTCATAGTCTCTTTAGATCTCATGAATGCTCTAACTGTAACAATGAAAGTACACAATTATTAAAGACACCGAGTTAACATAAAATGAAATAATTACTTTACAATTCATTTTTAGACCCATCTGGCTTTCTTCTCAAAGCTTGTATCACCAGGCTGAAGATTATCTGGATATTCTTTTGCTAGCTACTTGAGAAATATTTGGGATTCAGGAGACGATTCAGGAGACAGAAGACATGCTGAAGTTCTTGGAAACTATGTGTCAGCCTCGGTGGCTCCAAATGGAAAAAAGGGCTGCAGAGAAATCCGACCAACACCAAGCAACTGTTCTGAAGAATGCGGCTTAAGGTTTTCAAAGTGGAGTCAGCCTGCTAATGCATGCAGCTGTAGTGGAGGAACACACAAAAGCAGAGAGCAGACGGGTACAGGGAGAAGCACTTCCATTTCATCCATTCTGCATGAAAGATTTTCCCCCGTGATACATCCAGATTGAAATGTTCTTCACTCTAATTGACCTTAAAGAACAACCACTGATAGAAAGATTTACTAGCTGATAATTACAGCCCTTCATTTATGAGATTTAGGTTTTCAGCTAGAGAGCCTGAGAACGAAATATGAGTCAAGCTGCTACTCTCTGAGTCTGGAGTATCGGGGTACGAACCTTTATCTGAGACAGCAGGAGGAAAGAAGTGTATTGTCACCTTGAATTTCACAAGGTGACATAAAAATGAACACATCTTCCTGCAATGTGGCTTTTATTGCAGCACCTAATTTTACCCTAATGACGCAAAATGCAAAACTAATATTGGTTTCTGTTAAGAGCAAAGCCCTGTTTGTTACACTTGCTATAACTTTTATTTTAAACCTGGTAATTATAGGAGGCACAGGTGGTGCTGCCCATAGCTAAGGCTGCCCATGACTTCCCGTAATAAGATTCTTTTTTATACGGATGTTTACATTATAGCATAAAGTCTTATAGCATAAAGTCAGGAATGCATGTTTAAATTATCTCCTTCCCCCCTTGTTTGTATGCGTTATGTCACGCTCTTCAAATACCGTATCATAAATCTCTATCAATCAGACTCCTGCCTCATTTAATGTAGAAAGTGGACCATTTTCTGGGCTTGAATTGGGCTTGTTTAGTGAACAAGACTTTTGTTTCAGACATTTGTTTCAGATTCTGGTTGGAGAACAGGCAACATGTCACTGGGTTGCAAGAAGAGAAAGGATGGTTTTGTAATTAAAGACTATCAAATGCTGCCCTTTAGTACCACACTCTGTCACTGTACAAGCTTGTCAGAAAAGCCATTAATAGATAGCTTCAGTTCACAGATTTTCCCATATCATCTCATAGAGGCATAGACCCATCTATGATATTCCCAGATGTGCAGAGCATCGCACTGAATGTTTGGGGAAACGCACAGCTGGTCACCCTGAGCCAACCCGAAATCCACACCCTCCTCCCCCTCAGGCTCTTGCCAGAAACCCAGGCTTTTCAAAAGAGTTTTTAGTAGATACAAAATGGAAATTTGAGTATGTTTAGACTAACAAAGTCTGCACTAATTTATACGAGAAAATCCCCATGGGTTTGTTATAAGATTATGTTGTTGAAATTGGCTTCTTCCCACTATTTCCACACCCAGACATGACAACAAATCTGCTGAGTCCCATGGCTTTGACATCTTACATAAAGAATTCAGGGTCAATAGGATGGAAGATATGACTGTGTTAACTCAGGCCCGTTTCCCTTGACAAAGTTTTGGCTAAAGAACTGAGTTTTCCACTCCTTTCATCTACTTGATAATGAGAAAAAAAATTTGGAAAAGATGACTGATGTTCTAGGTAGGGCACATGCATCGATTTTCATACACAAATATGAAATATTCTCAGAACAAAAGACAATATAGATTATTTGTCCAAATTAAATCCAACATAAGGTGGACATAAATTGCAGTGGTAAGTGGCATGAGAGGAATGGTGATAATTCACTACTGTACCACTTTACAAAAGTATATCATGCTTTAGACTGCTGTCTAGACAAATCTCTTCTTTCAAAGATACTTCAGTAATCTTCTTGGAAGTACATCATCTAAACCAAGTAATATCAATTTGAGTTACAAATACGAGCTGTCCTTATCTAGAACTTAAGGTCAGTAGCAGATGTTACAAATTCCTATAGACGCATGCCCAAAGAGAAGGATTTTTTTTTTAATGGCAGAAATCTGCTAGCTATTCTTGCCTTATCTGCAACAGCTGAGCAATCTTTCAGTGCCATGAGGAGATTGAAAACTTGGCTCATATCTAGCATGGACAAGCTTGCCTTAATCACATTGCTCTTTTACATGTGCACAAGGACATCAACATTGACAGTGCTACAGTAAAGCAGCCATTTGCTGAAAACAACTGTCAACATTGTCAAGTTTTTTGGAACCTTTTATAATGTGATTTGTGTGACAAAGCTTGTATAATTCTGTTTATCAGCTGCAGTAACAAATTTCCGTACGGGGGATATATGGAGAAATATACTGGAGCTGGATTTTCTATTACAAGCACCTACCTGACACTCTAAAGAAAATGGATTAGAAAACATTACAAGATAAATGAACTGCAACAGCCAGAGCTTCCAGTCCCATTTAAACCAATTCGGGGAATTTTCACAAAAAGTCGCAAAAACTGAAGTAAAAAGATTTTGTCTTTCATTTAAAAGTCAGTCTTTTTCTAAATTCTTCATGCATTTTTCTTTCTATACTAATCTAGCCATTGAACTTGTAAAGATATGCTTGAAAAAAGAATCAGAATTAAATTATGTGTGATGCTAACTGATACCTGGGATTTTTTAAAAGCCAACATGAAAGGCTCAGAATAGGCATGGCATAGGTAAATACTACAAAGTATATGGTAAAATGCTGCAGAGAGTGGGACAGAAACCTTATTTAGGATTAGATTAATTTACACACAGGACTGGTGCCTAACCTGTGCCTATACCAGCAACTGGCAGTGCTCAGCTCTTCCAGAACATCTCAAGACCAGTCTCTTAGCATCTGCCACTCTTCAAGTTACTGGACCACTAACATAAACCTGCAAATGGCTCTTGGCATCCTTGGCACCACAACACTTTCAGCTTATTATATTCTGCTTTCATACTTCCCTAGGTGTAAGTATTTTAAAAAATCATAAAATCTAACATATTAATCAGTCAGCATTTTGTTAATAACAATCTGAAACTACTTGAAGTTATCTCCAATGAAATTTCATCCCACAGGGTTAGTGCTGTTTCTGATTACCTGAAGTCCTAATCCTAATCTAGCTTGCCTTACAGAAGTGTCTTCTCTCCCTTTCAATCAGCCATTCTTCCTACTGATCCATAAAATACTTTGTAAAGAACGGGGCATGTTCGCCCAAACAGATCCTGTCTCACATCTCAGATATACATTATGAGGACAGCTTTGCATTTACTCCTGCGGTTCTCTTCAGACTGTGCATGAATGCTGCGGGAGCTACCGGCCCCTGAACTCCTGCACTGTCCCCATGGAATGCTAATGAGAGACCGGTTGCTCTAACAACAAACTTTCTCAGTATTATCTTAATCACAATTTCTAAAGATGCATTTTATGTATGTATCAGCGGTAGCCCTGTTGATGCTCTGAGCTGTTCCCATTGATTTTTCTAACACATACTTGCAATGCCTGGGAGATATCTCGGCACAAGCTGTACAATTACTGGTATTTATCTTGAATTAAAGGGGAGGGGGGAAGGAGAGGAGGGAGAGCAGGGATTGTGGGCACAGTACACATTAGGCCCAGAGAGTTTCATAACTCCCAAGAGAATCTAGTGCACACTGTCAAAGTGAATGGCGTCTCACGGTTAATTTGGTTGGTGGCCAGAGGCTACAAATAATTCTCTTGCCCACAGCCAAGGTTACTAAGCTGTATAATAAGGGTGAAAGCACTGGCTTCTGCAAAGACTTAGAATCATGGACGTGGTTTTGCCATGCAGGAGAAGCGTTAAGTTATGCAGAATTGTATAGGTGTTGCTCTGAGCTTACAGTGTAATGCATTTCTAATTGTTCCTAAAGTTTAGGAAGAATAAAACGGTTAATCTTCATGATGACAAAAGGAAGCAGGAAAATAAAGTGACACACTTGAATGAACTGTGAGGAAATAAAGTGCACAACATGTGATAATGCCATGACTCTGTGTTACTGTGCATTTCTGGGCTGAAAAGATATGGCTTGATGGGTAATTTGTCATGCTGTGCAATAGAGAACAACAGTAAAGAGACTTCAGACAGAAGAAAATTACACAAATAGTAGGGTGGAAAGGTATAATTGAAGATGGCAAAAGACTGAAAGAAAGACATTTAAAATTACTGTACTGACCTACTAAATGCACTTGGGCGTGGAATCCTGGCCCCACAAGAAGAGGCATTAAATGACTGCAGGCTGTGACACTGCTACAGGATAATGCCAATCTTATGGGGCTCTTAGAGGATAAAAAAACATCCAGTCTTAGCTGAAAAAATCAGAGCCTTGGTTTTTGCATGCACACTCAGCCTAAACAAATAGCAAATTTGCAAGAAGGGAAAATTTACCTATGGCCAAGCTGGTAGCTGGTGTCTGGACCCATGGAACCAAGACCTCGCCGCCTTCTTGTGAACTGCACGAGGACTCATTGTCTGCCACTGGGACATGTGGGGCACTGTGTCTGTAGACAGCCCTAGTGAGCTAAGTATTTGCTGCTACTTTAGCCCATTTGTCCACTTGCCACTGAAGAGATAAGTAATACCCAGAGATACCAAAACACCTCTGCTTGCTTCAGAGAAGCTAGCAGAGGCAAGGACCACCACAAATGTGTCTTTCTCTGTTCAGCATGTCCACTGTTGCTCAAACTCTTGGTTCCTTACCAAAAGCTCCTGAGAGGAGTTTGAGTCTCTCCCCAGGACATGTAATCCTGTGCTATAGAGACCAAATGAGATCCCTTCCAATAAGGCATCTACAAATAACCTTCCTTTCGTCCTTCTTCCTGTTCTTCTTCCTATACTCTCCTAGCATGTCAGTGAAAGTGCACTAAAGGAAGCAGAGGGAGACTTTATTTTTCCTTTTGATTTATCACATATTACTTACTAATCTCAGAAAGATGTTGGGAGCGCACATGAAAAATATCTGAGCCCTTCATAACCACAGGGTGAAGAAGGCTACCAAAGATTGAGATAAGGTCTGTTACTGACTGCCCCAAGACTCCATGAATGTGAAATGTTCATATCACTAGCTAACTCCTTACATTCACTGATGCACTTTGGTATAACACAAAGAAGAGTACCACCATTAATAGCTTTGTCTTTTCTTTGCTTCAGGAGGCTTTTGAATTCTACCTTCATATCTGCGTGCTCTTTTATTCAAGAGAAATCAAAGAGTACATCTCTTTCTCCCCTCAGGGCTACCTGAAACACTAGAAAATCATACTGAAATGAGCTTCCCAAGGTTTCCTCGTTGTGGGTAAAGTATACTGGCACAACAGGCAAAGCACTGCTGATTTAACAGTTTGCCAGGTTCCTGAAGCACCCACTCTGCATGAAGCCTGAACTAAAGAAAGCCAGACCAGCTGCAGAATGAGGCACTATCCCATTGCAGAGATATGCTAAACTGTTTTGCTACTGTACAAACATTTTGACCATAAAAATAAATGATCTAAATTGTGAAGCTGTAGCTAGCCTGCTGTCAAGTTAAATAAACAATGAAGCACTCCAGAGACTCCAATAGCAATTGTTGTTCCATGACCTACACTTTTCAAAAGGCCACTTCTAGTGTATTTAAGTACTAAATGAAGAGAATATTTTAGTAAAATAAGTTTCTGTGTTTGTTTATCACACAGCATTTGGTAATAGTCAGGGCCCTGTGTGATTCTGTGGCAATTAAATTTGCCAGAGAATCCACCCACTGCTGCAGACACACACTGCAGGATGCAGACTGTCATTTTTAAAACTAAAATAGAGGGGGGTTTGCCTTTAGTGGCAAAGAAAATCTTCCAGATGTTAACTGAAAATAAAGTCATGCAGAGATACGTGCCCAAGTTTGCAGGCAGCCTTGTGTATGGCTCTAATAGGCATGAACTGCCCCTTGATTTTAATTGTTAATTAAACCAGAAAACTTGATAGCCATTATTCAAATGGCCAGTGATGCTCAGTATTTCACAGCTGCTTGTTATCCTAATCTCTGCTTCCCAGACCATCTTCATATTCTTGCCAAATTTGATAAATTTCAAATTCCCCATATCTACTCCCCAAACCTTCTGTTTATTGTGCCGACAACTCTTGGTACCAATATTGCAGCCTGCAGCTCACTTAAAAATTAAAAATTAAGTCTGGCATAAAATCAATAGGATGCAATATAAGATTAAATGCCATACAATGCTGAATTCATCCTATCATTTTGGTAAAGACTTCAATTTTTTTAAATTTACTTGCAGCAGGGCCTGAATTCTCAATCTTTTGCAACAGAAAACTGCAGCAGAATTTAGGTCAAGTGAGCTGCAGCTTAAGATAGGGTCATAAAGAAAGTGTATCATAATATGCCAGCCATAACTAACAGTTCTGATTCTTATGTAAAATAGTTATGTTGCGCTCATGTATCTTGTCCATTTTAAAACCTGCGTGCTTTATTGACATTTCCCAGACTATAGTATATGAATATAAAAGTAACATAAGATCCAGGACCTCAGCTGGTGTAAATTAGTGTCTGTTCAGTGGGAGTGATGCCAGTTGTGTTGGCTGAGGATTGGTGCATGGAAAATGACTGGGAAAATATAGATGGAACTGTGTATAATGTTTCCCATTAGTAATCTTATGTTCAAGCATTCCCAAAGAGATGAGAGGCTGTCTCCTTGTCCTCACAAAGACAAAAAACAAGAAGAAAAAACACCTTTCCTTGAAGTTTACTTCTCAGTCAGCCATGAAAATCACAGCTGATCAGTCAGGGGCATTGCCCCATTTTCTGCTCTTAGGACACAAATTATTACTCATCAGCCTTGAGAAAGAAGTTAGGAATGAGAGAGGGAGTTGATCCTTGCCAGGGTGCAATCCTTCCCTTGGCAAGGTGAAGTTCCTGCACCATTCCCCTGGCACAGCTGTGTAAACAGGTATGCTTCTGGCCTGATTTATGTAGCCGTAGCTTTAGGAAGAAGTCATGGAATGAAACCTTGGACAACTCTCAAAAGAAAAACTTCAGCTTAAAAAATTGTTCTTAGCACTTAAGACTGAATACTTTATTCACTGTAAAGTAGTCCTTCATGCTGGCTTTAATACCGGAAAACAAATTCATATAATTGACAAAAGTGGTAAGAACACATTAGTGTTCGCAGAACAGCTCTGCTTCCTTATGGAGATTTTGGCTTTTCTGTTATTCAGGGCTGGGGGGAGCAGGGTTCAGAAGCAAGATAACTTTTACTTGAATAAATCCGTCATGTTACTTTAAAAAAAAGCAAACAAAAAAACCCTGTTTGAAATTATGAACTGCTTTTATATATAGCAAAAACCTCATTCAAGGCAACCTAGAGAAAATACAGGACTTGGGCTCATTTCACACTATTTTGACTATACTTATGGGCTAAATAGTGGTATTTTACCCTTACCAGAATGGTGGCATTTTCAAGACTAGTAGTTTTCATTTGAAAATCGACAAGATCTGTTCCTAACTAGAGGGTCATAAATTGATCTCATGGTGTAAGTAAGCTGGCTTAAATTGGCAGAATAGCCCAGCAAAATAATTGCATTAACCTGCAAATTCTTCCTCAAAAAACAGCATTTACAAAGCATATTCTGTAGCCTGAGGTTTTAGTCTCAGCTTTATTTTCCCAACAGCATTCCAAATCCTTTTCTCAAGCAGCTACACCCATAGCCTTTGCCCAGAACATTTATAGGAAGAAGCTAAGCTGAAGTTATTTATTTCCTGAAAAGGATGTCCTATTATATTTCATAATCTGTGATCTCAGGGATAGAGAATGGAGCCCTGAAGCTCTCATAGCTATGCTTACATGTCTTTGGTAGCTCTAGGTTTGCATTTGCTGGACCAAGTGGGTCAAATCTGTCACTCTACCCTCCCTAATTCATTTGTGCCAGAAGCGAGTACATCCAAGCCATACTTCAGCAGATCTAATTTGTACTTGATAGCCTTCCTCTCACCCCACTGCCCCCATATCAAGTGATTAGCCTGGCTGAGATACAGAAATTGTGACTGTTGTGCCACCTAGCATGCCGAGGGGTAAGATGGGCAAAACCTGTAACCAGGAGCAGAAGGTCCACTTCAGGCATGGCTGATCTCTATCTTGTCACTGTAGGCTAGAAGCCTCCAGCCAAACAGCAGACTACACGTTTTATCCAGGTCATGAAATACCTGGATTTCCATGACAATGGAATTACACCGCTCTCTATGTATGGGATGATTAGCTGCAGGTACAGAAGTTTCCTGGGTGAAAAGACACTTTTTGATGCTCTCTCCTGGGAGGTGGCACCCTCTTTCCACCATTGCTGAAGTTAGAAACACAGGTATCTACTGTTCTTTCTTCTTCCTCTTCTTCTTCTTCTTCTTCTTCTTTTTTGTCATGCAACTGTTGTTTTATCTATGCTATGATCAGAAAATTTCCCCAAAAAACTAATCCTTTCACCTAGACTCATGTGCTGCGAGATGATGAAGTGGCTGGTGCTGGCTGTCCTCTCCATGCTTCCCAGTTTTTCATTCTGCCAACACCTTCACCTTGTTGAAAAAACCTCCCTCTGGCTCAATGGAGCTGTTGCAGCTATATCATCAACACATCTTATGTACTCCTAACTTGTTGATGAGGGTTGCAGCCATGCTTGAAACTAGATGAACTTAGGACTCTTCATCAAACAGTGTCATTCCTCCCCTAAAAAACCAAAGCCATGGCACTCTTCCCTAGAGCCTGCATATACAACCTCTACTGCATTTCTGCAAACACACCTGCAAGACAAGGACATGTTTTCCACTCCCATTGGTAATCTCAACCGGAACTCATCCAAAACACATTGTTCCTTAGGACCATCATGAGGAAAGGTGACCCAGGCAGATGCATTTTGTGAACTCTATGACTGCAAGTATTGATAAGGGAAAGGAAGGAGCTGTCAAGGCTCCGATTGCCCTAACAGGCTGTTATGGCCCCGATAAGCCTCCCCTGGGGCTGCCCCCACACGTGTGCCCCCAGACCCATGAGCTCCATTTAAGCTCAGCCCAGCGTCTTAATTAGCCAGAGCTATGTTTTAAGTGTAGTAGTCTCTGGATGGACACCAGACCTTTGCTGTGGGAAGCTGTCTCCTGGATAGGCCCCTGCTTTGTCGTAGCTTTGTCACCAGTCCCATCTTTGACCCTGTCCCTGGATGGACTGAGGAGCCATGCTGTAGACTCATCTCTAGCCCTGGCCCTGGCCCTGGCCCTGGCCCTGGCCCACCTCCTGCTACTCCTTACTCTGCTCTCCGGGTGATCCCTGGACCTGACTGATTACTTCACCCTGTATAGACTAATTGGACTAATTACAGTCTTCAACGTGGACCACATGACATTCCCTTAAAATCTAATTAGAGCAGCTCAGTATATACTTACCTTATCAGAAAGCTGGAAGTGTTAATGGCCAAGCAATATTTGCCCAAAGTAAAGTCATTAAATGACCAAGTGAGTTGATCATACTAAGCACCCCAGGTTTCCATTTTACACATCTTATCTGATGTATTTAAATTGTTGTAAATACTATTATAATCACTCCAGCTTCATGGCAGCTGATGTGCTATACATGTTTGAGAGGGTGGTATCAATTAACTACGTTATCTATAATGCCATGCCTGCAATAACTACTACTTCACAACTTATCATTAATGCATTTGACAGGGTTTTTCTAAAGTAACATTTATTTAGAGGTTAATCAGAATTCCTAAGACTGCCATTTATTATAATCTGATTTTGGATAATTGTCCAAATCAGTGGCTCTTAGAGGCAGCAGTTTTGTCTCAGTCTCAATATGGTACATTAAAGCCAAAAAACAAGAGGATTGGAATTACATTTTTGTACATACAAGTGGCTACTGCAAAACTCCGTTCTTCAGAATGTATGAATTCTACTAGAAATTTTTCTGCCTACTAGTTGGAAGGCTGGACGATGCTTGCAGCCACCCTAAGAGCTGGGAGGGTGGGACAAAGAGAGGAAGTCAAGGTGAGGTTAGTTCCCTGTATCATTCCAAGGAGCAGGAAAAAGGAGTAAAGACAGAAAGAACAACCTAGATATTCATCCTTTTGCACTAGAAATTGAGACCGAGCAGAAAAGGAGTGGACAGCAGCTGACACATCTGCCCCTATACAAGGCAAAACATGCACAGTGTAGTGTGCACCTTAGTAAGCCCTCAGATTCCGTGATAATATAATGTCCACTGCTTAAAAAAATCACAAATACCAGAATTAGTTGCCACGCAGCTCTAAGCTGGCTCTGTGTATAAGCATGCCAACTGCTTTTAATTACTTCCTCCCCTTCTTTGGTGCCAGATTCCCAGCTGAAGCCTCAGACAAGCATACACGACCTGTTATTTTCCTGGTGAATTTCTCTTGGGCAGATATGCCATTTGGGCAGGCATCAGGTACATTCCCTGAACTTCCTCCATTATTCCAAAATCTGTAGGTGTTAGAGATTCCCAGTGAAACAACTTTACATGCTTTTTTAACATATGTAATCTAGAATACCTCTCCTCCTGTTCATTTCAAGTAACTGCTGAATCATTCTAAAAGAAATAGGATAAAGCACATACTCAGAAAGGATAACTTTAAATCTCCATGGTTAAAATTTGGCAACTCACAAACAATAAGAAATCTCAGACAGAAATGTTAGGCCATCTTGTGTATGGCAGTGGTACCAGATCCACCTAAAATAATAGCTTTCAAAGCAACTGTTCACATAGTATGAAAGGCCTAAAACAAGAAGGAGGCCCATTTACTTGTTTATTAGTAAGCATCTTCTGTAGACACCGGGACAAATGCAAAACAAATCTCTTATCTATTGAACAGAACAAAACTGGAGCTTGCAGGAGTTTGGGAGACAATAGCAAAATATGAAAAATGGCTTGCAGGAACAGGAGTTGAATCATTTTTACATGAAACTGGGAATGTTTAGCGAAGCCCTTTATTCCGCTGATCCTTTCCAATGTTTATTATAAATATTCCTTTTCAAATAATTAATTTGACAATACACCATATTTCTGATTTGCACTAAAATGTTTTAGTTCTAAAAGCTTGTAACATTTTGAGGTTTTTGGTTTTGCTTTTAGATACTGTCTATGAATCACTCCCTATCATATTTATATTTCAATTCTTGGGCAACTATACTGGCAATTAGTATGTAAAACAGTTATACAAAAAAGCAGATCAGTCTGTAATAAATCATACTTTGGCAGAGAAGGTCACTATTAATTTATTACTTTAAAGTAACTTATAATCAGTGTAACTGTTCTGCAGTAAACATTCCTGGGGAAGTTCTCCTCTCTTTCCTCTGTTGACAGAATCCTGGAGCACATTTAAATTAATGGCATATACGTACCTGAGTTCCCACAGACTGCAGCTGCTCGCACTGCTTTCACTCCTTCAGTGCAATGGTATAGATCTATTCACGTGTATCCCAGAACCGCTTTTCGGTTTTTTACTCCGACAAAATCTAATAAGACAGAGGTTTGTTGTGAGTTAGGTGTTTGTAGTTCCTGGAACTTACTGACTCAGCCTGTCATCTAGCACTTGTATGAGAACCTGGTGTGACAGAGGCAGTGCTACAGCCTGCACCGAGCTGCACAGAGGCTGCTCTGCATGAAAAGCCAAGTTTGGGCCCTACCGTGTCACCTCATCCCTTCCTGCCTGTATATAGCTTTGCATATTATATTACACAAGCACACGGGCTACTCAGTATTCTTGCATGTGTCAGAAATTACTTCCTCTGCCTACGTTAATAACTTCTCCCCACGGTTTCCCTTAAATCTTTTAAAGAAAATCTAGAGGTAGGGTCATTTGATGTGCTTGTATAGGTGTGTATACGGTTCTCTTAGACACAGTATTTCAGCAGAACCAGTAACTCACTGCAAGGTCACGTTCTTCTCTCATTCACCTGTCTACCCTTCCCCTTCAGTGGTTTTAATCTTCCTTTTTGAAAAGTTGCTTTCATTTCAGGACATAAAAAATGGAAAAGTAGAGAAGCATGTTCCCAAGTTTTCTCTTTTCCCCACTCTCAGAGACGTGCTTTTGCCAAGAAAGGTTGGACCAAATGACCCTTGAGGTCCTTTCCAACCTGGTATTCTATGATTCCACCATTATCTTTTTCCCTGCCTTCAGCTGCATTTTGCCAAATCGGTTTCTGCAACACGGCATGCATCTTCCTCTGCCTACCAACAGCCACTACCACAAACAGAATTATTCCTACTTAAACACCATCTCTTCCTTCTGACTCCTTCTCCACCTCCTATCTCACTATTTACTCCATGCCGTTTCTAAACTTATGGACCTACATGTTTCTGAACTTTTATTGTGCAACTTGTTTCCTAAATAAAGTTCTTCTACTTTGAAATGTGGCTCCTCATCACTAACAGCCACTTAACTGGACAGTCATCTCACCTTATCTGCCTTAACCCTGCCCTACACCCTTCCCTCAAAACTGTTCACAATGCCGCAGCTAACTCACTTTTTTCGTACCACACCCCTACTGTCTGTATAACCTGCAATTTACTTTCTCTTCAGGAACAAAATCCCAGCTCCTCTTCTGTATTACGAAAATGTACATAACATTGCCCTCCATCTCACTTGCCAAATCTATGTCTACATTCTTTGCGCTTTCGGACTCTGCACAACGATACAGGGAAGGCCACATGCAACTTCACACACGTATGTTTAGTGCTGGGCTTAAAGTTATGCACGTATTTGCATACATTTATGAACTGGGGGTTTCACGCTTGCACACAGTAACACTGCTGTTGTAACTGTGTATTTCCTTCCTGACAACTGTCTGCTCCTACCAGTGGAAGCAGATTCTGTCTTCAGCTTTCCCACCCCTTTTCAAGCCCAAATTTGAGCCATCTTTGCTGTGTACAAGTTCCTCAAATGCAGCTGCTTTTTAGTCAGTCAGGTTTCTTTCTCAGACCTTTTCAGCTGGGTGTGTTTCAAGCATGGCAGGGTCAGAATTTAGGGCTCGTTTTCGCTCTGATGGCTCCCAAACAACATGAGGTGCTCCTTGGAGAATTCCTTGTCTACATTCTAGCCCGATGATGATCTTTAAAAGCCTTCAAACAACCCAGCTCACTTTTCTTTCCACAGCAATACTGCCTACACCTTTGCTGTATTCTTAAATGTTTTCCTGTTTTTTTCCCCACTTATTTGTATTTGATCTATAAATTCAAAAAGCATGCAATGAGCCTTTATGTTTGTGAAGTGCATGTAAGTTTATGGTGCTATAAAAGTGGTCTGTGGAAAACTAAAATAGTAATAATAAGTTGGGCATATGATGATCTAGAGTTGTATAATATGCCCATTATCATACGATCTGTGCAGTTTTGTCATAGCTTTTTAGCACCTGAAAAACTGAATATAGGCCAAATGTTGTATCTCTATTTTACGTGATGGAGAAGGGAGACAGATTTTATCTGCAATATGCTCAGGCTGACTTTCTAGCATTTTGGAAGTGATTCTTTAACAAATGCTAGGAAAAAAGACATCTTGGATTAAAAAGCTAAAAATCATAAAACTGAGAACATATTACTTAGCTGAAGATTTATATGCCCAAGTGATACAACTATCAATTTTCCTCATCCCTTTCTTTCCCCGAGATCTGTGGCTAAGAAGAATCAGATTTTTGCCCGTTCCATAGGGGCAACAGGGCAAATCTCGTTTCCCCAATTTCAGCGCGGCAGGGTCAAGCCCACTCATCGCTGTATTTTGCAGTGCACCTGAGCAATCCTGCCATTCAAGTACATAACTGAAATTTTATTTGTTCAGGATGGTGAACAAGGTCAGAGCTTCCTTGTCCACGTCAGACTGAATGCACAGAGGGCTGAGCTAAGACTAGTCTCTCTTTCTACTTCCCCAGTTAGTGTCCCAGCAACCTTGACCTTGTAGCAAGGACAAGCACATGACAGAAGGGAAATGTACAAAATTGTCATGTGTGCTGCATCCTTCCCCGGAGGCTGAAAGTCTCACCTCTCTGATATGCTTAGTTGGCTCAGAGTAAAAGTTCTTGAGAGCAATCACAATCCCAGGTCTCATGTGGCAATCTGCAGGATGAATGGGCCAGCCCACAGGCAGATTACCCACTGAAGCTTTGACAGAAAGTCAAGCAGGTTCACCTGGCCCACACCACAATCATACTTCTTAAATAAAATCTTCACACATCTGTACATGCATATACATAAATAAAAGTATAAGCCTGACATGGAGAATCTAGCATCCGAAAAGGTAACAACTTTCATTAGACAGCAAAGTTTTGCAGAGTTTCTACAAAGGCTCTTCCAGCCTAATCAGTGGAGAGATCATTTGTGCCATCTGCACTCAGCAGGGGCTGGGTTGTCGAGACAAGGTGGGAAATAAAAACAGTAATGGCAGTAAATGAAAATAATATGCAGAGATACAAACTTAGCAATCCAAGACTCTAAACCAGTTGGATTTCAGTGAGAACCACAGGATCTTTCTAGAAAGAAACGTGTTTTCCTGATAGCAGTTGTAATTAGCAAGGCATTTTAGTGTTGCAACCTGGCCCAGGTGAAGAAAATGTCAACAAAATTAGGACAGAATTTTTGAAAAATACATACAGAACATTAAGTAAGGGATAGCAATCACTCTTTTTCTTACTTTGTAAATCAAGCTCCCCTAAAAGCGCACATCAGTTGTACCAGTTAATAGGTGGAATTCCAAAAGAGTTCTGAATTTGAGCCAAGGCGACTTTGAAATAACTACGTTTGATCTGCAAAAGATCTTCTTCAGAATGGTAGTTTTGAAAACAAATGTAGTTCATGCCTATGCTTCTTTCTCTGCATGGAAATATGGAGACAGAAAATCCCTTATTTCTGCTAGTTCTTTGCTTTGATATTTTCACTAAGTAATGGGGCAGACACATCTTACTAGGAAAATTATTATTTTGCACTTGACTTATTTCTGTGCTAAAGCATCTCCTTTATTTTCAGTCTTTTGGTTCGGTTTCAAGACAATTGTTAAGCTCTTAACTTCTGTGACCCACTAAACAATGAACTAGGTGGGTATGGCTGTTGCCAAAATAAAATAGTCTGATTTCTCAGTAATTTTTCCTATTTCTTTTTCAGAAAGACAGAAAAACAGACTAGTTTAATGCAATGAGAGCAGTGCCTAAGTCTGACGGTAATATGAACTATGATCGTTTCTCAAACAGTAATGGATCGTAAAAAATTTCAGAATTTTCATTCATTTGGACTTTTTGAACATTGTTTTTAATCTCAGAGCTGATAGGAGGCTTGAAATGAAACACGATTTTATCAAATATAATGAAAATGTAAGATCTTTATTATGACAGATACAAACCCCCAAGAACCAAGCTTCCACAAAGTACCTCCTGTATAATTATTAAATAAAAACACTTACTTATTCGGTACTCGGCTTTTAAACCCTGAATAAGAGAAGTACATATTGAGAGAGAGGTACTTAAAACGTTTCCATGGATACAGGATGATGCCAATCAGGTCCATGTTTTTATCTGAAAGGGTGTCCCTGCAGAGACATGCAGCTTGGTGAGTGGTTGTTTATACAAGTAAGTAAATAGGAACCTTGTTTATTTTACAAAGAGCTCCTGACCCACACTTTTTCTCATCACTTTTTTAGAAGGAACGTTTTGCTCCTTTTAAACAGCATATTGTAGTAAAATACACACTTTTGCAATTTTTCCTTAAAGTTGTTTGAGTTTATGACAGTGTTCAAGCAGAAAATGGAGTATCTAGGTATGCTACTACCAATCCTGGCAAACCTATGTTGGCGACTCTTTTTTTTGTGGTAATTTGCAGACGTACTGATGCAAATTACATCTTTCTATTTAAATCACCAGAAGCCACTTCCAGGAAAAAAAAAAAGGCAAGGGGCAGACACAAACGATAAATACCCTTACCTTAATCCCATAAGGACAAGAACACCAAGTTTTGATCGCTTCTCTCGGAAGAGTCTCCATTTACTTTAGCTCCCATTTTAAAAGTGGTTGGCTCCTAGATTCCCACCGTGTAAGTGTTACGAACATGTAATTTTGACACGCAGCCTCTCAACGCTGCATGCTTTCTAATTTTGGGAATGAGATTAATACCTCCTATTTGAGAGGTTTTAGTCTTCTAATATTTCTCTGGATAAAAAAGCACAATGAGTTAGTGAAAAGAAAGGCAATCAACTTTAATACTTAACACAGTGTAATAACCTGAACTGAAATATGTGTGTGCTGTATTTCCATTAAAAAAAGTTTCCTTCCAGCCACAATTAATAGAACAAAACCCCGTCTTGTTCAGAGATTATTCTTGGAATACTGCAATTTTAACATCTATGTAAAGGGGGAAAGTTTTTTGCCACGTGCAAGCAATTTGGCCTTCCTTCTTCTCGAAGAAGCGATTCCTGGATCAGACGACCGATCTGATATTTTCCATTCGAACGCGCAGCGTACTTTGAAGGGGGACGGCGATGCTGTGTTCGTTTGCCAGCGCTGACAAAGGTCTGTTTGTCAGCGATACCTTTTACAGCTAAATTTACTCGGGAGTGACAGAGGCAGGTGCCCCTTGGCCTGCCAGACACTTGCGCGCCCGCATCACGCAGCCTACAGGTCAACAACCAAAGGAGAAAAAGCCCGGGGCTGAGGAGGAGAGGGTGAGTGAGGCAAACACAACCCAAACTGGGGGGTTTCTCTTCAAAGCCAGCTGGTCTGGCTTTATTCTACAGGAATTTTTTTACCTGCCAGTTTGATCAACGAAGCCCTCAGCAGGTGCTGACGGGTACAACTTCCTGGAGAAGCAGAAGAAGGGCGCTGGTGAGTTTTAACAGAGAAAATGGTTAAAAAATGATTCTTAAGTCTTTGGAGTTGTTCTGCTTGCTGCAGCACGGGGTGATTCAGCTCCAGGCTCGTGGCTACGCCCGCAAAGCTTTCTTCAAGAGAAAGCAGATAAGCTTTGTAGCATGCTTCGCATTTTATTTGATACGGTGCTTGATTTTAGCTTCTGTTGCCAAGAAAAGTTTCTTGAAAGTGGCTGGGTATTTATAGGCAGTTTCTTTCAAACTGTTTCTATGAATCTGAATGGAAAGAACACAGAGGATTACATACAGGAACACCAGAAGCCAGACAGCACTGGGGGTGTACTCTGTGTCCCCCCCCCATCTGCCTCCTTTAAAATAAATGAGTTATCCTGGTAATTTCCAAATAAATAGAAAGGCTGTGTTGTCTGTAGACTGTTCCTGGTATTCGGAGCTTCAGCGGACATTCCAGAGCCTTAGAAACTCCTTCTGAACATCAACATAAGGTTACTTCGTAATAAATAAGGGAGTGAAATTAACAGTCTTTCCAGCATTTTACAAAACTCAGTAATCAAAGGATTATCACACAAAACTGTTGCCTTTCGCTACAGTGAAAAGGTAAATTACAAAACAGAGGCTACATGAGAGCACTGCTTGGCATGATGCTGTTTAAGGATATCAAGAATTTACACAATTTTCCTTATTTTAAAACCACAAATTATGCCCGTGTGTGTATTCTTTAATTTGCGTAAGAGCTGGGAAACGAGACGAAGGGAAAAAAAGATTTATTTTTCTAGAACAATAAGATTTCAATTAATCTGAAAATGTAGGAAAATGTGACCACATGTTAAAATAAATATTTTGGAGGGGAGAAAAGCATTTTTATTATGATTTCTATTTCAAGAACTCATTCTTTTAACTTTATTTCACAGTATTCATTACAAATTGTTGTGTTAAATTGAAAACATTTATTTAAGCAAGTAAACAGACAGAAAACTTGACCATATGAATCTTTTTGAGTAAACAGATTCCATATTCACAACTCACATGCACACCATAGAAGACACTAATGGGAGAAAGAAAGGAATCATACGTCAATATACAGTTAGACTGTTTCTGTACTGGATATTCCCCGTGTGTCAAAATAAATGATTTATCAGCAGTGGATAGCCTAAGATTAGGCTGAATAATAATACCTGAGGCCCCTTTAAACATCCCTGATCTGTGACATTTTTTCAGCTAGGCTGCTTGGTGTGGGACCAGTACAGTTGACAGGGAACTCCAGCCTCGGCAGAGGTAGATCAAGCCTTAATCCTTGTCCATTTTCTTCATTTTGGGAGACAAGAAAAGCGCAGCAGAGGTTATTTTTGTTTCTGGAATGTGCTACATGAAAATAATCACAATTTTGTTTGCTGCAAGAATATCCTACTGTACGTGAGAATAAAAGACCAGTAGAATAAAACATTACTAGAAAAAGTATAAAGTAAACCTCTAAATATGAAAGATATTTTCTCAGATGAAGTATGAAACGTAAAACTAAACAAAAACCCCAAAACTAGAGCTGCCTTTAAACTAAGCAATGCCTGTAAAACATCGCTGTTTCATGCATAACATTTGTAATGTATGGAAACCAAATCCCCTAAACAGCCATTAAAACCAAGCACTGTTAAATCCGAAGACAGTAAATAGTAACGGCAGTCCCTAGAGTTAACTAGACGTTGTACATGCTACACTAACCAAGAAAAACATACAGCCTTTGGTTTAGAGCCTTTAATTCTGTATATTGTAAGTTCGTCAGCATTTTACTGTATTGATTTTAAAGGCTCAGAAACAGTAATTAATGTGACAAACTCCTGGATAATTTCACGAAATTCCAATAAAGTTAGTCTGTATTTCACTGCATTTGGGGAAAAGACTATTTTGTAAAATAAAACTTCAGTACAGAATGTTTTACTTTTCTAGAAAAAGACTGTTTAATGTTGCAAAAGGTGGAGATTACACACTAGATAATTTATACCACTAAACTTAAATGAGTGCCCTTTGTTGGTCTTTCTGTTTCGTATTTTTCTCATCATCAGACTTAAGTACATTACGTGAAAATCTAAAATATTCCTATTATTAATGAAATACTGTGAGATTAAGAAATAGGAAAACCTTATTTAATTCACTGAAGCTTTACTACGATTTCAGTTACAAACAGAATCAGCCCTAAAATGCCTGGTATACTCATTTATTTCCATACCAGCTATTCCCCATTAACTAAGAGGTCTGTTGCCTGTTTTGTAAACTAGGGCAGTTTATTCTACAAGTATCTTTTTATCTCTTTTATTTTGAAAAGCTACAGTCTAGCTCAGCTTTCAACCACATGTTTGTCTTTTCCAATAAATCCAAGCTTTAGTGTCAGGAAGACATCTATATTAGTTATTCCATAGTGCGTGTAAATATAAAATGGGATTTAACCACAAAGCTCTGGCAAAAATTGCAATTTAATGACTCTATGTTGTGTTCTTCAAAAGTTAATTCAGGGCTTTTCATACAGAGTTATATGGTATTTTCAAAGCACATCGTGCCTTCTTCTTTCACTTACACTGGTGAAAATTGGGCACTTTCCACCGAAGGCAATGAAGTTGCATTTAAAAGTTAGATAAGATGAACTGCATGATAAAAATTAGGGGGGGAAAGTAGGATGAATTGGCTTAATTACTGCTTCCTATATGAGCATTTAAAACATGTAAATTTTCCATTTTATATTTCTATTATAAATTTAAGGGGTGTGTGTATATATATATACACACCTGTGTATATAAAGTGTGTGTGTGCATGTACATATATATAAGTATGTATATATACACTTTAAATTTATAATTATTTTTCCCCTGGTACAGTAAGCAAAATCTTCTTCTGCAAAATATATATAACTTTCTTTGTGGACTTTTATTAATTCATTTTTTTGTTCAAAAACTAATTGGTTATTGGTCTGAGATCATCCCCCTGAAAATCAAAGAAACACATACACATTAGGAAGCAGGGGAGAATTCTCCTCCTTGCCAGTCCACTGGCAACGTACGGAGCCACTGCCTCGCCTGGGGTCTTCACCACCCCTGAGCTGTTGCAGGGACTGCACAGGGGTGGTGAAGACGGTGTTGCAGACGGACTGCTCTGCAGCCGCTCCCCACCCCTGCACCCCACTGCGGCCCACTCCCATGTGAAGACACCCCCAGCATTCCCATACCACTCCCAACGACTGCTCGCAGCTCCTCCCTGCTATCCCATTTCAAAAATGCTGTTGCACTGTACAGTTCACCATAAACAAGGTAATGAGGACTGGCCTTGCAGCATATCCCTTGGCACAATGTACACATACATAAACAGTTACCCGAGTCATCTTCTCCAATGAAAGCACTAACAATTTATTGCATAGTTAAACTGGGGTTTGTTCCTTTGAAAGCAACTAGCATTATGAGGCAAGTTCTGAAAGCACCACTTAAGAAATTTTCCATAAAGACAAAAGCAACAGTGCATTATATGCGTAACTCAGAAGGCACTGGATTCTAAATCAAGTTCAATAAATACAGCTTACAAAGGATAAACATATAGATTTAAGCTAAGGTATACTAGTTTGCTGGAAGCATGTAAAATAACTGCACAGAATGAATGAAACAGCAATTACTGCTTCATTCATAAATATATATAGTAATGCTAGTTCTATATATATACTTAAAAGTTGTGCTCACAGCATACTAAGTTCAATCTAATGTTAATGTAGCCGATGCACTGTACCCTGAAAGATGATAACATCTGTCAGGGCAAAAAATTAAAAGCTGAATAGTATGATACCCAGCTGCTAAGGATTAATTGGGCAAAACAAACCTTTGGGTTGTTTTGGGTTTTGGTTTGGTTTTTTTTAATTAAAAAAAAGCTCTCCCCCAGTAATTTTCATCTCTCTCTACTTTCTTTTATCACTATACCGATAATGATACGGAAGTATACAAAACTAATGGTTCCCACAGTTTTTGCTATAGATATCTGCAGCATTCATTATTTTGTCTTTACTTTCTTAAGTGGCAGCAGGCTACTCTCTATCTAATATAACTATATGCAAATAGCCCTTTCCCCAGTATCAATCCATCTCCTGAGTTTGAAATTATTGTAGAAGAATGCTTGGTTATAACAAATTAATATCGTGTGCAATAATTATAAAAATTAATGAAGAGTCTACTAATGTTGAGAAAAATAGAAGAGATTGTGAAATAATCTACTTGTATATCAGGAGACAGTTCCTACCCTTGAAAAGATATGGCTATCCATTTAATTACATGTCCTTGCACTGACTGACTTCATTAACCATTCAGTCCTCAACCACTGTGCTTTTGATAGCACTTTAGATCCTAGGCACATACAATCTCGCTGAAATGAGATTTTGGGTGGAATTGTTCATCAGAAATATGAGGGAACTGGCTCCCACTTAGGGCAAAGAAGCACTTCTTCCTTGGCTCCTGGGAGAAACTATTCCCTAAATAGTTTCAAAACTGCTGGGTTTAACCTGCAAAAAGGATGCAGGAACTCCTTGCTGAATCTCACGTTAATCCAGAAATTCTTAACCTGTCTACCCCCATTAGTGACAGTCCTTCTCAAATTATTTCTGCCCACATGCCTTTTGCCCCCTCTTCACCCTACCTGAATATCTAGACCCCAAAAGAGCTCACTTAAGAGCTAGAAAATCTCGTAACTCCCTGCCAAATATATACCTGTTCCCCAGCCCTTGCTCCTGTATCTGAGTCACAGCCAAGAGGACTACTAAGTCATGTCCAGAGATATTACCAGAAAGGAGCTTTATAGCACAGACCCTCAGACTGCTGTAGATCTAAAAGGTAAAGACAAATGCTAGTGCCGCCATAATATATGTATTTAACCATTACTGAGAGTTTAAAAATGGAGAGGGTAACAACATAGTCGATGGGTCAGTTCAAGAGGTTTCAATACTTATTTGCTTGGAGATTAACTGGTTAATAAAAATAGAACTGAAGTTGTCTCTGTATGGTCCTTATTTGCCTGACAAAAATAACAACCCTCAATTTCAGAAACTTCTTCCATTTAGTGACCAGGTTTCCTCTCCTTTAACCGTGTCAGTGTAGCTGTCTGTAAAGTCATAGCTGAAATCAGATCTTGCTGGTCTGATTGGTGCAGCCTTGCAGAACATAACAGACCAGAAATGGGGACTTAAATCTGTCCATACCATCCAGGAGCTGTGCAAAGATGCTCAAACTAGATCATATGACAGCAACAATAACTTCAGATGAAATACATCTAAACCAAAGTACATATCCAAACATGACCTCTGAGGCTTAGTTTCCTTTTAACCTCGGTAATATCAACTTTTTAAAGTGCTTCCATGGGAAGAGTTATAACCAATGACATCACAGCTGGAGGCTCATGGAAGTTTTAATATAGACGAACATAAGTGGCACAAGCACATCTAAAAGCTGACCCAACTATTGTGCAATTACATTTTACAGCCACAGAGGTTACAAGTTCTTCTTCACTTATCAACAAGAGCTGTCAACCTTCAAAAGGCCTCTCTAAACCGTCTAATAAAAGTTTTATATTAATTATTGTTTTGATAATAGAAATAGCAGTATTACAGCAGCACTTAGAAAACACATTTATGGATCAAAGCTTGTGTTTGGAGCTGTACAAATGCAAAACAAAAACATGAATTTAGCACCAAAGAGTTTACAAACACTCAAAAACAGTGCATTTGCTCAAAACGTCCAGAGAATAAGCTATTACTGCTTGATATCGGCATGATATCAAGCATACCTGTATAAAACAGTTTGTCAACAGTACCTTTATCCCCTCATTCCATGCACTAATCTATTGCTATTGTATTCAATACTCAATTTATGTTGCAAATATCATACAGCATACTCTGTTACAACAGGCAGGATGACTGACCTTTAAAATTTGCATATCATTTACTCCAACTTTGGTTCCAGAATGTGGTATGCAATTTGAAATAGAGGCAAATTGAAACAGCCAAGAAGCTGGGTGCCTATCTAAAATATATCTCAAAGTCTAGTCTGGAAAACTCCTGAGAACTGGGTTTCTCCAAAAAAAAAAAAAAAAAAAAAAAAGGCATTTCCTCTTCTAGTTGGGAGTACCGTAACAGCAGCCTTTCATGTGGTACATCGGAATCTTCATCTGTAGCCAGGATGGGGAACCATAGTGGCCTTCAGCAACACGAGATGAAGTTGACCAATGTTCTTCTATCCTTAGAACAGGTTTGATTTGAATTTTGTTTGAATTGTGGCTAGGGGTCTATCCAAAACAAATCTCTACTTTGCCTGGCCCTCAAAATTACCATGAATTTCATTGTCTACACAGATGCAGATGCTGATCTAATTTGTAGCAGCTGCAGAATACTTAATTAAGCCTTTTCTGGCCATCTATATGGCTGTCGGCTTCTGTATCCCATCATCATGCAGTGCAAGATAGACAAATGCTTGAGTGTCACACAATTAGCAAAGGGGTGCAATCATATTTTTTGTTTTGGGTTCTGCATTTTTTGGCAAAATATCTGAAAATATCACAATACCTTAGTCAGGCAATTCCATTTCAGCAAAAGAGAAGGAATGCACAGCCTAAAAAAAGGCTTCCCCCTCTCCCCCAACCTTTCCCAAAATGAAAGGGGATCACAGGGAGATTCTCTTTATTCAGCTGGGGGCAATCACATGGCCAAACAAATGTAGTAGCAGGAATGAGAAAGGTGGTCCTTACTTAAAAATGCTAGTTCCAAAACTTAATTTCTGGGAGCCTATCTTCTTGGAGTGAAGTAGGGGGAACAGTCCTAGCAGAAACTTCCTTTTGAAATGACCAGTTAACGGTGAAGAGGTTTAAACCTTCTAAAGCTGCATAAATTAACAACGAAATACAAAGTTACCTTCCTCTGCTTCAAGTCTAGAGGTTGGGTGAGATACCAGAAGATAGATAAAGATTTTGAAGATAGGGACCCCCAGCGCTGTACTTTGCAGTGGGCAGGAACCTACCTGATCCCTTCCACAAATTCAAGCGGCCCCACAGCTGCTCTGATTTAGTCTCTGTCTGGACATCGGCCCTTCAGAACAAAGTCACCAAAGCACAGCACGTCTCCCTCCAGCGTGCTCTTCTGTATTAGCGACCGAGCTGATTAGTAAAGGTATTGTATTTCTTGGGCGAAGGCTGTTTAATAATCTAGGTAGACTTTAATCACAGTTGCATTAAACCATACGATAAATTACACTTCCACCAAATGCCTTGCTTTTTTTAAAAAAATCTAATGTTTCTGAGGCATCTGAAGATGCAGAATAATCAGACTGATGAACAGCAGTTCATGAAAATGATAACGTTTCCAAAATTATTCTTCAAATACATTTCTGTACTTAAACCCTATTAAGATGGGGAATTGATTCCAAATTTCCACTCTAAGCTCATATTTGATCTATTTTTATATTTTTGCATAGGAAAAAAGCCCATTTAGCTTGAAATTTCACCTAATTAACTTTATGTCAGAAGAGACTGGGGTGGGGGGGAACTGAAACTAGTTCCTGAGCTTTTGAGTTTGTCTGAGACTAGAGGTTTGCTTGCTGATATCTGACTAGCACTGACGAACTTCAAAACCCTCAATACATTTCTTCCATGCAAGTCTAGACTCACATTTTTGGAGTCCCTAAATCTCAACGGGGGAGAGGTTAGTAGGTTAAATTCTTCCTTTAGTTACACTTAAGTAAGATCATTGACTACAAGTATTGTCCCCCTAAAATATATACATGTATACATAAACTATATGCATTTGCTGGAACACTGTCATAGGATGACGAGGACATTTGAATATCTTACAGAGAGACAGTGGCTGGTACAAGAATTGGAGTTACAGCATATTCAAAGATTAATTCTGAGGCAGGAACAGGATCTGGGTGGCCACTGACATAGGGCCGAGCTTCCATTTTAGGGTCTCGTTTGAAACCTATCAGAGTGCATTGGATTTCAACAGACTTCAAGGGACTTCGGATGCGGTGCACGAGCTCCACAGCATCCCTGTTCCACGCCAAGCACACAATTCAACGTTTCTATAGCTGTTAACTCCTTCAGATGCAAATTCAGGCTCATTTTCAAACAAATGACAGGCCTTAAGTATTAGTTTATTTCTAAAAAGCATGTGTGGCAAACAAAAAGAGTGGGTATCACGAGCTGCAGATCTGATTCTAATATTTGTGTTGTCATTCACGAAGTAATAAATACTATTTTTACACTTTTAGGACAATATTAGTAATAGCTAATCTTTGAATGAAAACATATTTGTCTACGAAGAAGTTACCTCGTATCTCTAGCTTTAAAACACTGTTAAAAAAGAAACAAAACATATTACAGTAAAAAAATTCTTAGATAAAAATAATCTTTGGACAGCTGTTTATGAGATATTTAAAGGACAATATCAACTTGCAAACTACGGTTTCAGAAACTACCTTTTGTAACAGCGAAACACTTCAGATTACTAGAACCGGATCAATTTGGCAAAACAAACAAACCCCCTTTTCATTGTTGACTTAGTGCATTTGGCAGCCTTTTTCCCTCTACAATCAGTCTCTTCCCTGCAAAGGCCCTTGAAAATATCAGCAAGGGGGCATGAAAAAATCTCACTTTTTTTAAAAAGGGGGCGTTGAAAAAACAACTTTCCGAAAGCCTGGAAAGTAACAGATAATGCCCCAGACTAGTCTACCTCCAAGCTCCCCATCGAGACCCAAAACACAATTTACGCCATCCTTCCAGACACTGCTACACCCTCTCCCGCCACGGCCGCAACGCACGCTCACGCGTGGCCTGCTAGACATGGAGCAGCCTCCCACCAGTCCCCTTCCCAGCATCAGCCATCTGCTCCTTCAGCTTGACCAGCCTCGGCCCTCCTGGGTGCTCCATGTCCGCGTACCGCACCCCTGCCTGCAGGCCTCTGCCCCCCTGGCTCCCCACCACCTCACCCCGCCTGGCCCCCGGCGCCATGGTTTGCACCCCGAGGCCCTGCTGGCACCGCAGGACTTTGCAGACTGTACTTCAGTCTCCCAAACACTCATTTATTCATTATTGGAGAGGTGGGCAACATGCTGCAAAGGCCGTGAACGACTGCGGAGGGGCCCGATGGGGACAGCACTGCGGGGAAATCGGGCTGCCGCTCGCTTCCAGCCTCTTCCAGAGCCAACCTTCGCCCGGGACTTCCTACCCCTTCGCTACTCCCGTCTTGTTTTAAATAGCCGCCGCCTCACGGGGCTTCCGCTGCCCCTCTCCAACGGCAGCGGGATCGCTGCGCTTCCCTCCCTCCCCAGGACCACCCGCTCTCGCGTTAAGCGGCGCCCGGCCGAACTTGCACCAACCCCCCGCCCGCCTCAGCGCCTTCCCGCGGAAACGGGGAGAATGAGGAGGAGGAGGAGGAGGCGGCGGCAGCGGCTGCAGCAGCAGCAGCACCCCGGCTCCGCCGGAGCGCCTCCGGGGGCCGCGCACCGGCCGGCACCGCCCCGCCGGCCGCCCCCGCACACACGTGGCAGCTTACCTCTCCGCCGGGCCGGGCCGGGCCGGGGCCGGGGCCGGGGCCGGGGCCGAGGCCGAGGCCGAGGCAGCCGAGCCGGGCCGGGCCCCGCCGGACCGGGCCGGGTCCCGCAGCCGGACGCCGCCGCCGGGGTCTCAGGCGGTGCCCGCGCGGGGGCGGGGCGGGCGTGCGGCGACCGTTGGGCCGCGCTGCCTGAGGAGATGGCGGCCGGTGGCGAACCTGCAGCTGCCGTGCCCGCCCGGCCAGCCCCAGCGAGCGGGACACCCCAGCCCCTAGAAATCAATACGTAAATAAACGAAGAGAAGCCCGAGGCAACGTGTGTCCAGGGTGCGAGGGGTCGGGGCAGAGACCGGAGCGGTCGCCCCTCCAGACCAAGTTGTTCGCCCGGGTCTAGGTGGGGACCCCCCCGCCACAGCCACAGGTGCACAGAAACAGGGGCGTTTGGGTTAAAAAAGGTTCTCCCGGTGTTGCCTTCCTCGAGGCAGAGCCGAGGAGGTGTGTCCCTGGGTGGTGGCACAGCATCCAGCTGTCGCTAAAAGAAGGAAGAAATGAATATGCCAAACTTCAACATTTTAGCATTTGGCCCGGACTTTTAAATTGGCGTTTATTAAAAAATGAGACAGCCGCGTTTTCCAAACTGCACGTAAAAGCACAAATAATCTTCTAAGTACCAACTGGAGGATGAGTACAGTCCAAGATCAATAGTTTTGTAATTTTATTGATAGTGTAGCATCCCTAAGGTAGGATTCAGATGGAGTTTATTACAGCTTCTGAAAACACCAAGTTACTTACAAGTGATATTCCTCTTAGGCCTAAGTGCACATCAGTAAAGACTCGTATTCTTTTTATAGAAATTGTTTCATAAATCTCTTTAAATATATTTAAGTACTGTAGGTTTGCATTTTAATAATACACTACTTTTGTGCTTTTAAACATCTAAGGTGCCGAACAAGAATTGTAAACTGTGAAGTAACTACTATGGGGAAGATTAAGTAAAGCATTGGAGGCGGATGATTTTGACAATAAAGAGGGTGTATGTGGTGAGTGTTTTAATATTTATTGCATTTAATATTACAAAGTACTATTTATTGTTTTCAGATTTAATGTTAAAAGCAAAGCCTGGAGAGCAAGCTCTGCTGTGTTATGTACTTACAGGTACACCTGTGACAAAGGCTTTCTGTAACCGTTGCTTGGTGTGTATAGCACCATTTTAGTAATGGCATGCCATTTTCTTTAAAGTTCATATGTCAGCTATGCCTACCTTGCAAATATTTTTTTGCAATTAGATGATTTTGCGAAGAATCACGTACATTTCAGCATTTAAATTGTGCTCCTGGAATATATATCCTATTATCTTTGAAATTATCTGAGTTTACATATTTTGTTCGTTATAAAAGCATATGGATTGAGGGAATATTCTGAATGAACGAAGAACAAATACAGTACTGTTGAATAATGTTGTGGGGTAGATTAATCTATAGCCTCGATTTCTCTCAGGGTGGGTTGCTGTGGCAACCGCCCCAGCTCACTTTAAAATCATTTTGTAAAGCTCACTTCAAGCGCTTGCACCCAGCGTGGGCCAAGTTTAAAAGCAGCCAGACATGGGAAGAAGTGTTATACTGGGTTGCTCTTACAAGATAGGGAGGTGGTGGAAGAGAGCGAGGCGTGGAGTGGAGTGGGGTTGAGCAGAACTTTAAACAGAAAATAGAAACCAAGCCACCCCAGGGTTAAGACGCAAAGGGGGTGGATCATTTCATAGTAACCTTACTGCTTTTCAGTTTAAGCGCCATTAAAAGGTGTAAGCTGGCAATCTCATTTCTCCTAAGGGAAAGATATGTTCTGCATCCACAAAAGAACAAAAATGGACTTTGATAATCATCTTCAAAGGAAATGTTACCTTGAGATAATCACACTTGTAAGGGAAAAAGATACTTGGATACACACTTCACTCTTTGATAAAACTTTGGAGATCTGATTTTATAATTACTATGTTTTGACTGATGTCTCATTGTTTAAAACATTGCATGCCTCAGGTGGGAGATTAAGAAAAAAATAATTTTGTCAGCAGACCTACACACGACCTGTGGACAGCAAAAAAGAGTAGATTTGAGTCTCGTGCCAGAGATTTGAAAAGGGTGCATTTGTGGAGCATCAGTACAAGTACAGACACCAGAACAAAGGTTTTCCACTGTTTGAAATTATTCCAGATTTTAAAATTAAATGCAGCAAAAGACAGGAAAAAATCCTAAACACTTCAAAAGATACTACATAAATTCATGCCTTATCTAACCCTGAGTGAGAAAGCCTGGTCCCTCCCCTCATATCTGGTTGTCCATGTAGCATCTGAACCCTGTTTTAAAAATCGAGGTGTCCTTTACATGGATTTGATGAATTGTACCCGTGACAAAAACTTGGCATGGCTTTAAGGTACTCCAGTATGTGAAGGTCACAACTATTTAAAGATTAGGCCACAAGTGCCCACACGGAGGTGTAGTAGATGTGCCAAGCTGCTGTATACTTTTATTTTTCTGAAATACTTGCCTACTCTAGTAATTGCTTTCAAGATACGACGGTGCTCGTGTTCTGTCTTGCCAGTTGAAGGGCTGTGTTACCAACTAGCCAGAAACCTAAAAACTTATATACCCTGCACAAAATAAAGCAGATGACAGTCATTTTCAATTAGAGCACAAAAGTGTGAAGTCTTAACACAGTTTCCTATTTTTGCCACTAAGAAAATATGAATATTACTGGATAGTTGGGTGCCGTGCTGGGAGACCAAAATTGTCTGCAGAAGAGGCATAGCAAGGGTACAACCCGTGTGACTGTTCCATACTTCTTTCCTGCTGCACTTCATGCCAAACCTGAGGCTGAGAAAGTATTTCTTCCCCAACGTTACTCAGGCTCCGCTGCTGACACTGCCGAGCATATATGTCCCTTGCCACTGTATGCAACGTGCTTGGCTCGTGTCTGGCTGCCTGGTGGCTCTAGGCACACCAGTATTACTGTTATTGTTGTTGTGGGTGCATTTATAGCCTGTAACTGTCTGTCCGTTGAGAGTTGTCCACTCTGTATCTAAATCTCACCAAGACGGAGTAGGACATGATGAGACCCGAAGTCACTGAAGGGTATTCTCTAGGGATCTGCGTAGAGAGCGATTGCAGCGTGCTTGTTAGAGCTGCCTTGGCTTCGTTTTGCTCTGACCGTGCTTTGAGCATCCATGTTTTAAGAAGTACAGTTGAATTGAAAAGGCATTTATTCACTGTCAAATATGGGACTTCGGAAGTAGGTCAGTGGCCCAATGAGATGTTTATAGGGGAAAAGACTGAGAGACCAAGGACTGGTACTAAAACAAACTAAATATGTGTTTATCACTGTTGTTTGAATTCAGTCGTTTGTTTTTATCACGCGTGGTGTTCCTATTCCCAGTACCTTAATCTATCATAACAATTAATGGGCTGTGCCTCTATAAACTCCCTTGCTGCTCTCGAAGGATCGTAAAAGTTGGCCGTCTACACAGAAATTAGAAGAAGTATCTGCAAAGTCCAGTTGTGCTCACAAATTATTGCACGTGCTTAATTTGGATTCACGCCCCCATACAGTGCAGTCCTTCCAGTCCGGTTTTAAAAGCAAATGAACCTACCAAAAAAAAAAACCCGTCCTGTCCTTTTAGACAGCGTGCTGGTCGTGCTGCCTTTCTGTGGGTGAGTCTGACGAGAGACCGTCCGGCAGCCGGCCGTGACTGGGACCCGTGCGAGGAGGCGAGCGGGGCTTGATCTGGCCAGCGGTCCTCTCTGGGGAGGGTGGTGCTGCCCCAAACTTCGCCGTCCGCACGGCTCCTGCGCGGCGCGCCGGGGGCAAGCCGCCCGCCGCGGGACACCAAGCGGGAGCCGGGGCTGCTTAGCAGAGGGAGGGCTGCGGAGAAGGGGCCCGGCGGCGGCGCAAGGGGCTGGGGCGGGAGATCTCCGGGGGGGGCCGAATGCCGCAGCCCCGCTCCGCTCGGGGTGGGGGGGGGGGGGGGGGGCGCGGGGGTCAGCGGCCCCCGCGCTGCCGTGACAGGGGCGATGGCCGCGGGTCCGCTGCCCCGCTCGGCGCCCTCCCCTCCCGAACGACCGCCCGAAGCCGCCCCGGGAGGCGTCGGGGCAGAGCCCGACGGTGTCTGCCGGCGGGGCGCGGGCACGGCAGGCTCGCCCCAGGCAGGGACGCCTCACAGCCCCGCCGCCCCGCAGCTCCCCGCACGCCGCCTCGCTCCCGGCCGCCGCTGCGGGCAACCGGGCGGCCCTGCCCGAGCTCCCCGGCCGCGGCGTGCGGCGCTGGGGCTGGCCGCGCCGGCGCCGGGGCGGGCTGGGCGCTGCTGCCGGCCCTGGCAGCGACCCTGCCGCCCTCCCGCACCGACGGTACTTCGGCGGAGGGGGGGAGGTACGCGCCGGCTCGCCGCGTTGTCTTCGCTCGGTATAATAAGGGATTGTCATTAGGTTTGCGTGTGGCAGATGCCATTACCCCCACCGTAAAACTAAAATTAGCAAAATGTCAGGAATGGAAAGATTGATTCACCCAAGATGCAATTATCATTTAAAAAGTGCTTGATTGAGGTGCTGATGTTCGGTGATTTATTCTGCATACCATATACATAATTAAAGTAGTGTAGTGGAGTAATTTATCAATCTAGTTTAGACTAGAGGGGCAAGGAAGGGAGCTGCTGCCGCTGCTGCTGCTCTATGTTTGTTTTATTAAAACGCTTTCGGGATCTGATCCCGCCCCCTTTTTGCAAGAGTGAAACTGATTATTTCTCCAGCTCGGGAGGAGAGAGTCATTCGTTTGGGATTGTGGGAGAGAGAGAGAGAAATAGAGACGCGGAGAAGGAGAAGAAAAGGGAGGCAGAGGGAGCGAAGCAGAAAAGGACACCTCATCAGGCGTGTAGTTCGAATCCCTTCCTCGCCTCCCCCTTCCCCTCCGCGATGTTACAAAGGCTGTGAGCTGCTCGCCTTTTCCCATTCGCCTGCTGTCACTTCCTTCCTGGACGCTTTCAGGACGAGTCCGGTTACTTTTAATCCGACCAGCAGCTCAGCCACTTTCTCCTCCTCCACGCTGCACACACGCACAGGCGCGCACACACACACGCACACGCACACACACACACACACACCCCAGACGTCTTCTGGCTGCTTATTGGATTGACTTTGAAGGTTGTGTCTGTGATTCAAGGAGGCTGCATGTTGAACCAGGTGGTGAATATTTAAGGCTGGAAGAAGTAAAGGGATTTTTTCTTTTTCCTATGAAAGGAAAATATCTCAAGGACTAGTCTGATCATCCAAACAGCTAAATGTTTATAATGTAAGTACATGTGAAATTCAGCATCGGAATAAAATATAGTGGGCATGGTACAAGAGCCCTATGTACATTTCCTATTGCGTTTGAAGAATGTATCAGTCATTGTATGCGGACTGGGGTTGAGGTTGCTTGCAGACTTTTTAAGTGTATGATTGCACTGTCAGTTGCTTAAAAGTAACTTTTTAGACAAGTAACGTAGTTAAATCACTGTCTAGTAAATTATTGCTGACTTGTCTCTATCAGTGTCTTCAGTGTTTAAACTTTGATTAAGTTAGTTTACATCATTTGTGTGCTTGATATTGTGAGGTGTTCGAAGCTTACTTGATCTGAATAGTTCACCAAATGCTATGACCTTGTAGTACTTGCACCCTGATTTATCAGACTAAGGAAACAATCCAGTTTGAGTGAAATGCTCTTAAACTTCATTGTATCATAGGCTCGTCAGTTCTGGAGTTTAGGTAATGCATGCTTGCAAGTGTTTGACTTTGTGCATCTTCCATTTGAATACTTAACATTTGAGATGGAAAGACCCCTTGCATTGATGTGGGAATTCAAGTCATGGGCTGCAAACCTCTTTTGGAATAGTATGCTTTGGTCTTTACATGGTACTTTGAGTATTCTTTACATTTTTTAACACAAGGGAGTCGAGCTAATCAGCCTTGCAAAACTGGCTGGTTTACTTGCAGTACAGTTACTTACAGGCTAAGATAAAGTTTAATGTAAATGAGAGACGTATAAGACTATTGGTGCATTATGTAACTGTAATACTTAGCGTTTCACATAAAACTTAGTGTGACCTTCTGTCAGCTTGAAAAAGAAAACAAGTGTAAAGACAAGCTAATAATTCTTTTTCTCAAAAAGAAAAAGCAGCACAATGCAAAACAAAACTTAATGAATCATTGTGGGAACCTAAGCATTGTCTTTTACAGAAGAGTTCTATTTTCTTTATTGTATATAACAATTATTATTAGCAAATACCTGTATCCTGAAATTAAATACTGTAATACACAACTTCAGACTAAAGATCTGAGAGAATTAAGCAGAGAAATTCACTTTGCCAGTATCTTACTGGTGATCAGGAAAGAATTGTCTTGACACAAAATGCATTTTCCTAGCACTTATCTGACGATCAGCTTAATGGCAAATGTCCTAGTTTCATATCGTTACTTTAAAAGATCTACAAGATGGATGATAAACCAATTATATTAGATGTAAATGTAACTAGACTTCTTTTATTGGCACTTTCCCGGGTATTGTGGTTGAAGAGTAAAGATGTTTATATGGAGTATAATAACTCTAATCCCTAGAGGCTTGGCAGGGCATGGAAATATAACCACCTGTGAACCAGTTCTAACCTCTCTTATTACATATATACTGATTCCCAGTTCAAACGCTCGAGCAAATGGCCACTTTGGGGATTTGTTATTTTGTGAATTATTTTTGTTACATGATGTTAGGTACCTAACGTGAAGTCAAAAAAACCACAAGACTTTCTTCCTTTATCAGTTTTATTAAAATACCTGCTATAGTATCCTTCCTATAATAATGAATACATAGTTCATATCGAGTCTAATACTGAAGTCTCTGCTCACACTTAAGTTCCTTTGGAAGTAATGGAAAAAATGGTTGAAGAAGAACTTAAGAGAATGGCCCTTAATTCAGGGTGTCTATGTCCCTTGTAGTACACATCCTTTTGTTTTAAAAGCTTGCTGATTATATATATTTTTACTAATATGCCCTACATAGCTCGTGTGATAAGATAGTTCTGGGACCTGAACATGAAAACCTTCCTTCATGCAAACAGTACTTACACTAGTCCCACTGACAATGCTGAGAAAATGAGCAAGTCACAGGAATAACAATTTACAGGATCAGGCCCCTAGGAGACCTAAACCTCTTGCCTGTCCCATAGCTCTCTTAGGACAGAGATGTAAAGAATGTCACTTTCGATGTCCTATAAATGAATGCAGGAATCAGATATGTCTGTATCCTCTTAAGATTACTTGGCCAAGAAAAAAGGAAACTTAGGCTTAAGAGCCTTACAGAAATTGGTACTAAATGATGAATAGTGTGTGAGATTAAGTCTTTCAGAGTTATGTTGCTGAGCTGCTAGTTTTGGAGCGTCATAAGAAAATTCATACAAATACTTTCTTACTGTGAATTTTCCTTCAATATAGGATCAGAAAATTTTTCTTATTTTTTTTATAAACACTCTTAATTTGTGTACCTGCAACATGTATATTCAAAAACAGAGAGATGCCTCTCTTAAATGGTTCTTTTTTTAAAAAACAGCTAAGATATTATAGACAAAGAGAAATTAATCTTTCTGAAGATTTTTCCAAAAGTTTACCTCTGAAAGATTTTGATAGCTCACTATTTAGTAGATAAATATAACTACATAGGAACTTACGAACTGAGCAGGAGTTGTGAATAGAATACTTTTGCCAACTTCATTTCTGTTAATTTTACTTTTCTCTGTAACAGGTTAATTTATTATTCACCAGAATAGTTCAGTTCATCTGCAGAGACTGCAAGGATATTTCCACATCTCACTGAGCAAGAAGTCATTAACTGCTATTAGGTGCTTGAAAGAATAAGCATTTGGGTTTTGATACGTAGGCTCCATTTTTACCTGTTGGACAACATTGTTCTAAATTACGTGATAATTTATCCAAAAATCAAGTAAGGTGTAGTGGTATTCTTTTGAAAACACTGATTATAAAGATGAGCATAAATAAGGTGCTATATAATTTCAAGGAGTTTATAGTCTCTGCTTCAGCATTTTGAAGAATAGCCAAAACGGTTATATTTGTGATGTATTTTAAGGTTTTAAAATTTTGCTATATGATATCAGCAGAGAGATTTTGCTACGTCCTCATTTAGGCTCTATAGCGACTTAGGTATAAAATAGAAAAAAATTATATATGTAATTCCGAACAGCTAGAAAACTTTAAGCTTAAGAGTAGGGTTAGTATTCTGGTATTTGGAAAGGATGAAAATACATTTTTGCATCTTATTTCGGAAACAAAATGGGCTTAGAGAAACTCTGATCAGCAAATACAACTGATGGTGCAAGTGAAAAATTGAAAAATGCAATTTTTTAATTTCCCATTTTTACAAGGAATTATTTGGGTCCTCTGACCAGCTTTAAGGTAATTTTCTCAGAACTGATGGTCAATGTTGCATGTGGACAGGTGATTAGAAGCTAGTGTCTTCGGTCCTCCACTTTAATCTCACTGTCTCATTGACTGCAGTGCAGTAGAGCTTGTCTATTCACTAGGATCTGTCATCTTTAGGAAATCAGACCAGCTTATAGAGGCGATTCACAAAACCAACAGTGACAACAAAGTCTTATGTGCCTTACAAAAGAAGGATTAGGCAGTTCACATGTCATTTTGATTGGGCAGAAATAAAAGCTGATTGCTGCAGCATGGCAAGGCACACTTCAATTTCAATTGATTATTTTATAAGGCAACTATAACTCTGTTGCTTAGTCATTGTTAAATGCAATTTGAAGGAAGGAAAACTCAATTTTGACATTACTGGTTTCGTATGACTTTATAGTAAAAGGTAGAGCCACTTCTAGCATCGTTATACAAAATTTTAAAACACTGTTTAATTCACCGCTTTGGGGAATTATATTTAAAATGTAGTAAATGATTGTCCTGGGATTTTTTAAAAACATTTTTGTCTAGATGACATCCTGTAATAGCAATTAAAAGTTCTTAAAAGTGCCTAGGACTATGCTAAATTCACTGCACTTACCCTATTAAGAGCTTATGTGCAGAGGAGAGTGCATAAAACATGTCAGGGCTTTGCAGATTTCTCAAAAAGTATAATATTGAGGAACAAGTATGTCATCTTAGTTTACCTCTATTCTGTTATTTTTAAAAATGTAATATGATGCAAAACTATACTTGGTGTTGCACATGTGAACATGTTAGTCTGGTTTGAAAATAGTTAGGAAATTAAATGTTGTCCCTATATTATTAAATATGTCATTTATCAGTGAGAATAGAGAGTTTCGGCTATTTGCATAACTTAGTTATAACGTACAGCCTTTAACATTTGGAAGTATGAAACTTCCAAGCTGATAACTTCTATGCTAATTTCTTACAATTTTGCAAAAGAAGAACTCTTTTTTTTTTTTACCCAACTGATGCCTCCTAGTGTTTCACATAATAAAACACTAATGAGTCAACCATAAATGTAAACATTGTTTTTTTCATTGTCTGCATCTTATGTGATACATAAAATTAATATTTATGTATTTAATTTTGTGTGTGTTATTATAATCAGACAGGAAACTCCTGTAAATTCAGATGTTTCATCTTAAGGACACTGAAAGCACATTTTGATTTTCTTTCATTTCTAGCTTTGCCTGGCTCTATTTTGAAAAGTTTATGTTACATGTAAAGTACATTTTCTTTTTCTCCTTTTGTTTCCTATGTGCATTACACTAACTTTTCAGCAATGTATTATCAGGCTGAAATGGGAATTTTAAAAATTTTGGTAGGATAATACTTCAAAAAGCCCTTGGAAATAGGCAATAAATGCAGTTATAGAAATGTCTGAAATACCCTGAAGTAGCTCGCGGCCTTAGATGAAATAATAAGATGAAAAAGACTAGTCTGAGACATGCTTGTTTGTTACAGTCCTTAAAGAATAGTTATCCCATTTTGTAATTGTTCCTGGTTATTTTACTGCTGTATAAGCAAGAAAACTGCATTAGACAGTCTTCAAATGTGCAAAACGTGCACCTTACACTTTTGATTGTAGATGTGGATGATCAGTACTTTTTCAAAGGAATTCAGGTGCGTAAAACATTGAAACAGAGCTTGGAGTGGTAAAGACTGAAATACAGTGTCCTTTTCTTAGAAGTTCAGTCTGGCCATATAACTCATGAATACCTGAAAAAACATTTAGTTGTATTAGATTTATATCATACAACAGTAGGATATATATTTTTTTTGATGGGAGGGTGTAATTTTCAAAAAGTTATCCAGCATCGGTGTGACGAAATACAACTTATGGGCCCCAGCTATATATTTGAACTGTCAGGTACGGTCTTATAATGATAACGAAGGAGCCAAGTCTGAGTGCACTTTTGCACATTTTAATGTCACACAGTTTTATGTAAAGTACGAGATCAGTTTAATGATGACATTGGAAATATAGCTTGTTATTCTAAGACTTTCAAGAAAAGCAGTGGAATTCCTAGATACTTGTTCTACTAAGGAAATTCTAAAGATAAATAAAATGATATTGCAATTAAAAAATCGTAAGTTTACCAGTTAATATGGGTAATAAAAAATTGTGTCTTCCTCTCAGTGCAGGTATGGTAAATTTAAGTGCCTGCTTACAGATAAAATAATTGTTTCCCACCGAATACAGAGATTTAAACCTATACATGCAGATCTCAGTCATGGGAATTAGTGTTTGGGTTTAGAATATATAAAAAATGCAGTTTTTAGGATTGTGTTCTGCCATCAACCCTGTCAGTATCACATTTTTCTCCCATAAGTTTTAAACTACAGAGACCTTTCTGAGATCTGCCATTTATTTAAGCCACTAAACATCGGCTAGTATCCTAGCCTCTAAACTTCTTTACATCTTGAAAGTATTTCAAAGTATGCAAATGGCACCCGTTATTCAGCCAGGAAAGCTAACATGCAAAAGTGATAGAATTTTCTCATATAGTTACATTGCTTCTTCCCTTGCAAAGAGAAAGTAAATTTGCAAGAGAAATAGAGGGAAGCATAGAGAAAAAGCATCTTTAAGGCAGTTAAAGTGTAGGACTATTAGTCTGAAATACAGCTAAACAGAACTCCACTAAGCATTTTTCCTTTTTTTTTTCTGTTTTTTTTTCTTTTTTTTCCCCTTTTAACAACTAAATACAGTTAGATTGCAGCAATACATCCTAGGAGATTATAGAAGTACATTGCCTGACTTATTTAGAAACAGGTCTGGATAAGTTATTTTAGAATTATTTATTTTAAAATTGTATGGAATAAACTCTTGTGCAAGATGGATTCAGTAGTCACACCAGTGAGGTCTGTAGCCTGGGCTCCTTTTGTAATTCCCTGAACAGGTGACTTAGCAGTCACCTGCTTCAGCAGGGTAAATGTACTTATCTCTGCCTTCTGCCACCTTCCCTGACATTGGAGGGCTGCAAGAGTTCAAGCGGAGAGAGCTTCAGAGATCCTGGCCAATACAGCAGGTCCTGGAAAGTCGGTATCTACTGCCTTCATTTAAGTTAGCCATAAGGCAGCCCACAGATTAGGGACAGAATTGAACAGATGGCATAAAGCTCCTCTGCCTCCATTTCCCAGGTTATAAAACACTGCTGATAGGAAACTTAGAATCCAACCTAACAGGTCTTCTCTGACTCTTCTTTCTTCAACTCTATAATTGACCAAGTGAAGTTTATCTTGAAAATTATTATTAAACAAATGCCAGTGCAGGAATTCACCTTAGCCATTGCTGTCTTTTATCTCTCATCCTGTAATCACAAGATGTACAGTTAAGTAAACTGAATTAGAAATAACATTATTTATGTTTGCTTTTATAGATACAGGATGCATGCCATTTGTAGAACCCATGCTCAGTTAAATTTCACTATTTACTTTTAAGTAGTCAATCAATAGCCGTTAGCAAAGTATGTACAAAGGACAAGGAGGGAGGATTGTGAAATTGTTTATAAAACACATCTGCAAAAGTAAACATAATGCAGAACATTGTCCACGTGAAACATTACTTTTAGTAATATAAATAAGTAACATAGTAGCATGTGCTATTTATTTGATTTCTAATAAATTCTTCCCCCTACTGACAAATGTGTTGTGATATGACATTATATTCAAAATAATGGTGCATTATTTTAATCCAAATAATTTAGTTATTGTCAGATCATTACAGAAATTAAAATGTTCCAGAACGTATCCACCAGTAGAAGAAGCTAGACTGCGGCACTTTTTATTTAAAAATTCCATATGGACTTCTCAGTAGAGATTGTTTTAAATAATTTCATTGCAGTTGGGTGGAAAAGCTGTCCCTAAAGATGGGAGGGTGTTGTAGAGAAATGACAGGACAGTGAGGTTCTGTGACTGTCCCGTAGTGCTGGCCCACGCATCCCCTTCAGCCTGGCATTTTAGCTTCAGACGTGTGCTGCCAGGAACTCCCCTCTGGTTGTCGTAACCCTTGGGAATGCCTGAGCAGTTTGTAGAGAAAGTTGGTACAGTTTGAGGATATTCTGTGAAACCAGCAGGAGACAGTATGTTCTCTACACTTACCCCCAGGCCTGCTTTCTCTCTGTCCATCCATGTCCTGAACGTTGCTTCTGCCTATACTGAATGTGAGAAGTGGGAGAAACAGCAAAAAAGGAGGACGGCTTTTAGGAAGGGTAGGAAGAATGTGGCTACAGACAATTTGATAAAATGGTATGCAAATGGGGGAGAGTGGACGATACAGGGCAGTTGAACTTAAAGCCTTAATCTTGCAGCATTTTTCTGAAAAAATTTTCTATTGAAGTGTGTAGAATTTGGCTTGCTATGAATAATCCTTAATTGTTGCAGATGTAGGGCGACGGTCTTAAACAAAATAATAACAATTATTGTTTAAATGTATTCTATACCTATGAGGAACTGATCTTTGAAGCAGTATTTGATGAGAACCTCTTTTGCCCACAGAATCCTGGAGAAGTAGTCAGTTTTCCTTTATCTTGCTTATGTGTATAAGATGCAGACAAGGAATCGATATAGCAGCAGAATGAGGAAAAATCCAGCTTATTAACCCACTGCAGTATATGAAATAAGTGTGAAGCCGCACTTACCAAACTTCTACCTGACACATTTTTTAATGTCAGAATACTGAGCCAGGGAATGCATCCTTGTAGTGGCATACAAAATGTACAACTTTATCCGAAACACACACACATAAATTTTAGAGATGAGAAATATGACTATAAAGGTTAATAAGAGCCTATGGACCAGTAGGCTCATTTAAAACTAAATAGGATGAAGCAAAATTTCATTAATGTTCTTGGGAGCACACATTGAAAAAAAATATAACCGAGGCTTGTGGATTACTAGTACTCTTATTTATGTGACATGTTGTTAGCAATTGGAAAGAATTTAAAATTACATTTTAAAACTTGTATTAATTGGAAAATAATATTCAATTTTTTTCATAAAAAGAAACGTGATGGAATGATTGGCAAGCTACCTCATTAAAGCAGAACTGCCCGTAATTACATGTACAGAAATGGAGAATGCCTACCTATATCCTTGGTAGGTAGAAATTTGCATATCTTCACTGGGATAACAATAGGATCTGGTGTTTCTCTTTTATTGTTGATGCTGCAATAAAAAAGGTTATGCACAGGACAGAAACAGAATAATATTCTTCTACATTTCCTATGACATTCTTGTCATACAAGTTGAAAATTGGACTAACATTTTTGTGGTTTTTCCAAAACTTGATATTGACAAAGCAAAATGAGAATCTATCTTCAGTACAAGTTCCAGTACTTAAATCCCCATCCAGAACATTACATTTAGTTCAGTTATGCTTCCAGTAGATACTGTCACAAGCTCAGTAGTGCATTCTGTCGTGATCAGCAAAATAGTCATCGTGAAGGCATCCTTACTGAGTGCTATCTTTTCTGGAATTTCATGGTTTTTTAAAAAAATGTATCAGGGATAAGCTATGGTGGTGATAGGCATAATACAAAATCCTTACGACAGATACAAAGAAAGCAATAGAAGAAGTGGTATTTTTGTATGGCGCTTTAATGCTATCAGGATTTTTTTTTCCCTGCTTCTAATCCTGTAGAAAAATACTTAATTGAGAGCACCAGGATTTCTCAATGGAGGCAGAGTGTGTTCTTTATTTAACTGTTTTTTTTCTTTTTTTGTCACTTAATAACAATATGAAGCAATATCTGATGCAGCAAAGAGGCATGACACAAAAGAACGATATTCTGGTCTGTTTTGAAGCGCAGTACTTGTCATGTATCTGGACAAGTGGTGATTTTCTGGTGCTGCCTTCTGTTACAAGTCACTAAATGTCGTCTGTAAAGCAGTAGCACTATGTTCTACCACATTTTTCTGTATAAGATTAAAGGCAAACCTGTCGTGAGACCATCACTACTTTGACTACCCCAAACAGGACATGGAATAGCACTTCTACAGATTTCTGATAAAAAGTAATTTTGAGGATGGTCAGGAAGAAAGTATTTGTTCTCTCCTTTTGCTCTACTGTTTTCCAGATGTGATCGGAAAGAGGAAGCTGTTCCACTAATGGATCAGAAGATTGCTCTGTGATTTAAACATCATCCTAAAAATAGAGCTTCCATGTTTGATAGATATAAGTTCAAACTACAAAGCCTCTTTAAAATCACAACGAATCTATAGACATATAGTTTTGTGAGATTACCCTGCTGATACTTGTGAAACAAAGAATCACCAGCATTCTGTTTTCATATGTTGGTCTAAATGCTAATCCTAAATGCAGAACAGTTAAATAAATACCTACTATCATGTCTGTTCGTAGAGCACGTTTTGAATATATCGTGATCTAAACTAGATATCTAAGATTAAAATACAGGTTTTGTATTTCTATTTCTAACATTCAGCACATTCAGTTACAAAATGTGCTCCAAATTTTAAACAAGTTTCTTGAATATAATAATCTCAAGCGCCACATGCAACCCATCGGTGACAATTTCCAAGAAGACCAGGGAGTGGAATCTTTCAATATGAATTCCAAAACTTAAAAATAAAGGGGGAATTTTTAAAATATAATATATCTTTAACATACAATTCACTAATCATCATCCCTGAAAAGATACATGAACTTTATTTGAGGCAACAGATGCAAGGTAAAAAAGTCTGCAAATGACGTGCAGAAGCTGCACAACAGTCCAATGGATACAATATAAGAAAGAGACTCAGAACCCCTAAATGTAATTTTAAAAGCAGCTGCAAACTTTCTTTGTGCAAGTCTGTTATGCAATGTCTCAGTTCTCCAAGGGTAAAACATGGATGAAAATTGGCAACTTTACTGAGATGCTGTAAAAGCTAAAATCTATTCAGCATGCCAGAATGTATCCACATAATTAGAAAGGACTTAGGGCAACACGAAAAACGGGAATTTAGGTTTTACTTTTCTGTGTCCTGTTGCCTACTGGAATCCACATCCCCAGATTAAGTCTATAAATTCTTTATAAGCACTGGTTTTACTTTTATAGCAGAAATTCAGGATTTGAGAAACCTGATTTGAAATACTTCCTACCCTTAATTTAGAGGAGTTCACAGAAAAGACAATAATCTCTTTCGGGAAAGGTCCTTAATCAGTTGGCTGGATAATATTCTGGGAGAAAGTTACTCTTAGTTTCGAAATGTGAGGCCACCCCATTTTTGTATAGATAATTAAATATTCATCAAATGAAGGGCTGTAATTGAGTCATGTTTCACTGGAATGCCATAGTTCCTTAGCTATTGAGTTGGTCTCTTGTGCTCTTTTATCTCTCTTACTCAAAAAATACAAGCCTTTCTGTGTTTCTAGTCTGTAATATAGCTTAAAACTAGTTTAAATAACCAGTTCCATGCCATCTTTCTTATTGCATTGTCTGAAAAGTTTGATTTTACTTTATAAAATACAATGTATAAGAAGAAAGTGCCTTTTGTTTTATCTTTGCATTTACAAGTGTATTCATCTAAATATGTGAAACTGGATCTTTTATAAATACCTCAGTCTCAATCTTTCATAATTTTTGGTGGCCTCATTCCTTCATTTGAGTTTGTTTCTTGAACTGAGACATACCATGCCTAGCAAAGCTCTGAAATCTAGGGTAGGAGTTAGAAACATGAAGAAGTGTTTGAATACGAGGACAACGAGCATGCTGTAAATTAATAATGGATCTATAGGGTGGCTGAAACAGGAAGTACAGCTTCAGGGTGCGATAAATTGCTCAGGCTACCTAAGAGTGCTTAATAAACCTTTATGAGAACAAACAGTTCAAAAATAGCCATTACATGCGTGTTCTCAGTCATCTTCAGCAGAGCTTGGGTGGTCCTTTAGGAAAGACCTTGTGGCCTAGCACGCATGCCTCTTCAGCCAGTTTCTTGTACAGTTAATGTGCCTGTTGAATATGTGGGTGTGAATCCAAACCTGACTTCCTGACCACATTATTATGCTTGAATTAATGAAGTAGAATAACAACTCTGGTTGAAAAGTTTTGCCGATATTCAGTCTTGACTAGTATTTATCCAAGAGCTTGAAACAGCTTATACGTTGTAAAAATGTGCTGCTTTTTTCTTTTCTTTCAACTATAATTGGGAAATTCCAATTTCAAAAAATACAAAGAGAACTTACATCCACAGATAGTAATATGTTTATTTAACAGTATTTCAGATGTAACTGAATATATGAAACTATGTCCTTTGCCCGTGTATTCCAGCATAACTCCACTGACTCGATGACCTACTAAAAACTGCTTTATATACAGAATTATCATTCATGTTGTTAATTAACATCCACCTCTTTTTCTCAGTTCCACTCTGACTCTTTTTCCAGACTCATTAGAAACAAAGGTACCATTTGAATAGAACATTTCAAAAGAAGATCTCCTTATCTTCTCTTCCGGACCACACTGGGAAGAATATGTAGAGATCTACCACTTCTTTGATCAAGAACATTATAAGCAGACTTAAGCAGTTTTCAAAGTCCTACTTGGGGGTCAAAGTCTGTACATGTGCGGCTGCCATTCACACATCCTGAAATGAGATGGAACATGAAGGTGCATTATACGCTGTTCTAGAGCTTTTCTCAGACTAGGCGAGTATACGTCAGCTTCTGTCTGCTGGATGTTAATTGTACTATGTACTGATATATATGAGTTTTATAAATATCAAATAATTCCATTTTACTAATGTCATTCTGAAGTACCATCAGAATATTAGATAGTCTCTGCATATGGAATACATAACAGGCTGAGACCGCTGGCCTCATGAGGCTTCCAGATGTTCTAAATAGATGACTTGAGCTGCTTGGACCATTAGGTGCTATACTAATCTTTACTCAGCTGGCAGTCACATCTTATTCCTGATATATAAGGCAAAACAGTGTGTAAAACATCAGTGCAAAGTTCAGAAGAGTTTGTAGGTCCTTGTAATTGGAATACTGTTTTCTTTAAAAAAAAAAAAAAAAAAATGCTCTTCCATGTCTATTTGGTCTATCTTCAAGTGATTAACCAAAAGGGAAACAATGTAAGTTACTTTACACCTGAAATAAAATATTTCTTTTAGAGACTCAGCAGAATTCCCAAATTGATTCCTGAGCCATAAGCATGCAGTTCTGCTGCCATGATGAGTCAGTATCTGGGAGTGCTTTTTAACTATTAGTGAAGATCAGGTTCTCCTTTTATATAAGAATACACAGCTACCACTATTTGTGGCAGCAGTTCCGTACTGAAGACTGTAACCCACTGATCCTTTTCAGAGCCATCTTGGGCTCTCAATCTATATATTCAGCAGTAAAACTTGAGAGGATACAAGCAGCAATAGCAAAGCTGACTCGGTCACCATTTGTGCTAATTGAACTTGTCAGGCTCACCAGTCCTGTAATGCTAGAGTACCAGCAGGTTATTTGTTTAATGTCAATTTTAGGTATAAGAGTATTTTTGTTTGAAAGCAGAGCTAAGCACAGGAAGAATATTCTAGCGTTTAGGGTGTCAGCCTGGATTTGGACAGTGTGGATTTAACTCTTTTTTCCAGAACCTATTTTAGATGACTGTGAGGATTTCACTTTGTTGGTGCATGAATTCCCTGTCTGTAGCATGAGGATGGTATTTCCCTGAGGCAAATTCTGTTGGACCCAGACACTCTGGGAATGGTGGCCATATGAGTACCATAGGGAGTAAACAAGACAATGTAGAGTATAAATATGTAGTTGCTTTTGGAAAGTTACAGTCTAAAGCGAAGCATACAGTCTGCAACAGACTCTTAGATAACTTCACTTTTGTTAGAGAGCCATTTTAATTAAAGTTTAGAACTTTCTGCTTCTTTCTGTCCATTTTTCTTCTACTTCTTTAGTTGTTGTGCCAAGGTATCCATGTGTGTTTCTTCCACTGTCATCTGGCTCATTCCCAGCAGATGCACACAATCTGTTTTGCTGTCACTGACAGGGCTCAGTTTATGGAAAGAATGTGACAGAACATGCTGCTGTAGTCACTTATACAGGATTCTCTTTTCTAAAAAGTAACTGAGAATAAATTAGTTCTTTTTATTTTTTTTATCTATTGTTCAGTCATAGGGTTTTATCCAGGCTACTCTGCACCAGGTTAAGCAGGGTATTTGTTTAACATCTTAGCTTTCTTTTTAATTCATAGTTTGTAAAATATAGATTTCCAATAATGTATATAGGAAACCATCACAACACATCGACAGACCTCAGTTTCAAGTGGCGGCCATTATTCTGGCTGTTCTGGAGTAAATGTAATATTCCCGACTCTTATTTAGAAAATATTATGGTATTTCTTTTAAATTTTATATTCCAATTTATAAATATTGCTGATGATCAAAAAATGTGGAGTCTTAAGTGTCCTGCATGCATATGAAGCATACAAAAGGATATTGTATAAGGGGGTATGTGTTCCTTCTAGTACAAAGTACTTGTCCAGTAAGAGGCTGAGTAGATACAAATAGCAAAATGAAATTTTACTATTTCGGACTTTGTTGCCTACAGAAAAAAAACTTGAAACACAATTAACGTTACCACTTATTGTTGTGTTGTAGTAACAGCTACAGGTCCTAACAGAGATTAGGGCTTATAGTGCATGATGCTGTGCAAATACACATTAATGGACAGCCTCTACGCCAAGGCATTAACCGTGTGAACAAACAGGGTAAACAAAGAAGGTAGAAGGAAAAGAAATGCAGATAGTTTTACTATTAAGAATGTCTTGCAGTTCTTCTCAGTGTTCAGTAGGAAGAGTTGGTGTGTTAATTAAACTTCATGGAAGGTGTCTAACCAGCCTAATATTGTGTATGAGGTGATGGGGTGTTCCCATTATGTCTTTGCCAGAGGAAAATTAATCAACAGCTCAAATTTGGTAAATATAACTTTGAGTTGCTGCTTTCTACCTCTAGCCCAATGAGGGCAGGGATGACAATAGCAAATTCCACACTGGGCTGCTAAGGTTACAGCCTAAACCGTTAAAAAACTGTTAACATTAAATATGTATGGGCACACTAGGTTTTTATTAAAGAATAGTTTGTTTTACAAGCTAATGTTGCCTGTAATCCTATTATTTTCATCCTTAATGATCTAACTTTTATCTTTGAATTATGCTTTGTTCAGAGGAGTTGATGTCTCTGGGTTCTTTTTATCTATAGCTAAAAAAAAAATCTTCAACAGTGGAAACCTCCATTAATTCCCAAAATCAAAAACTAATTTAATGAGCTTAGTGACTTGGCTGCATTTGGAATAGCTGCAGATATACATTAACATAAATTAAATGTATTTAAAGAAATTTGATCAGTATTTTTAGGACGTATTTTTAAACACTATTGCATTTTGTGGAGTGCCTTTATATACTTAAAACTCTGAATTCATATTTTTGTACCTCACATAATTGCAGATTTTATGTTATTGGTAGGGTATGTATGTTAAAAAGGCTATCTAGAACGACGCTACGGTTGTAGACTGCCATGTTAGCTAGGCTTGTGGTTTTTCTGTAAAATCACTTCCTATGATTATGTACATATATTTATACATATGTACATATATCTATATATCTGTGTGCTTTATATACAAATATATATGGTTTTCAAACTATGCTTGCCTGCCTCTGGGTATGCCTTACACTGTAAATAAAACTGTCAAAATGTCTCTTCACAGTTAGACCTCATAAAAATAATCAGTCCATAAACACGTGGTGCTTTTTATTCACATATATACAGTTACTATATAAAATGAAAGTCTTTCTCCTGTTGTTCTAGACTTACAGTCCTTCTATATTATGGGTTAGAAATATAGTATTTTTTAGTGGTTTTTTGTACGTACTTTTATATTTGTTTGTGTATGCAGGTATGGGAATGATATACATAAGCATCTCAACATAACTTTTTCTTGGTTTTATAGACAGGTTGGATTAGAAGATGACTGCAACCCCTAGTTTCCAATACTATATTTTTAATATTATTTTTTGTTACAAGCTAGGTCTTTCTAGCTTGTAATGTAATATATTGTGCAAATAATGTATTGCAGTGCAAACAATTATTGCAGTGCAAATAATACTGACTTTTTGAATTAGTCCTAAAATTATTTTTGGATGGGAATCATTAATGTGTGTATCTCTAAGAGACAAATATTTTCAGTTTATCAGTTAGCACACATAGTGTAAAAAGAAGGCTAAGAGGAAAGAGGGTCCTCGAATGATTTCTTTTGCTACCTCTCTGCCTTGATTGCTAGGCTCAGTTCAACTCCAGAAATATTGTTACCACTTAGCTATTACACTTTTAAGACCAAGATTACGACAGGACCAGCACACCTATTAGTAAGTCAGGCAGCGAGAAGTGAATGGGATAATTTAATACATTTCTAAAAAGGTAGATTTTATATCCTGATATATGTCACGAGAATTGATACCTCTACAAGTGTCAGGAAAGAAGCCAAAGACCAGATGAAAGACTATGGAATGTAACCCCCTTTCATTATGTTAACCTGTATTTATCTTAATTTTTTTTAATGCACTTTCTTTTAAACTTAAGCATATTAATTATACTTTCTTTGGAAAAAAACAACCTATAAACTGAACTGCAGTTCAGCATAGCAATATATTCCTTTTCGGTCCAAATGCTAAGCACAAGAATCTCAAATCTGTTTGCCTGGTACTTCATGATCCTCCTTGGAACCTGATATGGTAAAAAAGATGAAATTTATACACATCCAGATTGGACAAATCAGATGATAAATTCCAAAGCTGAAGACTTATTATATAGAACTCTATTCTGTAAGTCTACCAGTTTCAGAGTCTGTTTCAGACATCAGTGATGATCTTAGCTGTAGATGTATCACAAGTGAGAAGACGTAAAGTCAAGTTGGTTTTTTTTTCCACATTTTATATACAGCTGATATCTTCCATCTAAAAAAAAAATCCATAAGGAAAGCTGATCAAGTGATTAGCAGAAAAACAATAGCCTGGGAGCTGCCTTTCCAGAGACGCTGCTGGTTTTAGTTTACGCAGAGTAGGGCACCTAGCTTCGTATTCCCCTTACTTTCATCTCTGTTGAACAGGGACTAGTATTTTCAGTCTCCCAGTAATGTTTTGGGAATAAATATTGATAGTTACTTCAGTGACAGTATGAAGATATCTCTGTATCTTCAGATAAACAAATATATCGAATAGGTCAGTAAGTCCTGTATATGTTTGCATTTTATGCTTTCTAACACTGTTAAAGTAACTTAAAGAACTGGAAAATATCATTAAAGGGATTACTTTGATGTATGATTATACACTGGAAAATTAAGGTAAAATCAATACTAAAAAATTTCATTTTCTTGCTGTTCACAAGGTGGAACAGTACAGGCTTTTTCACTTGAAAATACTTTCCAGTGCCTTGCCATTAGCCTGTTTCCGATGGGAGAACCACCTTCCGTAGTGGTATGAAGCAGATTTTTTCCCTGTATCAGCCTAGTTGCGGACCTTTCATGAGCAGAGACAACCTATTTTTGTGATGTAAGCTGGCCCCAAAAATGTATTATTCATGGGGTAGGGCTCTTCACCAGTAATCATAGCTTGGATTTCTTGGGCTAGTACTGCCCCTAGTGAAAGCACTGTTTGGGGAATTTTTTCTTTTTAAAAATACACTTATCCTTTTTAATCTGTTTGCACTAGGAAGCAGGACCAACACATTACTCAAGAAGAAATTACACTTATCCACAATCTAAGAGAGAAGGGGGCTGTCTGGTTGGAGTCAGAGTTGACCACTGACTCTTAAACAGCACACAAGTTTGGCTGTGGTATGCAGTCATGCTCCACCTGGATAAATCTCATAAGTAGAACTTGCATGTATTTATTGCATGTGCAGGAGATACCTTACAAATGATTCGTTTTGAATCCAATCACTACATTCAACAAACAAAAAAGTCAGTAATCAATTCTCTCGTCAATTCTATTATGGCTTTCCATTTCTGTTACAATGTGTCCTTGGCAAAAATACACACAGTGCTTTAATTATGAATTTATTATTTTGAATAAAAATATTGTATTTTTAATGTACTTTTCATAATATGCAGAAAAATTAACCATGTTAACCGTGTTAAGGTGGCTGAGGCTGAAGCAGCCCTTCAGTAGTAGCACTTCTAACTTATCTTGAAAATAGCTCAAATGACAAAGCTATCTAATACCATATTAACTTTTTTTTTTAAATTGGCAGTGTTATTAAGCTTTCAAATACACTATCTCAATAACTGTTCCAATTTTTTATTTCTGTTAACTAAAAAATGTGAAAATAAGAACAGACAGATAGCTTTGTTGTTTCCAAAGTCTTATAATTCTGTTTTAGTTTGTTTGAAAACTTAACTGTTAAAATATGAAATGTAAGCAGCTGAAAATATAATGTGCATTATAGCTCTCTGGTTGTGCTGGTTCCTACTGTATAGAAAATGTCCCTTTGATGGGATAAAATGAAACCTCTCTCTTCAGTATTTTGTATTAGAATTAGCAATATAAATTGCAATCCATCATTTAAATCTACTTTCTTTATGTTTCTATGACAAGGTGTTGGTAGGAGATAGAACTCCAATTCTGAAAAAATTTAAGCGCAAGAAAGCTCTTACTCAAATGGTCAGTTAAATAATTTGCATCCCAATTAAAGTCATGCCTAGACCAGATCCATTGGGCAGCTCAAGCGCTGAAGGATCTTGCCACTATATTGAACAAGAAGAGCCAGGGCGTTTCTGGAGCTGAGAAGAGAAACAGTTCATTACAAGAAGGTAAAGCAGATGTTTAAGAACCCTTTCAGCTTATCTCTTGGCAACAAGACCACCTTCAAATCTTCAATATTTGCTTAATTTTTATGGAGTATATCCATATAGGGCATGCAAGGCAAAGAATTTTTCTTCTCTTGTGCGTAGACCACACTTCCTATAAACAGAAGCTGGCTCATGGACAGAAAGATTATATATTTATATTTTTTTAAAAATGCAAAGCAGCAAGCTGATCTTTCAGTCTGTATCATCAAAAAGAACTTGTCCACTACTGCTTTCAGTCAGAAGTGCGGCACACAGTAGCTTCTCAGTAAATCAGGAAACAGCTACGTGTGTAGCTATTTCAGCATTACATTAAGCTAATGTTTTCCTTCCCTAAATACCCACTGTTACATAATGCCACTGAAAAATCTTTTCACAAAACTGAAAAATACTCAAATTGTTTAAACAAACTTACCTGAGAGATCCCTTCCTTTAAGCAGTAAGGCCTGGTGACAGTGGAAGGTCTTTCTGTGAGTGATTAGAGCTTGCCTAGTTTTGGTTTCTTTGCCTACCTTGCTTTATAAAAAAATATGTAAGCAGATTTGTACAGTTTCTATGCTGAATTGTTGGAGTATGAGAAGACATTTTGTGAAAGCCATTTCTCCTCCTAAACTGGACTGATGGTACAGGCAGTTGCACTGTGTCATCAAGGAAAGTTGTGTTACTATCTCCTTAAGCTTCTCTCCCCTTTTACTGAAGTCTTGTTAGCTCAAGAGAAACTCTGTTCCACATCAAAATATTCACCAAACATGTTCAATTTCCTGACATCCTGAAGTGCCGTATTTTCACTATGAAGTAGAGAACACTGCAGAACATGGTCAATACAAAAACCTCAGACCAGAAAGTTTCTTCCCATTTGTATGAAGCCAAGATAAAGACCCATGTTATGAAAGTGTAGCTTTTCTATACAAAGCTACTCTTCATGAGGTTTTGGAGACACAGTAATCTAGGTGAATTGTGTGGTTGTGTTAAGGTAGAGGACCAAATCTTTAGTAGAGGACCTGAATTCTTTTCCCAGCTGCTTCTGTAGACCTGCTGCATAACTCATAAAAGTCCATTTGAAAATTCCTCCTTTTGCTGTAAAACTTCACTAGTTCCTCTAAGTCAGAAGTGAAAAGCGGGGAGGGAAAACTTTATTTTATTATATATGTTATTTTATAATCAGTATACTATTTTCAGAAGCTTCTGAAAAAATAACACTTGTCATTTGAGAGCTGCAGCTGTTAGTCTGTTGAGACATAGAGGGGTTGGGGCATATATTGAATTATTCATGAAGGCTACTGCTATAGTTGACAGAAGTTCATCAGCTAATTCCCCCACTCCATTTTGAACTTTCTTAAAAACTCGGTCAGGCTGTAGGGATACAAGCTGTTACTTTTAATAATCATGCTACTAGAAATTTCCTATACTGTTGTTGTGGTTTAACCCCAGCCGGCAACTAAGCCCCCCCCCCAGCCGCTCGCTCGCTCCCCCCCGGTGGGATGGGGGAGAGAATCGGAAGAGTAAAAGTGAGAAAACTCATGGGTTGAGATAAAGACAAGTTAATAGGCAAAGCAAAAGCCACGCATGCAAGCAAAGCAAGGAATTCATTCACTCCTTCCCACGGGCAGGCAGGTGTTCAGCCATCTCCAGGAAAGCAGGGCTCCATCACGCCTGACGGTGACTTGGGAAGACAAACGCCATCACTCCGAATGTCCCCCCTTCCTTCTTCTTCCCCAGCTCTATATGCTGAGCATCACATTGTATGGTATGGAATAGCCCTTTGGGCAGTTGGGGTCAGCAGTCCCGGCTGTGCATGAGCACCTGGCAGAGCATGGGAAGCTGAAAAGTCCTTGACTGGTGTAAGCACCGCTCAGCAACAACTGAAACATCAGTGTGTTATCAGCACTATTCTCATACTAAAATCCAAAACACAGCACTATACCAGCTACTAGGAAGAAAATTAACTATCCCAGCCGAAACCAGCACAACTGTATATAACACATAAGCTTTCTCTTTTAAGAAAGTTATTTATTGTTCATTGGGGGCCGATAAGTGCTTAATTTTGAATGCTTCAATTTGCAGATAATGTGAATAATTTGATGTGCTTTCAAGATGTAACTGTTATATAAATGTATTAGAAAATGTATGTAATGATTCTTTATTACCTTAATTCAATTTGATGAACCAAAACCCCTGACATTGTAATTGTATACTTATTTAACATTTTCATGATTTAAGAACACAAGGAGGTTTTGTGTGCTATTACTTAAAATACATTTTTCAGTTTATAGGCCAATTCAACATGCACAAATGCAAGGAAATCTTAGTTTGCACAAGTGTGGGGCAGTCAAATGCTTTATATTCCAAATGCTAAGCCTCATGCCTGCATTAGCCAACTATTTTGTTGTGCAGACTATCAGATTAATGATAAAAATATTTTATGGTTCTTCAAAGCAGTGCTGAAGTTCAAGGTTAGTTTGGCAGTCACCAGAATCATGTCATGAAGTGCATGCTTGCAGTGGGTATTGTAGGAATGCTAAATATCAAAGACTTCGTCCCAGTTTGAGTGATAAGGAGCTGTGTGCTTCTCACTCCAGGGATTCCACAAGTGTAGCTCTGTTTTCACACGGGCAGGGTTGCTAGCTACCACTGCCTCAGTTACAGCGAAAGCACAAATCTTACCAATGTGTATTTGTTATCTTTAGGAGACTGCTCTCTCTTTTTACATGTCATTAGACTTATTTGGGGGAATTGAGTGCAGTAGGAAATTGTAGTAAAAATTCTGATGTCCAGTTCATTCCCCTCTCCTCTGTGGAGATTTCTGCAGTGAATGAGATTGAAAAATGTCTTTTTAGTGGTGTGCTTGATGCAGACAGTGCCCTTATTTATCCTGTGGTGACCTCATAGCAGCAGCACATGCCCTCTTGATGGAGAGGATTATTGTAATTCCCTCCTAGAAAGGCTTCCAGCAGCTCAGCTGTGTCACTTGCAGCCTGTTCAGAATGCAGTGACACACTCCCGTCCTGTCTTGAGCAAATACGATCATCCCTCTTGTACCTTAACTCATTTACTTTGTCTGCTATGAAGTAGCTGTTTGATTTTAAAGTTTGCTCTCTTAGTTTTGAAATCCTTAATGGTTTAGATCCTGGCTATTTTCAAGAACTCCTCCACAAATATCATCTTGACAGATATCACCACCCCCATAGCACATTTTAGGAATCTCAGCATCACATCTTAGGTTGGCAAGTTATGTCCTTTGCTGTGATAGGCCTTCAGTTAAGGAACTCCCCCAGGAAATCTGTCTTGAACCATATATCCTTATCAGAAAACATTAAAATTAAATTTAAATTTTTGGCTACTTATTTTTTCTCCACTATTATTTTTCAGCATAATTCCTATTAAGACTGTATTTATTATGGTTGCTCTCAATAATTCTTGTTTCAGTTGTTATTTCAGATCTTCTTATTTCCTCATTTGCAGAGTAACCTGTTAGTGGTGTAGTTATTGATAGTGACTTCTTAATGATGAGTTTCATGTTGCATGATAAAAGTACAAGCTTTTCCATGTTAACATACACCGTATGTCAATATAATTGCTAACTAAATAGGACACATGGACCATTATTACATTTGATATGTTTTTAAAAGTTGTGTTTGAATCTTTATTCCTCTTCCTTACAAGGGAGTTATTCCTTGTTCCCATTGTTCAATATAAGTCACCAGGCTTCAGCTGTACAAAGCTTCAGTTGAAAAGGAATCCTCATCTTTGCTTGCTTGTCTTGCTGTCTGTTTGTCTTGCTACTTCTATTATAGTCCCTGTAATTATGGTGAGATGTCTACAGCTATGTTTATATGGTGCCTAATTTTCTCCATTGATGATAAAATAAGCCTGTGTTTGAAGAAGCTTAGACTAGGTGCCAAATGCTGATGGCTTCAATGAGGTCAGATGGATCCCACACTTGTGGGCATTCATAAAGTACTTTGTGCAATACATAAGGCTCTTTTTCTTCAGTGCAATGTCTGCATTTTCAGTCCAATAATTAATCGGATTTTTCATACCTGAATTCAACTGTGGAATCAGTTGGGACACTTTTTACCAAATTGCTCTAAATACTGTTCCATGCACTGATAGTACCACCTTTCACCTGAATACAGTGCCTGCATTTAGACGCATGCAACATGTATCCACCAAAGGTTTATGAACGGCATCAAGGATTTGCTTTTGCATCTCTAATGTACTCATTGATTTCAGATTCTCATTGGCTTGCTTCACTCATTGGGATGCCGTAACAATGTCTGTAATTTCATTCATATAAACCATTACATATGTACTTAATTTTAGGTACATGAACAGTTCTGCAGCCTTCAGTGAACTATTCAAGTGTTTCAAATTAGGCGTATATATTCATGCTTGTGGGTTTGGGGCTACAAGCCATAGTACTGCAAAGACTTACACATTTGTTCAAGTTTACTATATTTGGGTGTTGTACCAATCGATGTCACAATTATTTTCGTGAAGTAAAATGCCCCACCCCCCCCCGCCCCCCACAAGCCTTCACTTGGCTGGTTGGTGTGATGTTGTGCTTTTGAATTATTTTAAATCCTTTGAATTTTAAAGTATTCCATGGATGCAAGTTACTTAAATAGTCTGATTGAAATGATCAGAATTCAGAACATTTTCTAGACTGTAGGTATTACTACAAAGTGAAAGCTAGTCTTAAGGAAAAAAAAAAAAGGTTGTTGGTGGGTGTTTTTTCTTAAATCAAATTTTACAAATTAGTTATTTCCGGAAAAAAGAAGGAAATGGAAGAAGTTGACATGCATACCTGAAGCTAACTTCATTATATTTAGATCTTTCCAAATTTAACTTCAGTGCAAACTCCTTGTTCTGCTAGGTCAGCTAAATAGATGACTTTTTAACATTTTTTTTGTCTTGTTATTTTTAGTAGTCTTCTGATGGATTACAGTCAGTGAGAATACCAAGGAACTTTTTAGCCCAAATAATTCTTGAAACAATTCAAAAGTATTGCATATTATTAAGCTGGGAATTTACAAGTCCTCATTACTGGATAGTCTTCAGGGTAACTTACTCTTAATCATTAGGCCTTGAACCACAATCCCAGCAGAATGCGGTGGTTTTAATAGCACTGGTTCCTATGAGCAAATTTTATTGTGGCATCGTGGAATACCATGCATTCTTTTGCTTTATGATTTATTCTCCCTGGATACAAAACTGTAAAAGAGATGTGTTAATCTATTTTTATTCAAAGTACAGAAATAGCTCTGTTACAGTTCAGGGATTGAATAACCAATATGAACATACTACTCGTTCTTAGTCATGCTATACCTGATGCTCACAGTAAGAATATCGATCAATTACAGGTACAGATATGCAGCACATTTTACAGATCATTGCAAAATAATATGTTCTTCTGTTTCAGACTGTTTTCCCAAAACACTGTTGTAAATCAGAAGCATAAAATTGCTACATTAAATAATAGATAATGTGCTTCAATGCTGGTTGCAACTACGTACTAGAAAAATACTCACAGTGAGCTGACTCAAAATGATCCTTAAAGAATGACAATATTTTATAGGATTTTTCCCTCTTGATTGGATACTTAGGACACTGTTCTTCAGGGATTTATGCCCTACATATGTCTGAATTTATACAACTAAAGAAGAAGTGTGTCAGAATGCAACATCTGCCTCTAAATTGAGGGAAATTGTTATTCACTTACCTGTTTCTCAGCATGCAATTAGAAACTGGCTGTTATGCAGTGCAGAAAGGAGAATCAAGGCAGCTTAGCTTGCTCGTCTGGCACTTACCAGTCCACGGCTAATAACCCAGGCTGACCCTGACCTTCGCAGCATTGCACAAGTAATCTTTGTGTAAGGATGAACTGTTCTTGAACAATTTCTCTAATTAGACACAAAAAAGCTCTCCCTTTAACAAAGGAATGCATGTTTTATTTTTCCTTCTTATCTTGAACAAATGTATTTAAACAAGCTGCTGCCCAGGACCTTTGATTCTCTGTTTCTCGTTTAATCTCAGTTGTTTTTGTAGTACCCTGGGACATGATGGAGTGCATAAGTGAAGGTTACTTCTGGAGTCTTTTTCTGTCATTAATTTTGACAAGTTCAGATGGTGTTGTTTAGTGACCTAAAGGTGGAATGTTACATGACAATGAACAAGGTGGCAGCGGGGACGTATTTTTAGTCTATTGGCATAAGAAGAACTAAAGTAATGAACTTCTCGCCATCATCAAAGGAGATGCACTACTGCAAACAGACAAGGCAGGGGTAAAAGGAGTGATGCCATTGGCATTACCATGAGTTCAGATACTAAGATGGAGGACATTAGATAAGTCAGATGATTGAACAAATCAGAGCTCTTCTGTTATTTAAATTTCTGTGTGTTTGGTTCTAATGGAAGCTTCATCTCTTCAGGATATTGCATATAACATTCATTTACACTGCAGTTTTCCTTAAAAATATATGCAAAAGTTGGAACATTATTACACATTTTCAAAGTGTTTTCCTTTTCTCTTCCATTTTACGTAACTAGTGCATTTATCTTTTATGGATGGCAAAAGGGAAATGAGATACATGTGCACAGATGCAAAAAGTCAGAACAGAGACTTCAGGCTATAATACAGGGAAGGGAACCTGCTTAATAATCTCAGATCGAAACATTGATAAGCAGCAAGAGATTAAAAATGAACTGAAGTTGTAGAACGTATTTTCTGAAGGGCTGTGCTGTAGCAAATCTTTAAAAATCATTTTAGATTTACTGAAGACAGCAAGGGCAAAATGTTATACTACAGCATTACCAGATTTTCAGTTATAGGGAATACACAGTCATTCTTAAAATTAAAACTAGGAATTTTTTTCATTATTATCTAGCTGACAGAAGAGAAGAAGAACGTAGAACTAAATTACTTATCATTACTGATCATTATTCTGTGAACAAGGAAGAATTAAGAGGAGTCACAGCACACCGCAACAGGTGCACGGCATTGCTGAGATGAGCAACCATTTCTACGCAATGCACATATTTACCCTTCACACTTCTTGGTTTCATAATGTGCATGACATGTAATCCTACTACGCAGATACAAACCCCACAGCCACGACAGTGGGCCCATTTTCTGCAGTAAAACGTAAAAAGTCATGCAGTTAGTCAAAAACAATATGACAGTTTATGTTAATATTCATTCTGTAGTTCACAAAGGATTCACTTTTATAATGCTTACAAAAAAACAATCTTACAATAGATATTGATTAAAATATATGTAATTACTTGCTAATGATCTTAATGTACTGAGTATATTGTATCATGTTTTTCACAAGGTGCTTTTCTTGCAGTGAGACTAGGTCCGTATTATACCCTGTTTACACATAATTTTAGGTCTTACTATATTCCACAATGGTTTTTACCCTGTCGAGTGGAAAAGTCCATGCATTTCAGTTGAAATACGGCTAAAATCTCGGGGGAAAACCCCACAAAAGTACAAGTAAATATATCACTATATTCTTCCATGCAAATTTAACAGCCAACTGGAATCTAAAATGTCCTTCCTAAATTTAATGATAAATGATTTTATTTGACTGAATCTTGCAGTCTGTACCTTAGAAAATGTAAGATTAATTTGTTTAATTATAGACTATAATTTCAGACTTAAGAAATTAGTCTGACTTACCTTATTGCTGGTAGCAAACATTAAACAATCTACTCCAAGTCAGTGCCAGCATTTGGCAAAAGTGGGCTGAGACTCGGCCTTGGAAAGAAGATTTGCCCTTGGAACTGTTGTAAATAGAATGCTAAGAAATTCAAGCTTGTGCTGCAGCACCATCTTTATCTTGTTTAACTACTTTTGTTTTTTTAAATGCATTTGAAATACAGTTGAATTCAATAAGCCAGAGAAAAGTAACGCACCAAAATACAGTCTGCTTTAGAATTTGAAGGTTTTTCTTTTTTTAATATTGTTCAATAGAAACTAAATTGGTGCATATGCTGTAATTTTTCCTCAGATTAGTCTCAACTGATCTCAATGTCTGTACCCATTGAAAGTTACTATTTCTGACTGATGTTGTCTGTCCCAGAACTGCTGAGTTACAATTCGAACCTATGGCATTTTTGAGGTCCTTCTACCCTTTTAGTCCAATTCCAGACAGAATTTGACCACATCCAAAGCTGGTGGTGTCATCTGTTTTTGTGGCAGACTTCAAACACAAAGTAAGCATCTGACATCTTGTCAGATTTGTTCAGAGTTGTTTGATACATTGCAGATACTGCCTTCTAAAGCCTGACTTTAGGCTAAAGCATTGCCTATCCAGAATTTAAGCAAGTGTTCAGAGTTGCTGATTGCCATCATTCTCCCTTATCTACACTTAGTTTCTGATGTTTTCTGTCCATTCCTGTGTCAATGTGTTCCCTCGTGTAGGGTTCCTTAATGTGACACATAATAATAAGAAGGAACAAATAATTCTTTTGTGGTTTGGGTTTTTTTTTTATGTTAGTAGTCAAATCAACAAGGCTAAAAGCCATTATTCTATGCATTATTCCAGGAGGGCAGGCAAGCAAATTTAATACCCACAGAAGTTTGCCTAACTTCAGTAAGAAGCTATGCATGTGTAGAAGAAAATTCCTTCTGTCATTTTCAAATGATAGAATTTGTAGGCAATTAAGTTTTCAGAAATAGGAATTTCTCAACCTATTTAATCAAATGGACAATACCTAAATCACCTCATCCCCCTTCACTGGCAGGAGAATAAAATCTCTACACCAAGAATAGCTATGCTGTATGTGACAGACTAGTGTTAGGAAACACTATTTATTAGAATCAATAATAAAAATGCCTTCAATTCTGTCATATTATAGCACGTTATAGTATATCTATCTCCTGGAAGTTAGCAGCATTTCTGTGGATTACTGATTTCTAATTTATCACAATGTGAAAACTTCTGTTCTGAGAAGTTCTTGTAGGAAGAATTGATAATAGAGATAGTTTCTTACTTAGCAGACATTTTTGGTCTCTCCATCTCAAGAGATTATAGAGAATTTCGATTTCACCTATAAAACTTAATAACTGGGTAGTATAAAAAATTCATGTACAATACATAAAACTCCATCTCTGACTGGGTTAACCTGTAAACATATTTGAGGAGAAAGAGTCTTGTTCCTCTCTTCCTACATAGTATTTTTTCTGTGGAGAACTTTCTGTTCTGTCTTTTGCATGACGCCAAGTCAGCAGTGTAGAGTGGACTTTCACGTCCTCTGTGTGTGCTTCTTGTTAATACATTCTTATATTACTAAGAATCTGTTATCATGGAGACTGTTACTCCCTGTTTCTGAGCAGTAGATCTGGCCTTTTGGTTAAAAATTGTCTTTCTTGGAAAATTTCAGTGATCCAATTTACTAGTCACACAATCAAGCCCCCCACCCCCACCCCGCTTTTCTGCCACTGGAAGCTGGCCATTCTAACCATTTTGCACCAAATACTGAGATTCGACATCTCCCCGTTAATATGAAATTGGGGCATCAATTTGTTAAGAGATAAGCAGTATGTTTGACGTGAAATGTGATCAGTGCCATAACCCTACTAAAAATTAGATAAAAAGCAGGCTACTGCACAAAAGTCTATCAAATTTCCCACAGATCTGCTTGAAAATACCACCACTAAAACAATGGTTCTTAAGATACTTGTTGTCTGTGACAACTTTAAAACAGTTAGAAATGGGTTACTGAAAACAGGGAGTACTAAAACCAATTTCCAAAAAAAGTTTACCTTATTTAATAATAATAATAATAATAGTAATATTTTTTAAAAAAAATATATGAAGAAGGATCTCCACACCCTAGGAACTATGTCACAATTTACCCCTTGGCCTGTTTAAGACTGAATTATGTCCACTAGTTTGATCTGTATCACTGTTTGCAAACTAATGCAGGGAAAAATATAGGCTATTACAACTTTTACAGGGAAGTGTGTTTCTGCTGTTGTGATGAGGAGAGCTGCTCTGAGTGATATGAAGCTGTTCTTTCTCTGATCTATTAGTTGCGTCCACATAAACCGTATGATTGTTAAGAAAAGATTATCAATTAGGTTAGATTTATTCAGGCAGCACTCAAGAATGCAGTATTATCATTCCTTTAGGTTTAGTCCATGCTTTTCTTTTATGGCATTGTTATAGTCACCCATGAGATGGTATTTCCAAAAACTCCATGTTGCAATCAATTATATCTGAGAAGAGGAAATGTGGATATTAATTTCATTGGGGGTTTTTGGATGCAAAATGTTAATGTCTTCATTAATCTTCATTAATTTAGAAGGAGGTTCTTGTAAGTACTTTTCTTCTCTCTGTGTTGCTTTTCTGGAAAAACTGGTGAGAGAAAGACTTTGCTCACTTCAGACATGATGAAATTCCTATTAATAAAAATGTTTTCTAATTGTGTGGTATGAAATAGGCCTCTATACAACCCAAAGGCAAAATATAAGCAAGGAACATGATTAGTTCACCTGACTCTGAAAGCAGAGCCATGGTGAAATGCTAAGACAAAACATCACCATATCTGTCTAAACCAAAAAGCAAAGAATGCCTTCTTCAACTGCATTAGAATTTATATGGGCAGAATAATGATCCAAGATGGAATTTGGCCAGGACATTAGACATAATTCATTCTGTAAAGGTTGTAATGAAATCTTTGATGTTCTCAGTGATCAGGATCTTGGTTTTGCAATTCATTTATAACACACTCTTTTCTGTTAGCATAGTGCCTTCACAACACCATTGGTTGAAATCTCTCTAACTTCATGTATTACCTGCACATGTTTGTAGGTCTTTTGTTAACTACAGTTAAATATGTAAAAGAGTTCAGTAATATCCTGATGTTCCAGTTATAACTGAAGGCCCATTATTTTACCTGTTACTTTTTGTACCATAGGAGCTTATAGGAAGAGACTGTCCCTGTCCTAAAGAATTTGCAGTACATAAATCTGACCCAGCTTGACCCTGATTAGTTTGTGAGAATCAACAGGATCACAGCACATGCTGCTTTGACTGCAGCGACTCAGGGAAGTGTCTGTTTTGTTAACCAGGGTGACCATATGCCATACAGGTTAAGAGTAGCTGACATCTCTTTAATTGAGGGTGACAAGTCTTTAAAAAGATGAACATCTAGTCTCACCCTCTTATATGGCAGAAGAGCATGACACTGACTTATGGGTTGAGGAAACAGGGGCAAATATTACTATTCTCCTGTATACATACCTATCTTGATATGGAATATGCTTTGTCTGTGGCAGGTGCAAAGCCTGCTAAATTTTGAAGGAACCCTTAGAGTCTGCTCCAGGTAGTGTCAGACCCTCTACTCTTGCTGCCTTTCTGCTTTTCGTCAGACAAGCCAGGCTGAGCAGGGTGGCCTGTGGTCCTAAAACCCTATACTTGAAATCCTTCTAACACCTGCCTATCATGGGCATGATGCTGAATGTCACAGTCAGCATACTTTTTGACTGGTGAGGGGAAACGAGTGATGCACTGGCTTAACTGAAATAGCAAAAGAATGCAGGCTGTCATGTTTCCATGGGTTTTTATCAGACAAGGTATTGTACTGTAAGACTGACAACTACCAGTCTGTACACACCTGAATCCAGACCACAGACAATTTTTTGCATGTGTCTTGTCAGTGGTTATTTCTACAGAACCATGCAGCAGTGGGGTTTCCAGAAACAGGCTCATGTAGATTTGCTGCAGGCTTTGTTTATCCCTGCAAGAGGTTTCAGCAGGAGCTACAGACTTACTAACGCATGGCTCTCATCTGAATAAACTGCTCTGGGAACTGGAACAAATTATCTGGGAATCTAACATCAAAGGATCAACAGACAACAAAATAAATATAAGAATAAAGATTTTGGCCTAAAAAACAGCCCCAAAACCACACTAAACTTAAAACCCAGCAAGAGAGTTGCTTCCATCTACTGGAGCCAAGAAAAAAAATGACAACCGAGCAGCAAGCTCCTCTAGCAGGGGCTATAAATCAGTTTGTTCTTGTCTCAGGATGCTGGTGTTGAAAAGTAAATCCATGAGCTGGTGTGGGAAAATGCTGGATGATTAAAATGACTTGAAAGTATCGCTTTAAGTTTTCAGTAACTTAGAAATTTTAACAGCACAAGCTGTAGTTGTAGTTAAAGTTCTTTAAATTAAGAACTTGAACATATTCAACGTATGCTATGGTTGTTTCATGCAAAATTGCAAAATGGAGCCTTTGATTCCTCAGTGGTCATCTCTAGGTAACATAGAGGACTACAGGACTAACACCTTTGTATTAGCATGGCTGGTACAGAGTCATTATTATTATTATTATTATCTACTATGAAAGTTTTATGTTTCATTTTTATAATGCTTTGTTACTGTATAGCATTGCTGTAACCTATGAGGATTTAGAGCCTTCCACATCGTGGTAACTCATCTCTCCTCTGCAGAACCACCCAGTGGACTCATCAGGGAGACTGAGAAGCATCAGCATATATTTCCTTTATTTAAACAGGATAATGCCATAGAGATGTGTGGGTAAGACCATATAGAGTCTGCAGCCTTAATACTTTAGTGGTCTTGGACATTTAATACAATATCCTCAACCTTTTTTCCAAAGTTTCAGTGCTGCTACTGTTAAAGTAAATAGAAAAATCACCACCCACTTCCATATGCACGGAAGCAATCAGGAAGTGGGATACTGTTTTCAGGAACTCTGTTTCCAAGCTCTACAATCATATTTTTAAAATAATTGTTAAAAAATCTATAACATCTTGAATTAGGTTATGACATGCCGTCAGCATTTCCATTTAGTAGAAGCCATTACTGACTCAGATGGTTTTCACTTCTGCAGCACAACATGGATAGATAGGAGGATGAACATTTTTAAAGTATTTCATCATGCGTAATTTGTTAAACCTGAAGTAAAAAAAAGAAATGCTGGAGATTTCTTAGAGATATTGTGATAAGTAAACAGCAGATCAATTTGATAATTATGCTTGGAAAATATGTTGCTTAATAGCAGTGGACTGATACTTGTCATTTATGCATGATCTAATTGTAAAATTATCTGATTTTACCTATGAAGAGAGGAAATTCAGGTTTGCAGAATAGGAAATCACTCTGAGACAATATTTCCTTACGATGAAGAACTTGCTTTTAATTGTTCTGCTGTTACTGTTAGCAGCAGTTTTTTAAAGCAGATTTATATCAGAAATAAATACTAAATTTGAAGCTGGCTTATCCAAAACATATAGTTTTACTAAAACAAAAAAAAGAGAAAAAAAATACAGTTCTCATCTGACTCTTGTTTATCGTGTCATTTGTTAAGTACTACTTATTTTACATCTTGAATTTTATTATTCCCATCTCAAACTGTCTCTAGGGCCAAAAGTGTATTTTCTGTAATAGATATAACAATGCAGTTGATATGGAATGGATTTTGTCCAGTCTTTTTGTCTATTCATTGCAAAATGGAAATTAATCTCTCTAGCTTGAGGCTGCATAGTTTACTGTCATTAGTTGGGGACAGTCAAAGACATGTGAAGTTTCAATAGTAGGGAAGCCTTGGGATTTTCAGCTATTTCTGAGATCTTAATCAAAAATATTACTGATTGCTTGGGAATCAATGAACACACTCCTGAGGAAAAAAAAAGCAGCATAACCTTAACATTATTCACAGTGTTTTGTTAAAAGGGACAGCGATTCATAATGATTATTTTTTTATCTTAATGTAATGTAGTGAAGAATATTAACATTAGGAATTTTTGCTCCATGTAAATGGGTCAGAAATGTTCAGTGCTTTTGATCTTTTTGAGACAGTCGTACACACATGAGTAGCTTTAAACACTTAAGTTTTCCTTTTGACCTCTCGGCATGTTAAGTTTTAGCATATTCAGAAGTCTGTGCCTATTCAGGGCTTTTGAAACCATAGCTTTAAAGTTGACAGACACTTCAGTACCAATGTAATAAGTGCTGTTTTAAGAGAATTAACTTTGTGCTGATGACACAAACTACAGCCTCTAGCATTAATGGAAACAGCATTTCTGAATCATTGAAAGACTTTAAAGCAGAGAAAAGACCCTTAAGAATCATCACATTCCACTTCGGGAGAATGCTATCTCCATTATATTATTCTCTGTTAGCATTGATTAAAATTCATCCCTGCTTTTATCCATCAACATAAAATTATATTTGACTGAATAGGAGTTAAAGCATTTTTAAAAATACATTGACTAATGTCCAGTCAGACTACTGAGTTTCAAAACTTTGTTTTTCTTGGGTCTCTTTCAAACAGAAAAGAGGAAGCACTTCCTTTTACAACACGATGTCAAGACAAGGACACACACGCTCGCATAGGCACACACATACAAACAAGGTACTATTCAAATCGCCTCAGAGTTTACTGACTGACACACAGGATCCTAAATGATAGCAGGAAAAAAAATGCATAATGCTTGTAAAAAATAGCAGCTTAATTATGCAGTGTTTCAGTAATTAAAATACTGCTGTGCAAAATATAAGGAATAAAGATTATTTTTCAGAATAGGCATCACAGTCAGGGTTCTGTGTTAATAAAGCAACAGGCTTCATTTTCCATGCATATACATGTGAAAACTAATTTTAATCAATGTATTTATTTAAAGGATGGTTGCAGGCTACATTCAGCTCTCATTTTCACCAGTGTAGATGTGAAATAATGGAACTGGCTGCAGTGCAGTTTTACTCACGGCCATGCATTTGAATAGCTAGGATCACAGCGCTGGCCCTGGGGCTATAGTACACAGTTTTACAGTACTGTATTTTTTTGTAGCAATAAGGACATTCTGTGTTTTCAGAGGAATGTCTTGACAACAAAGTGCATCAATGAAGGCCACCGCACGCACAATGAAGGTCTGTCTTTTAAAATAGCACTAAAACAAAATAACGGTTGTGTTTTGGCAAGCGTCTTAACTATTTACAGCACAACAGCCAGAACAGTAAATAGTGCTTTAGTACCCGGATCTCCCTAAGTTGTAACTCCAAACCTGGAGGAAATACTATAATTAGAGGCGCTTTCTTCTGTAGTTTTTTAAAATATAGTATCCATTATCGATGTAAACATTCAGAAACCCAGACTGATACTTCTTTTTAAAATGCAGAATTTTGATTTGTGACAGCTGCATTGGATCTTTAATCATATATTATCTTTATGGGAGCCTTTTTCTAACATATGTTAATTGGCTGTTTTCTGTGACAAATTATGAGCTCTTACTTTGATGAGGTTCAATTGCAATCATGTTGGAGTTGAGTATGTAGAGTTTCCAGCCCCCGCTGGCTCCTTAAACCACTACAAACATCTGCACGTCACTGCAGTGCTGAGTAATGGCAGGATTTGGGTTGATCTGATTTCTGTACAGATTTTTTTCCACAGGATATTTTCAGCTCTTTGCACTAAATCTGTTGCAGGGTTTGCTGTTTTTAGGAAAAGAATGATCTAAAATTAACATATTGTATGGGATTATTAGAATACAATGAGAAATAATTTGCAGCACAGTATACTGAAATCTTTTTTAATCTTCAGAAATTTCAATGTGCTATTAGAAATTCTCTGACAACTGTTACTGCATGTTACAGTTCAAATTTACCAGAGTCATATAGCATTTCTGGGACTAAAACTGTCGCCTGCCTTTTGAAGTCAATATTTTTTAAATTACTAAATGTAACATTTGCAAGTTCTTTAAAAATAAATTTATTTTACTTTTTGAGAAATGGTTGGCATCACTTTAATTTTGTAAATTTTTACAAAGAAAAGTATGTTTCCCAGCTGGACAGGAAATGTGTCTAATTATGTTTTACATAAACTTGTACATCTTCCTGCTAGTAAAGAAAATGTTGCACTGAAATTTAGTGTCTTTCTATCTTTTTTGTGTTTAAGGAATATTGTGCTTACATTTGTTCAGTATGTAAATTAAAGAAATATAGAAAACATTCACCACAATGGAAGTAGTATTGCTTTGAGTTTTTTTTACTTGTTACTTACTGTCTTGATGATAATTGTGCAAATAATCTTACTTTGTACAGCAATTCATTAGAAATATTGAGATAGAAAATGTGTACTGTGTTTTAATATGTTATTAGTCAAAGCTGTACTTAGGGTGCATGTGAAGAAATAAGAAATCTTACATATTTTAACAGAGAGAGCAGTCTGGTCACAAAATGGATGGAGCATCATCTTTTCAAAAACTGTGTCAAACAATATCAATTACATTGCAATTAATTTAGCAGAACACCACACAGCTCAGCTTTGACCTAAACCAAATGGCAGTAGATAAATCTGTCCCATTTGTTCTTCAGAGAAAAGATGGGGGTTAAATTTCCAGGCAGGTGTTAGAGTTTAGAATAAGAAGAGCCAGATGTGTATGGAAGCTACTTCAGTCTCATGAGGCTGGTTTTAATTCAGCTATTTCCCTGGAGTACCACACAATCAATGAGTTCCAAATCCTGGGGCTACCTGCCTTTACGTGAAATCATGGGAACATTTCTTCACAGCATACTACTGAACACGTGTGGAAAAATTAGAGCAGAAATTAAATGTTAAAAAAGGTTAACCTCAGAAGTTACGCAAGTGTCACGTTTCTTTGAATTTCTGAAATGAAGAGACAATAACCAAGTGGAAATGCTTAAAGAAGAGATGTATTGCTGTAAGGAGAATTGTAAGCAGTGCAAAACTTGTACCATGGCTATTTAATATATTTCTCTAATCACTGCTCATTGTAGGCAGTGTTTTAAAAGTAAGCATATGTAGGTCATGTGCAGCACAGTGAAAGGCATTAAAGCAAGGTGAATTGAATCAGGGAAGGGTTTCAAAAGGATGATTTTGAGCATGTTGTCCCTACTTCAGTATGTCTGTGAAAGTAAATTGATGCATTGTATCTTGAATTAGTCTACACAATAGCATTCAGTTCCACTTGATAAGATGAGCTTAACTGGCTTTAAGAAAATAAAGCAAGGTAAAGGAAGATGTACAAGTGAAAGAGAGGGCTTGGCACTTTATTGGATTTTGAGGCCTGTGAGCCATGTGTCTTAATTGGGGCCAGTTGGGATCATTTAATAATTGCTGTCAGAAGATCAAATTTAATTCTCTTTATAAAAAGACCACAGTGGGATAGAGTTAAACAAATTGTCATCTGAGGTTTCAAATGAACGAAGCTTTAATTAGGTTGATTAGGATGCTGTAAGAGAGAGAGGGTAGGAAACAGGAAATTGATGAATCTGCTGTGTACCATGTTGGACCTTATATGACAGTACTGTCAAATATCTTTATTTCAAGAAGATATACATTAGCATAAAGGGCTATAGTGCGAGGACAACATGTGTATATAAATGCTTTAGATATGCAAGATAATTATAACTTTCTGAAATAGTGATTTTAAGATCAGATATTAATATTTTTATGATCATAATCTTGCCCTTAACATTACTGTCATACATTTTTAAGTCTGCTAAATGATCTCCTCTATTTGTTTATATACTCACTGACTATGCCAGATGAGAATTATAGTATATTTACTGAAAGCCCTCAGATTTTCTCTGTCATGTAATAAATATTCACTGTACTTAACTTCTCAGAACATTTGCATGAACAAATCCCCAGGGTTCTTTTCCCCGGGTTTCCAACAGAGAACTGAGTAAAAAATGAAGATGGCATGAAATATTTTTGGCAGAAAAAGGAGCAAGATCTCAGCCATGTTTGCATCCCAACCTTAGATTCAATTCTTTACACTATGCTGCCTGCTACTTTTGCTGCAGCTATTTCTAAGAATATTTTTTTCAGAAATCACCTTGCATATCAATAGAGCTCGAAAAGTGCCATTTCTGAGAAAACGTAATGTACATTCAAGGCCGCAAAAAGATTTAGCTAATGTATCTTTGTATTGATTATGTTTTGTTTTTTCAGCATGCTTCTAGGACAGTAATAAAATGAGGAATGCTGGCAATGATCCCTTTAGAAAAAAAAAATGCTCATTCAAGATAGAACAGAGACTATCAAGCAAATTGCACTGTATTTCCCTCTGCAAATTAAGCACATTTTATATGTCTGTTTTCTTCTGATATTTGTCAAGGATGTTGACTTTTTGCATTGGCTACTGCCAAATGCAATGTGTTTTGTATTTGTAAGAAATAAAATAAATAAATCCAGCTGCATGTGCTAATGGAGTGGTTACAGCTGAGGTTCAGTAGGCAGGGTGTGATGCTCACTTGTGGCTTTTATAGTTGTAGACAGCGGTAGGTGTACCTCTGTGGTAAACACCTTCCATTTCAGTAGAAAATCTGCTGTTACAGGTCTTGAGGTGAGAGCTGTTAGACTCCGATTCTGTGAAAAATTAGAAGAACAAATCGTCATGTGGAAAGTATGAATTAGTTACCTAATACAATTTTCAAAAACTGAATGTGAACTATGATGTGGCTGAACAGCACGCTTAATTAGATGGGGCTATTTATGTCTTTGTAACTGATTCAAGATGGATCTTTAGTATCTAAAGTGCAGCTCTTTTAGTTCTTTATCATATCAAAGCATAACTCCTAAGTGTGCTGTATATCTTACGTTTCTCCATTCTCTCTCTTTCTCTCTTTTCATGTGAATATTGTTAACAGAAATATATCTATTGCTTGCCCCTTTCTCCACCACCAAGGACAAAAAAAATCTGTAGAACATCCCACTAAGCCAGAACAACAGAAAATTCCTTCCTCAACAGACAACATAAGTCAGTTGTTTCAGGCACCTTGCCCATTTCTTCTCCCACGAGGCATGTTTTTCTATTTTCTCCCTCATAGCAAATTCCATGTTATCTTTCCGTTCTTATAGCCTTATCTGTTTATGCATTTTTTTCTAGTTCCAACCAGTGGGAATCCAGTTTGGATTGTCCAGTGTAGAGAGATGCCTTTTGTCAAGATACAGCCAGGAGGTAGAAAGCAAGTAGCTTCAGCAAATGAGTGATGGTGTGCTAGCACTAGCAGATATAGCTGTGTACTTTATTTCTTGGTAGTCAGAACCTTCCCTTTTTCTAACAGATGCTTCATCCTGAACATGCAAAATTCCAGACATGGAGCACCAGAAAATATATGTGCAAGGTTTGTTTCCTATCATGTGGCTTATAAGAGGTATCAGATCTTTGTAATCACAATATAAGTGCTTCTTTGCTATACTGCCACTGTACTTTTCTCTTTTTCCTTTTTTTAGAACAGATGTATTCTCAGTTCATGTGTTTCTACTTAAATTGTGTATATTTTGTATATTTAAAAGCAGCAACCTGTCCTAACTTATGAGCTTTGCCATTAGAAAAAGACATATTTCACAGACAGAGGCAGTTCTTCACCCCTATTCAGTGAAATGCAGGTGTTTTCATTTTTATTAGCCTTATTATGTACCTGACATACATTTTATCTCCTTTTGTCCTTGGGAAAAAAATGTCTGAGTGGGACTGGAAGCATTAATGTAGACTTTTCAGCTGTCATGGTCATTGGGAAGATTGATATATTTCCCTTTCCTTTTTTTTTTTTTTTTTTCCTTCCCCTTCTTCCTCCTCATTTTAAGCCTGCAGCTGTCTCTGGGCAAGCAGCTGAGTTCAGGGAGTGTCATAGTTTTTATACTCATATTTGTCATATTAACATTTACACAGAATGAATGAACAGTTAGCGGCTCAGCGGCTCTCCACCATGTTGTGCAGTCTACTTTACATTTCAGAAGAACTATATTTAATTCTTGACATTTCTGGGAAGGTCAGGAATTAAAGGGAAAAGGGTGTGTTTCTAGAACTGGGTATACAAAAGAGAGAAGCAGAACATCTCTATATCTAATCATTCCTCTCTAAGAAATGAATTGCCAGATGAAGGATGTACTGATGTGAGGTTGCTTTAGAAAACTTAATAAAGGTGCTTAAACATGAAAGTTATGTGTTTAGGTCTACCTAGTAGGAAAACCAACTTTCTGTTTCTGTGGTAGTATAGTTGTACCTGAGATGGTCTAACACCACAAACGAGAGAAAGTTTCTGGGCAGAGGTAATATATTTCATTAGAACAGCTTCTATAGGTGGAAAAAAAAGGATGAGCTTTTGGGTACACTGAAGATCCAAAGAAGGGCCTGTACACCATAAAGGCGATTTATTTTTTCCAGCTTGGTTAATCTATATTAGATATTACCTCTCCTTACAAAGCTTGTCTAACTCCTTTTTCAGTACTAGTGATGGATCTGTTCTCATGTTTGCATTAGTACTAAGGAGTAGCTCCACAGAAATCAGTGACATTCTCTGGATTTAAAATTATATCAGCCTGAGACTCAGTCCACCTTTGACAAGTCAGTTTTTGCTTTGGTTGACTGGTTGCATGATACAAGATATATTAGTGAAAAATAAATAAATAAATGTCTAAAGCTTTACTAATAGTCAATCCATACAGAACTAAATTTTTCAAGCCTGAATAGGATAACAACAAACTACTCGCTGTTTAGCTTAAGAGACTGGCACGTACAGCTTCCATGGATCTCCCAAGATTTGGTCAGATTTTGAGGAACTTCTGTGGCTCAGGGACACCTGCCTGAAGTTTTTCACGTTTGATTGCTCCAGTTCTCTGGTGGGAAGCTGAACCATGTTAGGGGATATGCTTACAAGATATTGCCCCCTTTTGGCTTGAGTAGCTAGCCAAATTCAGGGTATTACAGGTTGTTTCCATTAGGGCAGGGAAACTGACAAATGACTCAAATATTTCCTTTATATTGTTTGTTTACAAAGATTTCTTATATCTCTAAATGTAGCAAGACTTGAGAATTAATGTCTATTATCAAATATTAATGTTTGAGTTCCCTTTCCCATCAGCAGTAATGCCAGAGCCATTTCTCTGTGTTAGTTTTACTTAAGGGCTCTACTCCCTGTATTTTCTATAAATGAGCTCTCTCCCAATGTCTCTCAATTTTCAGCTTCTCTCCATGGTCACAAATCACAAACCTCCATAAAATAATACCTAACAAAGTTCTTTGCTGTCTTTTATTCAAGTATCCAGGTCTATATGATCACAGAACTTATGCTCACCAGGAGTAATCCTACCCCTTCTATGTTTTTCATCTTCCAGCCATTACTCAAATTACTCTTAAAATGGCAACACCATGAGCAACACTTCCCAGCCACAAAAGAAGTTATACCACCTTAACATATTTATACAGTTTTATTGTCCAGATATTTCCCATCACTAACCCAAAATAGTTTTACCTTCATTCAAGCTTTACCTTGACAATTTTTGTCACTCACTTTGATCATCTTGGAAAGGATTTCTTTTATTAACCCCTTCACAATGTTTCTATAGAACCTGTTGTCTGGCAGAGGCACACAATTTCTCTTAATGAGGAACTTATTCACATCTCAGTTTTTCTTCTCTTAATTTCTACACTTATGTTCCCTGTTTTAAGGTACTTTCATCCTCAGTTTTGTCCCCATTCTACCTCCTTAGGTGTTCCTTCCTGATTTTCAGCTTAGTCTTTGAAACAAATACAGTCCTCACTCATTTATGTGCTCCATACTTTAAAGAGATTGTGGGTTCTTATTATGTTTTGTCCTGTTTATTCATGCCACAAAATTCCTGATTCTAAAAGCTTTCTCTTTTCTCTAAAAACTTCCTGAAAAGTTTCATTTGCAAATGTGTAAGATATCCCTTTTCAAAATATGATTATTAGGTTTCTGCAATCCAAATCTTCGTTCCTCCTCACAGAGATGAAGTGCTGGTGCAGCACAAACCTAGAATAGCAGAGCCCAGCATGTGTTGTTAAACATGGATAGGAATGATTACAGTGCCCTTTGAGTGAGAAAAGGGAGGATCCTGGGTCAGAGTGTATAAAACTCCTCTGGAGCTTGTTGGATGAAGAGGAAGGAGACCAGGTCTGTGGAGATCTGAACAAGTCCACCTGTTTTACCCAAAATTTAATTATCTTCTCCATCTACTCTGCCTATTGCTTCAAGACTGATCATTGACCATAGTTCAGACACTGCTGTCTCCAGCTCTCCTGTCTAAGTGCAAGTACCAAGCTTGCTTGCATTTCTGCAATTTAGCAAATTATAAGCAGAAAGTAATCAAAAATCTTTTCTGGTAACAAAGAATCCTTTTGAGAATCAATCCTTTCTTTCTTCAATAGAGGACAACGTAAAATTGTCTGCCACTGCTATTGGCATTACCAAGCACTTGTGCCCAGGTTCAGACTGTGATTCGATATTGCAGTACATAGCTTTTTCCAATAATACCTGGAATTGTCCCCTGATTCTTAAAAGCCGTTGTGGGGATTTATGTTCCTCACCACAGACTTCCTCACATACAAGCACTAGTAACAAATCTGTAAATCTAGATCTAACCACAGCCAGAGACTGCTTTCAGGTGATGCAATGACTTAACTCTAGAGATCTTAGGCTTTTCCTGTAATAAGCCACGTCCTTTGTCTTTGTGTATTAGACTGCTCCCAAACTGTAAGCACTGATATCTTATCCTGTATGAAAGATGCCTTTAAATATAGCTAGACCAAGATCAGAGTAGTTCCAAGACACCTTTTCAACACACAAGGTGCTAAATCATACTCTCTTGCCCACTGAAATGCTTCCCCTTCTCCTCCGGCTCATTAAATGACAGACTGAATTTGTAAAATGCCTTTCCTGGTATTTATTGCACACCTATTAACTATAATGCAATCCAGTCAAATTATTAGCTCAAAACTATCAAGACTCCTAGCTGAAATTGCAGCGATCCAATTTCCCTACTCCATTTTCAGACAGGTTCACATTCCTAGTCACTGTCTTCGTTTCAGACGAATTAGTTAATTCAGTTTTCAGTCCCTTATTTTTTCCTTTGTATTATTAGCTTGTCTGATTCAATAAACTGTTACGCTTGAGCCAGTCTCCCAAGCACTTCAAGGATCTTATTCCGTATTTATTGGTCAGACTTCCATTATGCCTGTCCAGCTGCCAAAGGTGCATCATGAACCTAATCATAAACCTGTAAACTTTTTCTTCATACTATTTGCTTTCCATTTTTTTCAACTGGGTGATGGGTAGACACTGAAATAACACCTGCTAGTCATTGTAGATTTAAAATCAACTTTACACAGGTATGTTTTTTAGTATACTAGCATTTCACTTAATTGCTTTCCTTAAAATATGCATTACTGTCTGCATTCTTTGCTCTACGTATCAAATATTCTTCTTCATCTATTCTTCAAAAATGTTGTAAATTAGCCAAGTCTTCCTTTCTTCATCAAGCGTAGCAGGCACATATCTCTTCTTACTGGGCTGCAGGCAATCAGTTTTCATCTAGATTGCTGGTGGTTGCTTCCTCTTTTGGTGCACCGCTGGAAGGAATGACTCACCATCTGTGGCAAATTCCACAATCACTTGGAAGGCCTTTGGCCTCCTATCATGGATCTTTATCAGCATGTCCAGGTTTGGTGTAACATGTATGTACTGTTCAGAAAAATGTTCTTCGCTGTGCCTGATCGACGACTCTCAGCACATCCTCTGGAAGGTAAGCTGAAGTCACTCCTTTCCTTTTCATAGAGGCATGGATCAGCTTAAATGGATAGGTGGCTACAGACTAGATATTCAGTGTCTGGATAACTGACTTTTGAAAAGCAGGGTCTGTAGCATCATGAAGTAGGACTACTATTAGGAAGTACCATCTTCTCCACTATTTTGGCAATGATGCTTGGTTTGCCCAAAAAAACTTTTCAGGGGAACTTTGCAAAAAAATAGCAAGGGAAATTCGTCCGCCCACATTGCATGAGTTTTTGCTCTGTGACAGAACTTGTTACTGTATTTGAGTTGTAAGCTACAGTGACCACAGTTGTCTGATTCAAGGGAGGTGAAGTATTCTTGCAACTAGTTTTCAGAACTGTTTAAGTCCAAATTCCAAAAAATTCACAATGCTGGGTATTCTCATGCCTCTTCCTCCTAGGCATACAAATAATGGTATTGATTACAAGACAGTAACTTGGCTGAAAGAGGGGAATTTTCTGCAGTTCATTGCTGCATTGTCAGTGTAATAGGAATATGTTCAAATATAAATGTGAAAAGCAAATAAGGTGTATCTCCTGAAGCTCAGACTTAAAAATAAACACATTCTGCTATCCTTTACAAATAAATAAATAAATAAATGGAGTATCAGTTGGAATAGAGAATCTTACAAATTCAGCAGATGCTTTCAAAATCAGTAGTAAAATTAGTGAAATAAGAATTCAGATCAAATTATTCAAGTTTTCTCTAAAACTTTCAATTAACAACTTAAATACAAGGAATAATTTTGCAGTTTGCAAGTTTATGAACATTTTACTCCTGCCTTGATGCAGAAGTTCATTGCCCTTGAATTGTTCTCCGTTATAAGTTAAACTCATGCCATAAATCAGGAATCAGGTTAGAGAAATGAAAAGAGGAATAAGCTTTGGTAGTTAAAGATTACAAATATTTTCTTTATGTACAGAATTTTTCAGTTTGACATACTCTGTCTCTAGTAGTCTGTAGGATTTCATCTGTTACATTATATCCATACGGCTTAAATGTTTGTTTTATACTTCCTGTAGCAAGATGCATGATTTCTTGAGAGTTAAATTTAGTAGGTTAAAACAAATTCCCTTCCAATCTTTTCATGTGTCAGCCTGGCCATAAGATCAAAACACATAAATGTAGGTTATGTTTAATTTCTAAATCAGAGTGTTGTGGACAGATGTTTGAAACCTTAAGATGACTCAGATTCATTTGTTGCGTGGCTTTTTGCCTGGATAACCATACTGTAGATTGTGCCATTTCTGTGTTACTGACGTATTGCTGTGGTGATTGACATATAAAATTTTATCATAACTTTTCTGTTAATGGCCCAAACTGTGTCTTCTCTAATGACTGTGCAACCAAACCACACTGAATGTGAAAGACCACTTCTATCTTTAATGTCAGCTGATCTCAGTTGGATAACGTGAGAGATAATCGTTACTTTCACCCTTCTCTGTATTTCTTTCAGCTTTATCCAGCTCAAGTTGACAGACCCAAAATGATCGGTGTCTTTATTTCATGCAGTATGCCCAGCTGTTTCCTCACTGTGTGGCTGTCTTTGTATATGGAACATAGTCAGCTAGTGCTTTTACAGAAAACATTTCAGTGACCGTTTTATTTGAATATATGTTCCCCGCTGTGGATTCTCATGGTTATGTTGCAGGTTTTGCAGCTAATTTTTCATCAGAAAAGTAGCTGGTGTATTCTTAGTACATTTAGATTTTTAGAATCTGATTCAAAACTCTTTTGAGTAAACAGAAAGGCTTGCATAAAAAGATTTCATAGATCTTTGAAGTTACTTTTATTTATCAAGATAAGAATGGTAAGAGAATGGGGACAGCATTTTTTTGTTTGCTTCCTTACATCAGGATAATAAAAAAAAATTGGTTTAGTCCTTTAGTTTTAACCTAATTAATCCACTCAGAATGCAAGCTGCTTAATGGAACAGGGACGTCTTTATGGCAAGTTTGTTTCTTTTGTAAAGCAACCATGAAAATGCTAAACCCTAGCACATTTTAACTTAGTTTTTCTCTGGCTGCCTTCTTGTTTATAAATTAAATATTTTGACTCTCCTGTTTTGATACTCCTTATTGCCCCTGACTTGTTCAAAGAACTCTCTGTCTGGGGTGTTGCAGCAGAGCAGATTCAGACAGTTCTGCTCGGAGAAGGAAGTGGAGAGTTTTGGTTCCCATTTTGCACTTCTGGAACAGTTTAGGGAAGGAAGCACCTTTACACCTTTTATTGTTCGTGGTTGCTGACATCATATCCTTCCCTGACCACTCTGTGCGTGTTTCCTGCCATTCTATCAAGATTCTTCTGTGTTGCAGAGAAGGGATAGTGGGTGTGCACGTGTGTGTGTGTGTATGTGCGCGCGTGTGTGTATGTCTGTGTGTGAATGTACGAAAGACAGACAGGAGCGGTCAAGTGATCTGCTGCATTTGTCCACTAGCTCTTTTCCCTTCTCAAGGCTCAGATCAATCTCCTGTCAGCTACCACTGCCTCTGCCAAATCATATAGTGAACAGAAGCCTGCCAAAAATGAAGTTCCTCTTTTTGTAAGCGGTCTGATTATTTGTTTTTTTTATGTTTGGGTTTGCAAAAAGAAAAAATGCTGAAGACTGTAACACCATAGCATGTAACTATGTGTTTCTTTAAGTGCAATTTGTTTGCATGTAACCATGTCATTAAGTTGGAAGGTTTCTTTTATGTGGAGAGTTACTTCAACAAAGCTTCTGGGATTATTTTAAGTTCCTTTTTAGATTCTCTTGGATAACGAAAGCCTGCAGTAATATTTGAGTCTTGTAGTACCTTCAACTTTTCTAGCTAGTGTGCTTTATTAGTGTTAGGAAAATACAATTTATCAGTTAACAGGAACTTTAAATACTTAATATGTAATCCTTAATCCTGCAAGAACTTTCAAAAAGTATTGAGAACACTGGTGAAGTCCTAAAGCAGCCATGGGGATTTGTTGGTCTCCAGAGTTCTTTACATTCTGTTTGACTTGGAAGTCACCAGCCTTTGAAGGTTATAGCCCTTGAATCAGATGTCTTGATTTACTCATCTGAATCTAATTGATTTGGAATCAATCCAGCTCTCTGCTTTATATATGTACATCTGCAAATTTATATACTAATGAAATGAATAGAACTATAGGCAAACACACAGTAAGAATAGCACATGAAGCCGTATGTGTTGATGTGTATATATGTGCAAAAGAGTAAGACAGATATAGAGAATACCACAGCATTCCCAGTTTGTTTCCAGTAGCAGTAAAAATAGCAGGAATTATGTTTAAAAGGGGAAATAAATTTGCTAGAAAAACTGAAAAGCTTTTATCTGAAATTAGACCAGTAAGCAAAAAGTGAACGGGAGAGAGATTTTTTTCATCAAGGCAAGAAAACTTCACCCACTGCCTGTTGCAGCAAAAGTGTTTCTTTGCAAATTGTATGTTGGATACATATGACCTAACACATTCTGTCTTCTCCTTCAGGTTCTCCCAGATTGTATGATAATATTTAATAACCAAATCATCCTTGCTCCCCTTCAACTTTATTTTCCTGCACATCTATTTTTCCACTTGAAATAAAACTAGTGTAGTTAGTGGATTACTAAAGGTAATGAAGAACAAAATTCTGCTTATCAAGTGTTGCATGAATTCCTTTAAGATAATTTTGTGTAGGTCATAGGAATTTTAAGTGTTCTGACTTCAAACTGTCTATAAAATCTTTTGTTGTTTGAAGACTGGTCTCAAATGTGAAACAGATAAGTGTGTGGGAGGGACTCAACATATTGCTCCTCCACTAAGATTTTTGTCCTTCCTGGTAGATTTTCTCAGTATTCAGTGATTTTTCTGAACTCACTCAGCATCAGCATCTTGATCTGCAGAGCAGCTCTCATCCTTGCTAACGTGTCACCACTGCTCTAATCTGTCCACCCTGACCTTCCACCTTGAAGTGAATAAGAGCTTAAGGAGGCGTAGTGCTGTAAGCCGATAGTGCCACTGGCTTCAGCTGAATGAAAGGAAAGGAAATTGTTCCATATGCATTTGCTGTGGATTAGCGTATTGGCTTACTGTTACAGAGAAAGCCTGTTAGACTCCTTTGGGTCCTGCAAGTGCATGGGAAACACCATTCTAACTTGCTCTTTGTATCCGAGGTAAGGCTATAGGAAAAACAGGAAAGAAACCCAGTCCGAGGAAATTCAAAACTGCTTCTAAAAATAGACTGGATTTGTTTGTCAACACTGAGTATCAGATAAGACTGTCTCCTAGCTTTGTTTGGAAAAAAGGTTTTATAAATAAATTTAATCAACTTAATTTATTTCAAAGTTTTGGACTTTTCTGTTGTAAATATGATCAAGCGCCTTTGTGTCTTTTTAAGCAGTGAAAAGTGGAACTGTTTTCAAATAAGTAAAAAGCAGCAAAAAATTTTGCAGCCTTTATTATATTGGCAACAAGAATTGTTCCATGTTCTGCATTACAGTAATGATTTAGGCATATATAAAGATGCCTAGCAAATAATATAAAAAAGGTATTCGTGTACAGAAAGGTAGTAAGTATTACACTTGAAAATTTGTTTTGCCCAGCAGATTAATTATATCACAGTGGCTAGTTAGAAAACTCAGACTGACTGCTTTTTTGCTAATCTATATTTTTCTTAGAGCGATAAAACACTTCAGCACCTTAAAGTTTAATGTATGCAAAGAAAATCAAGAGAGAATCGAAAATCAGAATGAGTGAGGTTTAGCTTTTCTACCTCAGTATCTTTGAATGAGAGCCAAATAATGGATTAAATAGCCAGGACATCAGCTTACTGTTACATAACACATTGTGAGAATTTATCAGGTTGGCTGTGAGACTACAAGCTTAAAATAAATAAGGAAACACCAGCCTCTGTTTTAAAATTACTAAATTTTTATTTCCAAGGCAATATTTTTGATACACTATGGATCTAACATAAAAACTGTAAAAAATCATTTTAAATGAATCTTGTTCAGATTTTTTTTTTCTCTTCTGTATTTAAAAGAACTCTGTGCTGTTCTGGTCAAAATATGTAAACAAAAATATGGTAAACGAAGGTTAAAAAGGAAAAAAAATGCATCTTTTCCTTTAGTACTGGACTGAACATCATTTCTGTATTTTCTCATATTTGTATCAAGTCTTTTATTGCTAAAAATACTTTGCATATGATAGAAATTAATTTTGTGATTTAGGACATTTTGTGAAATAAGGAATGTGTACTGCATTATGTATTTTTATATATTGCATCTAACTGTCCTTAGTTTTGCAATAGAAGATTGCAAAGTTAGTATCAGTGCATTACTAAAACTGTGAAAATATTTTTTAAAAAATTCTTAACTTATCATCTGTCCCTATTATTCTATGCTATATAGCTTGTCTTTTGGCGCAAGAATTTTTATAAGGAAAGATGTATGCATTTGCCAGTTATAAATCATTCATCAGAACATTTTAGAATTTACATTGACATGAAATGAGGGAAAACGCACTACTGTTTTCTTCAAGTATCTTGAGTAATACTTGCACTAATCTATATTCGTAAAGAATAAGGTTAAAAATTTTGGATTTAAAGTAGCTGACATCTCTCATATATCAAGTAACACTTTAATAAAGGTCCATCCTATTTGCATAATGAGGGACATTATCACCTCTGCTGTCAAAACACAAGATTGTTTTCCCTTCAGAAATGAATTAGCTGGCCTACTTAGCATACATAGGTACAGAAAGGTTCATTAACTCTCTGATTTAGGTAATTTTTCATATTACAGCAGTGAGTGATATTTAAAACTAGAGACACCCAATTCCGTTAAAGTTTTGGAAATGTGTATGTCAGTCCTTTTCTTCATTTCTTGATATATTGGCAGGTTTGTTCATAAAAAGAAGCCTTTGAATTAAATTATTATTTCTCTATGCATTACTTATTTTATAGATGCAGTAAATTTTTATTATAATTTACCTGTACACTAATTATAATTAGGATGCTTGGTCAGCTCCATATAATAACTTTCATCTAGTTATCAATTTTGTAATAACATTTGATTTCCTTTCTGTGTTTAGCAGGAACGGATGCAGGGGACTGTGAACTGAGTAGTGCAAGTGCTGAAGAAGGAGGTTTGTTTTGAGGAAACGGGAAAGAGGAAGAAAAGAGAAGGGAAAAATACATAATTCTAAGGAAGAAGGAGAGAAAAAAAAACGGGGACTATGGGGAGAAAAAAGATTCAGATTACAAGGATTATGGATGAACGTAACAGACAGGTGAGTAGCAAAAATACTGTATTTGAACATCATATTATATTTCTAAGGTGACATTCTCATAAGTGATTAAAAAGGTGATAACTTTGTGTACATATACATATACCTACATATATGTATATGTATACACACTGTATGGAAGACTATCAAAGAAAAAGTACTTTTGGAAACAACCAGAAACCACACACAGTTTTT